>NC_041731.1:53057279-54326654 GCF_004115215.2 Ornithorhynchus anatinus | reverse complement strand
TCTCCCTGCTTCAGTTACCTCATTGTAAAATGGGGATTGAGACTGTGAGCCCCAGATGGGATAGAGACTGTGTCCAGCTCAATTTGCTTGTATCCACCCCAGCACTTAGTACAGTAACTGGCATGTAATAAGCATTTAACAAATACCATTATTATTATTATATTATCCAGATATATTATTACATATTATACTGTTATATATTATATTATTATTATTATAGTATAGTATATTGGAACCCAGGCACACTGGATATAAAAAAGGGCTGTCCCTTTTGGGGGTTTTGTACTTTATGTTTTCAGCATTTAGTGCTATTTTCTCTTTTACCTTCTTTCTTTCCATACAAAGTTTTGGCTTAGAGTTACCACTCCCTTCTTAATGGCAGTGTGCTGTGCATTTTTGTCCTCAGCTATTGATTCCCAGAGTTCAGCTGGGATGGAGCACTATTTGAGATTTTTTTTACCATGTTCCATTCCTAAAAGCAGCTTCTCTTCTTCCTAGAGAAGCAGCGTGGCTCAGTGGAAAGAGCACGGGCTTGGGAGTCAGAGGTCATGGGCTTGAATCCAGGTCGGCCACTTGTCAGCTGTGTGACTGTGGGCAAGTCACTTAACTTCTCTGTGCCTCAGTTACCTCATCTGGAAAATGGGGATTAAGACTGTGAGCCTCACATGGGGCAACCTGACTACCCCAGCACTTAGAACAGTGCTCTGCACATAGTAAGCATTTAACAAATACCAACATTATTATTAAAAGTCAGGAAGCTTACAGTATGATGGAGGTGTTCTGACATTGATAAGGCATGACTGATGTTTTATGCCCGCTGACCTCTACTACTAATAATAACTATTGTATTTCTAAAAGCAATAACTATGTGCCAAGCACTCAGCTAGTTATAGGATAATCAGTCTCACATGGGGCTCACGGTTTAAGTAGGAAGGAGAAAAGGTATTGAATCTACAGTTTGCAGATGAGGGAATTGAGACACACAGAAGTTAAGTGATGTGCCCAAAGTCACATAGCAGGAGAGTGGTGGAGCCAGGATTAGAACCTCTAAGTTTCAGGTCTGTGCTCTTTCCCCTAGGCCACACTGCTTCTCTAGCTTTTCTATTCTTCATCTAGCTAGTCTTGAAGAATAGAGTCCACCAGATTCAAATTCTCCTTTCCACAACAAGCATGGTGAGAATCTGCACCATCCTCTTCCTCATCCTTATCACTGATAATGTTGATTGTGTTCCTACTTTGTGCAGAACACTGCACCAGGTACTTGAGGAATATGCTTGAGGAAGAAGTGTAAGTATTAGTCCCTAGCCTGGAGAAGCTTATAATCAATCAATCATAAATATTGAGACCTTACTCTATGCAAAGCACTGTTCTAAATACATGAAGGAATTCAAAACAGAGAGTAGATAAGGTCCTCAGCCCTTCCAGTTAGTGGGGAAGACAGGCATGCATAAGTCAGTGAATACTGGCTTGAGACCATGAGGAAAAATCTAAATGAGAGGCAGAAGAGAAAAAAGAGATCAATAACAAAATAAAGGTGGTTCAAGAGGGATGAGGTGGGTGAGGTATGGAGAGAATAGGATGGTGGATTGATCAGTGAGGGAAGGCTTAGAAAGAAGGTGGCTTTTTCAAAGGACTTTGAAAAAGTTGAAACAAGTTATAAATATCAATTCGACAAGACCCTTCTTTAACTAACCATTTCAACCAAGTTGTATCTGGTCTACTGATTGCCCACAGTAGCAGTTTGATGGGATCATCTGGAGCTGGTATACTCCTTGGGTCACCTAGTGTGGGATATAGAAATTTTCCAGATGGTAAACATATCGTTCAAGGATTTGACATAGTCACTGATAACAATAATAATAATAATAATGATGGTATTTGTTAAGCACTTACTATGTGCCAAGCATAGTTCTAAGCGCTGGAGTAGGTACAAGGTAATCAGGTTGTCCCACGTGGGGCTCACAGTCTTAATCCACATTTTACAGATGAGGTAACTGGGGTACAGAGAAGTTATGTGACTTGCCCAAAGTCACTCAGCTGAAGAGTGGCAGAGCAGAGATTAGAACACATGACCTCTGGCTCCTAAGCATGGCTTCTTTCCACTAAGCCATGCTGCTTCTAGTCTTTCATTTCTGCTTCAGTAAACCAAGTTGGTTCTTTATCAGATACTTCATACACACAGTCATCTTTAGTACTTTCACATATACTAATTCATAGATTATTTTTCAATAATCTTGATATTCCTATATCTCTTTATTCTTCTTCCTACTCAAACATGATTAATAATGTAATCATTAATACAATTGATTAATGGTATTTATTGAGCACTTACTGAGTTCAGAGCACTGTATTAAATGCTTATGAGAGTGCAATAGGCTTGATAGACTTACTTACATGGGGAAAAGGGCATTAAAATAAATTACAGATCAGAAAAGGAATGGGGTATAAAAATATATACATTAAGTGTTCTAGTTGTGGGTGGGGTGAGAATCCAAGTGCTTAAGAGGGTAAGATGCAGGTGTGAAAGGTGATGCGACAGGGATGGGAAGTTACTCAGAGATGGCTTCCTTGAGGAGGTGTGACTTTAGTAGAGCTTTAAAAATGGGATTGTCATTGTTCTGTGGACTAGGATGTTGAGAGACAAGATGGAGGTACAGTAGGTAGATTGATGTTAGAGGAGTAAAGAGTGTGGCCTGGGTGGTAGTGGGAGAAAAATCAGGCAGTTAGCTTAGGGAAACTGATCTAGGGCCAGTCAACATCCCTTGTCTTTATGACTCAAGCTATGGGAGAAGGAAAAGAGACTATATGAAGGGGGAAAAGAGGTGTTTGCTTCTTGCAAAACCCTTCTTCAACCTCTTATTGCCTTCTAGGAAGATCTCTGCCTCAGGTCTTCATGAAGGTGAGAGGAGCTTCATGCAAATCTCCTGTTCATACATTTATGTTTATTTATGCATTTATTCATTTATATTTATGTCTGTCTCCTCCTCTAGACTGAAAGCTTGTCGTGCCTGTTTATTATTATATTGCACTCTCTCAAGTGCTTGTACACAGTAAGCACTCAGTAAATGCAAATGAATGAATGAATGATGAATGAATCTCCCTTCCACTCCTTTATGGCAGGGAGGAAAAGAAATAAAAATTTACATAGAACTAGGAGAGTGCAAATTATATAACATCATATCAAGTTTACGGTTTCCAATTTCAATAATTCAAGCAGAGCCCCGAGATAAATCTTTCCCTTCTTTCCTAATCATGATTTAACAATAACAAATGGAATTTTTCCTCACTGTTTGAGGGAAAAATGCTTCCATTTCATTCCATTAATATAAAGTTCCAACCATTCTGCATTTACCAAATTCATATTATTTTAAAGGCCAATAAAGTAATCAAAATGAATAAATACAATAAATTTAAAATAAATCTATGGCAGCCAAAACAATTAAATAATGAAAAACTAAAATTAATCATTAAAATAAATACTGACATATAATAACATATAACACTCATTTCCATTGATCACAGACCTGGGTAATTTTTCATGATGCTAGATCATTCTCTCCAGTCTAAGCATTTGGAAGAGGAAATGATGGTAGGATTCACAAGAGGCAGGGAATGTGTCTACCAATTTTGTTGCATAGTACTCTCCCAAGCCCTTGGTACAGTGCTTTGCACACAGAAAGCTCTCAGTAGATATGATCGATAGATTGATTGATTGATATGCATTTTGGGCCATTTGTTAACCAAATGATTTGTCAGGGACCTCAATGTGACCCAATATTCCCACCAATTTAGACCAGGAAACTCCAGCCCAATTTGCTAGAAATATAGCTCGGTATTTGTTTAATTAAACTTTCTTGGGAAAATCAAAATTCTCCCTTTGGGACTTTGTTTATTGAGTATTTGGGCCTAATGGTGCTGAATGTCTAGGTCCACGAGACAGGTGGAGGGTGGCGATTTAGGGTAGACATTCTTAGCCCAGGGCAATGAGCACCAGGCTGTGTCTTGGAGAAACAATGGGCATCTCCTCAGGGAACACACTGCAGAGGGACACAGGGCAAGGAGGAGGGATTACCAGACTGGACCTACAGCATCACTGTCACTAAGTGCTTCCTGATTCTCAGAGGGAAGAATTACAGGAGAGATCATGGACAGGTTAGAGGAATAGCATGGCCCAGTGGAATGAGCACAGGCTTGGGAGTCAGAGGACCCTGGGTCCTGGCCCTGCCACTTACCTGCTGTGTTACCTTGGGGAAGTCATTTAACTTCTTTGTGACTCAGTTCCTCATTTGTTAAAGGGGGTTTTAATCCCTGTTCTCCCTTCTACTTAGACTGTGAGCATTATGTGGGATGGGGACTGAGTCCAACCTGATTAACATGGATCTACCCCAGTGCTTAGAACAGGGCTTTACATATAGTAAGCACTTAGCAAATATCATCATCATAATAGTGAAAGAGGAGTGAGGATAAGAGGGAGAGAACTGATTGAGAGCCTTAAAGTCGATGGAGAGGAGTTTCTGCTTGATGCAGACATGGGCAAGGATTATCATTGTTTCTTGTTGGGTTTTCTTTCTCAAGCACTTAGTACAGGGCTCTGCACACCGTAAGTACTTAATAAATATGATTGAATGAATGAATGAATGATGGGCAAACACAGTGGAGGTTTTTGAGAAGTAGGGAGATGTGCACAGGACTTTTTTTAGAAAAATGATATGAATAGAAGAATGAAATATGTACTGGAGAGGGGAGAGGCTACAGGCAAGGAGGTCAGTGAGGAGACTGATACAATTGTCACCGTGGAATAGTGCAAGTGCTGGGATGAAAATTATGGTAGTTTGGATGGAGAAGAAGGGGCAGATTCCAGAGATGTTTTGAATGTAGAAATGACAGCATTTGGTGACATTGAATATGCATGTCAAAGATGAGAGATGAATTCAGGAAAATGCCAAGCATTTTTTTCATGGTATTTGTTAAGTGTTTATAACATACATGCAGTATACTAAGTACAAGATAATCAGGTTGGACACAATCCATGTCCCACATTGGGCTCACAGTCTTAATCTCCACCTTTCAAATGAGGCAACTGAGGCATAAAAGGTTAAGAGACTTACCCAAATTCACACAACAGGCAAGTGGTAATGCAAGGATTAGAATCCAGATTCTTCTGACTTTCAGGCCCACGGTCTATCGACAAGGCCACAGCTGCTTCTCAATGTTACAGACTGGAAATTTAGTGATGATGATGGTGTTGTCAACAGTTATGGGAAAGTAGGAGGGAGGATAGGGTTTGGGTGGAAAGATGAGAGTTCTGTTTTGAATATGTCAAGTTTGAGATGTCAGCGAGACATCCAAATAAAGATGTCCTGAAAGCAGACGGAAATCTGAAATTGTGAAGGAGAGAAGTGACTGAAGAGATAGATTTGGGGATCATCTGCTTAAAGATGGTAGTTGAAATCAACCAATCAATCAATCGATCACATTTACTGAGCATTTATTTTGTGCTGAACACTATACCAAGTGATTGGGAGAGTACAATATACCAGAATTGCTAGAAATGTTTCGTGACCACAGAAGGGTAACATTTTAAAGGGGGAGACAGGCAGTAATATAAATAAAGAAATAAATTATGGATATGTGCATAAGTGTTGTGGGTCTGAGGGACGGGTGAATAAAGGGTACGAATGCAAGGGAGACAAGGAAGGGATAGGGAAAGGAGGAAAAGAGAGCATAGACTGGAAGGAGGAGATGTACCTTTAATGAGGCTTTGAAGAGAGAAGGTTTTCCAGGCCAGAGACAGGACATAAATCACTGGCAAGGTAAATGAAATCAAGGATCACTGAGTAATGTGACCCCTAGAGGAGCACAAAGGGTGCAGGCTGGGCTGTCATAGGAAAGCAGCAAGGTAAGATAGGAAGTCGTGGGACTGAATGAGTTCTCCAAGGGAGTAGGTGTAGATGGAGGATTGAAGAGAACCCAGAAGTGAGCCTGGAGGACTCCCAAAGTAAGAAGGTGGGAGGCAGAGGAGCTTGTGAAAGAGCCTGAAAAGAAGTGGACGAAGAGATATGAGAAAAACTGGGAGAGGGCAGTTTTAGTGAAACCAAGGTTAGATAGAAATTCCAGGAGAAGGGTGTGGTCAGCCTTCTGGAAAGCACTTGAGAGATGGAGGAGGATTAGGATGAAGTAGAAGCCATTGGATTTGTCAAGAAGGAGGTCACTGGTGACCTTGGAATGGGCAGTTTGAGTGGAATGGAGGAGATGGAAGCCAGATTACAAGAGGTCAAATAAACTGTTACATTTATGTCATCAGATGATAAGTATCTTAAGGGAAAGGACAATGTCTTTTATTTCTATCCACTCTCCCCAGTGCTTAGTTATGGGTTCTGTGTATGATGGATGCTCAATAAATAGTATTTGATTTTATCAACCACAGATATTTCTTCTAATGTGCTGTAATGCTAATTCAAAGCAGAACCATTTCTTCAAGGACCTTGTTCAAGAAAAATGTTTGTTTTTGGTAAAAACTTGCCTCTCACTTGGGCGATTCAATCAATTTTGATGTCAGGAGACGGGTATACAGTTTATGGATTACTCAGCTCTTTATTTTGTCTATTTCCCTATGCTATCCACTCCTTCAAATAATTCATTGCTTGTTAGAATTGAGAGAGAGTGAGAGAAATGGGGAGAAGAAAAATTCAAAGTAATGACCATGGGAGCTTTCTCTTGTAGGAGTTAGTGGGGCTCACATTCATTCAATCATATTTTTTGAGCATTTACTGTGTGCAGAGCACTGTAGTAAATACTTGGGAGAGTACAATTTAGCAGTAAACAGTCACATTCCCTGCCACACTTAGCTTACAGTCTAGACAGGGGGAGACAGACTGATACAAATAAATTAAATTAGAGATATGTACGACAGTGCTGTGGGGCTGGGACAGGGAAAGAGCAAAGGGGACAAATCAGGGTGATGCAGAAGGGAGTGGGAAATGAGGAAAAGTGGGGCTTAGTTTTGGAAGACCTCTTGGAGGAAATATGGACTGGAGTGGAATGAGACAAGAGGTTGGGAGGATAGCAAGGAGGTTGAGGCAGTAATCCAGGCAGGTTAAGCTGTGGTGCTTGGAAAAGAGCCAATAATCAAAGTGATGACTCCCTGGAAACAGCTACAAGGAAGTACAGGAGAGGGAACGTTGCCTTGTAGGAGTAGGATTTAATCCCCATTTTACAGATGAGGAAACTGTGGCACAGAAAGTTTAAGTGACTTATTCAAGGTCACACATTAAGTAAGTGGCAGAACTGAGATTAGAACCCAGGTCCTCTGACTTCCAGGGCCACACTCTTTCCCTTAGACAATGTTGCTTCCCAACTAGGCCACAGTCCTTCCCAAAGCACGAAAATTGTGTGAGGCCTCCATTGGGCAGGACTGTGGCCTAGTTGGGAAGCAACATTGTCTAAGGGAAAGAGCGTGGCCCTGGAAGTCAGAGGACCTGGGTTCTAATCTCAGTTCTGCCACTTACTTAATGTGTGACCTTGAATAAGTCACTTAAACTTTCTGTGCCACAGTTTCCTCATCTGTAAAATGGGGATTAAATCCTACTCCCTTCTACCTAGATGTGAGTCCCATGTGGGACAGGGACTGTGTCGAAATTTATAACCTTGTATCTACCCTTGTATCTACCTACATATGGAAAAGGGATTGAAAACAGTAAAGGATGAGGTAGATTTAGGAGGTGTGCTTAGGAGGGGGTGCAGAAAGAAAGCTGGGGGAGTATTAGATACCAGTCATTCAAATACCACTGATTTAATTTTAAGATGAGTAGGTCTGGTGGAGAGTCTGAAAGACAATGGTAAGAAGCTTTTCCTGATTCATTAGGAGATGGTAAAAACACTGTGGCTTTTTGAAGGGTGGAGTGACCTCTACTGAATGATGTTCCAGAGAGTTGATCTAGGCAGATCTCATTTTAAAGCTTTGCTTGGCAAGCTGATTAGCTGAGCTCCTCCAGGCTTCAATGTGTCAGACTTCCTTTTCTCCAAAGGTTCTAACCTTTTAAAAGACTCTGGGGAATCTGGTACTTCAAGATCCTGGGATATGTATGTAGCTCCCAGGAAGTAAAGTAATACAGAAATACACTTCCAGCTCCTCCTTTTTGATGATATTTGTTAAGTGCTTACTGTGTACCAGGCACTGTGCTAAGCATTGGGGTGGATACAAGCAAATTGGGTTGTATTCATTCATTCATTCATTCAATAGTATTTATTGAGCGCTTACTATGTGCAGAGCACTGTACTAAGCGCTTGGGATGAACAAGTCGGCAACAGATAGAGACAGTCCCTGCCGTTTGACGGGCTTACAGTCTAATCGGGGGAGACGGACAGACAAGAACAATGGCACTAAACAGCGTCAAGGGGAAGAACATCTCGTAAAAACAATGGCAACTAAATAGAATCAAGGCGATGTACAATTCATTAACAAAATAAATAGGGTAACGAAAATATATACAGTTGAGCGGACGGGTACAGTGCTGTGGGGATGGGAAGGGAGAGGTGGAGGAGCAGAGGGAAAAGGGGAAAATGAGGCTTTAGCTGCGGAGAGGTAAAGGGGGGATGGCAGAGGGAGTAGAGGGGGAAGAGGAGCTCAGTCTGGGAAGGCCTCTTGGAGGAGGTGATTTTTAAGTAAGGTTTTGAAGAGGGAAAGAGAATCAGTTTGGCGGAGGTGAGGAGGGAGGGCGTTCCAGGACCGCGGGAGGACGTGGCCCAGGGGTCGACGGCGGGATAGGCGAGACCGAGGGACGGCGAGGAGGTGGGCGGCAGAGGAGCGGAGCGTGCGGGGTGGGCGGTAGAAAGAGAGAAGGGAGGAGAGGTAGGAAGGGGCAAGGTGATGGAGAGCCTTGAAGCCTAGAGTGAGGAGTTTTTGTTTGGAGCGGAGGTCGATAGGCAACCACTGGAGTTGTTTAAGAAGGGGAGTGACATGCCCAGATCGTTTCTGCAGGAAGATGAGCCGGGCAGCGGAGTGAAGAATAGACCGGAGCGGGGCGAGAGAGGAGGAAGGGAGGTCAGAGAGAAGGCTGACACAGTAGTCTAGCCGGGACCCAGTCCCTGTCCCACATTGCACTCATAGTCTTGATGCCCGTTTTACAGATGAGGTGACTGAGGTACGGAGAAGTGAAGTGACTTAACTAAGGTCACACAGCAGGCAAGGGATGGAGCTGGGATTAGAACCCATTCATTCATTCAATAGTATTAATTGAGTGCTTACTATATGCAGAGCACTGTACTAAGCACTTGGAATGTACAATTTGGCAACAGATAGAGACAATCCCTGCCCAGTAACAGGTCACAGTCTAAATGGGGGAGACAGACAGCAAAGCAAAACAGAATAAAACAAAACAACATCATCAAGATAAATAAAATCATAAAGATATACACATTATTAACAAAATAAATAGGGTTAAAATATATATATATACAGATATGCACAGTGCTTAGGGGAGGGGAAGGGGAAGAGCAGAGGGTGGGAGAGGGGAGAATGGGGAGGGGAGGAGGAGCAGAGGGAAAAGAGGGGGCTCAGTTTGGGAAGGCCTCCTGGAGGAGGTGAGCTCTCAGTAGGGCTTTGAAGAGGGGAAGAGAGTTAGTTTGGCGGAGGTGAGGAGGGAGGGCATTCCAGGTCAGCTATAGGACATGGCCAGGGGTCGATGGCGGGACAGGCACAAATGGGGGACCATGAGGAGGTGAGTGGCAGAGGAACGGAGTATACCGGGTGGGCAGTAGAAAGAGAGAAGGGAGGTGAGTAGGAGGGCGAAAGGTGATGGACAGCTTTGAAGCCAAGAGTGAGGTGTTTTTGTTTCTGGTGAAGGTTAATAGGCAACCTCTGGAGGTTTTCGAAGAGGGGAGTGGCATGTCCAGAGCGTTTCTGTAGGAAGATGATCCGGGCAGCGAAATGAAGAATAGACTGGAGTGGGGAGAGATAAGAGGAAGGGAGATCAGAGAGGAGGCTGACACAATATTCCAGTAGGGATATTAAGAGAGCTTTTACCAGCATGGTAGCAGTTTGGATGGAGAGGAAAAGGCGGATCTTGGCAATACTGTGAAGGTGAGACTGGCAGGTGTTGGTGACAGATTGGCTGTGTGGGGTGAATGAGAGAGTGGAGTCAAGGATGACACCAAGGTTGCGGGCCTGTGAGACAGGAAGGCTGGTAGAGCCGTCCACAGTGACAGGGAAGTCAAGGGGAGGACTGGATTTGGAAGGGAAGATAAGGAGCTCAGTTTAAGAATGACTCTCTGTGCTCTATCCACTACTCCATTCTCCTTCAACCTCCTCTGGTAACATGACTGTAAGCCCGATGTGCGACATAGACTGTGTCCTGTGTCCAACCTGATTATATATGTCTATTTCAGTGCTTAAAATGGTGACTGCCATAATAATAATAATAATGTTGGTATTTGTTAAGCGCTTACTATGTGCAGAGCACTGTTCTAAGCGCTGGGGTAGATACAGGGTAATCAGGTTGTCCCACGTGAGGCTCACAGTTAATCCCCATTTTACAGATGAGGTAACTGAGGCACAGAGAAGTTAAGTGACTTGCCCAAGGTCACATAGCTGACAAGTGGCAGATCTAGGATTCGAACCCATGACCTCTGACTCCCAAGCCCAGGCTCTTTTCACTGAGCCATGCTGCTTCTCTAATAATAAGAGCTTAACAAATACCATAACATTCATTCATTCATTCGATAGTATTTATTGAGTGCTTACTATGTGCAGAGCACCGTACTAAGCGCTTGGAATGAACAAGTCGGCAACAGATAGAGACAGTCCCTGCAGTTTGACGGGCTTACAGTCTAATCGGGGGAGACGGACAGACAAGAACAATGGCAATAGAGTCAAGGGGAAGAACATCTCGTAAAAACAATGGCAACTAAACATTCTGCCTCCAATAAAGACCTTGGTTATACAACCAGCCTCCACCTATAGTTGCCAACCAGAAGAATGATTTTCAATCCATTCTTCAATGTTATGCTATTATTTGGACAATTAATTAGGTACAATTCAGAGCAAATGAATGCTTGAAAATGAATATGTATATATCATCAGGAAACTCATTTCACATTTAACTAAATAACACACTCAAGTGAGACAAAATTAAAGAAATTGGTTTTCTCCATCAGAAATTACTTTGGCCCTTAGGGTATAAAGCCTGGACTGCCTTTTCAGTTTTTAGTGCCTCACAATTAGTTCAAAGTACTCCATCACCTTTCCCCCTCCTACCTCACCTTCCTTCTCTCCTTCTACCACCCAGCCCTCACAGTCCACTCCTCTGGTACTAATCTTTTCTCTGTGCCTCCATCTCGCCTGTCTTGCTGTCTTGCCTCTGACCCCTGGCCCACAACCTTCCTCTGGTCTGGAACACCCTCCCTTCTCAAATCGGCCAGACAATTACTCTCCACCTTCAAAGTCTTACTGAAGGCCCATCTCCTCCAAGTGGGCTTCACAGACTAAGCCCCACTTTCCTCATCTCCCACTCCCTTCTGCCTCACCCTGACTTGCTCCCTTTGCTCTCCCCCGGCCCCAGCCCCACAGCACCTATGTATATACCTGTAATTTTATTTATTTGTTTATTTAATTTATTTGTATTGATGTCTGTCTCCCCCTCTCTAGACTGTGAGTTCGTTGTGGACAGGGATTGTCACTCTTTATTGTTGTATTGTACTTTCCCAAGAGCTTAGTACAATGCCCTGCATAGAGTAAGTGCTTAATAGAGAAGCAGTGTGGCTCAGTGGAAAGAGCACGGGCTTGGGAGTCAGAGGTCATGAGTTCGAATCCTAGCTCTGCCGCTTGTCAGCTGTGTGACTGTGGGCAAGTCACTTAACTTCTCTGTGCCTCAGTTACCTCATCTGTAAAATGGGGATTAACTGTGAGCCTCACATGGGACAACCTGATTACCCTGTATCTACCCCAGCGCTTAGAACAGTGCTCTGCACATAGTAAGTGCTTAACAAATACCAACATTATTATTATTATTATTACTTAATATGATTGAATGAATGATGAATGAATGAATAGTGCCCTTCTATGCATATTTTTAAACTCTCTTGCTTCCCTCTATCTACAATTGATTTTAATCTGTTATTCATTTAGCTATAACGTATTCTAATGTTTACTGCCCCAACTAAATTGCAAGGTCCTTGAAGGCAGGAATAATGACTACTAACTCAAATGAACTTTCTCAGTGCTCTATACAGAGTGCTCAATAAATATTATTGATTGATATCTCTTCATGAATGAGAAACTCATTAAAGCAAGCAATGAGGATAGGAATATCTCTTCACATTGACACGTACGCAGACACACATATTCATTCATTAATTGATAATAATAATAATGTTGGTATTTGTTAAGCGCTTACTATGTGCCGAGCACTGTTCTAAGTGGTAGTATTTATTGAGCACTTACTATGTGCAGAACACTGTACTAAGTGCTTGGAATGTACAAATCGGCAACAGATAGAGACAGTCCCTGCCCATACACGGGCTTACAGTCTAGGTACATGTATACATTCTCTCTCCTTCTCTCCCTTTTTCTCTCTGTCTCTCCATCTCTCATTTCCAAGAGAATGATCTGTAAGTAAATATCCTTAGGTATAAATTATCACACAGGAGTGATCAATTCAAGGCAATTTCTTCACTGATTTACATCCAAGAGAAATTGACTTCAAATAAGCCCTGCTACTTAAAGAAACATCCTATTGTTTTTTCTCACTATCCTATCTGCTCCAACTCAGTTGTGGAGTTAGTTGGGCAGACTCAGAGGTTTGTTGATATTTCTCTTGCAATTTCTAATTACTGTAAAACACCTAATTTCTAATTATTTTATTCTGGGGGTGGGGTGTGTATCTCGTCCCAGTCATCTTCTATTATGTCATAACATTTGACATTATTAATTTAAAATCTGTATTTGATTCACCCAGTTTATGATTGCCCCATTTCGGCTCACCATAAAGGAACTATTAGGATATCTTGCTGTCATCCAGTGTCCTTGGATATCCTTTCCAGTGAAGGTGTGATGTGCAGAGCATTGCTTAGATACTGGTGACTCGACTGCATTGCTTGTGATCCTGTCTTGCTTTTTGATGTTAACTCTGATGTGTAGGTTCTACTGGTGAAACTGCTCTAGAAGTTGGGTGGGTGAGCTTTTAGGTCTCACAGCCACAGGGGGAATTAGACATCTCGAATCATTTGCATAAGTGTTTGCATAATACATAGATGAATATCAGGCAAGGAAATGACTTTATTAACTAGTAAAATGATAGAGACAGCTAGTAGGTCTTGTCCCCATCTGAGGATCACACCTGGAGAGTTTCCAGTACTCTGCCAGTCTCATTAAAGGAGGGAGAGTCAAGTAGAGGCATACCCATTCCATTCTTAGCTTGGACAGCTTAGCTAGCAAGGGGAAGGCAATCTGCTACAAGTCAAAACTCACCTGTGCTGGGCAGCGGTGGCATGGGAGTCAAGGGCAGAGACTCAAGTTTACTGCACAGAAGGAGGCCATGGTAAACCACTTCCATATTTTTACCAAGAAAACTCTATCGATTGCAGATGGAGGTGGGGCATTCTACTAGAGATGTGTCCATGGTGTTGCTATGGTAGGAGACAATTCAACAGCATAAAACAAGACAAGTTCTTGACACTGACTCCTAGCCCTTGCTTTGTCACGTTCCAGAATACTTAGCTCTACCCTTTCTTCCTTCAAGCTTCTGTATGTGGATCAATCAAGCTTTTGTTAGTACTTTCTGGTTAGTCGAAGGAACAGATACTTTCTCCGAAGAGAAAGTGCTGGTTCCTGAGGTCACAGTTATTGAGAAGTTCTGGGGCAAGGACTGTGAGATTAAAACTATAGATCCGTGGGGACACAGATGGTGTTACTGATGAATAGATAAGGTGGTAGTTAGGGGCCAGACAGCCAAAAGTCATTACTTATTACATTTGCAATTGTTGCTAAAGATCCTAGAAAAGCCTTAGGGGGTCCCAACCCCACATGGATTCATAGGTTCACAGTTTAGTGGATTCAGTAAGAAACTTGTTGACATGACAAATTCATTAATTCATTCAATCGCATTTACTGAGTGTTTACTGTGTGCAGAGCACTGTACTAAGTGCTTGGAAAGTACAGTTCAGTGACAAATAATTGAAACACCCCAGTGAACTTGACACAGAGACAAACAAGTCACAAACGCAATTGCATCTTTTTTCTGGAAACTGATTATAAGGGAAAAAAATGGTTGTTTTACTTTATAGAGAGTGAGTGCCAGGCAGTGTGAAGGACATGGACCACAGGTCAGAGGTGGGAGATTCAAGAATGAGGCACAATGAGAAAGTGATATTAGAAGAAACAGGGAATAAACTGGGGTGTAGTAGAAGAGAATAAAGGGAATAAGCTGTTAGGGTTGAATGTTGACTGTTGAATGTCAGTGCAAACCTAATTTTGCTGTGTCCTGCTTGCTATATATATATATATACATATTTGTTTATTTTTTAATCTCAGTCTTCGAAAGGAAAGGTTAGCCAAAACAAGTAGTTGTAGCTTTGGAATATGTTTTCAGAGGCCCCTGTGCAAAAAAGACATTTATATTCTCACAAGGGAAATATTCTTATGGCTCAGGAACATCTTTTGTCAAACCAGAGCAAACTATTCAGGCTTATTCATTATAGTATTCATTGAGTGCTTACTATGTGTTTGCCAGTGTACCAAGTGCAGGGGTAGATACAAGTCAACCAGGTTGGACAAAGTCCCCACCCCACATGGAGCTCACAGTATGAGTTGGAGAGAGAACAGGAATTGACTCCCCATTTTACAGCTGAAAAAAACGAGACGCGGAGAAGTTAGGGAATTGCTAAGATCATACAGCAAGCGACTGTCAGGGCCAGGATTAGAATCTAGATCCTCTGATTTCAGAGACCTTCCTCTTTTCAATAGGCCAGGTTACTTCTGCTACTATGGTTATTTTCTAACATGAATCTGTAGTTTTTCTAGAAGTGTTATACAACCTGGGAGAGCTCAATA
This sequence comes from Ornithorhynchus anatinus, assembly GCF_004115215.2. Taxonomy (NCBI): domain Eukaryota; kingdom Metazoa; phylum Chordata; class Mammalia; order Monotremata; family Ornithorhynchidae; genus Ornithorhynchus; species Ornithorhynchus anatinus. The sequence continues at coordinate 54,311,608 of NC_041731.1, read as the reverse complement.
AATACTTGGGTACATCAGGGTTATTTGCTTGATAAATCATGAAGAATGCCTAAAAAATTCCAAATGCACCAAAAGTGTTATTTTGTACATCCACACTATTACAAGTTCATTATGGGCATGGAATGTTTCTGCTAATTCTGTTGTATTCTATTCTCCCCAATAATTAGAACAGTGCTCTGCAAATAGGAAGTGCTCAATATAATTGACTGATTACAAACATAAAATAGAAAGACAGTTTTTCTCCATTCTACTTGGAAATAGTTCAATATTCAGAATATCATCAGATGAAATTATTTCTTTCTAAATAAGTAAAACCATCAGTGCTCACTCTTATGACCACAGTTGAAGTTTTAAGGCATTTTTTTCACTCCAAGCAATTGGAGAATTTTTTATGTTGTTGCTCTCTCACTAAAGAATGAACATAACAAACCTGTCCAAAAATCAACCTCAAAATGTTAACCACAAGTTAATTCCCAGTCTGTTACTTCAAGAAAAGGCAGGTGTAACCCTAATTCTGATGTCTGAATAATACATTCACTACTTCTGATCTGAAAGTGTAGACAAAAACTCAGCACACATCTTCTAGGATGGGCCTTCTACCTGTGGTCAGGGTCAGGGCAAGGTTGGTAATGGAAAACAAATGAGGTTTGAGAGAAATGGGTGGCATACTCAGGAAAAGGAAAAGAGGAGGAGGAAGCAGAGGACGCGGTAGAAGAAAAGGTGGAGGAAGGGGAGGAGGAGAAGACAGGAAGATTCTCTATGTACGAGTCTATTTCTACCAGTCTAGCACCTTTGGCAAACACTAAAACAAACTTCCACAAATGTAGATGTAACTAAATAGTTTCATCATCCCCAGAGGAACTGTGGCTGATTATTTAAGCATTTGTGCCAATCACTTCTTTGCTATTTCAATAAAGTCCTAAATGGACTTTATTATCTAGCCTGCCGCCGCCTCCCACTCTCCTCAATTAAACTCCCAATTAAGCCTCATTCACACTGCAACATAAAAATCAAACTCATTTTCTTCTGCTTTTAAACTGACTCATACGTAAAATGGTTGTTTCAAAATAGTCGGAACATTACAGGTGTCACCTGGGTGACCATAAAGAGTCCTGAGGCCTTGCTGGTAGCAAGATTTTTCCTCAAAGTGCAGGCTTATCCCAGTCACGCGGACTATATTTCAGTTTCTAATTCCTTCACACTCCACAATTAAATTCTTTCAAAAAGGGACTCTCCAGGGAGACCTTCCAGCAGGCTCCCTCCTTTTTTAATAAACTGTCTATAGGGTTTTTCCTATTAAAAAATATCTTCTGGAATCTTTCTCTAGAGCTCTCCTCACCATTCTCTCTGCCCTCTAGAATCAGCTGACCTTACACAATGTATGTCATCTAAGTGGTTGGGCTGACTGACTTGTAAGCCCCTCGTGGATTTCTGGATCTGGAAGCTGTAGCTGAGGTGAGGCCGAGGAGGAGAAATCTGGGACTGGGTTGAGTGGCAATAGAATAAAATCCAGGACAGAGCAGGCGACTGGGAATGTGGTAAGGACAAAGAACTGTAGGGTCACTAAGGACGTTAAGGGATAGTAAATACAAATATAGTACAGATACATATAATATATATTATATACATGTATAATATATATAATTATGCATAATATATTATATGTATAATATATCATATACAAAATATACAAACACAATCATTATATTAACAATGAAACAATCAGTCAATCATATTTATCGAGCAATTGCTGTGTGCAGAGAAAAGTAATGTTTTTTTTCATCCGTTACTGTCCACCCATCCTATATTACATGGGGCAGTCATGGATTTGAGTCGGGCCTTTCCTCCCGCATGAAAACTGTCTATCAGGACTGCTTAAAATACCATATTTGGGGCAAGAATAGCGGAAGGGAACATGACAATGATGTTGGCAAAGATGCAGATCGAATATCTTCCTTCTTGTCCCTTTGACTCTTCTTTTCAGTCTTTTCCTACCATACCCTTCTCTCTCTACCTCCTTTCTTTCAGCATTGCCCCTCTATATATGGTTTTCTTGAGGTTCCCTGTATAGGAGATTGGCAGGCAGCACAGCCTTCCCCAAATCTGAGGGAAAAATCCCATGCTCCTTGGGGCCAGAGATCTGTTTATTCAATTATCCCAAGCGCTTATTTCAGTGGTCCCACATACAGGCACTCAATAAATCAATCGAGAAGCAGTGTTGCCTTGTGGTTAGATCACAGGCCTGGAAATCAAAAGGACCTGTGTTCTAATCCTGGCTCTGCCACTTGTCTACTGTGTGACCTTGGGTGAATCACTTAACTTCTCTGTGCCTCAGTTACTTCATCTGCAAAATGGGGATTAAGACTATGAGCCCCATATAGGACATGGACTGTGTCCAAGTTGATTACTTTGTGTCCATCCCAGCATTTAGTACCATGCCTGGCACAGAGTAAGAGCTTAATAAATTCCATTAAAAAATTACTATTGTTTGCCAATTTCAATGTCAATAGAAGCAGTGATGGTGGCTAAGGAGAGGGAGATGAGGAAAAGAGGTCCTGCCATGTAGCAGAGGCAATACAGGAAAGGACAGTGTGGGTGTTTTTATGGGGAGGGAGCAAGGCATTGGTCTCATCATCAGTGTTATTTATTGAACACTTACTATGTGTAGAGAACTTGTATCTAGTGCTTTGCACATAGTGTTTGTCTTGTTGTCTTTTGCTGTCAAGTCGTCTCCAACCCATAGCGACATCATGGACACATCGCTCCCAGAACGCCCCACCTCCATCTGTAATCATTCTGGGAGTGGATCCATAGAGTTTTCTTGGTAAAAATCCAGAAGTGGTTTACCACAAAGCCTCCTTCCATGCAGTCAACTTGGGTCTCTGCCCTCGACTCTCTCCCACGCCACCACTGCCCAGCATAGGTGAGTTTTGACTTGTAGCAGATTGCCTTCCACTCTCTAGCCACTGCCCAAGCTAGAAACGGAATGCTCAAGCCTCTGCTTGACTCTCCTTCATGTAGCCGAGACTGGTAGAGTACTGGAAACTCTCCAGGTTCGATCTTGAGAGGGGTACATAGTGCTTAAGAAGAGCAGAACACAAAGAGTCAGTAGACATGTTTCCTTCCCATAATGAACTTATAGTGTCTTTCTCTTTCTATCTTTCTACTTCTTCCTCAGACTAAGAAGGAAAGGATGGGGAATTGAGGGGAGGGAGGGGAAGCCCGTGATCTTTTTTCTATGAATCCCCTTCCTGCTAGCACAGCTGCTCATCCTTTTAGATTCTTTCTGCTGCCGAGGCTCCCGGATGCTTCCTCTTCCCGTATTTGGCAAGACAAAAGGAGAAGAATGAGTTGTGGGAGCAAGGATGATGACTGAATGTTAGAGCCATCTTTCACCTTCCTGCTCAAAATCACTGGGGGGTTTTGTTTGTTTGCTTGTTTTTAATAATATTTGGTAAGCATTTACTACGTTCCAGGCACTCTTCTAAGCCCTGAGGTAGTTACAGGGTAATCGGCTGTACACGGTCCCTGTCCCACATGGGGCTCACAGTCCTAAGCCTCATTTTACAGATGAGGTAACTGAGGCACACAGAAGTGAAGTGACTTGCCTAAGGTCACATGGCAGACAAATGACAGAGATGGGATTAGAACTTGGGTCCTTCTGACTTTCAGGCTTTTGTTCAATCCACTGCTTCCACTAACCCCCTCCCTCTCTAAAGGAGAATAATAATAATAATAATGTTGGTATTTGTTAAGCGCTTACTATGTGCAGAGCACTGTTCTAAGCGCTGGGGTAAACACAGGGGAATCAGGTTGTCCCACGTGGGGCTCACAGTCTTGATCCCCATTTTACAGATGAGGGAACTGAGGCACAGAGAAGTTAAGTGACTTGCCCTCAGTCACACAGCTGACAAGTGGCAGAGCTGGGATTCGAACTCATGAGCCCTGACTCCAAAGCCCGTGCTCTTTCCACTGTGCCACGCTGCTTCTCTAGAACAGAGAACAGAGCAGGTGTCTGGGTAGGGGGTTCAGAAGAGGACAACATGACTTCAGCTTACAAATTGAGTGCGATGGCAGGTGTTAGATACCCTTGACTCATCCTCAGCAAGGGGACATTATTATCGTGGCAGAAACTATCACTCACTAGTTTACCCAAACTATTCACATTTCCCACCTCAGGCAATAAAGACAAAAGTTGATATATCATCATTTTCTTCCTACCAGCTGCTACTGGGGTATTCCTGTGGCTTGGAGTCTAATGACACTGTAGTTAAAAGATCCTAGATAACTAGTTCCTCACCTTGCCCAAGGGTGAGTGCTGCAGACCCTCTCCTGGGGTTCTTACTACTACAACCCAGCCCGCACTCTCCACACCTCTAATGCCAGGCTACTCTCTATAGCTTGATCTCATCTTTCCCACCCCCAACCCCTTGCCCACATCTTCCCTCAGGACTGGAACTACCTTCTCGCTCATATCTGACAGTCCACAACTCTCCCCACCTTCAAAGACTTCCTAAAATCACATCTTCTCCAAATGACCATCCCTGACTAAGCCCTCATTTCCTCTACCACCCTCTACTCTGCATCAGCTATGCACTTGGCTGTATACCTTAAGCTAAACAGCACTTAAATATATACCCTTATATTCTACTATTTTCCCTATCTGAAATTTATTTTAATGATCTTTAAGATCTTTTCTTCAGACTCAACACTTCATTAAAGAAAGTGACACGAGCCAGTGGGTGCACTGGGGCTCAGTTTGGTGTCTCTTGCAAAAAAAACCCAAAAAAACCTTTTAACAGAGGTCAGAGACATAGTTCCTTTGATAAGGAGCATTCCAAAACATCTATTTTCTTCCAAAAAATAAATCCCCCAACCATTCTTTACTAACATCATGTATGCTTATTTCCCATACCTTTTCATCTCCAGCCTCCCACAAACTCCAACTCAAAATGTTTAGTCTCATTCAGACTAAACACCTGTAAACTCCTTGTGGACAGGGAAGGTGTCTACCAACCCTATTATAGGGTACTTTCCCAAGTGAATAGTGCTCTCACACAGTAAGGACTCAATAAATACTAACGGTGGATTGACTGCTTGATTGAATAGTGTTTTATGGCTTTTCCTAGAGCTTTTTCCTATAGCCAGGAGGAATTTTAATACAGGACTCAGGGCTGCCTCTCATTTGTGCCTTTGTCCTGTTCTGTGGCAGCTAATATGGTTTCATGCTTGTGCTGACTCAAGTCTGTCTTTAATATCACCTGAGGAAGACATTATTTAATCTAAATTTGGTGAGGCCTTTGAACACCAAAGATGTGAAAGTAGAGTTTCAGTTGCCACCTGGGCTTCTAATATGTTCTTATAGGCAGATGGTCTCATTTCCAATATTTAGAGGGGGAGAATAATCACCTGCCACCAAGTTGGTATACAAATCATCAACAAGAATCCATGACCTGCTTACATGTTCCTCTCTGGTACTGAATATGTTTTGAAAGGGGTAATGCAATTCCAGAAACTCTGCAATAAATCATGCTTTAGAGCTGGAATAATAAGGAATGAGCAGCTCTTGCTCATTTTGTTCCCATTTCTATTTTGGGGGCTGTTTCTTTAGATTTGAAGAGTGGAAGTGAAGCCATGTGTCTTAGCAGAAAGGTCTGGAAATGTCAACAGGAGAAACAGTGGTCCCGGAGGAAATGAGACCAAAATCGGCCCAAGCAAGGTCAGTTATTGTGCTTTCTCCTGACATTTCTGATCAGTACAGTGTTATGCTGATGCACAGTGAGTTTCCGAGAATAGGTGATCACTTCTCAGCACTTTCTGTAGCGTCTGAACATTGGATGTTATTGAAAGGACTTGAATGTGGGATTTGATTCCAGGATTTCAGTAAAAGAATCAGGAGCCACATTATCAATTAAGTTGCCTACTGGAGTCTTCTTTCTCAGCGGTCTTGCCTGTCTAATTTAAATTCTGAGCGTCGTTGAGCTGTGGCTATGTATTCTATTTTGCCCAGTTCCGAGTTTGCTTCTGGGGCTCATGAATGTTAAATAATCGTAACAATAACAATATAGTATCAGGGGAAATTTCTTTCTTGCAGTATCTGTTCAGCAACATTTGCCTTGAGTACTGATAGTCTTCCCCTTATATAGAGCTGCCCTTTGTTTGCTGTCCTTTGTTTTTTAAGGTGTTGTTTTTGAATCAAATAATAATAACACTAATAATAGTAATACTAATGATAATAGTATTTGGTATGTGCTTACTATGTCCCAAGCACTGCACTAAGCACTGGGGTAGATACAAGATAATCAGGTCTCCATGGAGCTCACATTCTAAGTAGGAGGAAGCACAGATATTGAATCTTCAATTTGCCGATGAGAGAATGGAGGCCCAGAGAAGTTAAATAACTTTCCCTAAGTCACACAGAAGGTAAGTGGTGAGCTCTTTCCACTAAGCCACTCTGCTTCATAGAATTCTATTCATGCATGTAAGTGTGGATGAAAAAACATTTATCTCTTTTATAATGGCATTTGTTAAGTGCTTACTATGTGCCAGGCACTGAACTAAATACTGGGGCAGAAACAAGCTAATCAGGTTGGACACAGTCCATGTTCCACATGGGGTTCACAATCTTAATCGCCATTTTACAGATGAGGTAACTGAGGTCCAGAGAAGTGAAGTGACTTGACCTTGGGCAAGTCACACAGAAGTCCAGGGGCAGAGCTGGGTTTAGAACCCAGGTCTTTCTGATTCCCAACCCCCTGCTCTTTCCACTAGCTATGCATTTCATATAGTGTAAATGTAAGAGTTAGCCATCAGCATTAAAAACAAGATTCTGTTAAAGGTTGGCCAGGTAGTTGTAGGGAAGAGAAATAGAAAAACTGCATTTCCCAGGAACAAATTGACTCCTGACCCCTTTATGAACGGGAGCCATGTCCAGGCTAGACAGTAGCTCCTGTGAGCTGGGATTGTGTCTACTAATCAATCAGTGATATTTATGAGAGCTTACTGTGTGCAGAGTAAGTCCTTGGAAGAACACAAAATAACAGAGTTGGTAGTTACATTCCCTGCCCACAAAGGGCTTACTAACTATATTGTATTATACTCTCCCAAGTTCTTAGTACCGTGCTCTGCACACAGTAAGAGGTCAATAAAAATGCCATTGATTGACTGAGTTGTAAGGATTTCTGCTCAGGCTCTCTTTTTCTCTCTTGATGGAACAGATTGGAAAATTTATCTTCCCTTAATCAAGCTGATGGGAAGTTCAGTATAAATCTTGATTTGTGTTAGCACTCTATATTTTTGTTCCAAATTAAATCCTGTTTGCATATCATTTTTTTAATGGAATTTGTTAAGTGCTTCCTATATAGCAGGAACTGTTCTAAGCGCTGGGGTAGATACAAGCTAATCAGGTTGGACACAGTCTCTGTCCCACATGGCGTTCACAGTCTTAATCTCAAGTTTTACGGTTGAGGGAACTGAGGCCCAGAGAAGTGAAGTGACTTGCTTAAGATGACACAGCAGACAAGTGGTAAAGTCAGGATTAGAACCCAGGTCCTTCTGTCTCCTGGGCCCGTGCTCCGTCCACAAGTTCATGCTGTTTCTCATGTTTGTGACTACAGCTTACTGATTATTAATTATTGAGTCCTATGCAGCCTGATTAATGGACCCCTGCCTGGAATGTCTAGGTCCACCCCGGCCTCCGACTTGCTGTAACACAGGCTGGCTTGGCTTGATCTTAATTTATAAGTACATAATGAAGAGCCCTGAAACCAATCCGGAGAGGAACCCAAATGAGTCCTGGAGTCCTAAACATTTTCTAACTAATAGATATAGAAGGTTTCCCTAAAGCATATGTGAATTCTTTAGTAGTATGATTTTCAAAGCAGCAAAATGGCTTAATGAAGGTTTAATCAACCTGTTCATTTAGGACATTCTGGATCTAGCTAGTAAGAGTGACGAGAGAGACTCGGGGTTATCATGTCTGTCTCTGTTGTCTCCTCTTAGTAAAGGGTGAAAAGAAGTCAGCAAAAATGAATGGAAAGATAATTAGATTTTAAAACTCACTCGGTTTAGTTAATTACAGAAAGTGTCGCACAGGAAAGGGCTTATCTCGTTTTCAATCTAGACCTTCCGTTCAGAGTTGACCCTCTAATTATGAAAGATTGAATAAAAAAGCATTCCTCTCACCAATGATACAGTGATTCCTTTTTCTTTTCTTGAGCCATCATTCTCTTCTGGCTGGACTTGGTAAATGAGAAGGGTCCAGTTCTTACCCTAACACTATGGTTTTCTCTTCATTCATTCAGCTGTTCTTGTTGACTCCTTACTGTGAGCAGAACACTGTACTAAGTGCTTGGCACTGTACTAAACTACACCACTGTCCATCACCCATTGTCTATAGGAAGCTTCCTTAAGGCTGAAGAGCTTATCCCCTGAGAGAGCATAACCCATCTCAGTCCCAGGTCTGGGATCTGGGACCCTCCAGACTGTAAACTCGTTGGGGGCAGGGAATGTGTCTGCTTATTGTTTTATTGTACTCTCCCAAGCGTTTAATACAGAGATCTGCACACAGTAAGCTCTCAGTAAATACGATTGAATGAAGGAATGAACTATGGGCACCCGGCCTAATATTTTTTCTACAACAGTGACCTCAGGAGCAGAGGAGGAGCAGAATGATAGTTGCCTTACATGACAGAGAAGCAGCATAACTCTATCCAATAAGAAAGAGCAGAAAACTGGAATCAGGAGATTCCAGTTAAATCCCAGGTTAGACACTTGCTCTTGTGTGACCGTGGGAAATCACTTAACTTCTCCGGACTTCAGTTTCGTCATCTGTAAAATGAAAATTAGATACCAAATATCTCTACCCCTTAGACTGTGAGCTCTATTTAGGACAATAAGTCTGACTGATCTGCTTATCCTGGACCAAACCCAGTGCTTAATCCAGTACTTGAAACATAGTAAGTGCTTAACAAATGCCATTATTATTATTATATCTATTTTCATGGCTAAGGTTGGACCACTTTACATCCCTAACATTTTATTTTATCTCTTATAAACTTTTCACCAATACATTAATCCATTCCCCTCTTTGACCCAATGATATTTTTCACCAGCAAGCTTTATGTAAGAATGAATTCCATATATTTTATCGCTTCACTTGAATAAATACTATTTATTTCAGTCAGTCAATAGTATTTATTGAGTGCTTACTGAGTACAGAGCACTGTATTTAGTATTTGGGAGAGTACAGTATAACAATAACAGACACATTCCCTGACCACAATGAGCTTACAGTATAGAGGGGGAGGCAGAGATTAATGCAAATAAATTTTATATTAATTTTAGATTTTTTTTAAATATTTCCTTTTGTTTGTTCTGAACCCACTTCATTTTTCAGCTGGAGCTCTCTCAACCTCACATGTGGAATTTGATGACTACAAAAATGTATTTCCATATTCTGCAGTCTCCTTTTCTGTATTTCTGCATTCTCCCTCTCTGTATTTCTATATTCTTTATTCTCCTTTTCCTTTCTGTATTCCCCTTATCCTTTCCCTTCATGATGCTGTGGACTTCAAACAGGTTCCTTCTCTTCCTGTCTCTTTCCAGACTGAGGACTCTTAATATCTTCAGTTTATCCTCATATTAATAAAAAAACTGTTCCTTCCCTGGATCAATCTGTTTGTCCTTAGGTTGTTACATGCATTGAATCCAATTCCTCATCCTTTTTCAGCCTCCCACAGGACTTCTGCACTCTTATTCTGAGGGTGGATGCAAAGAGCTATTGGTTAGAGTAAACATGGGTAGCTTCCAAATACAGGAATTCAGATTCTTGGGTTACCTACTCTTACAACTGGGGTATGCAATTCTCCATTTAAATGGTAAATGGCTAATCAAAGTTTCTCTTTCATTTATTGGCCTCTTGGCTGTCTTCCTTATCTTTCAGAGCCCAGGCCTGGGCAACAGGAGACTTTGGCTCTAATACTGGCTCTGCTGTTTGCTTGCTATGTAACATTGGCAAATTGCTTAATTTCTCATTGCCTCAGTTTTGTCATCTATAAAATGGGGACAATTTTCTGTTTTCATTCTTCCTTAGACTGTGAGTCCCATGTGATACAGTGATCTTGTCTGGCCTGATTGCATTTTATCTACCTCAGATCTCACTGTGGGTAAGGAATGTGTCTACCAATTACTCTACCCCACCTTCAAAAGCCTTAATGAGGGCACCTCTCCTCCAAGAGTCCTTCCCTGACTAAGCATCCCCTTCCTCTTCTCCCACTCCCTTCTGTGTCATCCTGAGTTGCTCCCTTTGGTCATCCCAGCCCCACAGCCCTTGTGTACATATCTGTAATTTATTTATGTTAATGTCTCCTCCTCTCTAGACTGTAAGCTCATTGTGGACAGGGAATGTGTCTGTTTATTGTTGTATTGTATTTATTCTTCCAAGCTCTGCATACAGTGCTCTGCATACAGTAAGCACTCAATAAATGTGACTGAATGAATTAATTAATGAATGCCAACTCTGTTATATTATTATATTATACTCTCCCAAGTGCTTAGTACAGTACTCTGCCCACAGTAAGTTCTCAATAAATATGATTGATCTTAGTATAGTGCTTGGCACATGCTTAACAAATATAATCCTAATAATAATGACATTAGTAGTAGTAGTAGTAATCATAGTTATTATGGAATCACTGATTTCATGGCCCTGACTCTGGCCCTAAGGAGACTGTCATGGAGTGTTCGCATACTCTACTGTCATGGTAAGTGTACACCTGTATTGTACTGTCATGATGTGTGTGTGTACCTGTACTGTACTGTCATGGGGCGTGTGTGTGCCTGCAGGCTTGGAAGACAGGAAAATAGAAAGGGAGAGAAAACAAGGACTGAAATGGGGCCAAGGGTGTATATGGATATCACATAAACTCACTGTAGGCAGGGAATGTGTCTGTTTATTGTTATATTCTCCCAAACACTTAGTTCAGTGCTTTGTACACAATAAGTACTCAATAAATATGGTTGTATGAATGAATGAAACAAACTAACAACCATGGTATATCTGAAACATCCTCTTGGAATTCTCTGACATTGGATGGCACAGCCCCAGTGTAGGGAGTTACTGACCTTCAAGACAATACAAGAACAAAATTTCTGAGATAGTACCCACTTGTCATTTCCAACAGGCAAACACTCACCCCACCTTTAAAATCTTATTAAAAGTACATCTCCAAAAGGTCTTCCCTGACTTAGCCTACATTTCCTCTTCCATTCCCTACTGCATCGCCCTTACATATGGGTTTGTATCCTTTATCCACCTCTCCCTCAGTTCCACAGCAATTACGTTTATATCCATAATTCATTTTTTATTTATATTAATGGCTGTCTCCCCCTTTATACTGAAAACCCTTCATGGGCAGGGAACATGTCTATCAACTCTGATAAACTGTACTCTCTCAAGTGCTTAGTACAGTGTTCTGCACATAGTAAGCACTCCATAAATATAATTTATTGATTGATTGACTGTAGGGTGACCATCATCAAGTCTAACCTTGGATGAAAACCACACCAGGCAAATAGTTACCTGTTTATCCTTCAGCCCCCGCCCCTCTCCCTGGCATAAATCACAAGATGAGCACTGTCCTATTGAGAACAGAGGATGGAAGGGGATGCTGAGGAGAAATCTCCAAACCTTGGCATTCAGAGCACCTCTTCTGCTGAGGGGATATAGATGCAGAGGGTGGAAAGGTCATTCATTGGTAGCTTCATGGAGCAAGGGGAATGGGAGAGGAGTGGGGCTCATCACAAGGAAGGGACAGTCCTGACTGGCATCAATCATCTGTTGGGAAGCTGTTGGTAAAGTGGCCAGGAATATAGATGACTGTAAATAGAGAAATGAACAGTGGCCTCCTTAACTGCACCCAACACCAGCCAAATCTACCATTCATGGCCATAGCCTCAGCTGCCTGACCCAAAATCTTGTCTTGAGGCAACTGCACAACACTTTATTCTGAGCTTTTATTAATGTTGCTGATGATAGTTTCTGTTTCAATCAGTGCTTTATATTACTGTTTTCCACCCAGAGCTTTTGAAAATAAGGATCAGATTTAAAAAGCAATTCTAAATAATGAGTACCTACCATAGACTGGAATGGAGGTGTTTTTCACAGAGCGGTGAAATTCTATGATTGTGTTTGCCCTACCCACTGTGTCCCCAATACAAGCCTAAAATAGAGAGATTTAGAGGTCTCCACCCCCATCCCTGACTAGAAAGGAAAGAAAGGACAAGGAAGAGAAGACTTTTGCTATTCTCATTCCCCAAAGAATGAGAAAGGAATCCCAGCTGCTTGCATAGCTGTGCATTTGACTATCAAAAGAGGGCATGCCATGAGAGCTTTGTAAGAGGAAAGGGATGCAAGATGGGGAAAGGAGAAGGAAGGAAGAAAAGAAGGAAGAAGGGAGAAAGAGAGTAAGGGAGGGACAGAGGAAGGGAGGAAAGAAAGGAGGAAGAAAAGTAGAGGGGAAGGGAGAGAGCAAAAGAGAGAAAAAGAAAGGAGGAGGGAAGGAGGAAGGGAGGAAGAGAGGGAGGGGGAGGGAGGAAGAAAGAAAGGGAGGGAGGGTAGAAGGAGGGAGGAAGGAGAAAAGAAAAGAAGGATGCAAAATGAATTGCACACCTGCTCTCTAATCGCATAGTAAATACTTTGTCATCTAAAGTAGTTTGCTCTAGTTTCCAATTCCTATGGGGGGAAAAAAGAAGAGCAGAATTTTCTCTCTCTCGTTCTTTGCTAGATCAATTAAAGATAAGGATTCCTTAGGAGTTGGCAGAGGAGGCCCAAATAAGTCACAGATTTTCTGTCCAGTCACTTTAATTTTATCTACACTTAACTGATCGGATGCCCTTACAATCTACACTACTCCAAATGTTTCAAACCCTGATCTGTCCAGGGGAACTTTCTCCCTTTGTGTGTGTGTGTGTGTGTGTGCACTTTTTTATGGTATTTGTTAAGCACTTACTATGTGCCAGGCACTGTATTAAATGCTGGGGTAGATATAAGCTAATCAGGATGGACATAGTCCATGTCCCATAAGGGGCTCAAAGTCTTAATCCCCATTTTACAGATGAAGTATAATGAGTCACAGATAATTTAAGTGATTTGCCCAAAGTCACAGAGCAGACAAGTGGCACAACTGAGATAAGAACCCAGGTCCATCGACTTCCAGGCCCGTGCTTTATCCATCAGGCCACACTGCTTCTCAATATAGGCTTCTCCTGCTTCTCAATGTTTCTCCTGTCAAGATAGGCTCCGGTGCAAGTATTTCTTCAATCAACCAATCAATCATACTCAGTGCTTGGGAGATTACAATATAGCAGAGTTGGTAGACACCTTACCGGCCCCAAAAAGGCTTACAGTCTAGAGGACTGTAAGGACTATTGCTGAGTCAAAGACTCTGTTCCAAGTCTCAGCTAATGGAGTAATTCATGTGAGATGGCCAGGCTTAGAGGATGGAGTGAAGTAAATGGATCTGAGTTTTCCTCCAAGCATTGCCTTTGAATCAGTGTAACTTTAGGTAAATCTTCAGGTCTCTCTAAGATTAGGTTTCCCCCATGATATGACATAATTGATCAATCTAATCAAAATCAATCAGTAGTTTGCTAAGCACTTGCTCAGAGTAAAGAAATGTGCCATGTTCTCAGTAGAATACCACTTAATTAGAGACATGAATTCAGCGCTCAAAGAGTTTATAGTGTAATGGTGGGTTCACAGACACAAGCCATTCACAAACATTATGGCTGTTGATAGCAAAAGTGTGAAAGGAGATAAAGATGAATCAACAAGTGCAAATTAATCTATTGAGACTAGGCCTATAAAATGAGATATATACATGTAAGGGCTTCAGGCAGATTGTGAAGGAAGAGGAGCTGGAAAGGGGAGCTCTGAGACAAGGTGGGTTTTCAGGGGAAGTTTGAAGATGGGAATTATTGAGGTCTGGCAGATTTGAAAGGAGAGGGATTTCAAGACAAGGAGAAAAGGCTTGAATAATGGTTTGGAAGTGGGAGAACAGAAAGAAATGCCAGGTTAGTTTGGTAAGATAGAAGAGTGTGACTACATTTTAGTGGGAGAGGAATGCTGATAAATAATGGAGAGAGAGGTCAATGAATGTCATAAAGCCAATAGGAGTAACTGTTTGTTGTACAAAGGAATGGGCTACCACTGGAGGCTTTTCAGGAGTAAAGAAGCATGTGCAGGTCAACATTTTGGAAAATTATCTTGGCAGCAGAGTTAAGCATAAATGGCAGAGAAGAAGGGCTTAAATCAGGGGAACCATTGAGATGACTGATAAAGCAGTCTAATCAGAATATGTTGAGCACCTGGACCAGGCTAGCAGTCATTGGGATGAAATGGAAGGGATGGATCCAGAAAATTAATTTATCTATTTATTTAATTTTATATCTGTCTCCCCCTCTAGACTGTGGGCTCGTTGTTGGCAGGAATGTGTCTGCTGTTACATTGTACTCTCCCAAGAGCTTAGTACAGTGCTTTGCACATAGTAAGCACTCAATAACTATGATTTAATTAATTAATTAATTAATTAATTAAGCAGAGGAAAAATGGGCATTTCTAAGAGGATATTTGAAGCAGGGAACATGCCTACTAACTCTGCTATATTGTACTCTCCCAAGCACTTGGTACACTGCTTCTCACACAGTAAGTGCTCAATAAATGTGGTTGACCGATGATTGAGCTAACAGGCCCCCGTGAGGAGTAGGAAAAAGACAAGTGAGCGGTGTTGGGATGGATTTCGCCATCCCAATAGCAACGTTCTTGACAGGCGCTTTTCTCACTCACACTACTTATGCAAATCTGGGTCGTCTGCTTCATTTGCTTATTAGGTTAAGTTAAATGTAACTGCTTATTAAGTTAAAGTCTGGGGTGCCCGGTGCCAGGAAGTCATAGTTTTGTGGAAGAAACTGGAAGGTTGGCACCGTCCCTAGAAATGTCGTGTGAAAATTCAGAGTTGCCTCAAGGTGGTGCCCAAGTGTAGCTGTGTCATCCTGCCACTGTTCTACCTGCTGCTGAATCTGATAACCAGGGAAAAAACAGTTGTTCCCATTATCGCCTGCTACATCCAGTAGAGGAGATACTGTTTCTCACACCTAGAGCAAATTCCCAGTAGCCCATTATGTGGTTGTTTCCCTACTCAAGGAAATCACCTCTGGTGGTTAAGTTCCCCCATCAGTGCAGATGTGACGGCTGAGGTCAGTGCCAGACCACAATCTGAGCTGCATTATGCACACCCAAAAGCTAAGCCTTGTTGTGCTGTCATGTTGTTGCTTGAAAAAAATGGTGCCGCTTTCACTTTTATCTCCTACAAGGAGATTCTGTGCCAGTGGATCGATCAATCAAGCAGCCAGTGGTTAGAGTACGGGCCTGTGGGTCAGAAGGACCTGGGCTCTAATCCAAGTTCTGCCATCTGTCTGCTATGTGACCTTGGGCAAATCATTTAGCTTCTCTGTGCCTTAGTTACCTCATCTGTAAAATGGGGATTGAGACCGTGAGCCCCATGTAGCTCCTAGACCTCTCAGCTGCCTTCAACAAGGTGGACCACCCTTTCTCCTGGAAATGTTGTCTGACCTTGGTTTCACTGACTCTGTCTTCTCCTGGTTCTCTCATCTCTCTGACTGTTCATTCTCAGTCTCCTTCATGGTCTCCTCCTCTGCCTCCCACCCTATAACTGTGGTGGTCCCTCGAGGTTCAGTTCTGGGTCCCCTTCTATTCTCCATCTACACTCACTCCCTTGGAGAACTCACTCGTTCCCATGGCTTCAACTACCATCTCTATGCAGATGATACCAAAATCTACATCTTCAGCCCTGATTTCTCTCCCTCTCTCCAGGCTAACATCTCCTCCTGCCTTCAAGAGCTCTGTACTTGAATGTCCTCCCAGCACCTTACACTTAACATGTCCAAATAATCAGGGCTCCTTACCTTCCCACCCAAACCCCATCCTCCCCCTGACCTTCCCATCGCTGTAGATGGCACCACCATCCTTCTCATCTCACAAGCCTGTAACCTTGGCATTACTCTATACTCCTCTCTCTCATTCAACCCACATATTCAATCCATCACTAAATCCTGTTGGTCCCAACTTCATGACATAGCAAAAATCCACCCTTTCCTCTCCATCCAAACTGCTACTATGTTAATGCAATCACCCGTACTATCCCACCTGGATTACTGCATCAGTCTCCTTGATGACCTCCCAGCCTCCTGTCTCTCCCCACTCCTGTCTATATTTCACTCTGCTGCCTGGATCAATTTTCTACAAAAATGTTCCAGACATGTCACTCCCCTTCCTCAAAAAACTCCAGTGGTTACCCATTCACCTCCACATCAGAGAAAAACTCCTCACCTTTGGCTTTAAAGCACTCCACCACCTTGTCCCTGCTTACCTCATCTCACTTCTCTCCATCTACAACCCAGCCTACACACTTCACTCCTCTAGTGCTAACCTTCTCACTGTGCCTTGATCTTGCCTGTTTCACTGCTGACCCCTAGCCGTGTCGCTCAGTGAAAAGAGCGTGGGCTTTGGAATCAGAGGTCATGGGTTCGACTCCCGGCTCTGCCACTTGTCAGCTGTGTGACTGTGGGCAAGTCACTTAACCTCTCTGTGCCTCAGTTACCTCATCTGTAAAATGGGGATTAACTGTGAGCCTCACGTGGGACAAACTGATTACCCTGTATCTGCCCCAGCGCTTAGAACAGTGCTCTGCACATAGTAAACACTTAACAAATAACAACATTATTATTATTATGCCCTCTCTCTAGCCTGGAACGCTCTCCCTCCTCAAATCTGATGATTATTCTCTCCCACTTCAAAGCCTTATTGAAGGCACATTTCCTCCAAGAGACCTTCCCAGACTAAGCCCCACTATTCCTCATCTCCCATTCCCTTCTGAGTAGCCCTGACTTGCTCCCTTTTCTCTTCCCCCCACCCAGCCCCACAGCACTTATGTACATATCTCTAATTTTATTTATTTGTATTGATGTCTGTCTCACCCCCTCTAGACTGTAAGCTCATTGTAGACAGGGAATGTGACTGTTTATTGTTGTATTGTACTCCCCCAAGTGTTTAGTACAGTGCTCTGCACACAGTAAGCACTCAAAAAATATGATTACATGAATGAATGAATGAATGAATGAATGAATGAATTAAGGACTTGGACTGTGTCCAGCCTGATTAGTTGCATCTACCCCAGCATTTTAGTGCAGTGCCTGAGCAAAATAAGTCCTTACCAACAAATACCATAAAAAACAATCGGTCAGTGGAGTTTATTAACTCCTTACCGAGGGCGGAGTACAATACTAAGCATTTGGGAAAGTACAGTGCAACAGAGTTACCCTCAAAGAGCAAAGAGGCTAAAAGTGAAGACAGGCATCAAAATAAATTACAGCTGGGGGAACAATAAAGAAGTGCCACTCCTTCCTTAATTTCAGACTGTCCTACTGGTCTACCTCCAACAGGGGCCTCCTAGCATTTAGGTGGGAGGCAGCAATTTCTGAGCCTTTGTCTTAATGCATCCTTAAATCATTCCCTCTGGTACCTTTTCTTTCACTTTTCCAATTTCACTTCTCCATCTGGCAGCTGCTAGATGGAGAATGAATGCTGTCATCTATTCTCCTTACTTGTCCCAGTCAAGGTAGTTCTGTGCAGAGAGCATACCTTCAACGCGCACTACTCAACCAGCTCAAATATTTTGCTCAGCCAACTTTCACCAGCAGAATGCCTGAAATCTCCAAGGGAATAGGAATCAGAGCTGAAAGGGATGTTGAGGTCACTCCGTCCAATCCAATCCACTCCTGCAGTGGAGGATTCCTCGGCTCCTCTGTCTTCTCACTGAGTCAGTCCTTCCTCAGGGAAGGACCCTGCTCTTCCTGGAGAGAGAAGTCTCCCAACACCGACAAAGAAGAGCAGACAGTCACAGACAGATAAAGAAGGCTAGGCTTCGGTGGCAGGGCATGTGAAGGCTACTAACTGGCAGCAAGTGCAAAATGGAGAATTGTTGAAAGATGCCATGAGGGTTCTAGTGGGCTGCAGGTGAACCAGATGGCCTAAATACAGAGTATTTCATTTATTCTTTCAATAGTATTCATTGAGTGCTTACTATGTGCAGAGCACTGTACTAAGCGCTTGGAGTGTACAATTCGGCAACAGATAGAGACAATCCCTGCCCAATAACAAGCTCACAGTCTTAACAATGCTTCGGAATCGTCGGTGAAGGTACTGATTAAGTAGTTACTATGGGCCAAGCCCTGTGATAGAGACAAAGTCATCGGATCACCACCGGTCCCTGTCCTACAGTCTATCATTCAAGGAGTCAATCAATCAATCATATTTATTGAACATTTACTGTATGCAGAGCCCTGTACCAGAATGCTCTTCCTCCTCAAATCCGACAATTACCTCAGTTACCTCATCCATAAAATGGGGATTGAGTCTGTGAGCCCCATGTGGGACAGGGACTGTGCCCAGCCCAATTTGCTTGTACCCACCCTAATGTTCAGTGCAGTACCTGGTACATAGTAAATGCTTAACAAATACCTTTGTTATTATTATTATTATTATTATTATTAATAAACCAAAGCCGTCTTTCAGAATAACACAAACCTCAGGAATCTCATGAGTTCTCTCACTGATAGGACACTTTACTTACACTGACTTTTTTTCCTTGTGTGTTGAAATTTTTTTTATTTCATGGTATTTAATCCTAGGACTTCTTAAAGGATGCCCATCAGACTTTAATATTGGAATCCATAATTTTTCGTGTGTCCATTTAGAAGCAGAATTAAAATCAAATGACCTATTAATCCTATTTATAAATGTTATTTTATATGACTATTATATCACACCAGTCTCTCTGGTATCTCTTGATATTTAACGAATCAAGAAATTGAATTTTTTAATTGTGAGACTCTCTTGGGGGAGCAGGCAAGTGCTACATAATAATACTGTATTTCTAATGTGCTCACTTTCTTACGGTTCTCATTAAACTGGAGGTGGACTAAAGTCAGGTCTGGGGGGCTGAAAATATGCTGATAGCACCAATCGAGGCAGATTTCACCTGTTCATGAAACCTCAGCAGTAAATTGCTTAGACAAAGTTCCTTGGCAAGTGTTTACCTCACAATCAAATCTCATCCCAGTGGACATCTGCACTACAAAGCCCAAACTAATTTTCAGCTTCATTTTTTTCCTTTCCCTTCCCCATCCCTGTGGGAAGATATGGGACCCAGTGGGGGCTCCTTTGTTTTTTTTCCCTTTTTTTAATGGTATTTGTTAAGCACTTACTAAGTACCAGGCACTGAATTAAGCACTGGGGTAGATACAAGTTAATCAGGTTGAACACAGCCCATGTCCCAGAGGGGGCTCGTGATATTAATCCTCGGTTTACAGGTAAGGTTACTGAGGTTCAGAGAAGTTAAGTGACTTTCCCAAGGCCACACAACAGACAAGAGGCAGAGCTGGGATAAGAACCCAGGTCCTTCTGACTTCCAGGCCCGGGCTCTATCCATTAGACCCCACTGCTTCCTGAGACAAAGAGAATTAAGCCACTAGGGTTGAAAAACTATAATAAGAGCAGCTTCTGAACAGTGGGAAAAGCCATCTACATTAATCTATTATCCTTCTAGTCTGGCTTTTGAGGTATTATTATGTTCTCTCTTTAATCATGTTTTGGCCCACGGACCAATCATTTTGCAGAATGATCTATTAGGGAAGCTAGTGGTTCAATTTCTGAGCACTATCTCAAATCTTTGAAGAATAAATCCATTCACTGGGATCTACACACCTGCTATATGGAATAGGCTGACTCTTCATATTTTGATTTACCCCCTCACAACACTGAATTCATACAATGTGATTTATTCAAAGAAGCAGTGTGGCCTAGTGGAAAGAACATGGGTTAATCCCAGCTCCACTTCTTGCCTCCTGTGGGACCTTGGGAAAGTCACTTATCTTCTCTGTACCTCAGTGTCCTTATCTGTAAAATGGGGATTCATTACCTGTTCTCCCTCTATTTAGACTTTGAGTCATACTTGGGACAGAGACTGCATCCCACCTGATTATTTCCTATCTACCCCAGTACTCAATACTGTGCTTGCTATGTAGTAAGTACTTAGGAAATACATTATTACTATTTTTTTAGTCATTATTATCATTATGCCCTCACAGCCTAAGTACATGGGCGGAATCCATACACTGATTTACACCCTCACAACACTAAATACATGTGTTTAGAAGCAGCATGGCTTAAGCACATAGTAAGCGCTTAACAAATACCAACATTATTATTATTATTACATGGAATGAATCCACATATTTGTGTGGCTTTGTGCGGGGTGGGAATGGCTGCAGGATGCTCTGACGTGTGTTTTAGTGAGATGAGGAGGTACCATAGTACTCAAGACAAGCAGAAGAACCTCTACAAAGACTCTCTGAAGAAAAGCATCAGAAGTGGGAGTCTAAACCCCAGCAGGTTAGAGATTCATTCTGAGCGTCCCGTGAAACCAAGATGTAGAACTACAGATAGCAGCTGCAGACCCTGCAAAGACTGGCTATGAGGCTAACCAGTGAACTGAGGATCCACAAACAAATCACGTGCCCAAAACTGAGGGTTGAAATGCTCACGCTAGATTCCTGTACCCAATAAGAAGCAGCGTGGCTCAGTGGAAAGAGCCCAGGCTTGGGAACCCAGCTCATGGGTTCTAATTCTGGCTCTGCCACTTGCCGGCTGTGTGATCTTGGGCAAGTCACTTAACTTCTCTGGGCCTCAGTGACCTCATCTGTAAAATGGGGACGAAAACTGTGAACCTCATGTGGGGGGACAACCTGATGACCTTGTATCTCCCCAGGGCTTAGAACAGTGCTTGACACATAGTAAGCGCTTAACAAATATCATTATTATTATTTATAATGAGGGTGAGATGCCCACTCCAGGCTTCATAACCTCTCTGGTCTTCATGGAGTTATTGGCTTGCCAGCAGTAGCCCCTTCAGATGCTCAAGGCAAAAGCCAGATGACTGTGGTACAGAAAGCATTTAGTACCGTGCCTGGCACATAGTAAGCACTTAAGAAATACCATGATTATTAAAGCCATGGGCATATTTATTCCTTCCCACAAATATTCCAGATGAGATCTGTGATACCTGTGGACAGCTTTTAAATACTTGTATTTGAAAGACTAAAATGCCCTCCATTCAATATCCCATATTGGAACTAGCATTTTCTGGACCCAAAGGGATAAAGCTTTCCCAAACATTTCTCAATAAAATTAAGAAATATTGAAGAGGCTAATGGATTCTGGGAATTCTGTGATACTTGCCTACGTGATCCCTCTAGCTTAAGCTGGAAGTAGTGAGAATAAATATAAAACCCTGATTAAAAAGTTATGGGAAGGCACACTTATGGCTTTAAATTAATACCACTATAATGAATTTTTTAATTATCAATCTATCAATCAGTGGTATTTATTCATAGATGTGATATTTGTTGAGGAAGGGCTTACTAGGTGCCAAGCACTGTACTAAGCATTGGGGAAGATACAAGATAATCAAGCCCACGTGGGACTCACAGTCTAAGTAGGAAGGAGAAGTGCTTAATATAGTGCAAGCATTTAATACAGTGCTCTGCACACAGTAAGTGCTCAATAAATACAATTGAATGAATGAACAGGTATTGAACCCACATTTTACAGATGAGGGAACTGAGGCCCAGAGAACGGAAGTGAGTTGCCCAAGGTCACAGAGTAGGCAAGTGGTGGATCTGGGATTAGAACCAAAACCAAAACCCCAGTCCCTGTCCATTAGACTGCCCTGCTTCTGAGTACTTACCATGTGCAGAACCATGTACTTGGGAAAGAACAATATAATAGAGTTGGTAGATGCAATCCCTGATTGCAAACAGCTTGTAATCTACAGGATCAATCAATCAATGGTATTTATTGAGTCACCTAGCCAAGCTGATTTCTCATATCACCCCAAGTGCTTAGTACAGTACAGTGCTCTGTACTAAGCACTTGGGGTGATATGAGAAATCAGCTTGGCCAGGTGACTTCATTTTGTATTGTTAGAAAATGGGGAAATTAAACTTGTCACCTACCTCAAAAAAGAATGCAAAGACAACTGAGGAAATGAGAAAAGTCACATCATTTGACTATGTTTTTTTCAATCCAATTCCAGTGATTTTAAAAGGTCATTATTCATCAGCTCCTCTACGTCATCAGAGGTTGTTGGCCACATTTTGAAGTATCATTTAACTTGCATTTTTTCTTTATCATTTTTTATCTGGTACTCAATTATAGGCTTGGAGCATGTGGTCATGAACCATAGGTCATAGGTAATCACCTTAGGTAGGCCACTGGAAGTCCAAGCATTAAACGGTTTAGTAAACAAAGCCTCCAGTTTTCACCTGTCAGGTACTAGTGCAATCTGATCTTACATCATGAGTTTGTTTTTTTCTTTTCTCCAGGTGAAAATCCTGCTCTACCCAACGTTAGCACCATGTTCGGGGAGATTGAGAAGGGAAATGCGGATGCTCTAGATAAAAGTGAGGGATCATGGGTTCTTCCAGAGAAACAGTCTAGGATCCATTGGACTGGATATACCCTTCCAGAGTAGTGTTAGTGATGCAATCGCTACTCTCCGTGTGTCCGTTGAAACACAAGTGACATCACTTGTATCTCTTTGTCATTCATTCATTCATTCAATAGTATTTATTGAGCGCTTACTATATGTAGAGCACTGTACTAAGCACTTGGAATGTACAAATCGGTAACAGATAGAGACAGTCCCTGCCCTTTGACGGGCTTACAGTTGTCTCATCCTCATGGAGGTCAGTGCTCATTGCCCTATTCAGAATGTGCCACTTGAAGGAGGGTACAGGGTCTTTAACTTTGTGTGCTCACTAGTGCTTAATATGGTGCTCCACAAACAAGAGGCTCTCAACAGATACTCCTGGAAGGAATGAATGAATGTGCTGGTTGCTCTTCCCAGCTACCACCTTGCTGCTCACATTTGTCTATGCTGAGAAGCAAACTGGAAACATTTTCTTTGTAAAATGATTCAGAAGAACTATTTCATTTCAACTTGAATCAGGATATTTGGTCTGTGTTTAATGAGTCTGGTATTGGGGTCCTCCCCTCCCCTGCCACCTCCCTTCCCCACCTCACCCCAGTGTAATTCATTTACATTCAACATTATACTTATGTTTATGTATATTAATATCTCTCTTCCCCTCCAGACTGTGAGCTCATTGTCTTCAGGGAATGTGTCTGTTGTTGTACGGTACTCTTCCAAGCTCTTAATACGGTGCTTTGCACATGGTAAGTGCTCAGTAAACATGATTGAATGAATGAGTGAATGAATGAACTCCCAATTTCACTGAGAGGCAGCATCATGGGGGCTTCCTCTCTCTTGGGGCATCCTCCTCCCCATGGAATCAAGTCTCTGCCGCTTCCAAGTCAATGGGAAAATGTGAATCAACTCTATGAGGAATGAGGAGCTCCTGTTACTCCAGGCCAGAAGGAAGACTGCCCTGGGTTTTGGGGTCCTGGAACAATAATAATAAAAATCATAATCACAATCATCATCATCATAACTGTGGTATTTGTTAAATTCTCACTATGTTCCAAGTTCTGTTCTAACCAAAGAGTAAATATAATATAAACAGATAGGACCCACTGCCACATGGGACTCAGAAAGTGAGGGGAAGGGAGAACTGGTTTCTTGTCCCCATTTAGAGAAGAGGAAAGTGAGGCAGAGAACGGTTAAGTGACTTGCACACAGTCACACAGCAGCTGATTTGTTGAGCCGGGATTAGAATTCGGGTCTGCTGGCTCCTAGGCCCATGCTCTTTATACTTGCCCACACTGTTTCTCCATCATCTTCAATCCTTAAGAAGTCGGTTAAACATTTGAATGTCAGCTTAGTGAGAAATTGCTAGCCTTGTTGGCATCCCCAGTGATACTGTTGTCACTGGTCCACACTGTACAGGAAACGTTTCACAATAGCAGCAACAACTTTCAATACAGAATAATCCCACACCATGCAAAGTTAAGGTAATTTTTGCGTGGGAGATGGGGAAATGCTTGACAGTTCTGAGTACTGAACAGGTAAATTCTGCAGTGATCATCATCTCATTTTAGCTCTATTCTGAAAATCTAGCTGCTTTACTCATCTTTCACTGCCTTACTTCCTTTCTCCCTGCCCTGAAGTTAGCACTCATTTTAAAGCACAAACATGCATACAAATTCATATTTGAAGATTCAAATGATGTGGCATAGTTGTGGAAGACAGCAGCAGAAGACAGGGTAGAAACGGGTGGGGAGGTAGTCTTATAAAGATCACGACACTAAGCGAGAAGAGCAACATTACACTGGGCATTATGGGAGCAAATGGGATAACCTAGAAAAGGGCAGTCTTTACACAATATGGAAGGGATTGTCATTCACATGTTGCTCTTATAGTCACACTCCCACACACAGATAAAGTATATAATCCTGTTTAGGACTTCTAGTAATGAAGCCATATGTCCTTTTACCAGAGCCTTTAAATATAACACCGGAGACTGTACTCTTCAGAAACAGAACTAAATATAATCATGTATAGGTTTCAACCACATTTCACAGGAAGAAAATTTTGAAAATTAGGACTGAAGGAGGCACCAAAGCACAGAAAGGAGGGGAAAAAAATCTGGACATGAAGAAAAGACAGATTTAAAACTCCTAATAATATTTCAAATGTTGACACACAAGCGGGATAGAACTCAACAAAGCAAGGTTCTGTTTTCACTTCAGACCGATTTGGTATGGTCTTTAATCAATCAATCAATCAATGACATTTACTGAGCACTTTGTGCAGAGCACTGTACTAAGTGCTTGGTAGAGTACAAGGGAGTTGACAGACATGTTCCTAATCTATGAGGAGTTTACAGTCTAGAGGGGGAGAAAGTCATTAATATGAATAATTTACAGAGATGTATGTAAGTACTGTGGGTCTGAGGATGGGTTAAGTACCAAATGACCAAAGGATACAGATCCAAGTATGTAGAAGACAAGGAAGGGAGAGGGAGTCAGGGAAAAGAGGGCTTAGTCCAAGAAGGTCTGTTGGAGGAGATGTGACCATAATAAGACTTTGAAGGATACAGATCCAAGTATGTAGAAGACAAGGAAGGGAGAGGGAGTCAGGGAAAAGAGGGCTTAGTCCAAGAAGGTCTGTTGGAGGAGATGTGACCTTAATAAGACTTTGAAGGTGGGGAGAGTGTTAGTCTGGTATCTATGGAATGGGAGGAAGCTCCAGGCCAAGGTGGGACATGTGAGACGTGGATTGTATCCAACTTAATTATCTTGTAATCACCCCAATGCTTAGTACAGGGGTTGACTGATGGCTGGGGATCACAGTCTAAGGAGGCGTGAGAATAGGTTTTTAATCC
Source organism: Ornithorhynchus anatinus (assembly GCF_004115215.2). Lineage (NCBI taxonomy): Eukaryota > Metazoa > Chordata > Mammalia > Monotremata > Ornithorhynchidae > Ornithorhynchus > Ornithorhynchus anatinus. The sequence goes on along the minus strand of NC_041731.1, from coordinate 54,286,126 downwards.
CCAGTTTACAGATGAGGAAATCGAGGTGCAGAGAAGTTGTGTCTTGCCCAGAGTCACACACCAGGCAAAAGATGGAGAAGGGTCTGGAACCCAGATTCTCTGACTCCCAGGTTCATGCCCTTTCCAGCGGCCATATGTTGCAATCCGTAAAAAGGTACTGCTATGGTCACAGAAAGAATCTAAAGACACAACCTATAACTCAAGCTCACTGTGGGGAGGGAATGTGATTGTTTATTGTTCCACTGGATTCTTCCAAACTCTTAGTAATAATGATAATGATGGTATTTATTAATTACTTACTATGTGCCAAGTACTGCTCTAAGCACGGGGGTAGATGATACAAGGTAATCAGGTTGTCCCATGTGGGGCTCATGGTCTTAATTCCCATTTTACAGCTGAGGTAACTGAGGCATAGAGAAGTTAAGTGACTTGCTGAAAGTCACAGAGCTGACAAGTGGGAGAGGCAGGATTAGGACCCATGACCTCTGACTCCCAGGCCTGTGTTCTTTCCACCACTAAGCCATGCTGCTTCTAGTGCAGTGCTCTGCAAACAGTAAGGTCTTCATAAATTGGGATTCAGAGGTCATGGGTTCGAATCCCAGCTCTGCCACTTGCCAGCTGGGTGACTGTGGGCAGGTCACTTCACTTCTCTGGGCCTCAGTTACCTCATCTGTAAAATGGGGATTAAGACTGTGAGCCTCACGTGGGATAATCTGATTACCCTGTATCTACCCCAGAGTTTAGAACAGTGCTCTGCACATAGTAAGCACTTAAATACCAACATTATTATAAATACAGTTGAATGAATAACTCCAATAATATAGGAAGTCTTACCTTTGTTCTCATGCCTATAAATGCTTGTATCTCTGCATAACTATAAAAATGCACTAAGGCAATTGAATTAAATGAAATAAGAAGGAAGAATAATGCCATCCAAAGGAAATGTTTTTTCATTCTGCTGGAATTCACAGTCTTTTACAAATAGACCTACTGTACTGGACCCCTGCAGTGCAGCTTTCCCAGGTGTGGTTAATAAACAGGAACCACGCTACAGAGTGAATTTTTTGGCCATGTGAGTCAGGGCCCAAGTTTTTCCTCTGAGTTAGCTCAAGCTAGCTTCCCCACTTTGGCCCCAAACCACCTCTCACTCACTTTGGAAGTACTTGGGATTTTAGCCAGAACTGATGATTTTCAACAAATGCCTTTTTTTTTTTTGCAGATGCTTGATTTGTCAAATTTGGATTATAAAGCTGTGAACACACACTACATGCTTTAATTGGCTTCTTTTTTCCTCCATTTTATTGGGAAGGGATGGGGAATCAAACCTACTAGAAGATGGTGATAAAAATGTTTCATTTTTTTTCAAGAGGAATATAGTAATACTGATAATTATTATAATTTGTATTTATTAAGTACTTACTCTGTCCAGAGCACTGTACTAAGCGCTTGGGAGAGAATACTAATAAGTGCAGCAATTTTAAGCCCTTACTATGTGTTAAGCACTGTACTAAGTGCTAGGGTAAACACAGGATAATCAGGTCCCACATGTAGCTATATAGAAGACTATATAGAAGGGAGAACAGTTATTAAATAACCATTTTGCAGATAAAGGAACTGAGTCACAGAGAAGTTAAATGATTTGCCCAAAGTCACACAGCAGGTATGTGACACAGCCAGGATTAGTACCCAGGGCCTCTCACTTTCCACTAGGCCATGCTTCTTCCCAGGTTATACTGGAATATACTGAATATGAAGAGTAAACTTATGAAAAGTAAATACATTTTTTGAACATTTTTTAATAAATAGTAAATTTTTTGATATGTATCCTCTTTTATCAGAATGCATCACTCATCTTCTTCAGGTGCATTTTTGGGATCATGAAGAGAGAAATTGAAATCATAGAATGAAACTGGAGAATGGGAAGAGAGAGAAAGGATCATAAAGACTAAAGTTTTCAAACAAATGCCAAAAATTCCACTGACATGAGTCTTTCAAATCTCATCCTCACCATCAGCGCTCTACTCCTGCCTCTCTCCTACCAAAATCTTCTACCTCCTTTGTCCCAACAGGAGCCAACCAAAATCAGTGAGACACAGTAAGACACCCTGTTCCAGCCCAGGGTGACCTGTAGTTATTCTCAAAGCTCAAAAGCCTCATCCTATGGAGCTCCTTGGTTGAATTTCATTGGACTTCTGGTGAGATAATTTTTTGGTGATGTTATGTATTTCAGATGAGAGGTGGTCACTATCACCACCACCCATTACACCATACTTGCTGAATAAACATTTCTGATTCCTTTCCCTTCATCTATCTTTCATATGTTGATATGTTTCTGAATTGATTCCTTTTTTTTAATCTTCATATTTATGATTGGGGATTTGGGGTTATCTGAGCTTCCCTATTTGACTGTCAACTCCTCGAGATAGACCGTTTGACTCTTTTCCTTCCCCTGTTACACCTACATCCCTTGGTGCATGACTCTGCCCAAAGATGAGAGTCACCATGTAAATGAGAATCTATGGCCTGACCATTTCTAACTCATCCAGGATATTTTTACGATGATGCCAAGACCGAGGAAGCGGAAGACCTCTCCCTTTCCACCTTTAACTCCCTTTTGGGGGAGCTGAAGGCACTCCCCATTCATGGAGATGTTTAATAAAAGAGTGGACCATCATCTACCTGGGACAGATAGTCAATCGCCCTCCAGATGATATGTCCATGACCCAACCGTTCCCTATTATACATTCTAGGAACTCCAAACTTTTACCTAGAGAAGCCAGAAATCAAGTATTTCTGTGGATTGATCTCATCTATAGAATTCTTAGAATGAAAAAAAAAAGAAAATAGATTTGGCTAGAACATCAGGTGATCACTCAGCAGGGGAGTGACTAAGCCCTCCAGGACAGATAATTATCAACTTGATCTCCAGGAATGGACACAACGTACAATTCTCCTACTTACCCGACTTAGGTCAGCAGTACTCGGTTAGGTAACCTCTGGGAGGTTATGTAAGGTCTCTCTCTTTTTAGCCTGTTCCGTCCTGTCTAGTCGAAAGCCCTCGTCAAATGAGTGGGTTGGTGGAGAGGGATGGGAGAAAGAGGTAAAAGAGGCAGCAGGGACCTTATCTACTAACTCCATTGTTAATCAGTCAATCATTGCTATTTATAGAGCACTTACAATGTGCAGAGCGCTGTACCAAGCGCTCAGGGGAGTACATTACAACAGAATTAGCAGACACATTCCCTCCCTATAATGATCTTACAGACTATCGTCCTCTCCCAACTTCTTAGTACAGTGCTCTGCACAGAGTAAGTGCTCAATGAAGACTGGTGAGTTGGAGCAACATGGGTGGAGACAGAGTGTACTGGCCCAGGGGAAGAAAGATTACCCCCAAACCCAAATCAGGTCTCTTTCCAAGATCCCTGACACACCTCCTTCAGATTCTATCCAGTCATCTCTATCATCTCATCACCAGTGATTCTTAATAATAATAATGTTGGTATTTGTTAAGCACTTACTATGTGCAGAGCACTGTTCTAAGCGCTGGGGTAGATACAGGGTAATCAGGTTGTCCCACGTGAGACTCATAGTTAATCCCCATTTTACAGATGAGGTAACTGAGGCACAGAGAAGTTAAGTGACTTGCCCACAGTCACATAGCTGACAAGTGGCAGATCCGGGAGTCGAACCCGTGACCTCTGACTCCGAAGTCCAGACTCTTTCCACTGAGCCATACTGCTTCCCTGAGCACTTTACTGAGCACTTACTGTGTGCAGAGCACTGTACTAAACACTTGGGAGAGCACCATTAACTTACAGTCTACAGTATCCCCAAGACCTTCAGCTGCTCTGCTGGAGAAGGGTTGGGAAGAGAGACAGGGCAAACGTTGATTGATTCATACACAGGACTCTCTGATAACCAATTAACATCCTTGCTGCAGTAATACATAAACTGGAACACATGAAGGTGTTTCTGGCTTTAGTTTTTCTTGCTACTAGTTACTGTTCCCTCATTAATTTCAACCATTTTAACAAATGTGAGTTTTATTTGTAGTTGCACCCTGAAATTATTGTCTGGGAAAGATGTAATTGTGGAAAGGAAATAAATAAATTTCATTAATGAGACCACTGGTTATTACAACATACTTCAGGAAAATTATCTGGTAAAGTAAAGATATACTGACTCCCCCTGTTGCACTGAATTCTCAGTTTAATAATCTACCTCCTGAAAATCAGAGGGTTATCTGTATTCCTGGGTGCTAAAACTGTGAGGTGTAATCTAATAGATCTTGAAGTACTAAGTTAATTTTCATCTGCTTTCTAACAGAGTGCAGGCTCATAGTTGTTGGAAATAGCATAACGGCAGGGTGTTTTGCTAATTATAACCCAGTAATGTTCTGCAGCTCGGTGAGCTAACTAAGGAATATCGAAACCACACTGCAGAATTCCAGACAGACCCCTTCCCATTTTCCTGCAACTCTTCATTCTTTGACACAGCTGTAATAAGAATACCTTGAATCTGTAGTGTGTTCTTAAAGTTTTTAGTAAGTATTTTCTCATTTCATCCTTACTCAATCTCTGTGAAGTAAGGTGAGGTCAGGCATTACTATCCTCATTCTACAAATGAAGAAACTGAGGCACAGAGGTGTTGGTCACAGTAGGCTCGTGGCGGAGCTGTTATTAAACCCCTCATCTTCTGTGCCTCAGCTAATAAACTGTCGCCTCCTTTGGTGGAGCTAATTACAGAATGATGCCAAGATTGATGAGCCAGTTATCTCTGATAGCTCAAATTCACACCCCCAAAGACACTTTTTCTCTGAAATCTGGAAAATGCTATTTCTCTCCAGATATTAAAATATTTATTTTGACTGTCAGACCACATATTGTTATTTGGCAATCCTGATTTTGATTGTTTCCAGCCCTTTATAATGTCACCAACACTTGGGAGAATATTATGAAGCAGATTCCATATGCCTGCTGGTCTTAAAACTCAATCCTCTGAATATTTACTCCTTCCTAAATTTGTGCCCATACAAGTGGTTTTCAATTAAACCTCAAGACCTTTCTCTCCAGACCCTAAAAATCCAAGATGATCTAGCAAACTGTAAAGTTCTTCATAGAAATGGTAATTGAATAACAGAAACCCTATTCCTTATTTTTTGTGTGTGTGAGTGATGAGGGATTCATAAAATGCAAAGGAACACTGAGTTTTTAAGAGACAATCTATGTCTGCATCACTTTTCTCTGCAGATGATGTTACCTGTGGTGTTCAATATTCAGGTGAGATGGTGACCCTGAGCAACCAATGTGTGAAAAACAGCCTTCGAACACTGCACACCTTTTAAGACTAACCTTTGGCAGCTAAACTGTCTCTCTTTGGTGGGACTTAGAAGGTTACGGGTTCTAATTCAGGCTCTGCCACTTCTCTGCTGAGCAACCTTGGAAAAATCACTTCACTTCTCTGGGCCTCAATTACCTCATCTGTAAAATGGGGATTGAGACTTTGAACCCCACGTGGGACAGGTACTGTGTCCAACCCGATTTGCTTGTATCCACTCCAGTGCTTAGTACAGTTTCTGGCTCAAAGTAAGCACTTAACAAATACCATAATTGCAAATTATTATCATTAGTATCTGGCATTGTAGGCAATACTGACCAAAATCTTTGATCAAAAAGAGTCACCCCTTTTCCTCATAGTTTCAGGACAAGCTGCTTTCTGTGCTGTGCCTTTTTCTCATATTCCATTGGGAAAGGGGAAAACTATTTTAAAAATCACAATTTGGTGGTGGAGAGAAGAATGGGAAGGGAAAAAAAAACCTTAAATAGGACAGAGAGTGGAGTGGGAGAGGTGGGGGTAAAAGATACCTGCTTGCCAGGAAGAGATACCAAGAAGGGTCAACCCAACCTACGTTATTTCCAGCGAAGTCACAGTTTGCTGCCTTATCATGGAACATCTCTGACTCAATAGATATATGCTCTAATGTAGCTGCATTACTCATCTATACTTGAATGAGAACACAATTCTGGATAGTTTAGTAAAAATAGGATATCCAATCATGGTTCAGGAACCAATCTCCCATTTATAACGTTGCTACACTGAGAAAATATGTTCCCGACATACTTTTCTTCTTAAAAAGCAGGAATCAATTGTGTTGTAAGTTGGAGGAACTATCTATATACAACTACATGAGTATCCTGCTGTTACTCTCCCCCTGTATTTCCTGTCGTGTAGGATTATTCATAAATAATAATAATAATGGTGCTTGTTAAGTGCTTACTGTCTGCCAAACACTGTTTTAAGCGCTAGAGTAGATACAAGTTAATTAGGTTAGACACAGTCCCTGTCCCATGTGGGGCTCACAGTCTCAATCACCATTTTAAGGATGAGGTAACTGAATCCCAGAGAAGTTCAGTGACTTGCCCAAGGTCACACAGCAGATAGCTGGCATAGCTGGAATTAGAACCCGGGTACTTCTGACTTCCAGGTCTGTGTTCTATCCATAAGGCCACATGGCTTGTGAGCACTGCTTCAATTTTGGCCATCAGTTGTACTCCGGGACCATGACACTGTAAGGTCATTTCAAAACACATAATTGGAAGTGGTCCTCATAGATGGTGACAACAAAACCAATAAAAACATTCATTCATTCAATAGTATTTATTGAGCGCTTACTACGTGCAGAGCAATCCATCAGTCAGATTTGTTGAGTGTTTGCTTTGTACAGAGCACCACGTTAGGCCCTTGGGAGAGTTTAGGATCACAGAATTGGTAGATACATTCCCTGGCCACAACAGGCTTCCAATTTAAAGGGGGGATACAGACATTAATATGAATAAATATATTAGTGATGACTGAACTAGATCCACGTTTTGCAGCCTTTGCTGACAAAGTTATTCACAATAACAGGGGCTGTGAAATCCACAAACTCTGCCACATCCCACTCTACCATGGGTCCCAGTATGACTGGCTGGTCTGTGGTGGCTTGGTGTGTTTTGTTTACCAGAAAAAAACAACCCTGTGCTAAGTGAGCAGGCGAAAACATTTTGGCTGAATTTGGAGCTGCTTAAATGATTATTTCAATTGTTTTTAAGCTTTGTAAGGATTTTTTTAAAGTATTAGTTTAGCCCTGCCTAATTTTCCCTAGTCTGTGTTTGGTAGTGCTGTAACCTAGCCCTGGGCCCCTGCATGGCTTAGTGGCTAGAGTACAGGCCTGAGAGTCAGAAAGACCTGGGTTCTAATCCCAACTCTGCCCCATGTCTGATGTGTGACCTTGGGCAAGTCATTTCACTTACTCTGTGCCTCAGTTACCTCATCTCTAAAAAATGGGGATTAAGAGTGTGAGCCCAATGCAGGACAGGGACTGCATCCAACCTGATTAACTTGTTTCTATCCCAGTGCTTAGAACAGTGCTTGACACATAGTAAGGACTTAACAAATACCATTATTATTATTATTATTATTGTTATTATGTTAAACTCCCTGACATGAATGCTGGGGAGTGGAAGGAAAACTTCCATGGGTTTCAGAAGGGAGAAGAGAATGTCTTCCCATCACCCACCATTGCCTGAAGATAATAAGCAACTTCACCCTGGCTCAGAGTCAGACAGGCCACTCAGTTCACGATTCTGTCACAGATTGTGGCACCAAAAGTTGTTCTTAACTTCATTCTCACTTTAGGCAGATACCAGCTAATGTCCCTAGTTTTTCCTTCCTGTCTTTATCCTTTGCTGTCCCTGTAGTAACCCAGTATGGACTTCTTGTTCATCATGCTAGTGACCTGCACAATTTCAGGTAGAAATGAAATCCATAAGCTCACCATCTGCTACTTGTTTCCCTTTTCATGTTTTGTTTTGAACCTACCTCCTTCAGCTTCAGTGAGTGCCTCCATACATATACTAATATAGCTGCATTACTCATATATAATTGATTGAGAACACAATTCTGGGTAATTTTGGTAAAAATAGGGTATTTAACTATGGTGCTTAGAGATTTTTGTGAACCATAATTCTGTGTTCATCTGGTCAGTTCCCTTTAACATTTCATGAACTTCAATGATATCCTATCTCAGTTTTTGTGTTTAATAATAACTGTGGTATTTGTCAAGTGCCTTCTAGGAGTCAAGCCCTGTACTAAGCACTGGATAGATATAAATTAATCAGGTCCCGCATGGGCTCACATGGGACTCACTCTTTAGATCTAAGAGTACTATTCTTCTTCAAATGTCGTCGATTCTTTTCTCACCCATTCCATTCCTAGCTTGGCCAGTGGCTAGTGAGTAGAAGGCAATCACCTGTGCTGGGCAGCAGTGGCATGAGAGAAAGTCAAGGACAGAGACTCGTTTACTGCACAGAAGGAGACAATGGTAAACCACTTCTATATTTTTACCAGGAAAATTATATGGATACACTACCAGAATGATTACAGATGGAGGTGGGGCTTTCTGGAAGAGATGTGTCTATGGCGTTGCTATGGGTCAGACTGACTCGACAGCATAAGGCAACAACAATTTTCAGACAGAAGCTTATCTATTCCTCTGATCACCTTGGTTGCCCATCGCTGTATCTTCTCCAGCTTTACTATCACCACTTATGATGACCAAAAACATACACCATGTTTTTTATATTCAGCTCATTCAAATATATATAAAATTCCATTTTGTTTTCTATACCATTTTTAAAGATGCCAAATATTTGGTTGGCCTTTATGCCTGCTCCCATACAATAAACAAATGTTTTGAATAGTCTTCAAAACTGCAAGCTCCATGTGGATAGGACTCATATTTCCTATTTTTATTGTATGGTCCAAAAACCGTATGTAGCTGCTTGGAACCTGGTGGGCACAGAATAGAACCTGATGAGGAGGAAGAGGATGAGGAAGACCTTGGCCTAGTGGACAGAGCACGGGCCTGGGACTCAGAAGGACCTAAGTTCTAATCCAGGCTCCACCTCTGGTCAGTGTGTGACCTTGGGCATGTTACTTTACTTCTCTGAGCCTCCGTTCCCTTATCGGTAAAATAGTGATTAAGTCTCTGAACCTCATATGGGACAGAGACTGTGTCTGGCACACAGTAAGCATATAATAAATACCATAAAAACATAAAATAAACAAGAGGAGGCAGAAGAGGAGGATAAGAAAGAAAAGAAGAATAGGGGAGAAGGGAGCGAAGAATGAAGGGAGAAGGGAAAGGAAATGGGAAAGCAGGAGGAGGAGGAGAAGGAAGGTGAATTTCTCCAATAACTCTTTCTTAAGCTAAAACATATTCCAATGGCCACCTTCATGCAGTCATACTATGGACAACTTTTCCCACCATGTATTCATTTGAACTTGTTTGCAATGATACTCTTCTGCCACTTGTCTGCCTCCTCACTCAGCATTATAAGGGTTTCTTGTAATCTAGTCCCTTGGATCATTTGGATATAATCAAAGGCAGGGGGCTGTACCAGATAATCTCAGGATGAAGTTCCTCTTGGCTCTGAGAGAGAAAGGGAGAGAGAAAGAGAGAGAGAGGGAGAGAGAGAGAGAGAGAGACTAGGAATATATGTGCAGTCCTATAATAGATACCTTTGGAATCATCAGTTTTACCATCCACTGACAGAGTCAGCATTCCATTCAACAAGTTGAAACAGTCCAATTCCGGGGATGTGAGCAGTCTGGTTCCGAACAAAAATGAGTATTCCTTCATGTCTGTAGTTCAAGTCTACCCTGGAGTACTCTTCCTCCTAAATAAAAGCAAACACTCTTAATTATGTGGCCCGATGCTTTAGCAGGACCATAAAAACATAAGGGATGTCATAGTGGTCAGATCAGTGTCCTGTCCAAGCTCTGGATTCCCTCGCAAATAGGGACACAAGAGAGCACTGTCATGGTTGCCCTCCTTATCCCCTATCCTAATGGCTAGAAATGTAGACTGTAGACTGCAAATTCTTCCTCTAGACTCGACTAGTAAGCTCTTTGCGGGCATGGAATGTGTCTGTTTATTGTTATACTGTACTCTCCCAGGTGCTTAGTAAAGTGCTCTGCACACAGTAAGCACTCAATAAATACAACTGAATATGGTTGAATAAAAGGTGCATTTTAACATCCCTAGCATTCAACAACCCAAACACTCTAACTAATAATCAACCCATCATGTATCCTTCTTCTGCAAATATACCCAAACCCCTCTTGAACCTATTGATTCCTTTAAGAAGAAGGTGTTGAAACAGTGACTCACCTGAAGTACATAACAAAGCTTTATTTTCACTTGGTTTCCTCAGACTTACATCTGAGACTTAAGTGATGGATGTGCCATGCCTAGAGATTCTATTCAGGAATTAGTCCCTGCTGCTAGTTGTGTCCCAGGATAGGCCATTATTTTCCTCCGTCATTTTATTGATGGAAAAAGTGTCAGGCTTTATTCTGATGTTTGTGTTCCAGGAGACAAGGAAGGCTGGGTGAAAAACAGTGTGGGCAACTAATTTGATTTCTAATTTCTTTTCTTTATTGGTTTGATTTTCTCAGATTTCCTTTTGTTTATCATTTATTAAACCACCTTACTCAAATTCCCAGGCTTTTAAAAATTTATCTGCCTCTATTCGTTTGTTTTTCTTATGCCAAAATTAGAACAGCTAATTAGGACCCTTTAGTTTGGAAAGACAAAGGCCAAGAGGGACGTGATAGAGGTTTACAAAGTCATGAGGGTTGAGGACAATGGAACCTTCAGGTCATGAGACCAGAAGAAGCCATTGTTCATAATAGTCATTGAGTCAGTCAATCGTATTTACTGAGTACTTACTGTGTGCAGAACACTGTACTGAGTGCTTGTGAGAGTACAATAGAACCATATATGGATACATTCCCTGCCCACAATGAGCTTACAGTCTAGAGGAGGAGACAGACATTAATATAAGTAGATAAATTACAGATATGTACATAAGTGCTGTGGAGCAGGTAGGGGGATGAATAAAGGGAGCAAGTCAGGGTAATGCAGAAGAGAGTGGGAGAAGTGGAAAGGAGGGCCTAGTCAGAGAAGGCCTCTTGGAGAAGATGGACCTTCAGTGAGGCTTCAGTAAGGATACACTGGCCATGGTGGGCTGGGACTCTCCTTCAGCTGGTTCCATATCAGGTAGTCCACTGGTCTGACCTCCTCTCTAAACTGCAAACTCCTTGGGGGCAGGGAACATGTCTAACCATCTCTGTTGTATTGTGCATTGCCGAGCACTTGGTACAGTTTTCTACACACAGTAAGTATTCAATAAATACTACTGATTGATTGATTGGTCTTCCCCTTGTCTGGATCTGAGTGTGTAAGGGGGGGTGGGGATCAGCAAAGGGGCATATGGTTTCTTGAGAACCAACAGTGGCCACTTCATCATCTCCCGATAAGGCAGCCAATCCAGCAATTCAAGCATGCCTTGAAAAGTTCCTGGAGTGGCTTAAAGAGCCAAACTGCTCCATATGCACTTTTCCCCCTTTACTCATAAACGAAAGAATAATGGAAACTGTCTTTATCAGCTGAAATTTGGCTGCTGTTTTTACCAATCGATAGCATTTGTTGAGCACCTCCTCTGTGTAGAGCACTGGAACACTTGGGAGAGTACACTGGAGAACCCTAGCAGCTCTATAGCAATATTAGTATTATATTTATCAAGCACTGTTCTAATTAACAACATCAACAACAACAACAATAATAATAATAATAATAATTGTGGTCTTTGTTAAGTGCTCCTTATGTGCCAGGAACGGTACTAAGCACTGGAGTTGATACAAGCTAATTGGGAGTTGGACACAGTCACTGTCCCACATAGGGCTCACCATCTTAATCCACGTTTTACAGATGAGGTAACTGAATATCAGATAAGAGAATGAGTTGCCCAAGGTCACACAGCAGGCAAGTGGTAGAACTGGGATTAGAACTCAGGTCCTTCTGGCTCCCAGGCCTGAGCTCTACCCATTAGGCCCTGATCAGTTAATCAGGTTAGACATGGTCCTTGTTCCACAAGGGCCTTACAGTCTAAATGGGAAAGAGAACGGGCATGGAATCCCGATTTTACAGTTGAGGAAATTGAGGCACAGAGAATTTAAGTGAGTTTTCAATGTCACACAGCAGGCAAGTGGTAGAGATGGGATTAGAACCCAGGTCCTCTGACTCCCAGGATCACGCTCTTTCCATTAGGCCCTGCTGCTTCTCTATTAGTATGATTTGCTCTTGGAATAAAATTTGGTGTCAATGTTGCATTTGCCCACAGAGAACATAAAAGTTGAATAATAAAGCAGCATGATCTGGTGGAGAGAACACAGGTCTGGATTTCAGGAGACCTGGGTTCCAATTCTGGCTTGTCCAATTGCCTGGTGCATGAACTTGGCCAAATCACTTAATTTCTCTATTCCTCAGTTTCTTCACCTATAAGGATTAAACATCTGTTCTTCCCCCTACCCCTAAGAATGTTCAGAGAGGAACTGAATCTGATTTAATTATTTTGTATCTGTCCCAGCGACAGCCAATAGTAGATTCATTTCAAATACCTCCATCATCATCATTATTATTATTATTATTTTTATTATTCTTACATCTCAGGTACGTTTTACATCTCATCATATTTTAAAAATCAATTTCTTAAAAGTTGAAAATATTAAGGTTTCTGCAAACCAGAGCTTATTAGCAGAGTCTTTTTGAGTTCTTAGAGGATATGCTTATCTCAGTTAGTAAAAGGAAAGTTCTTTTTCCTGACACCATTAATTCTGATAGCACTGGGAGAAAAATGTGATGCCAACTGTAGCTGAAAACTTCCTGGGTAGTATTCGGTTTAGGTCACATCTGCAGAGTTTCATTTCTTAGATTTCTGAAGAGCTCTTCCAAGGATGTAGGCTATGCATACATCCTGCTTAGTTGAGGCAAATTATTTAATAAGTCAAGCATTATGCTCACCCAGATGGATGGCAAAAGGCCAGATTGAATAAAGGCCAAAAAGCTTTATGTGGAATTTATGTATGAGCTCTTCTATGCTTATCTTGTCTTTCCTAGGATACAAACTCCTTGAAGGATGTTTTTCTTTTTTCTCTCTCTTTCTATATTGGATAAGCCCCAGAAACCTGTAGGTGTTTAATTTTATAAATTTCTGCTGCTGCTCCTTGATGCCTTTTCACAGTGGGATTACTATCAATCCTTAATATCACTAATAATAATGAAAATATTAGACAAAATATGAGGTAGAACAAAATTAAACCTTGTTCACAGAGTCAAATTCCCAACTAAATAATGAGAACACAAATTGGGTTTTAAAATGTATTCAGACAACATCAACGATGTTAAAGGTCATTTTATCAACTCGATTTTTGAGCTGCTGTAGCCCTGGACAATTTGAGGGGGAATCGACAGAAAGTCAGATTTACCTATACAATTATTTCAATTCCCTGACTGTGGAGGCCTGACCTGATCTGTCTTAGCAATCCTGGGAAGTGAGATCACGATAATTTATTTAATTGGCAATTGTATTGCTTACCCTCGACTCAGAGATTATTACCTATGGAGAGAGACTGAGATGTGTAGTCTTTACAAGGCGTCTGCCTGACAGATGTTCTCAAAACATCTGCTGTTGTTGAGGTTCATTATTAAAATGGTAACTAACAGTTACAGGACGAGAGCATTGTGGGGTTTTTTTTTAATCAAAAATATCGCTTATGAGCTATGCTCAGCCTAGAACTGCTATATACGGATGCTTAAGAATTTTGCTGTTGTTACGTTGAAAACAGAATATTTTATAGGAATTTACGAAAATGATCATATATCTCTGTAAACTCTGATTAATACTTCCTTCTTGCTTGTGTTCAGCGCATTACAACCCCAACTGCAATATGTGGAATATGATGATGCCTTCAGATTTATCATCTAGAGGCATATTAAAATTTCATATAATTACACTTTGCGGAGTGCCAGTCTTGAGAAAAACATCTCATTGATATAGCATTTTCTAAGGAGCTTGAAAATATGTACAGATGGTTGTACATTATTCCTCTTAATGTCTCTGTGAAATCAGAACATGAGAACTAAAGCAATTCCAGATCAATGCCTTATCCATCTTAGTATTATGTCTTCAACAGTGGCTAGAAGAAAGAAGAATTTGGAAGAATTATGATGACAGGATTGGGGAAGATGGGGCTGAAGATCAGGGATTCCGGGGTAAGGGGTGGCTAGAACATTCTCCAGTGAAGCTCCACTGTAAAAGATGGCCCCCACCTCTACAGCCCCCATCTCAGTCAAAAGTCTCCCTTCTAGAGAAGCAGCCTGGCCTAATGGATAAAGCCCAAGATCAGGGTTCTAATCCCAGCTCCACCGCTTGCCTACTGTATGACCTTGGGCAAGTCACTTAGTTTCTGTCTCGGTTTCCACATTTGTAAAATAGAGATTAAATTAATACCTGTTCTCCCTCCCCTAGACTACAATCTCCACATTGCCTGACCTCATTATCCTGTACCTACCCCAATGTTTAACATATAATAAGAGCTTAACAATTTCCACAATATTATCATCACTACTATTCCTGCAAGGACTTTGTCTCTTAATCATTCCCTTCCTCATGTCGGAACTCCCATGTCTGAATTCCCTCACCTCCTTGAAGCTCCGGCCTGTTCCCAGGAACAACATTCAAGAGGTCTGTGGGAGCTGAAGCCCCCCAGTTGCGTGGAAGCCAAAGACCCAGTCAACCCACTCAGGAGATCATGGCTTAGCTTCAGTAAATTGACAAGGAGAGAGAGCCTTCAGAATGAAGAAATAGAAGTGGGGACAGAGGATCAGGAGGATCAGCCCTGCAATTATTCTCTAGTACCCTTTGCCTCTCCCCAAACCAAGGAACTAACCTGGACAGAACTGCACAAGCTGCTTCCAAGAAAGCATCTATCTTGGGGCCAAAAATGTCAATGCCCCACTTATTATTATTATTATTAAAGATGAAAAAAATAATAATAGTTGTATTTGTTAACCACTTACTATGTGCCAGGTACTGTATACTAAGCACTGGGGTACTGTATACATGATAACCAGGTTGGACACAGTCCATGTCCTAGTTAGGCCTCCCAGTCTGAATCCCTATCTTGAAGACAAGGGAACAGAGGCTCAGGGAAGTTAGTGAGTTGCCCAAGGTCTCATCGCAGACAAATGGTGAAGCTGGGATTAGAATCCAGGTCCTCTTACTCTCAGTATCGTGCTCTTTCCTCAAAGCACTCATTCACCTTGATCCCTTCTGCCTCACCTGGCTATTCTCCTACTACAAACCAGCCCACCCACTTCGCTCATCTAATGAAGCCTTTTCAGTGTACTTCTATCTCATTTATCTCACTTTCAACTTCTCGCCCATGTCCTGCCTCTGTCCTGGAATGACCTCCCTCTTCATATCCAACAATTATCTCCGCTCCTTCAAAGCCTTAATGAAGACACATCTCCTCCAATGGGCCTTCCCAGACTAAGCCCTCCTTTCCTCTTCTCCCACTCCCTTTTGCGTTGCCCTGCCTTGACTTGCTCCCTTTTTTCATCCCCCCTCCCAGCCCCACAGCACTTATGTGCATAGCTGTAATTTTTAAATTTATATTAATTTCTGTCTCTCTCTAGTCTGTAAATTCACTGTGAGCAGGGAATGTGTCTTTATATAGTTACATTGTACTATCCCAAATGCTTAGTAAAGTGTTCTGCACACAATAAGCTCTCAATCAATATGATTGACCAGTTGACTGAGTGACTTTCTATTAGGCCATGCTGTTCCTTAAAAATAACTTGAAGACCATCAATTCACAGATGCTACTTAACATGGAATTAGGGGATGATAATGGGAGAGACACCAAGCAAACAAAGGGATTCAACCCTCCAGGGTTGAGAGAGTGGTGTAGGGAAACCAGCATGGAGAAAGGGAAACTAATCTTTTAAAAGTGAGATAGATCCAATGTCATCATGCCCAGTGTGACATGATGACATTATATGGGGGTCCCTGGTGGGGGTAGGAAGGGAGTCTACACTTTTAGCTCATTAATAAAAATAAGGGGGTCTAGACTTTAAGCTCATTAATAATAATGATAATGGCAATTATGGTATTTGTTAAGCACTTACTATGTGCCAAGCACTGTTCTAAGCACTGGAGTAGACACAAAGCAATCAGGTTGCCCCACGTGGGACTCAGTCTTAATTCCCATTTTACAGATGAGATAACTAAGGCACAGAGAAGTGAAATGGCTTGCCAAACGTCACATAGCAGACAAGCAGCAGAGGCAGGTTTAGAACCCGTGTCCCAAGCCCAAGCCCGGGCTCTTTCCACTAAGCCACGCTGCTTCTTTTCTTCCGTCATCGTGGGAAGGGGATGCTACTAATATTGTTATATTGTACTTTCCCAAGAATTTGTTACAGTGCTCTGGACACAGTAAGCACTCAATAAATACAATTGACTGATACGGTTGAAAAATCCATTTGCTCCTGGCCTGACTGAAAAATCCATTTGTTCCTGGCCCACGAGGGAGTTACCATGGTCCTGGTTGCTTTCCTTGTTATTCATCCTTAGTTGCATCTCTTGTTTTCCCTCTAGGAATCCAATACTAATCTTTCATCCATTTCCACCCTTCTTTGACCTAACTGATGGTTTTGTTCAGCACAACTTCCAGTGAAAACTAATGTCATATCCTTAACACTTTACTGCATGAACAGGTTTGCTTAGAACCTACATTTTACTGGTGCAGGATGGTTTATCAAAAAATACTTCTATGTTGACCCTTAACCATTTCATAGATTGCAGCCTTGTCCAATCCATCCATCAATTGATGGTGTTTATTGAGCACTTACTGTGTTTGTGAAGAGCACACTACTAAGAGCCTGGGAGAGTATATGAAAAAGACAAGATCTCTGCCCACAAGGAGCTCACAGTCTAGAGTGGCAGAAAAGTATTAAAATGCATTACAGATAAGATACAAGGCAGATGTAAAGCTACATACAAAATTGTTGTGGAGATGGGGTTGGGATGAATACAAGTACTCAAAGGGTACAAATCCAAGTGTTACAGGGGTGAGACAATAGTGGAAATGAGAGTTTAGTCAGATATGGCCATTTGAAGGAGATGTGATTTTAGGAAGGCTTTGAAGATGGGGAGGGTGATGACCCTTCAGATATGAATGGGGAGGGAGTTTCAGACCAGAGGGAGGATGTGAACAAGGGGATGTTGGAGAGATAAGAGAGATGGAGTTACAGTGAATGTTGGCCTTTCATCTTTCCATTTGAGAGTCCTAACCTAGAGTGAAGTATTATTTTCTTCATTCCAGGATGGGAAATCCAGGCAACACGAAGAGCCTAGGTGTCTTAGGGAAATGGAACTTGTGCTTGGATTTTCAATCTTTATTCACTCCTCCCTCAGCCCAACAGCACTTATGTACATATCTGTAATTTATTCATTTATATTAATGCCTGTGTCTCTCTCTTGACTTTAAGCTCACTGTAGCTAGGGCACACAGAAAGCACTCAATTAATTATTGATTGACTTGTCAAGTTGTACTACTATTATTTCTACTACCACTTTTACTCTACCTTGATCTTTCTTACCTCACCTCTGGCCCCTTTCCCACATCCTCTCTCTGGCCTGGAACTCTCTTCCCCTTCATATCCAACAGACCACCACTCTCTCCTTCCTAAAATCAAAGCCTTCCTGAAATCACATCTCCTTCAAATGTCCATATCCGACTAAATCCTCATTTTCACTTCTGTCCCTCCCTTCTGCATTGTCTTTGCACTTGGATTTGTATTCCTCTAGCTTGTAAACTCACTACGCATAGGGACCGTGTCTGCTAATTCCATCGGATTGTACTTTCCCAAGTGCTTGGTACAGTGCTCTGCACTTGGTAAGCTCCCAATAAAAACCATTGATTAATTGATAGATTAATTGATTGGTGGGTTTAGGTAGGATTTATTGAATGCCCACCTGATGTGGTGTTCTGTAACTAGGTGTACGGGAGGAACGGAATATTGAAGTGACATGTTCCCTAACCATAAAATGTTTATACTCTATTGGAGAAAACACATAAAAATGTTTTAAAACGTTGTTAAAGTGACTAAATAGAGCAAACCTATACACATGAGTTCTAAGAAGGGAAAAATAAATGAGTAAATGCTGAAGGGATGATATAGCTCAGGGCCCTGGGGGAATTAATCAGGGGAAGCTTCTGGGAGGAGGTGGGATTTTAGAAAGGATCAAATGTGAGAAGAGCTGAGGAATGTTTGATTTTAGGAGAAAGGGAGTTCCTAACCAAGGAAGGGATGTGAACACGGTGACAGATCTATTAGGTCACAGGATTTTCTAGTGAAGACATTGCAGCTCAAAACACTGCAACTGTTAGAACAGATGCCGTGGGTCAGAGACATTCAGTGATATTGACTCAAGTGTTTTTGTTCTCTCCCCATATGAGTTGTCCTAGAAATTGCTGTTTCTTTTCCTCAATTATGAAAACACAAAACCCTTTATTGCAATTATCTCTCAGCCTGTAATGTTCCCGGAGACTTTCCGAGTGAGGTACACAACTCTGATGTATTGATCTCTCATTTACTGATTAGGTAGTTTTCTGGCTTTTCTTTGGAACTATGATGCTATTGTATATTTTCTCTGTGGTTCCAGAGACAAAAGTGAATGAGGATTTTATCTGCTCCTTCAGCCTTTCTTCTCATTCCCTCCGAAGTAGTTGTAGTAGTAATGTAATAGTATTTATTAAGAATCCGCCCGGTGAAATGCACTCTTCCAAGTACTTGGAAAGTACTGGTACAAGTATAATAAATGTACAAGACATGTCCCCTGCCTACGATCAGCTTACATTCTAGTGGAGGACAAAGGTATTAAATATTTGAAAATACAATGTAAAATTGATTACATATCTATGCTTTAGTGATGAAGAAGGGTAAAAACAAATAGACAAGCGTTACAGGTGACTTTATAAGCTCTTTATAGTCAGAGAACATGTCTTCCAACTCTGTCATACTCTTCCAAGTGCTTAGTACTGTGTTCTGCATACAGTCAGTTCCCAATAAATAGCATCGATTAATTGATTGATTAATATGACTTGGGGTACTGGAAGTTAATCATGGAAGGCTTGTTGGAGGAGATGGGATTTTAGGAGGGCTTTAAATCCCAGGAGAGCTGTGAGGCATCATATTAGATTTGTGAGGAGAGGGAGTTACAGGCCAGGGAGCTGAGTGAGCCAGGGGACAGAGGCAGGAGAATTGAAAGCAAGGTTCAATTACAGGATTGACTGGGAAGGAAAATAGAAAGAAAGTGGGCAGGGGAATAGCATCAGAGCTGGTACACAAGATGAAACCATCAGAGAGCCTGAAAGAGGATTATAAGGAGTTTTTTTGCTTGATGTTGGGAGTGAAATGGGAAGCCAGTGGAGATTTTTAAGGAGAGGAAAGATGGGTGCTGAGCTCCACAGTTATGATTTTCTCTTTAGATTCCTGATGAAAGTTTACTCATAGAAATAGGGTTATTTTGGAGGATGAATGAGTAGTGAAATGTAAACTGGCTCTTTAGAGTTCTTAAAATGAAAAGTATTTGTATTAACTCTTTGGATTGAGCTATTCAGATCCATTTTCTGATAAAAGTGAGGCTCCCTTGCCCCACTGGCTTAATATCTTGGAAGGTTCTACCCATCTGATACAGATGGAGTTGTCCCAATCTCTGGTAGAGGAGTAGCTATCATAAACACTAAAAGGAGTGAGGAGGCAGAGAGGCTAGCAGAAAGGATGCAGAGGAGAAGTGATTTCTGAACTAAAACCAAAGAAGGAAAATTAGAGAAGCAGCATAGTCTAGTAGATAGAGTACGGACCTGGGTTTAGAGGACCTGTGTTCTAATCTTGGCTCTGCCAATTGTCTGCTGTATGACCTTGGGCAAGTCACAACTTCCCTGTGCCTCAGTTATCTCATCTGTAAAATGAGTATTAAGACTGTGAGCCCCATGTGGGATCCTGCCTTAACTCTGCCCTCTCCTCCGCCAGGCAAAGCTTCTTCTCCTCCCTCATCGACACCCATGCCCGTCACCCCCGCCGATTGTTCCGGACCTTTAACTCTCTCCTTAGGCCCCCTGTTCCTCCCCCTCCCCCATCTCTCACCCCCAATGATCTGGCCACCTATTTTCTCACGAAAATCAACACGATCAGGTCTGAGCTCCCCAAAGTCACCCCTCCGCCTCTCCCCTCCCCCCCACCGACCCCCTCCCCTACTTTCCCATACTTCCCTGCAGTATCCTCAGAGGAGATCTCCTCCCTCCTCGCAAGTGCCACCCCCTCCACCTGCGCCTCGGACCCCATTCCCTCTCACCTTCTTAAAACCATCGCCCCTGCCCTCCTCCCTTCCTTAACTTCTATTTTTAACCACTCAATCTCCAAGGGCTCCTTCCCCTCTGCCTTCAAACACGCCCACGTCTCCCCCATCCTAAAAAAACCAGCTCTTGACCCCACTTCCCCCTCCAGTTATCGTCCTATCTCCCTACTACCCTTCCTTTCCAAAATCCTAGAACGAGTCGTCTACAATCGATGCCTAGAATTCCTTAACTCCCATTCTCTCCTAGACCCCCTCCAATCTGGCTTCCGTTCCCTCCACTCTACCGAGACTGCTCTCTCTAAGGTCACCCATGACCTCCTTCTTGCCAAATCCAATGGCTCCTACTCCATTCTGATCCTCCTTGACCTCTCTGCTGCCTTTGACACTGTCGACCATCCCCTCCTCCTCCATACCTTATCTCACCTTGGCTTCACGGACTCTGTCCTCTCCTGGTTCTCCTCTTACCTCTCTGGCCGATCATTCTCGGTCTCCTACGCTGGAGCCTCCTCCCCCTCCCATCCTTTAACTGTTGGAGTTCCTCAAGGGTCAGTTCTTGGCCCTCTTCTGTTCTCCATTTACACTCACTCCCTCGGTGAACTCATCCCCTCTCACGGCTTTGACTACCATCTCTACGCGGATGACACGCAGATCTACATCTCCGCCCCTGTCCTCTCCCCCTCCCTTCGGGCTCGCATCTCCTCCTGCCTCCGGGACGTCTCCACCTGGATGTCGGCCCGCCACCTAAAACTCAACATGAGCAAGACTGAGCTCCTCATCTTCCCTCCCAAACCCGGTCCTCTCCCAGACTTCTCTATCACCGTGGATGGCACGACCATCCTTCCCGTCCCGCGGGCCCGCAATCTCGGTGTCATCCTTGACTCGTCCCTCTCGTTCACCCCACACATCCTATCCGTTACCAAGACCTGCCGGTTTCACCTCTACAATATCGCCAAGATCCGCCCTTTCCTCTCCACCCAAACGGCTACCTTACTATTACGGGCTCTCGTTATATCCCGGCTAGACTACTGTGTCAGCCTTCTCTCTGACCTCCCTTCCTCCTCTCTCGCCCCGCTCCGGTCTATTCTTCACTCCGCTGCCCGGCTCATCTTCCTGCAGAAACGATCTGGGCATGTCACTCCCCTTCTTAAACAACTCCAGTGGTTGCCTATCGACCTCCGCTCCAAACAAAAACTCCTCAATCTAGGCTTCAAGGTTCTCCATCACCTTGCCCCTTCCTACCTCTCCTCCCTTCTCTCTTTCTACCGCCCACCCCGCACGCTCCGCTCCTCCGCCGCCCACCTCCTCACCGTCCCTCGGTCTCGCCTATCCCGCCGTCTACCCCTGGGTCACATCCTCCCGCGGTCCTGGAACGCCCTCCCTCCTCACCTCCGCCAAACTGATTCTCTTTCCCTCTTCAAAGCCCTACTTAAAAATCACCTCCTCCAAGAGGCGTTCCCAGACTGAGCTCCTCTTCCCCCTCTACTCCCTCTGCCATCCCCCCTTTACCTCTCCGCAGCTAAAGCCTCATTTCCCCTTTTCCCTCTGCTCCTCCACCTCTCCCTTCCCATCCCCACAGCACTGTACTTGTCCGCTCAACTGTATATATTTTCGTTACCCTATTTATTTTTGAATTTATTTATTTATGAATTGTACATCGCCTCGATTCTATTTAGTTGCCATTGTTTTTACGAGATGTTCTTCCCCTTGACGCTGTTTAGTGCCATTGTTCTTGTCTGTCCATCTCCCCCGATTAGACCGTAAGTAAGCCCGTCAAACGGCAGGGACTGTCTCTATCTGTTGCCGACTTGTTCATCCCAAGCGCTTAGTACAGTGCTCTGCACATAGTAAGCGCTCAATAAATACTATTGAATGAATGAATGAACATGGACTGTGTCCAACCTGATTAGCTTGATTCTAACCAAACATTTAGTAGAGTGCCTGGCACACAGTAAGCGGCTAACCAATACCATTAAAAAAAATGGAGACATGAATAAAAAGCAGGAGCATAAAAATGGAACTCAAAGTTTGGAACTCCTGTCATTAAACTAGATGAAAAATAATAATGACAGTAATAATAAAGGCATTTGTTAAGTATTTATGATGTCCCTGGGATGGAGGTGAATTCAAGCAAATCGAGTTGGACACAGTCCCTCTACCATGTGGAGCTCACAGTCTCAGTCCCTATTTTGCAGATGAGGTAACTGAGGCTCAGAGAAATGAAATGAAAGGTCACACCTGTGCTTCAAGGTTTCATCTAGTTAGGCCCTTGTGCAAAGAAGAGTAGCTGACTCCAGGCCTAGAGCATCTTTGGCCTTCTGTTAAACAGAAGAAGCAGTGTGGCCAAGTGGATAGAGCACAGGCCTGGGAGTCAGAAACATCTGGGTTCTAGAAGCAGCGTGGCTCAGTGGAAAGAGCACGGGCTTTGGAGTCAGAGGTCATGGGTTCGAATCCCAGCTCTGCCACTTGTCAGCTGTGTGACTGTGGGCAAGTCACTTAACTTCTCTGTGCCTCAGTTACCTCATCTGTAAAATGGGGATTAAGACTGTGAGCCCCACGTGGGACAACCTGATTCCCCTGTGTCTACCCCAGTGCTTAGAACAGTGCTCTGCACCTAGTAAGCGCTTAAATACCAACATTATTATTATTATTAACTCTCTTTCCCACTTCAAAGCTTTATTACGCTATTCATTTTATTAATGATGTGTATATATCTGTGATTCTATTTATCTTGGTGGTATTGATGCCTGACTATTTGTTTGGTTTTGCTTTCCACCTCTCCTTTTTAGATTGTGAGCCCGTTGTTGGGCAGGGATTGTCTCTACCTGCTGCTGAATTGAACATTCCAAACACTTAGTGCTCTACACAAAGTAAGCGCTCAATAAATACAATTGATGGAATGAATGAACAGGCATTAATATGAAGAAATAAATACATAAATTACAGATATATACATATATACTGTAGGGATGGGAGGGAGGATAAACGAAGGAGCAAATAAGAGCAGTGCAGAAGAGAAACCTGCAAAGCCTTGTGTGTATCTCAGAACCAAATTATCTCTCTTTCTCACCATGCTGATTTGTAACCAATCAGTGTTCAGTCTCTGGTACTTTTTCCTCACTAATTCTCATCTCTCAGCCTCTTCCCAAACCAACCTCTTCCCAACCCAACTTCTTCCCAGAATGTCCTCGGACATTTTGAGCAACCCATCACATAGGTCTTAGCATGCGGCCACATGTGCTCAGTTGAACTTCTTCCTCTCCCCTTTCCTCTAAACACCCTATACATGTTCATTTGAGTTGTAACAAAATCTCAGCTTTATAACTGTTCTGTACCTTTAAGCCTTCCCTGACTGAGCCTTCCTCTTCTCTACTCCCATTCCCCTTTATGCCAATCTCAGTGCCTTGAGTAGAAAAGTACATTTTGATTTTTTAACAATCTAACAGAAAAGAGGAAACAAATAAATAATAGCTTGGATTAGATTTGTCAGATGATAATATGGATAATATTTTCATATTATCATCCCTGACATTTTTAATATCCTTGCCATTTTTAATATCCCTGCCATTTTTATCTTGATTTTAATGAAACATGAAATGGAGGAAAATTATCAGAGTTGAATAATAGAGTCTTATTCACACTTACAAAAGGAATTTCAATCAATTAATAAATGATATTTATTGAGCACCCATTGTGAACTAAGCAGATAATTTTTGGATCCACATCACATTTGTGCTCATATGTACTAAAAATGTAAACTTGGAAATCAAGTCTTACCTAGAGAAATCTGTACTCAAAAGTCCTTCTTCTCTAAGAACTTGGAAAACTTTACTCTTCAAGAGCCTAAATTAGTGCCCTACATATAGATGGGAAATCAGTCAATACTGATGAGGTATATGAAGAGTTGGAAATGCCTGTGTGTGTATAGATAGCTGTTCTTTCTATCTGATGGTGCTCCTGCAGAAAAAGAGATTCCATCCACATAACAGTTTAAACTTTCACTAGGTATAGTCCTCCAGTGAGCTAGGTTTGAGTTTTGCTAGTCAGGCAATGTTTGGGACAGCTTTGCTAGATCTGCCACATTTGGGGTGAGGAGCACATCCCTAAATAGCACTTCTTAGACACTCAGGGTGCCTCTGAGCACTGCTGCTGCCTCTATGATCAAAAATCTCCAGCGATTGCCTATCGACCTCCGTATCAAGCAAAAACTCCTCACTCTTGGCTTCAGAGCTCTCCATCACCTTGCCCCTACTTACCACGCCTACCTTCTCTCCTTCTACAGCCCAGCCCGCACACTCCGCTCCTCTGGTGCTAACTTGCTCACTGTGCCTCATTCTCTCCTGTCCCACCGTCGACCCCTGGCCCACATCCTACCTTTAGCTTGGAATGCCCTCCCTCCTCAAATCTGCCAAACTTCCTCTCCCTTCCCTCCTTCAAAGCCCTATTGAAAGCTCACCTCCTCCAAGAAGCCTTCCTGAACTAAGTTCCCTTTTTCCTCTGCTCCCCTTCCCCTCCCCATCGCCCTGACTTGTTAATAATAATAATAATAATGTTGGTATTTGTTAAGCGCTTACTATGTGCCGAGCACTGTTCTAAGCGCTGGGGTAGACACAGGGGAATCAGGATGTCCCACGTGGGGCTTACAGTCTTAATCCCCATTTTACAGATGAGGTAACTGAGGCACAGAGAAGTTAAGTGACTTGCCCACAGTCAGCTGACAAGTGGCAGAGCTGGGATTCAAACTTATGACCTCTGACTCCAAAGCCCGTGCTCTTTCCACTGAGCCACACTTGTTCCCTGTGCTCTACCCCTCTCCCTGCCCCACAGCACTTGTGTGTATATATCGTACATATTCATAATTCTATTTATTTTGTTAATGATGAGTATATATCTATAATTCCATTTATTTATATTGATGTTCTTGTTACCTATTTACTTGTTTTATTGTCTGTCTCCCCCGTTCTAGACTGGGAGCCCACTGTGGGCAGGAATTGTCTCTATTTGTTGCTGAATTGTACTTTCCAAGCACTTAGTACAGTGCTCTGCACACATTAAGTGCTCAATAAATACAACTGAGTGAATGAATGAATAATCAAAGGACCAAAATCCTGAGCCTTCAAATTACCATAAGACTTTTGTAGGGAATGGAATGGGTTTGCTCAAAATCATCCACACTCTTTTACCATGGCAGAGAAGCAGTGTTCCCGAGTGGATAGAGCACTGGTCTGGGAGTTAGAAGATTCTGGGTTCTAATTCCAACTCCACCACTTGTCTGTTGTGTGATCTTGGGCAACTGCAATGGAATAGCAAGGGACTGTCATTTGGCAATTAAATGTGAGGTTTCATTACAGAACAATGGTGTAAGGTAAGGCTTGTGGAAGAGGATCCCACCTTTTTTTGGACTTGAGTAGGGAATGATGATTTCAAACATCTCCCTCTTTGGCTTTCAAAATTGCTGAGGCCTCATGGAAATTTTTGCAAAACATTCTTGGAAGCTGGGTTATCATAATGCTTTGGGGTAGCTACTTCATCTATGCATAAGAGCTCAAATGGGAATGTTTTGTTTCAATTCATGAGAATAGAATAAGAAATCAAAAAAAGACCCATCTCCTTTAAATGGAGAGAGGTATAGGATTGTTTTCTAATATTTAAAATGATTGGCAATAGACTTGTTCTTCTTGGGATACTTGAGAATATTGTATTATATGAATTAATTGCCCTCTCCTATTTGGAGCCTTTTAACTGAGAATTTTATGAGAAATTAGCTATAATTACATTCAGTGATTATCCTGGGGGACATTTTTGAAGATATTTATAATGCACCTAATTCAAAATCACAAAGTCAATTCTCCACTTGTCATCCAGCGGATTGGATTTATATACCTAGCTTTTTCTAACATTAGAGGAAGTCACAAATGTATTTTCTTTTTGTTGAAAAATGACACTCTTTCTTCTTTCCATAACATTGGTCACTTAGCATGGTGAACAACAGGTCAGATGTCGTATCTGAAAAAGTAATTGTGGACAGAGAATGTGTCTAACAACTCTGTTGTATTGTATTCTCCCAAGCACTTATTACAGTGCTCTGCACACAGTAAGAGCTCAATAAATACCATTTTTGATTGACTGATTGATCTGTAGTGATGGATGAAGCATTTCAAATGAAATGCTACTCTTCTGCTACTATTTTTGAAATTTCACCCATTTCAAGGCTAACTTCTGAAGATAGAGTGGCTTTGTCAAAAGACCATAACCACAGGCTTAGAAATCAGAGGACTTGGGTTCCAATCCCGGCTCTGCTAATTTCTTTCTCTGTGAACTTGGGCATGTCACTTAACTTCTCTGTATCTCAGTTACCTCATCTGTAAAATGAGAATAAAATCCTCCTCCCTCCAAAATAGACTGTGAGTGCTGTGTGGAACAGGGACTGTGTCCAACCTGATAAACTTCTATCTTCCACAGTGCTTAGAACTGCGCTTGCCACAGAGTAAACACTTAACAAGTACCATTAAAAATATATGCACATGTTTCTCTTTAAAATATTCATATTTTTACACCCATATTAACCACTCCAAAAATGTCTTTTCAGGGGACAAGTTAATAAATGCAAACCACAGAGTAAATCATCAATAGAGGTCAATAATGAAGAGCAGGAATGTTCATTCAGGCTTAAGCCAGGGATAGCTCAGGACAGAGGAATTTATTTCTAAGAGCAATTCTGCCTCTCTTGACACCAAATACCTGTCCAGAGCTTAGGCCTGGAAGTTGATAGCTCCAAGTCATTTTCTGGCAGAAAGAAAATATTAAGTCCTTCCTTTTATTTTTTATTTTTAAATGGTATCTGGTAAGTGTTTCCTCTGGGCCAGGCACTCTACTTGGCGATGGGATAGATAAAAGATAAGGTTGGACACTGCCCATGTCCCATATCAGGCTCGGTCTTTATTACCATTTTACAGCTGAGATAACTGAGGCATAGAAAAATGAAGTAATTTGCCTAAGGTCCCTCAGCAAACAAGTGGTGGAGCTAGTATTAGAACCCAGGTCCTCTGACTCCCAGGCCCCTGCTCTATCCACTAGTTCATGCTGCTTCTCATGAGATGAATGATTACCCAACTCCACTTCCGTCTACCCACACATAGCTACAAAGAGCAAACAGTAGATGAACAGGTCCATGATCTGGGTTGGCATTTTGTGAGGAATAAAGATGTTAGAACAGCTCCAAGTTGCTAGGAGGAGAAAATCAGAGAATTATTATAATTATTATTGTTACCATTATAGCATTTGTTAAGGGCTTACTCTACGTCAAACACTGTTCTAATCACTGGAGTAGATCTAAGTTAATCAGGTTGCACACAGTCCCTGTAGCACAGTGGAGCTCATAATCTTAGTAAGAAGGGAGACAGGTTTTTAATCCCCATTTTACAGTTGGCAAAACTGAAGCACAGAGAAGTTAAGTGACTTGCCCAAGATTATTATTAATTGTATTTATTGATGCTTACATCACACAGCAGGCAATTTGTCAGAGCCAGGACTAGAACCCAGGTCTTCTGACTCCCATGTTCTTTCCATTAAGCAAGGCTGCTACTTCTAGGATTTTTCAAGTACCTCTGTAATTCTCAAAAGGAGTGATCCATTTGCTTTTCATTTCATGAGAAGAAACTTAAATTTCAATAGCAATTCCAGGCAACACACTTGACAATTCACAACCACTGGCTCTCCCTTGGGGGTGTGGACCCAAGCCTCTGCTTGCCAAAATTTTTTTTTTCTTTTAAACAACACAGTCCATAATCAGAGACTGAGTGGAGATGGCCTGCGAGGTCATTTCCATTTCTGGGTTATTTTATTCTGGGATTAGTGACAAAAAGAGTTTCAACTTTCAACTTGAGCCACTGTTAAATAAGATGTCAGAAAAGATAGAACAATTATTTTTTTTTCCAACAGGAAATTATTTTGCCCTACTTGTATAACTGTAACAGATTTATCCAAACTTTCCTTTAAAAAAAATTGCTCCTGCTTGAGACTGAGCCTGTGAAGTCTGAGCTCAAAAGGGACCTATTTCAAAATATCAAAAGTGAAAAGGGAAGTGTTGAATGGGAGTCCATTTGGGGGAGTGAATTCTATAATAGGAACTTAACTGTAGCTTCTCCAGTAGAGAGAGAAAAGGCTCACAGTTCAAAGGATGTGATTGTTGTACAAACACAGAAACCTTCCACAATCAAATTAAACAGTAGCAGAATAAAAACATTATTATTCACTAGCCCAACTTTGGTTGTATTTAAGGATTTACAACAGACTTCAAAAGAAATGTAACAGAGTATTAGCAAGAAGCTGAAAAATGGGAATTTTTTTTTTTTTCTCCTAGTTCATTTTGATATACTATTTGGGCCCTTGAATAAGAATATATCTTCTCTGCCTAGTCATTTCTCCACTGATGTTGCTGTGGAGAAATGACGATTGTAAGGTAACAACTGTGGTCATGATAAAGTTTTTGGGTGCTTGGAAAAGAGTTCAAGTTAGAGAAATCCATATTATCATAATTATAATAATGATTATGATATTTGTTAAGTGCTGACTATGTGCCCAGGTGCTATGTGCCAAACCCTGTTCTATGTGGTGGGGTGGATAATTAGGTTGGACATAGTCCCTGTCCCACCCAAATAGTGCTCACAGTCTTGGTAGGAGAGAATTCTCATTTTAGAGATGAGGAAACTGAAGCACAGAGAAGTTAAGTGACTTGGCCAAGGTCACACAGCCAACAAGTGACAGAGCAGGAATTAGGACCCAGGACCTCGGACTCTCAGGCCAGTGTTCTTTCCACTGGGTCATGCCGCTTGATAACATTATAAAATTACTTTACCAGCACAGGCCTGGGAGTGTCTGGGTTCTAATACCAACGCTGATGTTTGCTCGCTTTGTGACCTTGGGCAGATCAGTTAATTTATCTGCATCTTAGTTTCCTCATCTCTAAAATTGGGATTGAATACTTATTCTCCCTCCTACTTAGACTGTGAGCCCCATGTGGGAGAGGGACTGTGTCCAACCTGATTAACTTGTATCTACCCCAGCACTTAAAATAGTGCTTGAAACATAGTTAGTGTTTTATAAATACCATAATCACCACCGTTATCATTAATATTAATAATAATAATAAATTGCTTTTATTGATTCGTTTAGACTGTGAGCCACCATCACTGGGCAGGGAATGTCTCTATCTGTTGCCAAAATGTACATTTCAAGCACTTAGTACAGTGCTCTGCACAAAGTAAGTGCTCAATAAATACTATTGAATGAACTGACTGATTGATAATGGTATTCATTATACCATTACTATGTGCCGAGCCCTGTGCTAAATCATGAGGCATGTGACCTTTGGACACTTGATATCTGTCCCATCCCTAACCCCAAGCACTGATGTATGTATCTTTAAATTATATATTATAAATTATTTATTCATATTAATGTCTGTCTCCCCCTTTAAACTATAAGTTCATTGAAGATAGGGAATGTTTCTGCTAATTTTGTTTTATTATCCTATCCTAAGTGCTTAGTACAGTGCTCTGTACATAGCAACTCAATAAATATGATTAATTGATATACAAAATAATTAATTCACCCAACAGAGAAGTTGTGTGTCTTACTAGAAAGATCTCAAGTCTGAGAGTCAGAGAACCTGGCTTCTAATTCTGGTTCTTCCACTTATCTGCTGTGTGACCTTGAGCAAGTCATTTAACTTCTCTGTGATTCAGTTACCTCATCAGTAAAATGAGGATTAAGACTGTGAGCCCCATTTTTTAATGGTATTTGTGAAGTATCAGGCACTATACTAAACGTTGGGGTAGGTACAAAATAATCAAGTTGGTCGCAGTCCTTATCCCACATGGGGCCCACAATCTTAATCCTCATCGTACAGAAGAAGTAACTGAGGCCCAGAGAAGTGAAGTGACTTGTCCAACGTTACACAGCAGACAAGAGGCAGAACCAGGATAAGAACACAGGACGTTCTGACTCCCAGGTTCGTGCTCTATTCCATGGACTGTGTCCAACCTGATGATCCTTTATCTAGCACTTAGTATGCAGTGCTTAATACAGTGCTTGGCACATAGCAAGCGCTTAACAAAGACCATTAAAAAAATTAATTGGGAACTCAGACCCAGAAATAGGCAGCTCCAGGTCCTTCTCTTGTCAAAAGATAACACTGTTGTGAACCCTGTGCACATGCGGAAAGGAGTTTCAGGCCAGACGGAGGGCATGGGCAAGGTCTCGATGTCTATAGATAGATGAGATAAAGGTGGATTGAGTAATAATAATAATAATGTTGGTATTTGTTAAGCACTTACTATGTGCAGAGCATTGTTCTAAGAGCTGGGGGAGATACAGGGTCATCAGGTTGTCTCATATGAGGCTCACAGTCTTTATCCCCATTTTACAGATGAGGTAGCTAAGGCACAGAAAAGTTAAGTGACTTGCCCAAAGTCACACAGCTGACAAGTGGCAGAGCTAGGACTCAAACCCATGACCTCTGACTCCCAAGGCCGGGCTCTTTCCACTGAGCCACGCTGCTTCTCTAGCATACCCTTCACCCGTAAAGTCCTTAATAACCGTAAAGAGGGCTATTTCCTTGAAATGATTGGGGAAGAAGCCAGATTGAAGAGGGTCAAGGAGAGATTTGGAGGAAAGTGGAGGCCCCAGACGTAGACAACTCACTAAAGGAGTTTGGAAAGGAACGGTAGGTGGGAGGCGGGGTGATAGCTGGAAGGAGCCATGGGCTTAAGGGAGAGTTATTTTAGGGTGGGGATACATGAGCAGGTTTGAAAGCAGTGGAGAAGGAGCCATTGGAAAATGAATGGTTGAACATCGTAGTCAGGAAGGGAAGAAGGGAGGGGGCTGGGGGAGCAAGTGTTTTGTTAAACTGTAAAGCAGTGGGGTTGGAGGTGCAGGTGGAGGGTCTGGATTTTGAGAGGAGGCGAGAGATCTGCTGACATTATAATGTGCTCTTCTGAGTTTCAGTTTTTTGCTTGCCCTTAGAGAGGAGTATGTCTCGAGATGCACAGATGTATTAACAAACATGTGAGGATACATCAAGATGCTTTGCATATTCTGAAAATCGTCAACATGAATAGCAACAAACCTTTATGTGTGTCCACTTTGATTTTACTTTTAGTGAACAAGGTGAGGGGTTTGCAGAATTTGCATAGCATCTTAAATGCAAGAGGCAGAAAGAAATGCATTTATCATTGAAAAAAATCATCTATTATCTCATCTCCTAAAAATGTAATATTTGGAAATGAAAGATTCATCAAATTCATGCCTTTGATGATGTTTTAATGGAAATCAAAGCATTTTTTTAAATACTTGAAGAAATAAATGGACTCTGAGAAAAGTGAAAGTTTCATATAAGCTCAAGTTTCACTGCTCAGAGAGCTCTATCAAAGCAATTAAAAAAGACTGTGTTAAAAATAGCCTTCCCTTGACACAGTCAAACTGACTCTTATTAGGGCACATTGCTTTGCCTATAACCTTACGCAGAAACAACGCTACCAAATACTTTGCCCTGGTTTACTTTAATTCCAACTAAATCTGTACCCTTTGAATATTATCCTTGAGGGAGCCCAGCTAGCTGGTTTTGCTAATGGTTGACGTGTGGCTAATGATAATGGGACATGGTTCTTAAAGCTTTATGAAATTGAAGCCAGCAGGTGCTATCCTTAACATAAGCACTTGCTACTGAAAATGAAAAGATAAAGTCTGTTGTTTCTAATCTGCAGAAATAGGAGGAAATTTCACCAATATTTTAAAAATGAAAGTTGAAGTAAGCTTTCTGAGGGCAGGGTCTATGTCTTCCTATATGTTCAGTTCAGGATTCAGTACCCTTAATGTTATTGTTGCTTTGTTTAAATAATAATACCATCACAGAATCACAAACCTGGAAAGGATTTCATCAGATCATCCATAAATCAATCAGTGGTATTTATTGAGCACTTACTGTGTGCAGAACACTGTTCTAAGTCCTTGGGAAAGTACAGTACAATAGAGTTGGTAGCCACAGTACTTCCCCATGAGGAGCTTACCATCTAGAGGGACAAACAGACATTAAAATAAACTACAGTTATGGGGAAATGGTAGAATGTAAGGATATGTACGTAAGGTTTGAGGGGTTGAGGGTGGGGTTAATATCAAATGTTTACGGGATATAAATCCAAGGGCATAGGTTATACAGAGGGGAGGGCAAATAGAGTTGAGAAATGAGGGCTAAGTCAGGGAAGACTCTCGGGGGAGTTGGGATTTTAGGAGGACTTGAAAGATGGAGAGAGCAGAGAACTGGTGGATATGAAGGGGGAGGGAGCTCCAAGCCATAGAGGGGTTGCAAGCAAGAGGTCAGTGGTGGGTTAGGTGAGATTGTGGTTCACAGGGTTCTCCCTCCCACTTGGACTGTAAGCCCCATAAGGGACAGGGACTGGGTCCTACCTCATTAACTTTTATCTACCCCAGTGCTTAGAACAGGGTTGTCACTTCATAAACAGAATAAGAATAAAAGAGAGTAGATTGGTATTAGTCGAATGAAGTGTGCAGTTTGGGCTATAGTAGGAGGTAAGATCGGAGGAAGGGAGCTGATTGAGTTTCTTAAAGCTAATGAAAAGGAGTTTCTGTTTGACATGGAGATGGATGAGCAACTACCAGAGGCTTTGGAGGAGTGGGGGGAGGATGACTGACCCTTTCTTTTAGCAAAATGATCCAAACAGTAAAGTGAAGTTGACTGGAGTCAGGTGAGACAAGAGGCAGGAAGGTCAGCAAGGAGGCTGATGCACTAGATAAGGTGGGATATGATAAGTGCTTAGTTCAGCATGGTACTGTTTTAGATGAAGAGGAAAGGGCATTTTCTAGAGATGTGAAATCATTCCAGATGGCTAACTAAGATTTAATTTACATAGAAATCTTTAGTTTCTTAAATTGCCCTAGTGGATGCATCCATAGTTTACCACCTAGGATTCTCTCTGCTCAAAAATCATTACTGAGGTGTGACTGTTTCATGCTATTACCACTTACCATGGTTCTACTAGCACCTTCTTTCACGTCCTCATTACAAAAGAGATTGCTTCATCTGGACCAATTGTAATGAAGAACTGAAGAGAAAAATTTTAAAAGAACAAAGTGATAGGTCCAAATTGGCTTTTCCTAGTCTACAATTCCCTGTCTTCATTAATATGAAAAACACTTCTGTACTGAAAGTGGGAGTTTGTTTTTAAAGTAGCTTCTCTTCAATAGTTTGATTCAGTGAAGCAACGAAGCCATTTCGACAGCTGAACATGACAATTCATGAAATGATAATTCTGTTAAATTCTCAAACTTTCTGATGAATGGTAGATAAAAAAAGTCTCTTGTGTGTGTGTGTGTGTGTGTGTGTTTTTTAAATTTACTTCTACATTATCTTTCAAAGGTTGAGGCAGATGTGACAACATCAAAATTAGGGCTCTTGTTTTCTTTTCTGGTTGCAGACATCTAAAGGGAAACAGTCCCTTGGGTTGGTCTGATATTGTTCTTATCAATTGATACCTCTTCTTTGGTCTTTTTCTTAACTGTGAGAATTTTTTATGGTATTCTTTAAGAGCTTACTATGTGCCAGGCACAGTACTAAGTGGATACAGGATAAGATATCCACCTTGCAGGGTGGATATAAGATAATCGGGTTGAACCTGTCCCTATCCCACATAGGGTTCACAGTCTTAATCCCCATTTAAAGATGAGGTAACTGAGGCCCAGAGAAGTTAAGTGACTTCTCCAAGGTCACACAGCAAAATGTGACAGAATTGGGATTAGAGCCCAGATCTTTTGTTTCCCAGGACAGTGCTCTTTCCACTAGGCCAGGCTGCCTGGCAACCAATTTGCAACTCCTTCAGGCTTCATGAGCTGTTGTTAGAAGTAGAATCATGGGATAGATGGAATTTTGGTCTGGCCCAATAATGGTATGAGGCTTATGGTATCAAATTCTTATTTTCAATAAAGATCTGATGGCTTTAGTTCTACATTTTCTTGCCTGCTTTAAAATAAAGCTACCGTGTTCGCATTCCACTTTACTAAGACATGAAAGGTTTCATTCAACCCCAGTACTTGAGATGGTGAACTTGGACCTGTATTCCGTAGCTACGTGTGAAGATCCCACAATATTTTAGGGAATTACATTTTAAATTTAAAGAATGAAAAATGATCAGAAGCATGTTTAAGCTAACACTAGCTACTTCTCTCTGCTGTGGTTTCTCTCTCTGAACTTCAGGTTCTCTTTGGCCCACATCACTCATGCACATATCCATAATTCATTTCAACGGCTTCCTTCCCCTCCCCTCTAGACTTGAGCTCCTTGTCGGCAGAATATATGTCTACCAATTATGTTGCATGGTAAGCTCCCAAACACTTGGTAGAGTGCTCTGCATACAGTAAGCACAAAATAAATACCACTGATGGTAATGATTATGATAAATATGATTGATTTATCTCTGCCTATTTCTTTATCAAGCTCTCCTTGCCTGCCTGGTTTTTCCTTTGGAAATCCATCAGGGCCAGAAGGTCACAGAGAAACAGTAGTTTTCATTTATTCAATCGTATTTATTGAGCGCTTACTGTGTACAGGGCACTGTATTAAGCACTGGGGAGAGTACAATACAACAAGCCAATGCATTCCCTTCCCACAACAAGTTTACATCTACAGGGGATGTCTGTCGTTCCAGGACAGAGACAGGACGTGGGCAAGGGGTCAGTGGCAAGATAGATGGGATCTAGGGAAAGGGAGAAGGTTAGCATTAGAAGAGCAAAGTTCTGGACTGGGTTATAGTAGGAGAGAGCAAGGTTTGATATAATGATTCTTGCTTATCACATAATGTGATAGTAAACTCAAAGTCAACCTTCTCCTAACAAATCATGAATTCCAAGACAACTTGCCAAGTGACTGAAAGCCATAAGCCCAGAATGATAGTTTAAAGTACAAACTATGTTCTAAAATAATTTCGGCTGCTGAAAATACCCATTGTCCCATGGCTCCCCAGCTGTCCATTTCTCTCTTTCTGGCCGCTTTAGAATCCTGATAAGAAAACAATAGACAATTCCTTCACACCAAGGGAGATGGTTTGGACTGGAAAAGGTTACCAAGGGAGTTTGGGTAATCTCCATCTGTGGCAATCTTTTTCTGAAAGGACAGGTGTGGATTAGGAATTCAGTTGTTTCATATTTATGGAATACCTACTGTGCCCAAGGAATTGGAAGAGTACAGCATAATAGAGTTGATAGGCAGGAGCCTTGCTCTCAAGAAGTTGT
Organism: Ornithorhynchus anatinus; assembly: GCF_004115215.2. Lineage (NCBI taxonomy): Eukaryota > Metazoa > Chordata > Mammalia > Monotremata > Ornithorhynchidae > Ornithorhynchus > Ornithorhynchus anatinus. The sequence continues at coordinate 54,250,517 of NC_041731.1, read as the reverse complement.
TTGGTGATACAGATCTAGACTCAGGGATCTCTTAAAGTCAATTCCCATCATCAGCTTAGGTCATGTAACTCTGCCATACTCTCCCAAGCAACTAGTACAATGCTCTTCACACAGTAAGTGCCTAATAAATACCACCGATGATCAATTAAATGTAATTCAGATTCCAGGCTCAAGAAATGGGTCATTGGGACGTCATGGATTTTGGTGGCTCAAAATTGACCCAGCTTTGAATTATTTGCACACCCGATGGATTGCCAACACGGTTTCTCTCAATTGCAAAGATATAATAATAATAATAATAATGGTATTTGTTAAGTGCTTACTATGTCCCAGGCACTGAAATAAGAGCTGGGGTGGATACAAGCAAATCAGATTGGACACAGTCCCTGACTCATGTGGGGCTCACAGTCTCAATTCCCATTTTATAGATGAGATAACTGAGGCACCGAGAAGCGAAGTGACTTGTCCAAGGCCACACACCAGACAAGTTGGGGGAGCCGGGTTTAGAACACATGACCTTCTGACTCCCAGGCCCGTGATCTATCCATTAGGCCAGGCCTCAAGGTCACTGTCACTCCTGGCAGAATGACAAAGTAAGTAAAGAGGGGCAGCCTCACAGCCTTTCATCCATGCAGATTGTTGGAGGAAAATGTCCACTTTCAGGCTCTGGTTTAATGTGTGTGCCCTAACTCAGGTCACCATGAAGCAGATAATTACCTACTTCCTTCTCCTACTCCCTCTCCATTCTGCATCAGTTTCACACTTGGATTCGTACCCTTTATTCATCAAAGCCTCAGCCCCACAGCACCTATGTACAAATCCATAATCTATTTTAATGTCCTTCTAGTCTGAAAGCTCCTTATGGGCAGGGAATGTTTCTTCCAACTCTGTTATATTGTACTTTCTCAAGCACTTAGTAGTGCTCTACACTAAGTAATTGCTCAACAAATATAAATGAGATTGATTGAGACATTCCTTTTACACATTCCACTCAAAGAAGCTGCATTGGCCACGAGTGAACCTCCTATGCTGCGGACCAGGAGATGCACATGACATCAAAGGCACTATGCCAGTAATGTGGCATAATCTGATGATATCCCAGATGCCATTTTCTGTAAGTTTGCAAAATTCACACAATACTAGGTTTTCTCTAAGGTGACCCCATGAACTCCATGATTTCTCCAAAGCCTTTCGTCAGTGTGGCCATCTCTTGCATTGTACTCTCCCAAAAACTTAGTAGAGTGCTCTGTACATAGGAAGTGCTCAATACATACCATTTATGATGATGATTATGTGAAGTTTGGCACAACATCCAGGCTGCAGAACTCAGCAGCAGGAACAGTGGCAGAGGGAAGCTCAGAGCTAAGGTTTTGGGAAAAAAATACATTAAAGTATCCCATTGGAACTAGACAGGGGACAGGCTAGCTGAAAGCTGGATTTTCTGATATAAACTAAAACTGCTCTTATAAAACCAGTTTATTGGCCACCCTATCTGTTAGCATTGTTTTACTGCTGGCAGACTGCTATTGAGTCTTTTAAAATGTTGGTAATTTTTGTTGTGTCATTTGATTTTTTTTATGGTGATTGTTAAGTGCTTACTATGTGTCAAACACTGCTTTAAGCGCTGGGGTAGTTACAAGTTAGAAGCAGCCTTGCCTAGTGGATAGAGAGTAGGCCTAGGAGTCAGAAGGATCTAGGTTCTAATCCTGGCTCCCAACTTGTCTCCTCTGTAACCTTGGGCAAATCACTTCACTTCCTCTATACCTCAGTTACCTCATCTTTAAAATGGGGGTTAAGACTGTGAGCCCTATATGGGACATGGGCTGCATCCAACCTTATTAGCTTGTATCTACCCCAGGGTTTAGTGTAGTGCCAAGCACATAGTAAGCGCTTAACAAATATAAAAAAGTTAATTGGGTCAGAAATAGTCCTTGTCTAATATAGGGCTCACAGTCTAAGTAGGAGGGAGAACAGGTATTTAATCTCCATTTTACAGGTGAGGTAACAGAGGGAGAGAGATGTTAGGTGACTTGCTCAAATTCACACAGCAAGCAGTTGGCAGACCTGGGATTAGAACCCAGACCCTCTGACTTCCAAACCCATGCTCTTTCTACTAAGCCACGCTGCTTCTCCGTAGCTGTGAAAGGGTCAGAGGTGACACTGGGGAAACCATTCAAATTTTGAATTTGTCTTTTTAAGCACTTCTAAGGGTCATAGTCCTATAGAACGCTGCACATCACAACAACTTTAGAAAACTTCAACTGTGAGCCACTGACTTCACAAGGTATCAGTTTTCAAAATCACGCTGACCTTCAGGTTCCGCTTTCTACTCTATATTTGCTTCACTCAGTGCTACTTCATGGGTAGCTGAATTGAGTGACAGCTTAAATTTGTGCTCCCAAAGAAATCTGATTGTGTGACAGAAAAGGGTATTAAATAAATTTTTGTTCATTTAAATAAGAGAATCTGAGAGGGAAGCAGAAAGATGTCATAAGATTTGTGATATGTGGGAAACAGTAAAAGAGTATGTGAAAGTTGGTGGCAACTTTGGGCAACACTTTGGACAAAACTTGCCCAAAAGAAGGAAACGCCAAAAGATTTGTCATCTGGAGTCGATATTTCAAAAGGTTTAAGTTGGGGAAGGTTGGGAGAGCAGAAGATGAAGTTTATAAAATAAAGGTTGTGTGGAGTTTTTCAATCCAGGAATCCTGTACTGCAGCAAGAAAATCTAGCTACAGGTATTAATATTTTATGATAGAAATAGAAATGCAAAATTGTTCAGAAGACAGTAGAAGATAGACTTGGGGGGAAGAGTGGGAAAATCATCTAGGAGAGAGGAAACAGAATGCTGGTATTTTTTAATGATAAATGAAAGTAATGTTCTCTTTATTGAAATTGTTTTTAATAAGCAAATAAAGGGAAACAATTATAATCCTAATATCTAACCCTCAGTCACTACTCGCTGGCCCAGAAAATTAATAATTAAAATTGTTGTATTTCTTTAAGAATTTACTATATGTCAAGGACTGTTCTAAGCATCGGGAAAGATATAAGATAATCAGGTCAGACACAGTTCCTGTTCCACACAGGGCTCATAATCTAAGGCAGAACCGGTATTGAATCCCCATTTTGCAGATGAGGGAGCTGAGGCACTTAGAAGCTAAATGACTTGCCCAAGGTCACACAGCAGGCAACTGGCAGAGCTGCAATTAGAACCCTGTTCCTCTGACCCCAAACCCTTTCTCTTTCAACTAGGCCAGGCTGCTTCTTAAGCGAGGTTCCTTCCACAACTTAGCCCCCACGATAGTACCTTCTGTTGATGCCAGATCTGACTTCTAAATGCTGACTCTCCTGTTTCAACCACCGGCTGCCTTAACCTCTGCCTATTTCCTGACCTGCTTTGTCTATCATCTGCCCCGACCTTCACCTATTAAATCAATGTTGCCATGCCTGCAGCCTCCTCAAACCCCCAGCCACCTGATGACATCAGTCTCAGCTTGTCAGGTTTCTGCCCAGTCTGGTCCTCCTCTTCCCGCCAAACAAGTGAAACAGAACATGAAAGTTAGGGGCAACACAGGCAAACTTGCACAAGGAAAGGACCTCACTTTCCTTCTCCAGGATCCTGATCATTAAGAAATTGCTGAACTCTGCAGCCTATCTACAACTGAATGTTTTGGAGACTGAAATAGACTCAGCAACTGTTGGTAGGCAAAGGAGTATTTGAACAAACATCCTCAGAGTTTCTCAAAGGTAGTTATTTTGGTCCTTCAAAGCGAATTTTCTAATAACGTTGCACATGGAGTGCAATGTCTATTTTCTGTTCCCAGGGAGGCTGAAAACTATTTTGAAAAGAAATAAGACATATGCCTCATTCATGATGATTATGAAAGAAAACAGTTCTTGTATGACCAATTAAGAGTCAAGCATAAGAGGGAAAAATAGGTCAGGAGTAAATGTTTTCTGGTGTGAAGAAAAACTTGGTGGAAAATTCCATCTTTGTTAAACATCCTTCGTTTAGTTTCACGTACACATGGAATATTGTCAGCTCTCTACTTTTCAGGAGGTTTTTTATTTAATTTGTGCATTACACAGGCTGTATGTTTGTTTCACTGACCTCACTCTGGTCTTTATCCCTTCCACAAGAAGAATAACTGAGGAAATAGGATGAGATGTCACTCAAATCTACCCATTTTGGTTTGGGGTTTTTTTAAAGTTTAGTAGGGGGAATAATATGACACTTACATTAGATTTTTGGATTTTCAATGGATTCAAAATATTCCTGCTTTCGAGTTGGCTCTAATTGAAATGAGTAATTTATTCTAGATTTCATTCTTGGTCCTGACAGGTCAAAGAGGTGGAAAAATACCCTGATCTCACACAGGAGAAATATTCCTCCTGAAGAATAGGTTAATGGTCTTTAGACCTTCTGGTTTAATGAGAGAAGACTGTGCTGTTACCTTAGTAAGCTAAAGCTTAGAGTCCTCTCAAAACTTAGGACTATTAACTTTTGTTTCTTTTCTTTCCAGGTTTTTGATACTCCACGAGGATCGTGCAAAAAATTTGCCTTTGGGGATTTTCAGTCTTACTTTTATCTGTCTCTGAAGCCTCCATAAAACACTGAAGGGTTCTTTCTGTTTGATTGGTTTCCTTTTCCTTTTCATAGCTTGGTTCTGACCACCTCATTCACTTTATATGTAGCCTTTTTTTCCTCCTAAGCAAGAAAAAAACAGATGTGTTGATTCATTGTTGAAATGTACCTCACTGCTAATGGCATCTACTTTGGTCATCACTGACCAAGATGAAAATGAAGAGAAAGAAATATGTTTAAAACTATCTGAAAAATTACCTTGCAATTTAATTCCTGCTTGATCTTAATCTGGAAAAAGTCTCTCAACGACAACCAGAGAGATTTTTTTCAATTTCTGAAAGGTCTTCATGGTCATTATTTTAATCACTGATTGAATCATTTGCATCCTCTCCTTACCTGTTCCTTCCAGTTCTCTTCTGTCTTCTATTTTTTCTTTCTTTGATTTTACCAACATTTCTGGTTTTGTGATTTATTTTTCCACTTAGGAACTAGGCCTACTTTCTTTGATTTTCTTCAGTTCAGGTTCTTTATCAGTTAAAAAAAAAATCTTCATTTAAAATTAATTTCACCTGGACCTTGACATCTATTTCTATAACCTTTTCATCTTCAAACCTAGTACTAGTACTGAAAGAGAAATTGTCTCAATCTCCCAATTTAGCTTAACTTTACCATAGAGTTTTCAAAGTTCTGACCATAGATCAACTGATAAGTTGATTTGTTTTCACCTTTTCAAATCCTTAATGATGTCTGGTTTCAATTCTTTTCAGCTGGGTAAGATATTTTGTTTATTTTCTTCTGAGGTTTTAATCATCGCTTCATTATTTCAGCATTAACAAACATTTCAAGATTCTGTATTTGCTTAGAAAAGAAATATTTTTTCACATTTCTCATATCTTTTCATGATTTCAGGCACATTTCCTAGAAAACATGAAGTGTAGTTTCATATTATTTTTGTTCATTCATTCATTCAATCACATTTATTGAGCACTTACTGTGTGCAGATCACTGTACTAAGTGCTTGGGAAGTTCAATTCAGCAATGAAGAGAGACAATTCCTGCCCACAACAGGCTCACAGTCTAGAAGGGGAGAGACAGACAACAAAATAAGTAAACAGGCATCAGTAGCATTATTATAAATAAAAAGAATTATAGATATATACACATCATTAATAAAAATAAATTGAATTATAATTATAAATATGTACATATATGCACAAGTGCTGTGGGGCAGGGAGGGGGTAGAGAAAAGAAACCGAGTCAGGGTTATGAGGAGTGGAGGGGGAGCAAAGGAAAAAGGACGCTTAGTCTGGAAAGGCCTCCTGGAGGAGGTGAGTTTTCAGTAGGGCTTTGAAGGAGAGAAGCGTGCTAGTTTGGCAGATTTGAGAAGGGAGGGCATTCCAGGCCAGAGGTAGGACGTGGGCCGGGGGTCGACGGCGGGACAGGCGAGAACGAGGCACAGTGAGAAGGCTAGTGCCAGAGGGACGGAGTGTGTGGGCTGGGATGTAGGCGAGAAGAGAGGTGAGGCAAGAAGGGGCAGGGTGATGGGGAGCTTTGAAGCCAGTAATGAGGAGTTTTTGCTTAATATGGAGGTTGTTCAGTGAGTTGTCTATAAAGAGGCTAGAAATCTGGCTTTTCAGCTGTTCTGCTCTCTGCCCAGTACAGATATGTCTCTGGTTGTCTTTATGTGCAGTATTTCTATCTTGAATAATAATAATTGTGGTCTCTGTTAAATGCTTACTATGTGCCAAGCACTATACTAAATGCTGGGGTAGATTCAAGTTAATCAAGGTCCCATATGGGGTTCACAGCCTAAGTATGAGGGAGAAGAGATACCGAATCCTCATTTTGCAGATAAGGGAAATGAGGCACAGAAAAATTAAGTGACTTGCCCAAGTTCATACCGCAGACAAGTGGTAGAGCCAAGATTCAAAACCAGGTTCTCTGACTCCCAGGCCCACTAGGTCACGCTATTTCCTTCTTTAACACCCAGCCTCTGTCCACCTCTATAGAATAGAAGCAGCATGGCTCAGTGGAAAGAGCCTGGGCTTCGGAATCAGAGGTCATGGGTTCGACTCCCGGCTCTGCCACTTGTCAGCTGTGTGACTGTGGGCAAGTCACTTAAACTTCTCTGAGCCTCAGTTACCTCATCTGTAAAATGGGGATTAACTATGAGCCTCACATGAGACAACCTGATTACCCTGTATCTACCCCAGAACTTAGAACAGTGCTCTGCACATAGTAAGCACTTAAGAAATACCAACATTATCATTCTAGGCTGTAAACTCATTGTGGGCAGGGACTGTGTCTGTTACATTGTAGTCTTCCAAGTGCTTAGTACAGTGCTCTGCACACAGCAAGAGCTCAATAAATATGATTGACTGACTCCACCTCAGGTGCAGTTGTGGAACTCCAGGCCTTAGAAGTAACACCCAGAATCAGAGGGCCCCAAAGAAGAACCCAAAGACTCTGGAACAAGTTGGGAGATCAAGCAACTCCCTAGAGAAGTGCTCTAGATTCAGGGAGCCTGCAGCATATTTTTCCATAATGGCACCTTTGGTGCCTTTAGGTAATAATGCATTGCCGGTATAATGAATGAAAAAGCTCCTTGTCTGGTAACCAGGAGGACCATTATTAACCATCCTTGTTGCCATCAAAGAACTGGAGAGGAAGGATACTGCTGCTTCTGTCTCCGGTGTGATCTCTCCAGCTTTCAAAATAAAATATATATTATTATTTTCTTCCTTAATCTTGTGAGGAAGCTCACTTTCAAATCAAGCATTTCGGGAAGTGAAACAGGAAGGCTGATATCAGCTCTAACTAGAAAATGAGGCATGCTTGAGAATTAATGGCAGGGGGATTATACATAAACATTATATGGAGTCAGAGAGGGAGACTACACTTACATACACTTACATAACACGTTGCTAAAAACACCAAAAATGAGGCAGTTTGAATGGGTTGGAAAATGTATCAGGAAATAAAATCTTCTGTTACATAATTTTCTTTACTTTTTATATGAAAGAATCATTTCTCTCTTCCTCTCTCCTCACCCTTCACGACCTACACTGAAAATATGAACTCTATATACACATACACTATATATACTATATATACACTGTATAAGGGCAAACGTGTCCTGCTGTGTCCATAGAAGGATGGAAAGCTGACCACGTTTAAAGATGACACTACTGAAAGTGAATAATACGTGCAGGGGGGTGTTGAAAAAGACTCGTTACTTGAGTGACCTTTGTGGTGCTGTTGCATGTGGTATTTTCAGTGTCTGGCACTGTTTTTAATTCCACTTCAGTGTCAAAATCTCTCCGAAGACTTTCCTCAAAAAAGAGCCATCTCGTGTCTAATTTCCCCATGCAGAGCAGGTCTGGCCTCCATTGTTGCCTACCCAATATCTACGGCAGTGCTGTGTGATAAGAGACTGTGCTTCCCTGTACAATGAAAATTTGTCTTTAGCATAGTACTGTTCCTTGACAAAAATGGTCTCTGGGTTGTTCAATATACACTAGAACAATCTTATTTTTCGACAGCCCAAGATTACAAGCACCAGAGGGAATTCACATGTGAATGATTTTGGAAATTAAAAGGAATAATAGCTACACAAGGAAATTTTAAAAACTAATGGGATAATGGTGCATATATTATTTACTTCAGCTCTATTAGAGGGTGACTACGGCCTACAGTCAGTGATATTTTCTTCATTGCTTAGGGAAGCCAACCTATTTTAGGCAGGTAAACAGTAAACTTTCTGGTATACATGTGAAGTGGAAGTATATGTGTGTGTTGTTTTTCATTGCTTTTTTCAGGAAAATGTGTTTAATTCACATTACAGTCATATTTGGCATACAGCACCTCTAAAAGCAGAACTATTACATCAGAAAGTGCACCTTAACTTCAAGAATAGAGATTTGTATGTGTGTGTGTAATAATAATAATGATAATTGTGGTATTTGTTAAGTGCTTACTATGTGCCAAGCACTGTTCTAAGTGCTGGGGTAGATAGAAGATAAACAAGTTGAACACAGTTCTTGTCCCTCATGGGCTCACAATTTGATCCTCCTTTTCCAGATGAGCTGACTGAGGTGCAGAGAAGTTAAGTGACTTGCCCAAGGTCACACAGTATACATGCAGCAGAGGTGGAATTAGAACCAACATCCTCTGACTCTCAGGCCCATGCTCTTTCCAGTAGACCATGCTGTGTGTTTGTATGCAATAAGTAATTTTAATAAAGAAATTGAAGAGCACCACTTATATGGTCAATTTAAAAAAAAATAGTTTCCAAATTCAAATTTTGTCAAAAATGAACTCTGTTAAGAATACATCTATTGGCTTTAGAGGTGACTCTGTGTGTGTGTGTGTGTGTGTGTGTGTGTGTGTATGCGTGCACATTCAGTTCAATCCAACGCAGAGGAGCATTCAGTGAGACTCTGTGCCATCATGAAAATCATGGAAATAATAATAATGATGGAAATTGTTAAGCACTTACTATGCGCTGAGCACTATTCTAAGTGCTGGGGTAGATATAAGGTAATCAGGTTGTCCTACGTGGGGCTCACAGACTTAACCCCCATTTTACAGATGAGGTAACTGAGGCACCGAGAAGTTTAGTGACTTACCCAAAGTCACACAGCTGACAGGTGGCAGAGCCGTGATTAGAACCCATGACCTTTCAACTCCAAACCCGGGCTCTTTCCATTATGCCACACTGCTTCTCTAAAAAAACTGTAGGGACAATACTCCACCTCGCCACTGAACTGTTTAATTTTAAAGGAAACAAAACTTAAGGAAAAGAATGTCTCTACTGCTTTCATTGACTTAGTTGAGCTGCAGAGGAAGATGAGAAACCAACAAGAAAGCTTGCTGAGTATTGTAGATTTCAAATCATACAATCCAATTATTCTGGAGATAGAGAGGCCTGTACCTTGGGCTGTACGCAAACCATACAAGACCAGTGGTTTTTGAGCTTATTCTCAAAGACCTCCAGGGATGAAATTCCACAACCTTTCTTAGCAGACTGCTCTACAACATAAACACCATTATTGCCAAGAGGGTTTCATTTTCTAACTTTTTCATTATTTTTGCTACATCTTTCTGTACCTTCTCTAATTGCACAGGTGGAATTGGGACAAAATAGTTGTATTACTGTTTTTTTGGTTTTGATTTTGGTTTCAGTGGTATTTGCTAAGTGCTTACTATGTGCCAGGTGCTGGGGTAGATACAAGTTGATCATGTTGGACACAATCTCTGTCCCACATAGAGCTCACAGTCTTAATCCCCATTTTACAGATGAGGTAAATGAGGCACAGAGAAGTTAAGTGACTTGTCCAAGGCCACATAACTCCCTCCAAAGCAGCCATCTTCAACCATTCACTCTCCAATGGCTTCTTCCCCATTGCCTTCAAACATGCCCATGTCAGCCCTATTATAATAAAACCCTCCCTTAACTCCGTGGCTCCTTCCAGTTACCCCATTATCTCCCTCCTACCATTCCTTTCTAAACTCCTTGAGCAGTTCTTCTATACCTGTCATCTCAAATTCCTCTCTTCCAATTCTCTCCTGGACCTCCTCCAATCTGGCTTCTGCCCCTAGATGATACCCAGATTTCCATCTCCTCCTCTGATCTCTCTACTTTCTCCAAGCTCACATCTCCTCCTGCCTTCAAGACACCTCTACTTGGATGTTCCCATCACCTCAAACTTAACTTGCTTGTCCAAAACAGAGGTCCTTATCTTTCCACCCAAATCCTGTCCTCTCCCAGAGTTCCTATCACTGTAGATGGAACCACCATCCTTCCCATCTCACAAGCCTATAATCATGGTGTTATCCTTGACTCCTCTATCTCATTCAACCCACATATTCAATATGTCACCAAATTATTTCGGTCCCACCTTCACAACATCATTAAAATCCACCCTCTCCTCTCCATCCAAGCTGCTATACACTAATATAATCACTCATCCTAGCCCTCCTGGATTACTGCATCAGCCTCTTTGCTGACCTCCCAACCTCCTGCCTCTCCCCACTCCAACCCATACTTCACTCCACCCGGATCATCTTTCTAAAGAAACGTTCAGGACATTTCACCACCGCCCTCCTCAAAAATCACCAGTGGTTGCCTATCCACCTCGATATCAAACAAAAACTCCTCACCATTGGCGTTTAAAGCACTTCATCACCTTGCCCCCTCCTACCTCACCTCGCTTCTCTCCTTCTACAACCCAACCCACTCACTCTGCTCCTCTGGTGCTAAACTACTCACTGTGCCTCGATGTCACCTGTCTCACCTCCGGCCCCTGGCCATGTGTCCTGCCTCTGGCATGAAGCGTGGTTCAGTGGAAAGAGCACGGGCTTGGGAGTCAGAGGTCATGGGTTCGAATCCCTGCTCTGCCACTTGTCAGCTGTGTGACTGTGGGCAAGTCACTTAACTTCTCTGTGCCTCAGTTACCTCATCTGTAAAATGGGAATTAAGACTGTGAGCCTCATGTGGGACAACCTGATTACCCTGTATCTACCCCAGAGCTTAGAACAGTAAGTGCTTAACAAATACCAACGTTATTATTATTATTATTATTATTCAATGTCCTCCCTCCTCAAATCTGACAATTACTCTCCACCCTTCAAAGCCTTATTGTAGGCACATCTCCTCCAAGAGTCCTTCCCAGACTAAGCCCCACTTTTCCTCATCTCCCACTCCCTTCTAGGTAGCCCTGTCTAGCTCCCTCTGTTCTCCCATACCAGTCCCACCGCATTTATGTACATATCTGTAATTTTATTTATTTGTATTGATGTCTGTTTCCCCCCTCTAGACTGTAAACACATTGTGAGCAGGAACTGTGTCTTTTTATTGTTATACTGTACTCTCCCGAGAGCTTAGTAAAGTGCTCTGCATACAGCAAGATCTCAATAAATACAATTAAATGAAAGGCCCTCCAGGAGCAATTTCCCCATTATTTAACATTCTCTACTCACATTGCACCCCAACTACCACATTTACATGCTGCTCCCCACCTCATCTTTTCAGTATTTTTCATTCTCAATTTTCCCCTCTCTAATCCCTTGCTCATGTTTGTCCCTCTGTCTAGGAATTCCCTTCCCCTTCAAATCTGCCAGAGCAGAGATCTCCCCAGCTGGGAAACCTTCCTCCTCCAGGTGGTTAACTTTTCTTCTTCCAAGATAACATTCCCCCAACCATCCCATCAGGGCATTTGCATTCACACTTACCTGAAGCATTTTTGTAAAAATCCATCACATTACTTACTATTCAAGGACTTGCTTTTCCACATTCTTAACAGTCCCTTCTTTCCCCTACCTGAAAAATATTTTGCATCTGTAACCTCTGTTTAGAGTGTAAGTTCCTTGAGGGCAGAGAATGTGTCTTTTCCTTCCATTGTTTAATTCACTGATCTGCACACAATTGGCACTTAAGTATTATTGGTTGATTGAGCTCACTAAAATGCTCACAAGAGTGTATAGGAGAAAGGTGAAATTCAAAATATAGGGGTCTTCGCTCCCCCTCTTCAGATAATGACTGAAGTTGTTACTCTTTCAGTTATTGATTGCAATAATCTCTCCAGCCCAGAGTGATTAACCTGGGACTCACAGCTTCAACATTATCCCACAAGCATCAGTATGACAGTCAAGAGTTGAGTGAACATGGAGATTTTCTGGTGGCTGATTTTCCTTCTTGAAATTTACCCTGAATATTGCATACTTCTTTTTCCTTGGCACAAGAGGGACTTGGTGTGGAGTCATTGCACTAATAACTATGATTTGCAATTACAGGAGCGACATGATTTTCCATGCTTTCAGACCGTCCTTGTATCATTCATTTAACATCCAAGCTGCCACTATCCTGGTCTAGACTGTAAGCTTTTTAAGGATGGGGAACATGTCTGCTAATTCTGTTGTATTGTACTCTCACAAGTGCTTAGTACAGTGCTCTGCACATAGTAAGTGCTCAATAAATACTATTGATCGATTGATTGGTCCAGGCACTTGTCATCTCCCTTGACTACTTGCTCACAGCTTTTCTCCTACAATCTGCAGTGAATCAATCAATCAATCACTCAATGGCATTTGTGTTCCAGAGCACTGTACTAGGAGCTTGAAAAAAAAATATGACAGAGTTGATAGATATATTACCTTGACCCCATGGTGCTTACAGTTTGGTAGGGGAGACAGACATTTAAATAAATTATTAATCTGTACATTACTACTGTAGGGCTGATGGTGAGGTGAACATCAAGTTCTAAAAAAGTATAGCCGACAGGTCTCTCATATCCTCTTGGAGGCCTTCTCTAATTATAATGATTATAATAATAGAGATAATAATATCTAATAATGTTATTTGTTGTGTTGTTATGTGTGAAACAAGGTAATCAATTATATTTATTGAGTGTTTACAAAGAGCTTGGTAGCATACAATTTAACAGAGATGGTAGACATGTTTTCTGCCCACAAGCTGCTTATACTGTAGAAAGGAGCTTACACTGTACTAAGCCATTCAACAATATTACTGACTGATTGAATGACTGAGTTGTTGAGCACCCACTGGAGGCACACACTGATTTGAGAAAAAAATTTACAATATCATCTGTGTACCCAGGTTTCCCCACATTTATTCCACTCTAGTCTATCTGTGACGGCTGTCTTTACCTCACTCGGTGATTCTGCAGTTTAAATTACAGTTGGTGGAAAAGGAGAGATCAGTCCCTTTCTCAGTATATTTAGGGTGATATATTTCACTATAACCTCAAGAAGGTTTTTTTTCCCCTTTTTTCAATTGCATAGTTCAGAAAGTTTCAAACATCTTCTTTTGGTGAGAAGAACCATAAATTATCTTTGATTTAATGAGTGCTTGCCACTGCAATAACAGTACCTTATGTCGGCAATTGACGATGTTTACATCAATTATTCAAATGCGGGATTATCTCTGGGTAGTAAATTGGATGAGATATCCTACCAGCTGGACTGATTTGTACCATGTATGATTTCACCAATGAAATATTATTTCAGATTTAAACTGAATTTTTTTAAAAAAATGGGAATATGTGGGCCTGCTTCCATTTGGTGTTGAAATCTTCATTTATATCCCAGAACTTCAGTGATCTCTCCCCCACAAAATATTCCCCGATAGCCTGTGAAAAATGAGGTAAGATTCAAAGCAACGTGCTGATCAAGAGGCTTTGGTCTTCAGGGGAAGCTCCAAGCCAAGACCATAAAATAATAATGTGTGCAAAGTGTTCACTGTTTATATAACCCCGCAATATGTTCCTGTTGTGGACAGAGATGCATTAATGCATTGCCTCTGTTCATCCCAAATAAACGTGGGTAATAAGTAACCTAAATAAATTAAAGCTTTTCCCGCATCAACATGCCTTCTATTGGTTCAGCATAATATTCCCCATCCAGCTGAAAAATATCTGATGAACCTTAAAATATCCTTCCTGGACTTGGGAAAGGATGCTAGTTGCTGCCCAAACTCTCCATTTATTAAAATGAAAAAGGACTAATGCTAAGAAGTCATGCCATGTCTGGCAGAGTAATTTTAGAAGAACCCTGTGAAAATTAACAGCATGCCAAACCAATGATTGACTCTATCACTCGTGAGAGATTGAGGCCAAAGTGTGTGTATCTAGCTTAAAGAGTCAAACTCTGTTCTCGTGGACCAGATGGCTCTTTTTCAATGTGTTTATACAGGCCGCTTAGAAATTTTAGGTTGCTCCGCAGTTTTCAAGCGGGTAACATACTGAACTGATTAGGCCATTTTAGTCAGGTTGGAAGAGTTACCAAGAAAATGGAAACTTGTTTGGGAAAGTGACATTTCTAAGTGTTTTGTTTCCATTTAGTCAATTTTAAGCACTTAATAGAGAGCTCTGCCCATAGTAAACACCCAGGAAATATCATCAATTGATTGAATTGCTGATCAGAAATCCCTCTCTCTGAGGGAACTCCCATGACATCTTAAATCATGAGCCATCCCTAAAAGCAGCATTTGAACTGTGCCAAAGAACCCCAGTGAAGCAGCATGGCTCAGTGGAAAGAGCCTGGGCTTCGGAGTCAGAGGTCATGGGTTCGACTCCCAGCTCTGTCACTTGTCAGCTGTGTGACTGTGGGCAAGTCACTTCACTTCTCTGTGCCTCAGTTACCTCATCTGTAAAATGGGGATTAACTGTGAGCCTCACGTGGGACAACCCGATGACCCTGTATCTCCCCCAGCGCTTAGAACAGTGCTCTGCACATAGTAAGCGCTTAACAAATACCAACATTATTAAGTGTCTAAGGACAGAAGGGAAGGCTGAGAGGGAAACACGTTAATTTCCCTGTAAAATGATAGCTTTACCCTACTTAACTGTAGGGCACTTCAATGCTGAGAGGGGCAACCATTAGAGAAAATAATGGGGAAAGGCAAGAGGAACTCAAGTAACAACATGTAAGAAAAGTGCCATATTCAGTACCCCAAGCTTGGGGCATCTAGGAGCTATTTTTTTCTTCTCATTTGCAGTAGTTTCAGGAGAAAGAAGGCACCCTTCAGTGAGTATTTCTCTTTTTATGGAAGTGGAGGTAAGGTAAGGGGAAGGAAGGTACTAGTGTGAGAGAGAGAGAGAGAGAGAGAGAGGATAGAGTGAGGGAGAAATTGTGAGGGAGAAGGGTAAGAGAGAAGGAAAGAGAGAGGGAGGTAGAAGGAGACAAAAGAGGTGAAGAGAGGAAAGGTTGGAGGTGAAAGGAGGGAGGGTCAAGGGGGAGGTGGCTTGTGAGTTGGGATTGAAGAGAGGAAAGCATGTAATGGAAAATTTGAGGTGAAACTTTGACTCTGGAGGAGCATAGTTTCTAAAAAGTCTTGAAAACCCCAATGCAAATCAATCTGTAAAATCCCTGTACTGATCAATCCAGATAACAAATATTCCTTCCAGTAAGACCTCATAACCATGCAAGCTCCACTAGAATATCTAGCTGAATAAGAATTGATATTTTATAAGCCTCAATAGATTGTTCACATTAAATTAGCTGAAAGAACCAATGAAAAAATACTGTCATGAGACTAGCAACAATCAGAGGATAATAAAGCTTTGGAAACTCGAGAAAAGATTTTGTAGGCAAAGAGATAAAGTTATTACTCCTGTTTGAATTTTTAGTCCAAGCACTATTTGAAAATCTAGGATTTATTTTTGTGTGTTGTTTATTGGCACTACTTGGTCGTGAGAAGTTTCATCACTCAAAAATGAACGTTCTTTCATTATCGCAGTGTGGTCTTATAGGAACTAGAGATTGGCCACTTCTTGCCTTTAAATCTTGCATTAAACACAAAGACTAGAAATTCTGACTGGTTGGTCATAAGCTGTTGTCTTCCCATTATGAGAAAGTTTTATGAAAAGCAATTTCAAAAAGCGGGACTTAATATCCCACCTTCAGCCCCACCGCACTTATATACACATCTATAATTTAAATTAATATTTGCTCCCCACCCCAAATTGAAAGCTTCTTTGTGGACAGGGAATATGTCTACCAACTCTGTTTTACTTTACGCTCCCAAGTGCTTAGTATAGTGTTCTGCACATAATTAGCACTCAGTAAATTCCAGTGATTGACTGAAACTTCCACTTCCTGAATACCCTATCTTCATCACATACTGCTTGCTACTGCCTTTTCTGAAATGTCTTGAGCAGACTGGCTACAAGATCTGCTCAATAAATAGATATGGAACAGATTAATGAGCATTCTGATGATTTTCAGGTTGAAAAATGAATGTCTAGTTGACAGTTAGCTTCAGAATCTGAGCACGATCTTGAGAATAGATAAAGCAGCAGTAATGTGATCTTTAGGAAAGTTGCAGGTTATAATGGAACATTTGAGAATCTTGTGGTCACAGAAGAGAATCTACCATAACCAAATTCCCAGCCAGGTTCAACTGATTATTCTGAAAAGACAGAGGCCTTTAATCGATCACAGGAGGCCACTCAGAGATTTATGCTGTGTTTTTTTGTTGTTGGTTTTTTTTTGGAGGACAAGATTTCTATTAACTTTCAAAAATCGGCATTTTTATTTGGAAAAATAATTCCAAGTGTGTGGTGGGAATTGGAGAGACATCAGGGAAAGAAATCAGTTTCGCACACTTTCATCTGTCATTTACCCTTGACACACCTAAATATAGAGTTTCCTCCATAAAAGGAAGATTCCATTAGTTTCTCATATTTTTAATGAAGAAAATGCCAACCTTCAACTGAAGATCCCAGATTTTTCCATTTTCGCCTGCTCTTTTCATTCCCCAATTGCCCCTTCTTGTAACTTTAAAAATCAACCAATCATTTACTGAGCCTTAATCAGTGTAGAGGACAGTTAGTAATAGTATTTTACTGACTACTGTGCACTGTACTAAGCAGCGAGAGATTAAACATAGGAAGGAATTAGACACGGTCTTTGTCCCTCACTGAGTTCACAACCTAAGAGTTTAAGAGGGGAGAAGGATTTAGAGAGATACATCAGGAGAAATGAACATTTAAAACAAGACACAAAAAATACACAGAATAGATTCAGTGTTGCAGTACTGATGGAGGAGTCTGAGAGTGTGCGGGAGCATGCTAGAAACAGGTCCCCTCAGTGGCTATTACCACAGCGCTTTACTCAGCACCTGGTCATTGGGACTGGTCTATTCTAAGTGCTTGGGAGAGTACAGTACAAAAAAGTAGGTGTAGAAAATACCTGTCCACAAGGAGCTTGCAGAAGTTTACTAGAGGGGAAGACATTCATTCAAATTAAAACTATAGTGTGAACTGAAGCAATGGAAGAAAAGGAGTAGTAGGTTTGTTAACAATACTATGGGAGTAATTTGAGTGGTTTTTTCTACACACTTAAACAGTGGTCATTTTGGTACTATTCATCTTACCAATCAACCATATTTATTGAACACTTACTGTGGCAGAGCACTGTACTAAGTGGTTGGGCAGGTACAATATAACAGAGTTGATAGATAAGTTCCCTGCCCACAATAAGCTTTACAGTTCAGGGGGAGGCAGAATGATTCTCTCTGCCATTTTACAGATGAGGAACCTGCAGCGGGGAGTGACTACATCCAGACCAAAGCTCTAAGAAGCAGCGTGGCTCCATGGAAAGACCCCGGGCTTGGGAGTCAGGGGTCATGGTTTCGAATCCCGGTTCTGCCACTTGCCCGCTGTGTGACTGTGAGCAAGTCACTTTACTTCTCTGTGCCTCCGTTACCTCATCTGTAAAATGGGGATAAAGAAAGACTGTGAGCCTCATGTGGGACAATCTGATTACCCTGTATCTCCCCCAGCACTTAGAACAGGGCTCTGCACATAGTAAGCGCTTAACAAATACCAACATTATTATTATTATTATTAATCCGACTGGCAAGTCACTGCTCTCCCCTCTAGATCACTCTTCTGTTCATTCAAGTAATAATAGTAATTGTGGTATCTGTTAAGCACTTACTATGTGCCAGGCACTGTACTAGGTGCTGGAGTATTTACAAAGTAATTGGATTGGACACAGCCCCTGACTCACATAGGGCTCACAGTAGTAATCCCCATTTTACAGATGGGGTAACTGATGCACAGAGAAGTTAAGTGACTTGCCCAAGGTCGCACAGCAAACAAGTGGCAGAACAGAGAACCCAGGTACCTCTGACTCCCGTGCCCATTCTCTATCCACCAGACCATGCTACTTCATCAGGCTCTAACTCTGGTTTTGCTGGATTTTCCCCCACTAAAACCAAGGTTGTGAAAAGTGCCTTTAGTGTTCTTGTTAACTGAGAAAATTCTTCAGGGTGAACGGGGGATAAAGTGGATTTTATATTCCCAAATACAATTAATGCAAAACAAAAGAAATTTCTTAAAGTGCTGGGGCCTTTTTGTTGTTGGTGGGTTTTTTTTAACAGGTTTGCATTGGGTCTGTGAAATGTAATGAAAAACTGTTCTCCAAATAAATCACCCTTGGGTTCTCATTCCTGAAACCTAATGTTTCTTAAACCATAAATAGGGAAGTGCCTCATTTTGCAAGGTGCACCCTGGAGCCATGAATGTCCCCCAAAGGAGGGACTTGGCTAAAGAGGTCAAATCAAAGTCCACCACCTTTTAACTAATTAAAATTCATTTTTGACTGCAGCCTATAAAATAAGACTTCAGCAATCTATGCTAGCTTAAAGGGGCCTACCTGATTTATAGTCCTCATCCTAGCTACTCAGTTTCCCTTCTTCCTAAGTCTAAGTCTGCTTCTGAGCCTTCTAATAATAATTGAGGTATTTATTAAATTATTGCTATATGTCAAACACTATACTAAGTGCTGAGGTAAATGCAATCAGGTCAGACAGTCCCTATCCCACATGAGGTTCAGAGTCCAAAAGGGAGGGAGAAAAAGTATTTCATCCCCACTTTACAGATGAGGAAACTGAGGCCCAGAGAGGCTAAGTGACTTGGTCCAGGTCACCCAGCAGGCAAGTAAGTGGTGGACTCATCAGCAGGCAAGTAAGTGGTGGATCCAGGATTACAATCCAGGTTCACCGACTCCCCAGCTTGTGCTTTTTCCTTTAGGCCACACTGCTTCTGACCTCATCTTGTGCTTCAAAGTCCTAGACATGTGTTTCCTAATTCTTTTTCACAGGATTTCTATGAAAATAACATGGGTTTTCATTTAACACATGCAAAAGTTCATGGTATGCAAGTTTATATAAGAAGGCCCTGAAAGATCACATAATTCTGTCACTGATCTCAGGGTTTATTGGCAATCAACCAATTAAATAATCATGGTATTTTCTGAGTATTTACTGTGTGTAGAGCTCTGTACTAAGCACTTGGGAGAGTACATTATCAGAGTTGGTAGACAGGTTCTCCACCTATAAGGAGCTTACAGCCTAGAGGCTTTAAAATCAAAATTTCCTTCATTTCAAATTGTCCCAAATTTGACTTGATTTCCCTACAGTCCTCTCAAATATAAGCTCATTGTGGGCAGGGAATGTGTCCGTTTATTGTGATAGTACAGTGCTCTGCACACAGTAAACACTCAATAAATACGATTGAATGAGTGAATAGTGTACTCTCCCAAGCACTGAATAGAGTTCTCTGCACACAGTAAGAGCTCAGTAAATATGATTGACTGACAGACTGTAAGTCCGTCTAGCCTTTTTTGGGCAGGGAAAGTGTCTACTAACTCTGGTATACTGTACTCTCCCAAGTGCTTAGCACAATGCTCTGGACTCTGTAAGTGTTCAATAAACACGATTGATTGCTTGATTGATGGATCTCCTTAGATACTTCCCAGCCTGCCTCCTAATTTTCCTGTATCTGTCAGGAATACCACCAGAAGCCCATAACCTTGGTAACTTCCTGGACTGCTCACTGACCTTCAGCCCTCTTGGTGCTTAGAACAGTGCTTGGTACATAGTAAGCACTTAAATACCATCATCACCATCAATAATCAACTAGTAAATCCTTGATGATTCTTCCTCAAAAACGTATCCCTGGGTCTGCCACTTCCTCTTTACTCAAAGACCTATCCCACCTCACTAATCTGCCCGTTTCCAGCTTCTCTTCCCTTCACTGAAAACTTGGGAAACATTTCCAGACTCCTCAAAAACCTCCAATGGCTACCCATCTCCTTCTGCATAAAGTAAACCTCCTTGTCATTGGCTTTAAGACACTTCTACAGTTTCTCCAGCTAACAGATCAGCTTTCTGCATCCACTATTCCTAGCTCTCATATTTTGCTCTTCCCAGATTCAACTTTGTAATTTTATTATTTTATTTTCCTTACATGTCTGTCACCATTCCCTTTTCCCCCCCGGATTCTTAGGTAGTGAGCCCGTTGAGGGCCTTGGTATTTACTGAGCACTGACTCTGTGCTAAGCGATTGGGAAAGTACAATATGACAGAGTTGATAGGCACATTCCCTGACCACAAGAATCTTACAGTCTTGACTAACATCAAATTTGGATTTTTACACAAAATTTAGTAGAGGGCTGGCCAAGCTCCTCTAGAGTTCAGGACATGTGTCTTGCTACCATTATACTCTAACGATCTCTTAGTACAGTGCCTTGTGCTCAGAAAACAGGCAGTGATAAGTAATTATTTCAATACAGAGTAAAGCCTTTACCCAAAGTGTTCCACTCCCTAAGACTCTGATCCAATCAGAGGATTCCCTACAAGCATAGCATCCTCAGATGGACTGGAAAAATCAAGTCTTCTCTCAGAAGGCCCTCCTTTTTTAGGTAGAGAATTAAGATTGAAAAGAGAAATTCCAGGAATTTCTGTCTATTGTTTGTTCTGGTTTTTTGTTTTCTTTTGCTTTTTAATAATACTTGTTAAAAGATTACTAAGTACCAGACATTGTTCTTCTAAGTGCTGAGATAGATAATAATCAGATAATCAGTTGGACATAGTCCCTAACCCACATGGGGCTCACAGTCTTAATTATAGGGAGGAGGATGTAATCCCCATGTACGGATGAGGCAACTGAGATGCAGAGAAATAAAGTGATTTGTCCAAGGTCACAAAGCAGGCAAATTGAGGAGGCAGGATTAGAACCCAGGCCTGAGTTCTTTCTACTAGGCCACGCTATTTCATCTGTATTCTATGTTTGTGTAATCCCACCAGTGCCAACAGTTTTTTGTTGTTGTTATTGTTTGCTATGGGATTCCTATCATTCTCACCAGATAGTAAAATTATGAATGATGCCACTACGGGGTCATACTTAATGGTTCATTAATCCCAGATTTATTTAATAGGAATAATAGGATGTTTTGAGGAAAAGTGAAATGGTTGCCATCTTTGACATCATGATTATGGTTAGGACATTCAACTCCTTAACTTTTTCCTCTTATAAATTTATCATGGATCTTTCATCCAAGAAACATTTCTTGATCCTTTACACTTGGTTCCAGTAACATTCTCAGTATTCATCATCCCTGTTCCGTAACTTCAAAAGTTCTGACATCCCGTTTCTCTCAAACTGGGCTGCTCATGCAGTACATCGACTAAGGGTAATCACCCCTTAGGGAGCACGGTGTTCGTGTTTTCCACTGAGAAAGCTCTCAGATTGCTGAGGGCGACCTGAGGATAAGCATAGGGCCTCATGTTGTCAACTGACCTTTTACTAGTTGACCTTACTTTGAAATAGGATTGAATGAAATAGGATTGAGAAGCGATGTTGCCTAGTGCACGGTAGAGCTCGGGTCTGGGAGTCAAAAGGACCTGGGATCTACTCCTGGTTCCACCATTTGTCTGCTGTGCAACCTTGGGCAAGTCACTTCACTTCTCTGGGCCTCAGTTACCTCATCTGTGAGCTCTATGTGAAACAGGGACTGTGTCCAACCTGACAACCTGGCATATAGTACGTGCTTAACAAATACCATAAAAAATTGCTATTTCCTTAATGCAGGGGCTTATCACTGAAATCAGTGCACCAATTCATGTTGACCTCTGGTTGTCCCAGATTGCTCACGTCAACCAAAATCAAACAAAAGGAGTGATTACATTTATTCCCCAAATTCTGAATTTGGAATTCCGTTCCCAAAATGCAATACAAAACATAAAATTTAGAAATGCAGCAAGTCAGTTGGGTATTATTAGAAATCAGAGTTAAAAAAAATACCTGCTGTTCCAGTTTCTTTGACTCATTAACCCTAGAAATCTGATACTGGATTTGATGGTAGTGGAAGTGTCACTTTTCAACTGAGAAGAAACAAAATGTGCTGAAGTCATGATAACTTGCAGTGTCCCTGGAAGAGCTAGGCACAATGGAATGCACCTAGGTATAGCCAAGGTAAAAAGAAAAACAAAAGGAGAGGAATGTCCATTAAGGAATGGAATGATATTTCAGGTTTTCTGTCCCACTACAAGAAGGATACTTCCAAATTTGCAAAATTCCTGGCCTTGTAAAGTCCATCCCCCTTCCTAGCCCCACAGCACTTATATACATATCTGTAATTTTATTTATTTATATTAATGTCTGTCTCTCCCTCTAGACCGTAAGCTCTTTGGGAGCAGGGAATGTGTCAGTTATACTGTTATATTATACTCTCCCAAGGGCTTAATACAATGCTCCATACACAATAAGTGCTCATTAATAATAGTGATACTAATAATAATGGTATTCATTAAGCACTTACAATGTAACAAATACTGTTCTAGATGCTGGAGCAGATACAAGCTAATCAGGTTGGATGCAGTCCCTATCCCACGTGGGGCTCATAGTCTTAATCCCCATTTTACAGATGTGGTAACTGACACACAGAGAAGTTGTGACTTGCTCAGCGTCACTCAGCAGACAAGTGGCAGAGTCGGGATTAAAACCCAGATCCTTCCAACTCTCAAGACCAAGCTCTATCCATTAAGTCACACTGCTACTCAATAAATACGACTGACTGATTGACAATGTATATATACAGAAGAGATTGTATATTTCATCATCATCAACAATTTTTAGTGAGAATCTCTTGAATAGAGAGCACTGTCAATGGCCCTGGGGGAGCACACATAGCAAGGAAGAGCCTCAATTCCTGGCTCAGGGAGATTACATGCCAATGGGAGTCATTATGGGGGTCCACACAAGGGGATTCTCAGCTAGATCTTTTATTCTATTTGTTAGTCTATTCAATATTTACAAATAATAATAATAATAGTGGTATTTGTTAAGCACTACAATGTGTCAAGCACTGTTCTAAATACTGGGGTAGATACAAGGTAATCAAGTTGTCCCACGTGGGGCTCACAGTCTTAATCCCCATTTTACGAATGAGGTAACTGAGGCACAGAGAAGTTAAGTAGCTTGCCCAAGGTCACACAACAGACAAGTGGCGGAGCAGGATTGGAACCCCTGTCCTCTGACTCTCAAGCCCATGCTCTTGCCATTAAGCCACGCTTCTTCTCTGAGCCTATTCCTGATATCCTTCTACTCTAACATCATTTCATCAATAGATATCTTCCTTTGTCCTTCCTCTGTCACTTCCCAAATCCCACAAGTAAACAGTGTTGCATAATGGCAACCTGGAGCTCCACAAAAAGGCAAGGGAAGTCCAGAAATGGGAGTCCTCTCAGAGAAATCCTCTATTTCTCATTTCGAATCCTTAAGAGTGAAATTCCAGAGTCATTAATAATAATAATAATAATAATGTTGGTATTTGTTAAGCGCTTACTATGTGCAGAGCACTGTTCTAAGCGCTGGGGGAGATACGGGGTAATCAGGTCGCCTCACGTGAGACTCACAGTTAATCCCCATTTTACAGATGCGGTAAATGAGGCACAGAGAAGTTAAGTGACTTGCCCATAGTCACACAGCTGACAAGTGGCAGAGCCGGGAGTCGAACCCATGACCTCTGACTCCGAAGCCCAGGCTTTTTTCACTGAGCCACGCTGCTTCTCAATTAATCATGAATAATCATGAGGGTAATCTTTAATTTGAAAAGTTTTCATATTATTTAGGACTCAGCTCAAATCAAAGCTCTGAATTTCCTTTAAATGGGATAGACAAAAAAAAATCCAGTATATCTCTAATGTGATATGTTCCATGGAGTTAAAGTATTTATTTATGTATGAATACTAATGTATGTCTCCTCCTCATCTGTACTGTAGTTCTGAGAAAAAAGGATGTTGCTTGATTTGGGACTAAATGGATGTTACCCAAACCCACCTTTCCATCACTGACAACTCTCCTACCCTGCAGTCTTACATTTCCTCCTGCCTTCAAGACATCTCTACTCACATGTCCAAAACAGAACTTCTCACCTTCCTTCCCAAACCCTGTCCTCCCCCTATCTTTCACTTCACTGAAGACACCACCACTATCCTCCCTGTCTCACAAACCTGGGACCTTGCCATTATCACTGACATCCACCTCGTTCAACAGGCATCCCTTACTTAACCCTCTCATTCAACACGCATTGTCAATATGCCACCATATCCTGTGAGTTTTGTCTTCGAAACATTGTTAGAATCTTCCCTTTCCTCTCCACCCAAACTGCTCCTATGCTGATAGGAGCAATTATCTTATTCCACTCTGACTACACTATCACCCGCCTCTCTGTCCTTCCTGCCTCCTGTCTCTCCCAACTCCAGTCCATTTCACTCTGCTGCCTGAAAACAACAGTCAGCCCACATCTCCCCACTGCTCAAGAACCTCCAGGGGTTGCCCATACACCTCCTCATCAAACAGAAACTCCTTACCATAGGCTTTAAATACTCCATCAGCGTGTCCCCACCTATCTTGCCTGGCTGATTTCCTACTACAATCCAGTACACACACTTCACTCCCCCAACACCAACTTACTCATGGTAACTCTATCTCATCTATCTCACCACAGGCTCCTTGCCCACATCCTCCAACCTGGAATTCTCTTTCTCTTCTCCAAGCTCCCCATCTGCAAACCTTCCTTAAAATTGCATCTCCTCCAAGAGGGTTTTCTCTAAGTCCTCATTTTCCCTACTCTCTCCTTTTTGCATCGCCTATACACTTGGATCTGTACCCTTTAAGCACTTGATATTCATCCCCCCCTCAGCCCCATGGCATTTGTCTACATAGCCCTTATTTATTTTAATGTCTGTCCCTCTAGACTGTAAGCTCCTTACGAGAAGAGAACACGTTTACAAACTCTACTGTACTGCACTCTCCCAAAAGCCTAGTATAGTGGTCCACACACAGTAAGTTCTTAATAAACACTATTGATTATGTGAATTTAGAGATGGAAAATAAACACCAAGGGATGTTGTAGATCTATATTTATAAATACAAGAGTGTAACCTAATAGGAAACTATATCGGGAGTATCTGAGAAGAATCGTAAACTCTACCAAAAATGAGCGATGTGTCAAATCCTGAATAGAGATAATTGATGCTTTTAGGGATTGCTAAAATTGAAATGCAGCTTAGAAGCAACCTCCCTGTTAGTAGTAAAGGGTTTTACATTGCTAAATGCCACAGAAATTACAGTCTTTTGGACTGTAAGTTCCTCATGGGTAGGGAATGTGTTTACCAGTTTATTATATTCTTCCAAGTCCTTAGTTCAGTGCTCTGCACACAGTATGAACTCAGTAAATACCACTGATTGATTGATTGAACTTTCCTGTCAGAATATAGACTTGGAGCCACAATCGATCAATAGTATTTACTGAGCTCTTACTGTGTGCAGAGCACTGTACAAGCATTTGGGAGAGTACTTAATAGAGCTGGCAGACATTATCCCTGCCCTTAAAAAAGCTTACTAATCCTGGCTTTGCCACTTGTCAGCTGTGTGGTTTTTGGGCAAGTCACTTAACTTCTCTGTGCCTCAGTTACCTCATCTGTAAAATGGGGATTAAGATTGTGAGCCCCACGCGGGACAACCTGATGACCTTTTATCCCCCCCAGTGTTTAGAACAGTGCTTCGCACATAGTAAGCACTTAACAAATGCCATCATTATTATTATCATTATACTCTAGTGGAGGAACCTAGAGTCTAGTGGATTATACCATCCATGTAGTGTAAAGGAAAGCCTCCTATTATCTTCGCTGAGAGGTTGGGTATTGTATGAGGAGGAGCAACACTGAGTTGGGAACAAGAGAGACTTTTCAGCCAGTGAGGGCTCGTCACCACTCAATCTAGGGGGAACAGGGAGCTATCGAATCTCCCTTATGGAGACCTATAAGAACAAGATAAAAATATTCACTGGCACAGATAATTTAGTTATGAGCTGTCAAAGGATGAACAAAGTGATATCTGGATAAGTCTGATTTGAATGTTAATCCTCTCATAGATAAATACTGCAAAATAATCAGATTGCAAAGAAAAATTATCTATGTAACAGGAATAACCTCTGCTTCTGCACCATTCCTACTTCATGATTTTGAGAGCTCAGCCCTCTGCTGTTGTCAGCCGATTTCTCCCTTTTAAAGATTTGGGTAAGCAGGAAAGAAACTGGATCTATCAAGGGAATAGCCTGAAGAGTATCTGTGGGTAGAAATAGACTCTGATCTTTTTTCCTCCAGATGCAAGAACGGAAACCAGGATGATTTCTAGAATATCAAGTTCTTAATCGGATAGGAGCCCTGATACTAGTGGAAAGTATTTTCTTTCTCTTCTTCCATCTCTTTTTCCTCCTCTTTCTCTATCTCTCCCCCCTCCTTTTTTTTTTTTTTGTTGAGGGGATTGTACCATTAACTGACCTTGTTCATAGAATCATCATCATTAAATGTTAGAATCTTAAGCTAGAAGAAGTTGCAAGTGGTCATCTGATTCAACCTTCCACCTCCAGGTGAATGACTAAATTATTCTTACAAGGTAAGTGCTTATCCTTTATATTAAAATCAACACGGATGGAGACACCAAAGCTAGGTAGTCTATTCCAGGGTTTCATAACTCTGATAGTCAAAAAATTCTAAAGTCCAATTTTCTCCAACTGTGATTTGATCAGGAAAGGTTGCCAAAGAACTAGGACTTTTCCAAACAGACATTTCAGTTGACAGAGGAACAAATTTTACCAATATTGATGATGATTAGTGATTAAGAAATCACTAAAGATCACATATGGAGTTTGTACATTTAGGGGAAGAAAGGAGGGAAACTTAATAAAGAGTTGGCCAGAACAGGAAAGCTAGGGGTCCCAGAGAGAGGGTGGCTAATGTAGTTATATTAGTCATTCATTAAAATTAATGAAATGTAGTTCTTAATGAAAACTCAATTCTGGACAATTTTGGTAAAAATATGGTATCCTACCTTGGTTCAGGAACCAATCCTCCATCCCCAGAACTGTTCCTATGAGAAAATTGGTTCCATCTTTCAACATCTTGACAAGATGCAATTTTCTAGGACTAATTGTGTAACAAACCGAAGGATGACCAGTGTCAACAAACAGCACAGTTTTCTATAAATATGATTAGGAAAGTGAAAGCTTAGAAAGGAAATGGGAGCAATGGCTGCCTTTTGGGCAAATGAGGAGGGGCAGGAAGTGGGTCTGCTAATTCTGTTGTATTGTGCTCTTCCAAGCACTTACTACAGTGCTCTGCACATAGTAAGCACTCATTAAATTCGATGGATTGATCCAAAGCACTTGGTAAAGTACGATACAATAGAGTCAGTAGACTTATTCCCTCCCCACAAGAATCTTATGCACAAATGTAATTCCCTTCTGTGCTAAAATGAATGATCGCACAGTCAAAGGGAAGACAAAGACAGGTGTAGTCACCCACTTTATCAGGAGGGGCAAGGTCCACTCCCCTAGGGGAACCTCCTAAAGACCCCACCAGGAACCTGGAACAATGATAGGTACTAACAATAATAATAATAACGTTATTTGTCTAGCACTTACTATGTGCCAGGCACTGTTCTAAGCACTGGGGAGAATACAAGCAAATCAGAATGAACACAACCCTTATCCCAGATGGGGTTCACAATCTCAATCCCCATTTTACAGATGAGGTAACTAAGGCCCAAAGAAGTGAAGTGACTTGTCCAAGGTCACATGGCAGACAAGTGGCAGAGCTGGGACTAAAACCCATCACCTTCTGACTACCAGGCCCATGGTCTATCTACTACGCCATGCTGCTTCTGGGAGTCCTGGCACTCCTAGTCCCAGTACAGGGAATCCTCAGTGCACACACCTGTTGGAAAAAAAGATATAAGTATGGTTTCTTGGCTCTTAGCAAGTCCCCAAGTTGGTGCCTCAGAAGCAGTGTGGCTTAGTGGATAGAGCACAGGCTTGGTAGTCATAAAATGTGGGTTCTAATCCCGGCTCCACTACTTGTCTGCTGTGTTTGCTTGGGCAAGCCACTTTAGTTCTCTGTGCCTCAGTTCCCTCATCTGTAAAATGGAGGTTAAGACTGTGAGCTCCACGTGGGACAATCTGATTAGCTTGTATCTACCCAGCGCTTAGAATAGTGCTTGACACATAGTAAGCACTTAACAAATACCATGATGATGATGATTATTATTCTTATCATCCCAAATAAATGACAAGCCCAGAAATCTTCCACATCTCTATCCTGGAAATAGGCCCACACTTGAGCCAGTTCTGACTTTGGGCATAGATACGATCACAGTACTCGTGCCAGCAGCACGGGTCTTGGCCCTGCAGCCGGTCTCTAGGGTGATGGAGATCTCTTGCACTGGTTCGGAAAGCATAGATGTGAGATCCCTCCACTGGAATTATAGCTGGAACCGAACTCGTCTCCATTCGGTGCTGGTTCAGTGCCTCACAGTTTACACAAGAACTCTCCACTGCTGATGTGGGGCTGAGAAGTACAAGTTTGGCTTTAGGATCAGTCGTCCTGTTCCCGTAGGCAAGATAGGCTCTATGTCACTGAATGGTTTGCCCTCTTAGGGGCAATATAACTGTTCCCTCATAAGACTAACAATAATAACAATAATAATTAATAATAATAATGTTGGTATTTGTTAAGCGCTTACTATGTGCAGAGCACTGTTCTAAGCAATGAGGGAGAGACAGGGTAATCAGGTTGTCCCACGTGAAGCTCACAGTTAATCCCCATTTTACAGATGAGGTAACTGAGGCACAGAGAAGTGAAGTGACTTGCCCACAGTCACACAGCTGACAAATGGCAGATCTGGGAGTCAAACCCATGTCCTCTGACTCCCAAGACCGGGCTCTTTCCACTGAGCCACTCTGCTTCCCAATTCTGGCACTTGTTAAAGTGTTTACTATGTGTCAAGCACCGTTCTAAGCGCTGGGGTAGATACAAGGTAATCAGGTTGTCCCGCGTGGGCTCACAATCTTAATCCCCATTTTACAAATGAGGTAACTGAGGCCCAGAGAAGTGAAGTGACTTGCCCAACGTCACACAGCAGACTAGCGGCAGAGCCGGGATTAGAACCCATGTCCTCTGACTCCCAAGACCGGGCTCTTTCCACTAAGTCATGCTGCTTCCCCAATATATACGGTATATAGGGTATTAGATATAGGATATAGGATTAGGATATAGACTGCCAATACGTTCTTCCCTGAACTCGGCATGGCCTTCCTCCTTTTAAGGTGTACTTTTTAGCCAGTCCCAGTTTGTCCCACAATAAGATTCCTTTAAGCCTTCTTTGGGAGCAGTACGACCTAGTGGAAAGAGCAAAGGTGTGGAAGTCTGAGGATCTGGGTTCAGATTCCAGCCCTGCCACTTACTGCTGTGTAATCTTGGGCAAGTCACTTAATCTCTCTGTGCTTCAGTTGTCTCATCTATAAAATGGGAATTCGATATTCATTCATTCAATTGTATTTATTGAGCACTTACTGTGTGTAGAGCACTGTACAAAGTGCTTGGAAAGTACAATTCGGCAACAAATAGAGACAATCGCTACCCAACAACGCGCTCACAGTCTACAAGGGGGGAGACAGACAACAAAGCAAAACAAAACAAGTAGATAGGCATCAATAGCATCAATAAAAATAAATAGAATGATCTGTTCTTCCTCCTACTGAGACAGTGAACTCCATGTGGGACCTGGCTATCTGGTGTTTACCCCAGCACTTAGTACAGGCCTTGGCACATAGTAAGTGCTTCAGAAATATTTTTATCATCATCATCATTATTATTATCATTATTTCCCAGACAACACCCATCCTTTGGGCAAGGGGTTTCTCACTCACTTTGCCTTGTTTGGTTCTTACTCTGTTACCCAGAAGCCCTAGCAAAAGGTTAATATTCCAATCAGTAGGTGAACTTGAAATCCAGAGTAAATAGTTCTTCAACAGACGTCGGAAAAAAAAAAAATCTGCAAGGCCTCTATTATAGATGCACTCTCTTTTGGCTTTTTAAGGATGTCACCCATGACATCCTCAATTGCAAGCAAGGAAAGGATAGTCTGAATGCAGGAAAAGTTGCACCACAACAGAGCAGGAGCAGAGAAGAAGCAAAGTTGGACAACAGCTTCATTTGATCCTTTAAACAAGTTGAATGCTTTCTGAATCTGTCCGTGACGCGCTTTCTTCGCAAAGAGGACATTCGAAAGAAACCTGACTAAAACAACAGACTGCGTATTCGTTGTGGGCAGGGAAGATGCCTACCAACTCGGTTGTATTGGCCTCTCTCAAGTACTGAGTAGAGTGCTCTGTGCATAGTAAGCCTTCAAAAAATAACACTGATTGATGGATTAGGAGAAAGCCCAACCCGCAATAGAAGGGTTATGCTAGGGGGAGGGTTCTTCCTCCTCCTCAGGATCTATTTATGGAAGACAATTCACCTCTTACAGAACTATACAAGTTATTTTCTTAAGTTAATCCTTGTAGTCACCTGTTCAGACCATCAGAAGAAGTTCTTCAACAGTGCAGGACAGGGACTGTGTTCAATTTCATTGAACTATTACCCCAGCACTTAATATAGTGCTTGGCACCAAGTAAGTACCTAACAAATACCACTATTATTTTATTGTTGTTATAATTATATAATTATCATCATTATTGCACAAGATATATTCAAGAGGTCAGGAGTACTAGATTAGACTCAAAATCAGTCAGGGGTCTAAAAGACAATTTACTTTTATATCTTCGTATTTTGAGAAAGAAAATAGGCCTATAAAAATCTACCCCCTCCAAATGGAAGATTTTGAGTAGAGCCTGCTCAGTAGCAGTGAGCTGTCAATGTCAGCACACTTTGTGCTAGGGTATGGGTTTTCTTCGCAGGGGCTGACAATTACACATAACATATCGCTCCTGGAGGATCCAGTTCTGCACAGTTCACAGTTTGTGAACACAAAGAACTGATAGGGCTGCAGAGAGAACACAATCTATTAGTATTCCTTGAAGAACAATTTGCTTTTTCACCAACATTTAAAGAGCATTCTGGATATTTGGTTCCCAGATTTCCTGTCTACCTGTTTGGGATCACTTTTCTCATATCCTCTCCCTCAGTCTTCTCCGCACAAACCCATCTTTACCCTTTATTTTCTCCCCCAAATTAGTAGTGGGTCGACTGACTCCAACCGAAAAACTGTCCCTGAAATCAAAACAAAACCTAAGAGAGAAATCTGAAAGTATATTTTGCCTCAGTTTGCAAAGTTCACCTTTACCTTCTGATCCCTTAGCCCTAACCTAATTTTAGCCTTAACCTTAGGATCCTTTCGGGTTCTTAGTTTTCCACTTCTACTCTGTGCGCAGAATGGGCCCACCCTACACTTTGACTTTTAATTTTTTTAAGGTTATTTGTTAAGTGCTTATTGTGTTCCAGGCACTCTAGGAAATTCTAGGAGAGATTAAAGTTAATCGAATTGGACATAGTCCGTGACCCACATAGAATTCACAGTCTTAGTCTCTATTTTACAGACGAGGTAACTGAGGCCATTGTAGTTAAGTGACTTGCCCAAAGTCACACAGCAGACAAGTAGCAGAGCGAAGATTAGAACCCAAGTCCTTCTGACTTCCAGGTCTGTGCTCTATTCACTAGACAACACTGCTTCTTACTTCTACCACTCATGAAGGGTGTGGCAGGGTGAACTGATAACTGGTTTTCACCAAATGTCACAACACAAAGAGAGTGAGCACCCACTAAGATTTGAAGTTGTCAAAGGTTCAAAACAAAAGAGTACACTTATTCACACAGTAATAGGAGCATGTATTATTTGTAATAACAAAAAGTTATTTCAGGCCAAAAGAGGAACAGACTCATGAAGGGTTTGGATAAATTAATGGGTAAGAAACTCAAGTTGGATTACTAGTATACTGGTTTGGGAGAGGATGGCCTAGTGGAAAGAGCATGGGACTGGGACTCTAATCCCAGTTTATGCCACTTCCCTGCTATGTTACCTTGGGTAAGTCATTTAACTTCTCTGTGCCTCAGTCACCTCATCTGTAAAATGGGGATTCGCTCTCTGAGCCTCATGAGGGACAAGGATGGTGTCCAACCTGATTATCTTGTACCTACCCCAGCACTTAGTTCAGTGTCTGACACACTGTAAGTGCTTAACAAATACCTTTATAAAGAAAGAAAAAGATTAAGAAGAAGATTTGGCTAACTTAGAAGGTTTAAGAAGAGTGTGATATATGAAGAGTCCTAATGAATGATTGGAATAAAAAGGTAGGGGTGGTAGATGTTATATAGAGAATCCCCAGCGATTAGGATGGATGAAGTAAAGGCAACTGTCAGATTGTTTCTCTAAACAGCTGTTGGCTCCATATCAATGAGAAGAATCAAATACCAATTGACCTGATATGGAATTGCTTATACGATTACATTTCCTATGTCTTAAAATAATTCATATGTAGACTCCATAATAGCCTAAAAATCATCCACAAAATACTGATTCTTTGTAAAACAACTGGTTTTTAAATATTTTTTTGGAGAAATTTAATGTTGACACACCCAGTGTCTACCACAAAAGAACATAATTTGAGATCTAGAAGCACATCAGTACCTTAGACCCCACTGTTTAAGATGATCGCAATACTGCTTCACCGATTGTTATGTGTATATTTTTTATCTTCAATAATATTTACAGAGTGTTTACTCTGTGTGGCACCATACTAGATAGTGAGGGTGGACAGGGAATTTATCAGTTTATTGTTATATTGAACTCTCCCAAGCACTTAGTTCAGTGCATACAGTAAGCACTCAATAAATACGACTAACTGAGGATATATGCAGAAATACTAAATAAGGTCCTTGTAGTCCAGTGGTTCACAATCTAATGAGGTAGATGAGCAACTATAAAATAAACCCATAAAATTAAATGTGAAATCACTGATCACAATTAGACCAGTAACAAATCTTAATATATGAAGAAAGTGATGCATAGACTATAAACTGTAAATTTGTGGGTAAGGAACATGTTTATCAACTCTGTTATACCGTACTCTCCCAAGTCCTTTATATGGTGCTCTGCAAATGATCTTGTCTTGTCTTATGCCGTTGAGTCATTTCTGACCCAAAACGACATCACAGACACATCTCCCCCAGAACGCCCCACTCTCCATCTGCAATTGTTCTGGTAGTGGATCCATAGAGTTTTCTTGGTAAAAATCCGGAAGTGGTTTACCATCGTCGCCTTCCGCACAGTGAACTCAAGTCTCCATTCTCAACTCTCTCCCGTGCTTCTGCTGCCCAGCATGGGTGAGTTTTGACTTGTAGCTGATTGCCTTCCACTTGTTAGCCACTGCTCAAGCTAGGAATGGAATGGGTAGGCCTCTGCTTGACTCTGCCTCCCATAGCTGAGACCGGCATAGTATTGGAAACTCTCCAGGTGTGACCCCGAGAGGGGCTGCAAACAGTAAGTGCTCAATAAAAACCATTGATTGAGTCATGAGTTTTATGTAGAGATCATGCAACAGAAAAGACCAACAAAATCATCATTGTATTTCGTAAAATAACTTGCTTATATTTTGAAGACTAGATCTCCATTTATGATATTCCAATGTCAGTAAACGTGTATTTTGTCCCTAACACTAGGAAGACAAATATTTAACACAGTAATTGGGGAGAAGCTAACTGCTGTTAGGTGTAAAACCAACAAAGGATTGTCAGCATTAGATAAATGATCTGTATTTAACCTATACTGTCTCTACACCTGTGCATCTCAATCTTCCAACATAAGGGCACCAAAACTGATTTATTTAATACCTCCTTTCCTTTAATGCCACTGTTGTATTTTCTCAGCACTATATGAAATTGCTTTTTGTATGGATGTGTTAGTGCTTTTCTCCTCAAAAATAAAAATTTGAGCTCCAATTTTCATGTTTAGAGCCCTGAGTTTAGGATTTAATATTTTGGTGTCCTTTTAAATCTGATTAGGTTTATCAAATTCCAAAATGCACTGGTACACAGCATATTCACTTTTCAATTCTCATCTAGAATGTAATCATCTTGTGGGCAGAGAATGTGTTTACCAACTCTGTTCTATTGCACTCTCCCAAGTGCTATGTACAGCGATCTACAAACAGTAAATGCTCAGTAAATACGAATGATTGATTTTCACAATATCATACCATAGAATCTTTGTTCTAGGCAAAGCCATTCCCTGCTATTCTGAGCCTTCTGATCATGGTCCAGCCAAACAATCCCAAGAAGTAAGTTATGTGTACAGAGATGGCTACAAAAGAATGACTGGCTTAATAATAATAATGATACTTGTTAAGTAAACACTTTTTAGCTGCCAAGCACTACTCTAAGGACTGGGGCAGATACAATTTAATCAGATTGGATATTGTTCCCATCCTAAATGGGCTCAGAGTCTAGGTAAGGATGAAGAAGGATTTAATCCCCATTTTACAGATGGAGCAACTGAGGCACAAAGAAGTTAAATATCTTGGCCAAGGTCACACAGCTGACCCATGGCTAAGCGAGATTAAAACCCAAATCCTGTGACTCCCAGGCCCATATTCTTTCTAGTAGGCCACACTTCTCAATGTCTTCCCTTTTAGAAACAGATTGAAATCACATTAAGGTAAGCCTGGTTATTTTTTTTTTCAGTATTCATGGCCCTCAGCTAAAGACCCTGCTAAATACAAACTGTTATGAGGCTGACTTTCTCATTTCAATCCTGGGATTTGGGGACCTAGAGCCTGTGCAGAAGAACTGATTATAATGCTAGTGACTTGCAGAGTGCAATTCAAATTCTCCCATCGCTATCCATCATTTCTAGGTGGGGCACAGAGAACAGTGAATGAACAGACAGCCAGGGGTGTAGCATATTGTGAAGTGCATGTTCTGTCTTTGCCCATATTAGCCAGTCACAGGCAGAACCAGGTCTAGAACCTAGGTCTCCTGATTCCCAGAATAATGTTATTGTCAGGTGTTAAATGAAACAGTATTTTTTAAAGGTAATTGTTAAGTGATTAATATGTTCCAGGCACGGTACGAAACTCTGGACAGTTTATAGGGTATATTCAAGATAATCCAGTTGGACAGAGTCCCTGTCCCATATGGGTCTCACAGTCTTAACCCCCATTTTACAGATTAAGCAACTGAAGCCCAGAGAAGTGGAGTGTTTTTCCCGAGGCCACACAGCAGACAGGTGAAGAGCCAAAATTAAAACTCAGATTCTCTGTCTCCCTTTTAACATTTTCTCACTTCTATCAATTTCTTTGCTCTAATGGAAACACCTTGAAGAGGGTCCTCTAGATTTCAAAGCAGTCTGAAGAAGAGGTAACTTGGAGCAACTGACTTCAACCTTTTTAATTCACTAGCTAACATAGCAATGTCTGCTGAGAGTCATCACCCTCAACTTTAATATTTTGAATTTGTAAAGGCTTTTATTTTTCCTAAAGTGTTTTCCACGTTATTTCATAGTCGCTGCATCCTGTGAAGCAGGGAGAGATAACTATAATTATCCCATTTTAAAGATGAGGCACTTAGAGACACAGAGAGTTTTAGTAGCTTGATTGAGGTCACACAGTATATCAGCAACAGAATTGTCACTAGAATATTGCTCTCCCTCCTATTTAGATTGTGAGACCTATGCAGGACAGGGAGTGTGTCCAACCTAATTAACTGGCATCTATCCCAGCACCTAAAAGTGTTTGACGCATAGTAAGTGCTTAACAAACACCGTAAAAACAAGAACAAAATGAAACAGATCACCTCAGTGCTAAATGTGTCATCTTTCCACTAGACCATGCTCTTTCACCAGTGCCAACAATATGCTTTTTATATAGAATTTTTCCCCAGTATTAACAGGGAACTTTAAGATGTTTTAAGTCTCAGTCTACTTAGCTTTCCTAAAAATATTCTTATGACAGCTGACAAAGTCTTTACAATTCAAACTGTTTTTGCAACTGCTTAATTTTCTATTCAGATTCAGATCTAATGTGAGAACAATTACATTAAAAATAGTGCCTTTTTTATGAAAGTTTTTTTTTTTCTCTTCTGGCAACTGATAGCAAGCAAATAAGTGCCTGTCTGTCTCCCTCTGCTAGGTTACAAACTTCCTTTGGGCAGGGATCATGTCTACTTTCTCTATCATACTCTCCTAAGTGCTTGGTAAAGTGCTCTGCACACAGTAAGTGCTCAGTAAATACCACTGATTGATCTCCTGTGACTATTACAAAAACATTTAGAAAATCCATTAACACCCATTTAAAGAGGATTGGGCCTTAAGCCTCATTCCCCTCTGTTCCTTTATGTTGGGATGTGAATTTTGAATTTTTTTTTAGTTTTTATTTTGAATCTGAAGCTCAAGAGCTCTACATGAAAGAGGCTCATTTCCAGAATCAGAGTGATTCATTTTTCAGCTTCTCTGCCTGATATGACAGCCAGCATGAATTCTTGTGATTCTGCTTTAATAAAACATGAATAAAAGGTTAAGGTGTCAATTAAGCACCAATTCACCTATTTTATTAGAGAACTCCTTCAGAATGTTGAAATATTCTATACTGAACATGAAGTCCAGGAAGTCACTGTCAGACAGTCAGAAAATAAATGTTTCACTGGAATTGTTTGGTGAAACTTTCTGTGTTTCCTACCACATTAATATGTCCAGAATAGAATTTACATATTCTGACAGGCTGGCCAAATCCTTTCACCAGGAAATCTATTCCATTTTTACAAGTCTGCACGAGAGGATTTCATCCTGGGTCTGGACAGGCAGCTGGGGGAGAGTTAAACAGAACGCCTCATTCACCACATGGACCAGGTGTGAACCATATGTTTACCTGCTATGGAGTTGGCAAATCAGCATCAATAGATGGCAGCAGGCTCTTTTCTACTCTGGAAGCTTTATTTTCATTTCTCTGATCCCAGCAGGGAGGGATTTTGCTGATCAGTTTCATATATAACATTTCCGAATGTATCAACTTTCCTTTAAATATTAGGGAAGTCACATATATAGCCACATCTGCCTCCTCCTTCTACATGTAAATTAGTTCAGTGTCCGTCTCCCTCACTAATAGTAAGCATCTTGTTGGAGAGTACCATGATTGTTCATTCGATTGCATTTTCCAAATTCTTAGTACAGTGATCTACACTGAAGCAGAATGGCTTAGTGAATAGAGCACACGACAAAGTCAGGAGTCCTTGGTTCTAATTCTGATTATATATCAGAATATCAGTATGTGACCTTGGACAAATCACTTACATTCCCCATGCTTCGGTTTTCTCATCTGTAAAATGGAGACTTAATACACGTTCTACCTGCCTCTTAGGCTGTGAGCCCTTTTGGAGAGTGGGGTTCTGTCCTATCTGATTATCCTGTTTCTACAAAAGTGCTTAGCAATTAATAAGCACTTAACAAATACCATTACTATTATTATTATAGTAGCGAATATTATGATGGCAATTATTATGAATACTATAAATCACATTAGGTGCTAAATAAATCTGTTGATTGAGTGATAATTACTCTTAATGGTGTATTTCCTTGTCCTGTCCTCTTCTGCTTCTCCTCTTATCTCTTTGGCCTCTCATTCTTAGTCTCTTTTGTGGGCTCCTCCTCTGCCTCCCACCCCCTAACTATGGGAGTCCCTCCAGACTCAATTCTGGGGCCCCTTATATTCTTCCTCCAAACCCACTCCTTTGCAGAATTCATCCATTCCCATGACTTCAACTTGATAGTTGAAGTCTACACAGATGATTCCCAAATCTACCTCTCCAGCCCTGACCACTCTCCTCTGCAGTTTTGCATTTCCTCTTGCCTTCAGGATATCTCTATTTGGGTATCCCACTGACACCTCAAACTAAGAGTGTCCAAAACAGAACTCCTTATCCTCCCTCCCAAACCTTTTCCTCCCTCAGTCTTTCCCTTCACTAAAGACAACACCATTATTCTCCCTGCCTTGCAAGCCCGTTACCTTGGCATTATCCTCAACTCATCTCTCTCAATCAACCCACATATTCGATCTGTCATTAAATCCTATGAGTTTTACTTTCACATCATCACTAAAATCCACAATTCCTTCTCCAACCAAACTCCTACTACATTGATCCAGGCACTTATTTTTTCTTCTTGACTACTGCATTAGTCTCCTCACTGACCTCCCTGCCTCTTGTCTCTCTACTCCAGCCCATATTTCACTCTGTTTGGATCATTTTTCAAAAAAACCCAAAACATTTAGTACACATCTCCCTGCTCCAAAGAAACTCCAGTGGTTGCCTATCCATCTCTGTGGCAGATAGAAACTACTTACTATCAACCTTAAAGCACTCAGTCAACTTGCCCGTTATAATTAAACCTTGACTTCCTACAACAACCCAGCCCACTGACTTCACTCCTCTAGCGCCGGTTTACTCACTGTTCCTTGACCTCATCCATCTCATGATTGAACCCTTGCCTATGTCCTCCCTCTGGCCTAGGATTGCCTACCTCTTTATATAATAATGTTGGTATTTGTTAAGCGCTTACTATATACCGAGCACTGCACCACTCCTCTCCCCATTTTCAAAGCCCTATCAAAAAATCAGGTTGTCCTATGTGGGACTCACAGTCTTAATCCCCATTTTACAGATTAGGTAACTGAGGCACAGAGAAGTGAAGCAACTTGCCCGAAGTCACACAGCTGACAAGTGGCTGGGCAGGGTTTGGAACCCATGACCTCTGACTCCCAGACCGTGATCTTTCCACTGAGCCATGCTGCTTCTCTATCTTACATATCTTACCTACACTATAACCTGAGTACTAACTCATACACATATTCACTTTTTCCTCTTCTTCCTATACATAATTCATTTTACTGTCCATCTCCCCAGCTAGATTGCAAGCTCCCCAAGGGCAAGAGACCATTTCTACCAACTCTGTTGTCCTCTCCAAAGCACATAATACATGCTCTGTACATAGTAGCATTCAGTAAATAGGAATGATTAGTTACTGATGGATTATTTTGGAAGAGGTACAGTTAATACCATCTAAGGGAAGAAAAAATCGTAGATGCCATCTAAGACCAAAAAAATGTAGTCTCCTACTTGACCTTCATAAAAGGAGGACTTTGTTGACTTCTGTGTTTTGTCATCATTATTATTTTGCTCTAGCTAGGGTGAAAATCAAGGAAATATAGAACCTTGTGTTTATGATTCCTGAAAATCTGGATATACATCAAGGAATTTGCTATGTATTTTGCTGATGAAACACAGGATTATGTCCATGCACAAGGACTTTAAATATTTATGCTCCTAAATGGAGACTCAAATGCAGACACCGTAGAACAAGAGAGTATCCGTGCTGTGATAGCTCGCTTTGGCAATGAACTAATCTTATATCATTCTTTCAGTCTACTGGAAACAGACACAGAGACACGCACATATATACATACACTAGCTAAATCATTTAAACCACACAAACTGAAATCTTTCCTTATACACAGTTGCACTCCCATAGGTTAGTATCTTATTCCTCCCATCCGTTTTGAAGTTAATAGCCTATGTTAACTTTGATAAGGCATTTGGCAACAAGACTTCAGTTTTTAATGCTTAATTTATTGGCTCACAAATATGTGTACATTCTTGAATCTCTAGGAATAAATAACAGTTAAAGGAAAGCAGCCCCTCTGTGGAATCACACTGTATTTCAAGCTGTTCAAATCTCTCCGAGAGGTTCAGTCTTTCAATAAATCAGTTGATCAATCAGTGGTATTTATTGAGTTACTATTGTTTGCAGCACACTATACTAAGCACTTGGGAAATAAAACATAACAGAGTTGGTAAAACATGATCCCTGCCCCTAAAGAGCTTGCAGTCAGATATATTTCAGTGCCGGAGCTCAGAATTTCATTCTCCAGATTTGTCACAAAAGCCTCAGATCCAAGAATTCAACCCTGCAGTGAAGTGTTATGTAACATGACTTTAAACCAGCAATAGTTTCGATAAAAATAATATTAATATTTACTAAGCACTTACTATGTACCAAGCCCTGTCCTAAGCTCTGAGGTAGATACAAGATAGTCAGGTCCCTCCTGGACCTCACACTCTTAGTAGGAGAGAGAACAGGTATTGAATCACCATTTTGCAGATGAGGGAACTGAGATACAGAGAAGTTAATTGACTTGCCCAAGGTCACACAGCGAGTAAATGGCAAAGATAAGATTAGAACCCATGTCCTCGGACTCCCAGGCCTGTGCTTTTTTCAGTCAGCCTTAATGCTCCTTCTCCCAGTTTTCATCCTGACAACATCCCCAAATTCAACTGACTAAATATGATTAGAAACCTGATTTTATTAGAAGGGAAACTGAGCCACAGAGAAGTAAGTGATTTCTCTAGCGACCCAGAGTGAGACAGTGATAGAATTAGGCCTAGAATTTATCCTTCTGTCTTCCACTCAAATTCTCTTTTTCACTGAATTTCGCAGTTTCTTCATTGTATCTGCAGCTTCCAAAAAGAGGACACCCACCTACTCATAAGCTCTTTCTCTGCTTGCCATGTTCAGATGTGAGTTACCATATTTAACTTAGTGGAAAAGTCCATCTCTTTAAAAGCACTTTTCAATTTTCTATTTACTGTAAGAGTGGTCTGAAAAATGTTTCTTTTGTTTCTCAGCCAAAATTTTTTCAAGGTGTTCATTCATTCATTCAATCGTATATATTGAGTGATTTCTATGTGCAAAGCACTGTACTAAGTGCTTGGGAGAGTACAGTATAATAAATGGCATATTCCCTGCTCACAGTGAGCTCTCAGTCTAGGGGGAGACATTAAGATTCATAAATTAATAAATAAATTACAGATACATACAGATATATACATATGTGCTTTGGGGATGGGAGGGAGGATGAATGAAGGGAGTAAGTCAGGGCGATGCAGAAGGGAGTGGGAGAAGAGGAGAGGGGGGCTTAGTCAGGAAAGGTTTCTTGGGGGATTCAGTAAGGCTTTGAAGTAAGCTTGAGCAATTAACTATCTGATATGAGGAGGGAGGGCACTCCAGGACAGAGGTAGGATGTGGGCAAGAGGTCAGCGGCGAGATAGACAAGATTGAGGTACAGGTAGAAGATCGGTATTAGAGGTATGAAGCGTTTAGGCTGGATTGTAGTAGGAAGATGTCCTACAAAGGTAGACTGTTAGGACTTCCAAAACATATAGGGACCACATCCCGCAAAGTGATAAAACTATCCATTCATAGCAGCCTCCCTGTAGGTCATAAAGCACAAACTTGTAGAAGGTGAGCTTTAAGGAGACTTTTGAGGACATAGAATCTAAAAAGCCTAATAAACAAGTGGATTTCAAAAGGGGGCAAGCAACGTTGGAAGTGAAGGCACAGAGCGGATCTTCTTTTTCAGTTGAAAACACGTTGCTCTCATCTTGCATCGACCTGCAATTCACTGCAGGCTGAAGTCAGAGATGGCGGTACCCAAAATGGTATCAAATCTCTCAGTTCTAGGCACTTCAATTTTCAATTCAATGTAGTTATGCACTTGCATTTGGGTTTGTTTCCCTGCAGACCCTACAATATTACAGGGCACATATGGAAAGATCCCCACTACTACCAATGAATGTGTTTCGACAACCTCACTCCTGACCCTAAATCTGCCCGAGCCCCGGGCAGGAAGGAAATGAGAGAACCCTTTTCAGATGAGGGTTCTGACTGTGGAATGTATTGTGATTGGTTAGAAAATACCCAAGGAAAATGGAAGACCCATCTTTTCTTCCAAGCTTTATGGAAGTTCTCAGAACATCAACAAGTCCTCAAGTCAATACCTCTCAATCTCTCCACTCCTCCTTCAACCAACCTGGGGAAAAGAGAAATGGAGAGAGAGAGAGATTCATTTCCACAAATACAGTCTGATACCTACTCTCGACCCCAGTGCCTTCTCAGGGTGCATAAATAGAATATGACATAGACCCTGTTCCAGTGACATAGGCCTACCTCTGAGGCACGGAGTGTTTTTTTGAGCTATTGCTCCCATTTCAATTTTTAATTTTCTTACTTGTTATATCTCCTGCCAGCATCCAAGACAATAGGTGAGCATGCTAAGCCTCATTATTCAGCGGAGAATACGGACCACCAACAACTCATGTAAAGTTACCCAAAGAAACTAGGATTCTAGTTCAGAGCTCTAATACAGGCTGGTTCAGCAGAG
Source organism: Ornithorhynchus anatinus (assembly GCF_004115215.2). NCBI lineage: Eukaryota > Metazoa > Chordata > Mammalia > Monotremata > Ornithorhynchidae > Ornithorhynchus > Ornithorhynchus anatinus. The sequence continues at coordinate 54,208,015 of NC_041731.1, read as the reverse complement.
GGCAAGTTTCTAGTGATAGGATAATCCCAGGTCCATCCTACAACTCCTGAAAGAAACTGTGAGGGAAGGCATTTTATCTCTCAGCTCCTGCTTTGTTTTTTCAATCTCAAAAGATGTTAACATCGGCCTTCTTTTTTATGGTATTTGCATTCATTCATTCAATAGTATTTATTGAGCGCTTACTATGTGCAGAGCACTGTACTAAGCGCTTGGGAGCATATACCATAGCCCAGGCACTGTACTAAGCACTAGGGTAGATAACGAGCTAATGAGGGTGGGCACAGTCCATGTCTTATGTGGATCTCACAGTATTAATCTCCACTTTACAGATGAGGAAACTGCGGGATAGAGAAGTTAAGTGACTTGTCCTAGATCATAAAGCAGACAAGTAGCAGAGCTGGGATTGGAACCCAGATCTTCTCACTCCCAGGCCCATGATCTATCCACAAGACCACACTGCTTCTCCCTCTTTTGCCCTCAAGAGGGACTTTGTAAAGAGTGGGGAGAGATGAGCTGTGAACTCCAAATTGAATACCTGTTTTCAGACTTTTAATAGGTTATCGTGTCTAGTTTGGTCTTCATGGTTTAAGTATGTGGAGTGATTGGAATCCAGAGGAAAAAAAACCCAAAATGATAAGCTGGTTGAAAAATTGGATCCATATAGAAAGATTATGAGCTAAACTTAGTCTAGGAAAGAAGGTCGAGGGTAGAAGCATTCTCCGTCATTATCATCATCCTCATAAGTGGCATCAAAATCAATATCCTCATGAGCAATACTGAGAACAGGAACTGTGTCTACCAATTCAATTTTATTGTACTCTGCAAAGTAAAATAGTATGAAATTCTGCATGCAGTAACTGTTCAATAAATGCCATTGACTAAAGAAATATAAGTTAACTGAGGGTTATTAAAAAGAGTTTGCTTGCCCAGTGTTCTCCATGTCTTGGGGTCAGTCAGTCAGTCAATTGTATTTAGTGAGCGCTTCCTGTGTGCAGATCACTGTACTAACCAATAGGGAGAGTACAATATATCAGGCTTGAATTGAAACAAAAGATATTTAGGTTAGATCCAAAGAAGGATTTCCTGTGAGGATGACTAAATTACAAGAACAGTTTACAAATGAGGCTAGCGATCTTTGAGATGATGACTACCTGTCTTCACTGATTTAATTTTATTCTGACTGGAGGCAGAAGGTTAAAATAGAGACTCTTCCCACACACAGATTTTTAGGAAATACTTTGATCTCCTTAAAAGGAAAATAATTTAGATCTATTTCATTCATTCATTCATTCAATAGTATTTATTGAGCGCTTACTATGTGCAGAGCACTATACTAAGCGCTTGGAATGTACAAATCGGTAACAAATAGAGACAGTCCCTGCCTTTTGACGGGCTTACAGTCTAATCACATATTTGTGTATGATCCCTGTTATTTCCATCATCTCATCGGGCAGGTACACTGTCCTCGTTCTCTTCCCTGCCCTGCTTTATACTACACTGATATAGGACCAGAGCTGTGGCACACATTATAACCAAAGCTGAATAAATGTAAAACTAAAGTCTGTGGACCTGGGTTCTAATTTTGCCTCCACCACTCACTTGCTATACGATCTTGGGTGAGTCACTTCACTGTTCTGTGCCTCAGTTTCCTCATCTGCAAAATGGGGATTCATTATCTGTTCTCCCAATTACCTAGATTGTAAGCCCTATATGGGAGCTAGTTATCTTGTATCTACCCCAGCATTTAGTACAATACTTGGCTCATAATAAACACTTAACAAATACTACAATTATTAAATACCACAATTATTAAAGTCCTGCTTATTATTTTAGCACACTCTTAGCAGGTCCACCCTTGGAAAGCAAAGAAACTTCAGTCACCTCCATAAACCGTATTTTGCCAAAGCATCACATACTGAACCAAAGATTTCATCTCCAAAGGAGATCCTCCAGGCCCTCAATAATTCCTACAATTTAAGATAATTTCCCAACCACGGTTTAGTTCTGGGCCAACCCAGTTGAATGTATATTAACTGGATATTTCTCCTCCTAAGGTGTGTTGGTGTGACCTCATTTCCTTTTCAACCAGATGTATTCATTGAGTACTTACTGTGTGCAGAGCACTTTCCTGAGTGTTTGGGAGAATACATGAGTTAGAAGGCATGGTGTCTGCCCTCCAGGAGCTTCCTGTCTAGTCGGGGAGACAGACTCTCAAATCAATTACAAATAGAAAGGAGGCAAGAGAGACATGCACATTAGTTTCTTTTAGATTGTGAACCAGTTGTTGTTGCCGAATTGTACTTTCCAAGCACTTAGTACAGTGCTCTGCACAGAGAAGCACTCAATAAATACAATTAAATGAATGAATGAATGAATTTGTGCTGAAGTAATAAGGGTAAAAGAGCTACCCTACTTGCAGATGCCTTCCACGTTATGAATCAATCAATCCGTCATATGTACAAAGCACTAACTGTGGGCAGAGCACTGTACTAAATGCTTGGGAGAGCAAAGAATAACAGAATTGGTAGACATATCCCCTACCCACAACGAGTTTACAGTCTAGAGAGGAAACTTCAACCAACCAATCAATCAATAAGTCCTCAGTGTTTATAATAATAATAGTAGTGTTGGTATTTGTTAAGTGCTTACTATGTGCCGAGCACTGTTCTAAGTGCTGGGGTAGACAGTGAAATGAGCCCCGGCTTGGGAGTCAGAGGTCACGGGTTTGAATCCCAGCTCTGCCACTTGTCAGCTGTGTGGCTGTGGGCAAGTCACTTAACTTCTCTGTGCCTCAGTTCCCTCATCTGTAAAATGGGGATTAAGACTGTGAGCCTCACATGGGACAACCTGATTACCTATCTACCCCAGCGCTTAGAACAGTGCTCTGCACATAGTAAGCGCTTAACAAATACCAACATTATTATTATTAATAATCAGGTTGTCCACATGAGGCTCACAGTCTTAATCCTCATTTTATGGATGAGGTAACTGAGGCACCAAGAAGTTAAGTGACTTGCCCAGAGACACACAGCTGACAGGTGGCAGAACCAGGATTAGAACCCATGACCTCTGACTCCTAAGTCTGGGCTCTTTCCACTAAGCCACATGTGCAGAGCATTGAACTAAGTATTTGGGGAAATAGAATATAACAGATTGGTAGACATGTTAACCTGCTCACATAATAATAATAATGTTGGTATTTGTTAAGCGCTTACTATGTGCCGAGCACTGTTCTAAGCGCTGGGGTAGACATAGGGGAATCAGGTTGTCCCACGTGGGGCTCACAGTCTTAATCCCCATTTTACAGATGAGGGAACTGAGGCACAGAGAAGTTAAGTGACTTGCCCACAGTCACACAGCCGACAAGTGGCAGAGCTGGGATTCGAACTCATGAGCCCTCACATGGAGCTTACAGTCTAAAGGGAGAGACAGATATTCAAATAAATAGATATTTACATAATAATAATAATAATAAAGGCATTTGTTAAGAGCTTACTATGTGCCAAGCACTGTTCTAAGTTCTGGGGTAGATACAAGGTAATGAGGTTGTCCCATGTGGGGCTCACAGTCTTAATCCCCATTTTACGGATGAGGTAACTGAGGCACAGAGAAGTTAAGTGACTTGTCCAAAGTCACGCAGCTGACAAGTGGCGGAGCTGGGATTAGAAACCAAGATATCTGACTCCCAAGCCTGTGCTCTTTCCACTAAGCAACTCTGCTTCTTACTGTGGGAGCTGAGGGTGGGATACAGATCCAGGTTCATCAGGAGAAGAAGTGGGGGAAATGTGTTCTTAGGGAAGGCCTCTTGGAGGAGATTTGATTTTAATAAGGCTTTGAAGGTGGGGAGTGTGACAGTCTATCAGATATGAAGGGGAAGGGAGTTCCAGTTCAGAAGGGAGATGAAGGCAAGGGTATAAAGGCTTAGATACTGACAGTAGTGTCCAACTGATTCAGGGTTCCGAGTGGAAAGACCACAAGCTTTGGGGTGAGAAGGACCTGGGTTCTAATCCTGACTCCTCCACTTCTCTGCTGTGTAACCTTGGGCAAGTCACTTCACTCCCCTGGGCCTCAGTTACCTCATCTGTAAAATGCAGATTGAGACTGTTAGCCCAGTGAAGACAGGGACTGTGTCCAACATGATTACCTTGCATCTTCCCCAGCTCTCAGTCCAGTGTCTGGCACATTGTAAATGCTTTTTAAAAATCACAGTTATTATTATTATCATAACTGTGAACTCTCTTCCGATCTTGAGGACACCAGATTACACTTTGCCTTATTTCCTAGGTTAGGGTTTCCCTAAAGAATCTTGAAGAATCAGCTTACTTGAAAAATACTTTAAATTTATGTTTCTCCAACTATGGAATTTCAAGAGTAGATCTCTACTTTTTTCATTCTACCATGTCAATTTACTCTATTTATTCTCTTCCAAGTACATAGTAAAGTGTTCTGCAATAATAAATGCTCAGAAGAGATCATTATTTGATTGATTGTCTTAATGCCAGAGAGAGCTGAGAGAAAAAGACTGTCTCTATCTGTTAACGCTTTGTACATTCCAAGCGCTTAGTACAGTGCTCTGCATATCGTAAGCGCTCAGTAAATACTATTGAATGAATGAAAAAGGGTGTGTATATGAGAGAGCGTGTGTTTGTGTATGTGTGCACATGAGTATCTGTGGAGGCAAGGACAAAAAAAAAAAGAGTGGTTCTTTTTTCACTCCTTTCTCTTGCCCATGTTACTGAACACAAACTGACTAGGATTTTCCCATGACAAATATGTGGTCCACCAGTGAATTTTGCCACCTTGGTTTAAATTATTTTTGTTTATTTAATTTCTGCAACTTGCAGCAAGAAATTGAATTCATCGGGGGCTTTGACAAGATAATGTTATTTATCTTAGTTGTTTATGGCAGTGATTCATCCTTTGGGGAGAGAAGCAGTTAATTCAGTCTCCTGGTTGATGCCAGCTGAATTTTGAGCAATTCCAGAGCACAGAATTAGAAAGCTTATCCCAGAGTGAATAGTCTTGACCCACAGTTGACCTAGAGGACCGGTTCTTTAAGAAAATGCAATTTTACACTAAAGGATTGTGAAATAACTTTTGCATGGAAAGCGAGCCTCATGATTAAGAGGGAATGTTTGCCACAAAATGGAGAAAAATCTAGACAAGTTTCAGGATCAATGAGAAGAGTTTTGGAGATGTTATTCTGGAATCATCAAAGATGGGGATGGACACAGTCAGGATCACCCTCACTGAGTGCCTGCCATGTGCAGTGCTTTATACTAGGTGCTTGGCAAAGCTACAAAAGAAGTGAAAGACCTGATCTCAGCCCTTAAAGGATTTACAATGAAATCAGAAAGACAGTGAGATGCTTAATAAATATCCCATAGTTCAGACTAAAAAAAAAAACCATAAGTAATAACCAATCCATTAATCAGTGGTATTTATTTAGCACTTACCTCCACCTCTTCTATCTCTCTGCCAAACCCTGCCCACATCCTGCCTCTGGCCTTGAACAACCTCCCTCCTCAAATCCAACAGACAATTACTCGCCCCCGCTTCAAAGCTTTATTGAAGCCACATCTCCTCCAAGAGGCCTTCCCTGACTTATCCCTCTTTTCTTCTTCTGCCATCCCTTTTGGGTCACCCTGACTTGCTCCTGTTGTTCTTTCCCACTCCCAACCCCGCAGCACTTAGGTACATATCTGCAATTTATTTATTTGTATTAATGCCTCTCTCCCCCCGTCTAGAGACAATAAGTTTATTGTGGGCAGGTAATGTGTCTGTTTACTGTTGTACTGTACTCTCCCAAGTACTTAGTACTGTGCTCTGCACATACTAAGGGATCAATAAATATGATTGAAAGAATTTATGAATGAATGAATGTGCATAGAAGCAGTATGGCCTAGTCGAAAGAGCATGGGCCTGGGAGTCAGATGAGGTCTGCCACAGATGAGACCTGCTGTGTGAGCTTGGGTAAGTCAGTTAACTTCTCTGAGCCTCATTTTCCTCAACTGTAAAATGGGAATCCAATACCTGTTCTCCCTCTTATTTAGACTGCGAGCCCCAGGTGAGACAGGGACTGTGTCCACCTAATTAACCTACCCCACCCAGCATTTAGAACAGTGCTTGATATAGGTTTGGTAGAAATAATCCTAAAAATAATTGTGGTATTTGTAAAGCATTAACTATGTGTCAGGCACTATACTAAGTGCTGGGGTAGATACAGTTGGCCCCAGTCCCTGTTCCCCATGGGGCTCACAGTCTTCAACCGCATTTTACCCATGAGGCACAGATAAGTGAAGTGACTTGCCCAAGGTCACACAACAGAGAAGTGGCAGAGGCAGGATTAGAACCCAGATCCTCTAACTCTCTGGCCTGTGCTTCAGTGGTTCTGTGATTCTTAAGTTCCTGGAATGTCCTCCCTCCTCATCTCTGCCAAACTAACTCTCTCCCCCTCTTCAAAGCCCTACTGAGAGCTCACCTCCTCCAAGAGGCCTTCCCAGACTGAGCTTCCCCCTTTCCCTCTGCTCCCTCTGCTCCCCCTTCACCTCCCCTCAGCTAAGACCCCTTTCCCCTCTTTCCCTCTGCTCCTTCCCCTCTCCCTTTCCCTTCCCTCAGCACTGTGCTCATTTGTTTATATTTTTATTACCCTATTTATTTTGTTAATGAGGTGTCCATCCCCTTCATTCAATCTATCGTGATTATGTTGTCTTGTTTTTTTCCATCTGTCTCCCCTACTTAGACTGTGAGCCTGTCATTGGGCAGGGAGTGTCTCTATCTGTTGCTGAATTGTATATTCCAAGCGCTTAGTATAGTGCTCTGCACATAGTAAGTGCTCAGTAAATACTATTGAATGCATGAATGAATGAAGTTCCGTGCTTCCCCGGGACAGCAAACTCAGGGGCAAGGTATGGGGCTTTTTGGGGTGGAAAAGGGGGTAGAGGAGAAAGGAAGGGTAGTATGCGTGGTGATTTGTCACCTGTTTTTTGTTGCTTCTTTTTCCAGAAAAAGTAAGTCGCTTCTCAAGGATTTTCCTCATAGATTTTCCATGGAAATGACAAGAAAATTCTTCAGGGAAATTCCCCCAGAAGCAACTTCTATAATTCACTAAATCAGAGAAGTTTCCATCTTCATATGAACTCTTGAGTTTACTGCTGCCCACAATCAATCAATGCTGCTTACTATATTCACAACACTTTACTAAGCACCTGGGAGAGTACAATGCAGTAGAGGTGGTAGACACGTTCTCTGCCCACAGGGAACTAACAGGTCAAAGGAACCTGTTTATACTTGACTCCCCAGATAATGTCTACTGGGCAGGATTTTTGTCACGTGAAGAGCTAAAACCCCTACTAAAAAATGAAGTTAAAGACTATCCACCAAGTGCTCATCCTCTTGCCTAACAGTTCTCTTCCTTCCAGCCAAGCAGAATTTCCCTCATATGGTTCAACTTCAACTGTCTCCAATATTTCAATGAAAATTTCCAAACACAGAACGTTTAGGGCTTCAGTCCCTTCAGAAATCCTAAAATCTCTCTTGACCATACAGCATCCTCAGCTGTTGCCTCATCTACCTCCTAACATTTCTCACCAAATGTTTTGACAAATTTGTTTACATCTGCTTCCTTCACTTCCTTTCCTCCAGTTCTTTCCTTGACCCTCTGCAATCTGGCTTCTGCCGTCTCCTCTCTACAGAAAATGTCCTCTCTAAGGTCACCAGTGGCCTACTTCTGGCCAAATGACCTCTAATAATAATAATAATAATGTTGGTATTTGTTAAGTGCTTACTATGTGCCGAGCACTGTTCTAAGCGCTGGGGTAGACATAGGGACCTCTAGTCCATCCTAGGCCTATACCTCTCAACTGGCTTCAACAATGTGGACCACTCCCTACTCCTGGAAATACCATCTATCCTCGGCTCCAGTGCCACTGTGCTCTCTGGGTTTTCCTACTCTCTGGATGCTCCTTTTCAAGGGTCTTTCACTAGCTCCTCCTATCTCTCTCATGTCCTAACCTGGGAGGTCTCACAACGCTCAGTTCTGGGTTCCCTTCTATTCTCCACCTACATCGACCTGCTAGGAAAACTCATTTGTTACCACTGCTTCAAGTACCATCTCTATGTGGATGATTCCCAAATCTACCTCTCCAGCCCTGACCTCTTGCCTTCACTGCATTCTCACATTTCCTCTAGTTTTGAAGACATCTCTACTTGACATACCACTGACACCTCAATCTTAACATACCCAAAACAGAAATCTTCAACTTTACCATCTGGAATGATTTTATAACATTTCTAAAATCCGCCCTTCCTCTCCATCCAAACTGCTACTACTCTGGTCCAAGGACCTATCAATCATATCCAACCTCGACTACTGAACCAGTCTCCTCACTGGTCTCCTGTGTCCTGACTCTCCCTATTCCAGTACATACCTCACTCTGCTGCCCGGATCAGTTTTCTTAAAAAAAGATCAGTCCACAATATCCACTCTCCAGAAACCTGCAGTGGTTGTCCTTCCATCTCTGCATGAAACATAAACTTCTCACCGTTGGGTTTAGGGCATTCAATCAGTTCTCCCCTTCCTACTTAACCTCGCTAATCTCCCACCACAACTCAGCCTGCACACTCTGCTCCTCTAATGCCTCCCTGCTCTTTGAACCTTAATTTCACCTATTTCCACAACAACCCCTTGCTCATGACCTCCCTCTGGCTTGGAACTCACTCCTCCTTCACATCCAACAGACCACTACTCTCCCCATCATTAAAATCGCATTGCCTCCAAGAATCATCCCTTACTAAGCCCTCATTTCCCCAACTATTTTTCTTCCCTTCTATATCACCTAGGCATTTGAGCCTGTACACCTTGAGCACTTTGATACTCTCCCCACATGATGCTTAAGCACCTTGCTACTCATCCCACCCCAGCCCCTCAGTACTTCTGAACGTGTCCGTCTTTTATTTTATTTTAATGTCTGTCTCTCCCACTAGATTGTAATGTCCTTGAGGACACGAGCTTATACTTCTCATTGTACCTCATTCTCTCCTGTCCCGCTGTCAACCTCTGGCCCACATCCTACCTCTTGCCTGGAATACCCTCCCTCCTCAAATTCACCAAACTTGCACACTTTCCCATTTCAAAGCCCTACTGAAAGCTCAACTCCTTCAGAAGGCCTTCTCAGACTAAGCCCCCCTTTTCCTCTGATTCTCCTCCACTCCCCATTGCCCCAACCCACTCCCTTTGCTCTACCCCCTGCCCCACAGCCCTTGTGTATATATATACATATTTATAATTGTAATTCTATTTATTTTTATTAATGATGTGTATATATCTATAATTCTATTTATTTATAATGATATTACTGATGCCTGTTTACTGGTTTTGATGTCTGTGTCCCCCTTCTAGATTGTGAGCCCGTTGTGGGCAGGGATTGTCTCTATTTGTTGCTGAATTGTAGTTCCCAAGTGCTTAGTACAGTGCTCTTCACACACTAAGTGCTCAGTAAATGCGATGAATGAATGCATGAATGACAAGAATCATGTCTACCAACTCTATTGTATTCTACCAAGTGTTGAGAAAAGAACTCTGCACACAGTAAGTGTATAATAAATATCATTGATTTTTTTGGAAATGTAAAATTCTAGCCTGCTTTATAACTGGAGGCTGTCTGGGCTTTGAGGTCCCCTAAGTAGCTAACTGACAGCTTCCTAACCTAATAGACAGTTGATCAAGGGACAGGTGGCTGGTGAGTCACACAAAGAGATGAGAAGAATAGGGGAAAGGGAAAGAAAACTCGAAAAACTCAAAAAATAACCCTGAAAAATATGTAGCTTCTATAGAGACATGACCTGGAATAATCCTAAACTACAGAGTATATAACAAACTTAAATATATTTTTTTTTTACATTTGCTGCAATCAAGCTAAGTGAAAAAACAGGACAAGAACACAGACCAAGAGGAAACTAGGTGGGGAAATGGTATCGATTTAACGGAAAAGATATCTAACCCAGAAGAAGAATAGATGGTTTCTGGTTGTTATGTATTCTGTACATCATTTGTGGCTTTTTATAATCCAATCTGTGTTTGTCCTGCCTTCTTTTCAAGCTTATAAATCTCTCAAGGGGAAAGAGTGGGTCTCCTACTTGTTTTGTAACTCTCTGTCCCACAGTGCCTAGTCCAAGACTTACAACAGAGTGGTGGCTTGATAAATAATACCCAGAAGGAGGGGGATTTAAAGACTGTTCCTTTTCTTTTCAAATGCTTAAATATGCTTTCCATTTTATTCCAGATATTCTGCTAAACAAGACAGAGTTGCTGCCTAACAAGCTCCAAAGCCAAGCAGGAGGAAATGTTAAGGAAGAAATGTAGCAAATTACCCCTACGGTCTCCTGGGAGACAGGATGAAGTTATTTATTTTTCTTGAACTCTTTCCACATATAATATATAAACCATTTTTATTTTTGTTTACTCCTGCCGTATTTTGTGTGTTCTTCCAGCATTTGAGCCTCTAAGGAGCTAATGGAAAGGGTCCAACAACTCTGTTGTACTCTCCCAAGCACTTAATACAGTGCTCTGAGTATGTTAAGTGTTCAGTAAATACCACTGATTGACGTTACACAAAGAAAGACCCACAAATAGCAGTGTGCCTCATGTTGTCCAAAACCCAATCTACTCTCGTGGTGCAGATGAACCTTATGAGGTCAAGGAGATATCATTTTCTCCCCTATAACCATAGATCTTTGCACTAACATCATGCCAGAATTTCAAGCAAGCCATCTGTGGGCCAACCACCTTACCAAGTGAGAAATCTTTTGCCTACATTTGCATTCATTTATTCTTTCATTTAATCTTATTTATTAAGCACTTACTGTGTGTGGAGCACTGTACTGAGTACTTAGAAGAGTACAGTACAAGAATAAAGAGACACATTACCTCCCCACAATGAGTACAGTATAACAGTAAACAGACACATTCACTGCCCTCAGGAAGCTTACAAATAAACCCAAGCACAATAGCATTCACTCTACCCCTGTGTTCTCTGCCTTAGCAATTCAGTCCCAGCACAGTGACAAAACAGAACTTCAAATCTGAGTGAGTGGCCTAATAAAGGCATCGCTAGGAAATTAAAAAATCATACTAGTACATCTAGAACAAAGAGCACTGAATTAATGCCTGTGATTTCAACTGCCCAGCTTGAGATAAGATGATCAGGACAAAATCTAAGCTCTACAGTAATAACGAAGAAGTTGAAAACTGCAAAAGTTATGTAGAGAAGCCTCCAGTTGAGCAGGAAAATAAAATAGATAGTCGTACTTTGTCTAGACAGTTTCCTACCTGCTATCCTGCCAGGGCTAAGCTATTTCTGTGATATACACTAATGTCAGAAACATTGACTTCTGGGATAAATAATGTACTTGTGGTGCATCCAGAGGTAGAATAAAAGAACCTTACTTCATTTTGCCAACTATTCTCTGTGAAAACTTTATCACACTTTTTGGTTGACAGGGGGAGATGAAAATCAGCCAGGGCCACAAAGATTAATAGAAATCAAGGTCTTATCTTCAGTAGCAGCTACCAAATGGTCTACTGATCAGTCGATCAATAGCAGTTAGTGAGCGCTCACTGTGTGCTGAGCAATGTATTAACTGTTTAGCACTGTACTACCAAATTTGGTCTACAGAGATAGAGGGGGTAGCTTTCTGAAGACCAGAGTCTCTTCCTACAACTCTCAGACCATATTTCTGTCAGAGACCTCTTTTTTCCCCTAAAACTAATTGTACGGAGAATAAACTTCAGCATTCCTATTTCCAAGGGTTCATTTATATACCAGACTTAACCTTTGGTTGGCGCAGGCCAAGTGCCTGGGTTGCTTAGGGTTATGCACTAGTATAATGCGAAAGAAAACTCTCCAAGATGGCTGCCAGAGTCCCAAATGGCTTGTCCATTTCCATATTCTGGTGCTCTTGCATCCTCTCCAGCTGAGAAAAATGTGCGTTGGAAGCTGGAGGAGGCTTCGGCTCAAGCCCCACTACAGATTCCCACCACTTCCTCCTCTTTTCCAATGACTGGGATGCCGACACCAGATAAATTGTTAGGCAAATGTGTTTGAAGGCAGTTGGGAGGGGGCAGAGGAAAATAGGGAAGGCAAAAGCACCCAGTGCCAATGTCTCTGCATTTTGCAGCTGCATCATCTAATTCCACATTCTTCTAACCAAATACCTCAGCACCAGAAAATGAAAATATAATCCTCCTATGATACTGGGTGGGATTGAGTCATAGGCTGAAAAGCCACTTACTCATCTGACCTATATTGTGCTGTGTGTGAAAGCAAAGAAAATAGAGGGAGGAGCTTTCTGAACGCTGGAATGTCTAATGTCTGTCTCCGCCTCTAAACTGTAACCTTGTTTTGGACAGGGAATGTGTCTACTAATTTTTTATGTATCGTACTTGACTGATTGATTCCTAATGCTCTTCCAGTGCTCCCTTGAGACCATATTTCTGTCAGAACCTTTTTTCCCTAAAACTAATTCTACAAATTACAACTAAACTGCCTTTAATTTTTATTTAACCCAATTTGTTTCCTTTGTCAATGTTAAGATTTTTTTAATGGTGCTTCTGAAGTTCTTACTTTGTCTCAAACACCATACTAAGCCCTGGGGTAGGTATTACATAATTAGATTAGATAGAGTCCCTGTCCAAAATAGGGCTTGCAGTCTAAGGAGGAGGGAGTAGGATTTAATCCCCATTTTACAGATGAGGTAGATATGGCACAGAGAAGTTAAGTGAAATGCCCAAGGTCACACAGCAGGCAAGTGTCTCAGCCAGGATTAGAATCCAGGTCCACCGATTCCCAGCCCGTGCTCTTCCCACTAAGCCATAATGTTTCATTTTAGACCATGCTGCTTCATACCGTGCCAGCTTTCCAGGTGTGGGAGTGAGCAGTCAAGGACCAGTCATCTCTCCTCTTTGAGCAGGGCAGATTAAGTTCCTTGATCTTTATCCCTGACCTGTAGCACTCCACCCTTGAAAAATCATGTATTTCCCTACCACCAATAACACTTCATATGTGGATTTCCATTTATATTTCCAACGGGCTCCCACACACAAGATCTCATTTTAATCTCACAACATCTCTGTGACAAAGTGAGAGAAAGGTAAGGTTATATCTCTCTTATAGATGATGAAACTATATGTAGAAGGCATCTATCAGTGGTATTTATTCAGTGTTCACTATTTCCAGAGCACTGTAGTAAGCCCTTTGGAGAGTACAATATAATAGTGTTGGAAGACACAGTCCCTTCCTGCAAGGAGCTTACAGTCAGAAGAGGAGACAGTCATTAAAATACATTAGAGATAGGGAAATGGTAAAATATAAAGATGTCAATCAATCATATTTATTGAGCACTTACTATGTGCAGAGCACTATATTAAGCACTTGGGAAAGTGCCACAGAATTAGCAGACATGTTCCCTGCCCATAACAAGGTTACAGCCTAGGTGGAAGACAGACATTAATATGAAGAAAGATAAGGCTATAAGTGTCATGGGGCTGGTGGTAGGGTGAATATCAAGTGCTTAAGAGAAACCGATCTAAGTACATAGGTGAGAGCTAGTAGGGGAAATGAGGACTTAATCAGGGAAGGCCCCTTAGAGAAGATATGATTTGAAGAGGGCTTTGAAGGTAGGGAGAGTGGTCGTCTGTCATATATGAAGCTTCAGGAAGTTCCAGAACAAAGGAAGGGCACAGAAAAGGGGTCCGGGTGAGGTATATGAGATCAAAATAGAGTGAGTAGGTAAATAGTGATGATGAAGATGATAAAAAATAAATGGGATTGCAGAAAGCCCCTCCCTAAGTCACCAAAAGTTTGATGTGGAAATCACTCTAACATTTTCACACTTCAGAAAGTCTGACTTAATTACTCTGTCGTAGTCTCATGCAATGCATATCACCAGCCCAAAGGCCAGACAGCTTTGAATTTCCTCAGAAAATAGAACTGGCATTTTAAAGGCTGGGGAACCAGTGACAGCACGGCATACCCGGATTCCACAAAATGTTTTCTTTTGACTTCTTCCCAGTGAAGGAAATCTAATGTCAATGTACACGGCCCTGGGAGCACAGTGGATGGACATCCACTTTCTAGTCAGAAGGGACTTGATGCATGCCGATGAAAGAGAAGGTATCCTCTATTTTCTTCCCGACCAGGTTCCCTAATAGCACCAATTTCCCAGGGAGATGATGTGGATATCTGTACTCTGGAAGCTGAATGGAAGCGGAAAAGCTATAGGTTTCCAAGGCTACCAATGTAGAATGGATTTGAACTAGACAACAGAGGTGATCAAGCATCCACCACAGATCTCAGCATGAAGGGATTGCTGTTATTTTCCTTCCCTTTTTTATGTAATGGAATCAAGAGAAAAGAAGATGGTGATTTGGAATAGAAATCTTTATCCAAGGAATTTGTCCAAGAATCTCTTGTGTGCGGGAAAGGCTCTCCCCAGCTGCCTGGCTCCAAATCCACCTTGTTTAGAAAAACTGGTCTTCTGATTAATCCCCCAGACCAGACACATAAGAATAATAATAATGATATTCATCAAACTCTAGACTGTAAGATCATTCATTCATTCATTCAATAGTATTTATTGAGCGCTTACTATGTGCAGAGCACTGTACTAAGCGCTTGGAATGAACAAGTCGGCAACAGATAGAGACGGTCCCTGCCGTTTGACGGGCTTACGGTCTAATCGGGGGAGACGGACAGTCAAGAACAATGGCAATAAATAGAGTCAAGGGGAAGAACATCTCGTAAAAACAATGGCAACTAAATAGAATCAAGGCGATGTACATTTCATTAACAAAATAAATAGGGTAATGTAAATATATACAGTTCTTCCTATGGTATTTGTTAAGCTCTCACTATGCGCTTAGAGAAGAAGCATAGTGTAGTGGTGGATAAAGCCCGGGCCTGGGAGTCAGAAGGTCATGGATTCTAATCCCAGCTCTGCCACTTGTCTGCTATGTGACCTGGAGCAAGTCATTTCACTTCTCTGTGCCTTAGTTACCTCATCTGTAAAATGGGGATTAAGACTGTGAGCCCCATGTGGGACAGGAACTGTGTCCAACCTGATTTGCTTGAATCCACCCCAGTATGTAGTATATTTCCTGTCACCTAGTAAAAGCTTAAGAAATAGCATTATTACTATATTATTATTAATAACACTGTCCTAAAAGCTGGGGTATGTGCAAGTGAATTAGGTTAAACACAGTATCTGTCCCGCATAGGGTTCACAGTCTAAGTAGGGGGGGAGAACAGGAAAATTGACACGCAGAGGAGTTAAGTGACTTGTCCAAAGTCACACAGCAAGCATTTGGCAGAACTAGGTTTAGAATCCAGGTCCTCTGACTTCCAGGCCTGTGCTCTTTCCACTAGGCCATGCTGCTTCTCCAGACTGTAAACCCATTGTGGGTAGAGAATGTGTCTATAAACTCTGATATACTATACTCTCCCAAATACTTAGTACAGTGTTCTGCACACAGTAAGTGCTCAATAAATACTTGATTGACTGTCTGATTAAATAAGTGCTAACTTGGTGCCAAGTACTATATGGATGGCATAGGATAGCATAGAATCGTATAGCATGAATAGCAAGCACTATATAGATAGCTCTAATATGGATAGCAGTGTGGCTTAGTGGAAAGAGCTTGGGTTTGGGAGTCAGAGGTCATGGGTTCTAATCCTGGCTATGCCACTTGTCAGCTGTGTGACTGTGGGCAAGTCACTTAACTTCTCTGTGCTTCAGTTACCTCATCTGTAAAATGGGGATTCAGACTGTGAGCCCTGGGTGGGACAACCTGATTGTCTTGTATCTACCACAGTGCTTGGCCCATAGTTAGCACTTAACTTATAATAATGTTGGTATTTGTTAAGCGCTTACTATGTGCAGAGCACTGTTCTAAGCACTGGGGGATACAAGGTGATCAGGTTGTCCCACGTGGGGCTCACAGTCTTCATCCCCATTTTACAGATGAGGGAACTGAAGCCCAGAAAAGTTAAGTGACTTGCCCACAGTCACAAAACTGACAAGTGGTAGAGCCAGGTTCATCATCATCCTATGGATACAAGATAATCAATCCTTGTCCCACATCACGCATACAGTCGAGGGGGAGCAAGGACAGATATCAAATTCCCATTTTACAGATGAGGAAACTGAGGCCTAGAGAAGCAAAGTGACTTGCCTACAGTCGTACAGAAGACAAGTGGCAGAGCATGGCCCAGTGGAAAGAGCACCATGGTGTAGTGGCTAGAGCACAGGCCTGGGAGTTAGAAGGTCATGGGTTCTATTCACCAATCTGCAACTTGTCTGCTGTGTGACCTTGGGCAAGTAATATCACTTCTCTGGGCCTCAGTTCCCTCATCTGTAAAATGGGGAAAGAGACTGTGAGCCAAACATGGGAAAGGGACTGGGTCCAACGCGATTTATTTGTATCTACCCTAGTGCTTAGAACAGTGCCTGCCACATCATAAGCACTTAACAACTACAATTGTTATTGGGAGTCAGAGTACCTGGATTCTAATTCCAGTTCTGTCAATTGCTTGCCATATGACCTTGGGAAAGTCATTTAACTTCTCTGTGCCTCAGTGTCTTCAACTGTAAAATCGAGATTGAATACCCGTTCTCTGTCCTAACTAGACTGTAAGTCCCATATAAGACTGGGTCTGTGCCTGACTTAATTAACCTGTACTTTTTTTGTTGGTATTTGTTAAGCGCTTAGTATGTGCCGAGCACTGTTCTAAGCGCTGGGGTAGACATAGGGGAATCAGGTTGTCCCACGTGGGGCTCACAGTCTTAATCCCCATTTTACAGATGAGGGAACTGAGGCACAGAGAAGTTAAGTGACTTGCCCACAGTCACACAGCCGACAAGTGGCAGAGCTGGGATTCGAACTCATGAGCCCTGACTCCAAAGTCCGTGCTCTTTCCACTGAGCCACGCTGCTTCTCCACTGTACTTACCCCAGTGCTTAGAACAATGTTTGACACAGAATGAGCACTTAATGAATACCATAACAAAAGTTCATTCATTCAATTCATTCAATAGTATTTATTGAGCGCTTACTATGTGCAGAGCACTGTACTAAGCGCTTGGGATGAACAAGTCGGCAACAGATAGAGACAGTCCCTGCCGTTTGACGGGCTTACAGTCTAATCGGGGGAGACGGACAGACAAGAACAATGGCACTAAACAGCGTCAAGGGGAAGAACATCTCATAAAAACAATGGCAACTAAACAGAATCAAGGCGATGTACAATTCATTAACAAAATAAATAGGGTAACGAAAATATATACAGTTGAGCGGACGGGTACAGTGCTGTGGGGATGGGAAGGGAGAGGTGGAGGAGCAGAGGGAAAAGGGGAAAATGAGGCTTTAGCTGCGGAGAGGTAAAGGGGGGATGGCAGAGGGAGTAGAGGGGGAAGAGGAGCTCAGTCTGGGAACGCCTCTTGGAGGAGGTGATTTTTAAGTAAGGTTTTGAAGAGGGAAAGAGAATCAGTTTGGCGGAGGTGAGGAGGGAGGGCGTTCCAGGACCGCGGGAGGACGTGACCCAGGGGTCGACGGCGGGATAGGCGAGACCGAGGGACGGCGAGGAGGTGGGCGGCAGAGGAGCGGAGCGTGCGGGGTGGGCGGTAGAAAGAGAGAAGGGAGGAGAGGTAGGAAGGGGCAAGGTGATGGAGAGCCTTGAAGCCTAGAGTGAGGAGTTTTTGTTTGGAGCGGAGGTCGATAGGCAACCACTGGAGTTGTTTAAGAAGGGGAGTGACATGCCCAGATCGTTTCTGCAGGAAGATGAGCCGGGCAGCGGAGTGAAGAATAGACCGGAGCGGGGCGAGAGAGGAGGAAGGGAGGTCAGAGAGAAGGCTGACACAGTAGTCTAGCCGGGATATAACGAGAGCCCGTAATAGTAAGGTAGCCGTTTGGGTGGAGAGGAAAGGGCGGATCTTGGCGATATTGTAGAGGTGAAACCGGCAGGTCTTGGTAACGGATAGGATGTGTGGGGTGAACGAGAGGGACGAGTCAAGGATGACACCGAGATTGCGGGCCCGAGAGACGGGAAGGATGGTCGTGCCATCCACGGTGATGGAGAAGTCTGGGAGCGGACCGGGCTTGGGAGGGAAGATGAGGAGCTCAGTCTTGCTCATGTTGAGTTTTAGGTGGCGGGCCGACATCCAGGTGGAGACGTCCCGGAGGCAGGAGGAGATGCGAGCCTGAAGGGAGGGGGAGAGGACAGGGGCGGAGATGTAGATCTGCGTGTCATCTGCGTAGAGATGGTAGTCAAAGCCGTGAGAGTGGATGAGTTCACCGAGGGAGTGAGTGTAAATGGAGAACAGAAGAGGGCCAAGAACTGACCCTTGAGGAACTCCAACAGTTAAAGGATGGGAGGGGGAGGAGGCTCCAGCGTAGGAGACCGAGAATGATCGGCCAGAGAGGTAAGAGGAGAACCAGGAGAGGACAGAGTCCGTGAAGCCAAGGTGAGATAAGGTATGGAGGAGGAGGGGATGGTCGACAGTGTCAAAGGCAGCAGAGAGGTCAAGAAGGATCAGAATGGAGTAGGAGCCATTGGATTTGGCAAGAAGGAGGTCATGGGTGACCTTAGAGAGAGCAGTCTCGGTAGAGTGGAGGGGACGGAAGCCAGATTGGAGGGGGTCTAGGAGAGAATGGGAGTTAAGGAATTCTAGGCATCGATTGTAGACGACTCGTTCTAAGATTTTGGAAAGGAAGGGCCCTCCCAGTCCAGGGCTCTTTCTACTAGATCAACTCCTTTTAACTACCTCTTTTCAAATGAGCACTGGAACTGTCTGGGCCTCAGTTTCCTCCCCTGGAAAATAGAGCTGACAATTCTTTTGATGCTCAGTGAATAATTACAAATCTGAATTTATAAACAAAAATGATTTTGAGACCCGGGTGGCAAAAATAAAATAGATTATGATTGCTGCACAAAATAGAGAAGATGTGCAACTATTAAATTTGCCTAGAATTAGAATTAGAAATGAATTTATGTTTTTGAGATTGTCTTCGCATTCAGTAGTGCCAGAACACAACCACCAGGAAACACATTGTCTCCATGTAATCAAATTTGCTAGTGTATTCACTGCTTATCCTCCCTCTCTTCACAAGCTGCTAATTGCCCAGATTGAAGTACTAGAACCCGTGGTGATGTTTATGGCTTCAGAAACTCATAAAGTAGAGCTGTAAAAACCTTCCTGCTGATTGCACAGTAGGATATCCAGAAAATAATTAGCTCTAATCGACCTGTCCAGACACTTTAGGCTTTCAACTTAAAAAGCCAACTGCCAAATAAATAAATAATTACAGAGGTTCACATGGACCTGAGATAAAGCAATAGTATGTTTTCCAAGGTTTGTTTCCCCAGTCCCATGTTCTGGGCACAAATCTTTTTGACAGATGGAGCTACCTAAAATCATTTGGATCTTCGGTTCCAAATACATTGTGTCATGTGTTTGCCCTTTACCACTAGTTTCAACTGTATTGTTGAATTAACCAATCACTGATATTTACTGAGCATTTACTGTGGACAGACCACTGTACTAAGCACTTGTACAAAACATGAGGTTTGGTAGACATGTTCCCTGCCTACAGCAAGAATGGATGATTCACTCTTGGCTAGGATTAAGGCTGAGTTTAGGGTTAGTGGAGGAACATTCCACAGGATGATCCATTTATCGAGAACCATTCCAAGGGAGGAAAGGGGTGGAGGTACGTTGGCAGTTCTATATTCTGGTTTCTCTTCTCATCCCTGGACTAAGTTGGGGGTTGGAGAATACTACCGGTTTTTGAGGTCAATGGAGCACTGTAAATACTTTAAAGAATCCCCAGTACAGTTCACTAAGTTTCTTTCCCTTCAGTGCAAAAAGCATCGTCAGGGATATTTGAAAAAACAGCACCATACAGTTAGGGTTGGATGTGACCCCTGAAGGGCAGTAAGCCAATCTCTGCCTCCAGGCATACTTAACCTTGAAGGATGTCTTCTCTCTTACTTAGGTTTCAGAAAAAAATACTCCCCTCAGCTATAGGGATTGCCTGGATCTCATTCATTTGCATTAACCACCCAGATACTTTTCACAGGAAATAAAAAAATATACATAGCCATTCATTTCCTGAAGTAAGGTTAGTGAAGGAGGAAGGCAATGGTCGACTATTCCTGTGAAGCAAGTTATTCATTTTGGACACTTAAAAAAAATATACATAACCATTCAAGTGTCCAAAATGAATAACTTGCTTCACAGGAATAGTCGACCACTGCCTTCTTCCTTCACTAACCTACAATTTCAGAGTGAAGCTGTTATGTCATTTACTGAAATGGCATTTCATGTGGGATTCTTTTTCCATGAAATGGAAATGCAACAAGAAAAATAATCCATGTCCAATTTTATGCATCACCAACTCCTCCTAAAGATGGATGACCTTGATTTGAAGAACTCCCCAAATTGGTGAACCAATTATTTTTGCCGGGACATCATTTTAAATGCTGGAGCTAACAGAGATATATGACTGGAAAGCAAAACTAAATTGAAATAGATTCTATAGGAAAAAAATAAAATTACTGATTTACCAGAGACAACCTTTACATTAACTGTTTTTATAATTCCGCCAATTTATTTTTTTTAGGATTTTCAGAGTGTAATTGAAATAGTGTATTAAAAAAATCTTAGCTGAAAATTAAAAAAAATCCCAGTTAAATAAGACTAGAATATTTGTACTGTTAAACTCCTGCAGAGCCTTCATTTAGCTTATTATCCAACCAAAATGATGCCGGAAGACGTTGAGGGATCATACAACTTAACAGGCAATCAGTGATATTTATCAAGACTTACTGTGTACAAGGCACAGTACTGAGCACTTGGGAGAATACAGTACAACAGAGTTGGTAGGCACTTTCCTTGTCCGCAACAAGCTAACAATCTAGGGAGGGAGATGGACATCAATAAAAACTCAAGAAAATATGTACATATACATAAATGCTATGGGACTGAGAGTGGGGTGAATATCAAGTACCCAAAGAGTATGGATCCAAGGGTATAGACGGGGCAGAAGGGAGAGGCAGTTGGAGAAAAAGAAGACAATCACACAAGGCCTTTTGGCGGATATATGAACTTAATAAACCACAAAGTTGGGGAGAATGTTGGTCTTGTATACCCGGAGGGAAAGGGAGCTCCAAGCCAGAGGGTGGACATGAGCAAGGGGCCAGTGAAAAGCTAGATGTGATCAAAGCACAGTGAGCAAACTGGCTCCAGAAGAATGAAGTGTATGGGCTGGGTTGCAGTAGGAAATCAGTGAGATAAGACAAGAGGGGAGAGCTGATTGAGTGCTTTAAAGCCAACAGTAAGGAGTTTCTCTCTGATGCAGAGTTGGATGGGCCACCACTGGAGGTTCTTGAGGAATGGGGAGATGTGGATTGAACATTTTTTAAGAAAAATGATCCCGGCAGCAGAATGTAGTATGGACTGGACTGGGGAGAGACGGGAAGCAGCGAGGTCAGCAAGGAGGCTGATGCAGTAATTAAGGCACAATTAGAGGGAAAGAGGTAGAAGAAAAGCTTGCAAAAGATAGAATGAGCATCCAGAGAAATGGGAGAAGAACCAAGAGAAGATAGTGTCACTGAAGCTAAAGTTGCATAATGTTTCAGTGAGAAGGGGGAGGTCCACAGTTTTTAAGGCAGCTGAGAGATCTAGGACGATTAGAAAGGAGTAGAGGCTTTGGATTTGTCAAGAAGGTCATTGGTGACTTTAGAGAGGGCAGTTTCCATAGAGTGAAAGGGGCAGAAACCAGATTGGAGGGGATCAAGGAAAGAATGAGGAGAAGATGTTAAGACAGTGGATGTAGAAAACTCCCTCAGGGAATTGGAGAGGAATGGAAGGAAATGGGTGGGGCAATTACTGGAGAAAACTTTGGAGTCAAGGGAGAATAATTTTTATTTTAGGATAGAGGAGACATGAGCATTTTGGAAAGCAGTGGGGGGAAAGAAGCCATTGGAAAGGGAGCATGAAGATGGTGGCCAGGGAAGGAAGAAGGAAGGGGTCAAGGATTTTAATAATGTATGAAGGGATGGGGTCAGAGGCACAGGTGGAAGGGGTGTATTTTGAGAGGAGGTGAGAGATCTTTTTCTGAGGTGCTGCTAGGAATATTGGAGGAGTCGAAAAGGGTACAAGAGGAGGAGGGAACTGGAAAGGATCACGGGAGATTTGAGGGCAAACAGGCTTGGTGGTTTCAATTTTGTCAAAAAAGTTTGTGGCCAGGTCATTAAGGAAAAGAGGTGGGAGGAGTAGCAGGTGGACAGGGGATTTGAGGAGGGAATTAAATGTCTGGAACAGGTGGAAAGAGCAATGGGTATGGGAGTCAGAAAGGAGAAGCACTGCTGCCAGGTGGAGGAGAGGGCAGAATTAAAGAAAGTAATGATGAATTTAAGATGAATGAGGTCAGACGTATGTTTGGATTTCTGCTAGCAGCACTCAGCAGCTTGAGCACAGCAGCCAAGAAGGCATACTGTGGAGGTGATCCAGGGTTGTGGGTTAGTAGTATGAGATCGGTGGAGGGACAGGGGAGTGAGTCGCATGGAAAGGCTCTTTTTGGGGGTGTCAATTTGTGCATCAAGAGAAGGTAGTGTGGGTATGGAGACCAAATTGGGACATGATGGCTTTAGAAAATTGGAGTGGGCCTAAAGATCAGAGGTCACTGTGGGGGAACAAGATATGTTTGCAAGGAGTGGGTGTGTGGGAGAAAGAGAGAGCAGCTGAGGAAGCTGTGGTCTGATAGAGGAATTTCAGAGATTTGGTGAGGGTAGAGATTGTATGACTAGAGATGATAAAATCAGGTGTGTACCCAAGTTGGAGAGTGGGTGAGGTGGAGTGGAGCTAGAGGTTATTGGAATTGAGGAGTGAGACGAAGTGGGCAATGGAAGGACCACTGGAGACATCCACCTGCTTAGTAAAGGCTTCAAAGATCAATGTAGGGGCGGAGAAAAAGAGAAGGAATGTGAGAAAGGGATCAAAATGCTTCAGAAAGTTGGAGGAAGGTCCTAGGAGGCAGTAGATAACCATGACTACTAATTGGAATGGATGGTGTAGGTGGAATGATATGGGCTTCAGAGGAATAGACAGAACAATATTGGAAACTGCAATAATAAACTGAAATGCTATGGCCAACCAATAGAAAGGCAGCCAAGCTTGATATTAGAGACTATGTTTTACACACCAGAAGATCTCTTAGTCTTAGTGGATGGAGGCTCTTAGTTGAAACACATCTGAGTTCTGAGCATTTCAAGATGATCCAAAGTTGAAATGAAAGATGAAGGGTTAATGAGGAACCTATCTGACCCCCAGTTTTTAAAGTCATTGTTTAAAGAAAAGCATCTTTAGGGTATTAAAAAAAAAATCTGGTCCTCTGATCAACGTGGACAAATCTCTGGTAAAGAGAATCCTAGTAGATTCAGCAGGGGTCTGGGAGTCAGAAGGACCCAGTTTCTAACCCTGGCTCTGCCACGTATCTGCTGTGTGACCTTGGGCAAGTCACTTCACTTCCTCTGGACCTCAGTTCCCTCATCTGTAAAATGGGGATTGAGACAGAGCCCCACTTGGGACAGGAATTGTGTCCAACCCAATTTGCTTGTAAGCACTTAACCGATACCATCATTACTATTATTATTTGTTTGTATCTACCCCAGTGCTTAGTACAGTGCCACAGAGTTGTTTCTGATTTACAGCGACTCTATGGATGAGAAGCAGCATGGACTAGTGGCAAGAGCATGGGCTTGGGAGTCAGAGGCTATGGATTCTAATCTCAGCTCTGCCACTTGTCTACTATTTGACCTTGGACAAGTCACTTAACTTCTCTGCCTCAGTTACCTCATCTGTAATAATGGAGATTGAGACTGTGAGCCCCATGTGGGACAGGGACTGTGTACAACCTGATTATCTGGATTCTACCCCCGCTCTTAGAACAGTGCCTGACCCATACTAAACACTTCAGTGTCATAATTATTATTATTTATATTTTCTCCAGAACATCCTATCTTCTTCCATAATCTGTAACCTTGCTAACGGTTCTTTTGTTATTGCTGATATGGTTTCTATTCATCTAGATGCTGTTCTGCCTCTTCCATGTTTTCCCTGGATTTTCCTAGCATTTGTCTTCTCCAGAGAATTAGTTGTCCCGTTGATGTGTCCAAAATACGTTAATCTAAGTCAGGTCATTTGGCCTTCCAAAGACGACAGTGGCTTAATTTGTTCCAAAACGCATTGTTGTTAATTGGTCAGTGCGTGATATTCATAAAATCCTTCAACACCATGTTTCAAAAGAATTGATGCTCTTTCTATCCTGTTTTTTTCCACTGTCGAGCTTTCTGATCCATACACTGTCACCAGAAACACTGTAGAATTGACAATTTGTATTTTTGTGGCAATTGTTACATGAGCACATTTCATGATTTTTCCCCAGGCTCTTCATAGCAAATCTTCCTAACATTAATATTTGGGATACCTAATAGATGCTTAAGAAATACCACCATTATTTTTATGGTTTGGGCAAAGTCTAACTTCCTTTTGGATTCAGGTAACACTGCTCAATAGAAATAACAATTCACTCATTTCCCCCACTTTTAGATGCCCCACCGTACAGTGACAAAGAGAAGTGAGGTTCTATACTTGCCAGCAGATGTAGTGGGGAATCCTGCCGCAAAAGACACTATTTCCTCACTTGCAAGTCATCTCCTACTCCCTGGGCCCTAGTATGAAGGATTCCTCTTCCTCTTCCTTGCTTTCAATGAGGAAGCAGAATAAGAGAATGAGGTTGACAAATCTTCTATCCTTACTGGCTCCACACATCCTATATGGCAGTTAATCACTGAAGCCAGAGATGAGGACCAGCTCAAGTGAGTCAACCAATCAGTGGCATTTTTTGAGTGCTTACTAGGTGCAGAGTTCTGTACTACGGTCTTGGGAAAGAAATGATAATAATACTTATGGTATTTCTGAAGTGCTTACTATGTGCCAGGTACTGTACTAAGCGCTGGGGTGGATACAAGAAAATTAAGTTGGTCACAGTTCCTGTCCCATGCCACAATCTCAGTCCTCATTTTACAGATGAAGTAACTGAGGCCCAGAGAAGTGAAGTGACTTTTTCAAGGTCACACAGCAGACACCTGTCAGAGCCAGGATTAGAACCCATAACCTTCCGACTTCCAGACTCGTGCTCTATCCAGTAAGCCATACTGCTTCTCTACAACTGAGTTGGTAAATGTCATCCCTGCCCACAAGGAGTTTACAAGCTACAGAGGGAGAAAGTCATTAAAATAGATTACAGCTAGGGCACAAAGTAGAGTTTAAGAGTCAGAGTAATTGTTCAGCTGGGGTTTCTCAGTCACAAATTGTTGAATTTACTCACAAAACCTGATGCAAACACAGGACAGTTCCCTTCCTAATATCCCTTGTTGGAGAAAAGTGTGTGGGAGGCACTTTAGAATTTTGTAAGTTTGCTAAGGCATTCACTTTCTTCTCAGGGTCTTATAGGAAAGTTTCCAGGACTCTATTTGTCTCGACTACAGGAGGGAGAGTCAGACAGAGGCATATCCATTTCATTCCTAGCTTGGGCCATGGCTAGTGAGTGGAGGACAATCTGCTACAAGTCAAAACTCACCTGTTCTGGGCAGCAGTGGAACGGGAGAGAGTCGAGGGTGGAGACTTAGGTTTACGGTGTGGAAGAAGGCAATGGTAAACCCCTTCTGTATTTTTTACCAAGAAAAGTCTATGGATCCACTACCAGAACGATTGTAGATGGAGGTGGAACATTCTGGGAGAGACGTGTCCATGGCGTCACTATGGGTCAGAAACAACTCAACAGCATTAGACAAAACAAGGCATTCATTACCAAGTAGAGATAAATTGCCCCTGCACAACCAACACTCCAGTTCTCACAGTGTCCACGTAGGGATCGTACTCCATCACAATAATGTATCAGCCACAATAATTTATCGGCCACTTGCAGCACCTCTCATTGATTTCAGTCTATTTGTCTTTCGGTGTCCTGAAATGTCTGCTTAAAGGGAACAACCCCACCCCTGTGTGCTTTCAAGGCCTGGTCTTGCTGCTCTTTGATGTCAAGTAAATTTTTTGAGTTGCCAGCGATGAAACTGCTCTATCAGCCAAACGTTCCTTATCGGTTAGGTCTAGATCTCATTGCCATACTGAAGGTTGGACACCACTATACTATTTTAGACCTCTAGTTTGGCAGTAATACTGCATTGTCTCTAACTCTGTCAGGTTCCCAGTGGGTACTCTGTCCTTATTGTTTTGTTTTTCGATTATGTTTATTCAGGCAAAATTGGAAAATGTACAGTGTAGAGAATTTGGCCAGCATTAAGTTCTGTGTTACCAATTAAAATCTTTGGATGTATGTAGGGATTCAGTGTACTAGCAGAGACCCTAACTTTCTTAGATTCCTAACCATTAAATTCCTTGAGGGCTGGGCTCTTGTATTTTTCTCCTGCTGTACTTTCCCAAGCACTGAGTACTGTCACCTGCACTTAAGTTTTCAATATTATTAATATTAATTGTGGTAGTAATTATGGTACTTATTAAGTGCTTACTTTGTGACAAGCACCGTTCTAAGTTTTAGGGTAGATACATGATAATCAGGTCAGACAGAGTCTCTGTCCCACGTGAGTCTCAGTGGGTGGGAGAATAGGTACTGACTCCTCATTGTACAGCTGAGGAAACAGGGTCATAGAAGTTAAGTGTCTTTCCCAACATGACACAGCGAGGAAGTGGCATATGGTCCTCTGACTCTCAAGCCTGTGCTCTTTCAACTAGGTCACTCTGCTTCCTTTATTATGATTATTATGGTATTTGTTGAGCTTTTACAAGGTGTCAAATACTGTTCTAAGTGCTGGGGTAAGTTTAAGTTAAACATGTTGGGCACAATACTTTGTCCACTTGGGCTTCACAGTCTAAGTAGGAGGGAGAACAGGTTAATTGATAAAGAAACTGAGGCATAGGGAAGTTAAATGATTTAACCAAGGTCACAAAGCAGGTAATTGGCAGAGTCACGATTAGAACCCTGGTCCTCTGACTCCCAAGTGAGTGCTCTTTCCACTAGGCCATGCTGCCCCTCGGTCTACTGGTTGAATGATTTCTTCAGACTTAATTCATATTACTGTGATGACTTTTATATCACTGTGATGACTCTATGAAGCATTTCATAACCACCCTCATGTCTCCTCATGAGCTTCAATAGCACTAGTGATTTAAGGGACAGTGAAATAAAAACAGCTCCTAACCTCTTCAAGGTGGGGGTATATATATATATATATATATACGTTGGGTGTGGTCTAAGGCAAGGGAGAAATGGGAAGAAACCAGAAGGAAGTGCCTTCAAGACCATTACTTTATCTTCCCACAAACCCATAAGAGGGGAAGTTTTAGATCCTCTGAATGGACTTAGATTAACAGGGAGAGACCACTATTATATATTCATCCAAGCCCACTCTGCTCCATTTTTTCCACTTATTTATTTTGTACAGTATTGTTGCCCATAATGTTACAGATAAAAGTCCATAAGGATTACAGAAACAAAAGGGCAAGTGAGACCAGGGTGGGCAATTGAAGGTGAAAACAATGGGTAAAAAGAGAGAAAGCCTTAGGAAATACGACTAAAATGATAAAATTTGACCCTCAGGCTTGATTACTCCTCTCATGGATATCACTGAAGGATGAAAGAACAGAAATGAGTTCAGGGTGACTGAACTCTCCCTGGATCTCTATCACAGTCTACTTCCTCTGCTCTTGAACCTATGAAGCCCATCAATCGATCATATTTATTAAACTCTTACTGTGTGCAAGGCACTGTATTAACAATATAACAGAGTGACCTTGGGTAAGTCGCTTAACCTCTTTGTGCCTCAATTACCTCCTCCGTAAAATCAGGATTAAGAATGTGGGACATGGACTGCATCCAATCTGATTTGCTAGTATTTACCTCAGCACTTTTTACAGTTCTTGGCACATAGTAAGCACTTAACAAATACATTATGAAAAAACCCTCACTAATTTTCCAAACTTTTAACTTTCTCTTGAAGCTCTCATCTTCATATTGTATTAAATGCTTAGTACAGTGTTCTGAATATAATAAGTACTCAATAAATGCCACAGATTGATTGTTTTTTGAAATTTAAAGGGTGTCTAAACTCACCCTAGATCACTATTATAGTCTAGTTCTTTGGCTCTTGATCTTATGAAACCAATCAATCATACTTATTGAGCACTTAATAAGTATAATGTAACAGAGTTGGTAGACACATTCCCTGACCACAAGCATCTTACAGTCTGGGGGGGAGAAAGACATTAATATAAACATGTGCTTAACTACTCTGGGGCTGAGGGTGAAGAGAGTAAAGGGTATGAATCCAATTACCAAGATGACACAGAAGGGAGAGGGAGTAGAGGAAAGCAGAGGTTTAGCTGGGGAAGACCTCTTGGAGATATGATTTTAATACGGTGTAGAAGGTGGGGAGAGTGATGGTGTGTGGGATATGAAGGGGGAGGGAGCTCCAGGACAGAGGCAGGATGTGTGGGTGAGGAGTCAGCAGTGAGATAGACGAGACTGAGGTAAAGTGAGTAGGTTGGCTTTGGAGGAGTCAGGTGTGTTGGGTGATAGTAGGAAATCAGAGAGGTTAGGTAGGACAGATCAAGGTGATTGAGTGCTTTAAGCATTTAGTACAGTGCTCTCCACATAGCAAGCCCTCAATAAATACCATTGATCAATTGATTAATTAAAGCCAATGGTAAGGAATTTCTGTTCGATATGGAGGTTGATGAGCAACCACTGGAGGTTCTTGAGGAGAGGAGAAATAAGAGCTTAACTTTTTTTAGAAAATTGAATCGAGCAGCAGAGCGATGTATTCATTCATGCAATTTGCATTTATTGAGTGCTTGTTATGTGCAAAGCACTGTACTAAGCACAAGTACAGACTGCAGTGGGAAGAGGCAGGGAGGTCAGCAATCAGGCTGATGCAGTAATCTAGAAGGGATAGGAAAGGAAGTCAGAGTTGAAAGATGGTGAGAAACTGAGGATGACACCGAGGTTGTGAGCTTCTGAAACAGGGAAGATTGTGGTATCACAGATGCAAAAGTTTAGTGAAGGAGAGAGTCTAGGGGGGCAAGATAAGTTTTAGACATCTTAAGAGGAGGTGTCAGTGACACAGTCAGGTGGAGATGTCCTGCAGGCAAGAGTTCATGAGGGCTTGGAGGTTAGAAGAGAGGTTGGGACTAGAGAGAAATTTGAGAGTCTTCCCCCATAATAGTAGTAGCTGAAGTTATATTAGCAGATGAACTGCCCAGTAGAGTGAGCACAGAGCAAGGAGAGACAGAAGGGGGATCTCAAAACAGATCCTTAAGGGACCCATGCAATTGGTGGGTGAGGAGTGGAAGAGGCTCAGATCGAGGATGATGTGTACTTGTACAGATCTGAGAGAAAAGTTTTGCCTCTAGGCCAATCAAGAGAGAGGGCAAGCATTTTTATCTTTCCCAACTAAAAACATTCAAATCATAACAGAATGAACACAGCACAACCCCCTATAACAACTCAAAGACCAAGGCGCTCAGAGAATAACCTGCCATATACAGTAGTTGAAAGACCCAAAGTGCTTCCCGAAGATTCATTCATTCTATCATATTTATCAAGCGCTTACTGTGTGTAAAGCACTGTACTAAGCGCTTAGTACTTCATGATGTTCAGTGGCTGAGAATTCCTTCCTTTCACTCCCCACTGGAGTGAAAGTACAGGCAGAGTGGGAGAAAGATCCAGGGTCAATTGTGCTGAATAAAGATAGTAGGATCTGAATGCCAGGTGCTTGTGAAGCCCCACTCAGTTTCACTTCAAGATCTGTAGTTTATTTACATAAATAAATATATGTGCATCTGTAATTTACCTTTTTATATTAATGCCTGCCTCCCCCGCAGACCGTAAGCTTCTTGTGAGCAGGGAACACGTCTACCATCTCTGTTATATTGTACTCTCACAAGAGCCTATTAGTATGGTGCTCTGCACACAGTAAGTGCTCAGATATGACTGACATTGTTTGGCTTCAGTGAAACACATTGCCTGCAGTGTCCCACCCTAACCTAACCAGTGACCACACCTAAAATTCCTACAACCTTTGGGAATATTAGCAAACACTTGGTTTCTAGGGCTCATGGACGTGAATTACGCTGGAGTCGGGGAGGGCAGACTTCAACAAAATACAACATTTCAAGCCTTAAAGAAGAAGATTATGTGTTGAAATAATAAAGTTCCTTTACCACCATGATCCTGGTGGGAACAATTCAAATGCAATTGTTCCAATTGTTCTGCCTCTGAAAGAAAGTTGCTTTATAATTTGAGGCCTCAATTCTCCCATTTGTAAAATGGGAATAATAAAAACTGCTGTCTACTTCATATCATCAGGAGAAGATGTGGGGAATTTCTAAATATCGGCACTGGTCCTTTGGCAGGGCTGGGTGATCACCTAGAATGTGTCCCCGTCCCCCCCCCCCCAGTTGTTTGCATTGTGAGGACTGAGCAGTGTGCCCTATGAAAAGAGTACGGGTCTAGGAGTCAGAGGACCCGGGTTCTAATCTAATCTAATCTCTGCTGCTGTATGACCTTGAGCAAGTCACTTAACTTCTCTGTGTCTCAGTTACCTCATCTGTAAAATAGGGATTAAGATAGTGAGCCCTAAGTGGGATGGAGAGAAGGTCCAATCCAATTATCTTATATCTACTCTAGTGCTTAGTAGAAGCCTGGCACATAGTAAGTGTTTAGCAAATGTCACAAAAAAAAATCTAAACAGATATTTTTACAAGATATTTTCACATCTGTAGAAGGGAAATCCTGTCCAGACATATGTTCAACAAGTACTCCTCCTGTTTTTTAAGATGCCATTTTTTTGGAAGCAGAGTGGTTTATTGCACAGGGCATGGGCCTAGAAGTCAGAAAGACCTGGGTTCTAATCCTCATCCTCACTCCACCACTTGTCCACTGTATGACCTTGGGCAAGTCACTTCACTTCTCTGTGCCTCAGTTACCTCGTCTGTAAAATCGGGGTTAAGAATTTAAGCCTCATGTGGGACAGAGACTGTAACCAACCTGATAAACTTTCATCTACTTCATTGCTTGGTACAGTGCTTGGCACATAGTAAGCGCATAACAAGCACCATAATTATTATTATTCTTATTACCAAACAAATCCTGAGAACTGTTCATATAGCTGTTTTGGGGAACAACACAAAACAGCTGGAGGTGTTACAGAGGTCAGTCAAGATGATCAAGAGGATGGAGAAGCTTCTATAGCAGCAGAGGCTAAAATGTTTATGACTTCTCAGTTCCTGGAGAATGGGGCAGGGGAACACAAAAATTGCCATTCACTAAATCTCACAACACCAGACAAGGGGATGCCCACTGAGACTTGCAGGTGGTAGATTCAAAATAAATGAAAAAATAGTAAGAAGACTAAACTTATAGAAAGATTCAAGAAGGATTTGGATAAACTCAGGGGTGAGCAGTCCCTAATGAGTAACTAGAGGGTTATTGGAGATGTTACATAGTGCAATCATAACAATTAGATTTGATGTCAAGAGGTCAAAATGTCACTTTTCCTCTAAGCATCCTTTTCTACAACACCGGGCTTATCAATGGCACTTTGACTTTTTTTTTTAAATGGTATATGTTAGGTGCTTACTATGTTCATTCCTTCAACTGTTTTTATTGGGCACTTACTGTGTGCCAAGCCCATACTAAGTGCTTAGAAATGTCAACCACTCACTATTTTAAGGGCTGAGGTAGATACAAATTTATCAAGTTGGAAACATTCCCTGTCCCATACAGGGCTAATAGTCTAAGCAGGAGGGAGAACAGGTAGTGAATATCCATTTTACAGATGAGGAAACTGAGGCACAGAGAAGTTAAATGACTTTCCCAAGTTCTCACAACAAGCAATTGGCAGAGCTGGAATTAGTCAGTAAACTGTATTTATTGAGCACATACTGTGTGCAGACCACTGTGCTAAGAACTTGGGAGAGTACAACAAAATAATATAACAGCCACACTCCCCGCCCACAACGAGCTTTCAGCTTTAGAACTCAGGTCCTCTGACTCCCAGGTCCATTCTCTTTCCACTAGGCCATGCTGCTTCCAATGTATTAATCTCATATCAAATCAAAAAAGCTTTCAAATTACTTTATTCATTTGCCCTCTTTATTACAAAACTGATTAGGAGTGATGTATATATAAATGCCACCTTCTAATAATAATAATAATAATGGTATTTGTTAAGCGCTTACTATATGCAAAGCACTGTTCTAAGTGCTGGGGGGATACAACGTGATCAGGTTGTCCCACATGGGGCTCACAGTCTTAATTCCCATTTTACAGATAAGGTAACTGAGGCACAGAGAAGTGAAGTGATTTGCCCAAAGTCACACAGCTGACAAGTAGCGAGGTCAAGATTAGAACCCATGACCTCTGACTCCCAAGCCCAGATTCTTTCCACTGAGCCACATTGCTTCTCTACCTGCTTCTATCTCCATAGCTAGGCTTTTTGGTTTCCAAATATTTAGTAAATTCTTCATGTAACAAATGCTTGGGTTGGATCAATTTTCCCTCCTAAAATGGGCACTCTATTCAATTTCTAGGCAACTCCGTTTGGGTGGAAACAACCACAGTTTCAACTAGATGCATTTTTTAAAATCAAAAATCCGGACACTTAATTATCTATTCACAAATGCTCAGATTTTGTTGATCTCAAGTCTAGGTGTTGTTCTAACACACATACTCGTTCACAGCCACAGAATGTTCTGCAATCAGAGAAAGAAATGGAATGACTGTAACACATAATCATTACTCTATGTAAGTGAATTAATATCAACTGAGCATTTGTCATTTGGTAGAAATTTCTTAAAATAGCAAGTTGGAATTCAGATGTAGAAATCTAGGTTCCTACATTGTTGATTCCTCTTGCAAGATGATGCTAGCTCTGGCTACATGTCAATTTCATTTGATTTTTAAATTGGGTGACTTCTTTTTTTCCAGTGGTATTTGCTAAGCACTTACTACGTGCAGGGCACTGTACAAAGTGCTGGGGTAGATACAAGGTAATCTAGTTGTACACAGTCCATATCCCACATAAGTCTCATAGTCTTAATCCCCATTTTAAAGATGAGGTAACTTTAAGGCACGGAGAAGTTGTGATTTTCCCAAGGTCACACAGCAGACAGCTGTCCATTACCTTGCCCTTATCTCACCTACCTTCTCTCCTTCTGCATCCCAGCCCACACACTCCGCTCCTCTGGTGCTAACCTTCTCACTGTGCCTCATTCTCTACTGTCCTGACGTCACCCCCTGGGCCATGTCCTACCTCTGGCCTGGAATGCCCTCTCTCCTCAAATCCGCCAATCACACTTCCCTCCTTCAAAACCCTGTTGAAGGCTCACCTCCTCCAGGGGACCTTCCCAGACTAAGCCTTCCCTTTTCCTCAGTTCCCCCTCCCCTCCCCATCACTCCAATTTACTCCCTTTCCTCTACCCCCCTTCCTGCCCCACAGCACTTGCGTATATATGTACGTATCTATAATTTTATTTATATATATTTATGCCTGTTTACTTGTTTTGATGTGAATATACCTATAATTCTATTTATTTATGTTGATGCTACTGATGCCTGTTTACTTACTTGTTTTGATGTCTGTCTCCCCTCTTCTAGACTGTGAGCCCATTGTGGGCAGGGATTGTCTCTCTCTGTTGCTGAACTGTACTTTCCAAATACTTAGTACAGTACTCCGCACACAGTAAGCACTCAATAAATACAATTGAATGAATGAAAGGATCAAATTTAAAAGAAACAAAAAATAGAATTACCTAAAACTTCTCAAAATTGCCCACCAAATTACAGTGAGGTGAATGTATATCTGTACCAATTTCGCCTCTCTCTGCTGATGATTTAATTTTGCTTGATTATAATTATTCTCAAAATCTTGCAAAACTGA
Organism: Ornithorhynchus anatinus; assembly: GCF_004115215.2. Lineage (NCBI taxonomy): Eukaryota > Metazoa > Chordata > Mammalia > Monotremata > Ornithorhynchidae > Ornithorhynchus > Ornithorhynchus anatinus. Next base: position 54,173,943 of record NC_041731.1, on the reverse strand, counting down.
ATGCCCCAGTCCAAACATATTTTTTTTTCCCCAGTGTCTCTCATCTTGTTCCTCTAATTACAAGTTGGTTTCTCTGGCTGAGCTCTCTTTGCTATTCTTGGATTCCTGCCATGTAGCATCATGCCATTATCATCACTCAACTTTGAACCACACTCCTTTGGAATTAAGGAAAATCAGCAGCCTTAAGCCAATTACTTTTACGTAGGAAAAATGAAACTAGGATCCTCACCTCCCATGGGGATTAACGGTTCCTCTGCTCTCTTCAAGCACTGTGAGGCTCTCTAGCTAGTTCTCTATCCAAATTCCAGTTACAGTAATTACTTCCATTTTTCATGGCTAAATGTGAGTGCAGAACTGGTGCCCACAATTCAATACTCATCAAGCTTCACTCAGAGATGCATACTCTTCAGTAACCAGAAAAATGACTCAAAGAGGCATAAAACATCTGGTTATTAACAGCATCCGGAGAATATATTATCATTTTGCCCCCAAAACACACTTTCTACATTGACCTCAGAGCTATATATATACACCTTGCATCCTGCTGTGCAAAACCCACACTCCCTTTTAAGTGAATTTAGAGAGTAATCTCAGCTTACACTTAAAAAACTCAACTGTCTCCAAGGCCAACTGGAAGAAGCAGCTGGAAGAAGTTCGTTCTTTATCTCACATACAGAAAACACACTTGGGCTCCAAATTACAGGAAGTCCTTATCTTGACCATTTATGTCCAAGGGAGACTTTTATGAAAGCAGGAATCACATAGTGAACCCCAAGTGCATTTATTGCTAAAGCAGCTGTCAAGCACACTTCCTCCGCCAAACAAATGTTCATTTTTGGTTCCTGAAATGTGAGGACAATAGCACTGTGATACCAATCTGATCATTTTCCAAGACATCTGCCTGCACCTTCCTGCCCTTTTCATTGTCCCACTTTTCTCTGTCCACTGGCATGGAGCCAGTTATACCGACTTGTTATACCGAGCTCGAAAAAGGGTAATTAAATATTGATACATCAGATAATGACTTGATCCTGTCAGGGAGGAGCAAGTAAGTTGTTCTTTTCGAGGATGTATGTTAACTTCTAGATTATTAGGCTCTTATTTCTCCAAATTGGATTGCCATTGCAATCCATCAGTTTTTACTGGATGCATGGAGAAGACATGACTCCCTTGCGGAAAAGATAATCTAGTAAATTGTCACCTCCTGTCCACTAATTGGTATCCTACAGCTTGTGGTGTTTTAACCAGGAGAATGTAATCTTTGGATTTCTTCAACCTGTTGTCGGGGACCTTGCTCAGAGGCTCCTGTTTGAAACCTGTCAATCAACCAATTACATTTATTGAGTGCTTACTGTGTACAGAGTAGTGTACTAAGCACTTGGGAGAATATCGACCAAACATATTTATTGACTGCTTATTCTGTGCAGAGCACTCTTCTAAGTGACTGGGAAAGTACAAGAGAGATGGTAGACACGTTCCCTGCCTACAAGGAGTTTACATTCTAGAGAGGGAGGAAGACATTAATATAAATAAATTACAGATATGGATACAAGTTCTGTGAAGCTGAGGGTGGGATGAATAAAGGGTGCAAATCCAAGTACAAGGTCAGTGAAGAAGAGAATGGAGAAGAGGAAAGGGGGGGCTTAGTCAGGGATGGCTTCTAGGAGGAGATGTACCTTCAATGAGGCTTTGACGGTGAGGAGAGTGATTGTCTGTTGGACATAAAGGGGGAGGAATTTCCAGGCCAAAGGCAGGGCATGGACAAGGGGTCGGCAGCAAGATAAGTGGGATCGAGGTACAGTGTGTAGGTTGGCTTTAGAGGAGCAAATTGGGCAGGCTGGGTTGTGGTAGGAAATCAGAGAGGTAAGGTAGGAGGGGGCAAGGTGAATCAGTGTTTTAAAGCCAAAAGTAAGAAGTTTCCAAATACAATAGAGTTGATGGACACAATTCCTGCCTTCAAGAAATTCGTAATCTAATGGAATTTTACAATCTAGTGAGTCACAAGATCCCATCCCAAAGAATATGTCAAATTAGTTTAAGAAGGGCTCAAGCCATGGTTCTCCATTTTCTCAGTGGCAGGACAAACAGTATCGAGTCACATTAGGACAGAGTTTTGTCACCCTTGGAGACTTCCTGAGCCCAGTTTCTCACTCCACTTTCCCAGTTTGGGCATTTCCAGGAGGAGAGGTGGGGCCCAGCAGATAAATCTAGACTGTAAGATCATTGTGGGCAGAGAGCGTATCTGTTTTTTGTTTTATTGTACTCTCCCAAGCACTTAATACAGTGCTCTGCACCCAGTAAATACTCAATAAATACGAATGAATGAATGAATGAATGAATGAATGAATGAATGAATACCAGACTGGATTGAATCTAGGCTGAACTGTAGCCTCCCTTTCAAGGTGCAGTGCTTCACGCTTACAGTGTTTTAACCAAGTGCAGATATCATTTTGACTGCTGAGACTATAACAGTTTTAGTCTGAGGAGCCCCCAGAGCAACTACACAGGCACAGCAGCACAGACTCAAAGTCAGCAGGCAACATTGTTTAGTGGATAGAGCACAGGCCTGGCAGTCAAAAGGATTTGGGTTTTAATTCCGGCTCCCCCACTTGTCTGCTATGTGACGCGGGGAAAGTCACTTCACTTCTCTGTGCCTCACTTCCCTCATCTGTAAAATGGGGATTAAGACGTTGAGCCCTGTGTGTCACAGGGACTGTATCTAACTTGATTATCTTTTACCTACCCCAGCGCTTAGTACAGTGCTTGGCACAAAGTAAACACTTAAATACCACAATTAGTGTTATCATTAATGGTGATGATGATGATAATAATAACAGTAATAATAATAATAATTAGATATCTTCCTGTTAAGACCAGACCAGATTTGAAAAGTGCAATCTAGCTTGAGTTGGAATTGAGATTCAGCATGTCTTAGTGGATAAAGCATGGGCCTGGGAGTCAGAAGGACCTGGGTTCTAATCCTGGCATCATCACACTTGTGCTTTATGACCTTAGGCAAGTCACTTTACTTCTCTGGGCCTCAGTTCCCTCATCCGGAAACTGAGGGTTAAGACTAGGAGCCCCGTGTGGGACAGGGTCTGTGTCCTATGTTCTACCTCATTAGCTTGTATCTACCCCAGCACTTAGTATAATGCCTGGCACATAGTAAGCCCTTAACAAAAACCACAATTGCTATTGCTATTATTATTATTAGATGGGCCAAGACAGAAGAGATCAGAAATATCTGGCCCAAGCAGTACTTTAATTCAGTCATCTGTAAATTATACCTTCATTGCTATAAGCCATCTTGTCTTGTTTGCCAATGGGCAGCAGGGATCCAGGCAAGGCTGTGAAATCTATAAAAAATTCAGTTTCCACTGAACATCACAGGTCCTGTTGATAGTGGAAGACTTAGTGGAAGATAGTTCAAAGACCAACTTCATCCCACAAACTGAAGCAAAAATTTACTCTTTGATTAACTAAACTAGGATTCCCTTTTCAATTTTTTTTTAATTATTAAAACATTTTTCCAACTGAATTCAGTGGAAGTCCATGAATGTTTGGTCTTCATAAGCAATGAGTTCTAATCAAGGCTTCACCACTTGCCTGCTGGGTGACCTTGGGCAAGTCACTTCAGTTCTCTGTGCCTCAGTTACCTCATCTGTAAAAGGAGGATTAAGACTGTGAGACTCTGTCCAAACTGTTTATTATTTTTATGGTATTTGTTAAGTTCTGTGTTCCAGGCATTGTACTAAGCACTGGGGTACATATAAGCTAATATAGTTGGTCAGTCTTAAACCCAATTTTGAGTCTTAGGGCTCACAGTCTTAACCCTAATTTTCCAAATGAGGTAACAGAGGTACAGAGAAGTGAAGTGACTTGCTCAAGGTCACACAGCAGACAAATGGTGGAGCCAGAATTAGAATCCAGGTCCTTGTGACTGCCAGGCCTGTGCTCTATCCACCAGGCCATGCTGCTTCTCTCTACCCCAGTGACTAGGCTGGCCTAGGGGAAAGCACAGAGGACTAGGACTCAGAAGACGCAGGTTCTAGTCCCAGTTTTGCCACTAGCCTGCTGTGTGACCTTGGGGAAGCCACTTAATTGACCTGTACCTCAGTTTTCTCATCTGTTAAATGGGAATTAATACCTGTTCTCCCTTCCCATTACACTAAGAGCCCACGTGGGATATGGATTGTATCCAACTTATCTTGCATCTACCTCCACTACTTCATACAGTGCATAAAGAACATAGTAAGCACTTAATGAAGTCCATGATTATTATTAGTGTTGATTTTGAAACCCCATATGCTACTCTGATAATTTAGAAAACACTTTCTTATGGGGGAAGACTGCTGCTAATTTTGCACCTTTCATGGTTAACATTCAAATATATTTCAAAATATCAGTAATTATTATCTTTCAAACATTTCTCCAAAATAAGCCCCCCCTCCAAAAAAAAAGCTTTTTCTCCATTATAGATTTTGATGTATTTTTTCTCCAACTGTGCAGCCAGAATAAATTAAATTGAAACTTATTTTTCACATGGACCTTTGAACACTTTCAAAATTAAAGAAACGCTTCTGACTTCCAGCTTGCCGTTCCCCAGTTTCTCATATCATCACACGGACATGCAGTTGCCTTTCCCTTACTTTCATGCTAAAAGGCTCATGACACTCTTTTTTCTCTGTCTTCAGAAATTCAGTTTCTGAGGGAATCAGGGAACAATTCTCAACCTGCATTCAGTGAGCAATGATTAAACCAATTAGCCCTGTTTCCCTGATCATTCATCAAACAATAACTGATAAAAGAAAATGTTTCATCTGACCTTGGGCCTCTCACTGGGCAATATTAAGGAAGGGAGAGATGACTGGGATGGGGGTGGAGGGGAAAATGACTATTTTGGCTTCTGTGGTTATTTCTGCGATAAGCTCAGTAGCTGAGGAGCTGTTCAGAGTGTAAAAGGGAAATGTCCTTTTATGCTAGCACAGTGTTAGAGACTGCCAAACCTTTCAGTAAGTAGAGGATTGGGAACAGAGGACACGTACCAATGGGGTAATTTCAAAGTATTTCAGTGAATATGGCCGATATGGCCAAAAATGAAGATAACTAAAGAAAATCCACAGCAGAAAAGCCAACAGCACTAGCAGCAAGAGCAGGGGCACAAACACATGAAATAATAAATAATAATAGTAATAATAATTTGTTATGTCTGTGCCAGGCATTTTACTAAACTCAGAAATAATCACACTGGAGAGAGAACAGCATCTGATAGTGCCCCAAGGCAGACTTTGCTGTTCCTTACTTTGACTGCTGCTGCTACTTTGACTGCTCCCAACAGCTTCTGTCCCTGGCAAACATTTCTGTGAGTGAAGGGAATGTGAGAAGGGTCTGGATAGGAGAAGTCCAGAGGGGAGTATGAGGGAAGCACTGAGAAGGACTGTAAGTTGTTGCGGTCGGAGAATGCGTCTACAATGCCGCTGTATTGTACTCTCCCAAGCACTTAGCACAGTGTTCTGCACACAGTAAGTGTTCATTAATTGCCATTGATTGATTATTAAGGTTGAAATAGCAGGGGAGCTCACCCTCTAGACTGTAAACTCATTTTTGCTTGTTTGTTTTAAAAAATGGCATTTGGTAAGCCTTTACTATGTGTCAAACACTGTTCTAAGTGCTGGAGGGGTACTTCAGGTGAAACCTCTCCTTGGACTATGGATAAAAAAGGCAGAATCGAGGTGAATGGCAGCCCTGAAGTAGAACGGGGTCCTGCAGTGAGAATGGACAAGGACCAGGCCTGGGAGACTTCAGTCAGCCATTATGGGGACTACAAAGAAGGAGCCGTACTCCCAGGAAGAGTCCAGACCCCGAGAGTCTTTGAGCCGTCTCCACGGGCCCTGCCTTCTGGGGCTGAGGCCAGAGAAGCAGAGAGAGAATAAAGGCAGTAAGTGTTCAATAAATACCATTATTTGATTGACAATTGCCAAATGCTGTACTAGGCACTTTAAAAAAAAATCACTTCTGTCCCACAAGGAGCCCACCAACTAGGTTAAATAAGAGGCGTTCAGGGATCAGTGAGATACACAGGAGGAAAGATGAAAACAAAAACTATAAAAACGGGGCAAGGATGGAAATAAATGCAACAATATTAGGGCTCTGTGGCTAGACGCACAGGGTTTCAGACTTCTCATGGCTCAGGCCAAATGTCACAAAAAGCCTTAGTGGATCAGTGTTACAGGGCTGGTTGTGGAATCACACAGCTGTTGGTATTTGAATCTTGCCCGATCTGGAGAAGAGGCTGATGAGAATTCAGATGGCATGGATTCAGGGCAGCTTACCTCATCTGTGGTAGGCTCTAGCAGCTCTGTTTTAAGGGATTGGTTGTGAACTCATCCTGCAGCAAAGAGAGCCCCTTCCTAGCTCTATGCAAGTCGGCACATCTTTAACGCAGTCAGAACTGGGTTCTCTTCAGTCGCCACTTGGACCTTATTGAACGTGAGAGAAAATTCATAATGAAAAGAAACCATATCAGCATAATGGATGCGAGAAAACCTGCAACCCCAGTTCAAACCTTATTCAACCCCAGAGAATTCACATTTTCCCAAACATGGAAAATTGGAAACAATTTAATGCATTTCAAGTCCAACTTCCACATCCGTTATCACATCCTCCAGCATGGTGGCCATGGGATGTGTCTCTTATGTTGTTATCTTGTATTCTCCCAAGTACTTAGTACAATAAGCATAAGCATTACTCTAAGTTGTGTGCAACTCTAATACACTTACAGTTGAACAAGGTAAGAGTTCAAAGCAGCATGGCTTAGTGGAAAGAGCCAGAGGACGTGGGAGTCAGAGGACGTGGGTTCTAATCCCGGCTCTGTCACTTGTCTGTTGTGTGACCTTGGGCAAGTCACTTAACTTCTCTTTGCCTCAGTTACCTCATCTGCAAAATGGGGATTAAAAGTCTGAGCCCCACGTAGGACAACCTGATTACCTTGTATCTACCTCAGGGCTTGGAACAGTGCTTGGTACATAGTAAATGCATAACAAATACCATAATTATTATTATTATGAATATGATTGATTGGTTGGTCTAAAATAGCTTGAACAGGACCAGATATCCCACCTAGGCTAAAGGATCCCAGTGGTGAAAGGGAAAGGACCACACAGAAAATTTTTACTTGAGACTCTACTAGCCTCATCATTACACCCTGGCCTCGTAAATCCTGAAGATTTTTTTTCTAGACAGCAAAATTTGTGTAATAGTTGCCATTACACAAGCCTATTGATAGAGTCAAATGCTTTTATAAAGTTCACAAATGCAGTACTCAGTACTGCTTCTCCTGAATTGGGCCTACAGAAAAGGTCATGTCTACTGCACCTCACTGCAGTCTTTGCCAAGTTGGTTAATGATGTTTTTCAGAAACCAGTGTGCCTAAGGACTATGAATTCCTGGGTAGGTTAATTGAATCATATTTATTCAGTGCATATTCTGTTCAGAATTCTGTCCTGACACAGAAACTCTGATAACACCCCTGAGCTCTTCAGTCCCATAAAAACCTTCTAATTAAACTTCTTACCACATAGCTATGCCCACCACCAAAGTCGCTGCCCAAAGGATTGGATTGGTCACTTGGCTCTTTTCTTTTGTTCTGTTTTATTTTTAATAGCACTTACTATATGCCAGGCACTGTACTAAGCACTGGAGTAGGTACAAGTCTATGTTCTCTATGGAGCTCACAGAGTTAGTGTCTTTTTTTAACGGATGAGTGAACTGAAGCAAAGAGAAGTTAAGTAACTTGTCCAAAGTCACACAGCAGACATGTGGCAGAGCAGGGAGTAGACCCCAGGTCCTCTGATTCCCAGGCCTCTGCTCTTTCCACTCGGCTATGCTGCAGTTCAGGGTGGTTGCCAGTGATCTGTAAATTCACAGACGGTCTGGAAAAATGAGCTAAAATTGATTGTGTCCCTTAAACCTGTAAAAATATTTTGATCTCCATAAAAACAGAGTCTGTGGGTTCCACTGTTTCACTGCTTCCAGCCCTTAGGGTGGCAGCTGTGATAGACACAGCTGCCAAATTCAACATAATGTCAAATAATTTAGCTCAAGGCATGATTTCCCAACTCTTCAAGGTAGACCATGACACCTACTTCCACCCTCAGAAGGGAGCTAAGACATTCTTTTCCTCCCTTCTTCCTTCCTCAGGTTTATTTTCACTCAGGCTCCTGAATCATTACTACTACTAATAATAATAACTGTGGTTTTTAAGTGTTTACTGTGTGCCAATCACTATACTAAGCCCTGGGGAAATTGTATGACTGTCTTAGAGCAGACGATTGGGAAAAATTTGCAACACAAAGATGGTCAAATGAAAATAGAGCCATGTAACAAATGAAAGAAACTATAAAGCAAGAAGCCACCTTTACATATCTACAATATGGAAAGGATTTTCAGCATGGACTGGTCTTTTCAGCCACATGGATACATACTGATAGACTCTCATGCACCATCTTCAAAACCAGAGCACGACTTTATACATGTATCTGGAGAATATTCTCCCTTATCAATAACCTGAAACGTGAGTTACTTTGCATTCTTCAGGAAGAGATTCAAGAAGGAGAAACATTTCAAGAGCACTAGGTACTGCCCTGCCTGTTCCCTTCTAACTTTTACCACTTTCAGTTCTTGGCTGATGCTGGTTACTTAATGGATGCAGTTATATCACTAATAGTCATTCCCCCTGCAAATCGATCTGCATTTAGTAATGCTAGGGTAAGAAAGGATCCATTAGACCAAGTTCATAGAGTATTTTAAGAAACCTATCCTCTTTTCTTTGTTCTCCTTGTCTCTCCTCTTCTTAGGTTTCAGTTCAAGGACATTAGTACTGTGTACTAATGAAAAAAATTCTGTGTGCAACCCTAGCCAGCCATTTGGGGTAAATAATTCAGGTTTTAAATGCCTGACCTAAGATTTGGTGGACTCTATCAGAGCCAGATAACCTGCCAAAATTTTAGCATCCAGGACCAAGTCAATAAAAGTTCATTGATTTTTGCCCCCTCTCTAAGTTTGCAAGTTTGGATCAAAATTAGTCAAAACTACAAACTACAATGTGAGCTATATTTCAAGGTGACTAATTTAACAAAATATTGCCTTCTACAAGGTAGTACTAGATTTTTGCAAAGGATTTTATAACCCATTTATATCCTTTTGCTGATCAGACAGAACCTACGTTAATAACTCAAAATGGCATATCACTACTGCTGTTTCTTCTAGTCAGTGATGCCCTTGACATGTAGAAATCTAACTGATGACGAATCATGACTTGGAGTTAAGAAGCTTTATTAGCTATCTTTAAAAAGAACTGACTAAAAATGTATTTAAATCATGTGATGATGATATCAAAATGATGTTCTATAGATTGAACTGTCTTTATTTGTGAAAATGACTCCCATATTCACGATTTCCTAATTTAAAGGGGAAAAGAACCCACCTTTCCTTGCCCCAAACATAGTTACAGATTTCTTTTGTAGAAGGTTTAGTTCATTATCTAAGCAAGTTGGTCTAGCAGAGAAAGACTTGGGAAAATTATACCCCAAGGTGAATTTTGAAACAACGATGTCACATTGAAATTGATGCTTCGTCGATAGTTATCAGCCTTCCTCAGGTGCTTGCTCCATTGACTATTACAAAGATAGAATCTTTTTCACATCTCAGGTTATCCTATTGGCAGCTCCATAAAAGCCTTACACCTGAAAATGTTTTATCTCTTCAAAGAGCAGAATCCATGGAAAAGAGCAAACCACTGAGAAATCTTACCCTTAGCTGGCAAAGCAACACGATAATGTCATATGAGGTAAAACAGAGAGGGAGGGTAGAACATGAACCTTTTCATGAAACACTCATGGTTGGAATGAATGACTGACAGCTCTGGGAGTTTCTGAGTGGATGAGGAGGCTGGGAATGTTTTCAAAGACAGTAGTTGCAAAAGGAGCCAAACTTTCCTCATTACAGCTCTCCCCCAAAGCTTCACCAGAGATGAGAAGCAGCATGGCTTAATGGAGTGAGCACGGGTCTGGGAGTCAGAAGGACCTGGGTTCTAATCCCAGCTCCACCACTTGCCTGCTGGGTGACCTAGGGCAAGTCGCTTCACTTCTCTGTGCCTCAGTTCCCTCATCTCTAAAATGGGGATTAAGAGTGTGAGCCCCAAGTGTGCCTAAGTGGGTAGGAAGGAAGAACCTGACTTTTCCACAATCAAGTACAGTTCTATTTCTTTCTAACCATTTGCACCTAAATCTATTTTCTGTTCCCCTCCTACCTGTCTTTCTCTCTTATAAAGTAATAATAATAATAATGTTGGTATTTCTTAAATGCTTACTATGTGCTGAGCACTGTTCTAAGCGCTGGGGTAGACACAAGGGAATCAGGTTGTCCCACGTGGGGCTCACATCTTAATCCCCATTTTACAGATGAGGTAACTGAGGCACCGAGAAGTTAAGTGACTTGCCCAAAGTCACACAGCTGGCAAATGGCCAAGTCGGGATTTGAACCCATGACCTCTGACTCCAAAGCCCATGCTCTTTCCACTGAGCCACGCTGCTTCTCTCTTCCCCCTTCTACCCCACTCTCTTCTCCCCCTTGCCCACCAACTCGAAACATACTCACCATAGCTCAGACAGAATTTCTCAGGCTTCTAGGTGTAAGGTTACAGACATTATTTAACCAGAGATCTAGTGTCATTGGTTCTCGAGATTGGAGTCAGAAGACCTGGATTCTAGTCTTGCCTGGGGGATCATGTTAAGTGACTACCACTCGCTGGGCCTCCTGTTCCTCCTCTATAAAACGAGCACAATAATGATTCCCACCTGTCTCCCAGAAATAAAATGAAGAGGATTGATGTCAATAATTTATAAAGGTCTTTGGATGAATGATACTATATAAGTACAAGGAACAGTGGTAGAGTCAGTAATGAAGCTCAGATCATCTGACACTACTTCAAAGCTTGATTCACTATGAGGTCTCTCTAAAATGCAGGTTAAATAATATTACAGAAGTTATCTTCCAAGTTATCTTAGAGAAACAATGTGCCCTGGTGGAAAGAATGTAGGGCTGGGAGTCAGAGGACCTGGGTTTTAATCCCAGCTCTGCCACTTGCCTGCTGTGTGTAACCTTGGGCAAGTTGCTTAACCCTTCTGTACAGTTTCCTCACCTGTAAAATGGGGATTCAACATTTGTTCTCCCTTGTATGGACATTATGAGTCTCATGTAAGAGCAGGACTCTGGCTGACCCAGATCATCTTGTATCTACCCCATGGTTTGACACAGAGTAAGTGCTAATGCCACAATTATTATTTTAATTTTTTTGTCTTTCTTCCGCAGACTCTTCCCTACATATCCTACTACTCCAATGAGGAATTTACTGACTGAGCTATAAATTCAATTCTTTCCCATTGCTGTGCAATTTATTTTAATTTTACGAACCTTATGTTCAGGAAATTCAATCATTTCAACTATTTTAGATTTTAAACTAAATGTAGATTCTTTGTGTTTTCTAATTCTGTGGAGCCCTAGGTGAAATCCAGACTAGAAGTTATAATACTCTTTTGATGATTCTTAGCCTATTAACAGCAGGCCCCGGCATTCATCGCTTAGGATAAAACCTTTCTCTCATTTATAGCACTGGATTTAGAAAGTTAAAGGGTTCAAACAATGATCCTTGACTTAATCTGATCTTTATCTTGTTCAGTATATTATTGGCTGCCTAATCTTACATCTTGAAAGGGAGGGTAGAAAATGAGTGATTCTAAAACTCTTGTTTTCTGCATAGTGCTAATTTGCTTTCTGAAGAATTTATGTACTTATGAGTTGATCTTGTGCAAGATATTTTTAAAAGTGAAAAAGCAATTGCTAAATAAAAATAATCAGGAGCAATATGGCTCCAACAGTTAATACATTTAAACTTTACTTCTGCCCATTAGAAACCAAAGTTTTCCAGTTCCCTCCCTGGGTTAATATCCTTCCAGTATATCTAAAGATCTGGCCCAAGCATTTGAGCCAGAGTCCTTGTTCTAATTTTGGCACCCAAAAAGTAACATAACTTCTTTCCAGTCATGAGGGTACTGTTTTATGCCTTGAAGTAGCAACTAATGAGGAGTTAATGCCCTTGTGAGTCAAAAGACTTAGAACAAGGAAAGAGCACGGTTCTGGGAATCAGAGGACCTGGGTTCCAATCTTAGCTCTGTCACTTGTCTGCTGTGTGAGCTTGGGCAAGTCACTTAAAAATGGAGATGAACCACATGTTCTTCCTCTTACTTAAACTGTGACCCCATCTGGGACAGGGACTGTGTCTGACCTGATTATCTTGTATAGTTCTTGGCATGTAGTAAATGCTTAAAATTATTATTATTATTACTATTCAAAAATAATAATGATGGTATTTGTTAAGTGCTTACTATGTGCCAAGCACTGTTTTAAGCACTGGGGTACACACAAAGTAATCGGGTTGTCCCACATGGAGCTCACAGTCTTAATCCCCATTTGACAGATGAGGTAACTGAGGCACAGAGAAGTTAAGTGACTTGCCCAAAGTCACATAACTGATGAGTGACGGAGCTGAGATTGGAACCCACAATCTCTGAGTCCCAAGCCCATGCTCTTTTCACTAAGCCATGCTGCTTCTCAAGATCTGGACATAACTTTAACCCTGGGTGGGTTGTACTCTCCCAAGCATTTAGTTCAATCTCTGCCTACAAGGAGCTTACAATCTAGTTGGGGGGACACAAAATAAAATAGATCACAGGTAGGGGAAGCAACGGAGCATAAAGATAATGTACATCCGTTCTTGGGTGGTAGGGGTGGAGTGAGTATGGAAGTGCTTGGGGCTATGAACACAAGTGCATAGGCAATACAGAAAGGAAGGAAAACAGTTTGGAGATGATGAGAGGTTAATCAGGGAAGGCTTCCTGAAAGAGATGTCTTTTAATAGGACTTGGAAGTTGTGGAGAGTAGTGATCTGTCAGATATGAATGGGGAGGGAGTTCCAGCAGGAGGATTCTCACAGTCTTTTGGTCTTGGGTCCAAAAGTCATTCAGACAATATCCCAATGAAATAGGGCCCCTGTAAAGCTCTAGTGTGGAGCAGAGAGCAGTGGTCACCCACTTTGGTCAATGAAAACAAATACCTTGGCACTCATATGCCACATTATGGACCTTATCAGGAGAAGAGAGATTACTGTTGTGCTATAGTTTATAAACTTAATAAATATCTATTTACTCTTCCAAAGTGATGAATGTTTTTACCCTTGAGGCAGTAGTAGTAGGCAGATTACCTCGGTTTTGCACAAATAGTTTTGGGCTATGGCTTGTCATGGGTGAAAAGCTATATAGTCCTCCGTTAAAGGTAATGAACTTGTAAGATGGAACATAGGCTGAACTGGCAGTATGGTTTTGTCTTATTTTTTTCCGAATAATTAATTGAATCATTTAAATCAACTTCAAATTACTAAAAAAGCATTTTGCACAGTAATCTATTTTAGGTATGGGCAGATAGCACCTATCTTGCCACTGACCCATTTCCCACATTCTCCCTCTGACCTCTCACCACCCCCGTATATGCCAGACCACCACTCCCCCACCTACAAAGTCTTATTCAGGTCACATCTCCTCCAAGAGGCCTTCCCTGATTAAGTCCATTTCTCCCCAGCTCCCTCTCCCCTCTGCGTCATCTATGTATTTGGCTCTGGGACCTTTGGGAATTTGGTATTAGCTCTACCGTCACACCACCAGCACTTCCATGCATATCTAAAAATTAAGTATAATGAATTATTTAATGCTTGTCTTCCCCTCTACACTGTAAGCGTACTGTGGTCAGGGATCTTATCTACCAGCTGTGTTGTTTTGTACTCTCCCAAGTGCTTAGTACAATGCTCTGGACACAGAAAGCATTCAATAAATACTAATGATTGATGGATTGATTAACGGATATCGGCAGCAAAGAACACTTTTCAACTCACAGAAAAATACAATGTAACAGAAATGGATGTCTTAATGAGAGAGAATGACTTTGACATAAGACAACAGGAGTACTACGCATAGAAACACCAGGAACCCTTTCTCAAAGCAAGTTTCAGACTGGATTGCTGTGACCAGCTGTCTTCCAACTAGCACTCTCCACCGTGCAACTGATCAGAGCTTCCCAGTTGGCTTTATTTCACTGTGCTCTAATTGATCATGAAGAGTGCTGACAGGAGGAACAGCAGGCTGCAGGATATTCACATTCGCTCCCATGCCTCCAACTACCATCTCTGTGCAGATGATTCCCAAATCTACATTTTCAGCCCATATATCTCTCCTTCTCTGCAGTCTCGTATTTTCTTCTATCCTTAGGATATTTAACATGTCCAAAAGAGAACTCCTCATCTTACCACCCAAACCCTGTCCCCCTATTGACTTTCCCATCACCATAGACAGCACCAATACCCTCCCTTTCTCACCAGCCCATTCCCTTGGCTTTATCCTCTAATCAACTCTCTCATTCAGCCAGTATATTTAATATGTCACCAAATTCTGTCAGTTCAACCTTCACTAACTTCACTAAAATCCACTCTTTCTTCTCCATCTAAGCTACCATGTTAATCCAACTACTTGCCTTGATTATTGCATCAGCTTCCTTGCTGACCTCCCTGCCTTCTGTCTCTCTCCCCACTCCAATCCATGTTGCCATCTGGGGCTTTCTTAATCAATCAATCGATCATATTTATTGAGCTCTAACAGTGTGCAGTACACTGTTCTAAGCATTTGGGAGAGTACAATATAACAGAGTTGGTAGACACATTCCCTGGCCACACACAACAAGCTTACAGTCTAGAGGGGGAGACAGACATAAATATAAATAAATAAGTTACAGATTTTCACATAAGTGTTGTGAGTCAGAGGGAGGGGTGAATAAAGGGTGCAGATCTAAGTGTAAAGGTCATACAGAAGGGAGTCGGAGAAAAGAAAATGAGATCTTAGTCTCCTCCTGGAGGAGATATGCCTTCGATAAGCTTTTTAAAGTGAGAAGAGTGATCATTTCTTGCATATGAAGAGGGAGAATGTTCCAAGCCAGAGGCGGGGCCTGGGCAAGAGGTCAGCAGCAAGAAAGACGAAATGGAGGTACAGTGAGTAGGTTGGCTTTAGAGGAGCAAAGTGTGCAGGCTGGCCTCTTGAGGAATGGGAGTGGTGGGGCCTGCACCCTGCCCCAATCCCTGACCTTGGTGGAAGGGGAAATGCAGGGAGAGAAACCAGGTAGATTTTTCTACAAAACCTTTTGTTCCATGTGTTCTCCATTCCTCAAGAACTTCCAGTGGTTGCCATCCACCTCCTCATCAAACAAAAACTCCAAACCATCGGTTTCAAAGCACTCAATCACCTTGCCCGCTCCTACCTCACCTCGGGATTCTCCGACTACAACCCAGCCTGCACGCTTCGCTTCTCTAATGCCAACCTACTCACTGTACCTCCATCTCATCTATCTCCCTGCCCAACTCTGACCCACATTTTCCTCCGGCCTGGAATGCCTTCCCTCTTCATATCCAACAGATGATCAACCTCTCCCCACCTTCAAAACTATTAAAAGTGCATCTCCTCCTAGAAGCCTTCCTAACTAAGCCCTCATTTCTACTTCTATTCCCTTCTGTGCCGTCCTTACTCTTGGCTTTGAATCCTTTATTCACCCATCTCTCAACCCCACAGCACTTATGTACATATCCATAAATTATTTATATTAGCATCTAAATCCCCCCACCTGACTGTAAATTCTTTGTGGGCAGGGAACGTTTCTACCAACTCTGTTGTGCTGTACTCCCCCAAGTGCTTAGTTCAGTGCTCTGCACATAGTAAGTGCTCAGTAAATGTGATCGTTGGATTGATCAGTAAACCTGAGGAATCATACCACCAGAGAGGAGTAGATAGAGTTTAAATGAGCTACCCCTCACAACAGTTGGGGTGTTGGATGGCAAAATTAAAGAAACCTTGGTGGTCAAAGGACCTGATCATTATGATTCACATACCCCAGTACTGAATCTGGGTTAAACATTTTTATTAAATATGAAGAGCTCAGACAGCTCGCTTCATAGAACTTCATTTAGTACTGGTTTTGTTTTATTCTGTTTCCTCTTTTCTGTATTGAGAACAGAAGACCAGTAAGAGTTAAAGAGTTAATTGCCCACCAGACAATTCTGATAACTATTGTGTACTCTTTCTGGGTCTGGAAGACTCTGTGGGTGGGGGAACAGGCTGGAATATCTGCGACCTAGCTCAATTTCTGAGAGTTTTTTTATGGTGACAGTCCCATAACTAAGAGGGTTAACAGGTATTGAATCTTCACTCTACAGTTGAGGAAACTGTAGCGGACAGAATTTAAGTGATTTACCCAAATTCACACAGCAAGAAAATGATGCACCTGGGATTAGAGCCCTGGTCCTCTGACTCATAGGCCCAACTCTTTCCAAAAGGCCACACTGCTACCCAGATTTAAGGAAAACAAGAAAAATGAAGGAAATGGGAGTTATAAATATATTCCTTTCCAGAAAGCTTTTGAATGCTCACCTGTATATATTTTAGCACTGATTGCCTTACACAATTATCAGATTATTAGACTGTGATGGAATCCTCTGCCTTCTTGCTCTTATTTCAACATTATATACTCTCCCAACTAAAATATCTAAGGAATAGAAATGAAATAAAAGTAGTCATTTTTGTGGACTTTTTAAAGCCACCCCATTCTTCCATGTCCACACTTTTTTTTGTTCAGCATCACCTAAAATGCCTGCATTACTGATTCATCCTCCTTACTGACCACACAGTCTATGGTAAGCCCCCAATAAATACGACTGAATGAATTTGACCTGACTGTAATTTATGTGAACTTCTTGGTACAGGCTGTAGTAAAAATGTCTCTATCTAAAATTGTTTTTGGTCTTTTAACAATGGTAGAAGGGAGAAATTTGGGCTTAATCCTTAATATATGCTCTGTAAAGGGAGGGTGAGGGGGGTGGGACCTGATTCATTCATTTATTCAATCAACTGTATTTATTGAGTGCTTACTATTTGCAGAGCACTATACTAAGCACTTGTAATGTACAATTTGGCAACAGATAGAGACAATCCCTGCCCCTGCCCCATACATAATAAACGCTTAACAAACACAATAAAAAAAATACTATAATCACACGATTTGACTATACCTAGAAGAGAGTAGGCACTATGGAGTTAGCCAGTGTGACTGCAGAAAGACTAGGTTCTATCAACGAATCTAATTTTCTGTCATACAATATAGGCCTGGGGCTGTGAATAAGAAAATTAAAGCACATGGTAAAGTTCTTGTACGATACTTTTTTTATCCAGTTTTTTTTTTTGAAGCAGTGTAGGGGGAGAGGATGTTGGGAGGCTAGCCTGTGCTCTTTTTTAATGTTTAAAAATCTTGCCCTGGGCAGTGTTTCCAAGGAAACACCTCTCCCAGCAGGGTAGAAGTGAAAGTGGTCAGGCTCACCAAAACTGGGCCTAGTCTCTGACATTAACTCAAAGTCAAGACAGAACAATGTTGTAAAATTGTCTCTGGCTAGAAGAACCTCTGAATCAAACAGCCAATCAATCCAGGGTATTTACCAATCAATCCAGGGTATTTATTGAGTGCTTACAGCTTGTAGAGGACTGTACAAAAAGCTTGGGGGAGCACAATATAATAGAGTTGGTAGATGCTACCCCTCCCTCCAACCATGAGCTGATTCCCTGGCCCAGCCCACATAAGGCACTCTCATTGCATGGTGAAGTGGATAGAACAGTCCTGGGAGTCAGAAGGTAATGGGTTCTAATCCCAACTCTGCCACTTAACTATGTGACCTTGGGCAAGTCACTTCACTCCTCTGTGCCTCAGTTACCTCATCAGTAAAATGGGGATTGAGACGGTGAGTCCCATGTGGGACAGGGACTGTGTCCAACCCAATTTGTTTGTATCCACCCCAGTGTTTAGTGCAATGCCTGGCACACAGTAAGTGCTTACGAATACTACTGTTATTATTTCTACCCATCCATCCCTCCCAGGCTAGCCTTTTTCCAGTCCCAACTCCCAGCTCTGCACCACTTATCTGCCGCTCCCTCTCACTGGCTCCCTGCTCGGCTGCCTCTGTGATTCTGTGCCAGCAGGAAGCAGGGAACCTGGCTTTGTTGTTCTCTGAGATCCCTCCCATTGTTCCTTCAGGACCTTTAGGCAGGAGGAGCTGACTCTAGGGCCACCAAGCCACTTTCCTTGGATGGACATGTCACCCCCATCCTCAAAAATCTCCAGTAGTTGCCTGTCAACCTTTGTAGCAAGCAAAAATTCCTCACTATTGGCTTCAAAGCTCTCCATCACCTTGGCCCCTCCTATAGCCCAGCCTGCACATTCCGCTCCTCTGGTGCTAACCTCCTCACTGTGCCTCGTTCTCACCTGTCCCACCATCAACCCCTGGCCCACGTCCTACCTCTGGTCTGGAATGCCCTTCCTCCTTACATCTGCCAAACTAGCACACTTTCCCCCTTCAAAGCCCTACTGAAAGTTCACCTCCACCAGGAGGCCTTTCCAGACTGAGCACCTCTTTTCTGCTGTTCCTTTTCCCCTCCCCATCTCCCCGACTCCCTCCCTCTGCTCTACCCTCCTCCCTGCCCCACAGCACTTGTGTATATATGTACATATTTTTCTATTGATTTTATTAATGATTTGTATATATCTACAATTCTATCTATTTATAT
Organism: Ornithorhynchus anatinus; assembly: GCF_004115215.2. Classification (NCBI taxonomy): domain Eukaryota; kingdom Metazoa; phylum Chordata; class Mammalia; order Monotremata; family Ornithorhynchidae; genus Ornithorhynchus; species Ornithorhynchus anatinus. The sequence goes on along the minus strand of NC_041731.1, from coordinate 54,155,185 downwards.
TGTTGCTATTGATGCCTGTCTACTTGTTTTGTTGTCTGTCTCCCCTCTTGTAGACTGTGAGCCCATTATTGGGTAGGGATTGTCTCTATTTGTTGCCAAATTGTACTTTCCAAGCGCTTAATACAGCACTCTACACACAGTAAGTGCTCAATAAATACGATTAAATAAATGAATGAATGAACCCTGGACCCCTTCCCACAACTTTCTCTGAGGCAGGGAGGGCCAACCCCTGACAACCTTCCACGGTGTGAAAAGAGATGAGAATGGACCACCTCCCTCTCACAACTAACTGCCTGGAGCCCCTCCATCACTAGATAGAGGGAAGCTCTGGGCCCCCATAAATAATAATAATGTTGGTATTTGTTAAGCGCTTACTATGTGCAGAGCACTGTTCTAAGTGCTGGGGTAGACACAAGGGAATCAGGTTGTCCCACGTGGGGCTCACAGTCTTAATCCCCATTTTACAGATGGGGTAACTGAGGCACAGAGAAGTGAAGTGACTTGCCCACAGTCACACAGCTGACAAGGGGCAGAGCTGGGATTCGAACTCATGACCTCCGACTCCAAAGCCCATGCTCTTTCCACTGAGCCACGCTGCTTCTCCATAAATCAAATGTCTCCCAGGAAACCCAGCACCCAGGCAGTAGAAGGGGAGGTGGAAGGAGGGAAAACCTCCCTGAAAATTAAAAACATAAATGTTAAACATTTTTAAAAGAATCTTTTATTTCTGAGGAGAGGTGGGGTCAGAGCCTTTGCACTTGGGTGGTAATCTTCTCGATAAGGTCTGTGGTACAGGTGCTATCTCGAGTGTCCCAAGAAATGGCCATCTTGGATCAGGTGGGAGGCAAGCAGCCGTCCCTGCCGTAACCATCCTGAAGAGGCTGCTTATCTCACTTCCTGTCTAAGGCTGGACTCTCATGTTGGCCATCACTATTCTATAGCGAGAAGAGCAGAGCGGTGATTTCTCTGGAATTGCTAGTAATGAGCTTCTAACAACAAAAAAAGTACTGCCTACTTCCACTTTTGTCTCATGTCATTAAATGGTAAGACCAGTCTAAAAGAATTCATTAACTCGTACCTATTCCAGAATTTAGAACAGTGCCTGACACATAGTAAGGGCTTAACAAATTCCATAACGATCACAAGCTGCTCCGTGCTTGCTGTAAAATATTTTTACTATTTTTAAATAGTGAAAAGTAAGTCTGATTGGGTGGGATGGAAAGGGGGAAGGACTGGGGGGTAATGGGTCTGGGTCAGACCAATCCCTGGCCCACATAGGGTTTACAGTCTTAATCCCCATTTTACAGATGAGGCAACTGAGGCACCAAGAAGTGAAATGACGTCCAGCAGACAAGTGGTGGAGTTGGAATTAGAACCCAGGTCCTCTAATTCTCAGGCCTATGCTCTCTCCACAAGGCCATATTCCTTATTTTTTTCCCCATGGAATTTGTTAAATACTTACTGTAAGCCAGGTACTGTACTAAGCAGTGCAGTAGGTATAAGCTAATCATGTTGGACACAGTACTTGTCCCCATTTTAAAGATGAGATAGCTGAGGCACAGAGAAGTGAGGTGACTCACACAGCAGACTAGTGGCAGCGTAGGGATTAGAAACCAGATCCTTCTGACTCCCAGGTGCATGGTTTTTCCACTAGACCATGGCTGCTTCTCATATTTTAAAGAGTTCCATGGATTGCATGGCTGTGGTCTCAGAACTTCACCATTAACAGATTATTGAACCCTTTCTATATGGAGAACACTGTACTAGGCATTTGGAAGCATATCAAACTAAAAGATACAGTCCCTGCCTTCAAGGAGCTCACAACCTAATGGGACAGACCAAGTGAACATTAATTGCCAAATAAACCATAAAGCACAGTCATAAATGATAAAAACACAAATAAGCAATTAAATGCTAAATGCAGATGTGGGTATGAATAATAAAGTTGTTTAGGATGGTGCTGATTGAAAGTAATTACTTAGGGACTATCTCCCAGAGAAGCTTATCTCCCGGAGGAGGAGCTAGCTTTTTCAGAGGACGTTCAATTTGAGAAGGGATTTGGTTTAGCAATTTGAAGGGAACAGGGATTTTCATGAAGCGAAAAAGATGGGAACCGTAGGTTACAGATGGGAAAGTTCTGAACCAGGGGCAGGTAGACGATCAGCTTGGAAAGTTCCCCTCTAGATTGTAAGCTCGTTAATCAATCAATCTATGCTATTTATTGAACGCTTACTATGTGCAGAGCACTTTACTAAGTGCTTGGGGGAGTACAATACAACAGAATTAGCAGGCATGTTTCCTGCCCATAGTTGTGGGAAGCAGCAGGGCTTAGCAGATAGGCCACGGGGCTGGGAGTCAGAAGGACCTGGCTTCTATTCCCATTCATTCATTCATTCATTCAATCATATTTATTGAACACTTATTATGTGCAGAGCTCTGTACTAAGCACTTGGAATGTACAATTCGGCAACAGATAGAGAAAATCCCTGCCCAACAATGGGCTCACAGTCTAATGGCCACCTGTCTGCTCTGTGACCTTGAGCAAGTCACTTCACTTCTCTGTGCCTCAGTGCCTCATCTTTAAAATGGAGATTAAGAGTGTGAGCCCCATGTGGGATGGGGACTGTGTCCAACCTGATTAACTTGTATCTACCCCAGCGCTTAAAACAGTGCTTGGCACATAGTAAGCCCTTAACAAATAGCATAATTATTATTACTATCTGGGGGGAGACCCCCTTTCAGGATTGCAGCTGGAGAGTTTCCAAGACCAGTCTCAGCTAAATAAGGGAGAGTCAAGCAGAGCATAACCATTCCATTCCAACTTGGGCAGTGGCTAGCAGTGGAAGACAATCTGCTGCAAGTCAAAACTCACCTATGCTGGGCAGTAGCGGCATGGGAGAGAGTTGAAGGCGGAGACTCAAGTTTACTGTGCGGAAGAAGGCAATGGTAAACTGATTTTATATTTTTACCAAGAAAACTGCGTGGATACACTATCAGATTGACTACAGATGGAGGTGGGGAATTCTGGGAGAGATGTGTCCATGGAGTCGCTATGGATCGGAGTTGACTCAACAGCATAAGACAAGACAAGGGGGAGATGGACAGACAAGAACAATGGCAATAAATAGAGTCAAGGGGAAGAACATCTCGTAAAAACAATGGCAACTAAATAGAATCGAAGCAGAGAGGTGAAGGGGGGGCGGTAGAGGGAGTAGAGCGAGAAGGGGAGCTCAGTCTGGGAAGGCCTTTTGGAGGAGGTGAGTTTTAAGTAGGGTTTTGAAGAGGGGAAGAGAATCAGCTTGGCGGAGGTGAGGAGGGAGGGCGTTCCAGGACCGCAGGAGGACGTGGCCCGGGGGTCGACGGCGGGATAGGCGACACCGAGGGACGGTGAGGAGGTGGGCGGCAGAGGAGCGGAGTGTGCAGGGTGGGTGGTAGAAAGAGAAAATGTCAAGGTTAGGGGCTTGTGAGCTAGGCAGGATAGTGGTGTTGCCTACCATGATAGGAAAGACAAGAGGAGGGGAGGGTTTAGATGAGAAGATAAGGAGTTCAGTTTTGGATATGTTTAGCTTGAAGATTTGACAGGACATGCAGGTAATGTTGGTATTTGTTAAGCGCTTAGTATGTGCAGAGCACTGTTCTAAGCGCTGGGGTAAACACAGGGGAATCAGGTTGTCCCACGTGGGGCTCACAGTCTTAATCCCCATTTTACAGATGAGGGAACTGAGGCACAGAGAAGTTAAGTGACTTGCCCACAGTCACACAGCTGACAAGTGGCAGAGCTGGGATTCGAACTCATGAGCCCTGACTCCAAAGCCCGTGCTCTTTCCACTGCACCACGCTGCTTCTCTAAAGAAGCTAAGGTAGAGATGTCCTGAAGGCAGAAGGCAACGTGAGATTACAGGGAAGGAGAGAGGTCAGGGCTGGAAATGTACATTTGGAAATCATCTGCAAAGAGATGGTAGTTGAAGCCATGGGAGCAAATGAGTTCTCCAAGGGAGAGGGTGTAGATGAAGAATAGAAGGGGACCTAGAACTGAGCCTTGAGATAGAGAAGGAGCAATCACTGTGGGCAGAGAATGTGCCCATCAATTCTCCCAAGTGCTCAGTACAGTGCTCTGCACACAATAAACAATAAATGTGATTGATTGATTGATTGAATGATTGATTGATTGATTAAAGAGTTCAAGCTGGGATGTTGTGAGAGAACTGAGTGGTTAGAGAAGAGAGACAGATGGTGAGAGAAGGAAGAGAAGCAGAATTTTTAATTTTTAAATTTTTTCATACATATCAATGAACCAGTTATTTTTGTCCTAGAAAAACAACATTGATTGTCAGAAAAATAATGCAATATGTACTTCTATGTCCCCACCTACTGTGACCGTGAGCCCCGTATGGTATAGGAACCGTATACAACCTGATTAACTTGCATCTATCTCAGCACTTAGTGCAGTGCTTGGCACATAGGAAACACTATGTTATTATTATTATTATTATTTCATTATTATTAACATAATTCCAGGAGCAAATTGTATATAGCTGGGGATTAGTGAGTGAAGAAACGTCTGGGTTAGATCCAGGAAAATCCCAAGCCCCAACAATTCAGAGCAAACAGTGAGTACTGCAGAGGGCTAGAAACATTCTCTTAAAAGAGTTTGACTTGTTCCTGAGAGCAAATGGATGAAATCTAAAAAAGGACCCTCAGAAAGTTGCAAGATTCCTAAATATAGCAGAGAAAGGAGCTGTGTCATTGCTTAATAGCTTTATTCTATCTGAATGAGAAAAGAATTACTGCCATCTGGTAATCCAGAGATTTCAGATGAACTGTCTACCAAAAGATAAGGAGACCATCTAGAGATTCTCACTGGGATAAAAAATTAAGCAGAAAATGAAACTTTTGCAAGCTACCCATGTGCCAAAGGGAAAACAAAAGCTGCATTCTTGGGACTCTTAAGATTCCTTCATTAGAAATAACAAATATTGGTGTACAGGAGCATAGGAATTGGGTTTAAATGAAAGCACTGAAGAACAAAGGCCTGCAAGTCACAGTACCTCAGTTCGAATCCTAAATCGGGCATTTATCTGCTGTGTGACTTTGGTCAAGTTACTTAATTTCTCTGCGCCTTGGTTGCCTCATCTGTAAAATGGGGATTAAGATTCTGAGCCCTACATGTTGTACCAACTGTGTCCAACCTGATTAGTTTACATCTACCCCAACGCTTAATACAGTACCTGGTACCTAGTAAGCACTTAAGAAATTTTAAATGATAAAATTTAAATTACAGGTATGCCCTAGGCACACTCCAGCTGCCCCCAATATCTACTAGCTCTGAATATAGCCATTATTGTATGATATTTTAACCCAGGATAGAGTCAACCCAGAATACAATCAACCAGGGGGTCAGTAGCCCCATGCTTCCTTACAAGAAGAAGAAGGCATAGTCTCTCAACTACTAGCTGATATTTGGGAATTGAAGAAGTCCTGACAGAGATTAGAGGTGTGAAGAGGTGAAGACAGAAAGAAGGCTGTGAATCACCCTGAATTAGACCACATTTTTATGGTATTTGCTAAGCATTTATTATGTGTCAAACACTGTTGTAAGTGCTGGTGTAGGTAGGAGTCAATTAGGTAGGACACTGTCCCCATCCCTCATGTAGGAAGAAGAATAGGTATTTAATCCCTATTTTACTGTTGGGGAAATTGAGGCATAGGTAGATTAAGTGATTTCCCCAAGGTCACAAAGCAAACAATTAAAGAGTTAGGATTAGAATCCAGGTCTTCTGACTTTCAGCCCATGCACTTTCCACTAGGCCACGCTGCTTCAGTTTGTTCAGCAGTCAATCCACATTAATCCCTCAAATACCTTTGATCGATAAGTACCATTGATTATACAGTTCTCTATTTGTACAGTGCTCTGCACACAATAATCCCTCAATAAATACCATTAATTGATAGATATCATTGATTGACAAATTGAAAAACCAGAACCATAGTCAGCAGAAGAGGCTCGTACAACTGAAACTTCCTGCAAAGACTCAAAATCATATAGTTCCTCATTTACTATTATGATTTTAAGCTTTGAATTAATTCAACAAAGATTAAATAATAATGCTAATATAGCAGTTTAGAGCCCATAAAAGAATTAATGCTATTTTTCCAGAGGTTCTTGAATGATGCCTCCACATTTTTTTAGGGACATAATCTTACTGTATTGTGAGTACATCTGTGACGAATTATGTATATAATTAACAGGGCAGCAGCCCTAGTCAACAGAAATAGACAGGGGTTATAGCAAGAGGTTAACCAAAATTTGCCCAAGTAGATATGGGGACAAGGGAACTGGCCTATTTAATTACAAAAAAGTGGTAGGACTTAGAAACCATCAAGATGCCCTTTTCTTTGAAAAATCTGAAACTGCAGTAGTGGGTAGAAATATTTTGCCTTTGTATGTTAGAGCAAACTATAAGCTCCCTCTCTCTAGACTGTAGTTCCTTGTGGGCAGACAACATGCCTACTGACTCTTTCTGCTTAGTAATAATAATAATGTTGGTATTTGTTAAGTGCTTAGTATGTGCAGAACACTGTTCTAAGTGCTGGGGTAGATACAGGGTAATCAGGTTGTCCCACGTGGGGCTCACAGTCTTAATCTCCATTTTACAGACTAGGTAATTGAAGCACAGAGAAGTTAAGTGACTTGCCCACAGTCACACAGCTGACAAGTGGCAGAGTCGGGATTCGAACCTATGACTTCTGACTCCCAAGCCCGTGCTCTTTCCACTGAGCCATGCTGTACAGTGTTCTGCACATAGTAAATGCTTGATACCATTGAATGATCAATAGATTGATTGAATACTGGAACCAAAAAGATGTAGTACGTATAATTAATTAGAAATGATACCATTAACTTGAGCAATTTACAGTGGAAAAGAAAGAAGAAAATTTTGGACTTATAAAACCATGCACCCTATTAAGAAATGTAAAGATAAATGAAGGCAATCAAGATTGCAATATGAAGCTAATTCTGTATGGAACTTAGTTTTGTTGGATGCAGGTACCCAAATATGTATTTCACCACAAGAGTGGTACAAAAGGTTAAAATTTTAATTAGAACTATGTGTATGCTCATAAGAAACATTCAAATCATATCCTGGAAATAATATGCACCACACAATTTATTGTTGTTAAGGGGAATGATGTGGTGGTTTGGAATGTACAGATATCTATAGCATTTCTGTTTTATTTGCCAAAGGAAAATAGTCTAAATGTTGAAAATAGATATTAATTGGTAATTAAAGCAAGGGGAAGTTATGTATCAACTATATCATTTACAAATAAGGATTAAATTCTGATCATTTCTGCTCAAAGGAATGCAGCATTAATTTTATGAAGAGATAGGATAAGAAAAGCATAATGAGTCAGAAATCAAAACATAGTAGAGGAAATATGTCAACTTGTTAAATATTCACATTGATTAGTGATAGGGAAAAAGAATATATCATCTAGATTTTGTTTGAATCCCCAAGCTTAATTAAAATATTAAAAGAAAATATTTTCCCATGCCCAGATATTTTTGGTAATTACCAGAAATAAGTATATTTGTTTTTTAGATACATTTTGGGGTTCTGGCCGAACACCAATGAAAGAATCTAATAAGGCTGCTGTAATACTCAATATTTCATTTGGAATGGGTACTTTTACGTGGCTGTCACTTACACAGTGTCCTGCTCCCGATGGTTTTACATAAAACAATTCAACAGATACTAGAAGATAGAGAAGGTACAAAAGTGCACATTGAAGATATATTAGTTTGGGAAGCAGCTAAAAAAACATGAGCGAAAACTTGAACCGACGATTAAAATACAAGCAGTCAAGAAACAGAATGAAAGCGAACGTAAATTTAGATTGAAGGCAGTGCCATATTTTAGGGGAAAATTTATCAGCAGGTGGTGTAGAAATAGATCTAAATAGAATACAGGCCGTTACAAACATCTATTTCAAAAGACTAACAAGGGCTTCTGAAGACCTAGTGAACAAGTTCTATTTTTTGGAGAATATATTCCAAATCTGATTATAAAGCAAGACACAGAAGGTTTTTCACTCCCCTATTCCCATTGATACTCGATGACTACTACTGTCTAAATGACTCTGATGAAGTCTTTGATGATGATGTTGATGATGATGATGATGCTAACAACTGTGGTACTTGTTAAGTGCTTACTATGTGCCAGGCACTGTACCAAGGGCAGGGGTGGATACGAGCAAATCAGGTTGGACACAGACCCTATCCCACATTGGGGCATACAGTCTAAATCCCCATTTTACAGTTGAGGTAACTGAGGCACAGAGAAGTGAAACAACTTTCCCAAGGCCACACAACAGACATGTGGCAGAGCCAGGATTAGAACCCATGACCTTCTGACTCTCAGGCCTGTGCTCTATCCGGTATGCCATGCTGCTTCTTCAGTGATGATGATGATGTTAATGACAACGCTGTCTACCATGGGAAACAAAGCATAAGCCCAGGTCCTAAGATTTCCGAACCGAGACCCTGAACAAAGGAATTGATTATAATGTTAGTGGTTTGCTCAGTACCAATCAATCAGTGGTATTTATTGAGCACTCACTCTCTGCAGAATATTGTGCTACGTGCTTGGGAGAGTACAATATAAAAGAGTTGGTAGACGCGTTCCCTGGCCACAAGGAGCTTAGAAAGTGGACTCATCCCATGACTTATCTAAGTCGCAGCTAAGACACCATCTTCGCTAAATATTTAAAGGTTTCTTTGAGTTCAAGAAATTGGCATTTAAAATGGAATTGAAACCCCCGACGATCCAAAAGTTTTGTTTTTCTAGAATAAAACTAAAATTAGCATATTGCCAAAAACAAATTGAACCGATTCCTTCCGCCACTTGCAACAGATGGAAGCATCAGAACCCTGTAACTCCTTCTGTACTGCCCACTCTTAATTCCCAAAATCTACAGCCCAGAAGCTTCTAATAGCAGAGACAAAGTCATATGTCTTGAGAAACAGTGAACTTGAGCCAAATAAATAGGACTAAAACCACTGGCTATTGCTCCGTGATGTCCATAATTTAGTTGTTTATACTCATTTATGTTCATGTCTGTCTCCCCGTCTAGGCTGTAAGCTCATTAGAGGTAGGGAACGCTTCGACCAACTCTGTTACATTGTACTCTCCTAAGTGCTTAGTACAGTACTCTGTACACATTAAGCGTTCAATAAATAAGATTGATTGATCTATGTTTTGACCACAGGTTGAATTCCCTTTCATTATTACCTATACTAGAAAAAGCCCTTGGACTACTGAGTAGTAATCTGAGGGTCTGGCAAATGCTGAATAAAAATGTCTGAATGAATAAATGAAAGGTTCCTGGGACAGGAATATTTGGATCCACTCAGGCCATTTCCAACCACTTCCAGCATCTTGGTGCATCTGTGGTGGCTGTGGCTGCCCCCTATAGTTAGTGATTCTTGAGGAGTACAGGGAAAGGAGTTTATCCTAGTGTTGATGCCGTGCTGGCTGGAAGGGAGATCCTCTTCTTAGGAAGATTCCACACTCTGGCAGGCAGGCACTTGGTCTCTGACCTGCAGAGGAAATCCAACTACTGTTGTCATCAGTTCTTCTAGGAGGAGGAATGGTAGAAGTATGATACCAGTAGTGGTAATATCAGCGGTTATTGTCAGGCTGTCCAGTCGTGTCCGACCCATAGCGACGCCGTAGACACATCTCTCCCAGAACACCCCACCTCCATCTGCAATTGTTCTGGTAGCATATCCATAGAGTTTTCTTGGTAAAAATATGGGCATGGCTTACCATTCCTCCTTCCGCATAGGAAACGAGTCTCTGCCCTCGACTCTCTCCCGTGCCGCTGCTGCCCAGCGCAGGTGAGTTTTGACTTGTAGCAGATTGCCTTCCACTCACTAGCCACTGGCCAAGCTAGGAATGGAATGGGTAGGCCTCTGCTTGACTCTCCCTCCCGTAGTCATGACTGGTAGAGGACTGGAAACTCTCCAGGTGCGACCCTGAGAGGGGAATATCAATAGAAGTAGGAGTAATATCAGTAGTAGCATCAGTAACGGTAGTAGTACCAGTAGTAGTAGAGAGGCATCGTGGCTCAGTGACAAGAGCATGGGTTTGGGAGTCAGAGGTTGTGGGTTCTAATCCACTTATCTGCTGTGTGACCCGGGGCAAGTCACTTCACTTCTCTGGCCCTCAGTTCCCTCATCTGTAAAATGGGGATTTAGACTGTGAGCCCCATATGGGACAGGAACTGTGTCCAACCCGATTTGCTTGTAGGCGATAATCAGATACTATCGTTATTATTAGTAGTACTAGTATTTGTTTGTATCTACCCCAGTGCTTAGTACAGTGCTGTAGAATTGTTTCTGACTTATAGCGACTCTATAAATGAGAAGCAGTATGGACTAGTAGCAAGAGCCCGGGCTCGGGAGTCAGAGGTTGTGGGTTCTAATTGCGACTCCGCCACCCATCAGCTGTGTGACTTTGGGCAAGTCACTTAACTTCTCTGGGCCTCGGCTACCTCATCGGACGAATGGGGATTAAGACTGTGAGCCCTGTGTGGGACAGCCTGATGGCCTTGTATCTACCCCAGCGCTTAGAGCAGTGCTTGGCACATAATAAGTGCTTAACAAAATACCATTATTATTAGTAGTAGTAGTAATATCAGTAGTAGTAATTTCAGGAATAGTAATAGTTTCAGTAGTATTATGGGTATCAGCAATATTAGTATCAGTAGTACTAGTATTCATTCCTTCAATATTATTTATTGAGTGCTTACTATGTGCAGAGCACTGTACTAAGTGCTTGGAATGTACAATTTCTGATTTACTACTACTACTAATACTTTTGGCATTTGTTAAATGCCTACTATGTGCTAAACACTGTTCTAAGCACCGGGTAGGTACAAGGTAATTCGGTTGTCCCACGTGGGACCCTCAGCCTTAATCCCCATTTGACAGATGAGGTCACTGAGGCACAGACAAGTGAAGTGACTTGCCCAAAGTCACACAGCTGATGGGCGGTGGAGGCGGGATTAGGACCCATGACCTCTGATTCCCAAACCCGGGCTCTTGCCACTGAGCCATACTGCTTCTAGTATTAGTGTATCAGTAGTAGAATGAGGAGGAGTCAAAATGGCAGCATCAGTAGTAACAGTAATAGGAGATGCTGCCACAAGAAATAATGGAACTGACTGCATCTTTTTGACCTAAAACCAGGTTAGAGAAAAAGCCAGGTAACTGAATTTTCCCACTGGGAAAATTCATTGATTCCCAGTGGATTCTATTAGCTCAGGAGGAAGAGATCTCTTCGTATCAAGCGAATAGATTTGGTTTGGAAGCTTAACATCCGTCAATTCCGGTGACCCTGTCACTGGGCAGGGATTGTCTCTATCTGTTGCCAAATTGTACACTCCAAGAGCTCGGTACAGTGCTCTGCACATAGTAAGCGCTCAATAAATACTATTGAATGAAGCAACTTTGCCTTTTTCCTCACCCTATTGAAAGTTCTACTGATTCAGCAACGAGGGAATGAAGAAATTTCAGTGCCCTCAGGTAGGGTTTGGGAAACAATGAGGTACACATTGCACACACTGTATGAGACACTGAGGAATTGGGGGCACATCTGCAGTCCTCTTCCTCATATAATTTTTTGAAAGTTTTTTTATTATGTTTACACCCTCAAGCCCAACAGCCTGAAAGAAGTTATTGCAGTGCAGTCTACTGGGTAAATAATGTACAGAGGGTTTGAAAAACATGTAGGCATGTAATTATCCCTTAAACCAATTTCAGGTTTCATCTGGGAAAGTTAATAAAATGGGTTTGCACAAGGAATGTAAGAAATATATTACTGTTTGCTTAAACATCATCAGAGGTGGTTCTCTAGAAGCAGAAATGTGGGGCAAAAACTCAACTCCAGATTTAGTTTTCCAGAGCAGTGAAGTACTACAAAAAAGTGGGTGATGCCTGTACAGTTCTAGGCAGGACGAATCCTCCCTAAAGCTTGGAACAGGATCAATTTCAGGCCAGTAACTCATTTGCATCCCTAAAGTCACTTCTAGCCATTGTCTTTATGGTAAATGTGAGCTAGCCCATTTTTAGGAAGGGTAGATAAAGTCTAAATGATGATAATCATTTGACATACTCTGAGTTCTCACTAGGTGCAGGCCACCACTAGGTATTATGGGATTTACCTCACTCCTCAGGTGATGATATCCCGAGCCTTGCGGAGCTAACGATCCACAGAGAGAAATACCATTACTGCTGAACAAATACTATCATCAATTTAGGGATGGGTGAAATGACCAAACAAGGAAATCCATATAATTTTTTCCTCCTAACTGCGTCTCAATGACCTGTTGAGTCACACACTTTAGCCCACACCAAAATAGGGTGGAAAATAAAGAGAAGCAGAGTGGCCTCTGGCCTGGGAATCAGGGAACCTGGATTCTAATCCTGCCTCTGCCACATGTCTGCTCTATGATCTTGGGCAAATCATTTAAATTTTCTGTGCCTCAGTTACCTCATCTGAAAAATGGGGCATAAACCCTATTCCCTCTTTCTTAGACTGTGAGACCTATATGGAACAGGGACTGTGTCCAACCTGATTAACTTGTAGCTACCCTAGTGCTTAGAACACTGCTTTTACACTCACTCCCTCGGTGAACTCATTCACTCTCACGGCTTTGACTACCATCTCTACGCAGATGACACGCAGATCTACATCTCCGCCCCTGTCCTCTCCCCCTCCCTTCAGGCTCGCATCTCCTCCTGCCTCCGGGACGTCTCCACCTGGATGTCTGCCCGCCACCTAAAACTCAACATGAGCAAGACTGAGCTCCTCATCTTCCCTCCCAAGCCCGGTCCGCTCCCAGACTTCTCCATCACCGTGGATGGCACGACCATCCTTCCCGTCCCGCAGGCCCGCAATCTCGGTGTCATCCTTGACTCGTCCCTCTCGTTCACCCCACACATCCTATCCGTTACCAAGACCTGCCGGTTTCACCTCTACAATATCGCCAAGATCCGCCCTTTCCTCTCCACCCAAACGGCTACCTTACTATTACGGGCTCTCGTTATATCCCGGCTAGACTACTGTGTCAGCCTTCTCTCTGACCTCCCTTCCTCCTCTCTCGCCCCGCTCCGGTCTATTCTTCACTCCGCTGCCCGGCTCATCTTCCTGCAGAAACGATCTGGGCATGTCACTCCCCTTCTTAAACAACTCCAGTGGTTGCCTATCGACCTCCGCTCCAAACAAAAACTCCTCACTCTAGGCTTCAAGGCTCTCCATCACCTTGCCCCTTCCTACCTCTCCTCCCTTCTCTCTTTCTACCGCCCACCCCGCACGCTCCGCTCCTCTGCCGCCCACCTCCTCGCCGTCCCTCGGTCTCGCCTATCCCGCCGTCGACCCCTGGGTCACGTCCTCCCGCGGTCCTGGAACGCCCTCCCTCCTCACCTCCGCCAAACTGATTCTCTTTCCCTCTTCAAAACCTTACTTAAAAATCACCTCCTCCAAGAGGCCTTCCCAGACTGAGCTCCTCTTCCCCCTCTACTCCCTCTGCCATCCCCCCTTTACCTCTCCGCAGCTAAAGCCTCATTTTCCCCTTTTCCCTCTGCTCCTCCACCTCTCCCTTCCCATCCCCACAGCACTGTACCCGTCCGCTCAACTGTATATATTTTCGTTACCCTATTTATTTTGTTAATGAATTGTACATCGCCTTGATTCTATTTAGTTGCCATTGTTTTTACGAGATGTTCTTCCCCTTGACGCTGTTTAGTGCCATTGTTCTTGTCTGTCCGTCTCCCCCGATTAGACTGTAAGCCCGTCAAACGGCAGGGACTGTCTCTATCTGTTGCCGACTTGTTCATCCCAAGCGCTTAGTACAGTGCTCTGCACATAGTAAGCGCTCAATAAATACTATTGAATGAATGAATAGAACAGTACTTAGCACATAGTGAGCACTTAAATACTATAAAGAAGGGTTTTAGGACTGAAAAGTTCACCCACCACAGTTTATTTTCAGTGAGATTAAAAATAACTTTACAAATGAATTTGTTAAATTTTGATTGTTGTTTCAAAATAATAATAACTGTGGCATTTGTGAAGAGCTTACCACGATGAAGCACCGTACTCTGGTCTGGTGTAGATACAAGATATTCAGTCACATGAGGTTCACAGTCTAAGTATTGAAACCGCATTTTACAGATGAGGGAACTGAGGCAAAGAGTAATTAAGTGACTTGCCTAAGGTCGCATAGCAGAGAAGTGGCAGAGCCAAAATTAGAACCCAGGACCTCTGACTCCTACACCTGTGCCCTTTTCATTAGACCACACTGCTTTTCATGAGATAGGGACAGAGGGAGATCTAGTGAGTTAGATACACACCCCAAGTAAATGGTTGAACTCAAACTAGAAGTTATGAGATTAAATTCCTCGACTCAAATAATTGGACTTCAACCCTGCCATAGGCTTGACAAATGAGCTTCAGAAACTCCCTATGGCATCAAGGTGTGAACTGGAAACCTGGAAAATATAACTGAATTCATGTTGCAAGCAGAGAAAGCAATCAGAAGTCATATTAGGGCAATTGCTTTACCTGTCGGAGTCTCAGCTGGAACTGGGAATGAAGGTGCAGGATTTTGTTTCCACGGAAACACACAGGAATGGAGTCATAATGTTGGTATTTGTTAAGCGCTTACTATGTGCAGAGCACTGTTCTAAGCGCTGGGGTAGATACAAGGTAATCAGGTTGTCCCACGTGAGGCTCACAGTTAATCCCCATTTTACAGATGAGGTGACTGAGGCACAGAGAAGTGAAGTGACTTGCCCAAAGTCACACAGCTGACAAGTGGCAGAGCTGGGAGTCGAACTCATGACCTCTGACTCCGAAGCCCAGGCTCTTTCCACTGAGCCACGCTGCATATCCCTGTGAATGTGGGATGAGAGATGCACAGATAAATACTCAACAAAATTAACAACAAAAGAAAGGAGAACAGAAGGCAAGCATGAGAACTACGAAAAGACTAAAACTCTGATTGGTGATCCATTACTGAGTTAAACTAATTAATGATAGCTTATTAATTATACTAAGCTTATTAATGATGGTGATTAATGATATTCATTTGGTGATAATTATGTGCAGAACACTCTACTAAGCGCTTGAGAGAGTACAACAGAGGTGGTAGATATACGTTCCCTGCCCATCAAGAGTTTACATTCCAGATGGGGCGACAGACATTAAAATTAATTATGGATATGTATATATGTGCTGTAAGGCTGAGGTTGAGGTGAGTATCAAGTGCTTAAAGGGTACAGATCCAACCAGCCCAGAATCCTTCCTCTGTCACTTACAACGGGATGCTTAGAAGAACAATGTGATGATTGCCTCTCTGACATCCATTCTAACATTTTAGAGATGCACCTTCTGTCATCCCTACCGTTATATCCTATAACCTTAATTTTCTGTCTAGCAAAACATAATGTACCATTCATCTATGCATGTGCTCAAATTCCTCTTGAAGCTACCAATATTTTCAACCTAAATATTTTCCTGTGGTAATGAATTCGGGAGGTTTGCCATCACTGAGTTAAACAAAAAGGTCCTCTTTTGTTTGTTTTGTATCCATCCCTTTCAAGCTTCAGTAATTGCCCCCTAATCCTAGGTTGTGAGGTCTGGTGAACTGAATTTAAGGTTACCATACTTGATCCACTCTTCTGAAGAGTATGATCACTAAACTTGGAGGAGTCTTCCCCTTCTTCTCCAGTTCCTTTTCCAGGCTTGGACTCAGAAGCTGGAAGTTCTGGAATCTGTTTTGGAAAAAAACCTAAAAATCACCAAGAAGAATATCACACAGGTCTTGTCTTATGTTCTCGAGTCATCTCCAACCCATAGCAATTCCATGGACACCTCTCTCCCAGAACGCCCCATCTTCAACTGCAATCATTCTGGTAGTGCATCTGTAGCGTTTTCTTGGTAAAAATATGGAAGTGGTTTACCATTGCCTCCCTCAGTGCAGTCAACTTGAGTTTCTGCCCTCACGTCTCTCCCATGCTGCTGCTGCCCAGCACAAGTGAATTTTGTGTGCAGCAGATTGCTTTCCACTTACTAGCCACTGGCCAAGCTAGGAATGGAATGGGTAGGCCTCTGCTTGACTCTTCCTCCCATACCAAGATTGGTAGGGTACTGGAAACTCTCCAAGTGAAACCCTGAGAGGAGTCACATGGGGTCTAGTGAACAACTATTCCTTTTTTTTTCCAAAGAAAGATCAAGTGGGGAAATTGCAACAGGAAGGACTTCTGTTAAGCATTGTCCTGGTAGTAAGGAAGGTTGGGATTTTTCTCCTCTGTCACTTTAAGAAAACAGCAACTATTTTTCCTGCAATGAAAAAGTGTGATCAGGTTTGGAGGCAGAGGGATGGACTAGATCACTTCAATATCCCTTCTAGCAGAGTTGTTTTTTTCTGAAATTCTGTGGCCCTGCCCCACTACACCATGGTGAGTTGAATATTCATGAAGTATTAAACCTAGAACTACCAGTGAGAAGGGAGTAGGGGTGCAGCGACCTTTACAGAGTTGCAGTTAGCCAATACCTTCTTTGGGAAACAACACAGGAGTCTGACTGAGAAGCATTATGGCTTAGTGGAAAAAGTATGATACTGGGAACCAGGAGACCACTGGTTTGCTGTGTGACTTTGGGAAAGTTACTTAATCCCTCTCTGGGCTTCTGTTTCTTCATCTGTAAAATGGGGATAAGAGAATGCGAGTCCTGTGTCAGATAGGGATTTTATCCAATCAGATAACTTTGTATCTACCCTGAGTGTTTAATGGGTAGTAAGCACTTAATAAATGAATCTACGTCCATTCAGAGAATGATCTGTTCCCATCTTTCCAGAAGGCTTAGCACCCAGAATTTGGAGAGATTTGGGCTCTTTGAAGAAAGGTAGTTTTAGTACAATGCTCTTTCTGTTATTTATCAGCTGCAAAACCCAGCTCCTATTAAGCATTGAACTCAGAATTTTCAGTTGTAACCATAAATCAGAAATCACAGGCTATAGAACCTCACTAATTTGCACTAATGATGATGAGGCCCATAGCAAATCACATTTTGGGGATTAGAGAGATGCAAACAAACATGATTAAAATCAAAGATATTCCCTCCCTAAATGAACTCTATTCATTTAACTTGACAAGTGTTGTTTAGCTTGAACCAGTCACAAGAACACTTCATTGTATTGCAGTCGATGTCCTGATCTATAGGAAAATAATTAAGTGCTGGCAAAAAAGAGACCTCCCTCGCCATTCTTCATTAAATCTTTTCTGAGAAATGTGGGGAGACAGCCAGATTTTCTGGGAGACTAATCGAGATTGTGAATGATCTCTCTCCACTAAGGGAAAAAGAGAAAATGGTCCTAAAGTCTCACATGAAGGATTTGGGTCTATAAATATCCGTATCTGGAGTGCCATCAAATACTGAGATGGGCACAGATCAGTTAGAGTCAGAGAATAGCAGGGCTGGCAGAGGCCTTGAGAGAGGATATGGTCCGACCACCTTCCCCCAGGAAGGTGAACGGCTAAATAGTCCATGATGAATAGCTGACTATTAAGGATCTTCAGGGATGGAGGTGTCACAATTTCCCCTGGTAGCTAATTTCAGTGTTTTCACTAGCAGACCAACAATGCCATTCAATCTGTCAGTCGATCATATTTGTTGAGTGCTTTACTGTGTCCAAATGTACTCTCTCCTGCCATCAATAAAACCTGCTTGTGGAGGCACTTCTTGGAGATGGGATCTTTTCAAGGTGATTCACCTGATTCATATAAACTGGGCACTGATCACACGATACTTTCCATCACTGCTGCTGTCCTCAGGATCTTCACTGGAGCTATAGCCTGAAGCTTCACTTTCCAGCCGTGTTTGATTGGCTTGTGGGGCTACCACAGCAGAAAATCTTTCAATCCTGAATGTTTCAGAGTTATGTGGATTTCAGAGCATGTTTTCTAGATCTACAGATCCCAGAAACACTTGGTCTTAGAAGTCATAGAAATCCTTCCACACCACTGGCTTTCAAAAACCAAGTCTATGTCCTTGAAAGGATAGCTGTAAATGGAAATTATGAAGAATAGGCTAGTAATCTTCCCGGGGTGTTTTGCTCCAGTCCTGGGTGACATGAGGGAAACAGATTAGGTGGGGGTTCTTCAAATCCCAGAATTCAATGTTTTGGAAACTAACTAGTTCATGGCCCTAGTACACATGAGAGAATTTTGAAGGGGCTTAAGCTTGGATGTGGAAAGCTCAGTCGGCTGTTGGTTGGTAGTGGAGGTTGTAGAATTGGTCCCTCCCTAACAGCAAGGGAGCCGGTATTCCCAGGAAAACCACTAACTCAGCACCTTTGCCCATCCCTGGCAGCTGTCTTCCTGGGTTTTCTGACCCCATTCTAACCCAGGGGAATCAGAGGAATCTGGGATCCTTATGCTAAATCTGCTCACTACCATAGAAAACTGCCACAACTGGCAGTCCCACTCTGTCAGGGTCCTCTGCGAGGAGCCAGGGATTTCTTCAGTAGACATTTCAGGTTTGTTATAAGGTTATCTGGAAAGGGCAGCCATTCGATTACCCAAATGAGAGTGCTTTTTTTACTGTAATACAATTCAATCGTGTTTATTGAGTGCTTAATGTATGCAGAGCACTGTACTAAGTGCTTGGGAGAGTACAAAGCAACAATAAAGAAATGCATTCTTTGCCCACAGTGAGCTTACAGTCTAGACCCTTAAAACCCTTTTCAAGGGAAAACTACCAAAAACTTCTTAACAGGAAAATTTTCTCAGTGGGGAAATAGAAAATTAATGAAATGTAGACAGGACTCAGAAATATTCATGAAGACTGAGGGAAAACTTTTAGACAGAAACTTGGCAAGTTGAACTTTAAGACTGAGGGTGAGGGTGTTCATTATGGGCAAAGACTAAGAGAAATTGATCTTAGTTAAAGCATAAAAGAGAAACAGCTAAAACCTGTTCATTCTGGTTTCCAGAAAACCACACCTCTACATTTTTTCTGCAGTTTGAAGAGTTCTAGCATTAGAACATGCTCTGATTGGTTGGCCTAACTTCTAAAGCAGCTGCACCCTGTGGCTTATTTCTTTTCACCTGTAGCTTTTCCATAATATGAATGATCCAAGGTCAGTGGCTTAAATGAAAAGGAGTGACGGAACTTTTCAGCGACCAAAAAAAAAAAAACCCTGTCATTTTTCAACAACAAAAAAAAACCCTAGATTTTTAAAATAGACAAACTTCTCTAATGGTGTTTAACATCTGTCCTCTTGGAAAATGTTTTTCACACTGAATTTACTCTTTGCTCCCACCAATATTAAGGGAAACTACATGTGGAAAACAAATGTTAGAGAGAACCCATTACTTCACCCCCTATATCACTAGCTAAAGGTATGTGTACATAAGATCCAATATAGTGGTTCTTCTCAAAGTTTCAAATGCTAATAACAGAGTGGACTGAATACTGCAAGTCCTAACTACATTTAGCTTTATCATTTGTGCACCAGTTTTGCTTATGCCCTTGTATAAAGCTAGTTCAATTTTAAGGGGGTCAAATCATGAACTGTTTCACTTTTTCAGACTATGTTCTTCAGTTATTGTTTTTTTCAATATTAGACTTTATTGAAATGTTAGTGGTAAGATTTCATTGCTTTTGAAGTCACACGCATTTGACCTACCTTTGTAATAAAGGCATTTAGAATTAGATAACCCTTTTCCAGTGTTCATTTCAGATCTGACACTACCTATTAAATCTCCTCCTTGCCCCATAACATTGCTATAATGAATACTTTCTTAAGAAGTAATTACGGCCTGGATACTTACAGCTATGGATGGTACTTGATGGAATTATGCTTAACAGTATGTAAACAAGAAAACTTGGAGTTTATCAGTTGGAATCCCAGTTTTCCTAGGAAAAAAAACCATCTTGGTTGCAAATTAACAAAGATGTTAATTGGACAGAGTCTTTCTGTCTGTGACAACTTTGCAGGGCATTTTTTTCCCTCTTAAATAGGACCAACGGTGTCCAAAAGCTAATTGGATTAAATATTGAGAATGCCTTTATACTGATTTTTTTTTTTTGAGTTTTCAAAATATGCTTGCCCCTGAGCACAAAATGTAGTCCCAGACTTCTAGAACTGCACAACTTACAAAAGTATGAAAAGAGTGTACACTTTCTCTTTTTTCATTTGCTTTGTGCCTTCTTTATTTCCTTCTGGTTTATTTTGTTCTTTTCTGGAAGTTAGAGAAGACCCAGTGGAAGAGATGGGGATAGATTGTCAATTATAATGTTGAGTGGATATCACGACTTCATTCCATTTAACTGGGTGGGCAAGGATTCCCGGAATAAGTGGGGTTTAAAGTAGTTTTTAAAAGAGGACAAATGGTAGGTGGATAGATTTAAAATATATGTATGTCAATTCAGAAAAAATGGCATATTGGACCAAACAAATGGTCGATCGTACCCAGGACTTTTTCTCTCCCAAAAGTAACATGGTCTTGAAGCAACAATTGGAAGGTAGTGCTCCTTGATATTCATTATAGAGTTTTCCCTCTGCATCCCCAGCGTCCTCTCCATGAACTCCTTGTGGTTTGCTAATCTATGAATTCATCCAATCTCATCTTGAAGCTGTTTACTTGTGTTTGTTTTGCGCCTATCACTCTCAAGTGTCAACTGGCACCCTTCCTCCTGCCTCTCTTCAGTTGTGGGGTTTGGTGAACAACTCCAATTTTCTCCTGTTCACACCCTTCATGACTATGTAAAATTTAATCATAACTCCTCTCAATCTGTGTCTTTCTACACTGAGGAGTCCAGATCTTTCCAGACTACTTACACACAGAATCTTCTTCAGTCCCTTGATTGTGTAGGTCAGAAATTCAATACCTGTGCTCCCTTCTACTTAGAATGTGTTAAGTGCTTACTATGTGCCAGGCACCATTTTAAGCACTAGGGTGGATACAAGCAAGAATGTGAGTTCTATGTGGGACCTGATTATGTTCTATCTACCCGAGTGCTTGGCACATAGCAAGCTCCTGACAAATACCACAATTATTCTTATTATTGCTTTCTTTTCACCTTCTTAAGAGTAGATAACCAGAACTGTACACACCATACTCGAGGGGTGGGCAAACCAAGTTACAAAGGGTCAAGATTGATTTTGATTTTTTTAAATAATCAACCTATCTATCAGTGGTATTTACTCACTATGTACAGAGTACTCAACTAAGTGCTTGGGAGAGTATAATACAACAGAGTTGGCAGACATATTCCCTGCCCACAACAAACTTATAGTCTATCTTCCTGATGATACCCCAACATATTCTATTCCAGACTTAAGAGGACAGAAGAGGAAACTTCCAAAAGCAGGGTGGGAGGAAGGAAAAAAAGAGTCTGATAGGAGCTTTATTATTGTGTTTCAGTCCAGAATTATGATGCCTAGAAGCATTATTATCACTGCAGTCCAAATCTTAAATGAAGATAACCCTGTGGAGCAGAATAAGAGTATCATAATAATAATAATAATAATGTTGGTATTTGTTAAGCGCTTACTATGTGCAGAGCACTGTTCTAAGCGCTGGGGTAAACACAGGGGAATCAGGTTGTCCCACGTGGGGCTCACAGTCTTAATCCCCATTTTACAGATGAGGGAACTGAGGCCCAGAGAAGTTAAGTGACTTGCCCAGAGTCACACAGCTGACAAGTGGCAGAGCTGGGATTTGAACTCATGAGCCCTGACTCCAAAGCCCGTGCTCTTTCCACTGCGCCACGCTGCTCCTCTAATAATGTTGGTATTTGTTAAGCGCTTACTATGTGCAGAGCACTGTTCTAAGCGCTGGGGTAAACACAGGGGAATCAGGTTGTCCCACGTGGGGCTCACAGTCTTAATCCCCATTTTACAGATGAGGGAACTGAGGCCCAGAGAAGTTAAGTGACTTGCCCAGAGTCACACAGCTGACAAGTGGCAGTTCAGCCACTGCCTAACTAGGAATCAAGATGTAGCTGATTCTCTCCAAATCAACAGAGAAGCCATATTACACAGGCTCCAAAGAGAAACTCAGTGGGGAGAGCCATTTTTAGCCATGGGACTACTGTGCATAGATCTGTTTGAAGGGCTGTCCTTCCCATCCTCCTTCTTCGCATCACTCATCCTGATACTCATTCTTTCCAGTATCAGTAATGGGGAGCAGCAGATCATCTAAAATTAAACATCTAAAAGTGAATCACTGAAAAATTCTGATCATTTCCATTTTCAAAAATTAAAATCCACCCATCTGCAGCCTCAATCACTGAAAAATCCAGGTCAACTTCGGTTGACAAATCACTGAACCAGGAACAGATCACCACAGCCTTCTCTTCTCAAGTGGTAGGGGCTCCGACTGGTACACCTGATGGTTGTCATGGAGATTTGTGGACAAGAGGAATCTGTCCCCATCGAAACTCCCGGAACCTCCCCCATGATACCACTCACATTTAGGACTGCCTTAAAGATAGTGAGGGTCCTGAATACAGGACAAAAAGGAAATGAGCAGCTTTTCTGCTGATCAAGTGATGGTAGGGGCTAGAGGATACATTACTTTTGACAGTCCAGTGATTTATCTAAAATTCAACCTTGAATGATAAACACAGTCATCTTCCTTCACCTCTAATTTTAATAACTAAGGTGCTAAAGCATAGGTCTGACATTATTTTAGCAATTTTTTAATAGACCCGATGCTGGAAATCTTAGGAATCAGTCTTTACAACAGGGAGAAGCAGCATGGCCTAGTGGCTAGAGTATGGGCCTGGAAGTCGGAAGGACCTGGGTTCTAATCCCGGCTCTGCCACTTGTCCACTGTGTAACCTTGGGCAAGTCACTCAACTTATCTGCACCTCATCTGTAAAATGGGAATTAAAACTGTGAGCCCTTTGTGGAACTTGGACACCTGATTAGCTTGTATCTCCCCAGCACTTAGTTCAGTATCTGCACAGAGTAAGTGCTTAACAACTCTCATTTTTTAAAAGCCAGTGCCCATAATATTAGTAGAAAGTTTATAAATTCTCTTTCTGCCGTTGGTTGTGTCACAATAAAAATAAAATGTTCTTTCAGGGCCTCCGTTTCCACATTCCTAAAATAGGAAGGATAAAACTGGTTGTGAGATTTCTGACCAGGCTGAACCAGCAACTCTCTGCTTGGGTGTAATTTAGGAAAAAAATGCTCATCCGTGACGTTACCAGGGGTTTTCCACCCTAATTCCCTCCTATAGCCATGGATTCCCAGGTTCATGTGTCTTCCTCAGCAACTGGAAGCTTCTCCTCCACCCCCTATCTCAGTCAGACAGCAAGATCTGAGAGTGCAACAATCTTTAATAGGGTCTTAACAAGGGAATAAATGAAAGCAAATCCAGTTCCAACCGCCTCTCCTTGAATCTGCTACTTCTTCTTCCAGGACTCTCTGTACTTCCCAGCAGGCATCCTGGGGCTCACATTCTCCTTCACCTCAGGGGGCCAGGAGTCTGACTCCTCCAGAGTCCTAGCTGCTGGATTCCAAACCTCTAGGGATCCTCTTCAAGGCCTCCCTGTGCCTAGTGTCCCCCCAGAGTCCACAGTCAATCACACTTAACCCATCAGTCATATTTATTGAGCTCTTACTGTGTGCAGAGCCCTGTTCTAAGTGCTTGGGAGAGATATCACAGAAACATGCCTTGCACAAAACAAATTTACAGTCTAGAGGGAGAGACCCATTAATATGAAAAAATAAATTACAGATATATACATAAGTGCTGTGGGGCTGAAGGCACAATGAAAGGGTGCAAATCAGGGTGATGCAGAAGAGAGTGGGAGTAAAGGAAATGAGGCCTTAGTCAGGGAAGGTCTCTTGGAGGAGATGTGTCTTCAGTAAGTCTTTGATGGTGGGGAGAGTAATTGTCTATCAAATATGAAGAGGGAGAACATTCCAGGGCAGAGGCATGATGTGGAGGAGCAGCAAGATAGATGAGACTGAGGTACGATGAGTAGGTTGGCACTAGAAAAGCGAAGTGTGTGGGCTGGGTTGTAGTAGGAGAGTAGCGAGGTGAGGTAGGAGGGGGCAAGGTGATTGAGGGCTTTAGAGTGGATAGTAAGGAGTTTCCGTTTGATGCAGAGGTGGATGAGCAACAACTGGAAGTTCTTGAGGAATGGGAAACATGTCCTGAATGTTTTTGTAGAAAAAGGATGTGGGCAGTGGAGCGAAGTAATGACTGGAATGGGGAAAGAGAGGAGGGAGGGAGGTCAGCAAGGACACTGATACAGTAATCAAGAGGGGATAGGGTAAGTGCTTGGATTAATGTGGTAGCAATTTGAGTGGCGAAGAAAGGGTGGATTTTGTTGATGTTGTGAAAGTTGAACTGGTAGGATTTTGTGATAGATTGAATATGAGGGTTGAATGAGAGAAGGGAGTCAAAAATAATGGCAAGGTTTTGGGCTTGTGAGGCAGGAAGGATGATAGCACTGTCTACAGTGTTGGGAAAGTCAGGGATAGGACAGGGGTTTGGGAGGCAAGATATGAAGTTCTGTTTTGGATATTTTAAATTTGAGGTGATAGCTGGATATCCAAGTAGAGATGTCTTGAAGACGAGAGGAAACATGAGACTGCGGAGAGAGAAAGAGATCAGGGATGGAGATGTAGATTTGGGAATCATCCACACAGAGGTGATAGTTGAAATTGTGAGAGTGAATGAGTTCTCCAAGGGAGTGGGTGTAGATGGAGAATATTCATTCATTCATTCATTCAATCATATTTACTGAGCACTTACTAGGTGCAAAGCACTGTACTAAGCACCTGGAATGTACAATTTGGCAACAGATAGAGATAATCCCTGGCCAACAACGGGCTCACAGTCTAAACGGGGGAGACAGACATCAAAAAAATAACAAACAAGTAGTCAGGCATCAATACCATCAAGATAAATAGAATCATAGAGATATATACATCATTAACAAAATAAATAGAGTAATAAATGATATATACAAATATGCACAAGTGCTGTGGGAAGGAGAAGGGGGAAGAGCAGAGGGAGGGAGTAGAGGGAATGGGGAGGGAAGGGAGGAACAGAGGGAAAGGGAGGGCTCAGTCTGGGAAGGCCTCCTGGAGGAGGTGAGCTCTCAGTAGGGCTTTGAAGAGGGGAAGAGAGTTAGTTTAGAGGCTGTGAAGAGGGAGGGCATTCCAGGTCAATGGTAGGACGTGGGCTAGGGGTTTAAGGCGGGACAGGCGAGAACAAGGGACCGTGAGGAGGTGAGCGGCAGAGGAGTGGGCTGTAGAAGGAGAGAAGAGAGGTGAGGTAGGAGGGGGCCAGGTGATGGAGAGCTTTGAAACCAAATAGAATAGAATAGAAGTGTCTCAGTCCAATGCTCTGTACACAGTAAGCACTCAATAAATACAATTGATTGACTGATTAATTGATTTTCCCCTTCTCTTACTCCCATCCCACAGTTTCTTCTATTTCCTCAACTTTCTGTTCCTATCCTTTTCAACCTCCTCTCCTCCTTGTCACACACTCATACTCCCCTCCTTCAGCTTCACACTTATTCTCTCTTGGAGACTAGTCCATAGTAGTCTCCCTTCCCCTTTCTTAATTGACCATCACATCCACCTTTTGCTCCTCCAGGTCACTCCAGCCCTGCAGATTCCATGGTAATGGGACCTGCTTTTTGTTGACTCTGTTTCCCTTTTTCCCACCATTTCCAGTCACCCAGCCCCAAATCCCATACTTCATAGTAGCCTGGCATGACTCTCTCTGAACATCCCACATTGGAATTATTCATTTCTCACTTGTCTGGCTTCAATCAAGCAAGCTCAGTGGTATTTGAGCACTTGTCTGGCTTCAGTCAAATACTCAGTGGTATTTGAGCACTTACTGTGTGCAGTGCATTATACTAAGCATTTGGGAGAGTGCAATACAACAGAGTTGGTACACACATTCCTTGCTTCTTCTGGCCTTTCACAACTGTGTGTAGCTGAGGGAAATTGAGAATCATGTGGTTTTATTGCTACTGGTTGCCATATTGATTATTACGTAGGAGGGTTTCTGTACTAACGTACCCCCATAAAAGCAGATCCAGAATGTAACAATGTGCACCACCGTTCCATTAACATTATTTTATTCACATTAATAATGTTCTGATGGATTTTCATTTCCATGCCTCCATTTGCGATGGAATCATTGGAGGTGTTCTTCCCACCTCGACATTTATCTAGTGTTTCCCTGTTTCCCCCGGCTACATACACAGGTGTTTTTGATAATTATTACATCAGAAAACAGCAACAGAGAAATAATGAAATTGCCTCAAGGAAGCAAAGTTATAAAGCAAAATCTCTCTACCTATTATTTTTATTCCCCAATATGTAGTGTTCCCATTAACTTTAAGGGTCCAAAGACAGGCGAATTGGATTTTTCAAGTTCCTTGCTATTTGGAATGAAAATGTTTTGCTGCACAGAGACTACTGTCACGTGGTTTCCCATATTTCAGAATGTGTATTTCATTCACTTTGACAGATTTTTGTACTTCCAGAAGTATGGCATGGCCTCAAGGTGAGACTCCTAGGAGTACAGAGCTAAAATACATGTAGATTATAGCTTTGTATAACTGTCAGTGATGTAAGATGAGTTAAGTTGATGTGTTTTCATTTGATCATTTTACACCATCTAATAATAACAATAATAATGTTGGTATTTGTTAAGCATTTACTATGTGCAGAGCATTGTTCTGGGGTAGATACAGGGTCATCAGGTTGTCCCACATGAGGCTCACAATCTTAATCCACATTTTACAGATGAGGTAACCGAGGTACAGAGAAGTGAAGTGACTTGCCCACAGTCACACAGCTGACAGGTGGCAGAGCTGGGATTCGAACCCATGACCTCTGGCTCCCAAGCCTGTGCTCTTTCCACTGAGTCACACTGCTTCTCTAATAATGTTGGTATTTGTTAAGCGCTTACTATGTGCCGAGCACTGTTCTAAGTGCTGGGGTAGATACAGGGTAATAAGGTTGTCCCACCTGAGGCTAACAGTTAATCCCCATTTTACAGATGAGGGAACTGAGGCACAGAAAAGTTAAGTGACTTGCCCACAGTCACACAGCTGACAAGTGGGAGAGCCGGGATTTGAACACATGACCTCTGACTCCAAAGCCCGGGCTCTTACCACTGAGCCACGCTGCTTCTGAGCCACAGCAGACGTGATTAGGGATTAAGACTGTGAGTCTCACGTGGGACAACCTGATGACCCTGTATCTACCCCAGTGCTTAGAACAGTGCTCTGCACATAGTAAGCACTTAACAAATACCAACATTATTATTATTATTATCTATTTGAGTGTGATTACCAATGCAGCCCTGTCCACCAGGGTTTCTGATTTCCTCTGCTCCCTAGGGCTCTTGATCATCTTTGATGCCATTCTTGCTCTCATTCTCTGTTTCCCCACCCTCACTTTTTCCTTCCCCTTTTCAGGGTCAGGGACTTCTAGGATCAGAGGAGGGAAAATGTTCAGGAACTCCCCTTCCATGGTCCTTTCCTTAGCTTTTCATAGTAGCACATTTTCCTAAAAAGAGTTTGATTCATGGCAGGTCAGAGTAGAATAGGGGCTGATTCGCACTAAATCAAGAATCTTGAAACTACATGGTGTAGTGGATAGAGCACGGCCCGGGAGTCAGCAGGTTGTGGATTCTAACCCAGGTCCCGACACGTGTCTGCTGTGTGACCTTAGGCAAGTCATTTCACTTCTCTAGGCCTCAGTTATCTCACCTGTAAAATGGGGATTGAGACTGGGAGCCCCATGTGAGACAGGGACTGTGTCCAACATGATTTGCTTGTATCCACCCCAGTGTTTAGTACAGTGCCTGGCCTGCACTGCCATAGTCATCATTATTATTATTACTATTATTACATCCTGCTCTTTCCTACACATTAGCCCCAGATGATAGTCATAGAGAAAGGTCATTTTGTGTTATAAACAGAAGAACACAAAATTTGAAAATCAATTATCAAATCCACTTGAAAATGTAAGTCATTTTGAAAATAAATTGGAGTCCAAACATCCTCAATTGCTTTTACCTACAGGAAATCCTTTTTCCCACAAACATAGATTCCATTTCAAATCAAAGAGAAAGGTAATGGAAATGGGATATGGAATTTACATTTTCCTTGAGGGCCACCACCTGATTTTTCTTGCACTCTGGGCTTTTTTGGCAATCACTCCTTGGCATCTAGGATTGGTGGGCTCTCTCCTACCTAGCACTTGGATGTTTGAATTCAATCCCTTTTCATAAACATACTAAGCTATTTTTCTGTAATACCAAGCATATTAAATGAACAAAAACAGAAAATAGGTCAACTCTTACCACTCTTGTATACTCAAGTAAACTGTGAGGATTCTCCAGAATGAGTCAAAAGAAACAGGGACAGTGTACCACATCCATGAGTTTACTCCCCAAGCTATGCAATGAAGTTTGCAATGAGACAGTAAAATAATTGAACATAAGACAGGCCCACCAGCCAACCTGTACTGTACTTACTATAGTGCTCTGCACAAAAGAATTTCTGGATAAATACCACAGGTTGATGGAAGGAAAATGAGAACCGGAGCGGGTACGTGACTTGCCCAAGATCACAAAGCTGATGGGTTGAGGAACTGGAAGTGGAGTCCACTTCTCCTGACTGACTCCCAGTCCTGTCATCTTTCTGTTAAGCCTTAGCTGTAATTGCAATCTATGCATTATCCTTTAGTTATCCTAACTATTGTCTTCTTCCCATTAACTATGAAAAATATTTGGAAATAGGATTCATTCTGAACTCACTGCTATCTTCTGCTGGGGGCTGCACACCAGAAATAAATGTCTCTTTCATGCATTTTTAAACGGAACAGAAAGGCTGATGGAAAAAAAGGCACAATTATAATTCACAGATATTAATGTCTAATGGCTTTCCTCTTGCCCAGGTACTAATTCAGAACGAAAATTAAGATTTAATAAATCCCCTGCATATTATTAGCACTTGCACTTGATTTAGTTCCTTTAATCTAGCCCTCTTAGAAAACTTGGCAAAACAATTATTGATTACATATGGGGAGGGCAGAGACTTCTTTCAATTTAAGAGAGGTGGTCCTGGAGAGGAAGTCTGACATTCTTGGTCTCAAGAGCACAAGGCTTCCTTCCAGGAAGAGCAATGAGTTGATGTTTTAATCAATCATCAATCAATCATATTTATTGAGCACTTACTGAGTGCAGAATATTGTACTAAGCACTTTGGAAACCGTAACAGGGTTTGTAGACTTATTCCCTGCCCACGGTGACTTTACAGTCCAGAGGAGGAGACAGACACTGATATAAATAAGTTGATTCTGGATAGGTACATAAGTGTTGTGGGGCAGAGGGAGAAGTGAATATAAAGGATTAAAGGCTAGAGATCCAAGTGCATAGGCAACGCAGAAGGGAGAGGAAGTTGGGGAAAAGAGGTCTTAACTGAGTAAGGCCTCAGAGGAGACATGATTTCATAAGGCTTTCAAGATGGGGAGATTAGTGATCGGTCATATTTGGAGGAAGAGGGAGTACCAGGACAGAGGGAAGTAATGGGCAAGGGGTTGGCAGCAAAATAGAAGGGGAGATCAAGATACAGTGAGTAAATTGCCATTAGAGGAGTGAAATGTGTGGACTAGGATGTAGTAGGAATTCAGTGAGGTAAGGAAGGTGGGGGTAGAGGGAGGGAAAGTGAGCTGATCGAGCGCTTTAAAGCTAATGGTAAGTAGCTTCTGTTTGATGAAAAGGTGCATGGGCAACAACTGGAGGTTCTTGAGGAGTGGAAATATGTAGACTGAATGTTTTCTGTTTTTGTTTTGTTGGGTTTTTCTGTTTTAGAAAAATGAGCCGGGCATCAACATAAAGTGTCGACTGGAATGGGGAGACACAGGAGGCAGGGGGAGATCAACAAGGAGACTGATGCAGTAGTCAAGATAGGTACTTGGGTGGATGTAATAACAGTTTGGATGAAGAGGAATGGGTGGATTTTAGTTTGCTGTGAAGTTAGACCTACAGGATTTGGTGACAGATTGAATATGTGGGCTGAATGAGAACAATGAGTTGAGGCTAATGCAAGTTTATGGACTAGTGAGATAGGGAGAATAATGGTGCTGTCTACAGCAATGGAAAAGTCAGCGGGAAGACAGGGCGTGGGTGGGAAGATGAAGAGTTCTGTTTTGGACATGTTTAGTTTTAGATGTCGCTAGGACATCCAAGTAGAGATGTCCTGAAGGCAAGAGAAAATGCGAGACTGCAGAGGAGCAAGATTAGGGCTGGAGATGTAGTCTTGAGAATCATCAGGTAAAGACTGTAGTTGAAGCATAGGAGCAAATAAGTTCTCCAAGACAGTGTGTGATAGATGGAGAATTTAACCAGAAATCATATTTTTTTAAAAACTCAACCTTTTAAGGATTGACAATATATAATACTGCAAGAAGCTGAAATGGAATCTCCCATATTGTAATGGTCTTCCAAACCATAATCCTGACTGGGACTCTGGCTCTCACTTTAACTCTGCCTTTGAAGACCTATTTGGGTAATGCTCCCTATTACCTAATTCCAACTTTTTAGAATTCTGGGGACTTCTTGAATGTCACCCAGGAGTTTACATTTTGTTGGTCTGAGTTAGAAAAATCCAAGATGGGAAAAAAATCACAAGCATCACATTTTCACTCACGGGTTAAAAAAAAAGTGAGGCTTTGGATCATCACCACATGTCATCAAATACCCACCTAGCATATCTTTCCTCCTGCATTCATGGGACTTCCAGGACTTTAAAGAAAGCATCCTGAGGATAGATGAAAGTGAATCCTTAGGTGAATTAGATATCAAGAGATTAACTCATAAATTCTATTTGATGATGACGGTGTTGCTCATTCTTTCCCACGTATACATGGAGTTGTTCTAAGAACCGTATGGGCAAATAAAATAGACATGGCCCATGCCCTCAAGGGATAGTTCAGTGATTGAGGATGAAAGGGGTACCTGAAGTCTAATTTGTCAACCTGACATTAAGGCTGACAGTGATTACCCATTCCAAAGGGAAAAGAAATTATCAGCAAACCAGTAACATAACCCTACTTCTCCCCAGTAGCTACTTATAAAAAGATACTCCTTGAGGTCAGGTACTTCACCGATCTTTCAGACTCGTGGGGTTGGTACCATTTTGAACAGGAAACACTGTGGTAATCTCCTTACTGAACTTTCTGCCATGTTATTTCAGCATCTGAATCCCTCAAAACGGTAAATTTATTGTGGGCAGGGAATGTGTCTACTAACTCTGTTGTATTATACCCTCCCAAGTACTTACTGTAATGTTCTGCACACAGTAAACACTCAATAAATGCCACTGACCGATCCAAAAGAGTCAGTGCATTCTACTAGCACACGGGCAGCGATTACTCCTAAATCATATAACGATCAGTTATATAAGGCCACCCTCTTAGGTTGAAGTAACAGGGTCATAAGGCATATCTGTAAGTTCATTCATTAAAGGATTGAATGCCTTGCAAGAAACTGAAAATGTCATCTGATTTTAAGCATTGGAAAGAAACTGGCTTGTTATGTTACCTTAGAGAAATAATTATATCTGCATTTTAAAACCGCTCTCAGGGGTTTCTTTTTGGAATGGAAGTTATGTGTTCATTGAACCTAGAAACTTTCCTCTAGGGCTTGGCATTGCATGGCTAAGTAAGAGTCAGGTTAACCTAACTATGAATGTAGACTTGGTCATTCAGTAACATTAAAATGGAGCATTCAGTGTGGTTACTCAAGGTTTTGGGTTTTTTTCACCTAGAAATGCCTCCTACTTTTATGATGGTGTCCTGAACTGCTTAAGTTCAACAGTGTTAGAACATGAACCTTTTCACCTTAATGCTGCCTAATGAGGCCCATAAAGTAAGTCCATAAGTGTTCTGTTAGCTGTGCTGCTTTTAGAAATTCCAATCTCATGGAAAATGTTTTTTTTTTTTTCTCTTTAAGCCTAAGTACATATCTAGACTACAAGACACAGTTCTAGTAAAATGATGTGTTCATCCCACCTGAGGACTGATGAAAAAGAAATATTTTCTTCAAGGCCTTCTCAAAGACCGACCACCTTCATACCAAATAATATATCCCGGATACCTTCAGATTGGAAATTTTGAAAGAACCCCTGCTCCCATAGTTCTAATCTTTTCCCTCTCCATAAAAATGACTGGCATAATCCAGAATGAGCTGAATGGACCTGTTAAGCACTTTGGGGTCATTCATGGGAAGGAGACACTGTTTTAAAATGCCACTAGGTTCCAGAACCGGCAGAACGGTGTAACCCAAAGAGAACATTTTAAATTAAGAAACCACACTGAATTCCCACCACAATAAAGGGTCCACATGTTCTATTCTGTAGGAAAAATCCAGTAGAATGTAGCGGTGGATCCCAGACCAAATGTTACACAATTAACTATGTCATCAAAAAAAATTCAGATGACAAAATGACAAAGGGCATTCTAATTGGTATTACTGCGATGGCTAATCCACCCAACCTGGGAATGTAACCAAATGAAGCTCAAATCATCAACTGGCGTTGGCACACACACATATAGCTTGGATTGTCTAGCTACATCATGCCCACAGAACAGCCCCTTGGTTCCACTTTTGGCAAGGGTGGACAATTTCAGAGCCGCTACACTATTTAAATGACTCATAATTGTAGAAGAAAGTATAGGTGTGAAATCTTAGAATTTAGTTGATTTGCTGGTGCAGGAGTAGCAAGCCCTGAGCATTGGCTTCTATGGGTTTATCAAATTAATGAGGTAACTACTCCAGCTGAAATGAGCGAAAATATGGAAATGCCATTTATCTGGTCAAGTAGTTCAGTAAATGAAGGCTTGGTTCAGAGTCAGTTCTGCTTCGCTCTGAATTAGCTGTCCTATTCCCTGATGCAGTCTCTCAGTGGCCAATTGGTTTAATCATGTTTCTGGTGAGTTAGAAACTGAAGGTCGCCATAGTACACACCTAGGAAAAGTGAAGACACGCCCAATCCATACTTGCCCAGGTGCAATTAGAGAAAGGCGGCAAATCATGAGGTGGACGGGGGGTCGTAAGGATACATAGCCTCTCCGGGGATCCGACGGCAAACGTCCAAGAGAAGCCTTGTTTTCCATTCAAAATGTAAAACGATCAATCGATTATCATCTGGGGATTGGGCGATTGGGGAATTTTGTTCAAGCGACACGATAACTTGCTTGAAAATTCCTCCGGGAATTATTATTATTATTATTACTGTTATTTGAACTTTCCACTCGTAACTTGACGTGAACTGGAAAAGCTAGGTTTCTCTGCCATCTCCCTGTTGATATTGCGCACTAACTGAGGAATCCTAAGGAGAGGAAAGAGAGGAGAGAAAAGGAAATATGAGAAGAGGAGAAACGAAAAGAGGAAAGAAGAAGAGAGGCTCCGAGAGCAGAGGAGAGGAAAGACAAGAGGTGAGTCAAGAAGAGGAGCAGAGAGGAGGCTAGAGGTTTAATGACGGGAAAAAAACGATCAAAACTATCATTTTACTCTTAGATAGCTGCACTCCCGCAGACCTCCCCTTCCATTTGAAAAGCACAGCCTGGGAGTTTTCTCCTCTCCTGAGCCGGAGCGCGTTTTCCTCCTGGGTGAAGGGAGGAGAAGGGAGAGGAGAAAGGATCCGGGAGGGAAAGGTGTCTTAGCCTCGGCCCCTTCTGGAGACCTCGACGGCCTCGGTGGCCGACCTGTCCGGTCCTCAGGGGAGAGGGAGGGGAGAGGAGGGGGGAGGGGAGAGGAAGGAGGAGGGGGAGGAGGAGGAGGAGAGGGAGGAAGGGAGGGAGAAGGAGGCGTGGTCCAGGTTGGGAGATGGGGATATATAGGGCGCAGTTGGCGGGCAGGAGCAGCCGCCCGGCCAGAAGCATCAGCACCGCGGACAACGCCCGTCCAACCCGCCCGCAGCCCCAGCGCCCGCACCTGCTCCACACCTACACACAAACACACGCCCCCCTCCCCAACACACCCACACACACACACACACAACCCCTTCTCTCACCACCCCCCCCCTTCCCAGAAGACCCTCACCCTCACACACACACTCTGCACCCTCACACACACTCCGCGCTCGCACCCACTCGCTGATCCCGGCGCTATGGCAGAATCCCACCTGCAAGCTTCCCAGCTCACAGCTTCCCAGTTTTTCGAGATCTGGCTTCACTTCGACGTCGATGGTGATTGCCCTTCCCAAAGCCGCGCCGCCAACCGGAAAAAAAGTTGCTTTTTGGGGGGTGGGGGTGGGGGGTTCCTCTCTCTTCCTTCCTTTTGAGGGAGGGGGGGTCTTCATTGCAGACTTGAAACTTTTGATCCGCTCCAGCGGATCAAAAGGCAAGGAGAGCCGCGGGGGAGGGTGGAGGGTGGGAAAGGGGGGAAGAGGGGGTGGCGTTGGTTGGAGGGACCCCCATCACCCCTCCATCCCCGATGGACTCAAGTGTCCGAGCCTCCGGCCTAGGGGCTTGGGGTGGACACCGGGGAGGGAGTGGGGGAGACCGAATTCTGGTTGCGAGGTCTTGTGAGCAGATGAGAAGAGCCAACTTAGACTGTAAGCCCGTCAGTGGGCAGGGACCGTCTCTATCTGTTGCCGATTTATACATTCCAAGCGCTTAGTACAGTGCTCTGCACGTAGTAAGCGCTCAGTAAATACTATTGAGTGAATGAAACTGCCACCCAGAAGTTAAAGCTGCTTGCCTCGGGCAGTTGTCCACTTAAGCCACCTTGCTTCTCTAATTCCAGATTCTTTGCCCGACTACTTGTTTTTGCCTGACTGCTCGTTTGGTTTTGCTGTCTGTCTCCCCCTTCTAGACTGTGAGCCCGTCGTTGGGCAGGGATGGCCTCAATCTGTGGCCGAATTGTACCTTCCAAGCGCTTAGTACAGCGCTCTGCGCACGGTAAGCGCTCAATAAATACCGTTGAATGAATGCGTGCACGGAGTGGCGGAGGGAAGGTCGAGAACACCCTCCGGAACGGTCCTCACCAGCAATAATAATTATAAATAATAATTATAATAATAAATATGATTATGGCAGTTGTTGAGCGTTTACTACGTGCTCACGATAGGAGAGGGGGGGAAAGTCAGATGGGATCCCCAAGAAGCCTTTCTATGCTTGCAGGGAGCGGCTACTTGGAAGGCAAGGAGCTGCAGAACTTTATCCAGGAGCTGCAGCAGGCGCGCAAGAAAGCTGGATTGGTAGGTTCCGATTTCTTTCCTCCCCCTTAGATTAAAGAAAGCCCCTCCGGAGTCCAATCCAACTCGCTATCCCCCACTGGAAAACCCTCTGCGAGCTCGTCCAGCCAGTGGCCCCGCTGCCGATTTCGGATCCGTGGGCAATCGAAATTTACTAAATATTGAAGTTTGGCTAAAGTATGTTTTTCCCATTTGCAGAACGCATGCATTTCAGAGGGCAAAGCCACTCCCCGGCTGAATCTCCATAGCTTTCAGGAAAAAAAAAAAAAAAAGAATAGTTCTGAAATGCGTACTTGTGCAAATGACGGTGGAAAAACGTTGTGATCTGATCTTTTAGTCACTGTGGTTAGGGGGGATTAGTTAATGTTTCGCCTTTTTAATGGGAACCGAAGAGATGTGGAAATGTGTTTCTGCCCCTCGGTGGCCAAGAAACAGATCTGCAGATTAGGGATTTTTTTTTATTTTTTCCGAAGGGATTTTAGCTGTCCCGGGTTTTAGCAGGAAAGGAAAATAAATATCCCTTTTGGACCATCCCCGAACAGGAACCGGGGCAGGATACATCTCAGTGGTGAACGAGGTAACTCGGGAAAGCTGCAATGTTCCTGGGCTCTTTGTGGGACAGAGGCCGAATTTTCTAGAATTAGATACACTCTCCAATGAGGACTGAAGTTGCTGTGATGATTTTGAACAAATACATTATGGTGACATAATTTCAAAAGATGATCGCGTACTCAGAGACACCGCTAAACAAAGGGATCTTCTTTTTTTGGCTTAGTTTGCCATATAAACTCCCAGTTCATAAGAATTGGGCCAGGATGTGTGGGGGGCAATAAAAGAAAATGATTTCAACTCTAGCTGAGGCTGGTTGACTGAAGCAAAGTAAGCATTTTAATCATCTACTGGGAATTGTGTGACACTAGATTTTGGAATGGATTGCTGGATCGGAGATAATTAGTTGCCATTTGTTCTTGATTAGCTCTCTTTGAATTCGGCACCATTTATAACCCCATCTTAATTTCCCAGCTGCAAATTTGGAACTCACATCTATATATAATATGCCTCATTAAATATTAGCCTATGACTGAGACTGTGGTGGCTTCCACAAGTTTGCACCTTCAGTGTGGAATTATCATTTGCTAAAATCGTTGGTCAGCTTGATTTGAAACTGCCCGGATTTGGAGTTTGCTTATTGAGTTTAACACTTTCCCAGGGGTCAAGGCCTTTAGATACGATAGTTTCCGTGCCACTCTTCCTCCAAAAAACATCAAAATTAGGATTTACGGTGTGAAGAATTCATGGAATATTTTCATTCGGACTTTGTCCATCACTAGCAAAATTCAGATTTTTATACAAGCCGTTTTTCTGTTTTACAACCTATTCTTATTGAAAATCGGAATACTCGTTGAATGCGCGGTACTTTTTTCAGATTATTCTTGTCTCCCTCCTCTATAACACCTATCTTTTCATGGACATCGCTGATATACTCTCTATTATTCTGAAGTGCTTACATGTGCTTACAGTTTTTCTATCATGGTAATAATCTGGTTATAAACCTTTCAGGAATGTTCAGTTAAATGAACCCAACCAGTGATACTGAATTTGAGAACTCTGACTGGAACATCTCCAATTGCTTGGTATCTTGATCCTTGACACTTTTTCTGGACTAAGGATCTGGGCCATTTGATATTTCTAGTCTAAGGTGATTTTTTGATTGGAAGCTGACTTGCTGGTTTACCACACAGATTCACTGGTGTACTTAGCTTGGCCGCCGAGTCTGCTTTGAATTTCTCATCTGCGAGACTGAGAACATCAGATAATTCATAATGTCAGACATAGTGGTCTGTGATGATTCCGGCTTCTCTTCATTTACTTCCTCATTGTCATTAGTTTCTTCTTTCTCCTCATAACTGGAATTATGCCCCCTTCATGGCTGGATTCCACATCTATTGTGCTACCTGAATTAGCAGATTTAATCAGGTCTATCTGAAAATTTTTCAGCTTCTCCAATACTCATGTAAACCTTTGAACTTTTTCATTCATCTTTTTGTGAGTTCTAGACATTTTAATACATTTAAAAAGAACTGTAGTATTTAACTTGAATTATGAAATCTACAGATCGGAAAGATGAATATACTGTATTTAATTTGGAATTTGGAACACCTGGAGGACTAAACTTGCTTCACTTATGAATTACTCTAAAATTTTACCCTAATGAGGACTTCAGTTAAAGATCCACTGGACTCATAATGTCAAGTTAGCTGCTTTAAAATTTTTACTGAATGTAACTCTCTCAAATGCTAATATAAAAGGAACATCTTCAAACAGGATTAACTTGTATCTACCCCAGCACTTATAACAGTGCTTGACACACAGTCAGGACTTAATAAATACTATTATCATTATTTTCTTTAAGAAAATTTGATTTGAAATTGAATTAAAGTTGACTTTATACTTTAGAGGCTTACATCAACAATAGTGTCAATGTGTAATCTGCATTATTGCAGTTCTTAAAAGGTATCTCCATCCATAATACACTCTTTTGTAAGTTGTAATTGTAAATTATCTTTATCAACCACCAGTGAGTCTGAAATACACTTTTGGGGGTCAAAGTGTTTAGTTACTTCACAGATTTAAAGGATAGTATTTACTTTGTGCTATTATTAATATAGCCCAAATTTAACTTTTACATATCATTTAACACAGTATATAAACTTATCAATCCTCATAGCAAATCTAAACAGTAGTTCATTAATCCCAGAGTAACCGTGAAACCACCTCCATTTTAGATCTAAGGAAACTGAGGCCTCAATTGATTTCCCAAGATCACAGTGCAAAACAGTAATGCAGGGTGGCCCACTTAGAGAGTGCCCATAGTGCAATGGGGTTTGCTTTAAATGGGTCACCTTAGAAAACTAGAATACCCTGACCTGTACCCCAGGTCTATATTTGGATTCAAAGGTCACACTTTTTCTGTGATAAATTCAGTTCTTACCTATTCCAGTTGATTACGTGGAGAGAGATTGCACCGGTCACAGTACAGATGGAAACATCTATGTGTGAAAAAGAAATGAACTTGATCTCTCTCTCCACCCCCTCATATTTAGTAACATTCACAGAATCATGTAAGACACATCTGAAACAAGTAAACACCCAGTGACAAAGAACTGTTCACCCACAATGATGTAGGAAAAACTGGCCAAGAAAGGTAACATTCATCTCTTTTAGCAGGGCATAGGACAAATTTCAATTGTTCAAGTCTAAAGGAACCACCTGTCTTGATCCTCAGATGAGAACTGAAATCTTTCTGGCTCTGGCCAGCTCCTTGCCCCACAAGAAAAGATAATTTACTTAATTGATAGTATTATGACTCCCAACTTGCTATGAGAATATTGGACTTGTATCTTGAAGGAGTCTGGGTCTTTCCCTTTATCTTTCAATTTACCCGAAGGTAAAGAAAGACAATTTGATTATAAGATTCAGCATTTGAAATCAGAAAACATGGTGGCTAAATTAAGAAGTTATTGCAATAACGGATATCTAGATACGGACATGTCTTTATGGAAGCATAAATATTCAGAAACATTTTAAGGGTGTTATTATCTGGCTCAGTTGTTTTTTGTTTAGAATGAAGGTCTTCTGGCACCTGAAGGTAATGCAATTTCAAATTTATTAATGATAGAAAAATTGAATGGCTGATTTTGAAAGCCGAAGGAATAATTCTAAGTTCGTTGCCATATTGAAAAATTGCTAATGTTCTGGGGGAGTTGACATTTTTTTTAAGTAAACCTGACCTTTACTTGATTGATTATCTGATGCAAAATTGTTCTTCTTTTGTAAATTTACAGGACTTGTCACCTGAAATGAAAGCATTTGTGGATCAGTATGGGCACAGCGATGATGGAAAAATAGGAATGGTAGAGGTAAGGTGCTTTCTTTGTTTGCTTTTTATGTATACCTATTTCTAGAATATGCTTTTAATATATTTACTTCTTCTGATGGTTCTGCCTAGCGTTGACATAATATGGCAACATGCTAGAGAGTACCTCAGTTTTCTGATTCAACAGATTTTCTTTAAAGACATTTCAATCATTTGGTCAAATTGAAACATATAAGTAAATATACTTTTATTAATCTCAAACACTTCACTGGACACAGTTTCGTAGTTCAGACCTTGATATATTGAAAATATAATTTTTTTTGTTTACCCTTTTACAATGAAACTTCAGAAGGTAGCATTTTAGTATTTTAAATTGTGCTTTAGATTTGCACTTGCCATCAAGATTGAAATGATCATAAAAACATAACTTTGATTAACTATCTGAATTTTTCCATATGCTCCTTATAGTTAAAGAATACTCAACAATTTATAAAATTTAAAAGTACCGCTCTTTCTTTATGGTGATAGCTTTATTTGATTTCCAGGTTTTCTTTTGACAGTGAGAGGAGAATCAGTTCATCTTAGATTTAGGAAGGAGCTAGTTAAGCTTATGGCTGTCATCCTAAATGTGGCAGGCTGATATAGGGAACCCTGTGAAAAAAGAGGGATTTTTCAGGCATTTTTTTAAATGTAGATGTCCCCCAAAAGGCAGACTGAACTTCTTCAAAAACTATCCATCTTCAAGTTACGTGACACATTTTCACCCCCAACATCAGTTATTAGCATACGAAGAAATGGTAGTTGAAAATAGAAATAGAATGACATTTTTTAAACCAGTTTATTTAGGAATCCTATAAAATTAGATTATCTGGACTCTTTTTTTAATTATCCCCACACCTGTACCTCATAGCATATAAGTGTAACGTCAACTCAGTATTTGTTGTCCTTTATAGAGACTGTCTTTCTGTTACTTTAACTATTGTCAGATCTTTCAGTCCTTAGACAAAAGCACTTAGTTCTCGTTAGGTTTACAAGTGGCACTAATCCCATTTATTATCTTTAAATTTTCTTATAATTATGACAGTTGTCTACTTTGGGGGAAGAATCTCCAATTTTCTTTGCCTTTATCCTATTCATTAATTAGTTAAGTGAGGTTAAGGGTTGGGAAGCCTAAGGAAGAGAATGGGTCTTCATTGTTAGATTTGGAAGAGCAGAAAGGTGACCTGGCGGCTATCTAATAGACATCCTATTTGGAATATAATGAGGCACCTTAGTGTAATGGAAAAGCTTCAGACTGGAAGCTGGAGAACCAGGTTCAAGTTTGAGCTTTGCCACTGGCAATCTGTGTGACCAAGGGCAAGTTCCTTAATTTCAGTTTCCTTATCTGTAAATTGGAGATAATAATTTCTCCCTTTCTATCTAACTCACAGGGTCGTTGTGAGGGCAAAAATGAGATGACAGTGCTTTGGGAATAAAAGTACTATAAAAAACTGAGCTGTTAACGGAAGATGCAGGTGTCAGAGAAAGGAATGAATTAGGTTAAGAGGAGGGCTTGCCTGCCTAGGAAGAAAGGAGCAACATAGATGTGGGTGGACTGGTTATGTTTTTTGTTATAGGTTTCAGGAACCACTGGAAATTACCCCAGAAAACAGCAGGGAACACATGAAGGGTTTAGGTAAGGGAAATCACAAAGTTAAAACAGTTAATGTGAAAGATTATTTTGTCCATGACAAAAGACCCAAGCAAAGGAGATGGAAGTCAAGGAACTAACTGGTCACTAATGTCTGGGAAGCATTTTGGCTTTAGGAATGGAGACAAAAAAATAAATTTTTCGGGAGCCGAGAGGTAGAAGGTGCATAATTAGATATCCACCTGAATGGGGAAGAAAGAGTGAGAGAGAATGAGATGTCAAACTTGGCTCTAAGGGGTTTTTTTGGCTTTGTTTTGTTTTCAAAGCTATTTAATGTTGATTTTTTTTAAGCGTTTACCATGCTGTTCTAAGTGCTGAGATAGATATAAGCTAATCGGGTTGGAAACAGTCCCTGTCCCACTTGGGGCTCACAGTATTAATCTCCGTTTTACAGATGAGGTAACTGAGACACAGAGGAGTTAAGTGACTTGTTGTGCATCTGACTGCAGGAGGGGAGTGACAATAGCATAATCCCCCCTCGTAATCCCCCACTGTTCAAGTATGCCAAATGTGCCAACTTGAGGGAGTCTGTGAATCCTAGGTCGATTTGGGGAAAACTGGAATTGCTCTGAGTCCAGACCGGCCTTGAGATGTGCTCGGGGCT
Organism: Ornithorhynchus anatinus; assembly: GCF_004115215.2. NCBI lineage: Eukaryota > Metazoa > Chordata > Mammalia > Monotremata > Ornithorhynchidae > Ornithorhynchus > Ornithorhynchus anatinus. Next base: position 54,113,678 of record NC_041731.1, on the reverse strand, counting down.
GCAGGTGTCCAGGATGGTCCAGGCCAGTGGAAACTTCCATGGGGCTAGATCAATTGGTAGTGTCCTGTATCCTTCCTGGGGAAGACCTCAGGCAGAGTCTTTGTCCACTTCAAGACCGAACCCCTTCTCTCATTACAGTTTCTCAGGGGTTCAGAATTTCCCCAGCCTGAGAAAGATGAGCTGACCAGGACTCTAAGACTGCACCAGGCAACCTGAATACTTGTGGTGTCAGCAGAGTTCCCTAATTGGCAAAGGGGTATAGAGGATCAGTGGTTTAGTGGATAGAGCACGGGCCTGGGAGTGAGAAGGTGCTGGGTTCTCATCCCGGCTCCGTCACACGTCTGCTGTTAGGTCACCTAACTTCTCTGGGCCTCATTTACCTCATCTTTAAAAACAGGAATTAAGAGTGAGCGTCAAGTGGGATAGGGACTGTGTCTAACCTCAATGACTAGTATCAACTCCAGTGTTTAGAATGGCGCTTGGGGCATAGTAAGTACTTAACAAGTACCAAAATTATTATTAATTATTAGAAAAGAAGACTGAAATGCTATTGGTTGTGTTCTGTCCTGCTTCCATGGCTGAGAGATGGTGGAACACCCCCCACACACACCTCCACCGCCCCATGGGTACAGTGAAGCTGAAGTGAAAGAGGGGCTTCAGCGGTTGATCTCTCTCTCTCTTTCTCTCTTTCTCCTATCCCACCTTTGGTTCACTACAGGCGCCCGTGCTCAGAAGCGTGGCACTGCTAACAATCTATAGCCTGCCCAGATCCATCATGAATAAAGCATCATGGGATATTCATTTCAAGCACAGCGGGACTCAGTCACTGTACATAAGATGCTAATCTTGATCAGACCTTAGTTAATGCCCCTGAGGGAGATTGGAATTTAAGGGCTCATCCAAAGCAAATTATAATCATCCTGTCTGGCTTACAGACATGATAGGCTGAGTCAGTCCTATGAGATACTGTAGGTCAAGGGAGTCCTTATGTTTGAAGCTGGTGATTAAACTGGAAAATTGTACCTTCTGCCTGATCTAGAGAATAGGCATATTTACATAGATATCCATCATTCATTTAATAGCATTTACTGAGTGCACTTGGTATCTAGAGATATATAGGGAGAAGAAAGCACAATATACACATTCCATTATTTTTATTCTTTATAGGCTCAGCTTATTTTTAATGTGTTCTAAATAAGAAACTTCTTCAGATGGATGCATTTCACCCCCTGCAATGAATTCTGTGATAACTGGACAAGTATCCCAAGAGTGAACAATATTCTGAATGGATACTAATAGTTGTTCTACAGGGAAGGCCAGTTAACATCCTTAAAAGGTGAAGGCCGAATGATTTCATGGCTAAGGCACTGATTTTTCATCTCTGGTGCTCTCATTAAAGAAAGTTTCAAAGCAAAGATATCTTGGGTTGGTACAACTTTAAGTTTTTAGCCTGTTCCCGTGGGCCAACATCTAACTTCCTTTCCTGACAATAGACTTGCTTTCCAGGTCAATGAGTCCCCTGAAAGTTAAGTCTGAAGCCCATGTTATCATAAACCTTAAAACTGTAGCCCTTCGGTATTCAAACCATTTAAGGATATAACCCTCCCAGGGAAGAAGTCACTTCCCAAACCATTCTTTGCTCTCTATTCTTCTACAAATGTGTTTGAACAAGGAAGAAATGGGTTTCAGTATGTGCCTAGAAACACTGTGTGTCATTCAAGGAAGAGAAGCCATTTCCCAGTGTAAGAGTCAGTGTCTGATAAATTTGATGGAAGATCAAAAGATCTTCAGGAAAAAGCTTTGGAGGAAGAAACTTTCCAACTATGACAATTGCTTCACCTCTCTGGTGGTCTAATGTAATTGTGGGAATTTATTAGAAAAGTTAGAAATTTCTGGGGTGCTTTCAACCATTCATCCTTTCAATCCCCTATAGACTGAAAACTCATTGTTGTCTACCAACTTCATTGTGTTGTACTCTCCTAAATACTTAATACAGTGCTCTCTATACAGTCAGTCCTCCATAAATATCACTGATGATGATGATCTTTCACCAAATTCACAGAAGACATTTTATGCTTCCCTGCTACTTCATATCCATTGTCAGAGTTACACCATCTATAGATGCATTGGAAAAATCATGTGTGTATCTGATCTATTTGCAAATTCACCTGCAAAAATGATGCTAAAATATATTTATATCCTAGTGGGAAGAAGCAAAGGTAAGCCATTTATGACAATGGGGTGAAATAAACCATATCATTCCTCATAACCTAAAAGGGGAATAGGTCAAGGATCTCTTTAGGCCTAAGATAATTGTTAGTGAGTTTTTCCTTTTATAAACATAATACCCATAAATATGTGGACACCACAGCGATTGCATGCCGGAGGCTTCCATGGAGTTGCCAAATATATTTCACTTAGATAGAAAAGATCTACCATGTGAAGTGTGGCCTATATTGAAAGGGTTGGTGGGACCAAAGTGTTGTGTGCTAGTAAAATATTTTCCCTACTGGCTTTACTGTCTCCAACATGTTCAAGATCAGAAAATGGGCATTGAGTTGAGTTTGTTCAAGGCACTGCTGTACCACTCTCCAGGATTATATGAGCATCCTTAATTCATGAGCTAGAAGCTCATTAAAACGTTGCTCTGACCATATAGTCTTTCTTTGGGTGCTTGCATGTATTGATGAGTGTGGGTTTACATATGCTGGGGATGTTCAGAAGATAGGGGTAATTCCATTACTGAGGAGTGGATAGGTAATCTTGAAGTGGATGATGCTTATCTATTCAGGGGATAAAATAACAACAGAAGATTTGAAATTTGATATTTTCTGTTTCCAAAAACAGAAACCTTTATTGTGATTCACTGAGACATGGAGTCCTTGGAGAGCATCCAGGGGAGTCCAGTGAAATCAGTCACTCAATCAAGGGTATTTATTGAGTGCTTACTGCGCGCAGAGCACTGACTAGGCTAGGGAGAGTTCAGTACAAAACAATAACGGTTGGGAAAGAGACCTTCCAAGGAGAGACTAGAAGAAACTGGTAACATCTTAAAGGAGAAAAGGCTGACGGGGAATTCAATAAGAATTTTTAAGTTTACAAAGGGAGATTAGGCAGGTCACAGTGAGCAGGTGTTCTCTATTTCCCCAAAGGGCAAGCAGGAACTGGTTTACATTGGGATGGATGGGATTTACTTTCCACTGCGTAAGAATTTAGCCAACGTTCTAGATACTGGAACGAGTTAGTGTGGAAAGCTTTGAGGCCTCCATTTTAAATATGACCAAGAAAGCAGTTATCATCCTGGAAAACTCTTGTTAGGACTTGCCTCAGGGCAAGGAGCTGGACTAGAGAGGACTTGTAGAGAGTTTTTGAGCCTTGAACATCTAGCTGTTTCTAGTGGCCTACTAGAAAGAACGTGGGTTTGGAAGTCCCAGAGGGTCTGAGGTCTAAGCCCTGCTCTGACACTTGCCTGCTGTGGGACCACAGGCAAGTCAATTCACTTCTCTGTGCCTCAGTTTCCCCAACTATAAAGTGGGGATTTAATCCCCGTTCTCCCTCCTACTTAGACTGGACATCCCAGGTGGGGCGGGAACTTTTTCCGACCTGATTACCTTATACCTATCCAAGCATTTGGTTAATAGTAAGTACTTAACAAATGACACAAGTACTATTATTATCATCATTCTGCATTTCTGCATTGAGACTCTACAATCAGGTCACAAAAGCTTTACTTTTAAAATATAGTTTAAAAATGCTCTTAGAGATGGAAACTTAGGATGTACCTCTTAATAATGTTGGTATTTGTTAAGCGCTTACTATGTGCAGAGCACTGTTCTAAGCGCTGGGGTAGATACAGGGTAATCAGGTTGTCCCATGTGAGGCTCACAGTCTTAATCCCCATTTTACAATTGAGGTAACTGAGGCACAGAGAAGTTAAGTGACTTGCCCTCAGTCACACAGCTGACAAGTGGCAGAGCCGGGATTCGAACCCATGACCTCTGACTCCCAAGCCCGGGTTCTTTCCACTGAGCCACACTAAAAGAGATGCTGTGTTTATTAGTTTTCTGCAGCACAATAATTAATTACATTTCCCATTATGCAAATAATCAATCAACTAAGTGATTGATTGTAAACTCCTTTTAGGCAGGAATAGGGTTGACCAACTGAATTGTATTATCCCAAGCACATAGCACAGTGCTCTGAATACAGTAAAAAGTAAATACCACTGATTGATGGATTGCAACGTATTAATTGCTCACATTGTCTCTGTTGCCGAATTGTATATTCCAGGCGCTTAGTACAGTGCTCTGCACATCTAGTAAGCGCTAAATAAATACCATTGAACGAATGAATGAATTAATTTCTTCTAACCAAATAAGACAAGGAAAAGCCATAACATGAATAACAACTGGAAATAATCACCGTTTTATCCCTAAACATTGATGGGCTGGTGAACTTTGGTCAGAAGATGACAAACTTATTTTGCAAGGTCAAGGCTGGCATCATTTTAAATGAAAGGGGGTTTCCTGTCATCTACTGAGGATTGATTCGTAGTGTCAGTTTAAAATCAAGAGTGTGGTGGGGTGAGGTTTGTGCACCTGGTTAGAGGGATAGAGCAGAAAATATGCTTATAAAAATCTGTGAGTCCACTCTCTAGATCATCAACAGCATGTATGGAATGTTTGTTGACATAGAACTAGGAGTTGTGTGGGGAATTACAAGGAAAGAATAAGTCATGATGTGTAGACTCAAGGAGTTTAGCCCTTATAGTGAGATAGAATAAACCCAAGAGTGATGAAGGTTCCCATCATGTGGTAAGCCTTGATCTTGAGACCTTAGGATCCAGAATCTGCACAAAGGAATTGACTGATTATCATACGAGTGTCTTGCACAAAACCACTTGCATTCTCTCGCTCCTGTCAGCCACGTTCCTGCTTGTGTAACAGAAGAGAAGGTAGGCTATGGGGCAGCTCATTGCAAAATGCACTGCAAAGATCATGAATGGTGTTCACCTTTGTTAGACCATGACAGGGAAAAATAGAACTAGAGCCCAGGTTTCCTATCAGTGCTTTTTCCACTGGGACAACAGCAGGATTATACCCAAGTACTGCAGACAAACAGTATATATCAGAGGCATAACCCTTGTATAACAGAAATATATCCACGTGTGTGTGTATGTGTGTGATGTAGGAGGAGTGGATGGCGAAGCTGGCAGGAGAGAATTTAATTTGGGAAGGCCTTCTTTAAGAAATGGATCTGTAGCAGTGCTGCGAAAGAAAGTCCTTTCATATTTTGGAGAATGGACCTCAGCAAGATGGCTGCTGTCTTAACTCGAGAATCAGAAAATTAAGCTAATAGATATCAAAAGAAAAGTGCAGATCTGTAAAGACAAAAAAATCAATTTTTACAACAGAAAGGAACAATTTCCATCAAAGGGTCAGAAAAAAATCATGAGATAAACGTGGCAAATCTCACCTTAAAAGGCCATAAATTCTGTATATTTTATCATTTTCCTGCAAAAAAATAGCAAATAGGCGCAGTCCCTCAAATTCATGCTTCTGGCATGTCTATCTGACCAAAGTTTTCCACCTGATTCAGTCATTCAAAAATAATACTTCAGATTCAGCAATTTAGTTCTGATTCTTGTCTATACTTCAATTAAAACAGTTACCAGTTTCATTGCTATTTGGAAAATGAGTAATCCTTCCGTGTGATCAACACCCCACAGATTCCTGAGCATAGGCCTGAGCGTTAGTGGTCCTAGGCCCTAACCCCAGCTCCATCACTTACCTCCTGTGTGACCTTGGACAAGTCACTTCATTGTGCCTCAGTTACCTCATCTGTACAGTTATGATTAAGACTATGAGCTCCATGTGGGATATGGACTGTGTCCAATCTGAATAACTTGTATCTACCCCAGTAGTTAGTAAGTATAATGGCTGGCACATATTAAGAGCTTAACAAATACCATAATTATTTCTATTGTTGTTATTATTATTGAAAGATCAGTTCTCGTTTTACCTGTACATTGAAGGTAAAAAAAAATTGGTGAAATGGCAAGGAATAGACATGACTTTTTTAACAGTATTTGGTAAGTGCTTACTAGGTGCCAATTACTGTACTAAGCACTGGGGTAGATACACGACAGACAATGAGTGCAGACACAGTCAGGTTCACAGTCTAAGTAGGACTTAAATATGGGGAGAGAAGAAAAGCTGTCCCAGGAAAATGTCATTTTTCATAGTTTAAAAGGTCAAAAGTGTCTTTGGTCTTTCCTTTCACTTATGCTTATCAGAAATTCTTCAAGGACTTCAGTCAGGCAGAGCCAGAGCCAGACCCTGTTGTGAAGATTTGTATCTATCAATCGATTAATCATATTTATTGAGCACTTACTGTGTACAGAGCACTGTATTAAAGTGCTTGGGAGAGTACAATACAACAGAGTTAGTAGACACTTCTTTATGGTTTTTTGTTGTTGTTGTTTTGACTAAGTGCTGGGGTTATTAAAAGTTAATCAGGTTAGATACAGACCCTATCCTACATGGGGCTCACAGTCTTAATTCGCATTTTATAGATGAGGTAGCTGAAGCAAAGAAAAGTGAAATGAGTTGCCCCAAATCACACAGCAGACAAGTGGCGGAGTCAGGATTAGAACTCAGGTCCTTCTGACTTCCAGGCCCGTGTTCTTGTCACTAGGCCACACAGCTTCTCTGTCCATATTCCCTTTCCACGAGGAGCTTAAAGTCTAGAGGGGAAAACAGACATTAATAAATTATGGATAAGTGCTGTGGGGCTGAGGGTGGGTTGAATAAAGTATATAAATCCAACTGCAAAGGCCACGCAGAAAAGAAAGGGTCCCGAGGAGTCAGCTGTTGTCTTGCTCTAAAATCCCCTGAGCCTTCTTTCTTCCTTGTGTACGAGTGGGCCATTTGAACCTATCGTACCATTTCTCTAGTTGAACTGGTGGTCCTCCTACCCACCTACTCCACGTTTGTCCTGGGACCCAGGTCAGGGACAACTGGGAAGTTGGAGTTTTATGATCTCATTCTATCTGGCCCCTGGCTGACATAGGACAATAATAATAATTATTGTTGTATTGGTTAAGTGCTTACTGTATGTCAAGAACTATACTAAATGCTGGGCAGATACAAGATAATAAGGTTCCACATGGGCTCACTGTCTTAGTAGGAGGGACACCAAGAATTGAATCCCCATTTTGTGGAAGAGAGAACTGAGGCACAGATGAGTTAAGTGACTTGCCCAAGGTCACACAGTAGGTAGGTGATGTATTAGGGATTAGAATCGAGGATCTCTGACTCCAAGGTCTGTGCTCTTTTCACTAGGCCATTCTGCTACTCAACCTCAGAGGGCTTGCTCCATGCAGCAGGGCCCACAGAGAAATCATCGGGCTCTGGAAATATAGTCCCCTATTTGGGGGAAGGCAATCCCAGTCAGTCAGTCAGTCAGTCAGTCTTACTTATCAAGTGCTTACTGGGTGAAGAGCACTGTACTAAGCGCTTGGGAGAGTACAATACAGCAATCAACAGACCCAATCAGCTGTGCTAGAACCAAATCCCCCATTTCATCTGCTGCAGGGGGATTTGCCCCTAAGGCTGACTTCCTACCCTGGCTGAGATATTCTAGGCCTTTCACACCCAGCAGCTCCCCCCGAAGCTACCTCAAAACAGCTACAAGCAGGGGCCTGGGAGTCAGAAGGTCCTGGGTTCTAATCTTGGATCCACCTCGTATCTGCTGTGTGACCTTGGGTAAATCACTTCATTTCTCTGGGCCTCTATGTGGGACAGGGACTGTGTCCAACCCGATTAGTCTGTTCTACCCCAGGACTTAGTACAGTGCCTAGTACATAGTAAGCCCTTAACAAATACCATTAAAACAAAAAAACCCCAGAAACAACAACAAAAAACAGCTAAGGGCCTGGCTGCAAGTGGGCTGATGAGGCATAAGAATTGCGAGTGGGTTGATGAGGCAGAAGAATTTCTACCAGCTATACTGGCCTGACTCTGGTCAGAGATGCAAAGGGGCACCCAGAGGAGCAGGTTGTGGGATCCCTGGAAACAAGAAATAGTCACTGTGTGATCTCCCTCCTCCAATAGAAGACTGATCCAACCCTGCAGGTCTGAGTACTTGGGGGCCTCCTTGTTCTCCTCATCTAGATGTGGAGGATACCCTCTGCCAAGTAGCTGCTTTGATTTCCATCTCTTGTGCTTGGCTTACTTTCATCTTAACTGTCTTCACACTGATTTCTTCAAACCAGGTTTTCCCTAAGGCTGATCAACTTTCTCTGCACTTCTTCCTTTCCTTTCACACCCTTGGACCATTTGCTCTTCTCCCAACTGGGAGAAATAGGGTCAAAAGGGTTGTTCACAACATTCTTTTCCCACCCCTGCCTGCCTCATTTTGCCCTATTCACATAGTCCCTGTAAGATAAAAAGAGAGTGTTGGGCTCCGCCTCTGTCCCAGAGGCTACTGTGCCCCTCGGATAGAGCAGGGGGCTTACGGAATAGGCAAGTGAAAACACAAACTGCCTTCCTGATTCTCCAAAATTATCACTGTGCTAGAAAATAAAAATGCTGGGGTGTTTTAGTGTGAAGCAGTAAAATATGCACAGGCCATCTTTAAATCACTGAAAAGGAACAGATTTGGACTCGAATATTTTTCATGATGGGTCATCTTTTAAAGTCATAATCTGAAATCCTAAAGGTGAAGCCCTCAAGAAGAAAATGAGTTGGGAGTATTTTTCATCTCTGCCCAGAGGTCTGGGGAGTAGAACTGTTCCTAAATACAGACGTCAAGTTAAGTGCAGGGCAATTCAAAGCAGAGATTTACTGTTCTGTTTAATGAAAAGAATGGAGCCCTCAGGACAGCTGAACCAGAGGCAATCACAAAAGAAGTGCAGGATTAAAGTACTTCTGATAAAGAAAGGGGAGAGGGAGACTTTTAACCAAGGTAGTGAGTGGGAACCTCCGGGTTTATGGATATCAGTCAATCTCCTATTTCTCTCTCCCTTCCTCCCCTCCTCCCTCAGTGGTGGAGACCTGGTTTATGAAAGTTGCCCTGGGCACTAAAATAATCTCCAGCCTCATGGAAACTTTCTTGTCCTTTCAATCTTTTCCAGTTGGCTCACATATTACCGATGGAAGAAAACTTCCTGCTGCTCTTTAGATGCCAGCAGTTGAAGTCAAGTGAAGAATTCATGCAGGTAACAACACAAGGGAACGGTCTCTCTTTCTCAGTTGGGTCTTTTGCAGTGTTGCTCAAATCTGATGATGACTTTTTACCAACACTGTTTTGAATTACTGTTTACAGACATGGAGAAAGTATGACACTGATCACAGTGGCTTCATAGAGACTGAGGAACTTAGGGTAAGTGAACAACAGTGTGCCTTGATTTGCTTCCTTCTTAGTGAAATTATGCATTTTCAGGATTTTAATCAATCAATCCATGGTATTTATTGAGCACTTACTGTGTGCAGAGCTCTGTACTAAGAGAGTAGTGTGACCTAGTGGAGAGAACATGGGCCTGGGAGTCAGAAAGACCTGGGTTCTAATACCAACTCCATCACTTGTCTGCTGTGTGACCTTGGGCAAGTCACTTCACTTCTCGGTGCTTCGGTTACCTCATCTGTAAAATGGAGATTAAGACTTTGAATCCCAAGTGGGACCTGGACTATGTCCAACCTAATTAGCCTGTATCTACCCCAGCACTTAGTACAGGGCCTGACACACAGTAAGTGCTTAACAAAGACCATAAAAGAAAAAAGAGTATAACAGGATTGGTAGCTTTGCTTCCTGCCCAAAACGAGCTGACAGTCTGGAGCAGGGGACAGGCATTAATATAAATAAATATTTCGTGGATATCTTTAATGTTAAAAAATCATACTTATTTAGGTGAGCATTGCATTTTTTTAATTTACCCTTATGCTTCAATCAGGAACTAGCCTATATTAAAAAGGCCAATAGAGACCTCCTAATTAAAATGATGTGTACAGCACTGTGTAATCAACAGCAGTTAGGAAGTTGAACTTTTCCATTTGTTTATCCACACTTCAAAGAAGTCATTAAAAAAATCTAGTCGTTTGGGGGGTGAACCTAATTAGTATCCCAATCGCTTAGTAGAGTGCTCTGGACACAGTAAGCACTCAATAAATACAATTGATTGATAGTAAAAAAGGTCAATTAAACAATGAATGGCAAAGTATCTCCACATCAATTCTATTTATGTCCAATGACCAAGAGCCCTACTCTTGACTAAGCCAACAGTGGATATGAGGAGAAAATCCAATATTGGTTCAGCTTCCCCTTCTCAGGGAAGAAAGTGGCTCCAATCAGAGAGACGGTTTATTTGTGCAGAGGATAGCCCCCTGGACTTTTTCAGTCTCTTTCTCAATGAACTAGCTTAAATTCCATGAAGCAGGAGAGAAGAGGAAATAATTCCCAGATGCCACAGGATTCTGAATCTCAGAAACCCAAGTCTCTCAAACGCCATGCCTTGAATAACTCTTGAATTCCACTGACGATCTATTGCTCAACTAAAATCTTGCATCGAGCACTCTGTGAGCAAAAAAGAAATTCACCCTGGCAGATGTTGTTGAGTTTTCTATGCATCATTTCCGTTTCCAAGTGAAAAGAGAAAAAACATGAAGCCGGGTGGAGGGAAAGCCGAGAAGATCAACAAAAGTTGGGTTTTTTTTATCTTTCGGGTATAAGAAATTACTGGGAAGTAATAATCTGAGTTCACTACCTCCTTCATCTCACAACTTTTAATTTCCAGGTGCCTAGCACTTGCCATGTTTGCCAGAGAGATATGAGGGGCATTAGTAGTAAGGGATTTGCTATGTGAAGCAACTAGAAAATATATGCCCAAGGGACCACCAAAGTCTAGCGTGTTGTTCAGCAGGATTTTGGTTCAGGGACCAGCAGAACAGACAGTAGCCCAGGAGGCCAGAGATATCAGTGCCCAGGGGGGAAGGGGTTGGGCTGGGGGGGGCCTCACTGTAGCCACTGTCAATCCAGGCCAGGGCACTAAGTGGGTGGTTCACTCACACGATAGCACTGACAGTGTTGCTGCTGCCTGCTATCTCACAACAGCTCCTTCAAGGGCCCTGAATTTTTTGGGAACTTTCTTCACACATCATAAGTTTTGGAGACTAAGAAAGACACCAAAGGGCGATCCTGCAAGCTACTAGGAGGATTCAATCAGACAGCAGTCAAAAAGCACTTATAACAGACACATCTGCTGCCCACAATGAGCAAGCCTTTAACAAGTCTTCCATTTACTTTCTTTTAACAAAAATTAACTTTAATACTCTCAGTTATTCACTTACCACGACACCCAGCAAAATTATGTCTGTTGATGAGGATTATCCTGTAACTGGGACTTAAATCCTACTCTCTCCTATTTAGACTGTGTCCCAAGTGGGACAGGGACTGTGTCCAACCTGATTAAGTTTTGAATTTATTCCGGTGCTTAGAACAGTGCTCTACATACAGTAAACAACTAATGCTATAATAATATGTGTAAAAGTGGGTATTTAGTGATACATAAATCTGTGTGGTCCAAAATGTGTCCAGCCTGAAGAGCTGGCATCACTCTTTGTCAGACGGTTTGAGCCTAAAGCTACTAAGTACAGTGGCAGCAAACTGAGTTGTTGGTAAAAGCAAAGTGAAAGTACATTGCTCCTGCAACTGTATGGGTTGAGGTCAGGGAGTCTGACCATGAGATTTAACTCTTGCAGGACTGGCTAAACCCAGACAAATTGGGGGTGTTCATGGGGAACTATCAGAATTGTAATCATCCAGCTACACCAATAATTTTGTCCTAATAATTATTATGTTTCAGGCAGAAATGAAAAATAATCGGAAACCTCAATTTGAAGAATGAAGTTTGTTACTGGATTCAGTTAGAAGTTGGCTTTTTCCCATTCATTAAACAAAGATGGAAATGCAGCTTAAAAGAGTGACAGGGAATGCATTCCAGGGAAAGAATCAGATGTTGAAATAACTGACCTGAAATAATTCATTTGGGGATAGTTGTTTTTTTCCCATAACATGAAAATCTTCCCATTTCCTGGACTCAAGTACAAGCACTTTCCTTAGCTGTTCATTTTGTTAATGTTGATCTGTTTTGTTTGTTTTCACAGAACTTTCTAAAGGATTTGCTAGAGAAAGCAAATAAAACTTTTGATGATACAAAATTAGCAGAATACACGGATCTAATGGTAAGATTAACCCCTATATTTCATTCGGAAAAGGTTGCTGCACATCAGTGCCCATGACAGCTTTCATAATGGATAACGTGGATCTCTCAGGCAGCTGGTTTTTGAATTCCATCGGTGGCCACATTTTTCTTTTTTACTACTCCCCTCTTTCTTTCATATAATTCTAATGGTGCTATCCCCTTTCCCTTTTCCCTCTCATGTCATTTCTTTATCCATTTTTTCCCTCCCCATCCCCTTTTCACCCTTTCTTAATTGTTGGCCAGGTCGAGTGACAGTTGAATTTAAAAAGCAATCCATCAGTGGTATTTATTGAATGCATACCATGCACAGAACCCTGGACTACGCACTTGGAGAGCACAATACAATAGATATGGTTGACATGATTCTTACTCACTAAGAACTTATAGTTTAGAGCGTCCGGCGATTGATCAATACCTTGTTTTAAGGCACTGACAGATCTAATCCAGGTCTTACTCTCCACCTCTGAAACTTGCAACAGAAAATACTTAATTTGGAATATAAACCAGATGCTTCACCTCCATTAACCGTGACCCTCTTTTACGAATCACAGCAGACAAACTTGGACTCTCAGTGACTTTCAGCTAATAGGCAGGTAACTAAAATCACACATTCCCTCTGCTGCTCCAGTTTTGAATGTCTATTTAAGGTGAGGTTTCAATGCCAGGTGGAATTTATAGCAGGTTTTTTTTTTTGAAAGAGGATCATTTTTTCATTGGTATTCTGGACTGCCATAAACCAGTTCAAATCCAGTAAGTAAAATTAATCAAGAGCTAATTAAGTTTTAAATGAAATTTGGGGAAAATATTTCCCTATGGGCACTGAACTCCATTCTTTTTAGCTACCTGATATCTGCCAGGACCCAAGACAATGTTAGAAATATTACTCACTGGGCATAAATGAGGGTTGAACTAGATTAAGAAAATAAATAAGGAACCTTTAGATATATAGGTAAAGAGGTACCCCCTTCCTCTCTCCCTGCATTACCTGCTCCTTTCCATCTCCAAAGGAAACCATCTCAGCTATAAAGAGTCCTTCCCTCTCTCACCTCCCAACCAGAGCACATATTTCCAATTTGTCCCTTATTTGTTCCCATTTCTTTAAAACCAATTGCAACCCTGTACACCAAAGAACTCTATCAGCACAATAAAGGCCAACGTGATCCTTTTTTTCCCCCAGTGTTATGTAACTTCCTTGCTCTAAATGTATTTTTCACATTTTATATACATGTCCACAGTGCAGACCTGAACAGGCTCACTTAATTTTAGAAACTGATGAGTGTCATATCTGTGCCTTAGGAACCAGAATACTCATGTTCCAAAGTAATTGTATTTAGCTTCCTCTTACTGCAATAAACCATGTCTTTAATACCGATAATAAGCAGAGTCTCTCTTTCAGCTGAAATTGTTTGATGCAAACAATGATGGAAAGCTGGAATTAACAGAACTAGCCAGGTGAGTTAGGAACTGCAAAGCCCAAGAGACGTGAACTTGACTCCCTTCGTCCCAAGGGAAAAGAGAGCTGTATAGAAGTGCTCAAACTTGTGGAAGTTTTAGGTGGGGAGGAGGCCTCCACTCTATAGGGTGTAGAGACAAGAGCTCTTGAATGCAAATGTGTCCTTAAAAGTTTACAGCCTATTTGGGCAAGGGGAGCAGCACAACCAAGGGGAGAAATGCAGCAGCGCATCCCTCAAAGTTGGTAGCCACAGCTCAGTAGAACAAGGCTTGGAGGGGCCGGAGCCCCTGACAGCCTAGGGATAAGGCAAAAGCACGGCGGTGAGCATCTGGGATTAATAATTATAATAATCGTGGTATCTGTTAAGTGCTTACTATGTGCCAGGCACTGTACTAAGCACTGAGGCGGATACAAGCAAACCGGATCAGACACAGTCCACGTCCCAGATGGGCTCCACAGTCCTAGTCTCCATTTTGCCGATGAAGTGAGGCACAGGGAAGTGAAGTGACTGGCCCGAGGTCACACAGCAAACATGTGGAGGAGCGGAATTAGAACCCAGGCCCTTCTGACTCCCGTGCCCATGCTCCATCCTTTAGACCCCGTTAGCATGAGTGACCCCCGTGGGGCTTGCCGTGAGACTCACTTGAGCTTGTCAACGTCCTGGGCCATTCTGGTTCAGGCAGCTGTGCTTCTCCACAGAGCCACAAGACCACATATCCAAGGCCCATCCCGCCCTCGAGGCTGGCGTGGGCCAATTTCAGCCTTCGAGGCCAGGATTGGAAAGGGACGCTGCTAAAATAGGCTCCTTCACTGCGGGATTAGCGGCTGCACTTCCCCCCACAACCAATCATAATCCCAAGAAATAGAGTGGCGGCTACAATCAGGCCCTTGTGTTGTCATGACTAGAAGATATAACCGGATAATTGGATTTTTCCCCACAGGTTACTCCCAGTACAAGAGAACTTCCTTCTTAAATTTCAGGTAGGCAATTTGACTTGTGAGAAACAGTACTGACCTCGAAGACCCTGATCTTTCTCATGGAGGACAGGGTGATTATCCCTCTGTGAGAGGGCAGGGGGCAGGTGACACTCTGACCTAGTGAGTGACACTTCTGCTCAACCAGTCTCAGGGGACCTGACCTCACTAACCCTTCAAAACAAGGCAGATGAGCTGGAATGACTGCCAAGTGCCTAGGGTTTCCCAAATGTCCTGCAGGCCGCCAGTATTTTCATGCACCTGATGTCACTCTAACCTTTGACCTTTTTCTGATTTTTAGGGAGTCAAAATGTGTGGAAAAGAGTTCAACAAGGCCTTTGAGCTGTATGATCAGGTAAACCTATGCTATCTATAATAATAACTGTGGTATTTGTTGAGCGCTTACTATGAGCCAGACAGTGTACTAAGCGCTGGGGTAGATTACAAGCTAATCGGGTTGGACACAGTGCCTGTCCCACATAAGGCTCACAGCCTTAATCCCCATTTTACAGGTGAAGGGACTGAGGCCCAGAAAAGTGAAGCTTCTTGCCCGAGGTCACACAGCAGACAAGTGGTGGAGCCAGGATTAGAACTCAGATCCTTCTGTTGCCCCCGGCCCGTGCTGTAACCACTAGGCCAACCTGCTTCTCTGTCATCTGAGTAGCAGTTGCAAACATCCAAACTCCAGAAAGTCCCAGAGCTCCAGGATTGTGAGGACGAGTGTTGAAAGGACTTTCCTTCCCACATTAAGGGGCTGAGATAGGAGAGACCAGGGAAATGCCCTCTAACTATGGTGATTTGTGTTTTATAAAAAATATTTCAAAACAGATGAGGAAAAGAATTCTCTACCTGACATGTCTTTTAGGGTAGGACTAGGGCCTTGAATGTTCTCTGCATGGAGGTAGCCCTTAATACATAAATGATGATGGAAATGGTCACCATTACAAAAATACACAGTTGAGTGGATCATAGGTTGAAATGAAAGGTGCAGCTTGGATGACTAGCACTGAATGCGCAATCAGTTCACTTTAAGCCACCCGAGGGCTGACGATCCTTTTGATGGCACAGACCCTTTATACCTCCTTATTTCCCTGCCCTTCATCCAGTTAGAACTCGTTAGCTTGCCCTCCTGAGGACAGAGAGGAAGAGAGGCAGGAGTGGGTGACAGATCTGGGCCCGAGCCAGCTGAGGAAGGCAAGGTTGCTGCCTTCCAAGCTCCAGATGGCATTGCCTCTGCCTCCACGCAGTTGCCATCTCCAAAGATGGCCCTAGCCAGATCTAGGGTTCATAGCGAAAGACAGCCCTGCTCTAGAGAAAAGAGCAGTCAAGGAGGAAACTCAGCCCAGGAACAGAGCATTCTCACAGTGGTGCTGATGCCAGCAAGGGGTGCCCTCTGCTCAGACCCATACTGGGGGTATCGCTGGACAAAGTGACTCCCTTCTGCATCACCCTGACTTGCTCCCTCTAATCATCCCCACCCCCAGCCCCATAGCACTTACCTACATATCTGTAATTCATGTATTTATTTATTTCAGTGTCTGTCTGTCTGCTCCTCTAGACTGTAAACTCATTGTGGGCAATGAGTGTTCGGCTTATTATTATGTGATACTCTCCCAAGCACTTAGTATACTACTATGCTCAATAAGTGTTCAATAAATACAACTGAATGAACAAATGAGCTGGCAGCAGCTCCACATGCTATGATAGCTTAGCATCATGGCCTGATGCAATTGCCCCACGCCCTGTCCCAGAATTGAACTGGCTTGAGCAGATGGATAAAGAGATGAAACTCAGATCCATCCATTTCTCTTCTTCTCTCCCCTTCTGGAAAAAGACTTGGTGACGGACAACACTGGATCAATTAGCTAAATGGAAAGTTTGGGATTATCTGGGGATTTAATGATCTTTGCCCTCCTCATCCCTTTGTAACATAGATGACCCTATTATCTCTTTTCCAGGATGGCAATGGATACATAGATGAAAATGAACTTGATGCTTTACTGAAAGATCTGTGTGAGAAGAACAAACAGGTAACTTTATTCCTCTTAATGATGGGTTAACATCTGGTTTAAGGAGATTTATCAACTCCTCCTAAAGGGGTGGGTCATTCAGCTAACCCATAGGCAATGGAAAACTTTCTCTGTCTACTCAAATCATGCAAGGTGGCTCCGAGAACTTGATCCCTTGTGAAGTGACCAGCCAATTAGTCAGGCAGTTGTATTTATTGAGCTTTAGTGTGTGCAGAGCACTGCATTAAGAAGTGAGAGTACAAAAGAGCATTAAAGAGATGCATTCCCTGCCCACAAAGAGCTTACAGTCTACAGCCAATTAGAAGGCCTGTCTCCCCCTTCTAGACTGTGAGCCTGTTGTGGGCAGGGATTGTCTCTATATTTGTTACTGAATTGCACTTTCCAAGCGCTTAGTACAGTGCTCTGCACACAGTAAGCGCTCAATAAATGCGATTGAATGAATGAATGAAAGGTATGTTTTGGGTTTATTTTATGGTATTTGCTAAGTGCCTTCTATACACTTACCACAGTGTCAAGTGCATTTTAGAAATCTGGTCAAGCAAAGGAGCAATTTATTACTTAGAATTATTGTTCTAGTGTTTTCAAACTTAGCCCGAGGGGTGGGATCACAGAGGCAATAATCATAGTTCCGAGATCAAAAAGGAAAGGAGAGCTGATCAGTTAAAAGTGGGAGTGAAAATGTGGCTAGTTAATATGTCCTCCCAATATAACCACCATTATCCTTTTCTCTCCCGAGCCAGTGTTCTCTTCTGTCCTTCCACTCACCACTTCATCCCACATTATCATTTCATGACCTGCCTGCTGTGGCTTGTTTTATGATTGTTTTTCCTTTTATATCCTGGATTATGCAAAGAAAAGAGACCTCTATTGCTCCCCTCGCTAATCCCTCTTTTCTCCCCAGGTGGAGAGAAGTGGGGAGAGTGGGAATATGGAAGAGAATGGGGAGGGGGATACAGAGAGAGGGAGAGTGATTGGTGGTGGGGCGGTTGTAGAAGCCCTCAGGAGGATCATAAAATGCCAAGCCCTTGGGCACCTCTGATCTTTAACACCGCCGAACAACAGTACCAGTTTGAAGAACTACAGCTCATAGTTGCCCTGGGCAAAAAGGGGGTTGTGAAGAAAATTTGGGGAATGGGAAATTGCAGGGAGAGGAACACAGGTACCCCACATAGGGCTCGGGAGGATATTTCAATGCCTTCAGCCCTTCCTGCTGGATGGGCTTTTTTAAATGGGATTTGTTAAGTCCTTACTATATGCCAAGCACAGTTCTAAACACTGGGGTAGTTGATCAGGTTGGAAACAGCCCCTGTCCTACATAGGGCTCGCAGTATAAGTAGGAGGGAGAACAAGTATTGAATACAGTTCTCTGAGGTACAGAGAAGTAACTTGCCGCAGGTCACGTTGCAGGCATGTGAGAAGTATCCATGGCCTAGTAGATAGAGCAAGACCCTGAGAGTCAGAAGGAGCTGGGTTCTAATCTTGACCCCGCCACTTGTCTGCTGTGTGACCTTGGGCAAGTCACTTAAATTCTCTGTGCCTCAGTTACCTCATCTGTAAAACGGGGATTAAGATTGTGAGCCCGATGTGGGACAGGGACTGTGTCCAATCTGATTATCTTGTATCTACCCCAGCACTTAGTACAGTGCCCGACATAGAGTTAGTGCTTAATAACTACCATTTACAACAAGAACAAGTGCCTCAGTTACCTCATCTGTAAAATGGGGATTAAGATTGTGAGCCCCACATGAGACAGGGACTGTGTCCAACCTGATTATTTTTGTATCTATCCCAGCGCTTAGAACAGTGCCTGACACATAGTGCTTAACAAATACCATTTACAACAAGAACAAGTGGAGGAACCAGGATTAGAACCCAGGTCCTCTCACTCCCAGGCCCATGTTCTTCATCAGAACTCATGTCAGGAGATCCTGGCAGCCAGGCTGCCAGGGCAGAGAGAAGGAGCAGCACTGTCCCGGGTTCCAAAAGCTTTCAATCAATCGTATTTATTGAGCACTTACGTTGTGCAAAGCACCGTACTAAGCACTTAAGTACAGTTTTCCCAGCAGACTAGCCCCTGTGGCTCCAGTAGACTGGAGTACTAATTATCCCCTTCTCTGGCTAGACCAAGTGGATCTTCTGGACTCTGGTTCATCTCAGAGCACGATCAACTTGTTGGTGCTTCCAGCTCTATAATTTGGTTAGGATCCCATCATTGGAGAATTCAAAACCCATCTCCTTTGGAGAGCATAAGGGTTAAAAAATGTACATTTTCTTCTCACACTTTGCCCTTCACAAAACGTGCTTTCATGTGGAAGTTGGGGGTTGTGATGCAGAATGTATTTCCTCCATAGGACTTGGACATAAACAACATCTCAACATACAAGAAAAGCATCATGGCTTTGTCCGACGGAGGGAAGCTGTACCGGACAGAACTTGCTCTCATCCTCTGTGCTGGGGACAACTAGAAAGGCACGATTCTGTCCACTTACAGATGATACATTGTATCCACACAATAACTGTGCACTATAAGGGAGTAGGCTGTACTTTCTTTTATATCTGTAAATTTCTGCAGATAGATAATTATCCAGGATGTGTGGCACATTCTTTTCAGTCTGTTTCTATACTGTTTGTAATGTACAGTTTTTGTAACTATAAGATCGATCGATAAAAGAAGAATGTCTGTTTGGGCCAGTCTGTATATTCAACAAAACAAGACATACCTACTCTTGCTTTCATAAAACACAGCTAGACAAGATTTCAAGCATACAATCTGCTAGGACCGTTCTGTGAAAATCATAGCCTCTGACGTTTGACCTGGATTCACCATAGGGCAGAAATATTACAAAAACCCACCTTCTATATCCCCTTATTTCGGGACGGAGTCACAGAACTGTCCCGCAAAACATTTCTACCCTGCCCCAGTTAGAAAGAAGAATGCATTAGTTGACTTAAAGTACTTATCGAGCCATCAGTGAACATCTCATTAGTACTTCTATCTGCTTGTAACTGTACGCACCTGATAGTTTTGCTAGAGAGGAAGGCTTATTAAAAACCCATAATTTACATCCTGGTAGAAGGTATGCCAGATGTAAATTATTTGGGAATCTTCCCCAGAAGAAGTTTCTGAGCTGACTGATTGATCTGATGACTGGTTAACTTGATTTGGAGACAAACTTCTGTAATTTGATTGGATGGCAAAGTAAGTAAGGCGGGCCCTGAGGTGACCATGCATTTTGTCTGATTCTCACCACACCTGTCAGAGAATATGATCTTCATCCATTTTCTAAACTATTTTCACATGTTGCAGATAATTATTCTAGTAAACTGCTGTTTTTACATCATATTCTGTGTATCCTATGATTAAATTTAATATACTAAGAAAACCGGTGTCTAGCTTGCATACTTCTACAATTTTATCTTACATAGATTGTAACAGTAAATAATTTATTCACATAAAAATCCCCCATATATTTCCAAGTATATTTTCTAGCCACATCTATGGCACCTTTATAACATAAATGAATTTTAAACTCATGGTCTGAAGACATTAAAATGCTCATTAATCATTATGCCATTTTAGGCCTTGGATTTATATTTTATATGAGAAACCAGTATTAAAGATAGTCATGAATCTTCTAAATGTATGATGTATCTGAAATGACAACTTTCTGGGGAAAGAAGCTCGGACAATATATTGAATTAGCAAGATGCAATGACTATAATATTCTTTTCACTTAATGACCAATTTAAAACATCCCTCATTAGGGGCAGGAAATGTGTCTGCTAATTCTGTTGCATTATACAGCTCTATGCACATGCCAATTGTCAGCTGTGTGACTGTGGGCAAGTCACTTAACTTCTCTGTGCCTCAGTTACCTCATCTGTAAAATGGGCATCAAGATTTTGAGCCTCATGTGGTAAAACCTGATGACCCAGTATCTACCCCGCGCTTAGAACAGTGCTCTGCACACGGTAAGCGCTTAACAAATACCAACATTGTTGTTATTGTTACAGTGCTCAATACATAAATACCATTGATCGATTGATTGATATCCCATGCCACCACCTGGGCAAACAAGTACTAGCTCAAAATGGACTCTAATATGAGATGACTTTTGGTTCTTTAATCATGAGGTGGGTGCCAGCAGAGAGAGGATGAAAGAGCTGTTTTATGAAAAGATGAAAGGTACATCCACAAGATGAATGTTGAGTCTTAGGAACATTTTGAATATCCTACAGCTGATGACTTTTCTTTCACTTTGATCTAAATGCTGCCAAATATGGCAAGGTCCCTAAGAGAAGGAATCATGAAACATTCTATTAAAAGACAAAGCGGGTAGAATTTACCAATTGGTTTAAGGGAATTGTAGGTAAGGTTTTTTTAGGATGGTTAATTTGAAGTTCTGAATTTAGTCTGATTTTAACCATTCAAAACCTAATGGGGGGATTCTTCCCCTTGCACTTTTGTTGCTGGAAAAAAAGTAATGTGATGAATCTTGTACAGACAATTCAGGTTGAAAAGTAATTTGTTTAAACAAGATGGAGCCGAAGAGATTTCATTCTAAAGAGACTTCAATGGATCCAAACCTGTCCCTCAACATTACGCATTAAAAAATTTAACACTGCCTCTGACACTGAGAAGACTATAGAAATTTCAGCCATCTATACATGTAACACTCTTTAAATTTGCTGTATTTGGCATGACACACTGCAATCACTGAGATCATAGTAGGGGACAGTGTTTGGATGTGTACACTGCAATCATGACTGTGGGTATTTTTCAGGCAAAAATACACAACCGTGAGTGAATTCACCACGAACGGTCTTCTTTGAGCATGAAGCACAGCTATCGATCTCTTCCTATATGCACACAAACATGTGCATATGTTTTTTCATGCCCTGAATATTTATAAATTATATATGGCCCCTAGGTGCCTATGTGATTTATACACATATACACATATATAAATGTATTTGGATTCCTTGTGGACAGGGAATACACCTACCAACAGTGCTGGATTATTCTCTCCCAAGCACTTACTACAGTGCTCTGCACTCAGTCAAGGCTCAATCAATACCATTGATTGATAATGCTTTTGGTTTTTCAAGTTTGGGAAGTTTCTGGGATATTTTTGCCTTGTAGGTGAGGAAATTTACATGATCCTTCTCACTCAAAAGTCTTGAAATTTAAAAAGAAGGCTTCTACCTATCTCACTGGATATGGGGAAGTGAAAGGAAAAAAATTGGGACAATGGTGTCAGGAAATAGAACCTAATGGTGATTACCAAATTCCACAATGACAGGGACCTGGAAGTTCTGTAATTATCCCACGAATCTGAGGAGTGTAGATGGGCCTACATGAATATTTCAGATAAGAGCTGTTTGTCTGTTTTGCTGAGTTATACAGGAAACTGCAGCTCGCCCTTCAGATATGTTTTTTTCTGATACTGTACCCTATTTTATGGACACAAAGCTATTCTTCCACAATACAGGAAGGAAACAGAATAAACCTGTCAAAATATAACAGAGGAATTTAATAGCACTTTCAATGTATTTCAATAAGATTTTATTAATATAGTAAATGAATTATTAAAGTCATTTTAAAATGACAACTTCTGCACCCATTGCAAAAAGAAAGCAGGGCCAGTGTGGCCTATGAACCTTTTGTTTTCCTGATCAGTCCTTCTAAAGTGTCCCACTGCTCCTTGGTCACCTGGCACAAAAAGAAAAAAAAATTTCAATATAGACCACAAATGCATCTATACATTGGAAATCGAAGCATTCAGTTATTATATACGTAACATATCATTACCTTCCTCAGGTTATTGAATTCCCCTGCCATGGAAACGTATTCTCCACCATCAAATCTAATGACCTAGGATGATAATGTTAATACATTGAAAGAGGCTGATTTTTATAAGTCTCTGAGATACTAGTAATACTTGTAATTTCCGGCTTCCTGATTCAATAAGTTCTGGCCACAGTACTTCTTTATTTTAAGTCTGTTTGGAAAACACCCTCAAAAAAAAAAAATTGCACGAACTCAGGCTACTTTGAAGGCACTCGGAATTAATACACAGGTTTTACTGGCTATATGATCAATTTTAGAAATTGGTCTTTTTCCCGGTTTTACCTTTACCAGCACGTACTTTTTCCAGTCCAATCTTCTGTACTACCAATATACCAGGTCCATCTTAGAAATGACAAAAAAATCCCACCAAGAAACAAGAACTCACGGCTCCATTAATCCAAGAAGCATAGTCGCTGCAGAGGAAGGCAGCAAGATTTGCAATTTCACCCACGGTCCCCAGACGGCCACAAGGTACCCTCTGGAGCATTTCCTTCTCAAACAACCCAGTTGGATCAAGACGGCTGAATGCTCCCTAAGGAATTAAAAGAAACATTTATTTGAGTAACATTAAAAATACCATAAACTCCATACTTGGGCAAATGAGGATTTTTATTCTTTGACCCCCTTCCGTTTCTCCAAGTGGCCTGCTACAAACTGGACTGGTTTAGGGAAACCCCTAGTCATCCATCTAGAGATTCGTTGTGATCTACCAACTCTGTTGTACTCTCCCAAGCGCTTAATACAGTGCTCTGCACTCAGCAAGCATTCTATAAATATCATTGATGATGATGAAGTAAGAAGAGGAAAATCTCTTTAACTGTTTGAGGGGCCACTGTAGCCAAGCTAAACAATGAAGGACCCCTCATTTGGCTAAACCCTTGATCAGAAATACAATGGGAATGGGAGGGGGGGAATGAGATCCTCAGGAGGAAGAGAAAAGCAACTCTAATCTTGCAGTTGTGTGGGAGATTTCCAAAAGGAGTTTTTAGAATTCTGAGAGAAAGCAACCGCAAAAGGGAACAAAACCTTATTGGACGCGAGAAAAACTGTTTTCCAAGTTTGGCTTTTGCCACCCACCTTAAAGACCTCTATTTTTTCCCTCTTCGCCGCCCACCCCAAATCTCTGCCGTTTGTCAAATGGCTGTTGAGAATTTTGCACTGCTGATCTTCTTCTCAGTGCTCAGCCCTCAGATCCCAGAGGCTGGGTGATCTTAGGAGCTGGAGGAGGCTGGCTCCCCTAATCACACATTAGACGGACATAAATCCTTGGGATTAGGATGACATCCACCTGAGTGATCTGCAAAACCCGGAGAGGAAACTGGAAATATTGGCAAGAATGCATACCCTTTTACAAGTGGCCACCATCCTGGGGGACTGGCAAATCACCAGTTTGACTCCCATCTAAAAGAAGGGGTCCAGCGTGACGCTGAGAACTATAAACAAGTGAGTACCCACTTCTATAGCTGCCAAATACAAAACGTTATGAGCCCCATGTGGAACTCACAGGACTCAAAAAGGAGCTTGGCCTAGTGGAAAGAACATGGGCCCGGGAGTCAGAGGACCTGGGTTCTTACACCTGCTGTGTGACCTTGGGTAAGTCACTTATCTTCTCCGTGCCCTCATCTGCCACCTGAAGATTAGACACCTGTTCTCCCTGTTTTTTTCCTAGAGAAGCAGCATGGCATAGTAGATAGAGCACAAGCCTGGGAGTCAGAAGGTCATGGGTTCTAATCCCAGCTCCACCTCTTATCTTCTATGTGACCTTGAGCAAGTCACTTCACTTTTCTGTGCCTCAATTTACCTCATCTATAACATGGGCATTTGAGACTATGAGCCCTACGTGGGACAGGGACCTCATGAACTCAGAGGTCATGGGTTCGAATCCCAGCTCGGCCACTTGTCAGCTGTGTGACTGTGGGCAAGTCACTTAACTTCTCTGCGCCTCAGTTACCTCATCTGTAAAATGGGAAGTAGGGAAGAAATTCCAGATGGTGGAATGGAATCAAATGGAATCAAATGGAATCAGCAAACCTGATTTGCTCGTATCCACCCCAGCACTCAGTACAGTGCCTGGCACACAGTAAGCACTTAACAAATACTTTTATTATTTTTATTATTATTCTCCCTCCTGTTTAGACTGTGGGCCCCATGTGGGATCTGATCATCTTATATCTACTCCAGAGCTTAGTACAGTGTATGGTACATAGTAAGTGCTTAACAAATACCACAGTTATTATTATAAATCATCATCATCATCATTATTTGGTGGGTCATGAACTGAGTCCAACCTGATTATCTGGTGTCTACCCCAGGGCTTATTTAGTGCTTAAAACCATTAAAGAGCACCTAGAAAAACTTCACCTGTTGGGGGAAAAAAAACTAGAACATCACACTTCACGAAATTCTAGAAAGAGGTCAATAAGCATGCAGTAGAAGGGAGACAGTGGAGACACAATATTTATATTTTCAAGAGGCCTTTGGTAAGGTTCCAAACCAAAGAAATCATGGTATTTACTAAGAATATTTGAGCATGGAGAGAACTCTAGCTAAAAGGTAGGAAAGAAACGGGAGAACTGGAGAACTGCAAATTCTGAGGTATTAAGACTAGTTTTATTTCACATTTCTAAAATGACCTAGAAGAAGGAAGGCATAGTAATACCTCCAGATCTGTAGATGATACTAAATTCTTCCAGGTGATAAGATTCCACAAGGGAGATCAACTGTAGGAAGCACCCAGAAAGCTGGATGAGTGGATAGAAAAGGTGGAGGTATATTTAAATGTGCACAAATGAAAAGTAATTGCATTTAGGGAAAAAAAAATGCAAACTGTAGCTACCTAAAAATGGATTCTGAAATATGAGTCACGGCCCAAGAGAGACATCTGGGAATCATTCCTGATCGTTTGCTCAAATCACTGGTTTAGTGTGGGGCCCGAGAGACCAACAGAATTCTGGGTAAAAAAAAGGAAGAAAGAAACTCATAAAAAGTATAGTTTTCCCACTGCATGAGGCCATGGGATGTCCACACTTTAAATCCTGCATGTGATTCCAGTCACCTCATTTTAGTGAGGGATAAAAATGTATAGCTAGAAAAAGTACCCAAAAAGGGCACTAGAAATGATGGATGGAATGGAGCAGCTTTTTGGCATGAAAAAAGTGGACAGAGCACGGGCCTGGGAGTCAGAAGGAACTGGGTTCTAATCTTGGCTCCTCCACTTGTCTGCTGTCTGATCTTGGGCAAATCATTTAACTTCTCTGTGACTCAGTTCCCTCATCTGTAAAATGAGGATTAAGACTGTGAGTCCTATGTGGGACATGGACTGTGTCCAACCTACCTTGCATCTAACTCAGGACTTAGTACACTACCTAGGACATAGTAAGCACTTAACTAATACCATATAAAAAAAACAGACTCAAAAGAATGCAGTTCTTTGGACTGACGAGGCAAAGGCTGAGGGGCTCGTGAATGAACTTTTCAAAATCCTCCCTGCTGCTTTCACTGTAATTTGCAGTAATGTCTGCCTCCCCCTCTAGACTGTAAACTCCTAGAGAGCAGGGATGAGGTCTACCAACTCTACTGTAGTGTACTCTCCCAAGAATGTAATGCTCTGCACGAGTGCTCAGTAAATATCACTGAACTATTGTTATAAAATGAATATGGAATTATTGTTCACAAAAGCCCAAATTAGGATTAAGAGGTCCTCATTTCATAATGAGTATTTGTAAAGCACTACCTTAATACACATGCACATAAAAATGATATTTAAAAGCCTATTGAACTGTTCTAGCATGGGTGGTGGAATGATTATAATACTAGAAAATTTTGAGAGGACAGAAGTTTTCTTCTTAATTCGTGACTACAAATAATGAAAACATAGCTTTTTGTCATTCAGTCAGTCTAAAGTAATACTGCATCGATCAATCAATCAGTCAATGGTATTCATTACTCAATGCCTGCTGTGCGTAGCGCTAAACCAAGAGTCGAGGAAAGGCCAAAGTATTAGACATGATCCCAGATCCTGAGTTGATAATTGAAAAGGGGCAGGAAGAGGACACAAGTCCATAAATGCAACTGAAGATACATTACATCCAAATGAGAAGAGAAACATAAACCTAGAGAAAATGCCTCAAACAAGAACATCTCTGGACCCTACCTCGGGGTCAGAAATGGGATCAGACCACCACCAGCTCACTCCCAAGGAGCTCTATGTTCTGGGGGTTTCAATCAACTTTGTCCAATTCAGAGAATGGACCTGCCAGGGAAGAAGAGTTGCAAGAGTCCCATTTCCTGAGTGATTGCAGTAAGGTAGCGTTTACCTGGGGGGATTTATGGAGGATGAGAGTTCCGGGTGTACATTTTAAGGAAGAAATAAACACGGATTGGAGAAAAAGAAGTAGGGAAGAAATTCCAGATGGTAGAATGGAATAGTTCAGAGGCAAGAGTCATACAGAATGGATCCTAAGCTTTCCTGGAATCTAGAGCATGAGCAACAGAGTCATTACCCTTGCAAATAAGCACCAAAGCTTGGCATGAGCATATCTATTTAACTATAGGCTTCATGGCCATAATGTAATCTGAATTCCCATTTGGGAGCTCCTACTGTCCCTCCCATCCCCTAACTGTGGGAGTCCTTCAAGGCTCAGTTATGGGTCCCCTTCTATTCTCCATCCATAGCTGCTCTCATGGAGAATTCATTCACTCCCACAGCTTCAACTTCCATCTCCACACAGATGATTCCCAAATCTACTGCTCCAGCCCTGAGCGCTCTCCTTCTCTGCGGTCTTACAGTTTCTCTTGCCTCCATACACTGCTACTTGGACATCATGCCAACACCTCAAATTTAACATGTCCAAAACAGAACTCCTCATCTTCCCACCTAAACCGTCCTAGCCTTGACTTTGGCGTCAATATAGATGGCACCAGTGTCCTCCATCTCACAAGCCAGTAATGTTGGCTTGAGTCCTCATCTCATCCCTCTCATTCAACCCACACACTCAGTGCAGCGTGGCTCAGTGGAAAGAGCACGGGCTTTGGAGTCAGAGGTCATGGGTTCGAATCCCAGCTCGGCCACTTGTCAGCTGTGTGACTGTGGGCAAGTCACTTAACTTCTCTGCGCCTCAGTTACCTCATCTGTAAAATGGGGATTAAGACTGTGAGCCCCACGTGGGACCTGATTCCCCTGTGTCTACCCCAGCACTTAGAACAGTGCTCTGCACATAGTAAGCGCTTAACAAATACCAACATTATTAACATTATTATTATTAGTGTCATGAAATCCTGTTGTTCTACCTTCGTAACTCCAGAATCCATCCTCTCCTCTCCATCCAAACTGCTACCACACTGATCCAACCTCTCATCACTTCCCTCCTTAACTACAGTATCAGCATCCTCGTTGACCTCCCTGCATCCAGTCTATCTCTTCTCCAATCCATAATCCATTTTGCTGCCTGGACTTTTCTAAAAAAAAAGTTCAATTAATATCTACCCGCTCCTAGAAACGTCCGATGGTTGCCCATCCACTTCTGCAATTAAAGGAAACGCCTCACCACTGGCTTTAAGGCACTCAGTCAGCTCTCTCCCTCCTACCTAACTTTACTGATCACCTACTACAATCCAACATGCACACTCCACACCTCGAACACCAACCTATTCTCTGTGCCTCAATCTTATCTTTTCCACCACTGACCCCTTGCCCACATTCTCTCTTGGGCCTGGAACTCCCTCCCCTTCATATCTGACAATCCACCACCTCCCTTTTAGACTGTGAGCCCATATCTGGGCAGGGATTGTCTCTATCTGTTGCCGAACTGTATATTCCAAGTGCTTAGTACAGTTCTCAGCACATAGTAATGACTCGATAAATACGATGGAATGAATGATTCAAAGTCCTGCTAATATCACATTTCTTCCAAGAAACCTTCCCAGACTAACTCCTTTTTATCCCCTAACCACCCCATGTTGACTGTGAATTTAGCTGTGTACCCCTTAAGCACCTTGACACTCACCCCAGCTCCACAATACTTACGTAAATATTATCATACTCTATTTTCCCATTCCTAATCTACATTAGTGTCTGTCTCCTCCTATAGCCTGTAAACTCCTTGTGGGCAGGGATGGTGTCTATCAATCTGTGGTATTGTACTTTCCCAAGTGCTTAGTATAGTGCTCTGCACCCCCATAAGCGCTCAATAAATATCACTGATTGTTTGCTTAGCTGAGCAATTCATAGGATTTATTAAGTACTGTCCTATGCACATGGGAGAGTAAAACACAGTTGGTAGACACAATCTCTGCTACCAAGGAGTTTACAATCTAATGGAGAAGACAGACATTAAAATAAATTATAGGTAAGGGAAACGACCACATATAAGGATAGGTATATAGATGCTGAGGGGGCAGGGAATGGGAGTTAAGCAAAGTAATGGATAGTTTGCTACTTGCTTAGCCTGATGATCAAGACAGCCCGGCTGGACTTTCATGGGTTGCTGAACTGGGTGGAGGAACTCCTCACAAGATATCAAACTGTCAAGATCACAATGCTGATCACTTAAGTGTATACACACTCACATACACAAACGCTATAAAATTGAAGCAAAAATTAGCTTACAACTTCTATTTTAATGATATAATAATGACAATAAAACCCACCTTTGTTTTTATCGGTCCTGGTTGAATCACATTGAATCGCATGCCATATCTACTCCATTCTGCTGCAAGTGACCTACATTATAGAACATGTTTAGTGTTAAAGGGTGTGATTTTTAATGCTAATCAGCTTATCAAACAAATTAGAAGCGTGAAGCTTTGATTTTTTTGTTTACATCTTTTTTGGGTGTCCAATACAATTTATCCACTCAATTTTTGCCCAAATAGATCTATATATTTAATGCACTGTCTTCATAAATACATTTATTTGAGAGAGATTTAAACTAGAGATAAAAGATCTGAAGTTCAAAACATGGTGAAAATCCAATGTGATTGTCAGATAGAATTTAGGGGGAAAGAAAATTAAGCCTGCTTTCCAAATTCTTTAGGTCCATTCTGCCCAGTACAACACTGGCCAGCTAAACAGTTGATGTTCTGCTCCTCTAGCCTCTGCACCCTACTCACTTTTCTTTCTATTTTGGGTATTGTGAATTTTGTTCTTGTCTTTTATGCTGTTTTAGTATTTTGTTTCACTGTTCCTGATGTGTTTTTCTCCAGATCTCTCCCCCTCTGACAGGCATAGGCTATGATTTCCCTGAGGGGCAGGATCTTTGTTTAATTCCCACATGGGTATATTTCTCCATGCTTAGTACAGTGCTCTGCACACAGTAAGTACTTAATACACACTATTACTACTACAGTCACTACCCACTGTTCACTTATTGCAGCCAAAACCCCATTATTTAAGGGGTGAGATCATATCTAATCTGAATACAGCAATCTCAGAATGCTCAGTGTGAGAATCCAGCTATCTAGTTCGTCCATCCCTGACACATCCCTACTTTCCTAGTCCCTATTTCCTCTGAATCTGTGAGTATGGGGGAGGGTGTGGGTCTGGGTTTTTGTGAGTGTGTGGGGGTAATTGAGTGGGTGAATGAGGTTCTGTGGGAATCTGTCTTGGCCACGCCATCCACGTCACATTACTCAGGGTTTATGTTCATACCAATCTGCCCTTTATGCTCTTGAACCTCTACTATTTTAAAGTCTGCATTTTGTTTTCTTATCTACCTCACTAGATGAGGTCTGTTGGCTCGTGATCACTTGACATGGCTCCTCAGGTCCTAGATCGTAGAAATTCAATGCACAGTGCTGTGGCATAATGACTGTATGGTTCCTCAGGGCTCACAATGCAGAAGCTCCAGAACCCCGACCCCTGCCCCATCCCCAGTGGATTCTCCTCAAGGGGCTTGGTGCTAGAAGTAGGAGACACTATTGTTGCCCTGTCCCAAAGTACAGTGAGGAAGAGAAAAGTGGTGGTGGTAATGAGAGCAGGTAACAAGAAGTGGAGCCACCATTTTGACTCCACTTCTGGTTCCTTCCCTACTACAAAAGATGGGTGGGCATCCACAGGTGCTCGCCCTGCCCAAAAAGCTACATGGGTGAAGACATTTTTCCCCTCTTCAATGCCAACTCCATGGGAGTGATGGCCCCCTTCACCCCCGTGAAGCCGGTGTCTACAGCTTCAGTTGTCCTGAGTATCTGCGTCTTTGGCTCTTGGCTCTCTTCTTTCAGTGCTGTCTTTAGAATGAAGCTGAGAGCACTGCAGAGTTGAGAGAGTGAGCTGTGTTTATTCTGCAAGCTCCGACACATGCGTGCTCACTGGTTCTGTAACTTCTTGGCCACAGGGACTTCTTTCGCCCTCAGCCACGTTATTAAAAATGTCAGAAAGTTCCAAAGAAGAAGACTGCGTCAGCATCAAAGGTACACATGGTTTGGGGGGTTTACTAGAGTGTAAGTTTCTAGAAGCAGCATGGCTTAGTGGAAAGACCTCGGGCTTGGGAGTCAGAGGTCATGGGCTCGAATCCTGGCTCTGCCACTCCTCAGCTGTGTGACTGTGGGCAGTTCACTTAACTTCTCTGGGCCTCAGTTCCCTCAACTGTAAAATGGGGATTAAGACTGTGAGCCCCACGTGGGACAGTCTGTTAACCTTGTATCTACGCCAGCACTTAAAACAGTGCTTGGCACATAGTAAACACTTAACAAATACCATCATCATTATTATTATTAGAAGGCCAAGATCATGTCTCTCAACTCTACTTGCTGTCCCAAGTAGAATACCAAAAAACACCACTGATTGATTGATGGAGATTAAAGAATCAAAACTCCTAATTTTTTTTTTAGCAAACCCCTTCCTCTACTAATTGCAAGACCAAATGCTGTCAGTGATCTCACCATCTTTCCACCCTGGCAGGGATTTTTGGAGAAGAAATTTGGCCTGTGGGTTGAGTGAGAACTTGTCAGTCAGCTGTATTTACTGAGCACTTACCTGGTGCAGAATACTGTACTAAGTTCTTGGGAGAGTACAATACAAAAATAAACAGACATTTCCTGACCACAGCGAACTTACAGTCTAGAGCGGGAGACTTTGAGTTAAACACCCCGTCCAAAGATATCCAACCCTTTGAACCAGCCTATGGCCTGGAACACCCTCCCTTCTCAAATCAGACAATTACTCTCCCCTCCTTCAAAGCCTTATTGAAGGCACAGCTCCTCCAAGAGGACTTCCCAGACTAAGCTCCCCTCTTCTCCCCATCCCTTCCGCATCACCCTGACTTGCTCCCTTGGTTCTTTCCCCCTCCCAGCCCCACAGCACTTAAATACATATCTGCCAGTGCTCAGCACATAGTAAGCGCTTAACAAATACCATAATTGTTATTTGTATTGATGTCTGTCTCCGACTAGAATGTAAGCTCGTTGTGGGCAGGGAACATGTCTGTTTATTGTTGTACTATACTCTCCCAAGCGCTTAGTACAGTGCTCTGCACAGACTAAGGGCTCGATAAATGTGACCGAGCGAATGAATGAATGAATGAATAAAGGATCAAGACCTGGACTACTCACTTGCTCAGTGCTTCCACGCCGGCTTTGGCCGAAGCACTTGGTGCTACGAATCCTGATCCAGTCTCAGTGTAGACAGTAGTAATAGCCAGGAACGCTGCTCCTGCAATTGATAAGATTAGAGGGTTAATACTAAAGCAGCTTCTCAGCGAAGCAGTTTACCAGGTGAAGCAGCGTGGCCGAGAGGACTGGGAGTCAGAGGACCTGAGTTCTAATTTCAGCTCCACCACTTGTCTGCTGGGTGACTTTGGGCAAGTCACTTCACTTCCCTGGGCCTCGGTTTCCTCATCTGCAAAGTGGGGATTAAGACGGCGAGCTCCATGTGGGACAGCGGCTGCGTCCAATCTGGTCAGCTTGTATCCACCCCCTGCGCCTCATACAGTGTCGAACACATGGTAAGTGTTTAATAAATACCACAATTATTATTGTAATTAATATCTCAAGCATCATTACCATTAATTCCACGAACTAGGTTAATACAATGGGCCATCTATACTAACATCTGCAGCCATGATCCAGTCAAACAAAAATTTTGATTTTTACCTAACAAATTCATACAAATATTCCTCCCTTATCAATGGAGATAACGCACTCTGATTAATTTTTCATATCTAGGGGTTGAATTTTTAATTATTATATAACCTTCAGCAATGAGCAGTGACTTCAAGAGATATTAAATTCTTTGTAATTTCATATAGAGGCTCAGTGGCATTTGGACCATAATTCATTTAAAATAACTCCGCAAATGTCAGGAGCAATTTATTTTCTTGACTTAGCTCATAGGAACTAACTTTTTTCCAGAGGCAGGATTCATTTTGAAACCTCAATTGTTTTGGAAATTATTTGCCAGTCAGAAACATGACAAGGTGGTTCCCAAATGTGTCATGTATCATTCAGTAGGCTTTGCACATGATGACACAGTCTCTTTGCTTAGAAGGCAAATATTTCAAGGAATTCAAAGAAAAAAAATCAGAAGATTAAATAAAATTTCTCCAGTTCCACAATGAATAGTGA
Source organism: Ornithorhynchus anatinus (assembly GCF_004115215.2). Classification (NCBI taxonomy): domain Eukaryota; kingdom Metazoa; phylum Chordata; class Mammalia; order Monotremata; family Ornithorhynchidae; genus Ornithorhynchus; species Ornithorhynchus anatinus. The sequence goes on along the minus strand of NC_041731.1, from coordinate 54,080,553 downwards.
AAACAAAATGGAATCCTTGGAAACTGTTGAAAAGTAAATCATCTTCGAATGAGAGATAAAGTTGGGGAAATGATGATTTTTGTTCAAACCCTCTTATTGTAAAGAAAAGGATTTAAGTCTTTAGTGGGTGCGAACTCTAGTATTGCATGAAATGAAGGCTACTGGAGAGTTTTCCCCTTTTAAATGACAAAATAGTTTTAGTGTAGAAAATACAGTGACTTTGGTTACTGTTCAGTCTCTCCTGGAGCTGAAATGGAGTCTTTCTCTCGCTCCTTCTGCGAAGACACTTCTTAACTGAATAGATTTCACAAACCCATTATCTAAAAGATCTTAAAATTCATCTGTTTTTCATTCTACCTGATTGTCTAAGCAGAAGAAAGATCTTTAGACAACCTTGAAATTGGATAGTAATGGTTTTATCAGGCCAAATGATTAGCAGGTGGGCTGAAAATAGTTAAAAAAAGGAGGAAACATAAGAGACACTAAAACCCTAAATAAACAAGTTCTAGACTTCTTGTTCTAATCAAGGCATCTTTTACATGGGTAAAATAATCATTTCAATTAGAATATCTGCCCAAGGAGCATCAATGTAAAATGCTGTGGTCTTTAGCAGCTCTGGGCAGGGGTAAAATGCCATAGTTAAGGAAGATTTAGTGAGGTGAAAAGAATGGTTAAAGGGACCTAAAAGGAAAATGAATATTCCTATGATTACTCCTTTTAGGAAATGGATTTGTAAAAATAGAAAAAAACACACAAATAAAAGCAAGAATTCTATCTGGGGGAAAAAAAAGTCTGCAAAAAGAACATCAAAAGAACATCAAAGTAGCCTCTCTCCATCAGAAAGAAGCTGCAAAATCAATTTTTGTATGGGGATAGCTAACTGTGCAGATAGAAGCAGCACAGAGATGATGGTAGAACCTACTCAAGACTAACGATGTTTCCTTTCCCACTGTCAACATCTCTGCAAAAGCAACTGAGGGCTAATGTATATATCTGTTATTTATTTATTTATTTATATTAATGTTTGTCTCCCCCTCTAGAATGTGAGCTCCTTGTGGGCAGGAAATGTGTCTTTTATTGTTTATAAACAATTGTTTATAAATATATTTATATATTATATTAGAATATTATGCATTATTATAATGTAATAGTATATTATATATTCTGTTTATAAGCCCAAAAAACTTACTGCACAGATGAAGTGCTCAATAAATATGACTGACTGAATGAATGAAAAGGTAGGAAAAAGAATCCCATATAGCCTAGTCAGCAAGGCAAACTGTCACCTTTCTTTACATGGCATGTGGCAGAGTAGATAGAGCATGGGCCTGGGAGTCAGAAGGTCATGGGTTCTAATCCCTGCTCCTCCATTTTTCTGCTGTGTGACCTTGGTCAAGCCACTTCACTTCTCTGTGCCTCAGTTGTCTGTGCTTAGATCAGTGCTTGGCACACAGTAAGTGCTTAACAAATACCATAATTATTATTATTTACAAAATGTCCATCTAAACATGTAGCTGACGAGCTAAATCCTGTAACTACAAGCCTTTAGCAGGTAATTCACCTAAGTCGATGGATGGATACTAGTCTTCCTGGACTTAAGTGGGCTGGATAGTGTTTAGCATTTAGGTTTATCATTTTTTACAGAAGAGATTATATTTTAGACTCTTCATCTCTTCCAGCTTCCAATAGCGGCAGGCTAAATGGCAGGATATACTACTTCCCTGGAACTTTTTCACCTGACATAATACTAAGGATAACGGTGGTTTTTATTAAGCCCCGGCTGTGTGCTAAGCACTGTGCCAAACACTGAGGTGGGTACAAGATAATCAGATCATACGCTGCTCCTGTTCCACTCTGGGGCCCAGAGTAGAAAAGAGAGGGAGAATGGGTATTTTATCTCCATTTTATAGATGAGGCAAGGTGACAGAGTAAGCAAGTGGTGGATTTAGGCTGAGAAACCTCTTTTCCTGACTCCCAGTACTGCCCTCTTCCCACTTGGCCTTGAGGCCTCCCAGTTTGCCATATTCAGAAGTCATGCCAAAAATACAGTTTTTCAAGTCTTCATTCTGCCTTCTTATTTCATTCATAATATAGAGAAGGAGAAATACATTTGGAGTAGCTGTGACATTTTCCTGCAGAACAACCACTCCCACGAACCTGAATTTTTTTAAAAAAATCACAGTGCTATAGTTCCGTTTTGTTCAACCTGCGTGGAAAGCTGCATAAAAGTCTAGCTAAAAAATACAGCATTTCCAGAAATGCTAGGCTACAATTCCGTAATTGTTACTGACAACATTAAAACACTCGCGCTCAAATGCTTTAGTAGGCCCTTAATTCCTGAAAGAATGGCTGTGGCATTCACAGTTCAGTTGCTTATTTTCTAAGCAGGCTGAAACCCTGAAAAGGACAGAGACAAAACTTTAAATGATAAACCATTTTCTGGGCACCACAATTGCAGTACCACAGCCCGTGGCAATGGGAGAAATGAGCACCTAGACCCTGGATTTCCTAGGTTTTGAGAGGTCAAGGGAGGCACCAAGAAAAGGCAAAGTTCTTCTTGCTGGATTGCTGTTGAAGTGAGAACCCTAGGAAGCTCAGCAAGAGAATGAAAAGTATCAGTCGGAACAACATAAGAAGATAAATTGCTTCTGCTGCTGTTGCCTCTGCCAACTTCTTGGAGGCAGCCATCTTTCTTCTCACCTGCTTCAGGTGCGATTGCTTTGGGCCCTGGATCTGGCTCTACTGAGTAATTTTTGTAGGAGAGTGTGTGTGAGTTGTAGGGATGGTGGAGAGAGAGATGGGGTCAGGGGAAAGAGAGATGGGGTCAGGGGAGATAGTTGGGGTGAAAGGAGAAGAGCCGAGTTAACGCTGGGGAGGGTTGGGTATTGGGCATTAAGGGCGGGAGTCGGGGGAACCCTTTAGGTGAAAACTTGACACTTTGGCTGTAGAGTGTTTTAAAAAAGGAAGAAAACCCATTCTGGAAAAACTCAATATGAACAATCTTATTTGCATATTGCTGTGGGCAATAGAGTATACGTCTCCATCTACGATTTACTAGGTCACGAAATTTGTGAAAGTGATCAATGTATTTTAAAAACATTTTTGGTAGAAAATGGAGAAAAGGACTTCGGGCTTCAAAATAGATAAAATATTTGAAAACAGACATGTTCTTTTCAAATAAAATGCAGATTCCATGAAAAATTGAAAGGATTGATTTTTATATGGGAGAAAATATGTATTTTCAAAAGGCATCTAAGAATACACTAAATTTTTGACTAATCCAATGTACGAACATCTTCTTTGTGTTCTACCATCTCATCTCGATATGTTACATATTTTTATATACTTCATGACAACTCTCTTTAGGTGTGTTCATACTGACAGTGCTTTTCACTGCCAGCTCCTGGAGGCAAGTATCCTGTGTATTTAATTCACTTTAACATTTTGCTCAGAGGATGACACTCGAAAATGGTACAGAAAAATCTTGAAACATGTCTCCAGTGAAAACTAATCCTGCCTTATATTTTATTTCAAATTTCTCAAGAAGATTAAGAAAATATTTCTAATGAAGTCGGGTATGAGAAGAGATAAAAACATGCTCAGAGATGAATAACTTAAAAAGTTTAGGACAAGCCTCAGGCACTATTAAAATGCTTCACCAATTGTGATCTAACATACCTTTCTGGGCTTTAATAAGCTCCTTTCCAATTTCCAACGTTACGAAGGCAGTGCCATTTAGAACAATGTCAATTATGGTCTTCCAGGCATTAGGGGAGAGACGTTCAGTTGGAGAAATAAAATTTCCTGCTGCATTGTTTATTATGATCTAGAAATTAGAAATAATAAAATAAGTTTGGGGAACTTCTAAAAAAGGAAAATGATTTTTCCTCTCTGGCTCTTTCCTTTAGTAGTAGTTCTTTTCCATGTGACTCAATAAAGCTCAAGTTGTATGTTCTTTAACTAGATGACACATGTCACATAACATACATATATTGTATTTATCCAATATAGTTGTTTATTGTTATACTGTACTCTCCCAAGTACTTTGTACGCAGTAAGCGTTCAATAAATGTGATTGAAGGAATAAATAAATAACTTATTCAGTAAATAATCATGCCATTACTGGGCCCAACTGGTACTCCATCTCATTCATTCTTTCAATCAGGAGGACAGGAGGTTTGAGGATGGAGTTAAACATCTAATATTAAGAAGAAGAATTACGGTACTTGTTAAGTGCTTACTATGTGCCAGGCACTGTTCTAAAACCTGGGGTAGATACAAGGTAGTCAGGTTACATACAGTCCCTGTCCCACTTAGGGCTCACAGTCCAAATCCCCATTTTAAAATTGGGATAACTGAGGCCCAGAAAAGTGAAGTGATTTTCCCAAGGTCACACAGCAGACAAGTGATGGAGCCGGAAGTAGAACTCATGACTTTCTGACTCCCAGGCCTGTGCTCTATCCACCAAGCCATGGTGCTTCTTGATCCGTGAGGATAGGGATCGGGAACTCTATTGTACTCTCCCAAGGGCTTAGTACAGTGCTCTGAACAAAACAGGTGTGCAAGAAATACTACTGATCAGTTGATCCATCTTCACCATTAGAGTAACCCTAATTTACCTCCCAGTCCTGGAACAATCAGCAGAGTCTTCTTAACCCCCTTTTAGAGGCCTTAAACTTCCCAATCCTTTCCCTTTGGTAATCCATGACTAACCACTCGTCCATTAACTGATGAAATCTCTCTTGAATTTTCTCATACTTTCCATCTAAATAACTTCCTGGGTAAATCAATTCCGTGTGAATACTAATCCCGTTGCTATCCCATTTTCTTTGGTTCTTACGTGTCACTTTACAGAGAGTGGCCTCTTTATCCTCTCTCCTCGCTGCCACCTCTCTCTGCACCTCACTAGGTGCCAGGCACTGGGGGTAGATACTCGATAATCACGATGGTCACAACCCCTGTCCCACATACGGCTCACAGTCTAACTAGAAGAGAGTAGGTGCTAATCCCCATTTTATAGATGAGGAAACTGAGACACAGATAAGTTAAATAATTTGCCCAAAATCACACAACAAGAAAGTGGCAGATCCGGGATTAGAACCCAGCTCTCCATCCACTAGGCCACATTAGTTTCTCATAAGACTATTCCCAACTAAGATGCACGGTGGGAGTTGAGGTTGATTATTTCAAAAAAATTCCATTCTGTGGGACATAATTAACCTGGAATATCAATCAATGGAATCTATTGTGAACTTCCTGCGTGCAGAACACTGTACTACTGTACTAAGTGCTTGGGAGAGTACACAATAACAGAGTTGGCAGATATGTTCCCTGTTCACAACAAGCTCACAATCTAGAGAGGGAGCTTACTTACATCAGGATGTCCTGCTACTTTGATTAATTCAGACACTGCATTCTTGACCATAGCAGGGTCCCTCACATCACAAGGGATTACAAAAACCTGCACGGTGACAGAAGAAGGAAAGATCATTCTACAAATTTCACTTAAAACTACAGTCTATAAACATTTAGGCAAACAAGGCTTATCAAATGCATTAAATCAATAAAAAGTCCAAATTCCCAGAACCCAAAATTATTTAAGAGCCAAATGCAAGCATTTTTTCAAAAATGTACCTCGTTTCCTGTTTGGGAAGATATTTCTTCTGCTGTTGCTTTCAAAACATCAATCTTCCTAGAATAAAATATGTGACAATTTGCATTCATTTTGAAATTTCATTATCTTACAAACATTTTTCTACTTGGGAAATACCAATTTCTCCCTTCTACCAAGAAATTATATAGAATTTTGTGGAAGGGTGGTAGGAAGAGTGTGGAGACCTTCTCGTTCCTACTTTTAAATTTACCGACCTTTTGCTTGAGGCTAAGGGAAACTCCAATTCTATACCCCTAGATTTTGAATGAAACTCTTTGGCCCCCAAGTACTACACTGCCACTTTTTATTGGGCCAAGTACTTTCGAACTATTTGCAAAGCTGGGTTAAATAACTTTTCTGCTAGGTTATGCAGTGGTTAAAGTGGTCATGCAGTGGGCTAGTTACACCCCAAAACACTCATGTACATATCTTTTCACTTTACTGCTTCCTCCTATTGGTAATTTTAGTATCTGTTTCCCCCACTAGATTGTACGCTCCTTAGTAGACAGAGATCATATCTACTAGTTCTACCATACTTGGGTCACGTTTCCCCACCCAACAACCTCTAGTGGTTGCCCATCCTCCTCCGCATCAAACAGAAACTGCTCACCATTGGCTTTCAAACATTCAATCACCTTGCCCCCTCCTACCTTACCTCTCTGATTTCCTACTACAACCCAGCCCACACACTTGGTATTGAGATATGGTATTGCACTCACCCAAGCACTTAGTATAATAGTCTGCACACGGTATGTGCTCAATACATACCACTGATTGACGGGGTAATGTTAAAAAAACAAAACAAAGCAGAGAGAAATGAAACAGAGACCCTGAAATGCCAATAGTATTTCTTTTTTAAGTTAATTATTTACCGGCTGGATATAACACATTTAGCACCTAAACTGGACAGGGCCGTTGTCATTCCTTTGCCAAGTCCTGTACCTCCACCAGTAATAAAAGCCACTTTTCCTTGAAAACTGTTAGGTGGAAGCATTATTTTTTGGAGTGGTGAAAAGAATTTTGCTTGTGAAGCTTCACTGCTTTGATAAAATGGTTGGGTTCCATTGCTGAAAAACTGAAGGGAAAAGAACAAAGATGAATTCATTCAAAGACACAAGAATTTTCACATATATAACAATAAGCTATAATTCTTTTCACCCTAATATGATAAAAATGTGATTTTGGACTAATACAAATTCACCCTAAATCAAGTCTGTATTGCACAATTTGGTCAATCATTATTTTCCTAACTTGATTTAAAGCAATTTTTCTCATGGCTAAAATAATTCTGCCTTGATTTTAATTTTTCAACAAAATATATATCGCAGTGCAATTTCAATACAACCAGCTATGCCTCGGGCAATACAAGTAGCAAAACAAATATTATAAATAATTGTGCTCTGACTTCTCCCAGTTATAAGACTATGGTGTAATAAAACAAATCTTCAAAAGGTGCCAATCATCCATCCTTTTATAGATTTACAGTTCAACCTGAAATTTTTAAAAATGGTTTCATTCATATTTGCATACACTCATTTAGTTTTCTGACTAATAAATTCATAACAGAAAGAATATTACTCTTTTTAAAATAGGAAAAATTAAAACAGCTTGAACTAGAAAAATCAATCTTCTTTCCAAACCTTATGCCATGTTTGGCTGTTGCCAGTGTACTTCATACTTCCATTTCCAACAAACTGTTTTGTTTTTAATCAAGCAGCTATGAGTCATATTTACATAGACACCAAAGGTTTATTTTTTGACAGTAATGCTTAAATTAAAAAAACAATTGGCTACAATACTGAGTTACCTTCTACTGGAGTTCAATTTACATAACTTATACAAAAGTGATATTTAAAGTCAAATACTGAAGCACAAAACACAACCGGTCCTTTTCCCCAGGCCTAAGCTAGTCATTAATTGAAAGAGAGAAGCAGCATGGTCTAGGAAAGAGCCCAGGCCTGGGAGTCAGAGGTTCTGGGTTTTAATCCCAGTTCCACCACTTGCCTGCTCTGTGACCTTGGGCAGGTCACTTCACTTCTCTGTGCCTCAGTTTCCTCATCTGTAAAATGGAGATTCATTAGCTCTTCTCTCCCCTACTGAGACTGTGAGTCCCTTACGAGGCAGGGACTGTGTCTACCTCAGCACTTAATAGAGTACTTGGTACACTTAACTGCTTAACACTTCTGTTGCTATTATTATTATAATCATTATTATCGTCAAGAGAGGACACTTTGGAAGCTGCATTAATTCTAAAGACTCCAGGAGTACCACTTTGCAGAAAGAAAGTAACTTTCTCCAAGGTAACCAATTTAAGGTTAGTGAAACTTCCAAAGGTAACCCATTTAAAATTAAATTGAAATTTTAGCAGAGAGACAGACCCTGGGTCAATAGTTGGCTTTAAAAGAGCAACGTTTTGCAAATCTCTAGGTGTTTGCAATAGAATTTTGCTTTTCTCCATGACAAGTCTCAGAGAAAAACCCTCAATTTTAAAGCTACAATATAACTAACTCCTGGGTATGCAGAGGGCCACACTCCAAAGAGAATTATTCAGAGCCTATTCTCTTGCAGTACATAAAAGGCCCCAAATAATAAGAGTAATAATTATGGTAGTTATTACATGCTGATTATGTGCCAAGCCCTGAACTAAGCACTGGAGAAGATATAGCATACGCAGATTGGACATAGTCCTTATCCCCCATGGGGCTCACAATGTAAGGGGGAGGGAGAACACGTATTAAATCCCCATTTTACGAATGAGGCACAAAGAAGTTAAGTGATTTGTCCAGGCTCACACAGCAGGCAAGTGGCAGAGCTAGGATTAGAACCCAGGTCCTTTGACTCCCAAGCCTGGGCTCTTTCCACTAGGCCATGTTTCCTCTGCTAGGTCATTTCAGGCAATGATGTGGGATAAGGGGGAAAGGGTTACAAGCGAGCTCAGGGAAAATTCTAGTCGTGGCTCAGAATCTCCTGCTTGGTGTGCCTTCTGAGGTAGATCCAGGCCTCACAGCCGCGTAGGACGGGTGGCTACCACAACAACCTTCTAGATTTGCAACTTGGAGTGGAATCTGATGCTCCGTTATGGCCAGATCATTGTTGCAGGCTACCAGAAGCCGGGGGAAGTAGCCTGGCCTAGTGGAAAGAACACGGGCCTGGAAATCAAAGGACCTGGGTTCTACCCTTGGTTCTGCAACTTGCCTACTGTGTGACCTTGGGCAAGTCATTTAACTTCTCTGTGCCACAATTTTCTCAACTGTAAAATGGGGATTCAAAACCTATTCTCTCTCCTACTTAGAGAGTGTGTGATTTCCATGTGAGACGGGGACCGTGTTGGACCTGGTTATCTTGTACCTACCCAGTGCTTAATAAAGTGTCTGGTACATAGCAAGGACTCAGCAAATATAAGAAGCAGCATGGCTCGGTGGAAAGAGCCCGGGCCTGGGAGTCAGAGGTCATGGGTTCGAATCCCAGCTCGGCCACTTGGCAGCTGGGTGACTGTGGGCAAGTCACAACTTCTCTGTGCCTCAGTGACCTCATCTGTAAAATGGGAATTAACTGTGAGCCTCACGTGGGACAACCTGATTACCCTGGATCTCCCCCAGCGCTTAGAACGGTGCTCTGCACATACTAAGCGCTTAACAACTACCAACATTATTATTATTATTATTATTATTAATAAATATCACTATTATCATTATCGCTTTAAAATTCTGCTTTTTGTCTCCTTAATTATTATCTAATTATCAATTAGAGAAGCAGCATGGCTCAATGGAAAGAGCGCGGGCTTTGAAGTCAGAGGTCATGGGTTCGAATCCCGGCTCCACCACTTAGCTGTGTGACTGTGGCCAAGTCACTTAACTTCTCTGTGCCTCAGTTACCTCATCTGAAAAATGGGGATTAAGACTGTGAGCCCCACGTGGGACAACCCGATTCCCCTGTGTCTACCCCAGTGCTTAGAACAGTGCTCTGCACATAGTAAGCGCTTAACAAATACCAACATTATTATTAGGACATTCGATGGACAGGTGCACTGCCCAGATAACAGCCGTCTCCACATCCTCTTCTCGACTCCCTATAGTGTGGCTTCCACCCCCTTCACGCCACAGAAACTGCCTTCTCAATGGTCACCAAGGATCTTCTTGCCCCACCTAATGGCCTCTACTCCATCCTAGTCCTCCTCAACCTCTCAGCTGCCTTTCATACTGTCGACCACTGCCTTCTGGAAACAATATTCAACCTTGGCTTCACTGACACTGCCTTTTCCTGGTTCTCCTCCTAAGGCTCCACCTGTTCATTCTCAGTCTCTTTGGCGGGCTCCTCCTCTGTCTCCCACCCCCTAAATTACTATCTTACTGTGTGCAGAGTACCGTAATGTTGGTATTTGTTAAGCGCTTACTATGTGCCGAGCACTGTTCTAAGCGCTGGGGTAGACACAGGGGAATCAGGTTGTCCCACGTAGGGCTCACAGTCTTAATCCCCATTTTACAGATGAGGGAACTGAGGCACAGAGAAGTTAAGTGACTTGCCCACAGTCACACAGCTGACAAGTGGCAGAGCTGGGATTCGAACTCATGAGCCCTGACTCCAAAGCCCGTGCTCTTTCCACTGCGCCACGCTGCTTCTCAGCGTACTAAGCACTCGTGAAAGTACGATAAAACAATACAAGATACATTCCCTGCCTACAACGAGCTTACAGTGTAGAGGGAGAGACAGACAATAATACAAATAAATAAATTACAGATACGTACAGAAGAGCTGTGGGTGGGAGATGAATAAAGGGAGCAAGTCATGGCAATTAGAAGGGAGTGGGAGAAGAGGAAAGGAGGGCTTAATCAGGAAAGGCCTCTTGGAGATGTGCTTTCAAAAAGGTTTTGAAGAGGGGGGGAGTAACTGTCTGTTGGATCTCAGGAGGGAGGGCGTTCCAGGCCAGAGGCAGGATGTAGGCGAGAGGTCAGCAGCGAAACAGATGAGATGGAGTTACAGTGAGAAGGTTAGCATTAAAGGAGCCAAGAGTGCAGGCTGGGTTGTAGTAGGAGAGGCCGCCCTGTTCCTTTCCCTTCATGGTGCTGCTCTGTTCCCTCCAGCCTTGGCACCCGCCAGGGTGGCAAAGTTTGCCCCCGGGAGGCTGGCTGTCCAGGCAGGGCAGCAACACTGCGTTAGAATGCATCGCTCTTTGCGGGCACTGGATGGGTCACCTTCTCAATCTGTGCCAAGCACAGTGCTCCAAATCAAGTGGACATTCAATAAAGGCTTCTATCATTTTTTTATAACATTTGTCATATGCCAGGAACTGTACTAAACACTGGGGTAGATAGAGGCTCATCGGGTCGGACATCGTCCCAGTCCCACATGGGACTCACAGTCTTAATTCCTATCTTTTAGATGAGGCAACCGAGGCCCAGAGAAGTGAAGCCCATTTGGGGAGGTCACACGGCAGGCAAGTGGCAGAGCCAGAATTAGAATTAGACCCCAGTGCTCAATTAGTACTTTTGATTGATGGAAGGATTACTGCTATTACTATGATTACTTGAGACCCGCAAGAAGACAGTACGTAGCCATGGCATCTGTCTCCTTATCTAGTCTCACTGTTACCTGGCGTGGCAAGGCGAGGGTTTTTTGTTGGGTTTTTTTCAAGACTGTAGGGAAGGTGGGATGTCTGAGAATAGCCAATTCTAAATTAGGAAAAAACAGAATTACACTGACTTGGGAACTTTATTTTCAAACTCCTTTTAAACAATGTACACATTTAACTATACTACTCCAACAATAATGGCTTAGGTAGTGTAACGCGGAAAGGCCACTATATGCTGCAAAATTTGTACGTTGGAAAGGATTTTAAAAAGCAAATATTTATAATAATAGTAACTTCCATTTCACAGGGGTTATTTTTTCAAATTCATTCATGCAACCGTATTTACTGAGCATCTGCGGTGTGCAGAGCACTGTAGTAAGCACTTGGAAAGTACAATTCAGCAACAAATAGACAATCCCTACCCAGCAACAGGCTCACAGTCACTTTCAAAACAAGCCTCATTTTATCTTCAGCACAGCCCTTTGAAGAGAGGGGCAGGGGTTTTTAATCTTCATCTGAGGGGAGAAGGATCTCGGATCTTAATTCAGAGAAATTAAGTGACTTCCGGCAGGCTGGTGAAAAAACTGGACTTAGAACACAGGTTTCATAACGTCCGGATCTGTTCTCTTTACCCCAGATTGGATTGCCACTCTATTCTCCCGGCTTTAGGTCAAAGTAACGGAAAAGGCAGATTAGCCATTGGTATATGATAAAATATGACTTAAAAAAATAACAAAATCTTTCTAAATTTTGCTTCTTTCCATGTTCTCTCCACAAATCAGTTCTTAATTTTTTTTTTAAGTGGCTCTCACACTAAGATTGATTTCTCTGGGGACTTAGTGACCTAGATGTTCCTCTTACACCTCCGAAAGTCCTCATTTTCCGCTTCATAATTTTGCAGTAGAGATTATATTTAGCTATTTGTAGGCGTCCCAAACCTCCCAACATGGGTTTTCCTCCCACTTCTTTCAAATTAAACCAGAATGTATGGCAAAGTTATTTTCAAAGCAGTTCATTAAGTGTGTAGAATGAGTGTGTATGTGAGCTGGGGAGAAACTCCTACTGATATTTTCTTTATAAATGGAATTTTATCTTCAGGCACTCTTGATTACAGCATTTAATATCACTGGAAGTGGAGAAATACCTGGTTTGGGATTTTAAGAATACACCAGGCTCACTGTTAGAGCTTTAGTGTGAACTAGTCGTAATTTTATTGCTGGTGAGAATGTTATAATTGTAGATGGATATCAGTTATTAATTTGTATTGAGGTTCAATGTCCTGCAATTAAATGAGCAATCTCGCCTAATGATAAAGCATGAGCCCCAGGAGCTGGGTTCTAATCCCAGCTCTGCCGCTGGTCTCCTATGTGACTTTGGGCAACTCACTTAACTTCTCCGTGCCTCAGTTACCTCATCTGTAAAATGAGGATTAAGCCTCTGAGCCCTATGTGGGACAGGAACTGTGTCCAACCTGATTAATCTGTATCTTCCCCAGTGCTCTCACAGTTTGAATTTTAGTGATTATCTTTCCCTCCTGCTTGACACTGTTAATGCTGGCGGTCTTCAGTTCCATGCACCAGATTGTGAGGGTTTTAAACTTCTGAAATCAAATATCCTTGTATGGGCATTTACGGTACAAAGCATTTTCGACTTTATAATTAAACTATCATGCTTTTGAGCCGTCCCCCGGAGCCAGGAAATCAATAAGGCAATTTCTAAAAATTAGTTTTCCTCTTTGCCCATGGTAACGACCACATTCAAATCAGGTTTTGCACTGCAATAACTTGTATTTATCCACAAAAACATGATGTTCCTGGAACAGCCTCCCACTTCACATATGACAAGTTTCCCTCCAAGATTTTCCCTCCCAAGGAACCCATCCTGGACCACCAGATGCCACCAGGAAGCGGAAGAGAGATAATTTCCCCTCCCCAAAACTATATTAAACCAAGGCCATCCCCATTCCCTTGCACATTTAATGTTGGGCACTCTTGCAACTGGAGTCAGTCAATCACATTTACTGAGGGTTTATCGTGTGCAGAGCACTGTATTAAGCGCTTGGGAGAGTACAACAGAACAATATAGCGCTCGGGAGAATACAATAGAACAATATAATAGACACATTTCCTGCCCAAAACAAGCTTACAGTCTAGAGGGGGAGACAGACATCTGTATACAAAAATAAATCGCAGATATGTTCATAAGTGCTTTGGGGCTGGAAGGTGTAGAGAAGCAGCATGGCCCAGCGGATAGAGCACATGGGCCTGGGAGTGAGAAGGACCTGAGTTCTCATCCCAGCTCCGCCACACGTCTGCTGTGTGACCTTGGGCAAGTCACATCACTTCTCTGTGCCTCAGGTACCTCACCTGTAATAACGGGGATTGAGACCGTGAGCCCCACGTGGGACCGGGACTGTGCCCAACCCGATTTGCTTATATCCACCCCAGCGTTTAGTATAGTGCCTGGCACATAGTAAGCGTTTAACAAATACCAGAATTCTTATTAAGGGGCGATTAATAAAGGGAGCAAGTCAGGGCAATGCAGAAGGGAGTTGCAGAAAAAGAAAAGAGGGCTTAGTCAGGGAAGGTATCTTGGAAGAGATATGGAGCTATGCAGCTATGGCGAGGTGGGGTGCAAAGGCAGCCCTGGGGTAGCCCCCACGACACAGTGGGAGAGAAGTCCTACCACCTCCACCATAGTGGAAGGGCAGGTTGAAACCCATCACACCACAATTTGAAATGTTGGAGCAGTTTGGCTCCTTGTGGGCAGGGACTGTGTCAACTGTGTGGTGTCCTCTCCCAAGCGCTTAGTACAAGCGCTTAGCACAAGTGCTCTGTACACAGTAAGCGCTCAATAACTGTGATTGGATGATTGACCAGGAGGGATGTGAGGAGTCGGGGTGGGGCGGGTCCCCACTAAGTACAAATAAACTGCTACATTTTTCATTCACATTTTTCATTTACTTCTGAATTGTGACCTTTGGTCTGTTTCCTTGAAGCTTCTATTTATTTTTCTCTCTATGTCAGTCCTTCTGACTTAACATTGTGCTGCCCATTGTGGAAGAGGGGCAAGGTCTCAATCATCATGACTTCTCCCCAGACCTCGGTCTGGTGCTTTACAAGACGGAAGTGCTTAATAAATGCTACTGATCGAGTGATGGATTAAAATAAATCTCCCCCAAAATTTACACATTCAAAATGGATGATGCTCTTTAACAAAGGTTAACTAGCCCTAATGATTTTCCTTTTGAAGAAACGATAAAGTGCCCCTGGCCTTCACGGGGTTTGCTGGGTGGAAATAGGCGTCAAGCTTCCCCTTTAGATTTAATTTGGCCTTGAATGACCCGTACAAGCTGTCAGCTTAATTCTTCCAAATGAAATCAAATCTTTCCTCTCCCTATTTTACATTTAACTGTTGCCCTGATAATCCCCGGCTAACACTCTCCGCATTCCGTAGTCTTCCCTCTCAACTCTCCCATCTCCTTCCCCTTTCACACATTGTTCCTCAGGGCCGGAAAGCCCTCCCAGACTGAATCCACTAGACCTTAGCTCTCCTCATAATAATAATAATATAACGATGGCATTTGCTAAGCGTTTACTATGTGCTAAGCGCTGGGGGATACAAGGCTATCAGGTTGTCCCACATGCGGCTCACAGTCTTGAGCCCCATTTTACAGATGAGGTAACTGAGGCTCAGAGAAATTAGTGACTTGCCCAAAGTCACACAGCTGACAAGTGGTGGAGTCGAGATTAGAACCCATGATCTCTGACTCCCAAACCTATGTTCTTTCTACTGAGCCACGCTGCTTCTCTTTAGAGCCTATCTAGAGCATCTTCTCTTTAGAACATCTCTTTAGAGCATCCTCATCTTTAGAATCCTCCTAAAATTCCACATCCTCCTGCGAGTCTTCCCCAGTTAATGTCCAGCTCTGTAAATCGTATTAATCCCGCAACCACATCCAGTATATAGGCACATAATAAACCCATCCTCCGCACTTGAGTCCACGAGGGACAGTGTGGCTTAGTCGAAAGAGCACGGGCATGGAAATCAGAGGACTGGATTCTAATCCTGTCTCAGCCATTCGCCTGCAGTGGGACCATGAGAAGTCACTGAATTCCTCTGAGCCTCAGGCTCCTCATCTGTAAAATGGGGATTCACTGCCTGCTCTCCTACATACGGCGAGTCCCATGTGGGGCAGACCTGTGCCCGACCTGATTTACTTGTATCTACCCCAGCACTCAGAACTGTGCTTAGGACGTAGTAACAGCTAAAGAAATACCATAGTAATAACAATAATGTAACAATCATAATAACATTAAAAATGTATATTCAATTGAACATTCAGTCATTATTCCAATTCCACCTCTATATATTTTTAAGTGTGTATCCCAATAAAAGATTTTTATACATAGGAAAAGTGCCGCTGGCTTCTGTTGTATTTTCCCAAGCACTTAGTACACTGCTGATGCAGACTATTATATCAGTCTCCTCACTTTTTTCTTCTTTTTAAAATGGCATTTATTAAGCACTTCCTATGTGCCAGGCACTGTACCAAGCGCTGGGGTGGATGCAACAAAATCCAGTTGGGCACACTCCCTCTCCCATGGGGGGCTCACAGCTTCAATCCTCATTTTATAGATGAGGTAACTGAGGCACAGAGAAGTGAAGTGACTCGGTCCAAGGTCACAGAGCAAACAAGAGCTTCAATCCATCCTTCATCCTCCTACCCATACCATTTTTCTAAAAATGTTGTTCCGGAATGTCTGGAGTGGAATGGCTCTCCACACCTCAGAAGTCTTTGAAAGGTACCCGTTCTTCCCTACATCAAACAGAAACTCCATACTATTGGTTTTGAGGGACTCCATCAACTCCACTCAGTTGCTACTATTATTAGGGTACTTATTATTTTTATTATACTTACTGTTATTACTATGGTACTTATTATTTCTATTATCATAGTATTTCTTAGACGCTTACTACATACCAAACACTAAGCTATCTACTGGGGTACAAACAAGATAATTAGGTCGGACACAGTCCCTGTCTCACACAGGACTCACAGTCTAAATAGGAGGGAGTAAGAACTAATCCGCGTTTTAACAGATGAGGGAAGTGAGGCACAGAGAAGTGAAGGGATTTGCCCAAGGTCACACAGCAGACAAGCGATAGACCGGCATCAGAACCCAGGACCTCTGACTCCCAGGACTGGGCTCTTTCCACGAGACCATGCTGCTTCTCACTGCACCCAAGTTCCCACTTTTTGTTCCTCTCAACCTAGTCAGTGTGCCCCGTTCTCCCACCTCCCACTTCTGATTTTTTTAGCACTTATGGTGTGCAGCGCACTGTATTAAGCGATTGGAAGAGTATAACGTTAACAGTATAACAGACTCCCTGACCACATCGAGCTTAGAGTCCAGAAGGGGAGAGAGACATTAATATAAATAAATTACAGATGTGTATATAAGCGCTGAGGGGATGAGTAAAGGGATCAAGTCAGAGCGACGTAGAAGGGAATTGAAGAAAAGGAAAAGAGACCTTACTTGGGGAAATCCTCTTGGAGGAGATGTGTCTTCAATAGGCTTTGAAGGAGGGGAGAGGAATGGTCTGTTGGACACAAGGAGAGAGGTAGCGAGGTGAGGTAGGAGGGGGCAAGGTGATTGAATGCTTTAAAGCTGACGATATGGAGTTTCCGTTCGATGCAGAGGTGGGCCGGCAACCCCTGGAGGTTCCTGAAGAGGGGGAAAACGTGGACAGAACGTTTCTGTAGCACGTTTGATGTGGGCAGCAAGTGAAGTATGGACTGGAGTGGAGAGAGACAGGAAGCAGGGAGGTCAGCAAAGAGGCCAAAGCAATAATCAAGCAGGGACAGGATATAAGTGCTTGGATTGACACGACAGTACTTTGAATGGAGGGGAAAGGATGGATTTTAGCGATGTCGTGAAGGTCGAATCAACGTGATTTAGTGATGGATTGAATGTGGGTTGAATGAGAGAGAGAAATCAAAGATAACACCAAGGTTACGGGATGTGAACCAGGAAGGATGGAGGTGCTGGCTACAGTGATGGGAAAGTCAGGGGAAGGACAAGGTTTGGGTGGGAAGAGGAGTTCTGTTTTAGACATGTTAAGTCTGAGGTGATGACAGGGCATCCAAGTCTTGAAGGCAGGAGGAAACGCGAGACTGCAGAGAGGGAGAGAGAAAAGGACAGGAGACGTAGATTTGGAAATCACCCACATAGAAATGGTAGTTGGAAGTCATAGGAGTGAATGAGTTATTCAAGGGAGTGGGTGTAGAAGGAGAAGAGAAGGGGACCCAGAATTGAACCCTGAGGGATGCCCAACTGGTAGGGGGTGGGAAGCAAAGGAGGAGCTCATGAAGGAGACTGAGAATGAGCGGCCAGAGAGACGGGAGGAGAATCAGGAGAGGACAGTGTCAGCGAAGCTGAGGTCGGATGTTTCCGGGAGAAGGGGGTGGTCGACGGTGTCGGAGGCAGCTGAGTAGTAGAGGAGGCGTAGGAAGGAGTAGAGGTTGTTGGATTTGGCAAGAAGGAGATCATTTGTAACCTCTGAAAGGAGAGTTTCTGTGAGGTGAAGGGAATGGAAGCCAGATTGGAGGGGGTCAAGGAGAGAGTTAGAACTTGGGAACTTGAGACAGTGCATGTAGGCAACTCACTAAAGGAGCCTGAACTGTAGGAGGGAGATGGGGTGATAGCAGGAGGGAGCCAAGGGGTCAAGGGAAGGGTTGAAGACACCGGAGAGCAAACGGTTGAAGATGGCAATCAGGGAGGGAAGAAGGGACGGACCAAGTGGTTTGATCAAGTGTAAAGGAACGGGGTCGCCTGCACAGGTGGAGGGGTGGATTTGCGGAGAAGGCAGGGAAGGTTGAGGGAATGGCAGGAGAATGGGGGGACTGGAGAAGAACAGGAGGGATTTTATGGAGCTCATGCCCGCTGGCTTCAATTTGTTTCAGTAAAGTAGGTAGCCAGATCACTAGGGGCAAGGGATGGTGGAGGTTGGGGGACAGGAGGTTTGAGGATGGAGTTAAACATCCAATAATAACAATTACGGTACTTGCTAAGCGCTTACTAAGTGTGAAGCACTGTTCTAAGAACTGGGGTAGATACAAGGTAGTCAGGTTAGACACAGTCCCTGTCCCACAAATGGCTCATAGTCTATTTATTGCTATTGTTCTTGTCTGTCCGTCTCCCCCGATTAGACTGTAAGCCCGTCAAAGGGCAGGGACTGTCTCTAGCTGTCACCGATTTGCACATTCCAAGCGCTTAGTAAAGTGCTCTGCACCTAGTAAGCACTCAATAAATACTATTGAATGAATGAATAAATCCCCATTTTACAAATGAGATAACTGAGGCCCAGAAAAGTGAAGTGACTTGCCAAGGTCATCCAGCAGACACGTGGCAGAGCCGGGATTAGAACCCATGACCTTCTGCCTCCCAGGCCCCGGCTCTAGCCGTTAAGCCACACCGCTCGGGTAATGGGCAGGGGTGTCAATAATGACGGAGAGATAATTTTGGTAGGCGGAGTTAAAGCCCACGAAGACGAACTAGAGGTGGATGAGGTCGGCCGGGTAGCTAGATTTCTGCTAACAGCGTTCTATGACTCAAGCAGAGGAGCAAAGGAAGACTGTGAAGGTGATCCGGGACTGTAGGCTAGTGACACGAGATTGACGAAGGGATAGGGGAGTGAGAGAGTCGAGTTCAGTAACGAGGATGACATCGATTTGGTCATCGAGGGAACGTGGCTTTGGCTACGGAGGCTAAATGAGGCGCGACGACGTGAGAAAATTGCTGGGGGGGGGGGGTCAAAAGATCGGAGGTCTCTGCGTGGGAACAGGACAGATCTGTGGGGAGGAGGAATGTGGGAGAGAAGGAGGGTCAGGAGGTGGCGGTCAGATAGAGGGATTTCAGCGTTGGAGAGGGGAGAGATTGTACAGTGACTCCAGATGATGAGATCGAGTGTCGGTCCGAGTTGGTGAGTGGACGAGCTGGTGAAGCGGGAGGTCAGTGGAGCTGAGAAGTGATGGAAAGCGGGTAGTGGGAGGGTCGTCAGAAACGTCCATGTGCATCCTGAAAGTCCCCAAGGATCGATGGAGGGATGGAGAAAGGGAGAAGGAGTGGGAGAAAGGGAGAAGGAGTGGGAGAAAGGGATTTAAATCGTTCAAAACACTGGAGGAGGGGCCCCTGGGACAGTGGATGACTACGATTAGCAACTGGAGTTCATTCAGTCGTATTTATTGAGCGCTTACTGTGTGCAGAGCACTGTACTAATAATAATGTTGGTATTTGTTAAGCGCTTACTACGTGCGGAGCACTGTTTTAAGCACTGGGCTAGATACAGGGCAATCAGGTCGTCCCACGTGAGGCTCCCAGGCTTCATCCCCATCTTGCAGATGAGGTAGTGAGGCCCAGAGAAGCGAAGTGACTCGCCCGCCGTCACACAGCCGACGAGGGGCCGAGCCGGGATTCGAGCCCACGACCTCTGACTCCCAAGCCCGGCCTCTTTCCGCTGAGCCACGCTGCGAACGAACAACTCGGCAACAGATAGAGACGATCCAAGGGGCTCCCGGTCTAAAAGGGGAGTGAGTGGAAAAGGCGGACGATAGAGGCTCCGAAGGAAGGGAAAAAGAGGGATGGGGGAGGTGGAGTGGGGTCAAAACGGCACTGGGGAGCGAGAAGGAAGCCCAAGTCTTCCCCTTTCCCAGTGAGTCTTGGGGAGCGGGGGAAGACGAGGCCCCTTCCATTCGATAATATTTATTCATAGTATTTATTGAGCGCTTACTACGTGCAGAGCACAAGACCATGTAGAGAAGCAGCGTGGCTCAGTGGAAAGGGCCTGGGCTTTGGAGTCAGAGGTCATGGGTTCGAATCCCGGCTCTGCCACTTGTCAGCTGTGTGACTGTGGGCGAGTCACTTTACTTCTCGGTGCCTCAGTTACCTCATCTGGAAAATGAGGATTAAGACTGTGAGCCCCGTGTGGGACAACCTGATTCCCTTGTGTCTACCCCAGCGCTTAGAACAGTGCTGTTCTTGTCTGTCCGTCTCCCCCGATTAGACCGTAAGCCCGTCAAACGGCAGGGACTGTCTCCATCTGTTGCCGACTTGTTCATCCCAAGCGCTTAGTACAGTGCTCTGCACCTAGTAAGCGCTCAATAAATACGATTGAATGAATATTGAATGAATAAGGGCTTAACAAATGCCATCGTCATGATTATTGTTGCGGGGTACTTTCCCCAGCGCTTAGTACAGTGCCGTGCACATAGTAGACGCTTAACAAATGCCATCATCATGATTATTGTTGCGGGGTACTTTCCCCAGCGCTTAGTACAGTGCTGTGCACATAGCAGACGCTTAACAAATGCCATCGTCATGATTATTGTCGCAGGGTACTTTCTCCAGCGCTTAGATCAGTGCCGGGCACATAGTAGGCGCTTAACAAATGCCATCGTCATGATTATTGTTGCGGGGTACTTTCCCCAGCGCTTAGTACAGTGCCGTGCACATAGTAGACGCTTAACAAATGCCATCGTCATGATTATTGTCGCAGGGTACTTTCTCCAGCGCTTAGAACAGGGCCGGGCACATAGTAGGCGCTTAACACATGCCATGGTCATTATCAGAGTTGCAGGGAACTTTCCCCAGTGCTGTGCACAGGGTGAGCGCTCCAGAAATCCGATCGGGAAGGAAGGAAGGAAGGAAAGGAAGGAAAGGAAGGAAAGGAAGGAAGGGCGGTGGGGGTGTGAAGGGCCGCCTTACCCGCCAGGGGGCGCAACCCCGGACCCGTCGGGCTCCCACACACACCGCGCCCAGCGCCCCCATCGCCCGCTCGCACCGCCGCCCCGACGAAGGACGGATGGACGGACGGAGGGGCGGGGCCGGACCAGGGGGCGGGGCCGGAGAGCGGGACTGCGATTGGCCGAGGGGGTGGGCGGAACGGGGGCGCCTCGGAAGGGGATTGGTCGGCGGGGAAAGGGGGCGGGGACGAAGCGTGGGGGCGGGGCCGGGGAGGGAGCGCCGCGGAAGGGGATTGGTCGACGAAGAAGGGGGCGGGGCCGAGGCGCGGGCGGGGCTGGACCCGAGATGGAATGGGGGCGGGGCCGGAATTGGGGGCGGGGCCGGAATTGGGGGCGGGGCCGGGGAGGGAAGCATCGGAAGGGGATTGGTCGGCGGGGGAGGGGGCGGGGCTTGGTCCTAGTGGGAATGGGGGCGGGGCCGGCGTTTGGGGCCGGGAGGGAAGGCGTCGGAAGGGGATTGGTCGAGCGGGAAGGGGGCGGGGCCGAGGCGAGGGGGTCGGGCCTGTGATGAAAAGGGGCGTGGCCGAGGTTTGGGGCGGGGCCGGGGAGAGCGTGTCGGAAGGCGATTGGTCGACGCAGCAGGGAGCGAGGCCGGGATGGAATCGAGGCGGGACCCGAGTGGGGGGCGGGGCCTGAGAGGGAGCGTGTAGATAGGGGATTGGTCGACGGGGCTGGGGGCGGGGACGGGGTAGGATAGGGAATTGGGAGCGGGGCCGGAGTGAGAGCGAATCTGCAGGGATTGGCGGAGGCGGCGGGGGGGGCGGGGGCCGAGGCTACGGGCGGGGATTGGTGGACGGGGCCAGGCCTGGGACGGGATAGGGGGCGTGGCCGGAGTTGGGGGCGGGGCCCGGGAAGGAAGCCAATCGGCAGGGGATTGGTGGAGGCGGCTGGGGGCGGGGCCGGAGGAGGAGAGAGAAATCGGAGCGGGGGCGAGGCTTGACCTGTGACGTAATAGGGGGCGGGGCCCTGGAGCGAATCGGCAGGGGATTGGTGGACGAGGCTGTGGGCGGGGCCGAGCCAGCCAATAGGGGGCGGGGCCGGCCTTGGGGGCGGGGCCTGGTCGGACCGTGTCGCAAGGGGATTGGTGGAGACGGGTGGGGGCGGGGCCGGGGAACCTAGGGGAAAGGGCCCGGGATTCCCAGTCGGAGGACCTGGGTTCCAATCCTCCCTCTGCCATGCGCCGGTTGCGTGGTCGGGGCACTTATCTGGGCCTCAGTTTCCCCTTCTGCAACATGGGGATCCGGTAGCTGGGGGTCCCCCTGTTTAGGCTGTGGGCTCCGTGGCGAATAATAATAATAATTTATAATAATGTTGGGATCTGTGAAGCGCTCACTATGTGCAGAGCACTGTTCTAAGCGCTGGGGGAGATCCAGGGTCATCAGGGGGTCCCACGGGAGGCTCCCAGTTAATCCCCATTTTCCAGATGAGGTCACCGAGGCCCAGAGAAGTGAAGTGACTTGCCCACAGTCACACAGCTGACCAGGGGCGGAGCGGGGATTCGAACCCATGACCTCTGACTCCGCATGACCTTGTTACCGATTTGTCCATTCCAAGCGTTTAGTCCAGTGCTCTGCACATATTAAGCGCTCAATAAATACTATGGAAGGAAGGAAGGAAGGAAGGAAGGAAGGAAGGAAGGAAGGAAGGAAGGAAGGAAGGAAGGAATAACGCCCAAGCCCGTGTGCTTTCCACTGAGCCCCGCTGGAACCTGATTAACACCTATCTCTCCCAGTATTTAGTACTCTCATTCACCCAATCCTATGTATTGAGCGCTTCCTGTGTGCAGAGCAGTGGACTAAGCGCTTGGAATGTGCAATCCGGCACCAGAGAGAGACCATCCCGGCCCGACGACGGGCTCACAGTCTAGAAGGGGGAGACAGACAGCAAAACAAAACAAATACACAGGCCTCGATACCATCAAAATAGATCAAGAGAATCACAGGTATAGACATGTCATTAATAGGCTAATCGGTAATCTATACAAATATAATAATAATAATAATGTGGGTATTTGTTAATAATATATACAAATATGATAATAACAACAATGTTGGTATTTGTTAAGCGCTTACTATGTGCAGAGCACTGTTCTAAGCGCTGGGGGAGATACAGGGTATTCAAGTTGCCCCACAGGAGGCTCACAGTCTTCATCCCCATTTTACAGATGAGGTCACCGAGGCACAGAGAAGTTAAGTGACTTGCCCACATGCACAAGGGTTGCGTAAGTTCAGTACGTAAGTTAATGAAGCGCTTACTAGGTGCCAGGCACTGTTCCAAGAGCTGGGGCGGCTACAGGGAAATCGGATCGGACCCGGTCCCTGTCCCCCGTGGGCCTCACGGTCGCAAACCCCACTTTCCAGATGAGGTCACTGAGGCCCAGAGAAGTGCAGTGACTGGCCCCAGGTCACACAGCAGACGAGCGGTGGAGCCGACTCCCAGGCCCACGGTCTAGAACGGTGGTTGGCACAGAGTGAACTCACCTCCTCCAAGACGCCTTCCCAGACTGAGCTTCCCTTCTCCCTCTACTCCCTCTACCACCCCCCCTTCACCTCTCCGCAGCTTAACCCTCTTTTCCCCCCATCTCCCTCTGCTCCTCCCCCTCTCCCTTCCCCTGCCCTCAGCACTGCGCTCATTTGTATCTATTTTTTATTACCCTATTTATTTTGTTAAAGCAGCGTGGCTCAGTGGAAAGAGCACGGGCGGGGGACTCCAAGGTCATGGGTTCAAATCCCCGCTGGGCCGCTTGGCTGTGTGACTTTGGGCAAGTCACTTAACTTCTCGGTGCTTCAGTTCCCTCCACTGTAAAATGGGGATGAAGACAGTGAGCCCCACATGGGACAAACTGATGACCTTGTATCCTCTCCAGCACTTAGAACAGTGCTCTGCACATAGTAAGTGCTTAACAAATAATAATGTTAGTATTTGTTAAGCGCTTACTATGTGCAGAGCACTGTTCTAAGCGCTGGGGTAGATACAGGGGAATCAGGTTGTCCCACGTGAGGCTCACAGTTAATCCCCATTTTACAGATGAGGTCACTGAGGCACCGAGAAGTGAAGTGACTTGCCCACAGTCACACAGCTAAGTGGCACCATCATCATCATTATTATTATTATTAGTCCAGTGCTCCGCACATAGTAAGCGCTCAATAAATACTATTGAATAAATGAATTTATCATGATGATGTTGTCTTGTTTTTGTCTGTCTCTCTCCCCTGTTTAGACTGTGAGCCCGTCAATGGGCAGGGCTGGTCTCTCTCTGTTGCCCAACTGTCCATTCCAAGCACTTAGCCCAGTGCTCAGCACATAGTAAGTGCTCAATCAATATCACTGAACGAATGAATGATTGAATTTATCAAAATGATGTTGTCTTGTTTTTGTCCATCTGTCTCTCCGATTAATACGATGGCATTTGTTAAGCGCTTACTATGTGCAGAGCACTGTTGTAAGCACTGAAGTAGATACAGGATAATCAGGTTGTCCCACGTGAGGCTCACGGTCTTCATCCCTATTTTACAGATGAGGTAACTGAGGCCCAGAGAAGTGAAGTGACTCGCCCACAGTCACCCAGCTGACAAGGGGCACAGCCGGGATTCGAACCCATGACCTCTGACTCCCCAGCCTGGGCTCTTGCCACTGATTAGACCGGGAGCCTGTCGCTGGGCAGGGACGGTCTCTCTCTGTTGCCAAATTGTCCAGTCCAAGTGCTTAGCCCAGTGCTCTGCACGTAGGAAGCGCTCACTAAATATAAATATGTGAATGAATGAATGGCTGACTGACTGACTGAATGACTGACACTGAATGAATGACCGACTGAATGAATGACTGGCTGACTGACTGAATGAATGAACGAGTGAACGACTGACTGAATGGCTGAATGAATGAATGACTGAACGAATGAATGACTGAATGAGTGAGTGAACGACTGACTGACTGAATGACTGACCGACTGAATGAATGAATGAATGAGTGAACGACTGAATGGCTGAATGAATGAATGACTGAACAAGTGGACGACTGAATGACTGACCGACTGAATGAATGAATGAATGAGTGAACGACTGAATGAATGAATGACTGAACGAGTGGACGACTGACTGACTGAATGACTGACCGACTGAATGAATGAACGACTGACTGAATGAATGAGTGAACGACTGACTGAATGGCTGAATGAATGAATGAACGAGTGAACGACTGACTGAATGGCTGAATGAATGAATGACTGAAGGAGTGGACGACTGACTGACTGACCGACTGACCGACTGAATGAATGAACGACTGACTGAATGGCTGAATGAATGAATGACTGAACGAGTGGACGACTGAATGACTGACCGACTGAATGAATGAACGACTGACTGAATGAATGAGTGAACGACTGACTGGCTGAATGAATGCGTGAACGACTGGCTGAATGAATGACTGAACGAGTGGACGACGGACTGAAGGAATGAACGACGGACTGAAGGAATGAACGAGTGAACGACTGGCTGAATGACCGGCTGACTGACTGACTGAATGACACTGGATGAATGAATGACAGACTGACTGACTGAATGAGCGAACGCACGAACTGTGGCGTCGGGGCCCGGCGCGAGGCCCGGCGCGAGGCCCGGCGCGAGGCCCGGCGCGAGGCCCGGCGCGAGGCCCGGCGCGAGGCCCGGCGCGAGGCGCGGCCGTTGGCCCCTCGGGGGCGCGCGCGCGTCGGGGTCGGGGGCGCGCACGCCGGGGCGCAGAGACGCCGAGGGGCGCAGGCGCGGCGCGGTTGAGGGGGGCGGGCGGCCGCGCGCGCGCGCGGCGTCGTCGTCGTCGTCCCCGGCGGACCCCGTCTCCTCCGGCCGGCGGCCATGTGGAAGCTCGTCCCCGCCGCGGGCCCCGCCCCAGGTAAGGCCCGGGCCCCGCCGGGGGGGGGTCGGGGGTCGGGGGGGGCGCCTGGAGGAGGCCCCGGCTCGAAGCCCGCCCCGCCCCCCCGGCTTCCTGCGGGCGCGCGCCTTCCGCGCCCACTCTGTGCGGAGCGCTGCGATTGGGCCACCCGGCGAGCCCATCCCCCCCCCATTCATTCATTCGGTCGTATTTATTGAGCGCCTACGGTGTGCCGACGGCTGGACTAAACGCTTGGGAAAGTGCACCTGGGCAACGGATAATAACGTCGGTATTTGTTAAGCGCTTACTATGTGCAGAGCACTGTTTTAAGCGTCATCATAGGTGGTCCCACCTGAGGCTCCCGGTTAATCCCCATTTTGCAGATGAGGGAACCGAGGCCCAGAGAAGCCAAGTGACTTGCCCACCGTCACACAGCTGACGAGGGGCAGAGCCGGGAGTCGAACCCATGACCTCTGACCCCCAGGCCCGGGCCCTTTCGCTGCCCCATTCATTCCTTCGGTCGTAGTCATTCAGCCCATCGTACTGATTGAGCGCTTACTGTGCGCAGAGCACCGGACTAAGCTCTTGAAAGGTGAAATTCGAGGGCAGATGGACACCGTCCCTGCCCCGGTCATCCCTTCAGTCACAGTCTGGAAGGGGGGAGACAGACGACAAAACCAACAGTCATCAATACCATCAAAATAGATCAGTAGAATCATACTGATATATACACGTCATGAATCAAATAAATGGAGTAATAAATAATCTGTACAAATAGAAGGGCTGTGCCAGGGGGCAGAGCAGAGGGAGGGAGGAGGGGCAGAGGGAAAGGGAGGGCTCAGTCTGGGAAGGCCTCCTGGAGGAGGGGAGCTCTCAGTAGATCATCCCCCTCTTCCCCGTCTCATCAGTAATTCATTCAATCATCTTTATTGAGCCTTTACTAATAATAAATAATAATGTTGGTATTTGTTAAGCGCTTACTATGTGCAGAGCACTGTTCTGAGCGCCGGGGGAGACGGGGGGGAATCAGGTTGTCCCACAGGGGGCTCACAGTCGTCATCCCCATTTTACAGATGGGGGTAACTGAGGCCCAGAGAGGTTAAGTGACTTGCCCACAGTCACACAGCTGACAAGTGGCAGAGCTGGGATTCGAACTCATGACCTCCGACTCCAAAGCCCAGGCTCTTTCCACTGAGCCACGCCGCTTCTCTACTGCTTCTTTACTGTGCGCAGAGCACGGGACTAAGCACTTGGAAAGTACAATTAGGCAACAGAGCCACTGCCTACTGGGCAACGGACTCACAGTCTAGAAGTCTAGAATAATAGCAGTGATGGCA
The DNA here is from genome assembly GCF_004115215.2 of Ornithorhynchus anatinus. Classification (NCBI taxonomy): domain Eukaryota; kingdom Metazoa; phylum Chordata; class Mammalia; order Monotremata; family Ornithorhynchidae; genus Ornithorhynchus; species Ornithorhynchus anatinus. The sequence goes on along the minus strand of NC_041731.1, from coordinate 54,053,326 downwards.
CTTGTTAAACATTTACTATGTGCCAGGCACCGTACTAACCGCCGGAGTGGATATAAGCCTATCGGGTTGGACGTAGTCCCTGTCCCGCACGGGGCTCACAGCCTCAATCCCCATCGTACAGATGGGGGAACTGAGGTACGGAGAGGTGAAGTGATTTGCCCAAGGTCACACAGCAGACACGCGGAGGCGTGGGAATTAGAACCCACGACCCCCTAACTCCCAGGCCCTTACTCAGTCCACAAGGCCGTGCCGCTTCTCTATCAATCGGATTTGAGCGCTTAGTATGCGCAGAGCACTGTAATAAATGCTCAGGGGAGAGTACGGGACAACAGCGTTGCCCGCAACGAGCTTACGGTCTACAGGGGGAGAAAGACATTAATATAATTCAGTGATTTATAATAGGGAATCCTGAAGGAGGCTTTTTCCTCTCCAACACGACAAATGGGGCTTTCTACTTTTTCTGAAACCTGTAACGCTTTAGTTTGAGGGTTTTAGTTGAAGTACCTCCATAAGCGACTGTAAGCCCCTCAAAGGGCAGGGACTGTCTCGATCTGTTGCCGATTGGCGCTTAGTACAGTGCTCTGCACATAGTAAGCACTCAATAAATACGATTGATTGAATACAGTGCCTGGCACATAGTAAGCGCTTAACAGGTACGACAGGTACGACTGATAGAGAAGCAACGTGGCTTAGTGGAAGGAGCCCGGGCATGGGAGTCAGAGGACCTGGGTTCTAATCCCGGCTCCGCCACTTGACTCCTGTGTGACCTTTTAGGCAAGCCGCTTACTTCTCTGTGCCTTAGTTACCTCATCTGTAAAATGGGGATTAAAGCTGTGATCACCCCCCCCCCCGTGGGACAACCCGATTACCTTGTATCTGCCCCAGCGCTTAGAACATGGTCGGCATCTAGTAAGCGCTTAATAATAATAATGTTGGTATTTGTTAAGCGCTTACTCTGTGCCGAGCACTGTTCTAAGCGCTGGAGTGGATACAGGGTAATCGGGTTGTCCCACGTGAGGCTCCCAGTCTTCATATCCGTTTTACAGATGAGGTAACAGGCACAGAGAAGTTAAGAGACTTGCCCACAGTCACACAGCTGACGAGTGGTGAATCCGGGATAACAAATACCATAATCATCATCGTTACTGCGCAAAGAAACGCTCAGTACATACGATGGAATGAATATGGCCCTACCCCTCTCAGAAACCTTGGGGAAAAGTTGCCTGAGTTGACACCTTGACATCCAAAACAGGGGACAGGGCCGGTTGCAGATGCCGCCAGCTGCAAAGCCGCATCTGTTTTTTTCGTTTGCTTTTTAATGGTATTTGTTAAGTGCTTACTATGTGCCGGGCACTGTTCTAAGTGCTGGGGTAGAGGCACGCTGCTCAGGTTGCATTCATTCATTCAGCTGTACTAATTGAGCGCTTACTGTGAGCAAAGCACTGTACTGAACACTTGGGAGAGTACAGTATAACAACAGACAGACCCCTTCCCCGCTCACAACGAACTCAGTCCACGTCCCGCAGTCGTAATCCCCATTTTACAGAAGAGATAACTGAGGCCCAGGGAAGTGAAGTGACTTGCCCGAGGTCACCCGGCAGACAAAACCCTCTCTCGACCCCACTTCCCCTTCCAGTTATCGTCCTATCTCCCTACTACCCTTGCTTTCCAAAATCCTAGAACGAGTCGTCTCCAATCGCTGCTTAGAATTCCTTAACTCCCATTCTCTCCTGGACTCCCTCCGATCTGGCTTCCGTCCCCTCCACTCTACCGAGACCGCTCTCTCTGAGGTCACCCGTGACCTCCTTCTTGCCAAATCCAATGGCTCCTACTCCATTCTGATCCTCCTCGACCTCTCTGCTGCCTTTGACACTGTCGACCATCCCCTCCTCCTCCACACCTTATCTCACCTTGGCTTCACGGACTCCGTCCTCTCCTGGTTCTCCTCTTACCTCTCTGGCCGGTCATTCTCGGTCTCCTTCGCTGGCGCCTCCTCCCCCTCCCATCCTTTAACTGTTGGAGTTCCTCAAGGGTCAGTACTTGGCCCTCTTCTGTTCTCCATTTACACTCACTCCCTCGGTGAACTCATTCGCTCTCACGGCTTTGACTACCATCTCTACGCGGATGACACGCAGATCTACATCTCCGCCCCGTCCTCTCCCCCTCCCTTCAGGCTCGCATCTCCTCCTGCCTCCGGGACGTCTCCACCTGGATGTCGGCCCGCCACCTAAAACTCAACATGAGCAAGACCGAGCTCCTCATCTTCCCTCCCAAGCCCGGTCCTCTCCCAGACTTGTCTATCACCGTGGATGGCACGACCATCCTTCCCGTCTCTCGGGCCCGCGATCTCGGTGTCATCTCTGACTCGTCTCTCTCGTTCACCCCACGCATCCTATCCGTTACCGAGACCTGCCGGTTTCACCTTTACAATATCGCCAAGATCCGCCCTTTCCTCTCCACCCAGACGGCTACCTTACTGCTACGGGCTCTCGTTATATCCCGGCTAGACTACCGTGTCGGCCTTCTCTCTGATCTCCCTTCCTCCTCTCTCTCCCCGCTCCGGTCTATTCTTCACTCCGCCGCCCGGCTCATCTTCCTGCAGAAACGCTCTGGGCATGTCACTCCCCTTCTTAAACACCTCCAGTGGTTGCCTATCGACCTCCGCTCCAAACAAAAACTCCTCACTCTAGGCTTCGAGGCTCTCCATCATCTCGCCCCCACCTACCTCTCCTCCCTTCTCTCTTTCTACCGCCCACCCCGCACGCTCCGCTCCTCCGCCGCCCACTTCCTCACCGTCCCTCGGTCTCGCCCATCCTGCCGCTGACCCCCGGGCCACGTCCTCCCGCGGTCCCGGAACGCCCTCCCTCCTCACCTCCGCCAAACTAACTCTCTTCCCCTCTTCAAAACCCTACTTAAAACTCACCTCCTCCAAGAGGACTGAGCTCCCCATCTCCCTCTACTCCCTCTACCGCCACCCCTTCACCTCTCCGCAGCTTAACCCTCTTTTCCCCCCATCTCCCTCTGCTCCTCCCCCTCTCCCTTCCCCTCCCCTCAGCACTGTACTCGTCCGCTCAACTGTATATATTTTCATTACCCTATTTATTTTGTTCATGAGATGTACATCGCCTCGATTCTATTTAGTCGCCATTGTTTTGACGAGATGTTCTTCCCCTCGACTCTATCTATTGCCATCGTTCTCGTCTGCCCGTCTCCCCCGATTAGACCGTAAGCCCGTCGAACGGCAGGGACCGTCTCTATCTGTTGCCGACTTGTTCATTCCAAGCGCTTAATACAGTGCTCTGCACATAGTAAACGCTCAATAAATACTATTGAATGAATGAATGAAGGTGGCTGAGAGCAGGATTAGAACCCAGGTCCTTCTGACTCCCTGGCCCATGGCCCATCCAGCGGGCCACGGTGCCTCCGCTTCTCCTCTGGTCGGGCTGCCGGCCGAGCTGCGGCCCTGCAGAGACGGGGGCTGCTGGACCTGGGCTTCTCCCTGGCATCGGTTGTTGCCGCTTCTGCCTTTCCATTATCCGCTTCGGGGAGCCCGCCCAGAAACAGCCCAGCTGGGGCAGGAGCGGCCGAACCGTAAGGGTCAACGCCCCCCGTCTTGGCTACTTGGATGAACGCAAAGAGAAACCGAAACTGGTCGAGCGTCTTGGATTTAGAGGCCCTGGCGGATCAAAGAGGAGGCTGAAATGCTTTTCGGGGAGAGCCTTGGCAGAGGGGATCGTGTCTACCTACTCTGTTGTGGCTGACTATCCCAAGTGCTCAGTACAGTGCTCTTCCCCTCTTCTAAGCCCTCCTGAGAGCTCACCTCCTCCAAGAGGCCTTCTCAGACTGAGCTTCCCCTTTTCCCTCTGCTCCCCCTCTGCCCTCTGCTCCCTCCCCCTTCCCCCCTTCACCTCCCCTCAGCTAAGCCCCCTTTCCCTCTGCTCCTCCCCCTCTCCCTTCCCCTCCCCTCAGCACTGTGCTCATTTGTATCTATTTTTATTACCCTATTTATTTTGTTAATGAGATGTCCATCCCCTTGATTCTATTTATCGTGATTATGTCGTCTTGTTTTTGTCTGTCTCCCCCGATTAGACTGTGAGCCCGTCAGTGGGCAGAGACTGTCTCTATCTGTTGCCGAATTGTACATTCCAAGCGCTTAGTCCGGTGCTCTGCACGTAGTAAGCGCTCAATAAATACTATTGAATAAACGAATGAATACAGTGCTCCAAGCACAGTAAACGCTCGATAAACACCACAGATGGCAGCTTCCAGGCCACTGCTAGCAATATAGCACTTTTCTTAGGCTTGAGCAGTAAACTGGACATAATATTGTCACATTTGTTAAGCACTTACTATGTGCCAGGCACTGTACCAAGCACAGGGGTGGATACGACAAGCAAATCGGGTTGGACACGGTCCCAGTCCCAGGTGGGGCTCCCAGCTCAACCCCATTTTATGGATGAGGGAACTGAGGCCCAGAGAAGTGTGGTGACTTGTCCAAGGTCACACAGCAGACAAGTGCCGGAGACGGGATTAGAATCCATGATCTTCAGACTCCCCGGCCTGTGCCCTACCCACTGTGCCATGTGCCGGGACAGACTACGGGTGTGCCCGGGCTAGTGTTCGGCCAGTGACATTGGGATGTCTGGATGAAAACTGTGACGTTTACAGTAGTTTGGAGGTACCACATCCCTAATTTCACCCTGTAAATTTAATGCCCATGAATCAATCCAAACTCTGAACCTGCTGATAGTTTCGACCGAAACAAATTCCGTGCCCGTACTTTATACGGTTTGAAAACCAAAAAAGTTTCTTTCCTTTTTCTTTACTTTTCAACTTCTTTGAATGCTCCCTCAGCCTGCTAATAATGGTTGTATTTCTTATGTGCTTACTCTGTGCCAGGGATTGAACTGTGAGATGGGAGTAGGTACAAGAGAATTAGGTCAGGCACAGCCCCTGTGCTACACGTGGGTCACAGTTTAGGGGGAAAAGGAAAATAGATGTTTATTCCCCCTTTTATAGAGGAGGAAACCAAGACAAATGACTTGCCAAAGATTCCACAGTAGGTAAGTGGGCCAAACTGGAAGGAGACCTCGGGTTCTGTGACTCCCACGGCTATATTCAGTTCCCACTTGTTGCTCTGGGAATCGTTGAGCATCAGCTCTGTGTTCACCCAATCAGTGAAATCAGTCAATGGTATTTATTGAGGGCTTACTATGTGCAAAGCACTGCACACAACTGTTATGATCTGGTAAAGGCCAGTCATGCCCCACCTCAACTTAGATCATCTTTAGATGGTGAGTGCCTCGTAGGCAGGGATTGTGTCCACCAATTCCATTATATTGTTCTCTTCCAAATGCTTAGTTCAGTGTTCCGCACACAGTAAGCGGTTACTGATTGATTGCTAGACGTACCTTTGCTCTCAGTCCTCAAACAGTTTGTCAGTACTAAATTGGGTGATCGAAACTGCGTGAGCTATTCCGAGGTGGACATATCCTGACTTTCTGTCCTGGCCAAATTATGCTTTCTGTTTTCTATCCCTTTGATTTTCCTGCTGGCTGGCTGGGAGGTTGATCAGTCGTCGGTATTCATTGAGTGCTTACTGTGTCCCGAGCACTGTATTAAACAGTTCAGTATAAGAGAGTTGATAGACATTTACTCTGCCCTCAAAGAAATTGCTGCATCTCTCTCTCCCCTATCCCTCTCCCTTTTTTCCGTCTCCTTATTTCTTTGCCTCTTCTAACTGATTTTTGGTGACTGTTCTCACCTACTAGAGTGTACGTTGTAATATATACAAATACAGATACTTAGGATGTAGGCCCTGTATCCTATTGAACATTTACCGTTTGCAGAACATTGTACTAAGCGCTTAGGAGTGTTCAATAAAGCATAGTTGGTAGATGTGTTCCCTGCCCACAACGAGCTTCCATTCTAGAGACGTTCATATAGATAAATAATTTATAATGTATAATTTATAGATATGTACTCATATAATTTCTAGGTATATAAGTGCTGTGGGCTGAGTGTGGGGCAAATACCAAATGCCCAAAGGTCACAGATCGAAGCGCCTAGTGATGCAGAAGGGAGAGGGAGCCGGGGACAGTCGCTCAATCGTATTTATTGAACACTTACTTTGTGCAGAGTACTGTCCTAAGTGCTTGGGAGAGTACAGTAAAATGGACTTGGTAGGCACGCTTCCTGCCCACAGTGATGTTCAATCAGGGAAGGCCTCTTGGGGGTGGGGAGAGTGGTGGTGTGGCATTTGTGGAGGGGGAGCAAGTTCCAGGCCAGAAGGAGGATGTGGGAAAGGGGTCAATGGCAAACCAGATGAGATTGGAGCACAGAGCTCGAGTAGCCGAGTGCCCGGGCTGAGCTGCGGTTGGAGATCAGTGAGGTGAAGTAAGAGGGCGTAAGCTGACTGAGTGTTTTAAAGCCGATGGTAAGGAGTTTCTGTTTGGTGTGGAGATGGATGGACAACCACTGGAGGTTCTTGAGGAGTGGGAAGTTTGGGGATTTTTTGGAGAAAAATGATCCGGGCAGCAAAATGAAGTGTCAGCTGGAGTGGGGAGAGGCGGGAGGCAGGGAGGTCAGCGAAGAGGCAGATGCAATAGTCAAGGTGAAAGAGATTAAGCCCTTGGATCAGCGAAGTAAGTTTGGGTGGAGAGGAAAGGGCAGATTTTAACGATTTCGGAAAGTAGAATGAGTCAGTCGTATTTATTGAGTGGTTACTGTGCACAGAGAACTGTAATAATGTCGGTATTTGTTGAGCGCTTACTATGTGCAAAGCACTGTTCTAAGCATTGGGGTAGATACAGGGTAATCAGGTTGTCCCATGCGAGGCTCACAGTTAATCCCCATTTTACAGATGAGGTAACTGAGGCACAGAGAAGTTAGGTGACTTGCCCGCAGTCACACAGCTGTACTAAGCCTCTGGGAGAGTGCAATATAACAGAGTTGGTAGACATGTTTCCAAGGAGCTCACAGTCTAGAACCAAACAGGATTTGGTGACAGATTGAATCTGGGGTCAAATGAGAGAGATGAATTGAGGACAAAGCCAAGGTTATGGCTTTGCGAGATAGGGAGGGTAATGGTATTGGCTACAGTGATGAGAAATAACAGTAGTAATAATAATTGTGGTATTTGATAAGCACTTACTATGTGCCAGGCTCTGTACTGAGTCCTGGGGGGGATAAAAGCTGATTGGGTTGGACACAGTTCCTGTCCCCATTTTACAGATGAGATAACTGAGGCCCAGAGAAGTGAAGTGACTTGCTCAAAGTCACACAGCAGACAAGTGGCAGAGTTGGAATTAGAACCCAGGTCTTTCTGACTCCCAGGCCCATGAAAGACAGGGAGGGCAGGGTTTGGGTGGGAAGATAAGCCTTCTGTTTTGGACAGGTTAGTTCTCTTCTGTTATGTTAGTGTAGAAGTGTATAACTGCATAATTGACCAAACTACAGGAATGAGTTTGGCATTCTTAATTGACATCATTACCTCAAATTATTTCTAATTTATTTCAATTCTTTGCCACCTTCTTGGTATTGATATTTTATCTTTTCATTAGGAGACCCATATCGACTTTTGATTGACATCGAGTATGTTGTTGGAAGGAAAAACTCTGCGATTCTAATCCGAGATGACCCATCAATCAGTCGTAATCATGCCACGCTAACCGTCAAGCATTCTGCACCTAACCTGGTAGATTACCATTTCGATGTATTAAATCTGCTGTTATACCCCTGGTACTAAAATCAGGAAAGTTGTAAAGTCCTATGACTTTAAACAAACTCATTCTTATGTTGCACCATCAATTAGGCCTGCATTGTTGTTTTGTCCAGGTTTATTTGTGTGTTTAGTAAGCTATTTTCAGAATGTATAATTTGCTTTCCAAACCTATATAAATAAACAAAAGAAGTATAAAAATCAGATTGTGTCCAATCACCATTACAAAGACTAGGTAACTAAGTAAATGGAATGAAGAGTAAAGCTTTTCTGTAATATTAAAATGCAACCAATTATATTAACCAAATGTGGAATCTTGAGGATCGTCAGATGTATTTCCTGGGGTTTTTTTGGTTTACTTTTGTATATTTTCATTCAGTTAGCTTTGGACTGAAAAGGCAAGGCTTAAAGTAGTTTTCAGTTGATAGTTGCTCCTTTGAGTGGCTAGTTTTCACTGGCAGTGGGCTAGTGTAGGAGTCCTGTGTTAAGATTTTGAGCACAGTAATGTTCAAAAAAATTTTTTACCACATTTTTATTTGAAGCTTATTTTTAAACTGCCAGTTGAGTTTTCTTGTGGAAGGGCAAAATAGATGTTCTCGGTAGCTCATGAATTTGAAATTTTACAGTTTTGATCAGAGGGTTATAAAACTGAAATCTGAATATGTCCTAGTTATGCTCTGTCATCTTATTTTCTCGCGATCTCAAAAGTTTACAGTTTGTGCTGGGTAATAGACTTTTAAGATCTAAATTCATTTGCAGAGTCAGGCCGTCGAAGCCCCTTCGTTGTCAATAAAAGATGCTTCCAAATATGGCACGTTTGTTAATGGTGAAAAAATGCAACACACCATTCCCAGAACATTAAAGGCAGGGGATAGAGTCACTTTTGGAGTTTTTGGAAGCAAATTCAGGTAAGAACTTTGTGGATTGATTTTAAAATTGATGGTTAATAAAATTGCCTTTTTCTTTACAGGTAAAATTCAAAAGGTAACAAGGTATGGTTAATAGAGAAGTGGAGAGGAAGGTTGTACCTCTGTGCATGCGTAACCACAGACCCGTTAAACTCTTGACTTGCCTGCAGATGCAGTCAGCCCTCTGAGAGGTCTGAGACCAGAAAGCGGAAAGAAAGTTCTGCTCCTCAGTCAGTCCCTCCCCTGCGCCTGCCCTCAACATGCTTCCAGTCTCCTTGTGTGCTCAGAGTAGTGTATGTGACATCGTGGGCATTCCAATAAGTTTTTTTCCTTACATTGGAGTGGAGTCATGGGGTATCTAAAAGTATGTGATCTTTTTGTTTACCTCTGTAAAAAATAAGTTGCATATTGGGAAATCTTTCTGCTTTATTCACACTTTTGTATTTTTAACTCTTGAAAGTCATCAAAATATGGGCCTACCGGTGTTTGAGTATTTGTGCCATTTGATTGTCATCACCCAGTCAATAGAACTGATTGAGTGCTTGCTGGGTGAAGAGAACTAGGCACGTAGAATTTAGCAGGAGCCAAAGGCACGTTCCCAGCCCCCGAGGAGTTTACATTCCAGTGACTGGGATGGGTAGGCTCAACTCATTTGTAAATAGAGAAGCAGGATGGAGGAGAAGGCTATAACTGGTAATAGCAAGAGTAATATAGTGTGAAGTAGAAGAATAAATAATGGAGATAGATGGATGTATACCACCAAACTATAGATTGGTAAGTGCTGTTGATGGGTGTAGATGTACAGAGTGAAACAGGGGGCTTGGGGGGTCGGTAGGTCTTGGAATCATGGAAATGAATGAATTTTAACCTTTTTGAAGCTGTTGCAGTTTGATAGAAGGATTTAATGTAAACCTTTCCCCCCACAGGGTGGAATATGAGCCTTTGATTGCCTGCTCGTCTTGCATAGACGGACCTGGGAAAGCTGCTTTAAATAAAGCTATTTTGAAACTTGGAGGGTGTACTGTGAACACGTGGACAGAAAAATGCACTCACCTGGTGATGATGTCAGTTAAAGTTACTATTAAGGTAAGTTGGGTATGCGTATAATCATGTCTTCAGGATGTGTGGCCAGCAGCCATTCAGGACCCACCCGTCCAGGCCACGATTTTCACCTCCAGCAGGGAGTGTTCTCCTTTACTCCTGGCCCCTCCCCTGAATGTCCTCGGGCTGCACGGTGGATCAGGTTCTCTTTCCTTTCCGGAACAAGGTAACTGCTGCGTGCTTCCATCCTAAAGTGGGGCCTTCAGGGAAGCCAAAGAGAGCTGGGAACTTCCCCTTTCATCTCATCTCCCCCCCCCAACCCCCACACCAGTAGTGGAGGTGGCTCGCAGAGATTTTTACTTATAATAATAACAGTCATTGTGGTATTTGTTACGTGCTTACTATGTGCCAGGTACTTTTCTAAGCGCTGGAGTAGATCCAAGTTGACATGGGGCTCACAGTCTTAATCCTCATTTTACAGATGAGGTAACTGAGGCACAAAGAAGTGATTTGCCCAAGATCACACAACAGACAAGTGGCAGAGCCAGGATTAGAACCCAGGTCCTTCTGACTCCCAGGCCCTTGCTTTCTTAGCCAAGCCTGTTGCATTTTAATTAAATTCTCTTTGAAGATATCAAAATGATTTAAAAATAAAAAAGCGTAGGTAGCCAAAACATTTTCCAATAGGCCGTCCTTGAAAAATTTACAGGGATAGACAACAAGGTCAACTATTTTGGGCTACCCCAGGCCTCCGTCCCCGGGGTGAAAGTAAAAAGCAGTGATTCCGACGAGTCCACTCTGTCCTGCATGCTATGCTGGGCACAAAAGTAGATTGTAAGCACCTCGAGAGCAGGGATCGTGTCTAATGCCATTGTACTCATCCGAGCGCTTAGTACGATGAATTCAGCTGATGCTCTGTGATCTCAATAATTGGAGCAAGTGGAATGTTTTTGGATGTTGGAACTTTCTGATGCAATGCAGAGTGCGCCAACCATTTTACTACAAGTAAAAGCAAATTTTTGATTGTTTTTGCCAGTAGAGAGCATTTGCATGGATAATTAAACAAAAAATTCAAATAAGTCCCAGTTAGACCCATCTAATCTTGGGCCCTTTTCCTGGAATGGCTTCTGATGTTGGGCAACTGATATGTGAGATTCCCCGCTACTCCACCAATTCTCCCCTGCTCCTAGAAGTGATACAGGAGCTGGGTAAAGAGAATGGGCCCGAACCCTGTGGGCTACCTAAACTGTGGAATGTCCAAGTTGCGGATAATCTGTGTATGAATTCATGCATTTGGACTGTAGCTGAATCTAGCGGTTAGATAGATACAAAATAGAAAGGATTTCCTTTATAGAACAGTCCTAATCTTCTGGTCTGAAAAAAAACTCACAAGCACTGCAGGCTGCTCTGATTTCTGCTTTCCGATAATGAGGTAAAAAAAAAAGGGTAAAAACAAAGGTGGCCAGGGAGCATGTCTACCAACTTTGTGATATTGTACTCTCCCTAGCGCCGGGTTCAGTGTTCTGCACACAGTAAGCACTCTAGTATGACTGATCTATTAAATCCCCCAAACTTTCTATTTTAGACCATTCCTCCTCTTTTGCTTCTTTCTAAGCTTTGGCATGGTTACAGGTGTTCATTCTTTTATTTCCTCATTCTTAGTGCCTTTCCTTATCTACACAGCATATGCCTTTTGAAATGGGCGTTTCCCGATCACCTTATTTCAATAAGACTTTCTGCTGCCCCTCCTTTCTCTTCCGCAGTCCAAAATGCCTTTTCTTTCTAGCCTCAAGGACCATTCTTGTTGCTGCTACAAGGTAGACTCTAGTTGATCTTTGGATTTAACCAGTATGGAAGTCCAACTTAACCCTAGTTTACTATTTTTAAAAAATAGACTCATTAATTCTAACGGGGGGAGTCAAACTAATGGACTTTAAATGAATTATTACCTAAAGCACAGTAGGAAAATAAAAACTTGCGCTTGGCACAGTCGTGACATTTAAGAGGAAGGAAAGGGTATCGATCGATATACACGCTCTGCCCCATGTTGGGCCTGCCCATCTAAATCAGTCCCCGTTCCTGGGATGATGGTGATGGTGGTATTTGTTAAGTGCTTACTATGTGTCAAGCACTGTGTTAGATACAGGACAGTCAGGCTGGACACAGCCCCTGTCCCACATGGGGCTCCACAGTCTTAATCCCCATTTTACAGAGGAGGAAACTGAGACCCAGAGAAGTGAGGTGGCTTGCCCAAAGTCACACAGCGGACAAGCGGCTGAGCCGAGGTTAGAACCCAGTCCCAGACCCGTGCTCTATCCACTAGGCCACGCTGCTTCTCTAGTTCCCCATCACCCTCTGGGGCTCCTGAATGCTCCTTCTCTGGGCAGCAGGCTCAACCCAGAGTCGCTCGACTCCCCGGAGCGGGCCCAAGGACCCTCCTGCTTACGAGAGGAGGACAGGCTGATGGTGTGCTTCAAACCAACGGCTAGGAGTTTCTGCCTGGAACAGAGAGGAAAATAGGTAACCACCGGAGGTTTTGGAGATGTGGAGAACTGTGTGCCGAATGATTTTATAGGGAAGTAACCCAGGTAGGAGAGTGAAGTATCCTCTGGAGAAGTCATGCAGTTCTTTGTAGAGTGCTCTGCATACGGTAAGTGCTCAATAAATATGATGGGTTGATTGATAACAAAGTCACGCCTTGATGAGTGAGCACTGTGGGGGCCAAGGAAGCGGTCCGAGCTGATTAACATGTCTGTTCCCAGTGGTTAGCACAGTATCCGGGTTAACACAGGCCTGTTGCAAGCGCTGAATGAATCCATCGCTATCATTTTTCTTCATTTTAGACAATCTGTGCACTGATTTGTGGTCGACCGATTGTCAAGCCGGAGTATTTTGTGGAATTTCTCAAAGCCATTCAATCCAAGAAACAGCCTCCAAAACTTGAAAGGTAAATTACGTGCTTTCACTGCCATGTAGTAGAAATCTTAACTTTCAGTGTGTATTTCAGTATCGGTCACATTTTCTCCCCTGAAAAAACACTGCCGTTATAAGTACGATCTAGTATGGCCTAGTGGAAAGACATGGGCCAGTCCCTGTCAGAGGACCTGGGTTCTGATCCTGTCTCTGCCACTTGCCTGCTGTGTGACCTTGGGCAAGTAAATCACTTAACTTCTCTTTGCCTCAGTTTCCTTATCTGTAAAATGGGGATTCAAAACCTGTTCTCCCTTCCCCTTAAACAACATCTGGGACAGGATCTCTGTCCAACCTAACGTATCTTCTATCTACTCCACCTCTAAATATAGTGTTCAGCTTTTAATAAAGTACTTTCATGGGTTCTAATCCCAGCTCCGCCACTTGTCGGCACTGTGACTTTGGGCAAGTCACTCAACTTCCCTGTGCCTCAGTTATCTCATCTGTAAAATGGGGATTAAGACTATGAGCTCCACGTGGCACAGCCTGATCACCTTGTATCCCCCCCCCCCGCACTTAGAACAGTGCTTCGCACATAGTAAGCGCTTAACAAATGCCATCATTTTTATTACTTAACAAATACAACATTTATTATTATTATCTTGGACCAAGACGTAAACCTCCACCTCAGTTTTTTCAGGAGATCAATAAGAAGCTATTTAAAAACATCCTTGCAAACATGTTTGTACATTGATCAACTCACATTTTATTTTCAACCCACAGCCCAGAATTCTTTACTCGACGTAAATTCTGCCTTGCTCTAAAATGAACAGCTTTTAGCAAGACAAATAGCTAAAAATGATTTTAAGGTGCCACAAATGCTTTTTATATGGAAATAAGCCATTTTTTCTATTTGGAAGACTTCACTCTATTTCTTTGAATTTTGTGTAGAATTTTTTTGGTAAAGGCACATGAAGCTTTATCTCATTTATCCTCACCAAGTCTATTTGAAATGAGGGCAATCGTCTTATCCCTATTTTACATTTATAGAGATCGGGTCCCAAAGCATTTAACATAGCTGATCAGTGGAAGTCATAGATTTCGGGCCTTTAGCACCTAAACCAGTGTACTGTACAGTCTGTAATGTCTTTGAAACTCTACTGCTTTTTAATTTCTTGGTGATGCTTCCGGCAAAATTTCCTCCTTTGTAATATAGATGAAGTTCCAGATAGCTAATTGAAATAACTCATTGAATCATTGTAAAAGAGTGAGATTTGAAGGGGTTGGCTGATTTGAGGGTACCTAACATGAAATAAAATATAATTTTCTTTTTCTGCATCTCTGGAAGAGAGGAAATCAATTTAAAAAAAAAACAATTAGGTACTTACATATGGCTTTGACTTGGTCTGATTTTTGTTTGTTCTATATAGAACCATTTTGAAATTCTTTTTGAAATTTGTAAGTAAAAAAAAAGTTCCCATTTAAAAGCAGCACTTTTAAAAAGGCATTCCCAATAGAAAAACGGAATCTCATTCTTTAATGGGGGGCGGTGGAGACGATGCCCCCGTCATTGACATTTAGTTCGTTCAGGAGTTTGAAGTCCTATTGGTGCCACACCGTGTCAGCCTTCCAAAAGACGTTCAGTCCTTTCTCTATCATTTCTCGAGGAGCCCATCATTCATTGAGACACTCTCTGGTTGGCAGCGTTCAGTTCAGTGTGCTCTTATGTGATCTAGCCAGCCAGGAGAACAGGAGAATTTAGAGAAAATTATTGTGTGGTCATTCAATGCTGGTGAAAACTGCAAGGCACTATTGTCTAAAGTACTAATATTTTGGCATAAAATACCTCAGACTATTTGGTTTTTTCAGATTGGCTGGGTCCCTTCTCTTTTTCCTTCCTTCTGGCCACTTCACTGGTAAAAATCTTCCCCTGGAAAGGGGTTAAAAAACCAAGTCATTATAGTCAGCTTTGTTACTTAGGCAAAAATTTGTTGCAGGGGGGATAGGTTATTCGACTGATTCACATAATGTTTTTAGATTATTTACGGGTTTTGGTTAGCTACATGTCCGGTTAGTGACATAAAGTATTGTTGGATTTTTATTTTTTTTTGCATTCTGAACTATAACATTATAATGGTATCCTGGAGGTATTATTTAGTCTGAGGCTGAAATTAAACTTTGGTTTCCATTCATTGCTTGATCACTTTTAGGAAATTAGCAAGGTAGTCAATTGCGCTGTAGTCCAGTTGAACAGATATCTGTTACCATCATGGATTTAGAAAGATCACCTGTGATTGCTTTAATTTCTAAATAACAAATGAAAATCTATATGAGTGGGATCTGAATTCATATTAATGAATTTTTATCATGTGATTAAACTTTAGTGGTGAAAATTCTCATGTTCCTTATGAATTTGTCTTTTATATCCGCTTTCCTAGAAAATCAAATAAAGCGTTCCTAGAGCTCAGAAAGCATTTTTAACTTAGAAGAGTAAAAAGCATGTTTGCTTGTTTTGTAAGATGGAAAAAATTTTAATATAATTCAACTGTGCCTACAGTTTCTATCCACCAGTCGACGAGCCGGCTATCTGCACTGATAATCTTGATCTGTCGGAGTGTAAGGAAAGAAAACAGATCTTCAGGGGGAAGACTTTTGTATTTCTAAATGCTAAACAGGTAATGGGCCTGTCCAGAAGGTCAAGAACTTAAACATTGGCTTTTTGCCAACTAAATTTGTTGGTTGGGTATATTTCTCTCCTCTGTCTCCCCCCAAACCACACACACACTGCCTCTTTAGATGAACCCCCACGTCTGTCAGCTCCTGTTGGCACATGATAAGCACATTTCCGTGCTTGCATCAGATTGGGAATTTGCAGATCTGCCCTTTCCTCTCCATCCAAACTGCTACCTTGCTGGTACAAGCTCTCATAATATCCCATCTGGATTATTGTGTCAGCCTCCTCTCTGATCTCCCTTCCTCCTGTCTCTCCCCACTCCAGTCTATTCTTCATTCCTCTGCCCAGATCATCTTCCTACAGAAACGCTCTGGGCATGTCACTCCCCTCCTCAAAAACCTCCAGTGGTTGCCTACTGACCTCCATGCGAAACACAAACTCCTCACTCTTGGCTTCAAAGCTCTCCATCACCTTGCCCCCTCCTGCCTCACCTCCCTTCTCTCCTACTGCCCACCCTGTACACTCCGCTCCTCTGCCGCTCACCTCCTCATTGTCCTCCGTTCACGCCTGTCCCGCCATCGACCCCCGGCCCACGTCCTACCGCTGTCCTGGAATGTCCTCTTTCCTCACATCTGCCAAACTAACTCTTTTCCCCTCTTCAAAGCCCTACTGAGAGCTCACCTCCTCCAGGAGGCCTTCCCAGACTGATCCCCCCTTTCCCTCTGCTCCCCCTCCCGCCCATCCTCTGCTTTTCCCCTGTCCTCTCCCCTCAGCACTGTGCTCATTTGTATAATTCATTACCCTATTTATTTTGTTAATGAGGTGTATATCTCCTTGATTCTATTTATTTTGATGATGTCTGCGCTAGACTGCTTGTTTTGTTCTGTTTTGCTTTGCTGTCTGTCTCCCCCGTTTAAACTGTGAGCCCGTTATTGGGCAAGGATTGTTGCAGAATTGTACACTCCAAGCGCTTAGTACAGTGCTCTGCACATAGTAAGCTCTCAAGAAATACTAATGAATGAACTACAATAGCTAAATCTGCCGAGCCAAATTTTGGGTAACCAAGACCGCAATAAATTTCAACTTCTGGGCATTGTTCAGGTTTATCATTAGTTTCTGGTTTTCCGCTTGCTCTTTTCTTATCAAACTGGACATCTAAGGGAGAAGCATGATTCCGTAGCTGAAATTTGAGTTCTCCGTGGGTGTTTTCGCTACACCAGAATATAGCCATTGGTGCTATCACCCTTGAAGGATTTGGAATTAGAGAATTTCCTACCTCTTGGGATTACGAGGATCTCAGAATTCCCCCACAGTCTCTAGAGTTTCTATGTGTTCCCCTAGAGACACCATTGCTGACACTAAGGATTCAGTTATTTGAATCTTAAGGTACTCTTAAAGTGCTTAGTTCAGTGTTCTATACTAATGACATTGATTGATTAATTGATTGATTGAGGAGAGGACCAATCCAGCTAAAAAGGAAAATGGAAACAAGTGCTGGGAAAGATATTCCATCAGGAGGAGGTGGGAAGATTGTAATATCTTCATGGAAAATAGAATTTTAGAGAATCCAGCTTACAAGTAAAATATTACTTCAGAGGATCTGGGTTCTAATTCCAGCTCCAACACTTGTCTGCTGTGTGTCCTGGGACAAGTCACTTAACTTCTCTGTGCCTTAGTTCCCTCATTCATTTCCTCATTCATTCAGGATTCATTCTTGCTCTCCCTCCTACTAAGACTGTGAGGCCCATGTAGGACCTGGTCATCTAGTATCTACCCCAGCATCTAGTATAGTGCTTCACACATGGTAAGCGCTTAACAAACATCACAATTATTATTAACAAATACAGTTAGAAATGACTGTAGGGTATTGATATAAACATGTATTACAGAAATCAGTTATACTGTATGTTTAAAATTATGTATTTCTTTATTTTTAGTATAAGAAGTTGAGTTCAGCAATTGTTCTTGGAGGTGGAGCAGTGAAGTTGTTGACTGAAGAAAATACAGACAATTCCTTCCTGTTAAATCCTGCAACTTGTGTTGTTGAAGTAGGAATAACGAACTCACAGGTGGTTTTTCCACTCTCCCACGGAACATGGATCGATTCAATTTTGAATGTTCTTCAAAGGTAGAGTTTGGGTGTTCTTATTCATTGTAGTAAACCAGGTGATCTTTTTCTTCTAGCATCTTGCACGGTACTCCTTCACAGTTTCTTATTAAATAACATTTGATATAGAAACTAGAACTTAACAAGAAACTTGGATGTCATGAATTTTGTAAAACCTTCACAGCTTCAGCAATGGCAGCAGATGCCAAAGAGTCAAAATATGATAAGTGCTTGGACCAGTGTGGTGCCAGTTCAGATAGAGAGGAAGGGATGGATTCTGGAGATGTTGTGGAGGAAGAATGAAGGAAATCTTGCATTTTCACTCTGTGTCATGACTGCCCTTTTGTTGATCCTCTTGATCCCAGTAAAGTTTTTGCCTGTTGCCTGAAACACCTTCTTTCTTTCTTTCATCAGCTTCCTCTGGAATGATACCCCGTCAGGGACTTGTTTCCCTGCAGATAGCTGAAAGCTGTCTTTGCACACTGCCTCGTTCCCATACACGCACTCCCTCGTATGTCAAAAAACACATATTTAGCACAGATGTCTGGCATCCATGATAGATTAATTTTACGGCTGATCATGATAGCACAGGTTCACCCCCCAGGCTCATCGTTAGGTCTTCCGCTGTAAGATCCTGAGCTCAGTTGTAGCTCCAGTTGACTTAGAAACAAGTGATTTCTTTTACCCTGATTTTCTCTCTCCCTGCAGAACCCAGATAAAGTCTTGTAGCACTCTAAGGCAACTCTCTTTCTTTCCCAACCCCTCTCATTTCCAACTCTCTTCCTGTGGGTCAAGCCCTGTTCTAAGCACTGGGGTAGATACACGGTCATCAGGTCAGATATGGTCCCTGTCCCACATGGGGCTCACAGTCTAAATAGGAGGGAGAACAGGTAGCGAATCCCCATCTTACAGATAACAGAAGCACAAAGAAATGAAGCAACTTGTTCGTGGTCACATAGCAAGCAAGTGGCAGAGATTAGACCCCACGTCCTGACACTCAGGCCCGTGCTTTTTCCGCTAGTTCCCGTTGCTTCCTGAGGGTAGAAGATATTTGGAGAGCCAGGTAGGCATGTGGAATCCAGCAGTGGAGAAGGGGGCTAAGACCAAGCCGGGAACTGATCCAGCCAGCACAGAGGGAGATACCTCTGACGCGGTGTCCAGGTAGCGGGAGAAAGGCAGGAACAAGGTTGACGAGCTAGTGCCTGGGGGGAGAAGAATGACAGTGGATGGCTGGGCTGTGGTGGAAGAGGACCCAGGAGACTGTATTAGGGACAGGTAAAAAGGTGTTGGAGTGGTGGGGGAGGAAAGGTGAGGATAGCTGAGCCAGTTTAGGACCATATCCTCTTGATAGCCAAGCCCTCCCTCTAGGAGGTATAGAATGTTGTTTTCCACAAGGCAAGACCAGGAGAAAACAGCAAGTAACTCAGATCCCTGCCACCTGCATTTCTTCCCATCCAACCAAACTCTTTGATTATGATAAATGTCCATGATTGCACTGTACATTTTTGATTACTTGTGATTATAGGGTCCATTGTCTTTCCTTAACATATCTTTCCTCACTCTCCTCTCTCCCTCTTATTCTTAGTTTGGGCCCAGGTCCACATCTAATTCTCAAAAGTCATATTATTTGTCAATATTTACAACAGTGCTTTAGACACAAATGTTTAATAAATACTATTACGTCAACTCCCGAGGACCTGGCAGTTGGAAGGAGGGAGCTAATAATCCGGTTCCTGGTGGCAAGCAGACGCAAGCTTGGGCCCAAGTGTTTTATTTTTGATTTTTCCCAAAGAATCTCATTAACCTTAAAATTGAAACTTCCAGGAGCACAAGACTAACCTGACATTTATTTATTTATTTTTTCTGTCCGTGTCAGAGTGTCTTTTCCAAAATAGCTTTTAAAATGTGTGATTTTTAGGTATAGTAGGAGAGATGGCTTGGCTGTATCATGACTTCTGTTAACTTATTCAGGTCTTGCATTCTTTTGCTGTAATGCGTGATCCTAATAACTGTGTATAAAACAACATTTTTCTGCATTGCTATATTTGATCAAGAGCAAAAGTGTGCGATTGATTTCAAATGATGAATTCAACACTTCCTCACCTTTCATTTAGGTAACAGTCACGCATGCATGCACAAACCCGTTTTTAGAATGCGAGCCCCTTCTGGGTCAGGGATCACCTTGCTCACCTGTTTATTCTTTCCCAGTGTTTAGTATAGTGCTTTGTACACAGAAAATGCATTAGAAAAGAGATTACTACTATGACTGCTACCCACTTTCACTTGCCAGATAATTGAAGACCCCTTCGTTTTGTGAGTGTATGGTTTTGAAGTGCATTGCCTCATGCGAGAAGATGTGGAATAAAGCTCCTTTTTTAAGCATTTTTTCTAAAACTACCTTGCTTTAACAGGCAGCGACTTAGAACTATTCCTGAAGCCGAAATTGGATTGGCAGTTATTTTCATGTCTACAGAGAGTTTTTGTAACCCTCAGATCCAGTCCACTGCAGGTAATCAAAAGAGCATCTTATCGATTCTTCAATGATCTTGTCTGTGATTACATGTAATACTCACGATGCGTGTGCCGGTGCAGATAAACATTGCCATCCACTTCTTCCAGGAGGCCTTCCGTGATTCATTTGTCCAGTTCTGTTCCCACAGTGACCCTGACACTTTGTGCTAAGCATGCATTTAGGTGCTCACCACTGCCTGTTGCACTTTGTGTGTACCCAAGTAAGCCCTCTCCCACCTCCATATCTGCCTTCTGTCATTTACCCACCAATAAATGATTCTAGTGTCTCTCTCGTCTGCTGGATCGCAAACTGGATTGTAAGCTCAACAAGGGCAAGAAGCTTATCTGCTAGCTATCATATACTCTGTGAAGTGCGCACATAAATACACTCAATAAATAACTGAATGATATAATGTGCACACTTATTGTGTGCAGAGCACTGTAGTGAGCATATGGGAGAGTACAATGTAACAATAAACGGACCCATTCCCTGCCCACCACGAGCTCTCAGACTAGAGGGTGGGGAGACGGACATTAGTATAAATAAAATCTTGATTGATCGATGAGGGAGATTGAAAAGGGATGAAGGGAGCAGTGGATAGCAATTGCACAAACTAGGACACTCACACCTGAGCACCGCATCAGCACAGACTATGTTCTGCAGTCTGAAGGAATGATCTGTCACCTCTCAGTGACCCACGGACTCTGATTTTATATAGTTTGGGAGTCATCCGGGCCTCTTGAACCCCCTTTCTCTTTCTCATACCTACCTTAGGCAACCCTTATAAGCACTTGCCGGAGTGTGGGGTGACATACTTTTTCGCTCAGTCTTTTTTGCCTCTGGAGTGGCTATCAGGTACCCATGGCATACCATTGAGAAGCAGCGTAGCCTAGTGGATAGAGGACGGGCCTGGGTTGTCATCCCGGCTCCGCCACTTGTCTCATCTGCTTTGTGACCTTGGGCAAGTCACTTCACTTCTCTTTGTCTCAGTTACCTTGTCTGTAAAAATGGGGATTAAGTCTGTGAGCCCAATGGGGGACATGGACTGTGTCCAACCTGATTAGCTTAGATCTACCCTAGCATTTAATACAGTACCTGCAAACTGTAAGTGTTTAACAAATTCCATAAAAAAATGGTGTCTAGTAGCCCCAAAACTGCTGCTTCCAGATCCCTGCTACTTTCTTTGGCTACCTTTTCCTCTGCTAGGCGAAAGGGCCACTCTGGGGAGTATTGTACCGTCAATAACAATGCAAGAGATTGGGGCAAATGGTAGCAAAATTGGTATTGAAGTCTGGAATGGGGAAAGAAAGGGCAGCCAGAGTGTATGGCCCGAGGCATTCAATCACCCGGTGGTATTTCTTGAGAACTCTGTGCAGAACATTGTAGTAAGCACTGGGAAGAGTTCACTTGAGTTGCCCCCCTTTCCTTTTTCCCCCCATTGGCCCTATTAGTCTTTACCTGCCATAGGCTGTGTGACTCCCAGTGGCTTCCCCTTCATAAAATAAACAAGTTGCAAAAATATAAATCAGTCAGTTACATAATTCTAATCCCACCTATGCCCTGACCTACTCTGTGACCTCGGGCAAGGCCATGACTTCTCTGTGCCTCCATTTCCTCAACTGTAAAATATAAGACACCTGCTCTCCCTCCGTATGTTAGGATGGGAGACGGGGACTGTGACCAATCTGCCCCAATACGCGGCACAGTTCTTTGACCCATAGTGAGCCATCAGGGATAAGTATCATTGTTGTCTTCTGTGATGATAAAGTTTGGTGGGAAAGAAACCTGAGATTGTGTTTTTAAAATGAATGCATTTTCATTATCCATACTCATCCCATCTATCGTTACCACAGGTATAGAGAACAAGTGTTTGTGGGTTTCCTTTTTCTGAAAATAAAGACCATTTGTTGGTTTTTATTCATACTAGTATACGATTTATCATTTCCATTGTAGTGACCATGTTTTGTGCCTCGGATCTGGGGGCACTCTGCATTTTTACCAGTCAAACTCGGGTGCAGTGCAGGCTATTTAATATAGTATCATGTTTGCTGCTGCACATTTGTGGACGTTAGACAGATACTTATATGGTGAAGTTCAGGAAGATTGGTATTCTAACTGTACCTATGTTTGATTTGCAGGATTAAGGTCAGGAATCCCCAGGCCAGGTGTTTCTCAGAGCTTGTTCGTAGACGAGACTTTAATGCCTGGTGCCACAATGAACGTCACAGCATATGTAGCTGATACCGAATCTGAACAAGCGGATACATGGTAAAAAAATCTTTGGAAATCGATTACATTTATTTTTGAGTTGCTATTTGGTTAGCAGTGCCTTATAATTTAATGCAAGATTAAAGAAGGTCTGTGCCAGGAGCCTTTCCCAGGATGCTTCAGAATTTAATCTGCGTGCGTCATTTAGGGACCATCCGACTTCTGAGCGATGCATCAAAATATTTACCCCTATATGCCCAGTCTCTAAGTAAGCTTGCCACTCAATTTCATCCTATCTCCAAAGCAGTGATGTTTTAAAAGACCTTTCTTCATTCGCTAGGAGAAACAAAACCTCTTTTTCTTTGAAAATCCTGATGCTTAACAAGTGGTACATTTCATTCATAATCGTCTCTGGCAATAATTTTCCAGACCAATTTCATGATATCTTAATCTACAACCTTTTTTTTGTGTGTGCCTTCTTTGGGTTGTAGCTTTCTTCTACCCATCAACTTTCTTACAGTTTTTTTCCATTGGTTTATACATCAGTATTTCTCCTTCAAATGGTTGTGAAAAATCTTGCAATATAGAATCTACAAGGCCTGCAACCAGCCACTGAATCTTCATCTCCACGGATGTACCGGTTTTGAGTTTGATATAAGGAATAAATTGAATAATTTTATTTCAATTTAAGGAAAATTAATATTAATATCTATAACATGTAACATGGAAAAGCATATTTAGTGCTTAGAAAGGTGTAGGGCAAAAGTCTTGGAGATTGGCTTCTTGGGTTAACTAGAGGAGCAGCATGGCAGAGTAGATAGAGCACAGGCCTGTCAGAAGGTCATGGGTTCTATTCCCGGCTCTACCAATTGTCTGCTCTGGGACCTTGGGCAAGCCACTTCACTTCTGGACCTCAGTTACCTCATCTGTAAAATAGAGATGAAGATTGTGAGCCCTGTGCGGGACAGGGACTGAGTCCAACCCATTTGTTTGTATCCACCCCAGCATTTAGTACAGTGCCTGGCACATAAGTGCTTAACAAATACCATAATTATTATTATTATTATTTCAGAGGTAATGCAAATCATGCAGTCCTCTTTGGTAATAGGGAATTACATCTGGTTTTGAGAGTCTAGCAATTTTCGTACTCCATCATTATCCTCAGGCCTGCCATACAGTTGTCTTTTGTGGACCTTGCTACTGTGGTGTCCTTTGCTTCAAGTAACCCCCATATTATTGATAAATTGGGAAACAATTTCCCTTGTATATGGTGGTACTTTGTCTTTTTTACATGGTTACAGTTCAGTAAGTACTTTCTATTCTTACCTCTTTGGTTTTTTGAATGTAATCTCTTTTGTATTAGCAGTGCTTATTAGTTTTGTGTCTTCTACAATGGCAGAGATGTTTCTGAAAAGGATAGGTGCATCTGGTATACTGCCTGGGCAGGGGTTTACATTTCAGGCAGATGCCAAAAGTCACGTGACTTTTCTGGGCCTCCCGGTTCTTATCTGTAAAATGGGGATGAAATATCTGTTCTCTCTTCCTTTAGGCCAAGTCCCTTGTGAGACAGGGACTGTGTCTGATCTGATTGCTTTATATTGACTCCCTGCTTAGAGCAGTTATCCTTATTAATATTACAGTGTCTGAAAGCTGCGGAGACTTTTCACTTCAGTATCTTGGGAGTTAAAGTCACAGAGGTAACCAAAATTCAGACGTCAGAGAATGCTTTAAATTCCAGTGCCCCTAGATCTTTAAATCTCAGCAGCTGTAGACCATGCTGTAAAACGTGAAACATGGTTGATCTGTGTTAGCTAGTGACATATGTTTACCTGGGATTTTTTTTTGGCTTTTTTATTCCAGTATGGATTCGAGTGAAAAACAAGAAGACGAAACTCTTAAAATAGAAACAAGAGGCAGAATGCAGTCACAAGATGCACCTACCGTAAAAGAGACACCCAACACATCTTGTGTAAGTGCTGGGATAACGTCGCAAAAGATGAGTAGGCTCAGTGACCAAGAGAGCCAACTTTCACCACCTAAATTAAATAGAATGAGAAATATTCAGCAACAAACTTACTCCATTAAAAACTATTTCCAGCCAACTACAAAGAAAAGGTATTTTCCCTTTCATTCCACTCTTTTGATTCTGAGTAAAAATTCATTTTTAGACTATTCTTTGAATTTTTAGTGGTGTTCTGGCATGGGTAAAACTTTCTCACCAATTAGTTTAAGTAGAAGCCCTTGGAAAATTTTATCTTTGTAGACGTGTAACCACTAGACTTATAAGCCTTAAGGACAGAGAGTCTATCTTAAATATCCTTAATCAGTGGTATTTATTGAGAACTTATTATGTGCAGAGCACTGTATTAAGTGTTTGGGAGGCTACAATACAGTAGAGATGGTAGACGTGTTCCATGCCCACCATAAGCTTGCAGTCTAGAGAGGGAGACAGACACTAATACAAATGAATAAGTCATGGATATGGTACCTAAGTGCTGTGGGGCTGAGGGTGGGGTGAATATCAAGTGATTAAAGGGTACAGATTCAATGTCATAGATGCAGAAGGGAGAGGAAGTTGGGGAAAAGAGAGTTTATTCGGGAAAGGCCTCTTGGAGATGTAACTTTAATTAGGTTTTGATGGTGGGTGGAGTGGTGATCTGGCATATATGGAGGGGGAAGAGAGTTCCAGACTAGGGGGGAACATGGGAAAAGTATTGGCATTGAGATTGACAAGATGGAGGCACAGGGAGTAAGCTGGCACTAAAGGAGTGAAATGTGCAGGCTGGGCTCTAGTAGGAGATCAGTGAGAAAAGGTAGTAGGGGGCAAGCTGATTGAATGCTTTAAAGCCAATAATCAGGAATTTCTATTTGATGTGGCGTCAGATGGGCAACCCCTGGAGGTTTTTGAGGAGGGGGAAGGTATGAACTGAACAGTTTTTTAGAAACATGATCCAGGTAGCAGGGTGAGTATGGACTGAAGTGGGGAGAGACAGGAGGCAGGGAGTTCAGGAAGGAGGCAGATGCAGTAGTTAAGGCGGGAATGGATAAATGCCTAGATCAACATAGTAACAATTTGGATGGAGAGGAAAGGGTGGATTTTTGTGATGTTGTGAAGATAGAATTGACGGGATTTAGTGACAGATTGAATATATGGGTTGTGTGAAAGAGAGAAGGCTAGGATAATGCCAAGGTTGCAGGCCTGTTAGGGAGAGTAGAAATATTGTCTACAGTGATTTGAAGGATGGGGAAGACAGGAATGGGGTAGAAATATAAATAGTTTTATTTTGAACATTTTTCATTTGAAGGTGTCAGCAGGACATTCAGTTAGTGATGTCTTGAAGGCAGGAGGAAATGCAAGACTGCAGCAAAGTGGAGATGTAAATTTGGGAGCCATCGGAGAAGCAGCGTGGCTCAGTGGAAAGAGCATGGGCTTTGGAGTCAGGGCTCATGAGTTGGAATCCCAGCTCTGCCACTTGTCGGCTGTGTGACTGTGGGCAAGTCACTTAACTTCTCTGTGCCTCAGTTCCCTCATCTGTAAAATGGGGATTAAGACTGTGAGCCCCATGTGGGACAACCTGATTCCCCTATGTCTACCCCAGCGCTTAGAACAGTGCTCGGCACATAGTAAGCGCTTAACAAATACCAACATTATTATTATTATTATTACAGCTGGTAGTTGAAGCCTTGAGAGCAAATAAGTTATCCAAGGAAGTGGGTGTAGATGGGAATAAAAGAGGACCCCATACGGAGCCTGAGGGACTTCCATTGTCAGAGGGAGGGAGACAAAAAAGGAGCCCATGAAAGAGACAGAAGGAACGGTCAGAGAGATAGGAGGAGAACCTGGAGAGGACAGAGTCAGTAAGACAAGGTTGGATAATGTTTTCAAGAGAAGGGGGTGGTCAGCGTGTCAAAGGTAGCTTAGAGGAGGAGGAGGAGGATTAGAATGGTGTAGAGGCTGTTGGATTAGGCAAGAAGATCATTGGTGACCTTAGGGCCGTTTCCATGGAATGAAGGGCGGAAACCAGGTTGGAGGGGAGGAATTGGAGGCAGCAAGTGTAGACACCTCCCTCAAGGACTTTAGAGAAGAGCGGTAGGAGGGAGATGGGCGATACATGGAGGGAGCTGTAGGAACAAGGGAGAGTTTTTTTAGGATGGGGATATGTGAGCAAGCTTGAAAGCACTGGGGAAGAAGCCATTGGAAAGTAAATGGTTGAAGATGGTGGTTAGGGAGGGAAGATGGGAAGGGGCAAGTGATTTAATCAGTTCTGAAGGATGGGGTCAGAGGCACAACTAAAGCGGGCAGTTTTGAGAGGAGGCGAGAGAGTGTCTCGAGATACTGCTGGGGATAGTAGGGAAGTCGAAAAGGGCACAGGAGTGTCAAGAGGAGCAGGGAGATTTTAGGGAGAACATGCCCGATGGTTCAGTTTTTCCAATAATGTCAATTCATTAAGGGAAAGAGATATGGGGGGATGAGGAACAGGAGGTTTGAGAAAGGAGTTAAAAGTATGGAACACTTGGCCGGACCTAGAGGTGTGGGAGTCCGAATTAGGAGGAAGAGAAGGGCAGAGCTATCACAAGTGAGGACGAGTTTGAAGTGGACAAAGTCGGCCTGGTGTTTGGGTTTCTGTCAGCAGTTCGTGCCCAAGAGCGGAGGAAGTGGACTGTGGAAGTGACCAGGATGTCTTACGAGATCAGCAGGGGTGTTGGGGAGCGGGAGAGTTCAGTTGAACGGAGGAAGTGGCGTTGAGGGCGTCACTCTGTGCATCAAGACGGTAGTTTGGGTGTGGAGACCAAATGGGGCATGATGGCTCTAGAATGATGGAGGGGATCAAAAGATCGGTGGTCTCTGTCGGGGAACAGGACATTTGCGGAGAGTGAGTGTATGAGAGAGAGAGAACAGGTTAAGCACTCTAAATACTGTAAAGGATGATGATGATTGGTACGCACTAGTTTCAGAGTAAAATGCTTTGAGTTTTACCTGAGGAAATTTGAGAAATATCATTTAGACATGGCAAACACTCTTGTTTTGATCTCTGATGAAGGGAAAGAGATGAAGAAGAGCAAGAAATGCCTGCATCAAAATCAGCAAAAACAGAAGAACTGAGTTCCTCACTTTTGGCACAAACTCAGCCCACTCCTGCTTCGCCCTGCAGCAGCAGGGAAAGCCAACAGCTTCAAAAGGGGCCCTTGACTCTGGAGCCCAAATCAAGTGATTCATTTTCTAGATCGAACGTAGAGCATGATACAGAAAAGCGTACTGCTGCTGGATCTTTACCTGAGGCAGAGTCTGCACTGAAGAAGAGAAAAAAGCCTGATGATTTGGCGCTGGAGCCCGATATCTTACAAGCAATTGAGAGCTTTGAGCACGATTGCGATAGTGAGATGGGAGAAGAGAATCAGGAGAATGGGGCCAGTGTAAAGAAAAAGCAAAGGTTGGATGCGAAAGAGAATAACATTCCTGAAGATAAAGAAATAATACAGAAGAATAATAGAGCATCAGTAAGTGATGTTCTCTTATTATCTTTGCAATCATTATTGTGCATGATTGTAATGATGATCATGGTGATTGTGGTATTTAAGTGCGTACTCAGTGCCAGATATTGTACTAAGTGGTGGGGTAGATACAGAGCAATCAGGTTGGACACAGTCCTTTACCAACAACAGGCTTACAGTCTAAGTAGGGAGGAGGACATGGGGCTGGAATGTGGGGTAGGAGTACTTAAATATCAGATTTGCAGCACCACTAGCTTTACTAGGGCAAGCTCTGCCATTATATTTTGAGAAAAAAGATAAAGGAAAGTGAACCCGTCTTTATTTAGTCAAAAGGGGTTCTGCTCCAGGACCCTCCCGGCTTAAAAAAAAAAAAAAAAAATGAAACAAAAGCCTCCCTTGCCTTTGCCCAGCAGGCAGCCACATATACGAGTTCACCCATACAGCAACAGCAGCCACACTGGGGCCAAGCATCACTTTTCCTATCTGTTCCTTGGTGCTGGCTCAGGTCTCTCTGGTCCAGAAAAGCAGTGTGGTCTAGTGGAAGGTGCACTTAACTTCTCTGTGCCACAGTTCATCTGCAAAATGGGGATTCAGTACCTGCTCTCCCTCCCATTTAGCCTGTGAACCCAATGTGCCGCCTAGTTATGTAGTATCTACCCCAGTGCTTAGTGTTTGACACATAGTAGGCAGTTAACAAATACCACCGTTGTTGTTGTTATAATCATCATCATTATTATTATTATTATTATTATTGATCTCAACAAGACCGTCTCGAGGACATTAATTAGCAGCAACTACCAATCAGAGTGGGTAAGGACTTTTTGAAGACAATATAGAATGGTCTCACTTCTTTGTGTAATAAGGAGTAACTGAAATTTCATCAAAGCGAGGGACGTGGTTTTTTAAAAAAAAAATTTTTATTATTGTTAAACAGGAAGAAAATGAACTTGGGAAGACAGATGAAATCAAGAAAAAATCACCTGAACGTGTGCCCGAACAGCAAAACGTGAGGAATTTTCTGTTCATTTTATAGAATTCAGTGATTTCCTAGGAGCCTTACACATTTTTTGACTTTAGTTTTACATGGGTGTTTTCCACTGAAATGAATCAAGCATCCTTCCAATTTAACAGTATGTTTCTTGTAGGCAGCCAAGTCTATAGTTCTTACCTAGTTTGTCCCTTTGTTGTCCAATATCTACTGCTGCGTATGCCATGGGGAGATCAGAGCCTTTTTTTGCCTTTCTAAATTTTTTTTGACAGCTTAGAATGACTGAAATGAGCTCTTTGTTTGAGCCAACTAAATCAGTGGGAAGTTTGGGACTCTGGACAGGCCACTTTTCTTGTGTACTTACTAAAATGAGCAGAGAGCTCACAGGCTCCCCAAGTCCTAATTTGGGGGACCAGACAGAGGTAAAAATGCCCAGTTGGGTTTGGGCTGGAGAACCACACTTCCTAAACACTGATCATTTGCGGTAGCGTTCTATAGGCCTCTCCCTCCCTTCGCAGTGGATGGGAGGCCTGGGCCAGAGTCGGAGCCTGGGGGCTGAGCTGAGAAGGGGGGTCAGACAGGTTCCACGTGTACACAGGGATTTCATTCACCTTTGATGAATCAGGATCTGATTTGTTACTACCTGTGACCACCCGAACTTGGCACATAATAAGCGCTTAACAAATACCATTACTTGTGGTATTTGTTATGTGCTTACTCTGGGCACTTGGGTGGTTGGACTCAGTTCCTGTCCCATGTGGGGCTCACAGTCTCAATCCCCATTTTACAGATGAGATAACTGAGGCATAGAGAAATGAAGCGACTTGCCCCAGGCCACAAAGCAGACAAGCGGCAGAGCTGGGATTAGAACCCATGACCTTCTGACTCTCCGGCCCGTGCTCTCTCCACTCTGCCATGCCGCTTCCCGGGTCCTTCTGTGCTTCTCATGCTACCTCTCACCCTCCTATTTCTCCAATCCCTTCGTGGGCAGCCTGCTTGAAACCTGAATTGATTTTTGCGGGATTCATTATAGAAGCATTTTTATTTTTTTTTTTTACTTTTTCTTTCTCCCTACTCCCTCCCCTCCTTAACCCTTTTTTCCTTAGAATAACGAAAACCGTCAAGATGACAGCGAGGTGCTTCCCAAAAAGCTTCTGCTGACCGAATTCAGATCCCTGGTGGTTGGCCACACTAGAGCCAGAAATTCCTCCACCGTAAGAAGTGATTACGGACATCGGAATAACTTCAAGAAATTCAAAAAGGTCGGTACAGAATTCGGTACAGAATTTCCTGTAATTGATCACAAGAGGGCACTCTGAAAGTATTTTAAGGGTTGCTAAACCCCGGATTTACTACCAGAACGACTGCAGATGGAGATGGGACGTCCTGGGAGAGACGCGTCCATGGAGTTGCGATGGATCGCAGGCGGCTCGACAGCGTAAGACAAGACGAGACAATAACGCTTCTGTAGATGTCACAGAGTGTCTCGTGTAGTTGAATAAAAACAACAGACAAATGAGAAATGAAGCCACACACGGTTCGAGCTTAAATGTATAGATTTATTTACATTTAAAATTGTGAATTGTGGTATTGGATTTAAGGGCTGTTCACAAAAGCCTCTGATTTTTTTTGAACACAAGTGTACGTTTTTAAATCCTTACTTTTACAAATTGGATCGTGCTGGTATTTAAGGGAAGTATCTTTGGGGAGGTCTAGTTTGATTCCGTCTCCTTTGCAGCTGCATTATTTAGGCAAGAGAGAGTCAGAAATTAGCCTATGTCCTGCCTGGAATTTGGGGCTGCAGGGGAGACGAGGCTGCTCAGAGTTATCACAATAAATTTTAGCCTTGACTGTCACACTGCCTCTGTTGGGGGTGGGGGGGAATCCAATTTTGTTTCTTTTTTAAAACTTGACAACCATAAAACAGGGGACATGTGTCATTTGGAGGCATTTGGTATTTAAATGACTGTACTACAATTGTAAAATGTTTAAGGCCAGTAAAAAGCAGCGAAGGCTGAAAGCAGCAGACATTTTCCTTTCAGCTGTAATATTTTGAACATTAATTTCTGTAGACTTTATGGCAAGTTGTTTTTATTAGAATTCATTTGGTAGAGTAGGATCTTAATCATAACTGCAAACTACCATACTTCAGATGACAGGAAGTCCAAGTTAGAAGAATAAAGAAGAAAACTAGATTCCAATCCAAATATATTGCCTAGAAATTTTTTTGACTACTAATTTTTGGGGGACTAATTATTTTCTAGTATATAAATTATGCTTTTACTTTTCCCTTGGATCTGCGACCTCTGGGCGTTTGATATTCACCCCACCCCCAACCCCACAGCACTTATACGCATCTCTAAATTGTATATTATAAATTATTTATGGATTTTGACTCATGCCTGTCTCCCCCTCTAGACCATTAGCTCGTTATGGGCAGGGAACATGACTGCTAATTCTGTTGTACTCTCCCAGATGCTTAGTACAGTGCTCTGCACATAGTAAGCACTCAATAAATACAGTTGATTGAATTTATTTGGCAAACAGAAATCATATTTCAAAACTATTCCATTTAGTGACTGTGGAGTGAAATACTCAGTTTTTGCTTCATGGCACCCTTTCAGAATCGCTGAAATCATTTAATTTGCATAGCCCTTCTCCTGATCAAGAGAGCTAAATGTCTCTTTTCTTAAATTTCGTGAAAAATGCAGTTATTCCCGTGATTAAGGTCTTTAACCTGCATCATGATTTGGGGCATTTTTGATATCCAACAGGTAGCGTATCCTGGGGCGGGCAAGCTTCCCCAAATTATTGGGGGATCAGATCTCATCGCTCATCATGCTCGGAAGAATGCAGAATTAGAAGAGTGGTTAAGGCAAGAAATGGAGGTAAGTAGGGAATGGTAACGATAAGTTTGCTTTTATCTATCTACATTTTGCTCCCTGGTATATTGCTTAGTGACAAATTATGTTCAAAACTGAATTTAAAGTAAATATCCTGCAGTCATTCCATTCAACCAAAACACCAGCAGTTATAAAGCAGTAAGATTAACATGTGTCATTAAGGCAGGAAATCCAGAGCTACACTTTCCTGTCTGCCTAAATTAAGGTTAATCTCTGATATGTTTACAACTATTTTAATAATATGAAAATCACAGTGTTACAGAAAAAAAAATTTAAAGCATTTTAGGGGGCATACATACCGACAATGTTTTCCCTTACCTGTTTAGCATTAAGCAATGCTTAACTGACTGCTTTTTTTGGTTTTTGTTTAATGGTGTATGTTAAGCGCTTACTATGTGCCAGGCACTGTACTAAGTGCTGAGGTAGATACAACAAAATAATCAGGTGGGACAAACTCCATGTCCCACCTAGAGCTCATGGTCTTAATCCCCATTTTACAGATGAGGTAAGAGAAGTTAAATGACTTTCCCAAGGGCACACAGCAGCCAGTTAGTCACTTGCTAATTGAGTTTTTCCTAAATAGGTTTGGTCGTGTGAGCATCCTCTTCAGCTACTCTGACAGTTTTTAATGAGGTAGCTCTTAGTAGCACCATATGTTCTAAGGACAGGTGAAAGCATTCACTTTTGCAAATCAGTAGGCAAGAAATGGCGAGAGAGACACTCAGGGGCCTGAAGAAACTCACCAGTGGCTGAGCATGTCACAGAGAGTAACAAAGCTATGGCGGGGGAGCCTCCATTCATGCATTCAATTGTGTTTATTGAGTGCTTACTGTGTGCGGAGCACTGTCCTAAGCGCGGCGGAGAGTAAACTACAACAATAAACAGGCATATTGCATGCCCAAAAGGAGCTTACAGTATAAAACAGAGTCTTTGAGGAGATCATGACTCCAAAAGGAAAAACCAAACCGTGAGCAAGCACTGTGAGTTCCAATTGCAGTGATGCAGCATGGGACAGTCTTTAAGTGTCCCTTGAGATGGGATTTCCAGTCACGTATTGATCTCGTCAGCCTTGGATGTGCACATATTGATAAAAATCTCACCCTCGGCAGTGTCATCTTTCAAACAGGAGGAGGGACAACTGCACAGTTGCCGTGCATTAGGGAAGAGAAGGAAAATTAATACTATCTGAGGGGGGCACATAGAAGAGAGGATATCTGAAGACAGTTTAAAAAATAGATATTCCCCCTTGGGCAATATTTTGAAAGCATGTTTTGTTTTGTCAGATTCAGAGTCAACGTGCGAAAGAAGAGTCTCTTGCCGATGACCTCTTCAGGTAAAATTTCCCTCACTTTAAAGGACCTCGTGCAGGTGCAGGGCTTTGGAGGTGTACACAGTTGTGTAGGTCTAATTTCTTGTATGCCGATGAAGTGTGCGTGGATCACCCAGTCCCCTCTAGTGAGTAAATAGTAATGGTATTTGTTAAGCGCTTATCATGTGCCAAGTTCGGGTGGTCACAGGTAGTAACTGTGAACTAAGCTCAGGATTTCTGTGGTGATATAATCGTTCCTCGTCTTCTTCCCACCATATTGGTGGCCAGTCTTTCTTGCGGCTCTGCCAATTCGCAGTCCGGCTGGGCACCTTTCATAGCCCTGGTCTCCTCCCAGGCTTTTTACTCCTGCCCTTGAATGCAGTCGTTCTGGTCCCAGGGCTTTAGCATTCCAGGCCATTCACTCCAGTCAAATAGTGATATTCATTTGAATTCTTACTGGGTACAGAATTAAGTGCTTAGTCTTTCCCCTGTCCTTCTGGCCCATCCCAGGCTCCTTCATCTGCAAGCTTCTTTCCTGAATCTATTTGTCAGATTTCCCCTTCTCACTCCATCTCTCCACTTCCCAGCCACCTTTGACCTTCAGACATTCCTTTCCTAGCACTCTGAAATCCCTTGCCTTCTGCATTCTCTTGGGGGTGTGCACCTGGGAGTGAACACACGTGTGTGTGTATGTATGCACACGTGCTTTCATACACAAACCTCTCATGGCAAATCCCGATTAGACTGTAAGCCCGTCAAAGGGCAGGGACGGTCTCTATTTGTTACTGATTTGTACATCCCAAGCGCTGAGTACAGTGCTCTGCACATAGTAAGCGCTCAATAAATACGAATGAATGAATGAATGAATGAATGAATGAATGAATGAATGAATGAATGAACGAATGAAATTCGCCCCTCCTCCTCTCCAGCATCCCCCCAATGTCCCCACCCTCAACCCCAGGGAGAACTAGTCAATTGATTGTATTTATTGAGCACTTACTGTGTGCAGAGCACTGAACTATGTGCCGGGAAGGTATAACAGACACATTCCTTGCCCACAGCGAGCAGCGTGGCTCAGTGGAAAAAGCCCGGGCTTGGGAGTCAGCGGTCATGGGTTCAAATGCCCGCTCTGCCACTTGTCAGCTGTGTGACTGTGGGCAAGTCACTTACCTTCTCTGTGCTTCAGTTACCTCAACTGTAAAATGGGGATTAAGACTGTGAACCCCACCTGGGACAACCTGATGACCCTGTATCTACCCCAGTGCTTAGAACAGTGCTCTGCACATTGGAAGCGCTTAACAAATACCAACATTATTACAGTCAGAGGACAGAAAAACAGTAACGGTATCCTTTTCTGCCATCACTGAGTTCATATCTGTTACCGATTTGTCCATTCCAAGCGCTTAGTATGGTGCTCTGCACATAGTAAGCGCTCAATAAATACTATTGAATGAATAAATATCCCCTCTCACCATCTGGAGGCTTCTGCCCAGCTGGCCCATTCTGGGGGTGCAGGTGCTGACAACAGTCTCGCAGTGAGGAGGCAGGTGGACAGAAAGCAGCTCGCCTCCCGGGACTGGCAAAGGAAATGACTCACGCTCACAGGTCCGCAGGCTGGGAGCTGGGCCCCGCTAGTAAAGGGCAAGGATTGAAGCCACCGTGATGGCTCAGTCTGAATCAGTTTATCAGTCATGGTTATCGAGCCCTTAACTGGGTGCTGAGCACTGTATTGAGTGCTAAAGAGTAAGTCGACACTCTCCCTGCCCCAGCGGAGCTGACGGTCTAACAGACCTCTGGCCCCCTTCTAGCTCCAAGGGGCAGGATGGGCTAGCTCAAAGATCTGTGAGGGTAAAGCTAATTCATCGTTCATTCAATAGTATTTACGGAGCACTTACTAGGTGCAGAGCACTGTACTAAGCGCTTGGAATGTACAAGTCGGCAACAGATAGAGACAATCCCTGCGCGACGAAGGGCTCACAGTCTAATGGTATTGCTCGTGGCTCAGTGGAAAGAGCACGGGCTTTGGAGTCAGAGGTCATGAGTTTGAATTCCAGCTCTGCCACTTGTCAGCTGTGTGACTGTGGGCAAGTCACTTTACTTCTCTGTGCCTCAGTTACCTCATCTGTAAAATGGGGATTAAGACTGTGAGCCCCATGTGGGACAACCTGATTCCCCTGTGTCTACCCCAGCGCTTAGAACAGTGCTCTGGACATAGTAAGCGCTTAACAAATACCAACATTATTATTATTATTATTGCTCCCTTGGCCCCAAGTTCACTGGGCCTATAATTTCTTCCTGTTAATGAGTACCCAGTAACTGTTTTCTGAATTTTGTGGTGGCACCGTCATTTCGTTGGCCTGTGGCTTTTCTTCAGCGGCCCACAGCTGAGTTACTACAGTATGCGAAGTTCCAGGCATTTAAAACATCAAGGTTTCACCAGAATGTTCTCTGTACTGAAACTAAAAGTTCTCCCTCATGGCCTCCTTCCAAATGCTCGTTGGGTTCGTGGCAAGCTCCTGTTTGGGGATTGGTACCTCCTTTTGGTCCTCAAGATCATTATAGCCCCAGAAGACTGAGGACTACCCAGCTAATATTGCCAGGCAGGTGATGGAATTAGGCTTCCAGGTTGGGACAAATTGCTGCCTAAGAAAAATTGATTGACGAATGGGATCTGATAGAAAGGAGGTTAAAATGCCAAGTCATTTGATTTGTTTGATTTTTAAGTTCACGTATGAAGCAATGTATGAAAAATATGACTGAATGAATGAAAGAAAAGGTTCAGTTAGAATTTTAAAGCAACGTTTTTGGGGGGAAAACAGAGGGGTGGGGATGACCAAGTTCCTGTCCCAAGTAGTCTAAATGGCCACAGTAGTCTTTTCTTTATATCAGAACTGGCACTAGTTAATCAATGATATTTATTGAGCACTTACTGTGTGAAGAGCCCTGTACTAAGCACTTGGGAGAATACAGTATAACAGACATTCTCTGCCCACATCAAGCCTACAATGTAGAGGGAAAAGGAAAGAGAAGGTAATGACATCAACCAGGGTTCTGGGGGTACATTATTTTCCCAGATATAAAATATAGATATATATTAATAGATGTATATTAATATAATTTATATTTTTGATTATCTTAATGATCCCTAACTGATATATCTTTAAAATTAGCTGATCCTACAGGTTGTTTGTAAAAGTTCAAGTTTACAAAACAACACTTTTTGAGATTTGCCAGTGGATTTAGATGAGGTAGACCATTTTTCCAGGGTTTGGGGATTTTTTAATGGTATCTAAGTGCTTTTACATAGCAAGCACTTAAGATAGCACTTATATATATATTACTTATATATATATATATCTGTAACATTTATTTTATTAATGTTTGTCTTCCCCTCCAGACTCATGATGAACAGGGAACGTGCTTACCAAGTCTGTTATACTGTATTTTCCGAAGCGCTTAGTGCAGTGCTCTGCACACTGTAAGCACTTAAGATTGACTGACT
Source organism: Ornithorhynchus anatinus (assembly GCF_004115215.2). NCBI lineage: Eukaryota > Metazoa > Chordata > Mammalia > Monotremata > Ornithorhynchidae > Ornithorhynchus > Ornithorhynchus anatinus. Next base: position 54,017,051 of record NC_041731.1, on the reverse strand, counting down.
ATGTGTTAAGCACTAAGTGCTGGGTTAGATGCAGGTTTATCAGGTTGAACACAGTCCTTGCCCCTCCTTAGGATCACAGTGTAAGGAGGGAGTTGAGGAAACTGAGGCACAGGGAAGATAAGTGAGTTAGCCATGGTCACATACCAGGCAAGTAGCAGAGCTAGGATTAGAGTCCAGGTCCTCTGCCTCTTGGACCCGTGTTCTATCTACAAGACCAAGCTGAACATTCTGAATGCTTAGTCTCAGTCCTTGGTTGACAAGGTTTCCAAACCGGAAAGGAAAGGAAAGTAAATAAAGGAAAGGAAAGCAAACGTGCCTTTGTAGCAAAAGGGGCTCATTCGAATGTGTTTTCATTATTTAAATAGTATTGTATAATTTGAAAACTCTTTACTATCATATTGACTGGATCCCTCAGAAACACCCTATAGTGGATTCAGTAGCAGACATTTTACAGACCCTAAAACGCAAAGGACAAAGTTGGGCCTAGATGGACATTGACATGAACAAAAATAGAATTTCCAACCTGAATCTCCAGTTTGTGAGGGGCAAGGCTGCAGGCCTAAATCATTTCACCAGGGAATTCCAGAAAATTCAGGAAAATTCCATGACCCATTTGGAACCATTTTAACCATATTTTCTTTTCCTGCAGATACAATCCTAATGGGAAAAAAAGAAGATAGCTTTCAATGAGGACAATTGAATGAAGCCAAGAAAATGTCATCGCAGAAACCAGATTATCACTGGTTCCATGTATTGTAGAGAAAGAATTAGGTGGCATATGTGTTTTATAACTAAAACATTCTATTAAACTATGCAAGAATCTATTTCTTAGTTGTGATAGTATTTCTCTAAGTTTCTAAACTTTTTAATATTTTGGTTTCCCATTTTTTTTAATCCAGTAGCAGACAATTGTCTTAGCTCTTGATTTTTAAAATGGCATCACCATATGACTCAGAGCAGGTTCTGAAGCATTGCTAAGCCCTAATATTTCTTTTTACTGTATTGTTTCAAATCCAAGCTAAAATATGATAGAATAGAAAAATAACTCCTTCCTCAATTCTTACCCATATCTGTGTGATTGTCGCGTCTTTCATGTCTTTAAGTGAGTTTTCAGTATGTGGCCCTCATGATTTTTTCTCCAGAGACCTGAGCACAAGGAAAGGAAAAAAGACAACACAGATTTTAGCCTTTTCAGCAACACTTCCTGTTTATGGCTTCCCTTATTCTTTCTGAGCATAGAAGTAAATGAGAGGGAAGGAGGAATTGAAATATCCAAGGGCTTTAAGTGCAGTCATTTGGATCTGTTTAAGACAAACCTCCTGAGGGTTTGGAAGTGTTTTTACTAAAATAACCCAAACGGTTTTTGTGTTGTTATAGTGTGACTTATTTTGAATTATAATTGACCTTTCAACATTGGATTCATGAGTTTTACAGCTTATTTTCAAAGCGCTTTTAAATACGAAGCTTAACCTATTTCCCTGTTTGCTATTATTTATTCGTTTATGCCTAAAAGGGCTACCCAGTGGTGGTGATTCTAAGAAAATTGAGAAAGATTTGGAATTAAATTTGCTTTTGCACAATATAAATAAGAACATACTCTAAGGAATATTTTATAGGCCTGCCTTCTGTGAAACTAAATACTATAGTATATTTGGGGAGTCCCATATCATCGTGTACACATAGAATAGCTTTTCTTTGAGATTTTTGGGTGAGTTACAGAAAAGGTGCAGCGAATCTCCAGATCCCTATCCGGCTGGCAGAAGACAAAGTTACTAACTTTAGATTTCCTTTAAATTCTCTCCCACCACCTCCCGCCCTTCTATCCCTACATAGAAAAATCACAAGAAATGACTAGTCAAACTGTTTTTTAATGAATGTAGGGCTAGAAAAAGCAGCAGCACGGTCTAGAGGATAGAACACTTGGAAGTCAGAAGGACCTGGGTTCTAAGTCCTCAGAAATGGCAATGTTGGGAGCTTACTATGTACAAAGCACTGTACTGAGCACTAGGGTAGGTACAAGATGATTAGGCGAGACACAGTCGCCATCCTACGTGGGGCTCACAGTCTATGGAAGAGGACGTGGAACAGCATCTTTTGCCGGTTTACGGATAAAGGTACTGAAGCATGGCAAAATTAAAAGCACAATCCTGGGAATCAGAGGACCTGGCTTCTATCCCCAGATCTGCCACTTGCCTGTTGTATGAGTTTGGGCAATTCACTTAAGTCCTCTGTGCCCAGTTTCCTCATCTGTTCTATTTATTGCTATTGTTCTTATCTGTCCGTCTCCCCCAATTAGACTGTAAGCCCGGCAAAGGGTAGGGACACTCTCTAGCTGTTACCGATTTGTACATTCCAAGCACTTAGTACAGTACTCTGCACATAGGAAGCACTCAATAAATACTATTGAATGAATGAATGAATGAATGTTCTCCCTCCTACTTAGACTGCAAGCCCCAAGCTGGGCAGGGACTGTGTCCAAACTGCATATGTTGTATCTACCCCAGCACTTCCTACAGTAAGCACTTAATAAATCAATCGAATTTGAGTGCTTACCATGTGCAGAGCACTGTATTAAATGTACGGGAGAGTACAATATAACAGTGTTGGAAGACGTGTTCCCTGCCCTCAAGGAGCTTACAGTCTAGAAAAACGCTCACTACAATTCTTATTTCTGAAGGCCAGAGAGTTTAACTGACTTGCCCAAGGTAATACAGCAGGCCAGTGGCAGAGCTGGAATTAGAACCCAAGGCTCCTCTGACTTCCACGTTCCTTCTGGTAGGCTTCACTTTCAATTCGTTAAAAAAAACTTCCCTGTTTACATTAGGTATTTTACCCTATTGCCTGTTTAGGTCTTCAGTTTAAAAAGCATGGACCATCAATGCTGACCAAACAACATTGCCATGACATCTAAAGCTTTCTTGAGTTTTCTCCAGTGATTAGTCTATAATGATTTTTTTAAGGAATAATTTGGTAAAATAAAGAGCCGCCTCATATCCAACTCTACACTGTAGGGAAAAATTTCCAGTGCTTCTACAATAAAACCAGTTGAGTCTGAGACATGTTCTACTTATAAATCGATTTCCTTTTTGTGCTTCTCAGCAATTATATTGATTCTCAAGTCACATACTAATCAGGGAATACAACTCTGGTCTGGATTGCAAGGTGATTTACTGATGTACACATAGAAAACGCCCCTCTCGGGATAACACCTGGAGAGTTCCCACTCTGGACTATGGAAATGAGAGTCAAGCAGAGGCATACACAATCTGCTACACGTCAAAACTCACCTGTGCAGGGCAGCAGCGACATGGTAAAGAGTCAAGGACTTGAGTTAACTGCTCGGAAGAAGAAGATGGTAAACCACTTCTGAATTTTTACCACGAAAACTCTATGGATACACCTACCAGAACGACTGTAGATGGAGGTGGGGCATTCTGGGGGAGATGTGTCCATGGAGTCGCTATGGGTCGATGACTCGCCGACATAAGACAAGATACATGTAAAAATAATTCCTCAAAGGGAATTGGGGAAATATATGGGCTCTTGTTTCCAGCCACGTGAAGTAATCCAATTCTCAAAAGTGCTCGAGACCAACTTAACCCACTCTAGCTTCACTGTCAGCCCAAGTATGTTTTAGGTAGAGAAAAATATGTTTTCCACATGAAGATCTCCCCTGGCTCAGTCGCAGGCATGGGACACACCTCACAACAACAGGAAGCTCCCAATTTAGAGGAGCACAGGTCAGGGAGCTAGAGGACTTTTTTGTAATATTATTATTTGTTAGGTGCTTTCTATGCGCTAGGCATTGTACCAAGTGCTGGGGTAGGTATAAGCTAATCGGGTTAGACACAGTCCTGATCCCACAGTCTTAATCCCCATTTTACAGATGAGGGAACTGAGGCACAGAGAAGCGACTTACTTGCCTAAGGTCAGAGAGGAGACAAGTGGCAAGGCCCGAATTAGACCACAGGATCTTCAAGTCAGTCAATTGTATTTGCTGAGTGCCGTGGCTTAGTGGAAAGAGCATGGGCTTGGGAGTCAGAGGTCGTGGATTCTAATCCTGCCTCCGCCACATGTCAGCTGTGTGACTTTGGGCAAGCCACTTCACTTCTCTGTGCCTCAGCTACCTCATCTGTAAAATGGGGATGAAGCCTGTGAGCCCCACGTGGGACAACCTGATTACCTTGTATCTACCACAGTGCTTAGAACAGTGCTTTGGCACATAGTAAGTGCTTAACAAATACCATCATTATTATTACTGTGTGCAGAACACTGTACTATGCGCTTGGGAGAGTACAATATAACAGACCCATACTCTGGCCACAGTGAGCTTAGCGGTTAGAGGGGAAGACAAGCAGTAATATAAATAAATAAAATTAGAGGTATGTACATACAAGTCAAACTCACCTGTCCTGGGCAGCAGCAGCACGGGAGAGAGTCGAGAGCGGCGGCTCAAGTTTCCTGCGCGGAAGGAGGCAGTAGTAAACGGCTTCTGGATTTTTACCAAGTCGATGGATACACTGCCAGAGCAATTGCAGATGGAGGTGGGGCGTTCTGGGAGAGATGTGTCCATGGCATCGCTATGGATCAAACACGACTCGACAGCATAAAACAACAACAACATACTTTATGTGGGGATGGCAGGGTGGATAAATAAACGGAGCAAGTCAGGCCAACGCAGAGGGGAGTGGAAGAAAAGGAAAAGAGCCTAGTTAAGGAAGATGTGCCTTCAATAAGGTTTTGAAGGAATAGAGAGTAACTGTTGGATATGAACAGGGAGCGTGTTCCGGGCCAGAGACAAAATAATAATAATAATGGTATTTGTTAAGCACTTATTATGTACAGAGCACTGTTTTAAGCGCCGGGGTAGCACAGGGTCATCAGGTTGTCCCACGTGAGGCTCACAGTAAATCCCCGTTTTACAGATGAGGTGACTGAGGCACAAAGAAGTTGTGACTTGCCCACAGCCACACGGCTGACAAGTGGCAGATCCGGGATTTGAACCCTGACCTCTGACTCCCAAGCCCAGGCCCTTTCCACTGAGCCACGCTGCTTCTCCGGAATGTGGGGGAGAGGTCGGCAGCGAGGTTGATGAGGTCAAGGTATAGTGAGAAAGTTGGCATTAGAGGAGCCAAGTGTGCGGGCTGGGTAGTAGGAGGAGAATAGCAAGGTCAGGTAGAAGCGGGCAAGGTGATTGAGTGCTTTAAAGCTGATGGTAAGGAGATGGACTCCCATGCCCATCCTGGGTTCTAATCCCACACTTACCTGCTGTGTGACTCTGGGCAAATCGTTCACCTTCTCTGAGCCTGTAAAATGGGGACTCAATACCTGTTCTCCCCTTCCTACTTTGACGGTGAGCCCCACGTGGTGGGACCCTGTCCCATCTAATCAACTTTTATCTACCCTAGCGTTTAAAAGAGCACTTGACACATAGTAAGCTCTTTGTGGGCAGGGAATGTGTCTATTATATTGTACTCTCCCAAGCGCTTAGTACAGTGCTCTTTTCACATAGCAAGCAATAAATATGATTGGACACACTAAGTGCTTAATGAAGAGTCAGAAGTCATGGGTTCTAATCCCAGCTCAGCCGCTTGTCAGCTGTGTGACTTTGGGCAGGTCACGTCACTTCTCTGTGCCTCAGTGACTTCATCTGTAAAATGGGGATTAAGACTGTGAGCCCCACATGGGACAACCTGATCACCTTGTATCCCCCCAGCGCTTAGAACAGTGCTTTGCACATAGTAAGCGCTTAACCAATGCCATTATTATTATTATACTTATTAATACCATTATTACTATATAAGCTCCCTATGGCTCTACCCCCCTGGGGGTGGGACTTTCTCCCTATTGTCATTGAGCCCAGCCTCCTCCCAGAATACTCCAAATAATTCCAGTAGGGAAGTTTGTCTTTCTGCCAGGCCTATGACTTTGCTGCTTAACCTGAAGAAAATGGGCAGAGGGAGAAAAACGCTGTCTGGAAGGTTTGGATTTTTGCAGAGGAGAAAGCGAGTCATACTACATGATATACATAGCCAATCTTTTTGGCCCTGCAGGTTTGGCTTATAGAGGATTCCAAACAGACTGAAGGCAGCAAATACAGTAATAATAGTAATGATGTTGGTATTTATTAAGCGCTTACTATGTGCAGAGCACTGTTCTAAGTGCTGGGGGGGGATACAGGGTAATCAGGTTGTCCCACGTGAGGCTCACAGTCTTAATCCCCATTTTAATAATAATAATAATAATGTTGGTATTTGTTAAGCGCTTACTATGTGCAGAGTCATGTTCTAAGCACTGGGGGGGATACAGGGTAATCAGGTTGTCCCACATGAGGCTCACAGTTAATCCCCATTTTACAGATGAAGTAACTGAGGCACAGAGAAGTGAAATGACTTGCCAAAACAGCCATTAAGTCTTCAGGTGATTCCAGTGTTTAAAACATAGAACCTACTTGGCTATGCAGTGTTTGTACAGAAGGACCAGTCCCATGAGATGAGGACAGATTATCCATTTAATGGGATGATGTCCGTAATTCACATTCAGAGCACATTTTTTATCCAGTTAATATTGAGTCCCAACCAGTACCTTCCGTGGTACTGGACATTTTGGGATGAGGTATTGGAACAATTAAGCCTGTTTCAGTTTATAAACTGAATATTGCTAATCAACTTTCTACATAAACCTTGCTCCTAAATGGCTGGGGAAACCGGGAGATGAAGCATAGAGATTCATTTACTCAAGGTTTAATTGCTCCCGACTGAATTAGCAGGAACCAGAAAGCCTGAACTCCCAAGTCCATACTCTAATTAGCTTTATAAAGAAGTACCAAAACTAGGCCAACCTAACCTCTCCCTTCTCTCCTGTCCAACCTGCAGATGATTTATGTGGGCTAAGACCACAAACGCATTCAATCAGTGGTTTTTAATTAAGTGCTCACTGTGTGCAGAGCACTGTGCTGCATTCTCCATTTACCTACCTGCTTGTTGCACTCCAAGCCCCAGTGGGTACACGCATAGCTGGCTTGTTAATCTATTTCTCTCTGCGTCTTCTTGATCCTGAAGTTTCAGGACCAAGGTTTATCCATTGTTCCTAATAACAAAGCAGTGGTAATTTTAAGCATTTACTGCGTGTCAAACACTATACTAAGAGCTAAGGTAGAATGGATTCTAATCCTGTTTTCGCCACTTGTCTGCTGTGTGACCTTGGACAAGTCACTTCACTTTTCTGTGCCTCGATTATCTCATTTGTAAACTGGGGTTTAAGAATGTAAGCCCTATGTGGGATAGGACTGCATCCATCCTGCTTAACTTGTATCTACCCCAGCACTTAGTACAGTGCCTAGCACATCGAAAGTGCTTAAATAATATTTTTTAAAAAGTCATCTGACTCCCAAGCCCATGCTCCTAAATTCAGAGCTTCCTGTTCTACCCCCGCATTTAGTACGGTGCCTGGCATATAGTAAGCAATTATCAAATACAATTATTATTATTGATAATAGATATTGATAATAGAGAGAAGCAGCATGGCTCAGTGGAAAGTACCCGGGCTTGGGAGTCAGAGGTCATGGGTTCGAGTCCCAGCTCTCCCGCTTGTCAGCTGTGTGACTGCGGGCAAGTCATTTCACTTCTCAGTGCCTCAGTTACCTCATCTGTAAAATGGGGATTAAGACTGTGAGCCTCATGTGGGACAACCTGATGACCCTGTATCTACCCCAGAGCTTAGAACAGTGCTCTGCACATAGTAAGCGCTTAACAAATACCAACATTATTAATAACCATAGCAATAATGATGATGATAAGAAGAAGATAGGTTGGACACAATCCCTCTCCCTCATGGGGCTCACAATTCCTGATGGGAGATTCCAATAATGTGGGCTCAATCAATCGATTTATCATTTACTGAGTGCAGAGTATAGTGTACTAGGTGTTTGGAAGAGAGTTGGTAGGCATGTTCCCCGCCCACAAGGCTCTCACAGCCTGGAATCTTCATGAACCACAGTATTATAAAGTTGCACTGATGCTTGTAAGTTGATATGTAGGAAGTCTAAAGTTGCAGTGAAGCAACAACAGCGCACCTTTCCATTATTTACGGTCAATCATCCGTGACCATAAAGCCTCACTAAATCACCCCTGGTGAATTTCTATCACAAAACTCGGTGTCCTGGCTTTGAAGGTTGCAGAACAAATAGCTCTGGTTCTTAGAAAGACCTTGGGCTGGGCCTAGACCAGCTAAGTAAGCATACAGAGCTCTGCCCATCAGAAACCCTTTCCTTTCTGCTAGATTCCAGCCCAATCAGGCTTCCTTCCTGCTCTGCAGTCAACCAAAATGACCTCACCTCCTATGTGCAGAGCACTGAGCTGGGTGCTTGGTGCACAGTAGATACTCAGTAAATAATTTCAGGTTTTGGAGCAACGTGGCCGAGTGTAGCATTTCCAGTAAAACATTCAGTCGCCAAACAGGCTCAGCACCCTGCCATCGTAGGGTTTCAGAAGTACATCCAGTTCATGCCTCTCCACTCAAGCACTGCCAACATTGAACTTCCACATCAAACAGAATCTACTTACCGTGGCCTTTAAAGCACTCAGTCAGCTCTTCCCGTCATACCTTGACTTCCTATTACAATCCAACCCGCACACTTCACTTCCCTGAACGCCGACCTACACACGGTGCCTCAATCTGGTCTCACTGCCTGACCCTTTGCCCACAACCTCCCACCGGCCTAGAACTTCCTCCCCCTCCATATGTGATAGCCCACCACCCTCCCCACCTTCAAAGCCTCATGAAAAATCACAACTCCTCCAAGAGGCCTTCATTTTCCCACTCCATTTTCCCTTCTGTCATCTATGCACTTGGATCTGTACCCTTTAAGCATTTGATATTCACCCCACACTCAGCCCCACAAGCACTTTCGCATTTTACAGAGGAGGTAACAGGCACAGAGAAGTTAAGTGACTTGCCCACAGTCACACAGCTGACAAGTGGCAGAGCCGGAATTCGAACCCATGACCTCTGACTCCCAAGCCTGGGCTCTTTCCGCTGAACTCTTTCCGCTGCTTCTCTATACCATCAATTGACACGACAGAAAGAGTAGACATGATCCCTGTCTTAGTAAATTTACAGTCTAGCATGCCAGGGTCACACTGCCAATCAGTGACTTTTTTTGTTTTTTAAGTTTTTGTCAAGTGCTTCCTATGTGCCAGGCACTGTACTAAGTGCTGGGGTAGATACAAGCTAATCACGTTGGACACAATCCCTGTCCCACAGTCTTAATCCCCGTTTTTAGAGATGAGGTAAATGAGAGACGGAGAAGTGAAGTGACTTACCCAAGGTCCCACAGCAGACAAATGACAGAGCCAGTATGAGAAAGAAAATGGTCTTTGTTAACTGCTTACTATCTGCCAGATACTGTTCTAAGCACTGGGGTAGATACAAGGTAATCAGGTTGGACACAGCTGTCCCACATGGGGCTCACAGCCTTAATCCCATTTTACAGATGAGGTAACTGAGGCCCAGAGAAATGAAGTGACTTGCCCAAGGTTACAGCAGACAAGTCGAGGAGCCGGGATTAAAATCCCTGTCCTGCTGACTCCCGGGGCCAGGCTCTAGGCAGGGATAGAGTGGGAGGTAGCCCAGATGGATGAAGTGGGATCGGAAGGAAGATCTCCTCTCCCACCTTGTGTCTGGCTGAAAAGCAAGAGAAACTTATTCAGCCTCTCTCCACCACTTCCCCACCACCCCATACATTAACTGCTTTCCCTCGGCACCTGATATTAATCCAACTCTCGGTTCCCCATTTAGAGAAGCAGTGTGGATTAATGGAAAGAGCAAGGGCTTGAGAGTTCTAATCCCAGCTCTGCCACTTGTCAGCTGTGTGACTTTGGACAAGTCACTTCACTTCTCTGGGCCTCAGTTCCCTCATCTGGAAAATGGGGATTAAGAATGTCAGCCCCACATGGGACAACCTTATTATCTTGTGCCTACTCCAGTGCTGAGAACAGTGCTTGGCACATAGTAAGCACTTAACAAATACCATTATTATTATTGACATATATATCCTTACACTCGACCATTCCTCCTATCCATAATTTCTTTTCATATCTGTCTCCATCTCTAGACTGCAAGCTTCCTGTGGGAAGGGATCTTGCACCTACAGTGCAGTAGAGGAAGCACTGTACTCTCTCAAGTCCTTAGTACAGAGCTCTGCACACAGATAGCACCCAATAAATTGACTGGGCAAGAATATTTTTGCCTGTTATTTCAGCTTTCAGCTCCAAAACAGCTGAAAATGCCCTTAGGCTCTAGCAAAGCCCGATTACCTTGGCAATGAAAGTTGCAACTTCCTGGGTCCTCAGAGCTGACAGAGGATGGCAAGAAGGAACATGTCTAGGTCAAAGAGATCTCACTCACTGCTATTTGGCATATATATCTTTATCACCCTATTTACTTTGCTTATTTTGTTTAATGAGATGTACATCACTCTGATTCTATTTAGTTGCCATTGTTTTTATGAGATGTTCTTCCCCTTGACTCTATTTATCGCCATTGTTCTTGTCTGTCCGTCTCCCCCGATTAGACTGCGCCCGTCAAACGGCAGGGACTGTCTCTATCTGTTGCCGACTTGTTCATTCCAAGCGCTTAGTACAGTGCTCTGCACATAGTAAGCGCTCAATAAATACTATTGAATGAATGAATAAAGAGGCAGTTCTTATTTTTTTGTTGGTGGTGGTGGTGGTGGTGGTGGTTGTTGTTGTAAAGAACTTACTATGTGCCAGGCACTGTATTAAGCACTGGGGTAGACACAAGATAACCAGTTTGGACACAGTTTCTGTCCTATGTGGGGCTCAGTCTTAATCCCCTTTTACAGATGAGGTAACTAAGGCACAGAAAAGTGAAGTGACTTGCCCAAGGTCACACAACAGGAAAGTGGCAGAGCCAGGATTAGAATCCAGATCCTCTGACTCTCAGGCTCGTGCTTTTTCCACTAGGCCATGCTGCGTCTCGTGTCTGGCCACCAGGGTCCCACTGGAACTTCCTAACATTTTCCTGCCCTCTTCCTGCTGGAAGGGGTGGGGGGGGCGGCACACAGCTTGGATTGTAACTGCCAAGACCCTGGTATAATTGTTGGTATTTGTTAAGCGCTTACTATGTGCCGAGCACTGTTCTAAGCGCTGGGGTAGACACAGGGGAATCAGATTGTCCCACGTGGGGCTCACAGTCTTAATCCCCATTTTACAGATGAGGTAACTGAGGCACCGAGATGTTAAGTGACTTGCCCATAGTCACACAGTTGACAAGTGGCTGAGCCGGGATTCGAACCCATGACCTCTGACTCCAAAGCCCGTGCTCTTTCCACTGAGCCACGCTGCTTCTATAAGAGGAACAGCATGTATAAGAGGAACAGCATGATGTAGTGGGCAGAGCAAGGGCCTGGGACTGGGTAGGGAAGCAGCGTGGCTCAGTGGAAAGAGCCTGGGCTTGGGAGTCAGAGGTCATGGGTTCGAATCCTGGCTCTGCCACTTGGCAGCTGTGTGACTGTGGGCAAGTCACTTCACTTCTCTCTGCCCCAGTTCCCTCATTTGTAAAATGGGGATGAAGACTGTGAGCCTCACGTGGGCAACCTGATTACCCTATATCTACCCCAGCACTTAGAACAGTGCTCTGCACATAGTAAGTGCTTAACAAATACCAACATTATTAAGGTCATGGGTTCGAATCCTAACTCTGCTACTTCTCTGCTGTGTGACCTTGGGCGAGCTACTTCACTTCTCTGTGCTTCGGTTACCTCATCTGTAAAACGAGGAGAAAGACTGGGAAGCTTATGTGAGACAGGGACTCTGTCCAACCCGGTCTGTATCCACCCTAGCACTAAATACAGTGCCGCGCACATAGTGAGCACTTAACAAATACATAATTATTATAAGATAAAATAAAACCAACCATCTACGTCGGCATGGCGTAAGGGGACTGGGGAGATGGGTGGAGTACATGGGCACCAAGGAATCGCTAGGAATGGTGGAAGGGAAAGGATGGGAGGCGGGAAGAGGCAGGAATGACCTACAGGGTACCTCTTAGATCGTGAGCCCTCTGAGAGATAGGGACCAGTGCTCTGCACACAGTAAAGACGTAATGAATATTATTACTATTACTACTACTTTTTAAATACCTAGAAGGGCTAGGTCATCACGCTGAGGCTGGGTTCAGAAGAGGAAACTGACAAACTACATTTAAGTCTTTGGGAAACTCCCTAAAAGCTCACTGTGGGCAGACAATGTGTATGTTATACTGCATTCTCCCAAGTGCTTAGTTCAGTGCTCCGCACACAGTAAGCACTCAACAAATACGACTGATCGATTGGGAAAGTGGATCCCATAATATGATGGTTCATGATACACCCACATTTTTGAGAAACTTACTATATACGTGTCCTGGGTCATAACTGTTTTGGGAAAAAGAACTGATTCCAAATTTCCATCACCACTAAATTAAAGATACTGAGAATTATCAGCTCAAACACCAATCTTCATTTTCAACCCCAAATACTATAACGGTTACAATTCTACTACCCCTCACTCCAGGGAAAGTGACTATTGAATTTGGAAAGTCTTGGGGGTAAAACTGATCTTGTTTTATTCTAAAAGGGAAATTTTAAGTTACTTTGGCATTTAAATTATTTTGGCTGTAGTTTTCTACTCATTTTTCAAGTTTGGGCCTGGAAATTGCTGCAAAAATGCAATTTTAACTTGAGAATGAAAAGAACTCACTGAGCTTAGAAGCATCCATTTTTTTCCACTCAAAACTATGGGGAACCACCCAAGACATAAAACAAACAGCCCTGTGCCCTCAATTTGGGTGGCAAGCAGTTTTAAGTACACATTAATTCTATTCACACACATAACTAGGAGCCCTTGCACAAGCAATTTATTGTTTTCACGGCAACCAAAATATTACTGGGAAGTTACACAGCAATTTAGTAGAGCACAGATCTCTGGCTAAATGACTTTGTTATTTCTTTCTACCAATCCAAATGTGCGTGGGTAAACATCGAGGCTCCTGGTGGAGACTCTGGCTGATGGTGGATGAGCCTCAGCCCCGCCATCAAGACTTTAGGACAGTGTGTCCGCACAAACACGGTGGTCAGAGTGACCAGAGGTTTGCTCGTGGCCACCTCCTCCCCTGCCAGCCGTGCCCACAGAAATGGACCGGCAACTAATTACCGGGTGGCTTTTCGTTTTTCTGCAGGGATGAGATCTTTCATTTGCATGTATTTAAACCTGCGCTTAACATGTACCATCAAGGAGGTTTTTACTCAGTAGTAAACTGGGCTTGAGCAACCGACAGAGCAGCCAAGCAAAACTTATTTTGGATATTCATCCCGGGATTTCTTTTGGGTTTAAACACGTGTCACCCCATTTCACAGGTCTGAGGCATTATGAGATGACGACAGGAAGCCGAAACCCTACAAAACAAAACTGATGGAAGAAAACATCTCGCGAGAAAACCAAGACAATGTTCCACTTGCACTGGTAACTAAAGCAAACCCCTGAGCTTAAGCTATTTCCTGTCCACCTTGAAGTGATACATACAATTTTAAAGCGGCAGACCAAGTTCTTAGGAAGTTTTCTAAAGTCTTCTAAAAATGACAAAATACCAGTTTATGCATCTGCTGCTAGGCACTCCAGATTTTGAAAGACAGGCCAATAGACTGTAGACCCGCAATTTGAAACATTTTAATGGCAGCCGCCCAGACGGTCATTTGAGTTTCCGCCTCTAACAGAGCTCTTAAGATACTCCATCATCTCCGCCTCTTTCGACAATTAGCTGTTGTTTCTTTTGCCTCGTAACTAAGCAGCGTGCAATGCCCAGTGCTCCCCCCTTTACAAAACGTACAAAATTGTCTCCGACTAAAGGGCCCAGTGCAAAAAGGTTGCCTTCCTTCGTGCATTCGTACGTGTACGGATCAATTTCCACCGGATTGCTCTTACAGGTGATGGGTTGGTTGGAGTTATGGCCCAGGTGGTACCCTTGCTCCTTCAGAAAGAAGAGACTCGGGTGAGAACCTATCAACACCGCCGCCGCCGAGAACTTGAAGCTCTTCTTCAATCCGGCGGCGCTCTGGAGAACGCATCGCATGTCCGCCTTAAAAGAGAGCACCTGGTGCTCAGGGAAACTGATGTAAGCAGATGATAAGCTGGGTTCTACAGCATACGTCTGAGTGCACATCATATGATAGACTTTATGGTATTCGGGATAAAGCTTTTTGGGGAGCTGCTGGAATATTAAGCCCGGATCGGTGACCTGTCTGCGGAACACGTGGATTACGGGGATATTATTGTTGTACGCGCACAGCACTGCGTCTGCGGCGGAGAGTCCAGAGCCTACTATTACAACTGGGTCCACGCTGCCCTGAAATTTCCCTTTACTAATGGCAGTTCCAAATTCTGGCACTGAGTGAAAGACAAAAGGAGAATCTTCCCCTTCGACCTGCAGTTGGGTCGGAGAATCTAATGTCCCGGTGGCTAGGGCGACGTTCTCGGCAAAGAGGCAGAAGGGAATGTGAGAACCATCAGCTCCTTTCTGATAGCCTCTAATTTCCCAGTTCCTCTTGATGAAGGTTGATTTCTCGATTGGTAGTTGCTGAGGTGAAAGGTCTTCATTTTCTTGATCTTCGCCTTCACAATCCTCTTGGTTTCGGTAAAGTCTCGATATAGAGGTTACGTAAGTGTTGTCTCGGAAGTTTTTCTGGAGACCCATGACTTTTACATAATGCTTGTAGTAACAAGCTATTTCCTCGGGCATAACTCTGTCACTCTTGAGATTTCTACTACAAGAAAAAACAAAAAAAAGAGTATATTTCTCAGTAATAAAACATCTTTGTAACTATAAAACTTAGTCACTGAGGATGTACTTTTACGGGATCTCCTCGGGCTAAATTAGATTCCTATTTCACACTGGCATTTAGCCATGTGTAGGGAAAGGTCTGCTAGCTTTCTCTCGCAAAGCCCTTCAGACAGTAACTTTGGTCAATACATGAAAGAAACTACATAAGTGACGTGAGCAAACAATATTTCTAGTTTAATGAGGGTCTCCAGTTCACAAGGCAACACCATCAGCGGCTCTTTAAAAGGACATAAGAGAAGCAGCGTGGCTCAGTGGAAAGAGCATGGGTTTTGGAGTCAGAGGTCATGAGTTCGAATCCCAGCTCTGCCACTTGTCAGCTGTGTGACTGTGGGCAAGTCACTTAACTTCTCTGTGCCTCAGTTCCCTCATCTGTAAAATGGAGATGAAGACTGTGAGCCCCACGTGGGACAACCTGATTCCCCTGTATCCACCCCAGCGCTTAGAACAGTGCTCTGCACATAGTAAGATCCGCCCTTTCCTCTCCACCCAAACGGCTACCTTACTATTACGGGCTCTCGTTATATCCCGGCTAGACTACTGTGTCAGCCTTCTCTCTGACCTCCCTTCCTCCTCTCTCGCCCCGCTCCGGTCTATTCTTCACTCCGCTGCCCGGCTCATCTTCCTGCAGAAACGATCTGGGCATGTCACTCCCCTTCTTAAACAACTCCAGTGGTTGCCTATCGACCTCCGCTCCAAACAAAAACTCCTCACTCTAGGCTTCAAGGCTCTCCATCACCTTGCCCCTTCCTACCTCTCCTCCCTTCTCTCTTTCTACCGCCCACCCCGCACGCTCCGCTCCTCCGCCGCCCACCTCCTCACCGTCCCTCGGTCTCGCCTATCCCGCCGTCGACCCCTGGGTCACGTCCTCCCGCGGTCCTGGAACGCCCTCCCTCCTCACCTCCGCCAAACTGATTCTCTTTCCCTCTTCAAAACCTTACTTAAAAATCACCTCCTCCAAGAGGCCTTCCCAGACTGAGCTCCTCTTCCCCCTCTACTCCCTCTGCCATCCCCCCTTTACCTCTCCGCAGCTAAAGCCTCATTTTCCCCTTTTCCCTCTGCTCCTCCACCTCTCCCTTCCCATCCCCACAGCACTGTACCCGTCCGCTCAACTGTATATATTTTCGTTACCCTATTTATTTTGTTAATGAATTGTACATCGCCTTGATTCTATTTAGTTGCCATTGTTTTTATGAGATGTTCTTCCCCTTGACGCTGTTTAGTGCCATTGTTCTTGCCTGTCCGTCTCCCCCGATTAGACTGTAAGCCCGTCAAACGGCAGGGACTGTCTCTATCTGTTGCCGACTTGTTCATCCCAAGCGCTTAGTACAGTGCTCTGCACATAGTAAGCGCTCAATAAATACTATTGAATGAATGAATGAATAGTAAGCGCTTAACAAATATCAACATTATTATTATTAATAGAAAAGAAATGCCACTGAAAATTTCCACCTTTCATTCCATCCACCTGCCACAAAATAGGAATTCTTTCAATTTCAGAGGCTGAATTGGGCAAATGACAGTTCAATAACAGTGATGATAATCTACTGATCAGTGCTTGCAGAGACATCCTACACAACAAATTGTAAGCATACTGTAATTTAAGAACTCAGAATTTAAGAATTCGCTTTCTGTGAATTAAAGAATTTAGGCTTAAATTTGATCTGGTTTTGGCTAAAATAAGACATGCGATGATCACTGACAAGTTTCTTTGGTCAACACAGCATAACAAAGTCAGGCTGGTACCACCTGCCACTTATTTAAAACTTCTTGATGTTAAACTGCCAAAAAAAAAAAAAAAACCCGGTGCAGCATCTTTTCCTATGATTTCACCCTTCAAAGCGCCTGAAGGCAACTCAAGATGAAACTTGTATTTTATGGCAAAAACAACATCTAAGTAGAGTGAAATATGATCCTGCAATGACTTTTAAGTATTGTAGTGTATACTTTTAAGTGTGATACCAAACAGGAAATTAGGAATGCTAGATCATCAATAGTATTTATTGACAGTCTATCAATCAATAGTATTTACTGAGCGCTTACTATCGGAGAGAACAATACAACATAATTGGCAGACATGTTCCCTGCTCATAATGAGCTTACGAAATAAACGGATGTCAAAGAGATCAATTCATAGCTCCTCCAAGCATCCCAATGCTGCTGACAGAATAAATTCAGGCCAAAGGTCTAAAAGAGAATGGCATTTCTTTCGTTATCACTTAGACACTGTGTTGTCCAACTGAAGAGCCATGACTTGGTACACCTAAATTCACTGTTATCAAGTTGCAGCCTTAGTTCTCTTGTAATCATCCTTAAAAAGCCATTCATCCTAACTGACAAAAGCTTTTTATATCCTGATTTGAATTAATTACCCTGGATGCTTGGATAGGCTATGATCAACCAAAACAAAGTATTTTTGAAACTGTATGGTGTTATAGCTTATTTGTGAGGTGGTGTTTTGGGTGATAAAAGACTAACCATGTTGGTTTCTTTACTATTGGAAATAGAATATTTAATTTAACACCACCCCAAAACAAGCTGTTCTTTCTGGTCTCCTGCCTTTCAAGACTCTCTCATATATTTTTTACATATTTAAAAATTACATATCATGAAATAAAATTCTCTCACTTCTTCCTTTGATTCTCACAATCTACTGATAACCTTTGCTCCATTTCTGTCTGTCGCTTAGTAACACAGAAGGTACAGGGGCTTGCTCTTTAACAAGACAATTTAAATCGAGAGGGGAAACAATACAGGGGAGATTCTTTTGAGGATATTTCACTGGATATAAACCCATGGAGGAGCAGCACTTCCCTTCCAATGTTTTTTTTTTTAAAATTAATAATACTTCTATAAAGATGAATTGAAGGCCGGGTTACAAATACCAACCTTCCTTGAACTTGTCTAATAAGGAAGCCCCTTCTTTCCCAATATAAAAGAACTGCCCATTAGCTCTTACCTTCGTTTGTTAGCTGCCCATTCCTTAAATGAAAGCCCAGGTAACTCCATCCAGTCTCCAAAGCTGATGGTCAACATGGAACCTTCCATAGTCTGTAAGACGTTGGTACAAAGGCATTATACAAGTGAGAAGCCAACTAGATCTTTTTTGGTAGAGAAATCTCTCAAATATTCTTCAACTTGAGAGAAGGTGGACTACGTTTAGGGAATAGGCAGGGCTGGAGTAGACAACACCCGCTTGGATGGGGGGGGGGTGCAAATAAAGTGGCTTATTCATTCATTCAACAGTATTTATTGAGCGCTTACTATGAGCAGAGCACTGTACTAAGCGCTTGGAATGTACAAATCGGTAACAGAGACAGTCTCTGCCCTTTGACAGGCTTACAGTCTAATCGGGGGAGACAGATAGACAAGAACAATGGAAGTGAGGGAGGGCCAGTTGATGGAATTTCCCAAAACCCACCACTAGAAAGGCAAGAGGAACTGGAACTCACTGCAGGGATCTCATGGGGAGAGAGATGTGGCTGAATCAATCGATCGTTTGTATTTATTGAGCACTTTCTGCGAGCAGAGCACTGCATTAAGTGCTTACGAGAGTACAATATATAACGGAGTTGGTAGGCATGTTCCCTGCTGAAGCAGTGCTTGAGGAGTATTACTTCCGCTGCTGTAGCTAGATGTTGAGAAGGTTGGAGAGGCTAGAGACAGAAAGGCTGGCAAGGTGGCTGTTACAGCACTTCAGGCACTGTGTGACCTGAATTGTGGTTTCTGTTAAGCGCTTACTGTGTGCCAAGCACCGTACTAAGCACAAGGAGAGATACAAGATAATCAGGCTGAACACAGTCTCTGTTCCATATAGGACTTGCAGGCTAAGTAGGAGGGAGAACAGGTATTGATCGAATCCCTGTTTCACAGACGAGGAAACTGAGGCACTGAGAATTTAAGTGACTTGCTTAAAGTCACCAGCAGGCAAGTGGCAGAGCCGGGATTAGAACCCAGGTCCTCTGATTCCCAAGCCCGAGCTCTGATAACAGAGCAGCTCTGATAACAGAAGAAGGGATAGATTTTACAGCTAATTCTCAAATTAAGGAGCAAACTAAATGCAACAATTCTTCAGTCGCATTAGATATCATGTAACAATTCTTCAGTCGCATTAGACATTATTCGCCATTATCATCTCAATTTATTAAGTCGCTATTCATTAGCATTTAAACGGTACTTATAAGGCGTATTGCCATGAAGATGCTTTACTCTTCCACGGAGTAGAGAGTCGAATAGTCTGTATTGTGGTTGATTCTTAGGAATCATCTTCTTTCTCCTGACAGGCAGAAACACAAAAACTAAATACTAAAAGAGAAACTGGAGGAGAAAAATGACTTACATGCCAAGCTCCGCCGGGTGGTCCTTTACCAAGCACTAGATGATGAATATAATGATGTTGTTCTAGTTTCCAGCGCAAAATGGATGGATACTCATAACCAAAGTCAGCATCTGGATGAAGTAGCGTATCGAGAAGGATCGCAACTGGGTTGGATGATCGGCCCTCGAGACCCTCAGACAGGTACTCCAAATCCTCGGGAAATCGTCACAAGAGAACAACTAGGTGAAAACACTATCGAGTCACGGTTACAGTGAGGGGCAACAGCATCATTCACCTTTACCAACAGCATCATTCACTTCAACTCTGACCCTCCACCGAACAAAGACAGTGCACAACACAGCGATGGAAAAATTCAGAAAAATCGTAAGAACTGTTCTCATTCTGGTCGCAAGACATGGGTCTCAGGCCTACAGCTCTTGGGCTTCAGCCCACACCCAGCCCCACAGCACTTAAGTACATCTCTTTCGACTCTGCCGCTTCCGATCTGTAATTTGTCTGCCTCCCCCGTCTAGATTGTAAGCCCCTTGAGGGCAAGGAACATGTCTACCACCTCTACTGTATGTTAAGCAGCGTGGCTCAGTGGAAAGAGCACGGGCTTGGGAGTCATAGGTCATGGGTTCGAATCCCGGCTCTGCCACCTGTGAGCTGTGTGACTGTGGGCAAGTCACTTCACTTCTTTGTGCTCAGTTACCTCATCTGTAAAATGGAGATTAAGACCGTGAGCCTCACGAGATTACCCTGTATCTACCCTAGCGCTTAGAACAGTGCTCTGCACATAGTAAGCGCTTAACAAATACCATTATTAGTATTACTCTCCCGAGCCCTTAGTACAGAGCTCTGCACACAGTAAGTGCTCAATTAATACCATTGATTGATTGATTAGAGGAACTAGCAATACCTTCTTGAGGTTACAAACAGACTATTCACTCATTCATTTGTATTTACTGAGAGCTTACTGTGTGCAGAACACTGTACTAAGCGTTTGGAAAGTACAATTTGGCAACCAATAGAGACAATCCCTGCCCACAAGGGGCTCACAGTCTAGAAGGGGGAGATAGGCAACAAAACAAGTAAACAGACATCAACAGCATCAATATAGACAGAATTATAGATCTACACATATCATTAATACAAATATGCACTTCTACACACAAGTGCTGTGGATGGGGGAGGGGGCAGGGCAAAGGGAGGGAGTCGGGGTGATGGGGAAGGGAGGGGGAGCAGAGGAAAAGGGCTTAGTTTGGGAAGGCCTCCTGGAGGAGGTGAGTTACTTTTCATTCTCTCGCTTTTTCCGTTTTCCCTGCCTCCCCATTTTTCTCATATCCTTATACTTGGTTGCTTCCCCAACCTGTCACTTCCCTTAATGTCCTGTCTCCCTGCAATGGACTGTAAGCTCCTTGAGGGAAAGGATCATAGCTGCTTCCACTACAGTACTCTCCCAAGTGCTTAGTTCAGTGCTCTGCACAGAGCAAGCACTCAATACATATCATGGATTGACCGATTGATCCTAGCATGTCCCTCTACCCCAGTTGTTTGCCTGTTTCTCGTCCATGTGCCGGCGCTTCTCCACATTGGTCTATCTAGGTGTCTATGACCTAATGCCCTGTGCGTCTCTCCACACAGGTGTAAGCCCCTGAGTATGTACGTGCATTAACACACGGGGAATAAGCATGGCTGCGTGGCTGAAGCATCGGCAAGGCCAGGGCCACAAGATTTACCATCTGCCCGTTTCCTGCTCTACAGAGTTGGAAGTGCTCCCACGCCACTGTGGCTCGGGTCGGAGTGGAAGGAACAAGGAGGTGACAGGGGTAGTTTGTGTGGTCACACTGCACTGCCATTGTTTTGGCGAGCCCGGGCTGTGCTATGCCGTGCCTCTATCGGTTCACGGTTCTGATGGTGGGGGTGGGAGGAAGGGATTTCAACAGAACAATGCCAATCTGTGTTTGCAGGGAGGAGGGGACGAAGACAGGGTGGCGGAAGACCTGAGGCTCAAGTCGGTTTCTGTCCATCACTTGCTCCGGTAGGAAACGGTAGCGTGGCCCAGCAGCTTAGTGGAAAGAGCACGGGCTTGGGAGTCAGAGGTCCTGGGTTTGGATAACGACTCTGCCGCTTGCCGGCTGTGTGACTTTGGGCAAGTCACTTCACTTCTCTGGGCCTCAGTTGCCTCATCTGTAAAATGGGGACTGGGACTGTGAGACCCTCGTGGGACAACCTGATAACCTTGTATCTGCCCCTGCGCTTAGAACAGTGATTGGCACATAGTAAGCGCTTAACAAGCACCATCATTCCCCCGTTTACACTGTGAGCCCATTATTGGGCAGGAATTTTCTCTATCTGTTGCCGAACTGTCCATTCCAAGAGCTTATTACAGTGCTCTGCACATAGTAAGCGCTCAATAAATATTATTGAATGATTGAATGAATGAAATGTGGCTTCTACGCTGCAGTGGCAGAGAGGTGGACAGAGGGAAGCAACCACTCCCCAGCTCCTCCCTCCCTCCTCCTCCCAAACTCGACTTCGGCTCCAGTTCCTTTTCAACTCTTCCCACCTTGACTTCTCACTTGCGATATTCCCTCAGCCAGGAACTCCCTGCCTCCTGGAAAATCTGCTCTATCTTCAAAGACTCACTAAGGTCCCGCTTTCCAGGAAGCCATCCTCCGTTAATTCACAACATCCCAGATACATGTCAAGCCGACATCCCCCCCACACCTTTAACACTTTCCTCAGCAAGTAGGCTCATTGATGTATTTATATAACCAGTAGGTGCTCAACACATACCATTACTTGGCTGATGTATTATTTGTATCTTCACTTATTTATCTGGCTGTGTCAACCTGATTTGTCTGTAACTACTTCTTCCTACCATGCTTCGTTCCGCCTCCTGGTCTTTGTAAATTATTAGACTGTAGGCTCCTCGAGATTAAGGAAGGGGTGTCTTCTATTGAATTCTCCCAAGTGCTTAACAGAGTGCTCTGCACTCAGGAGGCACTTTGTTATGGCACTTAAATACCACAGATTGAATTCCTCAGGGTATTAGGCCCCTCGGGAGTCTCTCTACCTCTGGCATAGCACAATGCCAATTGAATGACTTACTGAAACAGGTGAATTGAAGAGGAATGGCACAAAGAATGCTCTGGTCAAAGAAAGTAGTATTACTATTTATTGAGCACCAACTGAATGCCATGAGACTACATGTGAGGCAGTTTCCCTGGTCATTAGAGAAGCAGCGTGGCTGAGTGGAAAGAGCCCGGGCTTGGGAGTCAGAGGTCATGGGTTCGTGCCCTGGCTCTGCCCCTTGTCAGTTGTGTGACTGTGGGCAAGTCACTTCACTTCTCTGTGCCTCAGTTCCCTCATCTGTAAAATGGGGATGAAGACTGTGAGCCTCACGTGGGACAACCTCATTCCCCTGTATCTACCCCAGCGCTTCGAACAGTGCTCTGCATGTAGTAAGCGCTTAACAAATACCAACATTATCATCACTATTATTATTATGTAATTTAGAAACGGCAGTCCTAGAAGCAATCTATAAACAGGAATATCATACTTTAAAGAGGGAAAACTTATAATATTTCAGAAAGATACCTGATCAACAATGGAAAGATGTCGTGCTTCCTCTAATTTACTCTGTAATACTGGATTTGGGTGTATGGCCTCCGGAGACAAGTACGGTCTGTATCCCGATAACATGTACGAAAGGCAAATGCCTGAAGGCCCATTACCTAGAAAAGGTTCACGCGTTATTATCCTGTGGGACAAAAGCAGGCAAAGCTGGCTTTATTGTAACTGCTAACATTTATAGCTGGGACAGCAAAACATCAGGAAAAAACATCTGGACACATCAGCTAGAAGTTCAGCACAGGCAGAAATTTTAAAACTAAAAATTTTCAAGAAGTTGTTTCTGAACAGGTGGAAAAACTTTCATTTTAAAAAAAGTTTTCCACCATCTTTTACTTTTAAAATTGAAGACTGCATTTGCTTTTAGGTTTGCTTCAGGCTTTGGAGCAATTCAGCTAGAAGGGTTATCTTGCCAGGACACTCAGTCAAACCTCAGACCCAGATCTGGGAGCATAAACACAGGTCACCATCATTCTGAAGGTGTCATTTGACCGAAAAACTCAAGATTGATTCATTTATCCTTCCCACTACCATTTTTTGGAACACTTACTTTCACGTGGGCAGAGGACATAAAACAAGTAAAATATGTCTGTCATTTAGGAAACAGCAACGTTGTTTATGAAAAAAAGGGGGACATTACAAAAGTGAAACAGACAGCCTATGAACTTGGGTATGTCCCACACTGCTTATCTTCAGGTTGTCCTTGGAGAGAGGAAACTGCCAAAATGTCCCATGGAAGATTGCCTACCAAAAATTCAAGGAAGAGTAAACTTGCCTCTTGTTACCTCCTAAAATTAAAATATCTATCGAGAGATATCTAATGTGAAATCAAGCCTGGTGATCTCCATTCACATATTTAAACAGATCAGCCTCTTGGAATTACCTCAGTGCTCTGCTGGGCTTGGCACGAAGCCACCATGTAATAAATACCATTATCACGATGATGAGGAGGAGGATGATTATACCACATTCAGCCTGGAATTTCCTGGGCTAAGGGGGAGTAACTCCTCTCAGGGTCGCTCCTGGAGAGTTTCCAGTACTCTACCAGTCTTGACTACGGGTGAGACAGTCAAGCAGAGGCACATCCATTCCATTCTTAGCTTGGGCAGTAGCTAGCAAGTGGAAGGCAACCTGCTACAAGTCAGAACTCACCCGTGCTAGGCAGCAGCGGCAGGGGAGAGAGTCGAGGGCGGAGACTCAAGTTTACCACACCGAAGGAGGTAATGGTCAACCGCTTCTGTATACTGACCGAGAAAACTCTATGGGTACACTACTAGAACGACTGCAGATTGAGGTGGGGTGTCCTGGGAGAGATGTGTCCATGGCGTCGCTATGGGTCGAAGACCACTCGACGGCATAAGACAAGATGGGGGAGTGAAGGGAGAAAAGGTTTCTCCCGGCACCGAGCAGGAAAGGAGAGAGTAACCCCTGCAACTCCAGGGACATATCTTCCAGTGGGTTTCAAACACTGGAGAATGTGGGTACCTTTGAGGGTCCAGGCAAACAGTTTCTGTTGTATTGTTGCACTGTACTCTCCCAAGTGCTTAGCACAGTGCTCTGCACACAGTAAGTGGTCAATAAATACGACTAACCGTTTCCCCGGAAATGCTGTTTAGTGTTTGAACTGTTCTTCAGGCGCCTATGTAATTACAGGCATGTGTAATTACAGGATTGTCAAGGTTTCGAGAGCTGAAGTTTTTCCATGTATGTGAGGCTTGCCTCCCCAACTTTAGTTGGATTGTAAGTGACTCCTGTTTTCATACTACACTCCCCAGCACCTCCTCTAGTGACTAGTCCATTTCACAGAACCTGGAAGAAACCATTCTGATGGGGAGGAAGGAGGAGGATGGCGGCTGTCCCAAGAGCTACGGAACATCCACTAGACAAACTCACCGACTATTACCACTGGCAAAGTGAGTGACGACTCTTCAGGCAAAGTGATTCCTTCCACTAAGGGCATTGCTTGGACTTTTCCCACCCGGCTGTCACCAATGTAGTGCGCTAAGGAATTCAAAATCTGCTCTTCGGCTTCCTGGGCGCTGTATTTCCTTCAAGGAGAAAAGAATTGAGTAATGAAAAAAATTATTGAACCTTTATTTTATATTCAGCTGTAATGAATGCTTCCCAACTGTAAAAACAGGGGAAAAAAAACCCCTATTATTTACTCTTGGTTAGTATCAACCAATGAACAGTTTTTACTGAGCAATTACTGCGGGAAAAGTATGTGAGTTTTAATCCTGGCTCCGCCACGTGTCTGCTGTGGGACCTTGGGCAAGTCACTTCACTTCTCTGGGCCTCAGTTACCTCATCTGTAAAATGGGAATGGAGACTGTGAGCCCCATGTGAGACCAGGATTGTATCTAACCCGATTTGCTTGTATCCACCCCAGTGCTTAAGTACAATGCTCTGAACACAATAAGCACTCAATAAATACGACTGAATAATTAAGTGCTTAAATACCACAATTATTACCAGTAGTAGTAGTACGTTTGGGATAGTACAATATAAGAGAGTTGGTTTCCTGCCCAAAATGAGCTTATAGTCTAAAGGAGGAGACAGACATTAATAGAAATAAATAGATCATAGATATGTACTTAAGCACTGTGAGACTTAAGGGTGAATAAAGAGTGCAAGTGCAAGGGTGACAGCAGAAGGGAGTGGGAGAAGATGAAATGAGGGCTTAGACACGGAAGGACTTTGGGAGAGTATGTGCCGGTTGGGTTGAGTGATCATCTGCCATATAGAGAGAGGGTGGGTGTTCCAGGCCAGAGGCAGGACGTGAGCGAGAGGTCATCAGCAAGATAGACCAGACTGAGGTACAGTTGGCAGTTGGCATTAGAGGAGTGGAGTGTGTGGGGCTGCGTTGTAGAAGGAAATCAGAGAGGTAAGGTAGGAAGGGCCCATGGTGATTGAGTGCTTTAAAGCCATTGGTGAAGGGTTTCTCTTTGCTGCAGAAGTTAACTACTGGAGGTTCTTGAAGAGTGGGGAAACACGGACTGGACGGTATTGTAGAAAAATGATCTGGGCCACAAAGTGAAGTACGGACTGAAGTGAGGAGATAGGAGGCAGGAAGGTCAGCAAGAGGCTGATGCAGGAATCAAGGTGGGATGGGATAAGTGCTTAGAATATTATATTGTAGTATTTCTTAAGTGCTTACTCTGTGCCACACACTGTTCTAAGCACTTGGATATAAGATCAACCAATCAACTGTACTTATTGAGTGCTTACCGTGTGCAGAGCACTGTACACTTGGGAGAATACAAGTGTGGGAGAGTTGATAGCCACATTCCCTGCCCATAAGACAATCGGGTCAGACACAGTCCCTGTCCCACATGGGGCTTAAAGCCTGCTACTTAAGCGCTGTGGGATTGAAAGACGGGTGAATAAAGAGTGCAAATAGCATTCATCCACCCTCTCTATATACGGCAGATGATCACTCGCCCAACCGGCACATCCTCTCCAAAAGGCCTTCCCTGCTTAAGCCCTCATTTCCTCTTCTCCCACCCCCTTCTGCTGTCACCCTTGCACTTGCACTCTTTATTCACCCCTTCTGCAGTCCCACAGTGTTTAAGTACATATCTATAACCCATTTATTTCTATTAATGTCTGTCTCCTCTAAGTAGGAGGGAGAAAAGGTAATTTATCTGAGATAAGGAAGCTGAGGCAGAGAAAAATTGAGTCATTTGCCTATGGTCACAGAGCAGGCAAGTGGCCGAAGCGGGACTAGAACCCAGGTCCTCTGGCAGCCAGATCCATGCACTTTTCTTCCTATGGCCACGCAGCTTCTTTTTTTTCTTTTTTTGAAATTAACTGGAATTCTATAAATATTTCACTGCAGCTCATTAAAATCTAAATAATTAGTTATAAAGCCGGTGCCTTTCCTATGCTGTTTGTACTTCTACTGTGCTTCTAGAATAAACTCCATCTCCTTTTAAAATAGACACTACAAGAACACTAGGACAATTAACTGCCATTTAAATCAGCTAACAGGAAATACTTTAAGGATACGAGTCAAATCGTTAACATTCTGATTCTTACCAGGAATAATAATAATGACGATGGTATTTATTAAGCACCGATTATGTGTCAGGCACTGTTATACACACTGGGGTAGATACAAGCTAATCAGGTTGGACACAGTCCCTGTCCCACATGGGGTTCCCAGTCTTAATTCCCATTTTCCAGACGAGGTAACTGAGGCCCAGAGATGTGAAGTGACTTGCCCAAGGTCACCCAGGAGACAAGTGGCAGATCTGGGATTAGAACCCAGGTCCTTCAGACTCCCAGGCCCGTGCTCTATTACACTAGGCCACTCTGCTTCTCGGTGAAGTAGGATTAAGAAGCACACGAGTCAAAACGAATGAATTAAGCAACCTCTGCCTTCCGTCTGATCGCTGAAGAATATATTAGTGACTCTTTCCTTTCTGTAAATTGCTGAGTTCTGTCATTGGTCCAGTGGAAAGAGTGCTGCTCTGGGAATCCAGGGGATCCGGGTAGTACCCCTGCTTCCACCTGTAATGCCTCCTCATGGGGCAAAGACCAGGAGCCACACCCCGGCCTGCCTACTCTCTTGTCGGACTCTGTACCCCAGAGAGAAAGTGATTGGCCAAGGAAGATGGTGCGATTGGCCCCGGGCAGGCTACTAGCACCATTTAGGTCGATTCCTAGCACCACTTGAGTCAATTCCTGCACCACTTGGGTCAATTCCTCCGTGCTGGCTCTCCCATCCCTGACACTTCATCATTACATACGGCCACCTTGACTCGCTCCCAAGAATTGGCTGACGTTTTTGACAAACGCTCAAGATAACGAATATTTCAAAATAAGGAAAATGATGTTACTGGGCTCAGGGCCTGCGCTGAAGATGAAAGTTTGCTTCAAGGATTCTGAAATTCCAGTTCTGAATGTTGTCCAAGGATCAAAAACACATCTCTACAAATCATTTGAGAGGAAAATCTGCCCTTCGGCGATTTTGACTGTTGACTGTAGATCAAAAATAGCCTATTTTCTTAAAATCTCCAATTAACAAGCTATATA
Source organism: Ornithorhynchus anatinus (assembly GCF_004115215.2). Classification (NCBI taxonomy): domain Eukaryota; kingdom Metazoa; phylum Chordata; class Mammalia; order Monotremata; family Ornithorhynchidae; genus Ornithorhynchus; species Ornithorhynchus anatinus. The sequence goes on along the minus strand of NC_041731.1, from coordinate 53,989,165 downwards.
AATCAAACACAAATACTCTTTAATAGAAGCAGTAAGATTTAAGGTACACCAAATCAAGTTGGGCAATTAAAACATAAATCATATATATCTATATATCTCTCTCTATATAGATATATACACACACAATCACATACTACTACTTTTCTAAATCTGTTTTTCCAAAATCACACAATTATATGGTTTGTACTGGCAGTCATTTTAAAAGCTCTCATAAAACACTGGGTATTTTAGATTACAAGATCGTTGTAGGCAGGGAACGTGTCTACCAATTCTGTTGTACTGTCTCTCCCAAGTGCTAAGAACAGTGCTCTACACACAGTAAGCACTCAAATGCGACTGATTGATTGCAAAAGGAGAATGAAAACAACGTGCTAAACTCTGCTAAAGCTACCAATTTGTTCAGGAATTCAGTCACCATCTCAAGAGCTTAGTGGGGCACCCTTAGTTACCTGTTCAGTCATTCATTCAATTGTATTTATTGGCACTTCCTATGTGTAGAGCACTGTACTAAGCACTTAGGAGAGTACACTAAAGCAAACAGATGCATTCCCCGTCCACAACAAGCTTACACTCTGGGGGGAGGGGGGACAGACATTAATATAAATAGATTATGGACAGGTACATAAATGCTGTGGGCTGGGGTGAATTAAGGGAACAAGTCGGGGCAACATAGAAGGAAGTGAGAGAAGAGGAAAGGAAGGCTTAGTCAGGGAAGGCCTCTTGGAGGAGATGTGCCTTCAAAGGCTTTTGTGGGGAGGGGAAAATAACTGTCTGTCGGATTTGAGGAGGGAGGGCATTCCAGGCCAGAGGCAGGGCATGGGTGAGGGGTCGGCAGCAAGATAGACGAAATCGAGGTATCGGGAGAAAGTTAGCATTAGAGGAGCAACGTGTGTAGGCGGGGTTGTAATAGGAGAGTAGCGAGATGAGGAAACAGAGGGCAAGGTGAAGAATTTTTGTTTGATACAAAGGTGATAGGCAACCACTGGAGGTTCTTGAGTGGAGGAAACATGTCCTGAAAGTTTTTTGTAGAACTATGATCTGGGCAGCAGAGTGTAGTATGAAGTAGAGAAGCAGCCCGGCCTAATGGCAAGGGCATGGGCTTGGGAGTCAGAGGACGTGGGTTCCAATCCCGGCTCCGCTACTTGTGTGCTGTGTGACCTTGGGCAAGTTGCTTCACTTCTCTGGGCCTCATTTACCTCATCTGTAAAAATGGGAATTAAGACTGTGAGACCCACATGGGACAGTCTTGTATCTACCCTAGCACTTAGAACAGTGCTTGGCACATAGTAAACGCTTAACAAATACCATAATAATAATAATGTTGGTACTTGTTAAGCGATTACTATGTGCAGAGAACTGTTCTAAACGCTGGGGTAGATACAGGGTAATCAGGTTGTCCCACATGAGCTCACAATGTTAATCCTCATTTTACAGATGAGGTAACAGGCACAGAGAAGTTAAGTGACTTACTCAAAGTCACACAGCTGACAAGTGGAAGAGCCGGCATTCAAACCCATGACCTCTGACTCCCAAGCCCGGGCTCTTTCCACTGAGCCATGCTGCCCCCAATAATGGAGTGGGGAGACACAGGAGGCTGGGAGGTCAGAAAGTAAGCTGCCACAGTAATCAAGGCAAGATAGGACAAGTGACTGTATTAATGTAGTAGCAGTCTGGATGGGAAGAAAGGGCGAATTTTAGCGATGGTATGAAAGTTGAACCGACATGTTTTAGGAATGGATTGAAAATGTGGGCTGAATTCATTCATTCAATAGTATTTATTGAGCGCTTACTATGTGCAGAGCACTGTACTAAGCGCTTGGAATGTACGATTCGGCAACAGATGGAGATAACCCCTGTCCAATGACGGGAGAGGAGTCAGGATAACGCCAAGGTGACGGGCTCTTGAGACAGAAAAGGATGGTGGTGCCGTTCACAGTGATGGAAAAGTCAGGAGGAGGACAGGGTTGGGATGGGATGCTAAAGAGTTCTGTTTTGGACATGTTAAGCTGGAGGTGACAGCAGGATATCCACAAAGAGATGTGTCTTGAAGGCAGGAGCAAATGCGAGGCTACAGAGAGGGATAGCAATCAGGGCTGAAGGCACAGATTTGGGCAGCATCCTCATACGAGTGGTAGTTGGTAGTTGAAGCTGCGGGAGTGAGGAAGCTGCAGGAGTGAGGAAGCTGCGGGAGTGAGGAAGCTGAAGTCGTGGGAGCGAATGAGTAAGCTGCGGGAGTGAGGAAGCTGAAGTCGAGGGAGCGAATGAGTTCTCCAAGGGAGTGAGTATAGATGGAGAATGGCAGGGGACCCAGAACTGAACCTTGAGGGACACCCGCAGTTGGGGGCTGGGAGGCAAGAGGAGGAGGCCTGCGAAGGAGACTGAGAATGAGCGGCCAGAGAGATAAGAGGAGAACCAGGAGAGACCAGTGTCAGTGAAGCCGAGGTTGGATAATGTTTCCAGAAGGGGGTGGTCGACACTGTTGAAGGCAGCTGGTCTGGCACTGTTGATGTCATCATACGGATTGCCCCAGTTCCTTTCAGGCATTCAAGTACTGGATGGTAAGTGAATAACTAAAATTTTTCTCTGGTCTTAGCCCTTAGGTATGCCTACTCTCCCTCCCACTAATAAACCACATCTCTACTGGATACTGTGCAATAACAGTAATAGTCATTGTATTTATGAAGTGCTTCCTATGTACCAGGCACTGTACTAAGCGCTGGGGCCGACATGAGGTGACTGAGTTGGACAAAGTCCCTGTCCCACAAAGAGCTCACAGTCTTCATCCCCCTTTTCCAGATGAGGTAACTGAGGCCAGGGGAAGTGAAGCGATTTGCCCAAGGTCACAGAGCAGACAAGTGACGGAGCGGGGATTAGAACCTAGGTCCTTCTGACTCCCAGGCCCGTGCTCTATTCACTGCGCCACTACAACTTCACCTAACTTTTTAGCAGTAGCAGCAGGTGAGTATTATTGACGGGTGCGGATTTCATTTTAGTCACTGTAGTGAAGCAGCACGGCCTATATTGGATAGAGCCCGGGGCTGGGAGTCAGAAGGACCTGGGTTCTAATTCGGAATGCCTCCATCACTTGTCTGCTGTAGATAACCTTCGGTAAATCACTTCTCTTCTCTGTAGCTCAGTTACCACATCTGCAAAATGGGTATTAGGACTGTGAGCCTCATGTGGGACAGGTACTGTGTCCAACCCGATTTGTTTGAATCCACTCCAGGGTCTAGTACAGTGACTGGTACTTAACCCAAACCACACTTATTTTTACTATGAAGCACTTAGGTATGATTTGTTATGCCTATTTTGTTATGGTTAGAAATATAAAATTGATTTGGAGTAAAAGAGAAAAAAAACATACAGAAAATATATTTCACTGGTTGTCATATAAGAATGAAACCAAGACTTGGGCTAGCATAATTCCTTCACAATATGACTGAGAAAAGAAAACCAAACCCACAGGAGTTCATTTCTAATACTGAATTGCTGAATGTTGTATTGTGCAATTGTACCATACCCTCCCAATACCTAAGTTAAAAATGCCATTTTTTCTATGTTAAATATTTGTGTTTTATAGGATCAATGGGTGCTTTAATCTTTTCTTTTTTTCCCTGATTTGGATAAATTACTACTTACAGTCTACAGGGGCAGACACTTTGAATGTGCATTTAAACTAGGGGCTTTCTACATTTGGCCTATTCTCAAATAGGGGGTTGGCCTATTCTCTTGGCCAACTCCCTCCTACCCTTCAAAGGACGAAAACAGTATTTTCTACATGTAAAGGCTCTTTCCTGTCAGGACTCATCACCCCACAGATTTCCCAACAGGTTAACACCCTTAACATTTCTGAACCCAACTGATTGCCTCCATTACCTTTCAACTTTAAAACTCTCAAGATTATATCTTAGTAGAGTAGTAGTCGTAATATTATTTAAGTGATTATTGTGGAGGACTGTCCTAGGCCCTGGGAAAGAATACCTAGGTGGGAATTAGATCTAGTACGAGAAGCCGCGTGGCTTAGTGGAAAGAGCACAGGCTTGGGAATCAGAGGTCGAGGGTTCGAATCCCAGATCTGCCACTTGTCAGCAGTGTGACTCTGGGCAAGTCACTTCACTTCTTTGGGCATCAGTTCCCTCATCTGTAAAATGGGGATTAAGACTCTGAGCCCCACGTGGTACAACCTGATAACCTGGCATCTACCCTAGCGTTTAGAACAACACTTGGCACATAGTAAGCGTTTAACAAATACCATCATAATTATTATCTCGTCTCTGTCCCTTGGAGAGCCCCCAGTCTAAAAAAGCTACAAATGGGCAACAAGATAGACTGTAGTTAGACACGGAGACCTAGAGGAGGATGGAGAATTCTTCCTCCTGCTTTGGCTCTTAAATTTCTGTTGACTAGTTGCCCCTGAAGTGCAGGACTGAATTGTGCCGACCCGTAAAGCGACTCCAGCGAACTTCCCGAGGTTATTATTTCAATACAAAAAACGTTTCGAATAAGCACCTGATATATTTTTGTCATCCGGGCTCAGCTGAATAAAATAATGCCCTCTAACCTCTTTCTGGCCTACCACTATATCCTTTCTCCTAGTTTCTAGAATTCTAAAGTTTAGATGAACAGGCGACTTTTAAGGCCAAAAACGGATGAATATTCTTGCAAAAAAGCAACCCAAAGGGTCAAACCCGTAATAACCTTTTTTTTTTTCCTTTCAGATCGGTAAACTGAAAAGCTGCTCCTCCGTAACCGTGCGCCAGGGACGGGTGTGGGGCACATGATTTTAACCCGGCCACGAACTCGTTATTTACTGACCGCCTTTCCTGGGCGCTGACTGTGCGCAAAGCACTCTCCGAAGCGCTCGTCGGCCTACTGCTCATAGCCTTGCCGGCCCGGGTAAACTTTTCTGGTGGTATGGTGATGCCCCGCAGTCAATGAGAAGGGGGCTGGTCACCAGGCCTGGGGCCCGGGCGGCAGGGGTCTCGGGTGAATCGGGGAGCCCAGCGTGGCTGGGGGGGCAGATGGATGAGGGGATGATCTGTTGCCTAATGTACATTCCAAGCGCTTAGTACAGTGCTCGGCACACAGTAAGCGCTCAATAAATATAACTGAATGAATGGGACGGACTAATAATAATAATAATGTTGGTATCTGTAAAACGCTTACTATGTGCCAAGCACCGTTCTAAGCGCTGGAGTAGATACAGGGTAACCTGGTTGCCCCACGCGGGGCTCACAGTCTCGGTCCCCATTTTACAGATGAAGGAACTGAAGCCCAGATAAGTTAAGTGACTTGACCAAGGTCACCAAGCGGACAAGTGGCAGAGTTGGAATTAGAACCCACAACCTCTGACTCCCAAGCCTGGGCTCTTCTTTCCACTAAGCCATGCTGCTTCTCTCCTGGGAGTATTACTTTACTAAGAGCACAGCAGCACTAAAGCATTGTGGTCTAGTCGGTACAGCAGGGGCCTAGTTGTCAAAAGGACCAGAGTTCCAATCCCCCCTCCGCCCTTTCTCTGCTGTGTGACCTTGGGCAGGTCACTTTACTCTTCAGTGACTTGGTTCCCTTCTCTGTAAAATGGGGATAAGGACTGCGAGCCCCACAGGGGACAGGGACCGATTAACCCCTATCTACCCCCGAGCTTACCAGAGTGCCTGGCATGTAGTAAATGGGAAGCAGCATGGCTCAGTGGAAACAGCACGGGCTTGGGAGTCAGAGGTCATGCGTTCGAATCCCGGCTCTGCCACTTGTCAGCTGTGTGACTGGGCGAGTCACTTCACTTCTCTGTGCCTCAGTTCCCTCATCTGTAAAATGGGGATGAAGACTGTGAGTCTCACGTGGGACAACCTGAATACCCTGGATGCACCCCGGCACTTACAACAGTGCTCTGCACATAGTAAGCGCTTAACAAATACCAACATTATTATTATGATTATTATTAAATGCTTAACAAATACCATTTTTTTTGTTTAAAAAAAAGGTGGCAGAGGCAGGATGCGAACCCAGGTCCTCGTGCCTCCCAGGCCCATGGTCTCTGCATTAGGATCTTCTTCCTCCCCGACCCGGCCCCGCTGACCCCTGCCCGGCCCGGGACTCACCTGAAATGAGCGGCCAAAGAGCAGCGGCAGCACCACACGGGCATCGGGCGCCGCGGGATGTGCCAGCGGGACCGGGCAAGGTCGGACAGACAGGACGGTGCGGGCCACAAGGACCGGACAGGACGGTGCGGGTCAGCAGGACCGGACAGGCCGGTGCGGGTCAGCAGGACCGGACAGGATGGTGTGGGGCAGCAGGACCGGACAGGATGGTGCAGGGCAGGCCGGTGCGGGTCAGCAGGACCGGACAGGATGGTGCGGGTCAGCAGGAGCGGACAGGACGGTGCGGGGCAGCAGGACCGGACAGGACGGTGCGGGCCAGAAGGACCGGACAGGACGGTTAGGGTCAGCAGGACCGGACAGGATGGTGTGGGGCAGCAGGACCGGACAGGATGGTGCAGGGCAGGCTGGTGCGGGTCAGCAGGACCGGACAGGATGGTGCGGGTCAGCAGGAGCGGACAGGACGGTGCGGGTCAGCAGGACCGGACAGGATGGTGTGGGGCAGCAGGACCGGACAGGATGGTGCGGGGCAGGCCGGTGCGGGTCAGCAGGACCGGATAGGACGGTGCGGGTCAGCAGGAGCGGACAGGACGGTGCAGGGCAGGCCGGTGCGGGTCGGCAGGACCGGACAGGATGGTGCGGGGCAGCAGGAGCGGACGGGCCGGTTGGGGGCGGGCAGCAGGCCCGGACGGGCCCGGGCAAGACGGTTTGGGGCGGCAGAGGCGCAGGCCGGGGCGGGAGCCGGTGCCCGCGGGGGTCTCCGGGGGCCGCGGCTCGTCCTCCCCCTGCCCCCCGCTCCCCCTGCAGCCCCCAGCCCCCGGCCCCCGCCCCGGCCCGGCCGTTAGCGCTGGCGCCCGGCCCCTCCTCCGGCCCTCGGCCACGAACGGCGGCGGCTGGCGGGCGGGCGGGCGGGCGAGCGGGCGGCGGAGCCCAGAGCACCGGAAGGCTGCGGGCCCGGCGAGGGGAGGAGCCGGCACCGGGGCGGGGGCGGGGGCGGGACCGGGGCCGGGCCGGGGCGGAGGAAGAAAGGCGCTTCCGTCCCGGGATCCGCCCCTTGCTCTCCCCGCCGGGACCGGGCCGGGGCCGGGGCCGGGGCCGGGGCCGGGCCCGGGCCGCACGGGCCCTGCATCCCCTCCAGACACACACCGCCCCACCTCCTCAGAGCCGCCGCTTCTTCTCTCTCTATACACTATTTAGATATATGATACACACACAGCTGCACAACCCCAAGCATGGATTTGCAGCACATCGCACTCTTCCACACACACAGCTGCACGACCCCAAGCGTGGATTTGCAGCACTTCGCGCAACCCCAAGCATGAATTTGCAGGACATCGCACTCATATACACATATATATATATTATATATGATATATACGCATATGTATATGCTTGGGGTTGTGCAAGGGTGTGTGTGTATGTGTTATACATATAGCATATATATAGAAGAATATATACATGTATACTTCTATATGTATGCTAAGCTATATACATGTATATATTCTATATGTATGCTAAGCTATATACATGTATATATTCTTCTATATATATATATGCTATATGTATAACACACACACACACCCTTGCACAACCCCAAGCATGAATTTGCAGCGCATCTCTCTCACACACACACATACATATATATTCTCTTTCTCCCTCTATATATTTGTATAATACACACACACACACACACCCCTGCACAACCCCAAGTATGAATTTGCAGCACACACACACACACACACACACACACACACACGAGAAGCAGCGTGGCTCAGTGGCAAGAGGCCGAGTTTGGGAGTCAGAGGTCGTCGGTTCTAATCTCGCCTCCGCCGCTCGTCAGCTGTGTGACCTGGGGCAAGTCACTTAACCCATCTGTAAAATGGGGACGAAGACTGTGAGCCCCACGTGGGACAACCTGATGACCCTGGATCTCCCCCAGCGCTCAGAACGGTGCTCGGCACATAGTGAGCGCTCAACAAACACCAACATCATTATTACACGGAGCTGCACAACCTCAAGCATGGATCTGTGGCACATTACACCCATGCACACACACACACACACACACGCACAACCCCAAGCGTAAATTTGCATCACATCGCACCTTTCTACACACACACACACACACACACACACAGAGCTGCATAACCCCAAGCATGGATTTGCAGCACATCGCACATATATATATTCTTTTTTATATGCACATATTCTTATATATATTCATATATATAATACTCACACCCCCAAGCATGAATTTGCAGCACATCACACATATATAAATCCTCGTGTATATATAGTCTTATTTATATATATGTATAATACACACAACCCCAAGCATGAATTTGCAGCACATCGCACATATATATTCTCATATATATATTCTCATATAGTCTTAGTCTTATATTCTCATATAGTCTTAGTCTTATATTCTCATATAGTCTTATTTATATATTTATGTATTTGCAGCACATCGCACATATATATTCTCATATATATATTCTCATATATATATTCTCATATAGTCTTAGTCTTATATTCTCATATAGTCTTATTTATATATATAATACACACAACCCCAAGCATGAATTTGCAGCACATCGCACTCTTCTACACACACACACACCTCCCCACCCCCCACTCCCTAGGCCCGGAAGGATGAAAAGAGGGATGCGCAACTGCTGGTTGCCGATAGCTCGGAAATGGATTTGTCAAATTTAGGCCGGAGATACCGATGGTTTCCAATAGTTAGAAAACTGATTTTTTCCCCCCTTGTTGAAAACCGAGATATCATCTGAAGCATAATGGTTGGGCTGAAGGTTTGATTCGGGTAACCCTCGAGGCGAAATGGAAAAATTTTGAGTTTTATTTTTGCTTTTACAATTCGTATACAGTACCTGAAATGAAAGTAGACATTCACTCATTCGTTCAGTCGTATTTAATTGAGCGTTTGCTGTGTGCAGGGCACTGTAGTAAGCGCTTGGAAAGCACAATACAGCAATAAAGAGAAACATTCCCTACCCGTTTCTTTGGTAATAGTACCAATCTGGTGGTACAAATGGCTAAACGACCCCCTTACTAGTTTGGCATGCATAGTAATGTTAAGGCTTAGTTTAGGGTAGTACCGCCCTCCGATAGCAATCCAAAACTCAACTATATCCTGATTTTGGCCTTGAGGCAAGGATTCCTTATGAGCAAATATAATAATAATAATAATGTTGGTATTTGTTAAGCGCTTACTATGTGCAGAGCACTGTACTAAGCGCTTGGGATGAACAAGTCGGCAACAGATAGAGACAGTCCCTGCCGTTCGACGGGCTTACAGTCTAATCGGGGGAGATGGACAGACGAGAACAATGGCAATAAATAGAGTTGAGGGGAAGAACATCTCGTCAAAACAATGGCAACTAAATAGAATCGAGGCAATGTACAATTCATTAACAAAATAAATAGGGTAATGAAAATATATACAGTTGAGCGGACGAGTACAGTGCTGTGGGGATGGGAAGGGAGAGGTGGAGGAGCAGAGGGAAAAGGGGAAAAAGGGGGTTTAGCTGCGGAGAGGTAAAGGGGGGGTGGCAGAGGGAGTAGAGGGAGAAGAGGAGCTCAGTCTGGGAAGGCCTCTTGGAGGAGGTGAGTTTTAAGTAGGGTTTTGAAGAGGGGAAGAGTTTGGCGGAGGTGAGGAGGGAGGGCGTTCCAGGACCGCGGGAGGACGTGGCCCAGGGGTCGATGGCGGGATAGGCGAGACCGAGGGACGGTGAGGAGGTGGGCGGCGGAGGAGCGGAGCGTGCGGGGTGGGTGGTAGAAAGAGAGAAGGGAGGAGAGGTAGGAAGGGGCAAGGTGATGGAGAGCCTTAAAGCCTAGAGTGAGGAGTTTTTGTTTGGAGCGGAGGTCGATAGGCAACCACTGGAGTTGTTTAAGAAGGGGAGTGACATGCCCAGATCGTTTCTGCAGGAAGATGAGCCGGGCAGCGGAGTGAAGAATAGACCGGAGCGGGGCGAGAGAGGAGGAAGGGAGGTCAGAGAGAAGGCTGACACAGTAGTCTAGCCGTGATATAACGAGAGCCCGTAACAGTAAGGTAGCCGTCTGGGTGGAGAGGAAAGGGCGGATCTTGGCGATATCGTAGAGGTGAAACCGGCTGGTCTCGGTAACGGATAGGATGTGTGGGGTGAACGAGAGAGGCGAGTCAAGGATGACACCAAGATTGCGGGCCCGAGAGACGGGAAGGATGGTCGTGCCATCCACGGTGATAGGGAAGTCTGGGAGAGGACCGGGTTTGGGAGGGAAGATGAGGAGCTCAGTCTTGCTCATGTTGAGTTTTAGGTGGCGGGCAGACATCCAGAAAAATATGGAACGCTTCACGAATTTGCGTGTCATCCTTGCGCACTGTTCTAAGCACTGGGGGAGATACAGGGGAATCAGGTTGTCCCACGTGAGGCTCACAGTCTTCATCCCCATTTGACAGATGAGTAACGGAGGCACAGAGAAGTTAAGTGACTTGCCCACAGTCACACAGCTGACAGGTGGCAGAGTTGGGATTCAAACCCATGACCTTCGACTCCCAAGCCCGTCTCTTTCCACTGAGCCACGCTGCTTCTCTAGTATTTTCAGCAGTAATAGCAATAGTAGCATTTGATGAATGCCCTCTTAGGGCAGTGCAGTGAACTAGCCTATTGGAAATTTAATCAGGAAAAGCATATTGCAGGAGGTGGGATTTTTAGGAGGGCCATGAATGGGGGGAAGAGCCCTGGTCTGATATGGAGAGAGAGAGGACAGGAAGACTGTTGACCCACAAAAGAGATAAAACACAAACAGTTTACAGGGACCAGTAATTTAAGGAAACTCTGGAGGGGAGATGATGGCAATATCCCAGAATTATGTATATATATATATATATATATATATATATATATATATATATATATATGAGAATCCTTTATATAAAATATATAAATATATCAGAGACATCGGATATATACACATATATATGAGAATCCTTTATGTAAAAATATATAAATATATCAGAGATGTCTACCCTGATTAATTTTGCACCTTCACCTTTTGTGTGTGTGTATATATGTGATCCTTTTATCAGTGACCAAACTACACGATCGTCTTTGATGACAGTGGGGGCCCAATTCTGGGGCACCTTTGGTTTCCTTCCCCACCTCCTCTCCCTTGTCATCTTTTTGTAAATGTCTTTCCTGTGTTGCCAACATGCAACTATTTTATATCTAAACTGCATATAAGCAAACATATTATAGATCTCATTTGAAGATGGGAATTTTTAAAAAGGCTCTAAATGGGTAACACAGCCATTGCAGATTTAAGATGATTCATGAAGGCACAATTCTCTATTGGCAGTGAAAATTAAAAAAAGCACAACTTCTTGGGTGTTTGGGGGAGGGGTTTTCATTTAAAAAAAAGTTGGAGGGGGATGGAATTTGAGTGAGAGCCTAAAAATTCATATCCTATAGTTGTAGGTAGGGTTGACCTCCCAGCCTCTTGTCTCTCTCCACTATAGCCCATACTTGATTCTGCTGCCCAGATCATTTTTCTACAAAAACGTTCAGGACATGTTTCCCCACTCTTCAAGAAACTCCACTGGTTGCCCATCCACCTCCGCATCAAGCAGAAACTCCTCATCATTGGCTTTAAAGCACTCAATCACCTTGCCCCCTCCTACCTCACAGTAGTTGTACAGTCAGTTGTTGCTCAATAAATGTTACTGATTTGGAATGGGTTTTTCTTTGATGGGCTGGGGAGTGCAGGGCAAGAGAGGGCTGGTAAGGGGAGGTCACAAAGGGGCTGTATGGTTGCCCAAGGGGATCACCGCCACCAACCCGGCTATCTGTTGTCTCTTTGGTCACCGGCAGTCACAGGTTGGGTTTTTTTAATGATATTTGTTAAATGCTTACTATGTGCCAAGCACTGTTCCAAGAGCTGGGGTTGATACAAGCTAATCAGGTTGGACACAGTCCATGTCCAACACGGGGTTCACTGTTTTAATCCCCATTTTACAGATGAGGTAACAGAGGCCCAGATAAGTGAAGTGACTTGCCCAAGGTCACACAGCAGACAAGTGGTGGAGTCGGGATTAGAATCCAGGTCCTTCTGACTCACAGGCCCGGGCTCTATCCATTAGGCCACGCTGCTTCTCCCATTTCTCGCTGCCCCACAGTCCTGGGCAGAGTGAGAGCTTTCCCCTTCAGTGCCTGGCCACCTCCTCTTCCTCGTTTCATTCATTCATTCATTCATTCATTCATTCATTCATTCATTCATTCATTTATTCATTCGTATTTACTCAGTGCTTGCTATGTGCAGAGCACTGTCCTAAGCGCTTGGAATGTACAATACAGCAAAAGATAAGAGACGATCCCTGCCCAACAACAGGCTCACAGTCTAAACCGGGGAGACAGACAACAAAACAAAACAAGTAGTCAGGCGTCAATACCATCAAGATAAATAGAATCATAGATATAGACAGATCATTAATAAAATAGAGTAATAAATAATAGATACAAATAGGCACAAGTGCCGTGGGGAGGGGACGGAGGAAGAGCAGAGTGAGGGAGTAGGGGGAATGGGGAGGGGAGGAGGGGCAGAGGGAAAGGGAGGACTCAGTCTGGGAAGGCCTCCTGGAGGAGGTGAGCTCTCAGGAGGGCTTTGAAGAGGGGAAGAGAGTTTGGCGGAGGTGAGAAGGGAGGGCGTTCCAGGTCAGTGGTAGGACGTGGGCCAGGGGTCGATGGCGGGACAGGCGAGAAAGACGGACCGTGAGGAGGTGAGCGGCAGAGGAGCGGAGTGTAGGGGGTGGGCTATAGAAGGAGAGAAGGGAGGTGAAGTAGGAGGGGGCAATGGAGAGCACTAAAGCCAAGAGTGAAGAGTTTCTGTTTCAAGTGTAAGTTGATAGGCAACCACTGGAGGTTTTTGAGGAGGGGAATGACATGCCCAAAGCCTTTCTTTAGAAAGATAATCCGGGCAGCAGAATGAAGAATAGACTGGAATGGGGAGAGACAGGAGGATGGGAGATCAGAGAGGAGGCTGATGCAATAATCCAGTCGGGATACTATGAGAGCTTGTACCAGCACGGTAGCAGTTTGGATGGAGAGGAAAGGGCGGATCTTGGCGATGTTGTGAAGGTGAGACCGCCAGGTTTTGGTGACGGATTGGATGTGTGGGGTGAATGAGAGAGCAGAGCCATCAGTCTCATTCACCCTCCCAGCCATCACCACAACCAACCGAAAGTCAACTGAGCTCTGACATGGTGGAGGTAGGGGGTGGTGAAGGAGATAGACAGTTGGGGGTGGTTAGGAACTTTATGATTTTCAACACAACAGCTTTGGGTGGCAGAGCAGGTGGAAAGGAAAGGGGACTCTGCTTTCTTTTTGGATTTAATCAATCGTATCTTTCCTGCACTGCGTACATACATCCACTCATTCAATCTATTTATTCAGCGCTTACTATGTGCAGAATCCTGTACTAAGCACTTGGGAGAGTACAACAATGAAAAGTCACGTTCCCTGCCCACAACAAGCTTAGAGTCTCTAGAAGTAAAAAACACCATTCTTGCCTCAGCGTTTACAGTCCAATGGATAGGGCAGCCTAGGTTTCCTAGTGAGACTATCTGACCCTGCCTTTTGGGGTGGCGTTGTATGTCTTCAGACACTGATGATCTGTGGGCAGGAAATGTGTCTACCAACTCAGTTGTATTTTACTCTCCCAAATGTCTCGCACAGTGCTCTCCACACAATAACCAGCGTGGCCTAGTGAATGGAGCGTGGGTCCGGGAGTCAGATGGAACTGGGTTCTAATCCCAGCAACACCACGAATCTGCTGCACAACCTTGGACAAGTCACCTAATTTATCTGTGCCTCAGTTCCTCATCTGTAAAATGGGGATTAAGACTGTTAACCCCATGCTGGACGTGGACTGTGTCCAATCTGATTAGCTTGTATCTACCCAGCGCTTTGTACAGTGCTTGTCACATAGTAAGCGTTTAACAAATATCACAAAAAAGTAAGCAGTCCAAAAATACCATTGTTGATGATTATATATCTTGAGAAGCTATGCTTATGCACACAAGTGGAATAAATGAATAATAAAAAATAAGCATAACCCTCTGTGGGAAACAAGGCGATAAAGGACAACATCATATATCCGGCATATGGAAGGGAGTGATAAAATCAAAAACTTGGTATATAGAGAATCACCTATGTGAAAGTGGAAAGTTTACCTAAATTAGACAAAAGAAGGAATAAGGATGTCCTTTTGCATTTAAAAAAAATGGGCAATATCTAGAGTATCTCAGGATTAATTATCCCAGGCTTCAAATCCCCTAGAGACCAGAACAAGCTGACTGCAGTGTTCCAGAATGGTAGTTCGGTAACTCATTTTTCCTATACAGTCATTCCCCACTCATACTTTCTTCTCCCACCTTGGTCCTTCCAGAGATGATCCTTTCATAGGAGACACATCAGAAAGCTCTCCTTCATCCTTTGAAGGGTTTGTTGTTTATTGTCATGATTTTGTTACAATACTAGTAGTTGTTGTAGCAGCATTAGTAATAGTGATAACAGGGAATAATGGTACCTTAAGCGCTTACTATGTGCCAGGCACGGTACTAAACACTGGGGTGGATACAAGCAAATCCAGACGGACATGGTCCATGTCCCACACTGCGCTCATATTCTTCATCCCCGTTTTACAGATGAAGTAACTGAGGCACAGAGAAGTGAAATGGTAATAGTAATAGTAGTGTATACCCTGAGGCCTTTCAAGTAGATGGCAGAGGCAAAAGGCAGATCATTTAACTCAGGGGAGACAGCTGGAAATTGCTACGCATGCGGTAAACTACTCTTTGTTCTCCTGGCAGTTTTCATCTCTGAATCTGAGACAAATGGGCAAAAATAAAGTAGGGAGGGAACTGATAGGATCTCAGGATCAGATAAGAAAACTGGTAGTGACTGCTTTAGTAATTGGCCCAAGGTTTCATAATTCATAGATCGTGAGCCCCTCGAAGGACACGGTCCGTGTCTAATCCCCACTCTTTCCCGGGCCTTAATGGACAGTGCTTTGTAGACAGTGTTTAATAAATACTATTATTCCTAATAAATACTAATATTACTACTGCAATTTCTCAATGAGAGGGCAAGAGGGACGGAGAGGGAACAAAGAGAGACCATGTGCCCCAAACAGAACTTCTCCAATACCAACATATTCCCATCCATCTCACTGCCAACCTCTCACCCATGCCCTGCCTCTGGCCTGGAATGCTCTCCCTCTTCACATCTGACAGATAATCAATCACTCTCCCCACCTTCAAAGCCTTTTGTAAAAGCACATCACCTCCACGAAGCCTTCCTCGACTATGACCTCATTTCCTCTTCTCCCACTCCCTCTGCACTTGGATCTGCCCCCTTTACTGGGCTATTTCTGACCTGATTACCTTGTCTCCACCTCAGTGCTTAGCACAGTACCTGTCACATAGCAGGCGCTTAACCATAAAAATAAATGAGAGCTCATAAAAATGAGATCTCTTTATTCACCCCTCCCTCAGCACGCATCTATATATCAGTAATTTATATATATTAATGCCTGTATCCTCCTCTAGACTGTAAGCTCACTGTGGGCAAGCAACGCTTCTACCAACTCGGTCGTACTCTCCCAAGTACTTAGTATAGTGCTCTGCTCATAGTGAGTGCTCAATAAATACAGTTGATTGATTGATTCTCATCAGTCCTCCCAAATCCTTCTTTCCTGCCAACTTCCCTGACTCCATTGACAAGAGCAATAGATTAATCAACAAATGGCATTTATTGAGTGTCTTTTGTGTGCAAACCACTGTACTAATTGGTTGAGGAGCATAGTACAGTTACTAGTTATATTCCTACCCTCAAAGAATTTATATTCTCCTCCCTGTGAACTGAAGCCTTGTCCTTGATATCATTCTCAACTCCTCACTCCACTCTGCTCTCATGTCCAATCTCCTGCTAAATCAATCAGTCAGTCAATCAATGGTATTTACTGATTGCTTAATGTGTGCAGAGTCCTGTACTAAATGATTGGGAGAGCACAATGTAACCAACCCACAAAGCAATTACAGTCTAGAGGAGGAAGCTTGGCAACATTCTTGATTCCTCTCTCTCATTCAACCCCCATCTTCAATCTGTCACCAAATCCTATCAGTTTTACTTTCACATCATTGCTAAAACCTGCCCTTTCCTCTTCATCCAAACTGCTACCTCACTGATCCAAGAACTTTAAATCCCACCTGGACTCCGGCATCAGCTTCCTTGCTGACTTCCTTGCCTCCTGTCGCTCCCTAATCCAGTCTATACTTCACGCTGCTGCCCAGATCATTTTCTAGAAGCACTTTCAGTTCACAGCTCCGCACTCCTAAAAAACTTCCAGTGATTGCCCAGACACTTCCACATGAAACAGAAATTCCTTATCAACAGCTCTAAAGCCCTCAATCAGCTCACCCCTCCCATTTTAGCTCTGTGATTTCCTACTACCCAGGGCCCATGATTTGCTCCTCCAGTGCCAACCTACTCAGTATACTCAGTCTCATTTATTCATTCATTCATTCATTCATTCATTCAATAGTATTTATTGAGCGCTTACTATGTGCAGAGCAATGTACTAAGCACTTGGAATGTACAAATTGGTAACAGAGACAGTCCCTGCCCTTTGACGGGCTTACAGTCTAATCGGGGGAGACGGACAGACAAGAACAATAGCAATAAATAGAATCGAGGGGATGAACATCTCATTAAAACAATAGCAAATAAATAGAATCAAGGCGATGTACATTTCATTAACAAAATAAATAGGGTAATGAAAATATATACAGTTTATCTCACCGCTGACCCCTGGCCCACGTCCTCCCTCTGGCCTGGAACTCCTTCCCACTTCTTTCACATCAGACCATCATTCTCTCCACCTTCCAAAGCCTTACAAAAATCTCATCTCCTCTTAAAGGCCTTTCCCAACTAAGCCCTCATTTCCACTACTCCCTCTCCCTTCTGTGTCACCTACGATCCTGGATCTGTATCCTTAAGGCCTTGATATTCACCTCACCACAGCCCCTCGGCAGTCTCGTACAGATGCATAATTCATTTTGTCGGCCTTCCCCTCTAGACTGAAAGATCCTTTTATTCATTCAGTAGCATTTATTGAGCACTTACTATGTGAAGAACACTGTACTAAGCGCTTGGAATGTACAAATTGGTAACACATAGAGACAGTCCCTGCTCTTTGATGGGCTTACAGTCTAAACGGGGGAGACGGACAGACAAGAACAATTGCAATAAATAGAATTGAGGGGATGAACATCTCATTAAAACAATAGCAAATAAATAGAATCAAGGTGATGTACATCTCATTAACAAAATAAATAGGGTAGTGAAAATATATACAGTTGAGCGGACGAGTACAGTGCTGAGGGGATGGGAAGGGAGGGGGGAGGAGCAGAGGGAAAGGGGGGAACAGAGGGCTTAGCTGCGGAGAGGTGAAGGGGGGGGTAGAGGGAGCAGAGGGAAAAGGGGAACTCAGTCTGGGAAGGCCTCTTGGAGGAGGTGAGCTTTAAGTAGGTTGAGCTTTAAGTAGTCCTTGTGGGCGTGGAGCATACGTCTACCAACTCTGGGCTTAGTACAGGGCTCTGCACAGAGTAAGTGCTCAAAAAATACCACTGATTGATTGATTGACAGATATTACACTAAATTACAAATATGAACATCATTGTTGTGGGGCTGAGTTCTCCAAGGAAGTCGGTGTTGGTGGAGAATAGAAGGAGACCCAAACATGAGCCTTGAGAGACACACCCACAGAGGGTGGGAGGCAGAGGAGGAGCCCGTGAAAGAGACTGAAATTGAAGGAGACATAGGAGGGGACAATGTCAGTGAAGACAGGAGTATTTTGTGATCTGCCCCTTCTCTCCAGCCATAGTTAGTCATAACTCTGAATCAATTGCCCATCATATCTCATTTGGAGTACCTTACTAGCTTCCTTGTTGGTCTCCTTGCTTCCAACCTCTCAAACCCTTCTGTCTAATCTTCATACTGTCTTGTCTTATGATGTCGAGTCATCTCCAACCCATAGTGACGCCACGGACACGTCGCTCCCAGAACGCCCCACCTCCACCAGCAATCATTCTGGAAGTGTATCCATAGAGTTTTCTTGATAAAAATATGGAAGTGGTTTACCGTTGCCTCCTTCTGCACAGTAAACTTGAATCTCCTCCCTCAAGTCTCTCCCATGCCCCTGCTGCCCAGCACAGTTGAGGTTTGAATTGTATCAGATTACCTTCCACTCGCTAGCCACTGCCCAAGCTTGACCCTCTCTCCCATAGTCAAGACTGGTAGAGTACTGGAAACTTGCTAGGTGTGACCCTGAGAGCGGAAATCTTTACAATGTTTACCTATTTTTCCCCTACTTGCACACCGCTCCTCCCAAGCCCACCTCCCAAAAATAATATTAATGATGGCCTTTTTTAAGTGCTTACTGTGTGTCAAGCACTGTTCTAAGCGCTGGGGTAGAATACAAGGTAAGCAGGTTAGACACAGTCCTTGTCTCACATGTAGCTAGCTCACAATCTTAATTCCCCATTTTACAGATGACGGAAGTGAGGTACAGAAGTGAAGTGACTTGCCCGAGGTCACATAACAGTCAAGTGGCGGAGTGGGGATTAGAACAGAGGTCCTTCTAATTCCCAGGCCCAAGCTTTATCCACTAGGCAACGCTACTTGTTCATGCTGCCCTAAATTTGCCGGATCCAGAAACTTTGCCTTATGTCTGTAACCTATCCTCTCTTTGCCCATTTCCAGTCCCTTGTTCACATTGTCCCCAGAACCTAGAATTCTCTTCCCCACCAAATCTGCCAGACCTCAACCCTCTTCACTACCAAAGCCTTTCTAAAATTCTTCCTACTCCCAGAATGATAAAATTAATAATAATAATGATAACGGTATTTGGTAAGCACTTACTATGTACCAGGCACTATACAAAATGTTGGAGTAGATGCAAGATAATCAGGTTGGACACAGTCCCTGTCCCAACTGGGGCTCACTCTTAATCCCCATTTTACAGGTGAGGAAACTGAGGGAGAGGTAAATGAAATGACTTCCCCAAAGTCACAGAACAGACAAGTGGCCGAGCTGGTCTGACTTCCTGATCCATGTTTTTTTCTCTAGAGCACATTGCTTCTTCTC
This sequence comes from Ornithorhynchus anatinus, assembly GCF_004115215.2. NCBI lineage: Eukaryota > Metazoa > Chordata > Mammalia > Monotremata > Ornithorhynchidae > Ornithorhynchus > Ornithorhynchus anatinus. Next base: position 53,969,865 of record NC_041731.1, on the reverse strand, counting down.
GCAGCAGACTTCTCAGAAGCCTTTCCTGAGTCCCTGAGTCCTTAGAGTACTCCAATTCTTATCACCCTTCAGTTGCCTCTTGTACATATGTACTTACACATGCCCATCCCCAGAGTTTATGTATAGATGTATATTCAATGGAATATTCAATTTTACTTTCTCTCATAACTGTAGTATTTAAGGTAGCACTTTACTAAGCATTGGAATCGCTACAGTAGAAGCAGATGGGGCATAGTCCTTGTCCCGTATGGGCCTCACAGACTAAGAGAGTGGGAGACCAGGTATTTAATCCCCATTTTACAGATGAGGAAACTGAGGCACAGAGACCCTAAATGACTTGCCCAAGATCACACAGCAGGCAGGTGTCAGAGACAGAATTAGAACCCAGGTCCTCAGACTCCTAGGCCTGGGCTCTTTCCACTAGTCCATGATTCCACTACTTATGACTGTTGGAGCTTGAACTCCTTGTAGACAGGGAACATGTCTTGGGCTTCTGTTGAAACAGTGTGGTGTAGTGGATAGAGCATGGGCCTGGGAGTCACAAGGTCATGCGTTCTAATCCTGGCTCCACCACTTGTCTGCTGGGTGACCTTGGGCAAGTCACTTCACCTCTCTGTGCCTCAGTTACCTCAACTGTAAAATGGAGATTGAGATTGTGAGTCCCATGTGGAACAGGGACTGTGTCAAACCCAATTTGCTTGTATCCACCCCAGCACTTAGAACAGTGCCTGGCATGTAGTAAGCTTAAGAAATAGCACGATTATTATTATCATTGTTATTTCCAAATGCTTAGTGCATGCAGCGTATTGTTCATTCATTCAATCATATTTATTGAGCACTTACTGTGTGCAGAGCACTGTACTAAGCACTTGGAATGTACAATTCAGCAAGAGAAAGGGACAACCCCTGCCCAAGAATGGGCTTACAGTCTCCCCAAAGGGGGAGACAGACAGGAAAACAAGCAGTGTTGCTCAGTGGAAAGAGCATGGGCTTTGGAGTCAAAGGTCATGACTTTGAATCCCAGCTCTACCACTTGTCAGCTGGGTGACTGTGGGCAAGTCACTTAACTTCTCTGTGCCTCAGTTACCTCATCTGTAAAATGGGGATGAAAACTGTGAGCCCCACGTGGGACAACCTGATTCCCCTGTGTCTACCCCAGCGCTTAGAACAGTGCTCTGCACATAGTAAGCGCTTAACAAATACCATCAATACCATCAAAATAGATAAACAGAATCATATATACACATCATTAATAAAATAGAGTAATAAATAATACATACAAATATACACAAGTGCTGTGGGGAGAGGAAGAGGGTAGAGCAAAGGGAGGGAGTAGGGGGAATGGGGAGGGGAGGAGGGGCAGAGGGAAAGGGAGGGAAATGTGGACTAGACACTTCCTTTTTTTTCTTTCTCTCTCTCCCCTTCCTTCCCCCCCGTCACCCCACTTCGACCATGAGCCGCTGTGAGTCATAGAGGACTGATTTGACTGTTTAGTCCAGTGTTCTGTACATATTGAGCACTAAGGTGCCCAACAAATACCATTATTACTCTTATTGGAGATGAAGAGTCCAGAGAAGAATGTAGGGGGAGTGGAGGGGGCATAGCAGAAGAGAATGAGATAATAGAGAGAAAACGATAGCAAAGAGAAAAAGGAAAGGAACAGGAAAAGGGAGAGGAGAAGACCACTCTTTCTCTAATCTGGCTGAGGAGTTTGTTGGTATCCTCCTCCTGTCCCCTTTCACTGATAATACCCCTTTAATTTAAACTAGAGAGAGATGCTGTATGTTCCCTTGAGGCAAAATTGCATTTATCCATTTGCATGAATAAATTTACAAATGGCGTTTCCTACTTTCCAAAATCATTTGAAAATGATTCTACTTCTGGTAAAATAGTCATCTTACCAGATAATTTTTTTCTCTCCTTTAGTTAGATCTTGGCAACTTGAATGGGTTTCTTTCATTGTAATACTGTTCCCAGAAATAGACAGTGTTCTGATAACACTTCTAACAATGCCCTTTAAGGAACTGACATACTTTATGCTAATTTAAATCATGAGTTCTAGCTTTTCATATAACTAGAAGAGTCTGATGTTGTCGGAAAGTTGGGAAGACAGATTGACCAGCTGGGAACCACACTGTCCAGTATAAGACTGGACAAAGGGCCAGCCTAGGTATGATACAGTCTCAGGGCTTGAAGTCCCACTGAGTTCCCTTGAATCCTTCTAGATCGAGGTCAGTTGCACTCAATTTGGCTTTCAGATATCACACCCAAGGGTTGAGTCTGGCCTTTGCAGGGGTCTCTTTCACCTCTTATGGATTTCTTGCTCTTTTTGATCAAATAAGAATAAAAAGCCCCAGGATTTTGTCACAAAACTTAGCAGTGATTGTGGTATTTGTTATGTACTTATTACGTGCCAAGCATCATACTGACTGCTGGGGTAGATGCAACATAATGGATCAGAAACATGAGAGACATTCCCCGTCTCACAGGGTGCTTACAATCTAAGGGGACAGGAGAACAGGTATTTCAACCAGTCGATGGCATTTACTGAATGCTTACTTTGTGTAGAGCACTATACAAAGCGTTTGGGAGAGCACAGTACAGTTGGTGGACACAATCCCTGCCTTCAAGGTGCTTCTAGTCTAATAGTCTCATTTTACAGATAAAGAAACTGAGGCACAGAGAAGTTAAGCAATTTGCCCAAGATCACACAGCAGGCAAGCAGCAGAGCCACTATTAGAACCAGAGTCAGGAGAGTCTCCTGAATCCTGACTCTCAGACTCATACTCTCTGTACTAGGCCACACTAAATTAATCTTTTTTTATAAAAAAAGGTCCTATCCTACATAGGGCTCCCAGCCTTAGTCCCCGTTTTATAGATGAGGTAACTGAAGTACAGAGGAGTTAAATGATTTACCCAAGATCTCACAGCAGACAAGTGGTAGATCTGGGATTAGAATCCAGGCCCTCTGACACCCAGGCCCGTGCTCTATCCACTAAACCACGTTGCTTCTCTCTGTGAAGTTGATGAGTTTCTCACAGTTCACATTCCCTTTAGGGAAGCTTTAGTGGTTTAAAGACAGGGTATTATAGAAGCTTTTTCTAATAGGAAATGGGATGAAACAATAACAATAACCATTGTCATCGGCTGACATTATGGCCTTCGCTGTTTGTATAAAAGTTCAGAAGCAGCATGGCCAATGGATAGAGTACGGGCATGGGAGTCAGAGGACCTGGCTTCTAAACCCGGCTCTGCCACTTGTCTGCTGTGTGACCTTGGGCAAATCACTTCACTTCTTTGGGCCTCAGTTACCTCATCTGAAAAATGGGGATTAAGACTGTGAGCCTCATGTGGAACAGGGTCTTTGTCCAATTGTGTCTACGCCAATGCTTAGAACAGTGTTTGTCACATAGTAAGCATTTAACAAATACCATTAAAAAAAATTTAAGCTTGAGGGAACTTAAACTGAAAATGTTATTCAAGTCATTATCATCAGTGAAATGTATCTTCCAGGGAAGCAGCATGGCTCAGTGGAAAGAGCCTGGGCTTCGGAGTCAGAGGTCATGGGTTCAACTTCCGGCTCTGCCACTTGTCAGCTGTGTGACTGTGGGCAAGTCACTTAACTTCTCTGTGCCTCAGTTACCTCATCTGTAAAATGGGGATTAATTGTGAGCCTCACGTGGGACAACCTGCTCACCCTGTATCTACCCCAGCGCTTAGAACAGTGCTCTGCACATAGTAAGCGCTTAACAAATACCAACATTATTATCTGTGCTCAGTGGAGAGATTTTTCTCTTTATCCCAACCATGGCTCGCATGCAGTAACCAAAGAGGATCTTGCTTTTTAATTTATGCCACGATTCAAAGGCATAAGCCCAGCCTTTCCTAAATATTGAATGACAAGTTCATTGTGGGCAGGGAACGTGTCTACCATTTCTGTTAGAGTGCATTCTCCCAAGCACTTAGCACAGTGCTCCAAACACAGTAAGCATTAAATAAATATGATGGAGTAATTGATTGATTGAAGTAATTGATGGAGTAATTAGACCTCAGAGGATCTTCAGGGGAGATCTACTGCCTCCTCTTAGATGCCACCTCCTCCACATGTGCATCGGACCCCATTCCCTCACACCTTATAAAAACTCTCACTCTTTCCCTCCTTCCCTCCTTAACTACCATCTTCAACCGTTCACTCTCAGTGGCTTCTTCCCCACAGCCTTCAAACATGTCCACTTCTTTCCCATCCTAAAAAACCCTCCCTTGACCTTACAACCTCCTCCAGTTATCGCCCCATCTCCCTTTTACCCTTCCTTTCCAAACTCCTTCATCTATACTTGCTGCCTCAAATACCTCCCCTCCAACTCTCTCCTGGACCCCTCCAATCTGGCTTCCGCCTCCTTCACTGCACTGAAACCACCTTCTCATAGGTCACCAATGACCTTCTTCTTGCCAAATCCAAAGGCTCTTATTCCATCCTCATCCTCCTCGACCTCTCAACCGCCTTTGATGCTGTGGACCATCCCTTTCTTCTCAATATGTTATCCAACCTTGGCTTCGCTGACTCCGTCCTCTCCTGGCTCTCCTCTTAACTCTCTGGTCATTCATGCTCGGTCTCCTTCACGGGTTCCTCCTCCCCCTCCCATCCCCTAACTGTAGGGGTCCTTCAAGGGTCAGTTCTTGGTCCTCTTCTATTCTCCATTTATTCTCACTTCCTTGGAGAACTCATTCACTCTCATGACATCCAAATTTACATCTCCTCCCTTGTTCTCTCTCCCTCTCTCCAGGTTCACATCACCTCCTACCTTCAGAACATTTTTACTTGGACGTTCTCCCTCCACCTCAAACTCAACATGTCCAAGACAGAGCTCCTTATCTCCCCTCCCAAACTCTGTCCTCTCCTGAACTTTCCCATCACTGTGGACCACACAACCATCCTTCCTGTTTCTCAAGCCCACAACCTTGGGAGTCATCCTTGACTCTGTTCCCTCATTCACCCCACACATCCAATCCATCACCAAGTCCTGCCGGTCTCACCTTCACAGCATTGCCAAGATCCACCCTTTCCTCTCCCTCCAAACTGCTACCACATTAGTACAGTCACTCATCCTATCCTGACTGGATTACTACATCAGACTCCTTTCTGACCTCCCAACCTCCTACTTCTCCCCACTCCAGTCCATACTTCACTCTGCTGCCCGGGTTATCTTTCTACAGAAATGTTCAGTGCATGTCACCCCTCCTCAAATATCTCCAGTGGTTGCGCATCAACCTCCGTATCAAACAAAAACTCCTCACTATTGGCTTCAAAGTTCTCCATCACCTTGCCCCTTCTTACTTCAACTCCCTCTCTCCTTCTACCTAACAGCCCGCACACTCCACTCCTCTGATGCTAACCATCTCACTGTGCCTCTATCTCGTCTGTTTCACCGCCAACCCCTGGCCCACATCCTACCTCTGGCCTGGAATGCCCTCCTTTCTCAAATCTGCCAAACAATTACTCTTCCCCCCTTCAAAGCCCTACTGAAGGCACACCTCCTCCAAGAGGCCTTCTCAGACTAAACCGCTTTTTCCTCAGCTCCCTCTCCCTTCCGCATCACCTGGACTCGCTTCCTACTCTTTTACCCCCCTCTCCCTGCTCCATGGCACTTATATGTATATGTATATATCTATAATTCTATTTATTCATATTGATGCCTTTTTACTTGTTTTGATTCTATTTATTTTTATTGATGTCTGTTTACTTGTTTTGATGTCTGTCTTCTCTCATATAGACTGTAAGCCTGTTTTGGGCAGGAATTGCTTCTCTTTTTTGCTGTATTGTACTTTCCAAGCATTTATTATAGTGCTCTGCACACAGTAAGCACTCAATATATGTGGTTGAATGAATGAATGAAGTCTATCCCCCTCCCCCCACACACACACCTCTACCTCTAGACTATTAAGCCAACTGTGGGGAGGGATTGTCTCTATTCCTTTATTGTAATTTCCAAGTGTTTAGTACAGTGCTCTGCACACAAAAAGCTTGAATGAATGAGTAATGGGAAGTAGCATGGCCTAATTGATAGAACGCAGGCCTGGGAGCAGAAAGAACTGGGTTCTAATTCTGACTCTGCTGCTTGTCTGATGTGTGACCTTGGGCAAGTCACTTAACTTCTCTGTTAACTTCAGTTCTTTCATCTGCCCAATGGAAACGAAGACTGGATCCCCATGTGGGACAGGGATTGTGCCCTACCTGATTATCTTGTATCTACTCTAGCACTTAGTATAGTGCCTGGCACACAGTAGGTGCTAAAAATGATAGCATGTGCTAAAAAATACCATAAAAAAAGTCTCTGCTCTCCAGAGTAGGGAAACAAGTTGTTGGTAGCTTGTTGGATGATATCATGGCATATAGTGTGGGTGGGAGAACAGCCTTCCTCACACACCCTGAGCTGCAGGCCTTTCAGGGAGGGTGGGATTTTGGAGGTGGGCTAGTGGGTGGGTTAGTGGGGATCTGAGGCCAAGCATGGCTACTCCATGTCCCTTCCAACGGTTGCCCCAGTCAAGCTGGAGAAGAGTGTTTAGGAGTTGGCAGTGCTACAGGCTGTGGATGGCAACCCTTAGTTGCAGCAGGAATTGACCAGTGGTTTTTCCACTTTTCTGGTCTGCAGATCACTTTGCTAAGGCACAAGAGCCCCAAGGACCCCTTTCATCGCCAGCAGGGAAGAGTTTCACCTTCAAGAAATTCCCCTCTGCCCTGAAGAGCAGGGTGGCCTAAGGGAAAGAGTACAGGCTAGGGAATACAGTGCTTGGCACATAGTAAGTGCTTAACAAAATACCACAACTGTTATTATTTGCGCTGAAAAGACTCTAGAGCTATAATCTCCTCAAGGGGAGAAGTCAGACCTTGTTGGAGAAGCAGCGTGGCTCAGTGGAAAGAGCACGGGCTTTGGAGTCAGGGCTCATGAGTTCGAATCCCAGCTCTGCCACTTGTCGGCTGTGTGACTGTGGGCAAGTCACTTAACTTCTCCGTGCCTCAGTTCCCTCATCTGTAAAATGGGGATTAAGACTGTGAGCCCCACGTGGGACAACCTGATTCCCCTATGTCTACCCCAGCGCTTAGAACAGTGCTCGGCACATAGTAAGCGCTTAACAAATACCAACATTATTATTCTTCTTTGGGCTATTCCTCTAATGAAAGTCTTTTTTCCTCATCGATAGTATTTTGGAAAGTATATTATTGTGTAGAAGCAGCAGGATATTGTATAGAAGCAGCATTGCATAATAGACAGAGCTCGGGCCTGGGAGTCAGAAGGTGATGGGTTCTAATCCTGGCTCCATCATTTGTCTGCTCTGTGGCCTTGGGCAGTTAGTTTCTCTATGCCTCAGTTACCTCAGATGCAAAATGGGGATTAAGATTGTGAGTCCCATGAGGGTCAGGGACTTTGTCCAACCCCATTTGTTTGTATCCACCCTAGCACTAAGAACAATGCCTGGCATACAATAAGTGCTTAACAAATGCTATTATTATTATTATTATTATGTACAGAGCCCTGAGGGAGATAGGGAAGAGAATAGGGTAATGAAGGGATGAGTTTGGGCGGGTAACAGACAACTGAAAAAGGCAGAAGGAAATGAAACTAAGGTTTGAGCGAGAGGCAGAAAGTGAAAAAGGAACAGATGGGGAACTGGGAAATGGCTGACAAGGAGATTCAAGGTGATGACCAGTCACATTCAGCTGTGGCTCCATGGTTCAGTCCCCTCCTCAGGGAAGCTCATCTCTTTCCCGCCACCCACTATCTCCTTTCCACACAGACTCTTGTTTTATTTGACTGCTGCCTTCCACAACCCTGGACTCATACAGTCATGGTGCCCTGTTTTCTGGCCCTCATAATAATAATAATGATGGTATTTGTTAAGCGCTTACTATGTGCAGAGCACTGTTCTAAGCGTTGGGGTAGACACAGGGGAATCAGGTTGTCCCACGTGGGGCTCACCGACTTCATCTCCATTTTACAGATGAGGTAACTGAGGCACAGAGAAGTGAAGCGACTTGCCCACAGTCACACAGCTGGCAAGTGGCAGAGCCGGGATTTGAACTAATGACCTCTGACTCTAAAGCCCGGGCTCTTTCCACTGAGCCACGCTGCACACAGCCCTTCTGGTTGCACATTCTGATAGCTCCAAAGGGTTGTGGGGTGGAGAAGAGGAAACTGCAACGGAAAGCAAAGTAGGCAGCATCAAGTGATCTTCTCTAGGGTTTTACAATGTGTCTGAATATTGTTATATTTTACTCTCCCAAGTGCTAGTGTAGTGCTCTGCATACAGTAAGCACTCTATAAATATGATTGAATGAATGAACGAATGAATACTTTCCATCCATTTTAAGGCACTCACTCAGCATTCCCTGCTACCTAACCTCACTGATCTCTTATTACGACTGAGCCCACACACTTTGCTCCTCTAAAATCATTCTACTCTCTGAACCTCAATCTCATCTTTCCCACCTTGCCCACGTTCTCCCTCAGGCGTGGAACTCCCTTCCACTTCATATTCGACAGTCCACCACTCTCCCCACATACAGAGATAAAATTAATTTAATTAATTTAATTAATTTGTTATAATGTCTGTCTCCCCCTCTAGGTGGTAAACTCCTGGTGGGTAGGAAATGTGCTTGCCAATGCTGTTGTATTTTACTCTCCCAAGTGCTTAGCACAGAGCTCTGCATTCGGTAAGCATGCAATAAATGCCATTGATTGAATAACTGATTGTTTGATGATTCTATTTGTAAATATTTTTATGTCTATCTTCCCCATTCCAGTGTGAGCTCCTGGTAGGCAGGGAACGTGAAGCTTCTTTGTTTTGGGATTCCCAAGACCTTTATCCAGTACTTTAAACCCTTTGGTCCTCAGTGAACACTATTGTTAAATCTTAATAAATATAATCGATTAATAACAATGATTATGCATTTTTAGATGCTGGTATTGGACTTTTCGTTTCTAACTTCTCTGCTCTCTTTGCTCTCTGAACCATCAGATAAAAGAAGAATTGAATTTGCATGTTATTTACCTCTGGGATAGAATAGTTGACCTAAAGACCTTCCTTATCTCCAATCTCTGATTCTATAAACTGCATTTAGAAAAAGTGGAAAGTATGTTGATAACATCAGAAAGAAACTTGGAAATAACTTAACTAAGAATCCCATAATGAAGTATACGTGCAGTTTGTCACAGGTTACGAGTCGCTGAAAAATTTCAGAATTGCAAACTGAATCTTCATGAGATAAGGCCTATGGACTATTCCTTTTGTGACCCATATCTGCACAGGGCACTGGAACCCCAGGCTGCAATCAAAGCCTTGCAGGCAGAAGCAATATCTTTGAAGTTAAATATATTGTTTTCTACTACAACCCACCCCAAACACTTCACTCCTCTAATGCTGACCTTCTCACTGTACCTACATCTTGTCTATCTCACCACCGACCTCTGGCCCATGTCCTGCCTCTGGCCTGGAACTCCCTCCCTCCTCATATCTGACAGACAGTGACTCTCCCTGCCTTCAAAGCCTTATCAGTGGCACACCTCTTAGCCTTCCCTGACTAAGCCCTACTTTCCTTTTCTCCCACTCCTTTCTGTGTCGCCTTGACTTGCTCCCTTTATTCATTCCCCCTCCTAGCCCCACAGTGATTATGTACATATCAGTCATTTATTCATTTATATTAATGTCTGTCTCCCCCTCTAGACTGTAATCTAGTTGAGGGCAAGGAGTGTGTCTGTTCATTGTTATATTGAACTCTCCCAGTCACTAGGTACAGTATTCTGCATGCAGTAAATAGTCTGCTTTATAAATATGACTGAATGACTGACTTTATAGTGCGTCTCCACTCACTAATTCTAACTGTCTGACCATCTCCAGCCCCAGGTGAGTGACCACTCTGAGGTCTTCAGGGTGGTCTGGCCAGGTAACGAGCAGCACAGTAAAGGCAACAGCAGTAAAGCAAGGAGCCCCCAGTATCAAAGACAGGAAAGACAAATGAAAATGCTAACACCTGGCAAAAACCCAGTGAAACTGATGAACCCAATAACCTTGATCCCATTCTAAATTAATGTAACACAATTAACTGTTTACCACCCCTTCTTCAACTTCAGTGAAAGAGATAGGGATAGGATTTTACTGTTTAGAAAAACTAGTTTGGGATTTGGTGGATTTTGAGCAGCAGCTTGGCCTAGAAGAAAGAGCACTGGCCTGGGAGTCAGAGGATTTTGGTTCTAAACCCAGCTCTACCCACTTGTTCTCCATGTGACCTTGAGCAAGTTATTTAGCTTATCTGGGCCTCAGTTTCCTTAGCTGTAAAATGGGGATTCATTGACTGTTCTATCTCCTTCTTAGACTGTGAGCTCCATGTGGGACAGAGACTGTGTCCAACCTGATTATCTTGTATTTGCCCCAGTGGTTGGCACATAGTAGGAGCTTAACAAACATCACAGTTATTACTATGAAAGATCATGGGTATTTCCAGATGAAGACACCGTCATAGAATTGTGAGGGTTTATTTTAATCATATTTATTTAGCGCTTACTAGGTACCAGGCACTGTACTAAGCACTGGGGTAGATATAATCTAATCAAGTTGACAGAGTCCTTGTCCCACATGAGGCTCACAGTCTTAATCCCCATTTTACAGATGAGGTAACCAAGGCACTGAAAAGTAAAGTGACTTGCTCAAGGTCACACAGCAGACACGTGCAGCAGCAGTAAAGCGGTGTGGTCTAGTTGCTAAAGCAGGGGCCTAGGAGTCAGAAGGACCAGGTTCCAATCCTGGCTCCACCACTTGTCTGCTGTATGACCTTGTGCAAGTCACTTCACTTTCCAGTGCGTTGGTTACCTCATCTGTAAAATGAGGATAAAGACTGTGAACCCCAAGTGGGACTGGAACTGATTAACCTGAATCTACCCCAGAGCTCAATTCAGTGCCTGGCATGTAGTAAATGCTTAACAAATACCTTTTTTTAAAAAAAAAAAAACATGACAGAGCTAAGATTAGAACCCAGGTCCTTGCAACTCCCATGCCCATGTTTTCTCCCCTGGGCCGTGAGTTATCAGGATCTTCCTTCTAGGACTACAGCTTAACCATGATCAGAATAGTCTTGAGACAATAAAGAAGCAAGCAAGTACCAACTGCCTTTGCCCACAACATCAGGTGGTCTGAAGTGATTAAAAATGGAAAATTGGCGAACAAGGACCTGGGAGGGGTAGAAGCAAAGATGGGGAAAATTGGGGTTTCTTCAGATAAATGCTCTAGGTTGGTGGCTTTGAATTCATTTCTGTAAGATGGCTTTCTATTGTGCTCTATGTGCATTCACTGTAATATAAAGTCATCATAGGGTCCAGAAGGGAGGGACCCATATCTCCCTGCTTCCAGTGGCCAGGTGCCAGAAGCTGATTCCGTCCACGACAAGCATATGGAAACTGATTCTATCCTATTCTGAGACAATTTGAGGGACCAAGGTCTTACCACCTCTCTCAGGATCTTGTATCTGTATTTTAGGATCCTCAGAATCAGAAAACCCTCTGTTGAGCAGAATCCCTTCTACTTCCAACTACGCTTATGTCCTTACGTTCAGGCTTCCGAACAGATGGAGTGATAAACTGTACTTAAAAATAGTAACAAATGGATAGGAAGGTGTCCTACATATATATTGGGAATGAATAAACATGAAAGTTTAGGTAAATAATTTAATACCAATCCATGCGTAGATGGTGTTAAAGGTTATCTTCCAATTAAAACAGAAAGGTTTTAGTTAAGAGGTTATATTTCAGTAAATATACAGGAAGGTTATGTCATTCCCTCCATTGTATCTGTTACAAGGGTTTTGTAACTAGAAGTATTTAGAAATATTTTCTTCCTCCCAATTTCATCAGGACAAAAAACAACTCAGGTCTTCTATGACCTTCAAACAAAAGACAATGTCCAAAAAACCCCACTGAGAACTACAACATAGAACATTTCGAACATGAAAAGGGTCCTTTCTGTTATAAAGCTTAAAGCTATACCCTTGAAAGAACCTTTAGGGTTTATCTTAATCCCAATCTATTTTCTAGCTGTTTAACCACGTTATGCAAGTTGTACTTGGAATGTGCTAAAGCAACATTCAGTTTCTCTGCAGAGAGCCTAGAAACACACTGTGCAATGGTAGTAAACAAGTTAGATTGTTCCACATATTTTCTATCATCTATCTATCATCTATTTCTTTCTTTCCATAGGTATCTTTCATGCTTGAAAAAGTTGCCTCTGACAATAAATTTTGTCTGTGGGTGGGTGAGTAATTGAAAGAGGCAACATAAACCCACAATAGTACACATATGGTACACACTCAAAGATGGTTCTTTGTAGAGTAGTGTGTCACTGGATCATCACCTGGTGTCATTTTCACTTTTGCCTCTCTGTCTTATCAATCAGTCAATCAATGGGATTGATTGAGCACTTTCTGTCTGCAGAGCACTGTACTAAGAGTCTGGGAGAATACAGTATAGTCGGTAGTCATCATCCTTGCCCCGAAAGAGCAGTGATTTTGTCGGGGAGATGGACAATAAAATTAAGATGGGGAAAAAATAGAGTTTAAGGATACCTACGTATCTGCTCTGGGAGTTTGGGCGAGTGAATAACAAAGTGCTAATGAGACTGAAAACAAGTACATAGGAGATGCAGAGAGGAGGGAGAATAGAGCAGGGAGATAAGGGGTTAATCAGGGAAGGTTTCCTGGAGGAGATATGATTTTAATAGGGATATGAGGATGATAATAATCACGGTATTTGTTAAATGCTTACTATGAGTTAAACACTGTTCTAAGCACTGAAGTAGATGCAAGTTAATTAGGTTGGCAAAGTTCATGTCCCACATGTGGCTCAGCCTTAATCCCCATTTTACAGATGAGGTAACTGAGGCACAGAGAAGTGAAGTGACTTGTCCAAGGTCACACCGCAGATAAGTGGCAGAGTCAGGATTAGAACCCGGGCCCTTTTACTCCCAAGCCCATGCTCTATCTCCTAAATCACACCATTTCTTTAAAGAACATGGTAATTATGGCAAGATGAGAAGTTCTGTTTTGGACATAAGTTTGAGGTGTCAGGGGGATATAATAATGATAACAATAATTGTGGTACTAGTTAAGCACTTACTGTGTGCCAAGCACTGTTCTAAGCTCTGGGGTAGATTCAAGTTATTCAGGTTGGACACAGTCCCTGTCCCACATGGGGCTCACACTCTTATCCCCATGTTACAGATGAGGGAACTGAGGCACAGAGAAGTGAAGTGACTTGTCCAAGGCAGCACAGCTACATGTGGCGGAGCCGGGATTAGAACCCAGGACCTTTCATTCATTCAATAGTATTTATTGAGCGCTTATGTGCAGAGCACTGTACTAAGCGCTTGGAATGAACAAGTCGGCAACAGATAGAGACAGTCCCTGCCGTTTGACGGGCTTACAGTCTAATCGGGGGAGACGGACAGACAAGAACGATGGCAATAAATAGAGTCAAGGGGAAGAACATCTCGTAAAAACCGATGGCAACTAAATAGAATCGAGGCGATGTACAATTCATTAACAAAATAAATAGGGTAATGAAAATATATACAGTTGAGCGGACGAGTACAGTGCTGTGGGGATGGGAAGGGAGAGGTGGAGGAGCAAAGGGAAAAGGGGAAAAAGAGGGTTTAGCTGCGGAGAGGTAAAGGGGGGGTGGCAGAGGGAGTAGAGGGAGAAGAGGAGCTCAGTCTGGGAAGGCCTCTTGGAGGAGGTGAGTTTTAAGTAGGGTTTTGAAGAGGGAAAGAGAATCAGTTTGGCAGAGGTGAGGAGGGAGGGCGTTCCGGGACCGCGGGAGGACGTGACCCAGGGGTTGACGGCGGGATAGGCGAGACCGAGGGACGGTGAGGAGGTGGGCGACGGAGGAGCGGAGCGTGCGGGGTGGGCGGTAGAAAGAGAGAAGGGAGGAGAGGTAGGAAGGGGCAAGGTGATGGAGAGCCTTAAAGCCTAGAGTGAGGAGTTTTTGTTTGGAGCGGAGGTCGATAGGCAACCACTGGAGTTGTTTAAGAAGGGGAGTGACATGCCCAGATCGTTTCTGCAGGAAGATGAGCCGGGCAGTGGAGTGAAGAATAGACTGGAGCGGGGCGAGAGAGGAGGAAGGGAGGTCAGAGAGAAGGCTGACACAGTAGTCTAGCCGCGATATAACGAGAGCCTGTAACAGTAAGGTAGCCGTTTGGGTGGAGATGACTCGCAGATCCATGTTCTATCCACTACACCATGCTGCTCCAAGTAGAGATGTCCTGAAGGCAGGAGGAAATGTGATATTGCAAAGGAGAGAGATGGGGGTTGAAGAGATGGAGCCTGTTGCTCAAAAGGAGATGCTCCTTTCTTGATTGCCCTGATGACCCACTGGCTGTGATTGTTTCCGGTTTTCAGCTGTGATGCCATATTGTCTAAAACTTTGCTTCACTGTTTGCTAAACTTCCTCAGTCCCCCTTGTTTTTAGTCATCCTTTCCTAACTTCCCCACATCACAGCTGTTCAGGAATACTGCTATTATCTGTTCTCCTCACAGGTCCCTCACAACCAAGCTACAGCCATTTGAGTATTCTACTGTTAGCCATTCTCCTCACAGGCTCCACACAGCCTGGCTCATTTCAATGATCAATCAATCCATCAATCAATGGTATTTATTGAGCACTTACTATGCATAGAGCACTTTGTTAATGAGATGTACATCCCTTTGATTCTATTTATTGCTATTGTTTTAATGAGATGTAGATCCCCTTGATTCTATTTATTGCTATTATTTTTGTCTGTCTCCCCCGATTAGACTGTAAGCCCCTCAATGGGCAGGGATTGTCTCTATCTGTTGCCAAATTGTACATTCCAAGTGCTTAGTACAGTGCTCTGTACATAGTAAGGGCTCAATAAATGCTATTGAATGAATGAATGAATGTGGTAGAGTACAAGAGAATTACAACAGAATTGTACAGTACAACTGAAGCAACATGGCTTAGTGGATAGAACACAGGCCTGGGAGTTGAAGGACCTGGGTTCTAATTCCACCTCTGACCCTTGTCTGCTGTGTGATCTTGGGCAAGTCACTTTGCCTCTTTGTGCCTCAGTTCCCTCATCTAAAAATGGCAATTAAGACTATGAGCCCTATGTGGGACAGGGATGATGTCCAACCTGATTATCTTGTATCTACCCCAGTGCTTAGAACAGTGCCTGGCACATAGTAAGTGCCTCACAAATATTTTTATTATTACTAGTAATAATTAGCAGACATGTTCCTGGCCCATTATGAGCATACAGACTGTAGGGGGAAACAGAAATGATCTAGAATGTCATTTGTGATCCTGTTTTGCCTCTTGATGTCAAGCATGGGCCATGATGATGATGATGATGGAATTTGTTAAGCGCTATGTGCCAAGCACTGTTCTAATTGCTGGGGTAGATACAAGGTAATCAGGTTGTCCCAGTCTTTATCCCCCTTTTACAGATGAGAGAACTGAAGCACAGAGAAGTTAAGTGACTTGCCCAAAGTCACACAGCTAAGTGGTAGAGGTGGAATTTTAAACCCATGACCTCTGACTCCCAAGCCCATGATCTTTCCACTAAGCCATGCTGCTTCAATAAATGGTGCTAACAGGGAACTGCTCAAGCTGTTGGAGGTGCCATCTGTGAGAGACCCCATCTCACAGCTGCAGAGAAGGTTCCCCAGCACTCTAGCTCTGCAAAATGACAATTTGCTCCGAAGTCCGATGCCACGCTTCCAAACACATTCTCCATCCCAAACAATGTGCTAAGCTTCTTAATTTTGTTCTCTACTTCCTTATATTGGTATTTGTTATAATGGTATTTATGAAATACCTATTATATACCAAAGCTCTGTGCTAAGTGCTGGGGAAGAGGCAAGATGATTAGGTAGAACTCAGTCCCTGACTTACAGGGGGTTCATAGATAAAAAGGCAGAGACAGTGGTGGTGAACAGTGTACTTCCTGGAAAACAGAATTCTGTAACTTTTTTCATTTACACTGTGAAGTATCAGCGATGATCTTTGGTTAGGCGTAGGACTCAAATGTGGTAAGCTGTGTGTCACTGTGTATGTTTTCCAGTATCTTACAAAAGCATTTAAAATTGGATCTGCATCATTTGAAGAGTTGGGTTTTTTTCCTACAAAAAAGATCGCAGTCTTGCTGATTACCAGGTACGCAATGGGGAGGTGGCGGGTGCTATGAGAGAGGGATTTTCAGTCAGTCAATCAATGGAGTTTATTGAGTGCTTCCTGTGTGCAGAGCACTGTACTAAGCACTTGGTAGAGTACAAGAAAATAGAGTTGGAAGACACATTCCCCGACCAGTTCAGAGAGTAGCAGTAGTAGCAATAGAAGAATAGAAGCAGCAGCAGCAGTAGATAATAATAGTAATAATAATAATTCATTCAATAGGATTTATTGAGCACTTACTGTATGCAGAGCATTATACTAAGCACTTAATAATAGTAGTAATAATAGTAATAACAATAGTAATCATATAATAATAACGTTGCTATTTGTTAAGCATTTACTATGTGCCGAGCACTGTTCTAAGCGCTGGGGTGGACACAAGGGAATCGGGTTGTCCCACGTGGGGCTCACAGTCTTAATCCCCATTTTACAGATGAGGTAACTGAGGCACCGAAAAGTTAAGTGACTTGCCCAAAGTCACACAGCTGACAAGTGGCCGAGCTGGGATTTGAACCCATGACCTCTGACTCCAAAGCCTGTGCTCTTTCCACTAACCAGTCAACACTGCTAATTGAATTCTTACTCCATGCAGAAGGCTCTACTAATAGCTAGAGAGAGACAGTAGTATTAGGAGATGTGGCCTGTGGCCTCAGAGAGATTACATTCTAGCTGGGGAAACAAGTAGTAATAGTCAAAGAGAGGGAGAGCAAAGATTACTCAAAGTGTTTTCTACAGGTAGGAACAGGAGGAATGGAATCATTACTTAGAGTATCCAGTGGCAGCATGGTTTTTCAATCAATCAATCAATTATATTTAATGAGCACTTACTGTGTGCAGAGCACTATACTACTTGCTTGGGAGAGTACAGTATATCAGAGTTGGTAGAAATGTTCCCTGCCCAGAATGAGCTTACAGTCTAGAAGGGGAGGGAGCTGTCAATATAAATAAATTATGGATATGTTACATAAGTGTTGAGGGGATGATGGGGCAGTGAATAAAGGGAGCAAATCTTTATTCTCTTATTTTTTTCCTAATTTAGGGACTGCTCTCCTGCTGGTGACTATTGATCCCAGCTCCGCCACTTGTCAGCTGTATGACCTGGAGCAAGTCACTTAACTTCTCTGTGCCTCAGTTATCTCATCTGTAAAATGGGGATTAAGACTGTGATCCCCACGTGGGACAACCTGATTACCTTGTGTCCACCCCAGTGCTTAGAACAGTGCTTGGCACATGGTAAGTGCTTAACAAATGCGCTTATTATTAATAAATTAATTATGCACAAATTATTATTATTATGTCATTTTCTGAGAATCCATTGTTGAGTAGGGAGTGTCTCTATTTGTTGCCGAATTGTACTTTCTAAGTGCTGAGTACAGTACTCTGCAGACAGTAAGCGCTCAATAAATATGATTGAATGAATGAGTTGTCCACAGCCTCCATTGTCAGAGGTACTGATCCTCCATTTTGACCTGCCTCTTCAGACAGACTGCTCCTTCCAATATCTACTGTCTATTTTCCTTAGTATCTATGATTTTCAAATCCCTGGTGGTACTATCTCTCACCCCAAACTCCACCACTCATTGGGAAAATTTCCAACCTATTTGCATTTTATTAAAGGTCTTCATTTTTTAACTAAAAGTACAAAAGTATTTTATTTCTTTTGGTACAAATGAAGCAAAAAACAGGATCTCTCTGGAATAATTTTTGAGCCTTGAGTTCAGTAAATCATGGCAAGGACCACTGTTATTAAAAAAAAAAAAACCTTGGTTACGAATAAAGAAACAAAAATCCTTAGAGAGAAAGGCTATTTATCAGGGCATTTCCCAATGTCTTGTATTGCAGCATTCCAGAGGACTGCGTTAATCACCGGGAGAAAGAGCCAGCTATCCAGCTACCCATCTGGGAGGCCCACAGGCCGGCTGATCAGTCAGTCAATCGATGGTATTTATTGAGTGCTTATTGCATGCGGAACATTGTACTAACCACTTGGGAGAGTTGGTGGAAAGCTTCTCTGCCCACAAGGAGTCTAGAGTGAGGGAACTTTCCCCTCTCTGCCACCCTGACCGCAGCTTAAGGCTGCTGCTGGAGAAGCTGGCATGTCTGTGGAGAGCAGAAGGAACAGTTTAGGCCTATGAGGCCCCAAACCTTCAACTACCCTGGCCTGAACCACAGAGCTTCCTCCTTCTTAAGATGCAGTGGTCAAAGTAATTCTTAAAACTCTGCTGCAAAAGGTGTGGGCAAAATGACCAGCAGGGAATTTTTCTGCCTCTCGCTCACTGAGGTATGTTAAACTCAGGCTTGCTTCCTTGGCACCCAGATTCTCTTTGCTTTTAGCTCTTCTGTCTCTCCTTCCCCACTCCCCAAACTCCTTACAGTTCCCCTAACACATCCTCTCTATTAACTCCTCCAAAAGCTCCAGTGAATGCCCATCCATCTCCACATCAAACATGAACTCACCATTGGCAATAAAGCACTCTACCACCTTGCCTCCTCCTACCTCACCTCGCTACTCCCCTTCTACAACCCAGTCTGCACACTTTTCTGCTCTAGTGCTAACCTTCTCACTGTGCCTCGATTTCACATATTTTATTGTCGACCCCTCACCCGTGTCCTTGATCAATGTCAATCAATGGCATTTATTGAGCACTTACTATGGGTGGAGCACTGTACTAAGAACTTGGGAGAGTACAATATATGGGAATCAAAGTGGACACAGTCCCTGCCCCCATAGACCTCATAGTATAAAAGAGAGAGACAACAGGTATTTTACCCCATTTTATGGAGAAGGAAACTGAGGCACAGAGAAGCTAAGTGACTTACCCAAGGCCACACAGAGGGGAAGTGGCAGAGTCAGGACTAGGGCCCAGGTCCTCTGACTTCCAGTCCTGTCTTTTTTTGAGGTGGGGGTGAGGGTGTGCTGATTTCCCTCCCATCACCCAGTCTTGGCCTCCCCATCCCCTGACTCTGCAAAGATGCCATTGGAAACCACCAGCCTTAGAACTATTAAAGAAAATCAATCAGTTGTATTTATTGAGCACTTACTGTGTCCAGAGCACTGTACTAAGTGCATGGGAGAGTACACTATAACAGCATTGTCTAGACATGGGAATGCAGAGGGGACTGAGAAAGCAGGAGTGAGTTTGGCATCTCGGGTGAAGCGGGGAGAATCAAGGGCTGTGAATCTGGAGGGTTGGGTTAGGGGGAGAGGCCAGGAAGGGCCAGGGATAGTTCCTGGCTAATTGGCAAATAATAAGAATAAAGGTATTTGTCAAGTGCTTACTATGTGCCAGGCACTGTACTAAGCCCTGGAGTGGATACAAGCAAATTGGGTTTCACACAGTCCCTGTCCCACATAGGCTCACGGTCTTAAATCCCCATTTTACAGATGAGGTAACTGAGGCACAGAGAAATTAAGTGAGTTGCCCAAGGTCATATAGCAAACACTTGGGCAACTCACTTAATGGTTTATGCTTTATGCTTTATGGGATTAGAACCATAAACAGAAACCAGAGCTGCCATTGCTTTGGGAGGAGGAGATTTCTGTTGGACTGACCTGGAACTGTGGAAGAGGGAAGCAGTTGTGGGAAATAGAGCCTTTCTGCCCTAAAGACACCACAAAACTCACAGGGAACATTGGCCCTGACCTCAGCCTGATCCCTTTCTTGCGTAGCCCAGACGAGGTCTGCCCTGGGCCGAGAGGAAAACAGATATGAAGGAGAAAATCTTCTGTCCCTGAGGGGGAAGTTGAAGCAGTTTTCCCAAGGATGAGAGAAAGTCCTGTTTCGTCAGTTGTAAATGGGTTATTTCATTCATCATTCAAGGGAGCTTAATTGTGCTAAGCAATTCATTGGCTTTGGGAAGGAGGGGGCCACCCAAAAAGTAATTTTCTGCTGTAGATATCAGTTTTATGAGGAGCAGAACTTTCTTCACTTTTGAGTACCACTTCTGGAAGTCTGCGTGAGGTTGTAGGAAAATCTCACTTCTTTTCCTTAAAAGGACGGAACCTTAAAATAAAGATCACCTGCTGACATGTGAAGAGCTATGGTGCTTTCAGTTTGTTAGACTTAGGCGGACTGCTTAGGCTGAATAAAAGAGTTACAATCCCCCACGCTCTGATGAGATAATCTCCTGAAATGAAAAGGTCCGTGACTAGGAACACAGTGAACTGTCCTCATTTACAAGAATACACTCCCTCCCCTGGAATTTTGTTTATGGCTTATCAGGCTCATTTAGGGTACAACTAGACACGTTTCTTTTCTTTCCTGAAAAAAAAAAAAACAGATCTGAACACCTAAGGTGTTTCTGATCTCACAACTACTTTGGAATTAGGAATGAAAGACTGTCCTTGGGTCAGCTGCCCTAAATCTTTTTTTTAATGGTATTTGTTAAGTACTTACTATGTGCTAAGTTGAGTTGGACATAGTCCCTGTCCCAAATGGAGCTCAAAGTTTCAATCCCTATTCATTCAATAGTATTTATTGAGCGCTTACTATGTGCAGAGCACTGTACTAAGCGCTTGGAATGAACAAGTCGGCAACAGATAGAGACAGTCCCTGCCATTTGACGGGCTTACAGTCAATCCTATTTGACAGTTGAGGTACCCGAGGCCCAGAGCAGTGAACTTACTTGCCCAAGGTCACCCAGCAGACAAGTGGTGGATCTGGGATTAGAACCCATGACCTCTGACTCCCAGGCCTTTGCTCTATTCACTACCCCATCACTCTACACATGACATGCTGTGCACATGACTTTCAGGATGTGATATTGGGTGGATAAAAGTCCCCCAAGCCTTCCTAAACCTCCAAATCTAGAACATTTCTCACTGTGTCCATTCTATGATCTTGTATCTACCCCAGTGCTTGCTACCATGCTTGGCACATAGTAAGCACTTACCAAATTCCCTAATTATTGCTATTAAAAGGACTCATTAGATTCCCAGGTCCCTGTTCAAACAAGTACCAACTCGAGCAGAGTGAGTCTGGAAACTTTTAGGCACTGCTTTTGACAGTAAGCCCCAAGGAGGCTGTTCATTCACTTATTGTCTGAAATGGGTCCTTACTGTGTCATGTGATGGGGCTGCATGAAACCATTCCCACAACATTTTATCCCATTCCCACAGTGTTTTCCTAGGTGGTGTCAAATCAGCTGAATGTTCTGTCTATCGCTTCGACCAACCTTCCCCTTCTAGACTGTAAGCTCGTTGTGGGCAGGGAATAATAATAATAATAATGTTGGTATTTGTTAAGCGCTTACTATGTGCCGAGCACTGTTCTAAGCGCTGGGGTAGACACAGGGGAATCAGGTTGTCCCACGTGGGGCTCACAGTCTTCATCCCCATTTTACAGATGAGGGAACTGAGGCACCGAGAAGTGAAGTGACTTGCCCAAAGTCACACAGCTGACAAGTGGCCGAGCCGGGATTCGAACCCATGACCTCTGACTCCAAAGCCCGGTCTCTTTCCACTGAGCCACGCTGACTGCTTTATTCTTATATCATATTCTCCGAAGCACTTACTACAGTGCTGTGCACACAGTAAGCACTCAATAAATATGACATGCTGTTTGACTGCTGTATTATACTCCCCCAAGCACTCAATGTAGTGATCTGCACACAGTAAGCGCTCAATAAATAGCATTGATTGATTGGTGGACCGATGAGTAGGAATGCTATTTAGTACTTAAAACAAAAGATGAGAGCTCTCTTCAATCTTGATACATCCCCGCTTCACCCCCAAAATTGTTTTCAATCAATCAGTCAATTCATCAGTGGTATTCTATTGAGTACTTAAAGTCAACAATGGAGAATGAATCCGTCAGTGAGGAGAGGAGAGGAGAGGAGAGGAGAGGAGAGGAGAGGAGAGGAGAGGAGAGGAGAGGAGAGGAGAGGAGAGGAGAGGAGAGGAGAGGAGAGGAGAGGAGAGGAGAGGAGAGGAGAGGAGAGGAGAGGAGAGGAGAAGAGGAGAGGGGAGGGGAGGGGAGGGGAGGGGAGGGGAGGGGAGGGGAGAGGAGAGGAGAGGAGAGGAGAGAGGAGAGGGCTGGTGGTGGGAATGATGGGAAAGGCAGCCTTATTGGGCATTGGAGAGTGCCATACTAAAGGAAGCTAGAAGGGAGAGGGAGAGGGGATGAGGGGAAGATGTGACTGAAGAAAACTTGTCTGCTGACCTCTTCTCATTTCCTGCTGCTCTTCCTTCATGTTTCCTGTGTGAACATTATCCTGGCCCTAGGCAGCTAAAGACTCAATAGTCAGAAACACCAGCCAACATCTTTGTTATATTAATCGACTGAATATCCCTTCCCTCTAGAGATCAACTGGCTGCAGGACAATGGGCATTGTACTAAAGTTCAAAAGGATATCTGTTGGAAAGTGTTTTCAAAAATCAGCTGATGTCATATTGGTTTCTTTTTGTTTTTGTCTTGCTTTGTTTTTATGGTGTTTTTTAAGCACTTTCTATGTGCCAAGGCACTGTACTTAGTGCTGGGGTAGACACAAGCGAATCAGATTGGACACATGGGGCTCACAGTCTTAAGTTCCATTTTACAGATGAGGTCACTGAGGCACAGAGAAGTTAAGTGTCTTGCCTAAGGCACACAGCAGGCAACTGGTGGAGCTAGGATTAGAACTCATGTCCTCTGTCTCTCCAGACCATGCTGCTGGTTGCTGGAGGGTCATTTTGATAGCCATAATATACAAGACAAATGCCTGGGACACCGAATAACAAGCCATGACTGCAATTCTCCTAATGTTTAAACTAATATTAATGTTTAAACTTCCCTGACCAAGCCCTCATTTTCCTTCCTTTCTGCACTGCCTATACACTTGGCTGTGTACCCCTTGAGTGCTTGATAGTCACCTCACCCCCAGGCCGACAGGACTTCTGTACATGTCCTTAAACTCTGCCATTTCCCCTAGCTGTAAATTATCTTTATGTCTGTCCTCTCTCTAGACTGTGAGCCCCTTGTGGGCGGGATCGTGACTCTAGGGTCTGTTGTATTGAACCATCCTAAGAGCTTAATAATAATAATGTTGGTATTTGTTAAGCACTTACTATGTGCAGAGCACTGTTCTAAGCACTGGGGTAGATACAGGGTAATCAGGTTGTCCCACGTGAGGCTCACAGTCTTAATCCCCGTTTCACAGATGAGGGAACTGAGAAACAGAGAAGTGAAGTGACTTACCCAAGGTCACACAGCAGACTAGTAGTGGAACCTGGATGAGAACTCATGACCTCTGACTCCCAGGCCTGTGCTCTTTCCACCGAGCTATGCTGTTTCTGTGTTCTGCATATGGCAGCATGGTGTAGTGGATGGAACCCAGGCCTGGGAGTCAGAAGGTCACAAATTCTAATCCTGTCTCTGCCACTTGACTGCTGTGTGAGCTTGGACAACTCGCTTCACTTCTCTGTGCCTGTTACCTCATCTATAAGATTAGGATTGAGACCGTAAACCCCACCTGGGACAGGGACAGGGTCCAACCTGATTTAATCATAACCCCCCCAGTGCTTAATTCAGTGCCTGGTACATAGTAAATGCTTAATGAATTTCACACGTTAGTATTATTGCAGTAAGTACTTAATGAATATCATTGGTTGACTGATTGATATACACTAGTGTACTCCCCAGACATCCTGGATATCATTTTGTAGATGAGGATTTCAGTGCTGAAAATGCTACTCTAGTGCCCTGATGAGTAAAGGCTCTCGAAGAAGCCTAATAGTTTCAGGAAATAGCTTACAGTTAAGGTAGGCCTGGTTCAGAATGTCATATTCAGCTTCTCAAATATACTTCCATATCTTTTTTATGGTATTTGCTAAGTGCTTACTATGTACCAGGCACTGTACTAATTGCTGAGAAAGATACAAGCAAATCAAGTTGGACACAGTCCATGTCCCATATGGGGCTCTCAGTCTTAATCCCCATTTTTCTAGATGAAGTAACTGAGGCAAGGAGAAGTGAAATGACTTGCCCAAAGTCATACAGCAGATAAGTGGCAGAGCTTGGACTAGAACCCACGTCTTTCTGACTTCCACGACTGCACTCTACCCATTAGGCCATGCTGCTTTTCACGCTGCTTTGTTTAGTTTCCAAACTAACCTACCTCATTTTTTAGGTCAGTTTCAATCGAGTGCTGACTGGTTGTCCTCCTTTAGCTGTCCAATTTGGCTTATTGTTTATTCATTCATTCATACTTATTGAGTGCTTACTGTGTACAGAGCACCATACTAAGTGCTTGGGAGAATACAATGCAACATTCTAACAGACACATTCCCTGAACAATTCATCAGGCCTTTGTATATAGATTCCTTTGACACAGTTGCCATTTCTGAACGATGGAACTTAGTGGCAGGAGAAACAGGCCAGTGAGACTGGGTGTGGAAAATAGAAAGGAAATAAAGGTGCCATATTGGATCGGACAGTTAACAGACCAGCTGAGAAACAGACTGAAATTAAAACCGGATGCCTGACCAACCTAATTCTAGATGATTTTCTGAAGGTCACTCGACCAATCACTTGTATTCATTCATTCATTCATTCATTCATTCATTCATTCATTCATTCATTCATATTCATTGAGCACCTACTGAGTGCAAAGCACTTTACTAAGCAGTAGGGAGAGTACAGACACATTCCTACCCACAACAATCTCAGAATACTCTCCCAAATGGTTAGTATAGTGCTCTGCACATAAGAAGCATTCAATAAATACAATTGACTGACTGACAATCAGAAGAACATTTGACAGTTGCTGAGGGGAAGACATCTGTTTCTCTAGTGGAACATTGAGTGGTCATGGTTAGGTTTATCCTTCACCTTTCCATGGCCTCCTCCAACTGGCTTTTGTGGAGCCTACTGATTTAAGGAGTCAGAAGGACCTGGGCTCTTGTCTGCTGTGTGGGCAAATCACTTAACTTCTCTGTGCATCATCTGTATAATGGAGATTAACACCGTGATTAGCTTGTATCTACCCCAGCGCTTAATACAGTGCCTTTCACACAGTAAATGCTTAACAAATAATTGAAAAAAAAAAGCACTCCTGACTTGGGAGATTCCGTGAAAATAGTGGTGGCTCTGTCCTCTTCCCTAGAGGGGAAGGGTGAATCAGGGGGTTCAATTTAGAGTTTCCCAGCTGGTATTTTAAACACTATGGGAGCTATTCTTTCTCTTATTAACACATTCCTAAAGTTCCTTGTCTTATTGTCCCAGACAAAAGCAGGGAAAATGACTTCAGAGTAGCAGCTGTGGTTTCACAGGACCAGGGTTATATTCAGATTTTCAAATGAGGGGTTTGTTTTTTTTATCCAATGGTATTTGTTAAATACTCACTATGTGGTAGAGAAGCATCATGGCTTAGTGGTAAGACCATGGTCTTGGGAGTCAGAGGTCTTGGGTTCTAATCCCAGCTCCACCACTTGTCTGCTGCGTGACCTTGGGCAAGTCACTTTACTTCTCTGTGCCTCAGTTACCTCATCTGTAAAATGGGGATTGAGACTGTGAGCCCCATCCATGTCCCACATGAGGCTCTCAGTCTTAATCCCCATTTCACAGATGAGGTAACCGAGGCCCAGAGAAGTGAAGGGACTTTGCCAAAATCACCCAGCGGACAAGTGGAAGAGCTGGGATTAGAACCCGGTCCTCTGAATCCCAGGTTCGGGCTTTTTCCACTAGGTCATCTATAAAGGAGAGTTATTCATCCAGGTTAGAAAGACTGAATCTGCACTAGCAAATTATCTGAACAATTCAGGCTGAAAAATACCCTTTGATTTGAGGCAATCATTAGTATTTACTGAGGACCTACATTGTACAGAGCACTATACTCAGAGCTAGAGAGTGTGCAGCAGAATTGAGAGACATGATCCTACCCTCAAGAAGCTGGCAGTTTAGCCAGGGAGACAAATACCCAAATAAATTATAGAGAGGAGGAAGTAATTGAATATGTAAGCTATGGACCTCCATCTCTGTTGAATGAAGCACCGTGGTAATTGCCGCCTTCTCTCCTGGTACTGCGGGTTCCTGCTCCCAGCTTGCTCTATTCCCATCCGATGGGGAATTAAAGCTGCTTCCACATGAACCAGCAGCACGAGGTCCCCACCAAGCCCCATGAAGACTGGTGGCTGAAGGTGGGCCTTGAACTCTGAGCCCCAGGGAGCCTGAAATTCTGCGCTTCTAGTCACAGCATTCTCCTGATTTTGTTTCTATCCTATGCATTTCTCTGTGTTGTATTTTTACGTTTCCTCATTCCTGACGTAACTGTCTCCAGTTCCTTCTCCCCAACTCTTCTCTTCGACTGTGCGCCCCCGAGGAAAAGAGACCATGTCTGATTCCCATCTGTGTATTTTCTCCTGGAACTTAGTAATGTGCTCGGCACACACTAAGCATTTATTAAATACTATTACTACAATTGCTATGTATGAAAGTGTAATGAGAGGTTGTGAGTACTTCAGTGAGTTAGTGGGGTGAAAGTGTTGAAGTGGCAGTTGGAGGACTATAAAGTGGGAAGAGGAGAGCTTAATTAAGGAAAGCTTTTCTTTGATGTGATCTCAGAAAGGCTTTGAAAATGGAGAGAGTAGCGAGCTGTTGGATGAGAGGGACTTGTAGGTGAGGAAGGAGGATGAGAGTGAGAGGTTACACGGTGATAGGTTAGTCTGAGAGAAATGAAGAGTGCGAACTGGGCTGTGATGGCAGAAAAGAACAGATTTATTTATATATTTATATTAATGCCTCTCTCCCCCCCAGAGACTGTAAGCTCACTGTGTGCAGAGAACATGTCTACCAAGTCTATTATATTGTACTCTACCAAGTGCTTAGTACAGTTCTCAGCCCACAGTAAGCATTCAATAAATAGCACTGAATGATTAATTGATAAGTAGGAAGGAAAGAGTAATAGAAATTGTATTTATTAAGCACTTACTGTGTGCAGAGCTCTGTATTAAGCATGGGTGGAAATATACCAGTGGGAAACAGCTGTTGTGGGGGGCATGGAAGTCAATCAAAATAGAAAAATATTTTGCCAGAAGGAGGTGAGGGCAGAGGTAAAGCAGGTGAGGATGAGCTTGAGATGGACAGAGTTGTCTTGGTGTCTGGATTTCTACCAGAAGTGCTCCACAGCTCATTCATTCTTTCATTCATTCATTCAATCGTATTTATTGAGAACTTACTGTGTGCAAAGCACTGCATTAAGCACTTGGAAGAGTACACTATAACAATAAACAGACACATGTCTATCTTTGTTGCTGGAGTGT
This sequence comes from Ornithorhynchus anatinus, assembly GCF_004115215.2. NCBI lineage: Eukaryota > Metazoa > Chordata > Mammalia > Monotremata > Ornithorhynchidae > Ornithorhynchus > Ornithorhynchus anatinus. The sequence goes on along the minus strand of NC_041731.1, from coordinate 53,942,397 downwards.
ACTTTCCAAGCACTTAGTACAGTGCTCTGCACACAATAAGTGCTCAATAAATTCGATTGGATGAATGAATGAATTCTCTGCCCACAACGAGCTCAGCTCATGCTGAGTCGAGGAAGCGGATTGTGGAGGTGATCCAGGATTGCAGGATACTGGTATGAGTTCAACATAGGAACAGGGGAATGAGAGAGTTGTGTTCAGTAGAAAGGGTGGTTTAGAGGATGTGGATTTGTGCATCAAGAGAGGATAGGTTGGGTATGGTGATCAAATGGGACATGCTGACTTTAGAAAATTGGAGGGGTCGAGAGATTGAAAACCTTAGCAGGAATCAATCAATCATATTTATTGAGTGCTTACTCCGTGCAGAACATTATACTAAGCATTTGGGGGAGTACAGTAGAACAGAACAGGTAGACATATTCCCTGCTCCCAACTAGTTTACGGTCTAGAGGGAACTCAGATTTTGTGAGAGTAGGTGTGTGGAAACCTCTCAGGGTTGCACCTGGACAGTTTCCAGTACTCTACCAGTCTAGACTATGGGAGGGAGAGCCAAGCAGAGGCCTGTCCATTCCAATCTTAGCTTGGCCAGAGGCTAGCAAGTGGAAGGCAACCTGCTACAAGTCAAAACTCACCTGTACTGGGCAGCAGGAGGATGGGAGAGAGTCAAGGGTGGAAACTCAGGATTGCTGCACAGAAGGAGGCAGTGTAAACCCCTTCCATAATTTTACCAAGAAAACTCTATGGATGCATTACCAGAATGATTGCAGATGGAGGTGGGGTGTTCTGGGAGAGATGTGTCCATGGTATCACAGTGGGTTGGACACGACTCGACAGCATAAGACAACAACAGGTGTATGGGAGAGAAGACAGGTGAAGGGTTGTTGTTGGAGAGTAGAATTTCAAAGTTGGTAAGGTAAGATATTGTACAGTGACTGGTGATGATGAGATTGAGGGTTTGTCCACATTGCTAGTAGCAGTATTAGTAGCAATATTACAGCCATAGTATTTATGAAATATCAACTGGGTGCAAAGCACTGTACTAATCTTGGGGGAAAAAAGTGCAGAGCTGAGAGTTAGACATAGTCTCTAGCCCTCCAAGGACTCGAAATCTCAAAACAGGGCTTTGACAAAATTGGCCACAGTTACACTAGGAAAGATGAAATAATAGGGAAAGACAAAAACAGCATAAAGGAGAAGGCTCAGGGTCCAAAGGGCCACATGGTAAAGAGACCAGGAAGGTGCCTTAGGATAAAGTCACCTAGGTCATCTAGAATCCAGGGACAACCAAAGTCCGAAAATCACAGAGGCCACACCCTGCTTTTATTTTTTATGGTACTTGTTACACCTTTACTATGTGTCAAGCACTGTTCTAAATAGTAGGGTACATACAAGAGGAGCAGCGTGGCTTAGTGGCAAGAACAAGGGCTTGGGAGTCAGAGAATGTGGGTTCTAATCCTGCCTCCACCACTTGTCTGCTTTGTGACCTTGGGGAAATCACTTAATTTATCTATGCCTCAGTTCCCTCATCTGTAAAATGAGGATTAAGATTGTGGGACAACGTGATTACCTTGTATTTACCCCAGTGCTTAGAACAGAGCTTGGCACACTTAAAAAATACCATAATTATTATTCATATTATTATACAAGATCATCAGGTTGGACAGGTTGGGCTCACACTTTAAGTTGGAGAGAGAAGAATTGAATCCCCATTTTACAGATCAGGTTAACTGAAGCATAGAGAAGTGAAGTGATTTGCCCAAGGTCATACAACAGACAGGTGGCAGAGTCAGGATTAGAACCCAGGTTCTCTAAGTTCTAGGCTCACGGTCTACTCATTAGGTCACACTGCTGCTCATGCTGCAGCCTAAACGTCCACAGTCTGGTGTCCACGTTGGGATCGAGGTGCCCTGTGGATGAAGTGAGAGGAAGGCAGAAGTAAGTGCCCTGTGATTTATCTCAGGGTTGGTGACACCTTGGGGAAGCAGCGTGGTATAGTGGATAGAGCACAGGACTGGGAGTCAGAAGGCTGGGTATTCTAATCCAGGCTCTGCCACTTGTCTGCTGTGTGGCCTGGGGTAAGTCACTTCACTTCTCTGTACCTCAGTTACCTCATCTATAAAATGGGGATTGAGACTGGAAGCCCCATGCGGGACAGGGACTCTGTCCAACCTGATTTGCTTGTATCCACCCCAGCGCTTAGTACAGTGCATGGCACATAGTAAATGCTTAACAAATACCACAATAATAATAATAATTATTATTACTACCTTGGGACACCCTTGAGATCTGTCCCTCAAGAGGTCACATGAAATTTCCAGGGAGCCCCATGGAGAGACATCCTCTAACTCTGGGCCCACTATAACTTCCATCACCCCACTTCCCAAGGAGATGGCTTGGGCAGGGCAGAGAGCAGAGCGTGCTGTAGTCTGTTGCACAGTTAACTGGTCAATCAATCATATTTTATGAGCACTTCCTGCTTGAAGAGCACTACTCTAAGCGCTTGGGAGAATACAATTCGACAATCAACGGACACAATCCCTATCTACTATAAGCTTACACTCTTGAGGGGGAGACAGACATTCATATAAATAAATAAATTACAGATATGCACCTAAGTAGGAGGAGGAGATGAATAAAGGGAGCAAGTCAGGGTGATGCAGAAGGAAGTGGGAACTTTAGGGTCCTTCTGCTTTCAGTGTGGGTGGGCTTTCAATGTGAGGGGCACTCTGTCCCTCCAACCCATGTCTATAAGAGTCCATCTGGGTTCTTCGGGCCTGAAATATGTGGATGAATGTAGCTAAAAGATATTTTTGAGACTGAATTACTGGGAAAAGTGGCTGTTGCTAACTCAACTACAGCTTTCATTTCTGCTGAGCAGTTCCCTGAAATGTTAAATCTCGGTCTGCTTCATTTTTCCTCTGGTGATCAAGAAGTTATGAAACCTTTAAGCCCCAAATTATTAAATATATATCATAGCACAGTTGAGATAAAAGCATCGCTAACTAGAGGCCAATACAATACCAATGCCATTTCCATAACAACGATAGCACCTTCCCAGACACAGAACTTCCTTGTCCTCTCTACGGAATAAATTAACCACAGAACTGAGAAATGAAGGCAGGCAGGGCTTGTCATTCCACAAATACATTTCTATCTCTGCTGTTGAAACGCTGGCCAGCTCCATCTGTGGCTGCATTTTTTTGACTCCAGGGAGATGAAGTGACAAATCTCTTTGCAGTGCAAGTACATTCTTCTGAAAGTGTGATCTGGGCAATGGGGGCAAAAATCTTAATGACCGGAGAGCTTGACTTGTCTATCATACAGAGCCAAACAACTGAAAGTCTCCTGCTTGCTGAACTATTCTGCTGAGTAGACAGTGAAAACACTGGGCTTCTCAAACAGGAAGGAAATCAAGAGTCACAAGATCATAAAGAGCCCATTCCTCCACCCTCATGCTGTTCAGTTTTAAAGAGAGCTTTCTTATCATTTTTTTTAATGGTATTTGTTAAGCACCTATCATGTGTCAAGCACTGTTCTAAGCACTAGGATAGGTACAAGTTTATCAGATTGTACTCAGTCTGATGGGACTCACAGTCTAAGTAGGAGAGAGTCCTGGGAGAGTTTTATTAGTTCAATTTCTCATTCACTTCCTGTGGCTCAGTAATAATAATTGTGGTATTTCATTCATTCATTCATTCATTCATTCATTCAATCAATACTATTTATTGAGCACTTACTATGTGCAGAGCACTGTACTAAGCACTTGGAATGTACAATTAGGCAACAGATAGAGAGGGACCATCCCTGCCCAATGATAGGAACACAGTCTAATCGGGGGAGACAGGTGGACAAAAACAAGACAACATAATCACGATAAATAGAATCAAGGGGATGGACACCTCATTAACAAAATAAATAGGGTAATAAAAATAGATACAAATGAACACAGTGTTGAGGAGAGGGATTGGGGAAAGGGGAGGAGCAGAGGAAAGGGGGCTTAGCTGAGGGAAGGTGAAGTAGGGAAGGGGGAGGAGCAGAGGGTGGAGGGGGAGCAGAGCGGAAGCAGAGGGAGCAGAGGGAAAAGGGGAAGCTCAGTCTGGGAAGGCCTCTTGGAGGAGGTGAGCTCTCAGTAGGGCTTTGAAGAGGGGAAGAGAGGTTGGCAGAGATGAGGAGGGAGGGCATTAAAGGACAGCTGCAGGACATGGGTCAAAGGTCGATGGCAGGGTAGGCTTGAACGGGAACAGTGAGGAGGTGAGCGTCAGACGAGCGGAGCATGCGGAGTGGGGAGTAGAAAGAGAGAAGGGAGGTGAGGTAGGAGGGGGCAAGGTGATGGACAGCCTTGAAGCCAAGAGTGAGGAGTTTTTGTTTCGTGTGGAGGTTGATAGGCAACCACTGGAGGTTTTCAAGGAGGGGAGTGACATGCCCAGAGCTTTTCTGCAGGAAGATGATCTGGGCAGCAGAATGAAGAATAGGCTGGAGCGGGGAGAGACAGGAGGAAGGGAGATCAGAGACAAGGCTGACACAATAATCCAGCCTAGATATTATGAGAGCTTGTACCAGCACTTATTTGTTAAGTGCTTACTATGTGTCAGGCATCATACTAAATGCTAAGGTAGATACAAACAAATTGGGTTGGACACAATCCCTTTCCTACATGGAGCTCACAGTCTAAATCCCCATTTTTCAGATGAGGTAACTGAGGCACAGAGAAGTGAAGTGATTTGTGATTTTTATTGCTATTGTTCTTGTCTGTCCGTCTCCCCCGATTAGACTGTAAGCCCGTCAAAGGGCAGGGACTGTCTCTATCTGTTACCGATTTGTACATTCCAAGCGCTTAGTACAGTGCTCTGCACATAGTAAGCGCTCAATAAATTTGTCCAAGGTCCCACAGCAGACAAATGGCAGAATAGGGATTAGAACCCAGATCCTTCTGATTTCCAGACCCATGTTCTATCCACTCGGCTATGCTGCTTCTCAACTTTTTTGCGTTTTGGGGGGTGGAAGATTTTCTCAAATCTTCAGTAGAAACCTGAGTGAAGAAAACACATCGGTGGGAAGATGGAGAAAAAAGAGGGGGAAGGCTAATGGAATTTTCAATCTTTCTCTGTCGAGGTAACCAGATGACTCTACTCAGGTAGGATAATTCTCAAATGGCAGTGCCTACACTGTGACACTTCTTAGGTTCTCTAGGACTTTAAACCCATAAAATCATGCATCACAGCTAATGTAAGGGTCTCATAGGGAATGAGGGAGCTGTGTTGGCATTTTTTTTTAATGACATTTGTTCTGCACTTACTATGGGCCAGTCACAGTATTAGATCCTGGAGTAGATAAAAGATAATCGGACTGGACACAGTCCCTGTCTTATATAGGGCTCACACTCAAAATCCCCATTTTACAGATGAGATAACTGAGGCACAGAGAAGTTCAGCGATTTACCCAAGATCACACTGCAGACAAGAGGCGGAGATGGGATAAGAACCCAGGTTGCTTGACTCCTGGGCCTGTACAGTTTCCACTAGGCCATGCTGCTTCTTCCTGTCTTCTAAGACAGGAGAGGGTGATCCTTGCTGCCTGCTAGCCTCTGGGCCCATGGACTCTGGCTCTTATTAACAATAATAATAATAATAATTGTGTTATTTGTAAAGCACTTACTATATGCCAGGAATTGTACGTGCTTAACAAATACCATTTTAGTATTATGAGAAGCAGTGTGGCCCAGTGGAAAGAGTACTGGCTTAGGAGTCAGAGGTCATGGGTTCTAATCCCGGCACCACCACCTGTCAGCTGTGTGAATTTGGACAAGTCACTTCACTTCTTGGTGCCTCAGTTCCCTCATCTGTAAAATGGGGATTAAGACTGTGAGCCCCACGTGTGACAACCTGATTACCCTGTATCTACCCCAGTGCTTAGAACAATGCTCGGCACATAGTAAGCGCTTAACAAATACCAACATTATTATTATTATTATTATTAATAATAATCGCTGGGGTGGATGCGAGCAAATTGGGTTGGACATGGGACACACAGTCTTAACCTCCATTTTACAGATGAGGTAACTGAGATGCACAAAAATGACTTGCCCAAGGTCACACAGAAGATGAGTGGCAGTGCCCTGATTAGCTTGCATCTACCCCAGCGCTTAGCACAGTGACCAGCATATAATAAGTGCTTAAAAACTACCCCCTCCCCTCAATAAAAAAAAGATAGGGTATATGTGCATTTCAAAAAGTTAAATGTTTGAGACAAGTAGCCTGGGGTCTGGCCACTCATCCTATATTTCTTCCTCAAGCAAAAAATTGCTCAGGTTGTCACTGTCATAACCTGTCACAAGTGCTTCTGGCAAGGGGTTCAGTCTGTTTAGTATCCATTTTTGTGATCTTAAATCTAGCTGTATCAATCAGTGTGGCCCAGTGGAAACAGCCTGGGCCTGGGAGGCGGAGGACCGGGTTTTAATCCCAGCTTCACCACTTGCAAACTGTGTGACCTAGGGCAAGTCACTTAACTTCACTGTTTCAGTTTCCTCAAGTGTAAAATGGGGAGTCACTACCTGTACTCCCTCCTGCTTAGACTGGGAGCCCCATGTAGGACAGGGACTGTGTCTGACCTGAAAATTTGTATCTTCCCAGAGTGTATAACACTGCTGGTATGTAGTAAGCCCTTAACAAATATCATTTTTAATAATCAATAAATCATTCAATCGGTGGTATTCATTAAACACATACCATATGCAGAACACTGTAGGCAGATCTTGAGAGAATACAATAGAGTTGATCTACACCCTCCCTGCTCTCGGGGAGACCCTGAGGGAGACAGATGTTGAAATAAATTGAAGGGAAGGGAAGCAGCAGAGAATAAAGAGGATGTGTGTGTGTGTGTCTGTGTGTGTGAGAGAGAGAGAGATATGGAACTGGGGGAGGGGTATCAAAATGTTTTGGGGGTATAGACCCAAGTGCATAAGCAATGCAAAGAGAGCGAGAATAGGGAAGGGAGATGAAAAATTAGTGCAGGAAGGTTTCTTGGAGGCAGTATAATTCTAGTAGGATTTCGAAGATGGGGGAGTAGCATAAAAGGGCAAGAAGAGGGAGGGGAGATTAGTCAGTGAAGATTTCTTGGAGGCAATATGATTTTAGTAGGATTTTGAAGATGGGGGAATAGTGTCTGTTGGATAGGAAGGAAGGGAAGTTTCAGGCAGAAGGGAGGACATGGTCAAGGGGACGATAGAGAGAAATGATGGAGATGTGGTAAGTAGGTAGATTGGTGTTAGAAGAATGAAGGCTAGGGCTGGATAATAGTGAGAGAGGAGCGAGGCCCAGAAACACAGAGTCTCCCACAGTCCCACTTCCACTTTTTTTATGGTATTTGTTAACCGCATACTCTGTACCAGGCACTGTACTAAGCCCTAGGGTAAATACAAGATAATCAGGTTGGGTACAGTCCATGTCCCACATGGAGCTCATAGTCTTAATCCTTATTTTACAGATGAGGTAACCAAGGCACAGATAAGTGAAGAGACTTACCTAGGGTCATAATAACAGACAAGTAGCAGATCCAAGGTTAAAACCCCGGTCTGCTGATTCCCAGACCTGTGCTCTTTCCACTAGGCCACATGTGCTTGCAAGAGGGATAGAATAGGACATATCTCACTCCAGTGCTGTGAGTTTCCTCATTTTTCTCTCTGCTCATAGGAAACCTGTTTAATCTGGAACCATAGAGGTCATTATCTCCAAGGGAGAGTCCAGGAGGTGATGAAGAAGGTTCTCTTACTTGCTCTCTTCAGTACACACAAATAATAATGTTGGTATTTGTTAAGCGTTTACTATGTGCAGAGCACTGTTCTAAGCACTGGGGGAGATACAGGATGATCAGGTTGTCCCACTTGGGGCTCACAGTTTTAATCCCCATTTTACAGATGAGATAACTGAGGCACAGAGAAGTTAAGTGACTCGCCCAAAGTCACCCAGCTGACAAGTGGCAGAGCCGGGATTCGAACCCATGACCTCTGACTCCCAAGCCCAGGCTCTTTCCACTGAGCCGCAAATGCCATCCCTCACCTTGATCCAGATAAAAACAAAACAAAAAAACTAAAAACAGTTACCATTTCTATAAGACATCTGAATTACTGGTGCATCCCAATCTAAGAATTTACTTTAAACAATGAAAATGGACATATAAGTCTCAGGAAACTACCAAATTTACCAAAGCATCTGCCTCTCCTTAGTCACTATAGCCCTTGGTCCAGGTATAGTTCCAGGCATGGAGACCAAAGGATATGTAATTTCTCATCCAGAATTCCCTGAGGGAATTTACCTGTTTCTGCCCTAGTACACTTGGGGAAAGCTGTGTGGCCTAATGGAAAGAGCATGGACTTGGGAGTCAGTGGACCTGGATTCTAATCCCAGCTCTGTCACTGCTTTGCTGTTTGATCCTGGGCAGGTCATTTAACTTCTCTGTGTCTCAGTTTCCTCATCTGTAAGATGGGTATTCTATACCTGTCCTCCGTCCTACTTAATCAATTGAATTTATTGAGTTCTTACTTTGTGCAGAGCACTATACTAAGTGCTTGGGAGAGAACTTAGACTGTGAGCCCCATGTGGGACAGGGTCGGGTCCGACCTGATTATCTGGTATTGGCCCGAGTGCTTAGTGCAGGGCGTGGTATGCAGAAAGCATTTAACAAAAGCCACACGTTATTACTATCATCATAACTTCTTCCTGGCCTGTTGCTAGTTAGATCTGTAGACACAGGGTTTAGAAAGCTGGGACAGGTACATCAAGGCCATGACTATTAGGTCAGACTCCTCGTCTGCCCAGCTCAGGATTCTCTGTCCAAACTTGAAGGAAGTGAGGCCCAGTTTACTCTCCAAGATCCCCATCCTCATGGTCAGGGAGGGACAACATGGCCTACTGGATAGAGCACAGGCCTGGGAGTCAGGAGGACCTGGCTTCTAATCCCAGTTCCACCACTTGTCTGCTATGTGACCTTGGCCATGTCACTTCACCTCTCTGGGCCTCAGTTACCCCATCTGTAAAATGGGGATGAAGACTGTGAGCCCCACGTGGGATAGGGACTGTGTCCAACATGATTACCTTGTATTTACCCCAGCATTCAGAACAGTGCCCAGCATTCAGTACGTGCTTAACAAATACCATAAAAAAAAAAACAAACCCACGCCGCTGCGTTCCGGGCACGAATTATGCTTACCAAACTGATCATACTCTCCCAAGCACTTGGTAATCAATCGATCAATAAATCAATAAATTGCATTTATTGAACACCTACTCCTTGCAGAACACTGTAGTAAGCACTTGGGAAAGGATTTTATAATAGAGTTAGTAGATGTGCTTCCTGCCCACAACAAGCTTACATCCTAGAGTGGGAAACAGGCATTAATATAAATTATGGATTTGTACATAAGTGCTGTGGTGGGGTAAATAAAGGATACAATCCAAGTGCCAGGGTGATGCCGAAGGGAGTGGGAGAAGAGGAAATGGGAGTTTAGCTGGGGAAGGCCTCTTGGAGGAGATGTGTTTTTAATAAGGCTTTGAAGGTGGGGAGAGTAGTGGTCTGTTGGATATGAAGTACAGTGCCATTGCTCAGTAAATTCCACTGATTGATTTATTCGGACAGTTGCATTCCTCACGGAAGGCATTTATAAACATTTCTCACTGTAATTCCTCCTTCACTCCATTGCCTTTTGTTTTCTTGGTGGAGGGAGGGGGGGTAAGTTATAGTGTCTTTTCCAAGCTTACTGGCTCTATATTGGGCTTGGCTCTAACCTGGTCATCTCCTCAACTCTTTGGGATGGACTAGAGACTATATAGCAGTTTTGCCAACCACATCTATCACATTCAAGACGCCAAACTAGATTAGCTAAGACTGCTCTCGCTTCAGATTCTGGTTACCTTGGTGATGACCTCTTCCACTGCATAGATCTTATGCCAAATGGAGAATTCCTAACAATATTTCCCAAGAGCCCACACCCTTATGGGGCAGGGAGTTTTCAACCCACAGTGTCCTTCAGGCTTTATGTTGTCTTTGATGCCCAAGGGCTCTCAAGCTATCCCTGAATCTGCTTTTAGGGAGGTGCACTGAGGCATAACATTCTGGCTTAGTGGATAAGGCAGGGGCCTGGGAGGCAGAAGGAGCTGAGTTTTAATCCCAGCTCCACCACATGTCTACTGTGTGACCTTGGGCAGACCACTTAACTTCTCTGGGCTTCAGTTACCTCATCTGTAACAAATGGGGATTAAGAATGTTAGCCTAATGTGGGACAGGGACTGTGGCCAACCTGATTCACTTGTATCTGCCCCAGTGCTTAGAAGAGTGCTCGGTTCATAGTAAGCACTTAACAAGTGTTATTTTTATTATTAGAGATCTCTCAGCACTCCTCTCACTGGTCTTAGTGGTGTTTTAGGCCCAGAACTCAGTGTTCCATCATTCCCATGGGAAAGATTACTTCTGCCCTGGTCTGTAGAGGTAGAGATAATACCAAACTGAGTGAATCCAGGTCTCCCTGTCTGATCGGCAATGGCCAATCTCTAGCTGCTTAATGGTAAACCTGAGGTGTGTGGCCCTCAAGCAACTGAGGGTCAGATGCTTCACACCCCAATGGAGACAGAATTGGACTTTTGTTGTTCTGTGAATTGGACATAACAACAATAATCACTGTGGTGTTCATTAAGCCCTTATTGTACCCCAAGCACGTCCAGTGCTGAGGCAGAGACAAGATAGATTGGATGCAGACCCTGTCCCATATGGGGCTCACAGTCTAAATAGGAGGGAGAACAGGTATTGAATCCCCATTTTACTGATAAGGAAATTCAGGCACAGACAAATCAAGTGACTTACCCAAGAATTCAGAGGCAAATGGGATGCCCAGAAAGGCTCCCTAATTTAGAGTGTGCATTAATCAATCAATCAATCAATCACTGGTATTTATCGAACACTTACTATGTTGGGCAGGAGGAGGACTGGAATGTTGGGCAGGAGGAGGACTGGAATTGGCAGGAGAGGGAGAAGAGATGGGATTTGGGAATAGGTTCAAGAAGAGAGAAAGGGAAAGGCTTTGAGGATGGGGTAAACCAAAAATGGGGCTAGAAGGAGGTTTGGGAATAATGCATGATAAAGGAAAAGAGTCTTTAACTGAAGAAAGAAGGAGTGGGAGGAGAGGAAGGAAGTAAGGGAAAATAGATGGGATCATCCCAAACTGTGAAAGACTCAATGATATTTTAAAATCATTTTTGATGCACAGAACACTGACCTAAGTGCTGGGGAAATTACAGTAACCATGTAGAAAACACAGTCCCTGCCCTCAAGAAGCTTGCCATTTTAGGGGTTCAGATAGCAGTGGCTGTTTCTCCATGGTAAACCTGCAGTGGATTTGGGGCACTGACAGAGGCTCAGGCTGATCTGTGAAAACTGCCATTACACTAATGTTGTGAGCATCTCCATCTGTCCAATTAGCCATATAACATAATCAGAAATTAAAAACACCTAAAGATAATCGACCTACCAATCATCTAATATGTGGCACATATCATTCAGTGTTTGGAATTCACAACTGAAGATTAGAGTTCTGGTTTTAAAGAATTCACCATTCGCCAGTTTCAGCAGAGGTGGTGGATTCCAATTCTGTTGCAGCATTTTGTCAGTGTATTTTGTCAAGTCACTTGAACAATTCATTCCTACCTGTAAAATGAAATATGTAAATCCTGACATGGTAATTTGAACCAAGAGTTTTGGGATTCTGAGGGCAGGCATTAAGTAAATACACCTAGATTTGATACTCACCTCAACCCTATAGTACTTATGTACATATCCTTATATTCTATTCATTTCCCTATCTGTAATTTATTTTAATGTCTGTCTCCCCCTCTAGATAGTAGATTTCTTGTGGGTAGGGATTGTGGCTACCAGCTCTACTATATTGCACACTCTCAAGGACATAGAACAGTGCTCTGCACATCGAAAGTGTTGAAATAAGTACCACTGATTTTTTTATGGTACCTGTTAAGCATTTACTATGTACCAGGCATTGTAGTAAGCCCTGGGGTAGATACAATGCCCAGTACATAATAAGTGCTGGGGTAGATACAAGTTAATCAAGTTGGACATAGGGTATCACAGTTTTTATCTCCATTTTATAGATGAGATAACTGAGGCACAGAGAAATTAAGTGATTTGCCCAAGGTCACACAGCAGACATGTGGTGGAGCCAGGATTAGAACCCTGGTCTTTCTGACACCCCAGTCGGTGATCTATCTACTCGGCCACAGTGCTCTGTTTTGCATGAAGTATTGCACAGAGCACAGTACATTGTTTTGCACATAATAATAATGCGGGTATTTGTTAAGCTCTTACTATGTGCAGAGCACCGTTCTAAGCGCTGGGGTAGACACAGGGGAATCAGGATGTCCCACGTGGGGCTCACAGTCTTAATCCCCATTTTACAGATAAGGTAACTGAGGCACAGAGAAGTTAAGTGACTTGCCCACAGTCACACAGCTGACAAGTGGCATAGTAAGAGCTTAATAAATGCCATTTTTATGGTATTTGTTAATTGCTTATTATGTACCAGATGCTGTTCTAAGTACTGGGATAGATACAAGCTAATCAGGCAGTCTTAATCCCCATTTTTCATATGAGGAAACTGAGGCACAGAGAAGTGAAGTGACTTGTCCAAGGTCACACAGCAGACAAGTAGCAGAGCTGGGATTAGAAGCCATGACCTTCTGACTGCCAGTCCAGTGTTAATAATAATGTTGGTATTTGTTAAGCGCTTACACTGTTCTAAGCGCTGGGGTAGACACAGGGGAATCAGGCTGTCCCACGTGGGGCTCACAGTCTTAATCCCCATTTTACAGATGAGGGAACTGAGGCACAGAGAAGTTAAGTGACTTGCTCACAGTCACACAGCTGACAAGTGGCAGAGCTGGGATTCGAACTCATGAGCCCTGACTCCAAAGCCCGTGCTCTTTCCACTGCGCCACGCTGCTTCTCTGTCCATGATGCTTACATGGCTCAGTGGAAAGAGCACAGGCTTGGGAGTCAGAGACCATGGGTTCGAAACCTGGTTCTGCCACTTGTCAGCTGTGTGATTGTCGGCAAGTCACTTAACTTCTCTGTGCCTCAGTTACCTTATCGGTAAAATGGGCATTAAGATTGTGAGCCTCACATGGGACAAACTGATGTCTCTGTAGCTACCCCAGCGCTTAGAACAGTGCTCTGCACATAGCACTTAACAAATACCCACCTTATTAGGCTATGCTGCTTCTCAATGTTTAAATGTCTATTCCCAAATTAAATGGAGTTAACTTTTAAATGGCAATTATGAAAGAACTAGAAAAATGGGATAATGCTCAGGATGCATAAGGCTTTGAGCACATTATGGACTAGACTGTAAGCTTGTCCTCTAGACCATATGCTCATTGTTGGCAGGGAATGTGTCAGTTTATTGTTGTACTGTACTCTCCCAAGCGTTTAGTATAGTGCTCTGCACACAGTAAGCGCTCAATAACTACCACTGAATGAATGAAATTTTGAGCAGGGATCATGTCTGTTAATTCTGTTGTATTGTGCACTACCAAGTGCTTAGTACAGTGCTCTGCAAACAGAAAGTGCTCAGTAAATACCACTGATTGCTTGATTGTATTCAGAATCTGTTGGGGAGTAATTCAGTAGAGGAATGAGTCTCTCTCTGGGGGCTGCCATTAGCACAAAGGCTACAGACTCTGGTTTTACAGATTAAAATAGTGCATGATTTTTTGATCACTATTTTCTATCTTGAAGAAACACATTACAGAGATAATGAATCACTTAAAGACAAAGGATAACTGCACTGTGAGATTCCTGAGAGATGGATTTGGGGATTAAGGGAAGAGTGGATGGCACTTACTAATGTTTCTAAAGGAATAGGAAGATAAAAATTTCAGGTTAAAAGGAGCACCCAATCCATCAATCGGTGGTACTAATTGAGTGCTTACGGGGTCCAGAGGGCTGTACTAAGCACTTGGCAAAGCACAATACAGTAGAGTTGGTAGACATGAACCTTAACCACAAGGAACATACAGTCTGTGGTGCCCAAGCAAAGAATGAAAGATCGGGATGAAAAAAGCATAACCACACCTGCGAAAATTCATGAAAAACACCTCTAAATTTTAGTGCTGAAATGTCCCTCCCTTGTCATCATTGTCATCATCATAATAATAATGATAGTAATAATTGTGGTATTAAGCACTTACTCTGTGCCAAACACCATCGTCAACAACAGCATAACTTAATGCCAACATTTTCAGAGTGTCTTTGCTCCAAGACTCAAGTTGCTTCCAGATGGCGAGCTTCCTCTAAATACTAATATGGAGTAAGAAGTAGCCCATTCAGTTAATAATAATTGTGCTTTTTGTCAATCACTTACTACATGTTCCAAGCACTGTACTAAACACTGGGGTAGATACATGATTTATATTTCAGACACAGTCCCTGACCGGCATGAGGATCCAGTCTAAGATGGGACAGACGATAAACTATAGGTAGGGAAAATGGCAAAGTATAATAATAAGTACATTAAGTGCTGTGGAGTTGAAGATAGAGTCAATATACAGTACTTAAAGGGTACAGATCCAGGTGCCAGGGACAGTGAGTAGGGGAAATGAAGATTTAGTCTAGGAGGCTTCTAGGAGGAGATGTGATGTTAATAAGGCTTTGAAGGTGGGACCAGCGGTGGTCTATTGGATGAGAAGGGGGGGAGAGCAGTGGTCTATTGGATGAGAAGGGGGAGGGAATTCCAGGCCAGAGGGAGGATGTGGGAAAAAGATCAGAGGTGAGACAGATGGTCAAGTCAGTCAATTGTATTTAATGAGCATGTACAGTGTGCAGAGCACTGTACTAAACATTTGGGAGAATACAGTAAAACAATATAACAGACATATTCCTGCCCATAGAGAGTTTACAGTCTAGAGAGAGAGATAAACAGTAATATAAATAAATAAAAATACAGATATGTACATAAAGTGCTATGGGGCTGGGAGGGGAGATGAATACAGGGAGCAAGTCAAGACAACACAGAAGGGAGTGGGAGAAGAAGAAAGGATGCCTTATTCAGGGAAGGCCTCTTGAAGGAGATGTGCCTTCAATAAGGCTTTGACGGCAGGGAGAGTCGTTATCTGTCAGATATGAAGAGGGAGGGCGTTCCAGGCCAAAGGCAGGATGTGGGCAAGAGGTTGGTGGCAAGGTAGATGAGAATGAGGAACAGTGATAAGGTCAGCATTAGAAGAGAGCCTGGTGCAGGATGGGTTGTACTAGGAGAGTAGTGAGGTGAGGTAGGAGTGGGCAAGGTGATTGATTCCTTTCAAGCTGATGATAAGGAGTTTCTGTTTGATGTGTAGGAGGATGGGCAAGCAGGGCAGTTTCTTCAGGGGTAGGTTAACATGGACTAAATGTTTTTGTAGAAAATGAATCCAGGCAGCAGAGTGAAGTATGGACTGGAATGGGGAGAGGCAGGAGAAAGGGAGGTCAGCAAGGAGGCTGTTACAGTAATCAAGGCAGAATAGGATAAGTGCTTGGACTAACGTGGTAGCAGTTTGGATGGAGGGGAAAGGGCAGATTTTAGTGACGTTGTGAAGGTGGGACCGACATGATTTAGTAATGGATGGAATATGTGGGTTGAATGAGAGAGAGGAGTTAACGATAATGCCATGGTAATGGGCTTGTGATAAAGGAAGGATGCTGGTGCTGTCTATATGATGGGAAAACCAGGGGAAGGACAGGGTTTGGGTGGAAGATAAGGAGTTCTGCTTTAGACCTGTCAGGTTTGAGGTGATGGTGAGACATCCAGGTAGACATGTCTTGAAGTCAGGAGGAAATGTGGGACTGTGGAGAGGGAGAGCGATCAGGGCTGAAGATTTAGATTTGAGAATCACTGAACATCTCACTGTACTCACT
This sequence comes from Ornithorhynchus anatinus, assembly GCF_004115215.2. NCBI lineage: Eukaryota > Metazoa > Chordata > Mammalia > Monotremata > Ornithorhynchidae > Ornithorhynchus > Ornithorhynchus anatinus. Next base: position 53,926,458 of record NC_041731.1, on the reverse strand, counting down.
GGTAGTACAGTGAGTAGGTTGGTATTAGAGAAGTGATGTGTGCAGGCTAACTTGGAGGAGTACAAATAGATAAGATGGGAGAGCTGTTTGAGTGTCTTAAAACCAATGGTAAAGAGTTTCTGTCTGATGTGGAGATGAATTGGAAACCACTGGAGGTTTTTGAGGAGCAGGGGCAGATGGACTGAACTTTTTTTTAGAAAAGTAATCTGGGAGGCAAAGTGAAGTTTGGGCTAGAGTGGGGAGTGACAGGAAAGGCAGGGAGGTTAGGGAGGTCAGGGAGGTGATACAGTAATCAATGGGAGATATGATAAGTGCTTGGATGAACATGGAAACAGTTTGGATGCAGAGGAAAGGGCAGATTTTAGTGATTTGCGAAGATAGAACTGACAAAATTTGGTGATAGTGAATATGTGGGTTGAATAAGAAAAATGAGTTGAGGAAAATGCCAAAGCTATGGGCTTATGAGACAGAGTGGATGGTGGTATCATCTATAGTGATGGGAAAGACACAGAGAGGACAGGGGTTGGGTGGGAAGATGAGGAGCCCTGCTTTGGATACGCTTAGTTTGAGGAGTCAGCAGGACATTCACTCATTCAATAGTATTTATTGAGCGCTTACTCTGTGCAGAGCACTGTACTAAGCCTTGGAGTGAATACTTTCGACATGCAAGCAGAGATGTCCTGAAGACAGGAGGAAATGCCAGACTGCAGAGAAGGCTGGAGAGGTAGGAAATCATCAATGAAAAGATGGTAATTAAAGTCATGGGAGGGAGCAAGTTCTCCACAAAGTCGGTGCAAGTGGATAATAGAAGGGGATCCAGAATTGAGCCTAGAGGGCTTCCACAGTTAGAGACAGGGAACCTGAGAAGAGACTGCTGAGAAGAAGCAGTCATTGAGATAGGAGGAAAACCAGGAGAGGACAGAGTCAGTGAAGCCAAGATTAGGTAATGTTTCCAGAGAAGGGGATGGCCCATAGAGTCAAAGACAGCTGAGAAATTGAAGGGGATAAGGATGCCATGAGGTCATTGGATTTGGCAAGAATGAGGTGACCTTAGAGAGAGCAGTACCCATGGAATGGAGATAGTGGAAGCCAGATTGCGGGCGTCAAAGAGAACATTAGATGAGAGGAAGTGGGGTCAACAGGCATAGATAATAATAATAATAATGATGGTACTGGTTAAGCACTTACTATGTGTCAAGCACTGTTCTTGGTGCTGGGATAGATACAAGATCATAAGGTTGGACGCAGCCCCTGTCCCTCATAGGGTTCACAGCCTTAATCCCCATTTTACATATGTTGTAACTGAGGCACAGAAAAGTTAGGTGACTTGTCAAGGTCACACAGCAGACAAGTGGACGATGCGGGATTAGAAGCCACATCCCTCTGACTCCCAGGCCCATGTTCTTATCCACTAGGCCATGCTCCTTCCACTCATTCAAAGTGTTTGGAGAAGAATGTTAGAGGTGATACGGGATGATAATTGGAGGGAGCCGTAGGGTCAAGAGAGAGGGGTTTTTTAGGATAGTGGAGATATGAGAATGTTTGAAAGCAGGAGAAGGAGCTATTGGAAAGTGACCAGTTGAAGACTGCCATCATCCACTACACCATGCTCCTGCCCATGGAGGAAGCATACAGCATGGAGCATGCTAGAATACAGCAAACAAGAATGGAGGAAGCATACAGTGTGGCCCAGTGGAAAGAGCACAGACCAGGGAGTCAGAGGACGTGGGTTCTAATCCCAGCTCAGCCACATGTCTGCTGAATAACCTTGGACAAGTCATATTACTTCTCTGTGCCTCAGTTACTTCATCTGTAAAATGAGGATTAAGACTCTGAGCCCTCTGTGGGACAAGGACTGTGTCCAACCCAATTAACTTGTATCTATCCCAGCTCTTAGAACAGTTACCTGCTTACATAGTAAGCATTTACCAAATACTATTATTATTTCTGTATTAGTATTACTGATTAGGTGATCCAGGGCTGTGGGTTAATTTTACAAGATCCATGGAGGGACAGTGAAGACAGGGAGTGGAGTTTGGTGGAAAGGATGATGTTGTGGGATGGACTGTGTTGTGTGTGAAGAGAAGATAGGTTGGATATGGAAAACAAATAGGGAATGATGACTTTTGAAAATTGCTGGGGGTCAAAAGATTAGAGGTCTCTGTAAGATAAAAAAACAGGTTTGCAGGGAGGGGAAGTGTAGGAAAGAAGGCTGGTCAGGAGGTGGTCATCTGAGAATGGAATTTCAGAGTTGGTGACGTGAGGTGAGTTTGGAGATTGTACAGTGACCAGAAATAATGTGATAGAGCATATGTTCAAGTTGGTGGGTAGATGAGACAGAGTAGAGCAGGTGATCAGTGGAATTGAGGAGTAAGAAGAAGTGGAGAAGTGGAAGCATCATCAAGAACATTCCTGTGGGTATTGAAGTCCCCAAAGATGAGTTTAGAGATGGACAGAGAAGGAATGAAAGAAAGGGAACAAAATGGTTCAGAAAGTGGGAGATGGTGCATGGGAGGCAGTTGATGACCATGACTAGTAATTGGATATGGGCTTCAAAGGAAGGGAAAGAGAGGGACGGGGGAGGTGGGATGTGTGAAAGTGGCATTTGGGAGTGAGAAGGAAGCCAACCCCTTCCCCTTTTCTGGTGAGTCTTGGGGAGTGGGAAGAGATGAGCCTCTCAAAGAGAGAGCAGCAGGTGAGACAATATCATCCTGGGTGTGACAGATTTCAGTAATGGTGTGGAGGAGCAGAGACTGGGTCAGGAACAAGTCAAAGATGAAGGGAAGTCTTCCTATGGTGAAATTGGGGTTCCCCAAACTGCACCTGGCTGGGGTTGTTGGATGGTGGAAGTGGGAGGGGAGAGTGGATACCATGAGGGTTAGGGAGAGGGATTGGATGGGTGTGAGCTGAAGGGATGCTGGTGCAGGTGGAGTGGGTTGAGGAGCTTCACTGGGAAGGAAGGACAGGAATGGGGTGCTTAGACAGAGGGGACTGAGTAGACTTGAAGAGTTCAGAGGTTTTAAAACTGCTCCTTTTGTTGTACTGAGGCTAGGAGGCCTAGTGGAAATCAATCAATCAATGATATTTATTGAGTACGTACAGTGTTGGAACATTGCTGAACATTTAGTGGAATACAATAGAGTAAGTAAACACAATCTCCTTCCCTAAGAATTTTAGGAACACAAACACAAGGATGAGACTCACTAAACCCAGATTCTAACTAAGGATCCCACTTATCTGCTGTGGGGCCTTGGATGAGCCACTTAATCTCTCTCTGCCTAATCTTCCTTATCAATAAAATAAGAGTAAATGGGAATAAAATATCTCTCTCAAACCATAGCCTAGATGGGACAGAGGCTCCGGTAATTTCATATTTAACTCAGGGCTGGGCCCTTAATAAGTGTTAAGTAAATATTATGGTGATTATTGTGTGTTCCCAGCAGTCTAGTATTGTGCTCTGCACACAGTATATATTCAATAAATACTGATAAGTGGCTTTAAGAATCAGGCTGTACCCAGCATTATCACTTCATGAACCCCCAGTCTGGGGTCAACGTGTAACATGGAAAACAGTGTGGTCTAGAGGAAAGAGCCCAGGACTGTGCGTCAGAAGATCTGAGTTGTAATCTTGACTCTGCCACTTGCCTGCTCTGTGACCTTGGGAGAGCCAAACAATAATAATAATAATGATAATAATAATCATAATATTGGTATTTGTTAAGCGCTTACTTTGTGCAGAGCACTGTTCTAAGCTCTGGGGTAGATTTAACTTTCCAGTGTCTCAGTTTCTTCACTAGTAAAACATAAATTGGACTGTGTCCAACCCAATTTGCTTGTATGCAATCCAGAGCTTAGTACTGTGCCTGGCACATAGTAAGAGCTCAACAAACAACATTATTATTATTAATAATAATTAAATACCTGTTTTCCTTTCCCCTTACACTGTGAATCCCATGTGAGATGGGGCTTGTGTCTGATCGGACTGTAGTGTATCTGCCCCAGTGCCGAATACAGTAAGATTTCAATAAATACAATTGATTGATTCATAGATTGATTCCTTGGCACATATTCATTCATTCATTCAATTGTATTTACTGAGCATTTACTGTGTGCAGAGCATTGTTCTAAGCACTTTGGAGAGTATAATGCAAAAATAAACAGACACATCCACTTCCCATAAAGAGTTTACAGTATAGAGGCGGGGAGACAGACATTAATATAAATAAATAAATTACAGCTATGCATATAATATGGGCCTGGGAAAGGGGAAGAAGAAAGGGAGCAAGTCAGGGTGATGCAGAAGGGAGTGGGAGAAGAGGAAAAGGGGGGGCTTAGTCAGGGAAGTCCTCTTCCTTCTCCTCTTCCTTGAGGAGATGTGTCAATAAGGCTTTGAAGGTGGGAAGAGTAAGATTTGAGGAGTAAGCGCTTAACAAAGAGTAAGCACATAGCAAATATCATTATCACTGTGGAGTCAGCAAGTGGTAAGGAGGAATGCAGCAACCCAGTTCCTACTTGGCATAAAGCTGAGCAAGGAGAAATGGCACAAGCCAGGATAAAAACCAAAGGTCTGAGAAATCTCTCTAAAAGGTGTACGGATGAGGGGCTACAAACAGAAGTTATTTACTAAAGTACAGAGAGCGTTCTCACCAGGATCCCAAGGGCTATGAAGGCCACACAATATAAAAGTTGTGAGAATCTTCTGCTATGTATAAAGACTCAGTGGTAATCTCTGGGACAGAGGAGAAAACTAGAGATAACTTGAAAACAACATGCTGTTGATCTCAAGGTCCCTCCGCATAAATGGAGCAATAATTGTTGGAGCCAGACAAAGAAGGCCCAGAAATCTCCATCTCTGATAAATAGTAAACATCCAAGTATTACCAAAGTCACTCAAACTATGAAGTAGGGCCCCAGTTGTCATCACTGGAGTAATCCCCCAAAGCATCTAGTGGGAGAGAGATTTTGAGGAATCTCAAGAGAACAATGGACTCTCTGCCTTTATTCAAACAGTGTTTTGACAAATTTATGTAGAGATTTTAACTGCAGAATTGTTCTGACCCATTGCTTTACTATGTTCCTAGAATAGTGTGATTTATTGCTGTTACTGTGGGATTTAACATCTGTGATATTTTAGCTAAAGGATTTCTCCCGATACATCTACTCTCTCCTGTTTCTCAGCCAGATTTCGAGAGGTTTCCCACCTGCTTTCAAAATCAACCCCATTCTTCCTCCCCTTCTAAAACATTTGTACTCACTCTTCCCTCCTTGACCGTGGTCTTCAATCACTCACTCTCTGATGGCTCCTTCTCCTCTGCCTTCAAAATCACCCATGTTTCCTCTTTTCTAAAAAAACAAAAACAAAAAAACCCCACCCTCTCTGGATCCCTCTGGCACCACTCACATTCAACAGATCATTACTCTCCCCATCTTCCTGGCCCTTCGGACGTCACATCTCCCGGAGGCCTTCCCCAATCGATTTCCAATGGCCTCACCTTACAAAACTTTTCTTATTCTTGTATTATTACTCTCTCCATTACTACATCATATTGCCAATGGCTATTAAAGGCTACATAAATACTGGTTGCAGGATTATGATGTTTTTGGTCATTTTTTTTTTTTGAGGTTGGACTTCCAGTTTCCAACACCAGAGTCCTACTGTGCATGGTAATTTACACTTGGGGAAAGAGCTCTTTGTTGGCTTTGCCCTTGAGCAGTCTGAGATTACCAGTAGTTTGTTACCATCATTCTGTGATTCTTAGATTTGGTGCTCTCGAAAGGCTCCAAAAGCAGTGTGGCTCCAAAAGCATTGTAGCCTACTGGATGGAGCGCAGGCTTGGGAGTCGGAAGGTCCTGGGTTCTAATCCCAGATCCTCCACTTTGGTGTGTGACCTTGGGCTTAATTTCTCTGTGCCTCAGTTCCCTCATCTATGAATGGGGGTTAAGTCTGTGATTCCCATGTGGGACAGGGACTGTGTCCAACCTGATTAGCTTGTATTTACCTCAGCACTTAGTACAATGCCTGGGACACAAGTGTGTAACAAATACCATTTTTTTTTAAAAAAAAGCATTTGGGGGTGACCATGGAGGTTTAGAGGAATCTCTCTGATAGCTGGTCTCCAATATTCCTGGTTCCATACACACAGAGACCGATACAGAACCATTTTTTGGTTATAGGTCGAATTGACTTTGTTAAAGGCTAGAACAGCAAGAGCCGCCCACCTTCTTAATTCCTGCTCTGAGATTGGCTGTGCTTTAGCCGCTCTCCAATAATTGACATCTCATGCGAAAAACCTTTCCCTTTGGGAGGGATCCTGAAGATTAATCAACCAATCCATTAATCATTCAGTGATATTTACTTAGTGCTTGCCTTGAGCAAAACACTGTACAAAGTGCTTGGGAGAGAGCTCAGTCGAGTTGGTAGACCTGACTCTAGCTCTCAAGGAGTGTACAATATAGCAGACAAGAAGTGAGTAGATTTCTGTTTCTAGAAATCTGAGGACCTTTTCAATCTAGAAAGAAAATGGCTAAGACGGGACATTATTGAAGTCTACAAAATCATGAATGGTGTGAATGAGGTGAATACTTACTTATTGTTCATCAAAACTCACAACACCAGAGCTAGGAGATACATACTGAAGTTAGAAGGTGATATGTTGCTTCTATCACATCCTGCTGCTCTCTCTCGATCTGTCTCAATCGGGAGAGGGTTCTTCAATCAAACACTGGTATTTACTGAAAGCGTACTGTGTGTACAGAACACTGTGCTAAGTGCTTGGAGGAGTGCAAAACAATAGAATTGGTAGACAGTATTTCTTTATTATGGTATTTGTTAAGCTATTACTGTGTGCTGGGCACTGTTCTAAGCACTGGGATAGATGCAAGGTAATCAGGTCAGACACAGTCCCTGTCCCACTTAGGGCTCCTAGTCTCAATCCCCATTTTACAGCTGAAGTAACTGAAGCAAAAAGATGTGAAATTCATTCATTCATTCACTCATTCAATCGTATTTATTGAGTGCTTACTGTGTTCAGAGCACTGTACTAAGTGCTTGGAAAGTACAATTCCACAACAAATAGAGACAATCCCTGCCCAACAATGGGCTCACAGTCTAGAAGGGGGGAGACAGACAACAAAACAAAACAAGTAAACAGGCAGCAATAATATCAGTATAAATAAATAGAATTATAGATCTATACACAGCATTAATAAAATTAATAGGATTATAAATATGTACATATATACACATAAGTGCTGTGGGGCGGGGAGTGGCATAGAGCAGAGGGGGGGAGTTGGGGCGATAGGAAGGGGAGGAGGAACAGAGGAAAAGGGGGCTCAGTCTCGAAAGGCCTCCTGGAGGAGGTGAGCTTTCAGTAGGGCTTTGAAGGAGGGAAGTGTGCTAGTTTGGCGGATGTGAGGAGGGAGGGCATTCCAGCCCAGGGGTGGAATGTGGGCCAGGGGTCAACGGTGGGTCAGGCTAGAACGAATCAGAGCGAGAAGGTTAGCAGTAGAGGAGTGGAGGATTTGGGCTGGGCTGTAGAAGGAGAGAAGGGAGGTGAGGTAGGAGGGGGCAAGGTGATGGAGAGCTCTGAAACCAATAGTGAGGAGTTTTTGCTTGATATGAAGGTTGACAAGATGAAACGACTTGTCTAAGGTCACACAACAGACAAGTTGGAGTGGGGACTAGAACCCAGGTCCCTTTGACTCCTAGGCCAGTGCTCTGTCTTCTTGGTCATGCTGTTTGCCTGCTCTCAAGGGGTTTATAGACTACCGTGGGAGACAGACATTAAAAGAAATTACAGATAGGGAGATACATTACAGAAAGAAAAACTCAAAACCACAAAAGTCTAGGACCCAAATATCTCAAAGAGCTTAATAAAATTATATATGTAATAAGAATAAGGTTGGCCCTCACTTTAAAGAGCAAGTTCAAATGAGGTAAATGAGTCTTGACTGGAAAAACTGGTTTCTGCAATAAACAATCTCGCTATCAGTTAAGGCGTTTGGAGGAGGCATTGTTTACTTATTGAGTGAGTGGTACAGGAAAACAAAACTGATTTAGACATGGGTCAGCTGAACTGTGGGCAGAAGAAAAGATTCCAAAGGCAGAAAAGAGATTGGGAGCTGATAAATATCTGGCCTTTCAGGAAGCATAACCACTTAAAGAAGACAAGACCCATTGTCCCGTTCACACAACTGGGAATTCTACAATGCACCTGAACCTTGGAGAAATATCTGGAGCCAGACTCTCAGCACCCTCACAGGGTAATCAGGAGGGATTTTTTGGGGGTGGGGGGGCACTTGTTAAGCACTTACTGTATGCCAGGCACTGTAGTCAGTCCTAAGTCAATCATATTTATTGAGTGCTTAGTGTGTGCAAAACATTGTATGAAGCGCTTGGGAGAGTACAATATAATAATAAAGAGACGCATTCCCTGTCCACAATAAGTTTACAAACATTAATATAAATAAATTACAGATATGCACATAAGTGCTGTGAAGCTGGGAAGGGGGATGAATAAAGGGAGCAAGTCAGGGTGACACAGAAGGAAGTAGGAGAAGAGGAAAGGAGGGTATAGTCAGGAAAGGCCTCTTGAAGGAGATTTGCCTTCAGTAAGGCTTTGAAGTGGTGGGAGAGTAATTGTCTGTTGGCTATGAGGAGGAAGGGTGTTCTAGGTCAGAGGCAGGACATGGGTGAGAGGTAGGCAGGATGTGGGTGAGAGGTCGGCAGGAGATAGACAAGATCCAGGTACAGTGAGAAGGTTAGGATTTTGGCTAATCAGGTCCCTGTACCTCGATGGGCTCACAGTCTTAAATACCATTTTACAGATGGGGTAACTGAAGCCCAGAGAAGTGAAGTGACTTGCTCAAGGTCACTCAGTAGAAAATGGCAGAGAAGGGATTAGAACCCAGGTCTTCTGACTCCGGGCCCATGCTTTACCTATTAGGCCATGCTGCTTCTCTAACTTAGGGTTGAGAAGGCTAAGGTCTTCCCAAATCAGGGAGACAGCTGCCACTGCATCTCTTCCTCTCTCCCCACCTGCTGGGAACCTGCCACATCAGAACTGGGGATGCAGGGAATGGTCTTCCTCTAAACGGTTTGAGGTGAAACAACTCTGTGGGAAGCCCCACCATTTCTCTGGTCTTCAGTGGGCAGGGCTGGACCCCCCTCCTTCCAACCGGCTTCTTCCCCCGAGACTGGCCCTTTGAGATTCTCTAGCTATCAGTCAGGTGAGGGGTGATTTGGGCACAAAGCCAGGGTGGTCTCATCCTCGAGTTTGAGTTCTTCTGCCTTCCCCATCCCCACTATCTGCGGCCCCTGAAGTACAGGAATGTCAGGAGCAAGGATCAATAAATCAATCAATTCATCAATCAGATTTATTGAGCACTTACTGGTGCAGAGCACTGTATTTGGGAGAGTACAATATAACATTTGGTAGACATGTTTCCTGCAAAGAGTTTATGGTTTTATAAATAAATTATAGATGCGTACATTTGTGCTGTGGGACTGTGAATGGAATGAATAAAATGTACAGATCCATGTGCAAAGGTGACACAGAAGGGAATGGGAGAAAAGGAAATGAGAGTTTAGTTGGAGAAGGCCTCTTGGAGGCAATGTGGTGACAAGAGCACAGGCTTGGAAGTCCTAAATTGTGACTTCTAATCCCAGGGACTGTGTCCAACCTGATTACCTTGTATCTACCCCAGTGCTTGGAACAGTGCTTGGCACATAGTAAGCACTTACCAAATACCATTATTGTTATTAGTTATAAGTCTTTGAAGGTGGGGAGAGTTATCATAATTATAATAATTATGTACTATTATTGTTTTTAACTGCTTACTATGTACTAAGCACTGCACTGTACTATGTCCTGAGGTAGATACAAGGTAATTAGTGTTCACGGTCTTAATCCCCATTTTACATATGCAGGAACTGAGGCCCAGAGAGGTTAAGAGTTTTGCCCAAGGTCACACAACTGACAAGTGGAGGCCCCGGGATTAGAACCAATTTCAATTCCAATTGGATTATTGTTTCAGCCTCCTCTCTGATCTTCCATCCTCCTGTCTCTCCCCACTCCAGTCTATTCTTCATTCCGCTGCTTGGATCTTCGTTCTAAAGAAACGCTCTGGGCATGTCATTCCCCTCCTCAAAAACCTCCAGTGGTTACCTATCAACCTACGCCTTAAACAAAAACTCCTCACTCTTGGCTTCAAAGCTCTCCATCCCCTTGCCCCCTCCTACCTCACCTCCTTCTCTCTTTCTATTGCCCACCCCCTACACTCCGCTCCTCTGCCGCTCATTTCCTCACTGTCCCCCTTTCGCACCTTTCCTGCTGTCAATATCTGGCCCACGTCCTACGCTGTCCTGGAATGTCCTCCCTCCTCACGTCCGCCAAACTAACTCTCTTCCTCTCTTCAAAGCCCTACTGAGAGCTCACCTCCTCCAGAAGACCTTCCCAAACTAAGTCTCCCTTTCCCTCTGCTCCTCCTCCCCTCCCCATTTCCCCTTTTCCCACCCTCTGCTCTTCCCCTTTCCCCTCCCTATAGCACTGTGCATAAGTGTTATGAGAAGCAGCGTGGCTCAGTGGAAAGAGCACGGACTTGGGAATCAGGAATCATGGGTTCGAATCCAGGCTCCGCCACTTGTCAGCTGTATGACTGTGGGCAAGTCACTTCACTTCTCTGTGCCTCAGTTACCTCATCTGTAAAATGGGGATTAAGACTGTGAGCCTCACAAGGGACAATCTGATTACCTTGTATCTACCCCAGTGCTTACAACAGTGCTCTGCACTTAGTAAGCACTTAACAAATACCAACATTATTATTTGCATATATTATTTATTACTCTATTTTTTAAATGATGTGTATATAGCTATAATTCTACTTATCTTGATATTTACACCAGACTACTGGTTTTGTTTTGTTCTGTTTTGTTTTGCTGTCTGTCTCCCCCAATTAGACTGTGAGCCTGTTATTGGGCAGGGATTGTCTCTATCTGTTGCCGAATTGTACATTCCAAGTGCTTAGCACAGTGCTCTGCACATAGCACTCAATAAAGACGATTGAATGAATGAACCAATGACCTTCTGACTCCCAGGTCTGTGCCTTACCCACTAGGCCATGCCACTTCTAATATCATCTGTTGGATATGAATGGGGAGGTCATAACAGGCCTGAGAAAGATCATAGACTTGGGGTGGGAAACGAGATGGATGAGATCAAGGTCCAGTGAGTAGGTTGGTATTAAAGGAATGAAGTGTGTGCTCTGGGTTGCAGTAGGAAATCAAGGAGGTAAGATAGGAGGGGACAAAGTTATTGAGTGCTTAAAAGCTGATGGTAAGGAGTTTCGGTTTAATACGGAGGGGGAGGAGCAACCAATGGAGGTTTTTGAGGAGTAGGGAAACATGTACTGAACAGTTTTGAAGTAAAATGACCTGGGCAGCAGAGTGAGGTATGGACTGGAGTGGGGAGAGACAGGAGGCAGTGAGGTCAGCAAGGAGGCTATTACAGTAATCAAGGCAGGATAGGATAAATGGTTGGATTAACATAGTAACCATTTGGATGGAGAGGAAAACGTGGAAGTAAGTGATGTTATACAGCACTATGCACACGGTAAATACTCAATAAATACCACTGATTGATTGAATGATTTAGGAGCAGGACTCTTTTTGACCTTTGGTTTAGCTGTATTCATTTCTCTCCCTACTTTCCTCACTGTGACTGAATCATTCCAGTACCCTGGGGGGCAGTTCCTGGTAAATTCAGGTTCTGGAAAAACCCCAGACCTGCCCCCAAACCAGGTATTTTATTTTTTGATTGTTCTACTCATTAAATGCCTTCTACCAAGCCTTGGGCTAAGTTCAAACTGCCAAGGCTGCAGCTCTAGAGATCTGTCAACCCTCTCCACCTCCCCCTTCCTCCCCCCCTGTACATCCCCCAACCCTTTCCAACATCTCTCTGTGCTCTGAATGGGAGTGAGCAAGAATCAGATGGCGGATAGGGAAAAGCAGGAGGGTTGTCTGGCTCATTAGTGGAGCTCCAAACCAAAAAAATACAGTGAACTCTTGAGGTTGCCACTGCAACCGAGACCCACGTGGGTCAATTATCTCCGTATTCTGTCTTGGCATGCCAATCTCTGCCTCCTGACCTGTGCTCTTCAATTCCTTCTGGCATCTCAGACACTATGGAATGCACTGCAAGGTGAAGATAACTCAGTCCTATAGAAGTTGGAACAGTTTGGGCTCAAATTCAGAGACCCCTGCCTCGGCTGGTAACTGGGAATTGATTTTGCCAGTTGTGTGGGCATCTTTTGATTCCAGGTGCTGCCCTAGAGCTTCAGAGTTGAAGACAGAAAGGCTTCCCGTTGCCCCCCTCAGCTTGCTATTTAAAGCTGCACTGAACTCAGGCATAGTAGTTGTGGCATTTGTGCCAGGCATTGTATTGAGTGTTGGGATAGATACAAGTTAATCAGGTTGAACACAGTCCCTGTCCCACATGGGGCTAGCAGTTTTAATCCCCATTTTACAATCGAGGTAACTGAGACACAGAGAAGTTAAGTAACTAGGTCAAGGTCACACAGCAGACATATGGAGAAGCCAGGATTAGAGCCCAGCTCCTTCTGACTCCCTGGCCCATGCTCTATCTATTAGGCCACGCGGCTCAGTGAAAAACAATCACTCTAGAAAAGAATGATACCTTGAATTTGTAAAGTGTTTTTCCTTTTCCAAAGCCCTAACATGCTAATGATCTCATGTTTTCCTTAATTTGTTAGTTTTGCCTTCTTTTCTGCCAGGTATTGCAGTTACCTGGGAGAGGTGGTATAAGATTCTTGTGGGCAGGGAACATGTCTATCACCTCTGCTACTCCGTATTCTCTGAAGCCTAGTGCTCTGCACACAGTAAGTGTTAAGTGCTTAGCATGTGTCAATCACTATTCTAAACGCTGTGATAAATACAAGTTAATCAGGCTGGACACAGTCCCTGTTCCACATGGGGCTCACAGTCTAAGTAGGAGGGAGAACAGGTATTAAATCTCCATTTTACAGATGAGGAGGCACGGTTCCTGAAATGTCCTGGAGAAGTTGAGTGACTTGCCCAAGGTCACACAGCAGGCAAGTTACAGAACTGGGATTAGAACTCAGATCCTCTGACTCCCAGGGACATGATCTTTCCACAAGAGCCCCATTGCTTTGTACTGGCTGTGGCTTGCTGTGAAATCGGGGTCACTAAAAATTCACCATCCCATTATTCATTTTTCCTTTTATTTTTATCCCCATACTAGTGAGATCCAGGTGGCTAATTTTATGTCCTTCCCTCTAGTTATACAATAATTGCTCTCTCAGTAGTTTGTAATGACAAATCTCTCATGCTCTACTTCGTGGCAGTTGATAAATAGACCTGATTAGAATTCAATCTTATATCTTTTGTTCAGATCACTAAACCTTAATTTGTCCCACTAAACTAGATCCGAACCATTAACAGTTCTTGTTATTATTCAGATTTTGCTACAGCACTTTAATTCCTTGAGCATGATTTTACAGGCCAGCATTTTTCTTCATTAGAAAGCTAGATGCTCCTAATAGTCACCAGTTTGCATTTATGTGGACCTTCTCATACTCAGTTTCCAAACCGATTTGCTCATTCCACACCAAAGCTTAATACAGTGTTTGGCATATAATAAGCGCTTAACAAATACCACAGTCATTTTCATTGTTATTATTCTTATTAGAACTTGAAAAACAAAAGGTTCCCCAGGTCCTTTCCCTACCCGAAGTTTTTTTCTTTTCCACATATTCCTAATAATGAGAATGAGAATGATTTGCTTCAGGAACTGTTATTGCCAAATGTCAACCATGAACAGCCTATGGAGGGGGTATTATATATAATACTATATATATTATAGTCCTATAATAATACTAATAATTGTGGTATTTGTTAAGCCCTTATTATGTGCCAGGCACTCTACTAAGCTCAGGGGTGTCTGCAAGTGAATTGATTTGGACACAGTCTCTCTCCCACATGGGGTTCACAGTCTTAACCCCCATTTTACAAATGAGGGAACTGGGACACAGAGCAGTGAAGAGTCTTGCCCAAGGTGTCACACCAGACAAGTGGCAGACCTGAGATTAACACCCACATCCTTCTGACTTGCAGGCCTGTGCTCTATCCATTAGGCCATACTGCTTCTCTGTAAGAGAACACTCCCCAAAAGGAAAAGAACTCACCGGGACCCCTGGTATAATTACCAGTCCCAGGATGTGACAGCACAATAAGAAATCCACAACAGTGCAATTAACTAACTTGTCCTTACCCTGGTTAGGGACCGGTGGACTCCGACCCACAGAACAAAGACCATTATCCCCGGGCCCATTTTATAATAATAATAATAATGCTGGTATTTGTTAAGCGCTTACTATGTGCAAAGCACTGTTCTAAGCGCTGGGGGAGATACAAGGTGATCAGGTTGTCCCACGTGGGGCTCACAGTCTTAATCCCCATTTTACAGATGAGGGAACTGAGGTCCAGAGAAGTTAAGTGACCTGCCCAAAGTCACACAGCTGACAAGTGGCAGAGCTGGGATCCAAACCCATGACCTCTGACTCCCAAGCCCGGGCTCTTTCCTCTGAACCACGCTGCTTCTATCACTCCTTGCCCTTCTCCAGTCTCACCCTGAAGGTGGGAATCCTGGCCTCTGACATTAGGCTGGGGCATTCCTGAGGCCTGTCCACATATTTTAGGTTGTCTCCTGCTTAGGAGTCTGTGTAGTTCTTACAAAAGGATGGTGATTGGCCTTCTAATATGGCCTTCTTCGGCTGATTACCTGGGAAATGTTTCTCTGTTCCGTCATTCTTGCCAATCTCAATAGCTTTCCTGGGGGTCATAGGATGATCTATTCTTTGTTGTAGCCCCTATTGTCCCTTTGCTGTTGGGTTGGTAACTGCCCTGAATCCATCTTCCTTTTGTCTTCTGTTTACTCTTGTGTGGCTCCTAATACCCGCCCTTTTGGGCTACTTCCAGGAACTACCTGCTCCACCCCATTCTCCTCCTCTCCATACACACACAGTTTGAGTACCCCCAAAACAGCCATAGGACCCTTCAACCCCATTGGCTAACCTCTGTAACAGGAACCCTGGTAGCATTTCCAGATAACCATTGACAGCTGGTTTAGTTGAACTTGTGATGTCTAAGTACCACTGATTGACTCATTTTTTAAATGGTATTTGTTAGGTGCTTACTGTGGGTCAAGCACTTTTCTAAGTGCTGGGATAGATAAAAGTTTACAGTGCTCTGCACACAGTAAGTGCTCAATAAATATAATTGAATAAATAAAGAAAAGTTAATTAGGCTGGATGCATCCTTGTCCCACAAGGGGTTCACAGTCAAGTAGGAAACAGAGGAAACAGAGGCATGGAGAAGTTAAGTGACTTGCCCAAGGTCACACAACAGGTAACTGACTGAGTCAAGATTCAAACCATGTCCCCAGGCTTCCAGGCCCATGCTAGGCCTGGAATACTAGGCCACAGTGTTTCCCAGCATTGCCAGGAGGCCCTTTTTTATTGTATGAGGCCCTTTTTATTGTATTTGTTGAGCACTTACTATGTGCCAAGCATTGTTCTAAGCTCTGAGGCAGATACAGGGAAGTCAGGTTGGACACAGACCATGCCCCATATGAGGCTGAGTCATAATCCCCATTTTACAGATGAGGTAACTGAGGCCCAAAGAAGTGAAGTGACTTGCCCAAGGTCACACAGCAGGCAAGTGGTAGAGCTGGGATTAGAACCCATGACCTTCTGACTCCCAGGGCCTAGCTCGATCCCCTACATCATGCTCATTCTCTAACTGAGGCATAGAGAAGTTAATTAACTTGTCCTCAGTCACACAGAAGACAAATGGCAGAGCCAGGACTAGAACCCAGGTCTCTTTCCTGACTAAGCCCTCATTGCCCCATCCTCCCTATGTCGACTATGCACTTGACTGTGTCCTCCTGTGTACTTTGATACGCAACCCAGCCTCAAGGCACTTATGCACATATCCTTATAATTTACTATTCCCCCTCCCTCCCCTTTTTTTAATAAAATGGTATATGTTAAGTACCTACTATATGTCAAAAACTATTCTATGTGCTTGGGTACATACAGGTTACTGATGTTGGACACATTCCATGACCTGCATGGGGCTCTCAGACTAAGAAAGAGGGAGAACAGGAGAACTGAGGCACAGAGAATTTAAGTGACTTGTCCAAGGTCACCCAGCAAGAAATTGACAGAGTCAGGAGCAGAACCCAGGGCCTCGGAGTTCCAAGCCCATGTTCTTTCCACTAGATCATGCAGTTTCTGCTTCTCCTATACAGGTAATTTCTCTAAACTATAAACTTGTTGTGGACAGGGAATGTGTCTGCTAACTCTGTTGTAGTGTATTCTCCCAGATGCTTAGTACAGATCTCTGCACATAATAAGCATTCAGTAAATACCACTGATTGACTAATTGATTTTAATACTTGACTCCCCCTGCGGACCCTAAGCTCCTTGTAGACTATAATGGGCAGGGAATATGTCCATCGATTGTTATATTATACTCTCCCAAGAGCTTAGTACAATGCTCTGCAAACAGTACTCAATAAATATGATTGACTGACTTACTGACTTCAAGTCAGGGATCACTTCTACCAACTCCATTATATTGTACTTTCCCTAGTGCTCAGTATACAGTCAGTGCTCAGTAAATATCATTAATCAATTGATTGACTGATTAGTTCTCCCTTACCCAATTCCAACCCTTCTCATGTCCACAGTGCTCCCAGTTTCCCACCCCTGTCCCTCATTAACTCCATTTCTTCATCTGACAGCTATTTCTGAGGGAATATAATCCTATTCGCTAGAATAGATTGAAAGGTCCCTTCTTAGGTTGTCACTGATGTTTTGCCCAACCCAAGTCCACAGAATAGGCTCCTCATCTATTCCTACAAGCTTTAACCAGTCCTGCCGAGAGCCCAGCCTAGTCACTTTCCTCTTTGAGAAGGTTCCTTATTTCCAGAGTGAAGTGATTCTAATAATGAATGCTAAGATTCCAACATCTGATCCTACTTAAGACAAAACAAACTTAATTCCAAAATTAAAAAAAAAAAGTGAGATGCCAGCTGCAGTCTATATCAAGAGCCTCATGTTTCGAATCTATAAATGTATCTCTCAGCTCCTGCATTTCCCAACCACAGGAACGTGGGCCCCAGGTTTGTTTGAGA
The DNA here is from genome assembly GCF_004115215.2 of Ornithorhynchus anatinus. Lineage (NCBI taxonomy): Eukaryota > Metazoa > Chordata > Mammalia > Monotremata > Ornithorhynchidae > Ornithorhynchus > Ornithorhynchus anatinus. The sequence continues at coordinate 53,909,224 of NC_041731.1, read as the reverse complement.
GGGAGGGAGATTGTTTGGCTTCCTGCAAGCGGCATTAAGGGAGCTGTGAGCTCCAGGCTTGCCTAGGCTAAGGAAATGTACTCATTCATTCAATAGTATTCATTGAGCACTTACTATGTTCAGAGCACTGCACTAAGCACTAGGAATGTACAATTCGGCAACAGATAGAGACAATCCCTGCCCATTGATGGGTTTACAGTCTAATCCTGGGGCGAATGAGAACCAGCAGTCCCTACCTAATAATAATAATGATAATAATACTGGTATTTGTTAGGTGCTTACTATGTGCAAGCGCAGGGAGTGATACAAGTGTAGCAGGTTGGACACGGTCCCTGTCCCACATGGGGCTCACAATCTCAATCTCCATTTTACAGATGAGGTAACTGAGGCACAGAGAAATGAAGTGACTTGCTGAAGGCTAAATAGCAGACAAGTGGTGGAGCCAGGATTAGAACACACAGTCTTCTGACTCCCAGGCCTGTGCTCTATCCACTATGCCACACCTCTGAAGAAGGGGTGGACAATAAATGCTAGCTTCCGGGCAGTCAAGTAAGGATGAAAACATATCATGCCAGGGCATCTTGATTGATTCAATCAAGCTAGCAATCAGTGGTACTTATTTAAGTGGTAACTTTGTGTAGAGCATTGTATTAAGTGCTTGGGAGAGTACAATATAACAATAAACAGGCACATTCCCTGCTCATAATGAGCTTACAGTCTAGAGGGGGAGACGGACATTAATATAAATAAATACATAAATGCTGTGGGGCTGGGAGCAGGGATGAATAAAAGGAGCAAGTCAGGGTGACACAGAGGGAGTGGGAGAAGAGGAAAGGAGGGATTAGTCAGGGAAGGCCTCTTGGAGGAGATGGGCCTCCAAGGTTTGAAGAGGGGAGACTCATTGTTGATTGGATAAACTCTACAGCTGTAGCTCCTTGTGGTCAGGAAATGTATCTATTTATTGTTATATTGTACTCTCCCAAGTGCTTAGTACAGTGCTTCACACTCAGTAAGCACTCAGCAAATATGATTATTGACTGACTGAATAAAGAGAAGCAGCATGGCCTAGTAGAGAAAGAATAGGCTTGGGAGTCAGAAGGCCCTGGGTTCTTATACTGGCTTCTCTGGGCCTCAGTTACCTCATCTGTAAAATGGGATTAGGACTTGTGAGCCCTATGTGGGATAGGGACTGTTTTCAACCTGACTACCTTTAATCTACCTCAGCACTTAGTACAGTACCTGACACATAGTAAGTGCTTAACAAATACCATTATAAAAATAAATATGATTGATTGCTTGGCTAGGCTAGGCTAAAGGTTGTGTGTGGGAGCTCTAAACCATGTGAGAGTGTTTTGACTCACAGAGAATATCGAGAACACACCCTTTAGGGCTTATAAATAGCTAGGTTGTTTTTCCCTAATATCTAATCATAATTATGATCATAGTGATGATATATACTAAGCATTTTATAGGTGCCAAGCACAGGGAAAGAAACAAGATCATCAGATCAAATATAGTCGCTACTCCTCCCCACATAAAAGGTAGGGAGAGCAGGTATTTTATTCCCATTTTACAGAAGAGGAGACTGAAGCATAGATATTGTGATCCTCCCAAAGTCAGAGAAGTAGCATGGTTTTGTGAAAAGAGCATGGGTCTGGGAGTCAGAGGATCTGGGTTCTAATCCCATACGTGCCTGCTGTGTGGCTTTGGGCAAGTCTTTTAACTTCTGGGCCTCACTTACCTCATCTGTAAAATGGGAATTAGGACTTTGAGCCCTATGTAGGACAGGGACTGGGACTAGTCTGATTAATGTGTCTATTCCAGGATTTAATAGAGGGCCGGGCGTATAGTAAATGCCTAACAAATATCATTAAAAAACCAAAAAAAGTCACATTACAAGGCCTCCTCTTCTTTCTCCCCTTTCTCCTTCTTCTCTTTCTCCTTTGTCAACATCATTCTCATCACAATCCTTATAGAACCAGCAACATTTTACCTGAGATCACCGGCATCACTGTGGCAAATGAACACACTCCTAAAACTAAACTTCTAAAAGTGCTACCTATACATTATTCTCTAGTAACAAATCATTTAAATGCCTAACCATTTGGAAGGTTTTTGTACTGGCTAACAAGCTGCACTGAATATCTGGTCTATGGGCTGATTCTGGGGTTGACCCGACTGGATGGTGGGATTAACCAATCCTACCTAAACACATAAATACCAGCATCAGTTGAACTGCATTTGATTAAATTTCCAGGTTTGATTTTTCAGATACACCTCTAATGCCAACCAGAATGGCTTTCTGTCCTATGTGGGTGCCTGCATGATTTTATTTTTACATTTTAGTTAAAATCAGCTTTTAATGTTTGACTTTCTAAGTCCCTGTATGGGACAGGGACTCTGTCCATTTCTATTATTTTGTAGTTATTCCAGCACTTAGTACAGTGCTTGGTAGACCATGAATGCTTGATTCTCTATACTGTGAGCTCATTGTGGGCAGGGAATGTCACTGTTTAATGCTTGTATCGTATTTTCCCAAGAACTTAGTACAATGTTTTATAAACAGTAAGCGCTCAATGAATACGATGGACTGATTGAATGAATGAATAATAGACTGCGAACCACATGAGGGACAGGGACTGTGTTTAATTCCCACCTGTACATTTCTCCCAGGACTTAGTGCAGTGCTCTGCACACAGTTAGCACTTAGTAAATACTATTATAAATGCCATCACCATCACTGATAATCCAACCTCACATTTGGAGGTTGCTTGTGGGGGGTTCCATACCTTCTTGCATATAGATTATGGGTTGCTGGGCCTTGCAACCCCTAAAATCTTCAGGACAACTGGTCAGGGACGCGACAGAGAGAGGTACTACAGAGCAGTGGGAATTGTGCTATTAGGGTGCCGGTGACAGGAGAGCAACTGAGCATGCGTGATATTCATTCACTTGTATTTACTGAGCGCTGTCTCTGGGTAGAACACTCTACTGAGCATGTGGGAGAGTACAATATAACAATAAGCAGACACATTCCCTGCCCACAACCAGTGTTACCTTCAGGCCTGCCCAGCGGGTTTCTAAAATCACACTGGCACCCACAAAAACCTCAACTAGAGAGGAAGGGGGCTGTGGAAATACATGCATGAATCAGGGAAACTCCTCCCAACCTGTTTTCACCCCTTGTCTGGCCCCTACTTAGGCTGAGACTGGGCTCCGCTTCCCTGATGGTCTTGGATCTGAGCACAGAGTTAGTGGAAAAGCAGAGAAGCAGCATGGCTTAAGGCAAGAGCACGGGCTTGGGGTCATCAGTCGTGGGTTCTAATCCTGGCTCTGCCACTTGTCAACTGTGTGACTTTGGGAAAATCACTTAACTTCTCTGTGCTTCAGTTACCTCATCTGGAAAATGGGGATTAAGACTGTGAGCCCCACGTGAGACAATCTGATTACCTGGCATCTACCCCAGATTTTAGAACACTACTTGGCACATAGTAAGCCCTTAACAAATACCATTATTATTATTATTAATAATAAAGACAGGGATGGGGGGTGGAAAGCAGGCTAGTATTCGACGCCATCTCGTGACTGGCTCCAAAAGATGGGCTATGTCTGCTTAAGAAAATCCTGGCTATTGTTAGCACGGTGCGGTGCTTCATTTAGGTTTGCCCCAGGCAAATGCCTCAGTCTGAGAATCCAATTATAAATGAATGAAAATAAATTATTTCAGCTGCCACTTTTGTTCAGACCTGTTTGCAGACTCTGGGGTAGTTGGTGGAAAGAGAGTGCCTTCCATCTCTGATTTTGGCCCTTGGCTGAGGTGATCAGATGGCCCTCATTGGGTGGCCATATATCTTTTTAGAGAAGAGCATGGCTTAGTGGAAAGACCACGGGCTTGGGAGTCAGAAGATGTGGGTTTTAAACGCGGCTCCTCCACTTGTCTGTTGTGTGATCTTGTGAAAGCTACTAACCTTCTCTGTGCCTCAGTTACCTCATCTGTAAAATAGGGATTAAGACTGTGAGTCCCCCGTGGGACAACCTGATTACCTTGTATCTACCTGAGAGGTAGGAACACTACATGGCACACAGTAGGCGCTTAACAAATACCAGAATTATTACTATTCTTATTTTTACGGTATTTGTAAGGGGTTATTATGTGCCAAGCACTGTTCTAAGAGCTGGGAGGTATGAAATAATCAGATTGGGCCCAGTGCCTGTCCCATATGGGGCTCACAGTCTTAATGCATATTTTCCAGATGAGGCACAGAGAAGTGAAGTGACTTGCCACGGTCACACAGCAGACAAGGGGAGGAGGTGAGATTAAGCAGCATGGCTTAGTGGAGAGAGCCTGGGCTTGGGAGTCAGAGGTTGTGGGTTCTAATCCCAGTCACTTCTCTGTGACTCAGTTACCTCAACTGTAAAATGGGAATTAAGACTGTGAGCCCCATGTGGGACAACCTAATTAACTTGTGTCTATCCCAGCACTTAGAACAGTGCTTGGCACATAGTAAGCACTTAACAAATTTCATCATCATCATCAACCCTTATCCTTCTGATTCCCAGGTCATGCCACTTTATGCATACTCTCCCACCACCCTAGCAAGTATAGTAGTAATGGAGGGACAACAGAGTTGGAAACTTTTGTTGTAACACAATAAGAAGAGGGGCCCACACTTTATTTGGGCTTCTCATAGGTGAACTTTTTAAACTATTTGCCTCAATTTATTTCTTTCTCAATGTATTTGACCTATTATGCCCTGAGAGAATGTTAAACTTAATCACAGTGTGCTTGGTATTACAAAATGACTCTCTCACAGCATCTTCTGCAATAGAGCCTGTTCATTAAGAACTATGACTGAACACTGGATAGATGGATTTTGTTCCCAATTTAGGTAATTCTGCCTTTCAGACATGTTTATTTTCTGAAACCCAGTGGAAACCACTGGAACCTGGATCCCAGCAGTGGAATCCATTATTTATTTATTTTTCTTAGGTAAATATAGTATCCCATATCTATTTTCAAATGAGGCTTAAAAAAAATAAGATTTAAGTCTTCCCCCAAATAAAAAGTTCTTCAGGAATTTTTTTTTCCTTCCAAAACCAACAAAAACTTTGCTTTGGAACTCTTTTTGTATTATCAACCTCTGGTTGGTTCCGAATTCATATCTCAGTACTTAGAAATTATTTTACCACCTGATCTTTGACCACCAAATAGATCTCTTCCAAGGGAAATTAATTCTCATCGATCCCTCCATTTTGGGTCAATCAAGCAGTTCATGGTGACTTCATAGGGCTGGCACAAACTTGCGCTACTTCCCTTCTGAGCGAGATCATCCATTTAATAGCCAAGCTCATTAGCTGAAGCAAGTTTAATTAAAGCTTATAGAGAATCCAACAGGAAATTTGGTCTGAACATCAGGAAAAAATGGCGAGCTATATTAAGCTGTGGGTTAATCTCCCAACTGGAACTGACGGAAGAGAAATTACCTCAGATATTTAAAACCAGGATGAGTAAAGAGAAAATACAAATAACACTTAATCTTCTCTTGTTTAAAGAAGACCCTGTTGGCTATAATGATTGCTTTATAACTTGCAGCTCCTCCTTCCTGACGGCACACTTAATCCACCCTTGTATATACATTCAAAAGTCTGCTAGCCCAGAAAATGATTTACAAATCAGCTCAACCCAGCCTCAGCCCAATTAGTGGTCTACTGATGCTATGACTCAGAGATTTCTCACCTTGGTGTATGTGTGCCCCTGGGAATGCTACAAAGTGTCCTTAGGGGTTCAGCCATTACAACTGTGACAATAATAATAATAATAATTACGGTACTTGTTAAGCACTTGCTATATGCCAAGCACTGTTCTAAGTGCTAGGGTAGATACAAGTTAATCGGGTTGGACACGGTTCATGTCCCACATGGGCCTCTTGTTTTTAACCCCCCTTTTTCAGATGAGATAACTGAGACCCAGAGAAGTAAAATGACTTGGCCAAGGTCACACAGAAGGAACGTGGCGGAGCAGGATTAGAACCCAGGTCCTTCTGACTCCCAGGCCCAGCTTCTATCCATTAAGCCACTCCAACCACTCTTCACCTGCTTCATGCTGAATTTACTGATGAGACAGGAACTCCCAGAAGTCCAGCAAGAAGCCAGACAGTGACATCTGGACCAGATGAGAGGAGAAACTACTCTTGCATCATCACTTCCCTGGAATTTGTTTCTTTGCTGAGAATACAGTGAAGCAATGTGACCTGGGTTCTAATCCCGACTCCCCCCCCTTACCTGCTATGTAACCTTCCCTTTGACTTTTCTGTGCTTCAGTTCCCTCATCTGCCAAATGGGGATTCTGCAGGATTCTACACCTGTTCTCCTTCCCACTTAGACTGTGAACCCCATGTGGAACCCAATTATCTTGTATCTTCCCCAGCGCTTAGTACAGTACTTGGCATGCAGTAAGTGCTTAACAAATAACACAGTTATTAACACAGTCAGAAGCAGCCTCACAGCTCCAGAGGCAGGAACTCTGGGAAATGCTGGTGATACTGGCAGAATAGATTTCCCTTTTCCCTTGGATAGGATTTATGTATGTGAGAAGTAGAGGGGTAGGAAGGAAGGGTAAGTGTGAGGGGCTGCGTGTTGTGTGTATGTATGTGTTTGTTTGTGTGTATTCATGTATGTGTGTGAACAGGAAAATCCTCTGTGATAGGATCTCCTGCTCAACAAGTGTGATGGGTTGATAAAATAATTCTAAGGGGTTTTGAAATATTTATTCAGGCCTTCCAAAGTATAATATTTCCTAGCAAAACCTGGTGACTGGGAAAGGAAGCAGGGGGAGGTGATAGCCGAATAGTAGCATGGTGTAGAGCACAGGCCTGAGAGTCAGAAAGTCAAGGGTTCTAATCCCAGCTCTGCCACTTGTCTGCTGTGTCACCTTGGGCAGGTCATTTGACTTCTCTATGCCTCAGTTATGTCATTTTTAAAATGGGGATTGAGACTAGGAGGCCTAAGTGGGACAGGGACAGTGTCCAACCTGATTACCTTGTATCTACCCCAGAACTTAGAACTGTGCTTGGCGCCTACTAAGTTCTAAACAAATACCATAATTATTCCTTATTATTATTATTTAGGTTACTCATGAAAGGCAGTGAAACTGTCCTCCTCAGTTTTGAAGGCTCTGAATAGGGTGGTTTTTACCTAAATAATATTCTTCTTGCCTTCACCCAACTGGGATTGGCTTCAGACTTCCATTCATTCCTTAACTCCCACTCTCTCCTGGACCCCCTCCAATCTGGCTTCCGTCCCCTCCACTCTACTCATTAAGTCACCCATGACCTCCTTCTTGCCAAATCCAATGGCTCCTACTCCATTCTAATCCACCTTGACCTCTCAGCTGCCTTTCACTGTCGACCATCCCCTTCTCCTCCACACCTTATCTCACCTTGGCCTCGCGGACTCTGTCCTCTCCCAGTTCTCCTCTTATCTCTCTGGCCAGTCATTCTCGGTCTCCTTCGCGGGCTCCTCCTCCCCCTTACATCCTCTAACTGTTGGAGTTCCTCAAGGGTCAGTTCTTGGCCCTCTTCTGTTCTCCATCTACACTCACTCCCTCGGTGAACTCATCTGCTCTCACGGCTTCGACTATCATCTCTACGCAGATGACACGCAGATCTACATCTCTGCCCCGTCCTCTCCCTCTCCCTTCAGGCTCGTATCTCCTCCTGCCTCCAAGACATCTCTACCTGGATGTCTGCCCGCCACCTAAAACTCAACATGACCAAGACTGAGCTCCTCATCTTCCCTCCCAAGCCCTGTCCTCTCCCTGAGTTCCTTATCACCGTGGATGGTACGACCATCCTTCCCGTCCCTCAGGCCCGCAACCTCGGTGTCATCTTTGACTTGGCTCTCTCATTCACCCCACACATCCGATCCGTCACCAAGACCTGCCGGTCTCACCTTTATAATATCTCCAAGGTCCGCCCTTTCCTCTCCACCCAAACGGCTATCTTACTGTTACAGGCTCTCGTAATATCCCAGCTAGATTACTGTGTCAGCCTGCTCTCTGATCTTCCTTCCTCCTCTCTCTCCCCGCTCCAGTCTATTCTTCACTCCGTTGCCCGGCTCATCTTCCTGCAGAAACACTCTGGGCATGTCACTCCCCTTCTTAAAAATCTCCAGTGGTTGCCTATCGACCTCCGCTCCAAACAAAAACTTCTCACTCTAGGCTTCAAGGCTCTCCATCACCTTGCCCCCTCCTACCTCTCCTCCCTTCTCTCTTTTTACTGCCCACCCGCATGTTCCGCTCCTCTGCCGCCCACCTCCTCATCATCCCCCATTCTCGCCTATCGCGCTGTCGACCCCGGGACACGTCCTCCCGCTGTCCTGGAACACCCTCCCTCCTCACCTCCGCCAAACTAATTCTCTTCCCCTCTTCCAAACCTTACTTAAAGCTCACCTCCTCCAAGAGGCCTTCCCAGACTGAGCTCCCCTTTTCCCTCTGCTCTCTCTACACCCCCCTTCACCTCTCCTCAGCTAAACCCTCTTCTCCACCCTTTCCCTCTGCTCCTCCCCCTCTCCCATCCCATCCCCTCAGCAATGTACTCGTCCGCTCAACTGTATATATTTGCCTTACCCTATTTATTTTGTTAATGAGATGTACACCACCTTGATTCTATTTATTTGCTATTGTTTTAATGAGATGTTCTTCCCCTTGATTCTATTTATTGCCATTGTTCTCGTCTGTCCGTCTCCCCCGATTAGACTGTAAGCCCATCAAAGGGCAGGGACTGTATCTATCTGTTACCGATTTGACATTCCAAGTGCTTAGTACAGTGCTCTGCACAGAGTAAGCGCTCAGTAAATACTATTGAATGAATGAAATTGTATTTACTGAGCACTTACTCTGTGCAGAGCACTGTACTAAGCGCTTGGGAGAGTACAACAGTAAACAGACACATTCCCTGCCCACAATGACCTTACAGTCTAGAGGATCTTACAGTCTAAACAGAGTCTAATTTACATCAGACATGCCTCACAGCAAGCCATTTACCCCACAAGCTGACCTGTTACCGCTGAGTCAATGATAAAAATCCATCTATCTTACCTTGAATCTAGAATTCCAGGGAAGGCAGTCATTCAACACTGGCCTTATGATTCTGCTCCCTTCTCAAGTAAGAAAAAAGGGTGACTTCAGGCCTTCCACCTAAAGACAGCTGACAGACCCTCTACCTAACTGAGGGTCTCCTTCAGGTTTCTCCCCCATTCACTGCTTTTCCTTGTGGTATAAAACCACTTGGCCGTGGTGGTTCGTTTTCTTTGCATCAAAATAAGGACAGTGATGCCCTCACAATAGGGCATTGGGGTATTTGTTAAGAACAATGCTCAGCAATGATGTCCTCATAATAGGGTATTATAATATTTGTTAAATGCTGGAGTAGATACAATACCACAAGATTAGACACAGTCCTTGTCCAACATGGGGTTCATAGTCCAAGAGGTAGAGGAACAGGTATTTAATCTCTATCTTCAGATGAGGAAACAGGAGCAGAGAAGTTAAGTGACTTATCCAAGGTCACCCAGAAAGCAAACAGTGGAGCTGGGATTAGAACCCAGGTCTCCTGCTTCCAGGACTGTGCTCTTTCCACTAGGCCACACTGCTACTGCCAGCATGTTGACACTTTATTTTCCAAAATGGAAAGTGTTCTTAGTTCTTGCAGTTATGTAGCAGAATCCACTGAAGAGGATCATGGGCAAGGAACGTTTCTACCAACTCTGCTAGACTGTACTCTCCCAAGAGTTTATTATCACACAGTAAGCTCTCAATAAATATAATTGATTGATTGGATCAGCAGCCAGACGCTTTTCTGAAAATGTTAAGCATGAGGAGGGAGAGAAGGTAACTTCTTTGAGTCTAGGATTTGAACTGGTTGAGAATCTGGTTTCCTTTCCTTAACTCTTGGTTCAGGTCCTTCAAAGCCTGGGCCAAAATGGAGGTTATTTCCCATTCCATTCGGGGTGGCCATTTACCTGGTTTCCTACATGACAGTCCAACATCCACTGATCCATCCCCTCCCCTGTTCTGTTCTAGACATTTTTATGTCTGTTTCTTTTCTTTTTTAATTTTTAGTGTGAGCCACTATCTGACATGGCTGCCTCATTCATTCATTCATTCAATAGTATTTATTGAGCGCCTACTATGTGCAGAGCACTGTACTAAGCGCTTGGAATGAACAAGTCGGCAACAGATAGAGACAGTCCCTGCCGTTTGATGGGCTTACAGTCTAATCGGGGGAGATGGACAGACAAGAACAATGGCAATAAATAGAGTCAAGGGGAAGAACATCTCGTAAAAACAATGGCAACTAAATAGAATCAAGGCGATGTACATTTTATTAACAAAATAAATAGGGTAATGAAAATATATACAGTTGAGCGGACGAGTACAGTGCTGAGGGGAGGGGAAGGGAGAGGGGGAGGAGCAGAGGGAAATGGGGGGAAAAGAGGGTTAAGCTGTGGAGAGGTGAAGGGGGGTGGTAGAGGGAGTAGAGGGAGAAGAGGAGCTCAGTCTGGGAAGGCCTCTTGGAGGAGGTGAGTTTTAAGTAGGGTTTTGAAGAAGGAAAGAGAATCAGTTTGGTGGAGGTGAGGAGAGAGGGCGTTCCAGGACTGCGAGAGGACGTGGCCCAGGGGTCGACGGCGGGATAGGCGAGACCGAGGGACGGTGAGGAGGTGGGCGGCAGAGGAGTGGAGCGTGCGGGGTGGGCGGTAGAAAGAGAGCTCCTCTGAGCTCCTCTGAGCTGCCTCTGAGCTCCTCCTGCTTGATCAACTCCCCAGGCCTCATAATGGCCTGAGATGGGAACCAAAGTATCTGGAAGCAAAGTATCTAGAGCAGGTAAGGGTCCCCGCCATGCCCCCTCCCTCCGCCCAGAGCAGTACTCCAAGATCAGGCAAAAAGTGCATGTAAATTTTCAAACACAATTTGTATACAACTACCATAATTATTATTATCATTGCTACTATTATTATTGTTATAATACCTCTGGAAAATGGCATCTATGACATCATCATTTTATGCTATGTGCTTGATGCTCTGCAGGTGACATCACAGGCATCTCATTGTCTGGCATGTGGGAGGGCTGCTATCCTAGTTAGTTTCCAAGATCTTAGCACAGGGCTCGGAACACCTTAGGGGCTTTATAAACACTTCATTCATTCATTCAACTGTATCTATTGAGGTCTTACTGTGTGCATATTCCCTGGCCACAAGGAGCTCACAGTCTTGAGGGGGAGACAGACACCAATATAAATAAATAAATTACAGATTTGTACATAAGTGTTGTGGGACTGGGAGGGGGGAGCAAGGCAAGGTGACACAGAAGGGAGTGGGAGAAGAGGAATAATAATAATTGTAATAATAACCATGGTACTTGTTAAGGGCTTACTATGTGCCAAGTACTGTTCTAAGTGCTGGGATAGACACAAGTTAATCGCGTTGGACACAGTCCCCGTCCCACATGGGGCTCACAGTCTTCATGTCCATTTTACAGTTGAGCTAACTGAGGCACAGAGAAGTGGAGTGACTTGCCAGAGGTCACACAGCAGTCAGGTAGTGGAGCTAGGATTAGAACCCAGGTCCTTCTGACTCCCAGGCCTGTGCTCTGTCTACTAAGCCACTTTGCTTCTCCAAGAGGAAAGGGAGGGGCTTAGTCCGGGAAGGTCTCTTGGGGTCAGCAGTGAGATGGACGAGATGGAGGTACGGTGAGAAGGATAGCCCTAGAGGAGTGACGTGTGTGGGCTGGCGTGTAGTGGAAGAGTAGCGAGGTGAGGTAGAAGGAGGCAAGGTGATTGAGTGCTTTAAAGGTAATGGTGAGGAGTTTTTGTTTGATGGGGAGGTGGATGGTCAACCACTTAAGTTTTTTGAGGAGGAGGGTGATGTGTCCTTTTTGTAGAAAAGTGATCTGGGCAGCAGAGTGAAGTATGGACTGGAGTGGGGAGAGACAGGGGGCTGGGAGGTCAGCGAGGAGGCTGCTACGGTAATCAAGGCGGGAAAGGATAAGTGATTATATTAAAATGGTAGCAGTTCGGATGGAGAGGAATGGGTGGATTATGAGTACAGAAGGTTTGGACAGGATCTATGCCAGATATTAACTTCAGAGATGCACTGTTCATTTTTCCCAGCCTCTGCCTGGGCTAATTCTTATGATCCAGGAGTGGTGGATCATAGATTTATTAAATGTGGAAACAGAAAGAGAAGAAAGATGCTAAGAAGCCTCTTCAGGTTCCTGTTACCCTGTAGTCTCCTTCAAATCAGGGAACACCACCTTGGGCTATCTAACAAGAACTACAACTGCAGAGAAATAATTCTTATAAAATCCTCAAGACCCCCAGTCTAGACCCCAAGTTTGCCACCCTCAATTCCTCTCTGTTCAAGCTTCTTTGGACAATAAACAGCTAGAAGCAACACGGCCTAGTGGATAGAGCATGTGCCTAGAAGTCAGAAAGGCATGACTTCTGATCCCATCTCTGCCACTTGTCTGTTTTGTGACCTTGGCAAGTCACTTCACTTCTCTGTGCCTCAGTTACTTCATCTGTACAATGGGGAAAAAGACTGCGAGCCCCATGTGGGACAGCGACTCTGTCCAACCTGATTTGCTTAACTTCACCCCAATGCTTAGTACAGTGCTTGTCAGATAGTAAGTGCTTAGCAAATACCACTCATTCATTCATTCAATCATATTGATTGCTTACTGTGTGCGGAGCACTGTACTAAGCACTTGGGAGAGTACAATATACCAATAAACAGACAATATTGCCTGCCCACAACGAGCTTACAGTCTGGAGATGAACACCACAATTATTATTATTATTATGAAACTCCAAATAATCCTTTAGTCCTCTCTTAATTGCCTTCCCTCTAGATCAGCATTATGGCTGTGCTTCCTCCCTCACCCAGCTAATGTTCAAGCTCTGTTTCCATTGTTCTCAAGAGAGGGTGTGGAAATCTTCCTTCCTTATGCTTGAGGAAATGCATTGCTCAAAAGTGGGAATAATACAAACCTAGAGAGTCCTCTGTCACTTTACCTTGCAGCAAGCCACAACTCAGTGCCGTCTACAGATGGATAGAAACTTTTGGAAATGATCAACAAGAAACACAATGACCTTGTGGTGATTGGGACTGGATAAACCTTTTCTTTCATGATATAAAGTTTTAAAGAACTATCCTTCCAGGGTCCACCAGGATATTATTTTAAGATAAGCTAAGCAAGGACACACCATCTTCATAGCAAAAAGAATTCTTTGTGGGAAATGTTTTAATTAATTTAAAATAAGCTTTCTAGTTTGGGGGAAAAAACGGCCAAGTTTAAGAAGAGGGACCCCAAATTCTATTTCAAACATGGTGAGGGTCTTCCCAAAAGATTGGGAAGAAGTAGCATAGCCTAATGGAAAGGGCAATGGCCTGGGAGTTGGAGGACCTGGGTTCTAATCCTAGCTCCGCTAATGCTTTGCTGTGTGACTTTGAGCAAGTCACTTCACTTCTCTGTGCTTCAGTTCTCCTGTTCTCTCTCATTTCAACTGTGAGCCCCATGTGGGACAGGGACTGTGTCTAACCTAATTAACTTATATCACAACATCGCTAAAATCTGCCCTTTCCTCTCCATCCAAACTGCTACCATGTAAATCCAAACATTTATCTTATCCTGCCTTGATCAGCCTCCTTGCCGACCGCTCTGCCTCCTGTCTGTTCCCATTCCAGTCCATACTTCACTCTCTTGCCCACATGATTTTTCTACAAAAAAATTCAAGGCTGAGTTTCCCCACTCCTCAAGAACCTCCAGTGGTTGCCCATCCACCTCTGCAACAAACAGAAACTCCTTTCAAACAGAAACTCCTTAACTTCAAAGCATTCAGTCACCTGGCCCCCTCCTACCTCACCTCGCTACTCTCCTACCACAACTCGGGCAGCACACTTTCCTTCTCTAATGCCAATCTGTACATAGATCTCGTGTATCTTGCCGCTGACCTCTCTTCCAGGACCTTGACCTCTCCCTCGTGTCCTGACTCTGGCCTGGAACACCTTCCCTGTTTATATCTGACAGATGATCACTCTCTCCACCTTCAAAGCCTTGTTAAAAGCACTTCTCCTGCAAGATACCTTCCCTGAGTAAGCCCTCCTTTCTTCTTCTCTCACTCCGTTCTACTTCGCCCTGACTTGCCCTTCATTCATCTTCCCCCCACCTCCAAGCCCCACAGCATTTATGTACATATCTGTTGTTTTATTTATTTACATTAATGTCTGTCTCCCAGTCTAAACTGTAAACTCATTAAGGGCAGGGGATGTTTCCGTTATAGTGTTACACTGTACTCTCCCAAGCACTTAGAACTGTGCTCTGCACACGGTAAGCACTCAAAAAATATGACTGATGGACCGACCACCCCAGCGCTTGACACAGGTAAGCGCTTAACAAATGCCATGAAAGAAAAAAAAAAGCAGGAAGGCCCTCTGGTCCAGGGCAGCGGACCACACTGAGGAACAGAGGTTGGCAGTGTTGGCAGAGTGAGCAGAGCCAGCTGGAAAAGCTTCAGTCTCAAATTGTTCCCGGCACAAAGGACTGTTGGTGTAAGACCTTCCCTCTGAATGTGCCCCGCTGGGCATTCCGCGCTGGGGTGGGGCAGCGGCGGCAGCCTGACTGCCTGAGACCTTCACAAGTGTGAGAAACTCTCTCTCAGCTCTGTGGATTTGACAGGAAAACAGAAAGAATCCTGAAAAGAATTGTTTGCCTGAGTCCATTTTCCCAGGGCTGGAGCCTCAACTGAGTGCAGGGGAGAGAGGGAATGATGCTGATAAATTTTTGTTGTGCTTGTCAGGGAAGTCAGTGAGGAGGCAGATGCAGTAGTCAAGGTGGCATAGGAGAAGTGCTTGGATCAGTGTGGTAGCTGTTTGTATAACTCTTATGTACATAAACTTACACTCTGCCACTTCTCCTACCTGTCATTTATTTCGATATCTGTCTCCCCCACTAGACTGTGAGCTCCTTGAGAGCAGGAGTCACGTCTACCAACTCCACTGAATTGTACTTTCCCAAGCACTTAGAACAGTGTTGCACAGTAAGCACTCAGTAAATGCCATTGATCATTTGATTGAAATGGCCAGGCTAGAGGG
Source organism: Ornithorhynchus anatinus (assembly GCF_004115215.2). Taxonomy (NCBI): domain Eukaryota; kingdom Metazoa; phylum Chordata; class Mammalia; order Monotremata; family Ornithorhynchidae; genus Ornithorhynchus; species Ornithorhynchus anatinus. The sequence goes on along the minus strand of NC_041731.1, from coordinate 53,894,073 downwards.
TTACCTTAACTATGGAAAGCTCACTGCATTCAATAGTTGAATTTTTTTATGCCTCCAGACAATGTAGCCATGTCAGTGAAGGAGCCATCCTGCATGAGCCCAGGGTGTCCACCAGCTTCAACCTCAAGGAGTTCCCTTTTTACTTTTTTTTTCCCAAATGGTATTTGTTAGGGGCTTACTATGTACCAGACACCATACTAAACGCTAATCAGGTCACACGCAGTTCATTCATTCATTAATTCAATCATATTTATTGAGTGCTTACTTTGTGCAGAGCACTAGACTAAACTCTTGGAAAATACAATTGGGCAACAGAGAGAGACATTACCTACCCAACAACGTCCCAATTTAAGTGGAAGGAGAACAAGTAGTGAATCCCCATGTTAAGAGAAGGAGCATGGCTCAGTGGAAAGAGCCCGGGGTTGGGAGTCAGAGGTCATGGGTTCGAATCCCGGCTATGCCGCTTGCCAGCTGTGTAGCTTTGGGCAAGTCACTTAACTTCTCTGGGCCTCAGTTACCTCATCTGTAAAATGGGGATTAAGACTATGAGCCCCACATGGGACAACCTGATCACCTTGTATCCCCCCAGTGCTTAGAACAGTGCTTTGTACAAAGTAGCACTTAAATGTCACCATTATTATTATTATTATTATGTTGCAGATGAGGGAACTGAGGCACATACAAGTCAATTATTTGCTTGCCCAAGTTCACCCAGCAGATAAATGGAAGAGCTGGGATTAGATGCCAGGACCTCTGACTACCAGGCACATGCTTTTTCCTCCAGGCCTTCACTGTCAGAGGAAGCCCATCAGCCACTTGAGGTGCCAGGCCTGTCCATGTCCCTGCGGAGAGTCTTGAAGTGAATAATAATAATAATGATGGTATTTGTTAAGCACTTACTACGCGTCAAGCACTGTTCTAAGTGCTGGGACTGTCCCAAGTACTTAGTACAGTGCTCTGCACACATTAAGCACTAAATAAATACAATTGAATGAATGAATTTTTCCACTGCTGGTTGAGCTTGGGGGTCTCATTCTCCCCCATTTGGCTGGCCCATCCTATCTGCAAGGATTGAAGACAATACCTCCAGGGATCAGGGTTCTCCAGGGGCAGGGGCAGTCAGTCAGTCTTCTTTATTTAGTGCTTACTGTGGGCAGAAGACTGTACTAAGCACTTGGGAGAGTACAATACAACAGTAAAAAGACACATTCCCTGCCCATAATGAGCTTAAAGTCTAGAGGTGTGAGCACAGAACTCAGTAGTAATGCTAATAAAAATAATGGCACTAAGCACTTGGGAAAGTGATAATAGTTGTGGTTTTTGTTAAGACTGTAAGCTCATTATGGGCAGAGAATGTGTCTGCTAATTTTGTTGTATTGTGCTCTCCCAAGCAATTAGTACAGTGCTCTGCATATAGTAAGTGCTCAATAAATACAATTGATTGATTCTTACACGGGCTTTTTATATGCCAAGCGCTGTACTAAGCATTGGGGTAGGCACATGATAATCAGGTCCCACATGGGGCTCACAGTCCAAGTAGGAGAGAGGACAGGTATTGAATCCCTATTTTGCAGATAAAGCGTGTGGGAGAGTACAATATAACAGAGTTGGTAGAAACGTTCTCTGCTCACAAGCTTGCAGTCTATCGGGGAGACAGACATTAACATGAGTAAGTAAATTATGAATATGTACATAACTGCTGTTGGGCTGAGGGAGAGGTGAATAAAGGGTGCAAATCTAAGTGCAAGAGTGAGCAGCAGGGAGTGGGAGAAGAGGAAAAAAGGGCTTAATTAGGGAAGGCCTCTTAGAGGAGATGTGCTTTTAATAATGCTTTGAAGGTGAAATCATCTCTCTCAACTCATATATTCAGTTTGATCATGAAATCCTGTTGGTTCAATCTTCACGACATTCCTAAAATTCCTCCCTTCCTGTCCATCCAAAGTGTTACCACATTAATCCTTCACTATTGCATCAGCCTCCTTGCTGACCTCCCAGACTCCTGTCTTTCCACACTCCAGTCCATACTTCACTCTGCTGTACATATCATTTTTTAATAGAAGCATTCAGTTCAGGTTTCCCCCCTCCTCAAGAACTTTCAGTTGTTTCCCATCCTCCTCTGCTACAATCAGAAACTCCTTACCACTGGCTTTAAAGCACTCAATCATCTTGCCCCCTCCTACCTTAAGTCCCTGATTTCCTACTACAGCCCAGCCCCGACACTTTGTTCCTCTAAAAACCAACCTACTCACTGTTCCTCGATCTTGTTTATCTTGTCGCTGACCTCTCACTCATAATCTGCCTCTGGCCTGGAACGCTCTTCGTATCTGACGGCTAACTCTCCCCACTTTCAAAGTCTTACTAAAAGCAAATCTCCTCCAAGAAATCCTGTGCTAAGTACTGGTGTAGATGCCCGATATTTCATTGTGGGCAGGGAATGTGACCATTTATTGTTGTATTGTACCCTCCCAAGTGATGAGAACAGTGCTCTGCACACAGTAAAGTGCTCAATAAATACGATTGAATGAATGAATGATATTCAAGTTGGAAACAGTCCCTGTTCTACACGGGGTCAAAATCTAAGTAGGAAAACAGTTTGCAGAAGAGGAAACTGAGGTACCAACAAAAATGACTTGCTCAAGGTCACAGAGCAGGCAAGTGGTGGACCAGGGATTAGAAAACAAATCCTCTGAATCCTAGGTCCTTGCCCTTTCCATTAGGCCAAACTCTTTTTTAAAAACTGTCTTTTAATTGTTAATCTTAAAATTAAAGTGACCAGGAGCCACATATTAAGCAGAATTGTACTGAAATTTGGATTTTATCAGTACTATGTATTGAGAAGCATGGTGGCCAAATGGATAGAGCGCAGGCCTGGGAGTCATAATCCTGGGTTCTAATCCTGCCTCTGCCACTTGTCTGCTATGTGATCTTGGGCAAGTCATTTCAGTTCTCTGTGCCTCAGTTACCTCATCTGTAAAATGGGGACTAAGACTCTGAGCCCCATGTAGGACAGGGACTGTGTCCAACCTCATAAGCTTGTGTCTACGCCAGTGGTCAGTACCATGCCTAGCACATAGTTAGTGCTTCACAAGTACCATTAAAAAAAAATGAAGAAAAAAATGCCAGTTGTGGACAGAGCACTGTTCTAGGCATCTGGGACTCCTGTCCTGCCACCTGCACAGGCCCACTTTAAGCACTTGGGAACTCACTTCCCCAGACTCCCACAGAAATTATGTATAAATCTTTTTATTGGGTTGATTCCTTTTCCTGTAATTTTTATGGCATTTGTTAAGTGCTTACTATATGCCAGGCACGTTCTAAATGCTGAGGTAGATACAAGATAATCAGGTTAGTCACAGTCTCTGTCCCACATGGGGCTCACACTCTTAATCTCTATTTTACAGATGAGGGAACTGAGGCCCAGAGAAGTGAAGTGACTTGCCCAAGGTCACACAGCAGACAGGTGGCAGAGTTGGGATTAGAATCTAGGTCCTTCTGACTCCCAGGCCCGTGCGGTATCCACTAGGCCACGTTGCCGTGTTCTAGTCCTGCTCTTCCTGCATGGGGCTTCAGATTTGGAAAGGGTCTGCCCACTGGAAGCTGACCTTGGGGGATGGGGACTCGGGAAGACAACTCAATAGGCCTGGAGCAAAGTGTAGCAGGTCAGATGTTCCACCTGCAGAAACACTCCTGGTTTGAGGTTCAAAAGGACTTCTGGATGATGTCAGTCAGAATAGAAGGAAGTGGAAAAAGTTCTCCCTGTTACAAAACAGTCAAATGTTGGAAGCCAACCCTGTGTTTATCCATCTTTTGGTGGTCAACCAATCAATCAAGAGTATTTATTGAGCACTTACAATGTGCAGGACACTGTATTAAGCGTTTGGAAGAGCTCAATATAATAGAGTTGGTAGAAACATTCCCTGCCCACAAGGAGGTTATGGTCTAGAGGGATTCATATTGTCCTGATTGGGGGTTTGGAAACAGCTTAGACCAAAGACACTTGCAAGCTGACTGTTGGATTCGATCAAACTTAAAACAATAATTTGTATTAAAATTCAAGTAGCTTTTGCATTAAAAAAAATGAAATACATTAAAGGCAAACAATATATTCAAATAATTATAATAATAATCGACATATTTGTTAAGCACTTACTATTGCCAAGCACTGTACTAAGCGCTGGGGTGGATATAAGCAAATTGGGTTGGACCTGTCCTGTTGGAGCTCACATTCTTAATCCCCATTTTACAGATGTGGTAACTGCGGCACGGAGAAGTTAAGTGACTTGGCCAGTGCCACACAACAGACAAGTGGTGCAGCCAACATTAGAACTCATGACCTTCTGACATCCCGGCTGGTGCTCTATCTACTTCACCAGGGTCCTTCTCCAAATCTTTAGGCTCTACTTCCTTCTCAGATTGTGAGCCCCAGGAGGGACATAAACTAGTTCAGATCTGATTATACTATTATTATGCCAATGGACCATTATTAGAAATAATAACAGTAAGATAAATAAAAACATATATAATAGGAATGCTTTCCAATTTGTGTTTTTATATTGTGCTCTCCCAAGTGCTTAGTGTAGTGCTCTGTACACAGTAAGTACTCATTTGTGTTTTATGCTGTTTTAGTGTTTTATTATTTCACTGCTCCTTTTGTGTCTACTGCCAGTCTCCTTTCTCCCCCTTACTGTCAGATTGTGAGCACTCTGAAGGCCAGGAACTGAATCTAATTCCTACGTCTGTACAGTTTCCCAGTGCTTAACTTACTTCATATAGTAAGTTTTTAATAAATGCTATTTCTATTATATATAGGAACAGAGTGCTAATAATAATAATAATAATTGTGGCATTGTTGAGCGCTTACTAAGTGCCAAACACTGTTCCAAGCACCGGGGTAGATACAAGGTAAAAGTTTTCTCCATACTTCTTTCCTGAAAACCAACCATAGACCTGCTCTGGTCTTTCTTCCCATGTTACCTTTCTTGTCTCTGCAAAAAACTGGAATAACTTTGGAGAAATTTTAATTTTAAGATATGAAGGTGGTGCCCAGTAGGGACACACAGAAATCAATTTCTGTTATTTACTGAGTGCTTGCTGTGTGCAGAGCACTGTACTAAGCACTTGGGAGGGTGCAGTACAGTTGGTAGGCATGATCCCTGCCCTCAGAAACCTTGCAGTCTAATGGGGGAATCAGACACTGAAGAAAATTACAGTTAAGGGAAGCAACAGAATATAAGAATATGTACAAAAGTGCTGTGGGGGTCGGAAATGGGAGTAAATGCCCAAGTATTTAGGAGGTAGGACCAAGTGAATGGGAGAAGTGGTAGTGGGGAGGGGGGAAAGGGAAAGGGGGTGATGAGAGCTTAGTCTGGGAAGACTTCCTGGAGGTGATACCATTTCAGTATAGCTTTAAAAATGGACAAAGAACTAGTATGTTGGATATGCAGGGGGAGGAAGTTTCAGGCAGGAGGGAAGGTATGAATAAAGAGTCAGCAGCGGGTGAGGCGAAAGCAAAAATCAGCGAATAATTTGGAGTTAGAGGTGTGAAGTAGTCTGGGTTGGAGTGGGAGAGGAGGGAAGATAGGTAATGGGGAGAGAGGTGATTGACTGCCTTAGAGCTGATGGTGAGAAGTTTCTGCTTGATGCAGAGATGGATGGGCAACCCCTGGAGGCCCTTGAAGAGTGGGGAGATGTGAGCAGAGAGATTCTTTCAGAAAGATGATCAGGGCAACAGAGCAAAGTATGGATTGGAGAGGGGAAAGGCTGGAGGCAGGGAAGTCAGTGAGGAGACTAATGCAATAGTTGAGAGAGGATGGGACAAATGCTTGAAGCAGCACGGTAGTAATTTGGTTGGATAAGAAGAAGCAAATTTGGAGGTGGTGTGGAGATAAAACCAACAGGATTTGGTGACAGACTAAATATACAGGTTGAATGAGAAAGACGAGTTGATGATTATGCCAAGGTTGTAGACCTGTGAGACATGAAGACTGGTAGTGTTGTCTACTGGGAAGGGAATTTTGAGAAGAGGAGACAGCTTGGGAAGGAAGATGAAAAGTTCAGTTTATGACATGTCGAGCTGATTCAAGTAGAGACGTCTTAAAAGAAAGAAGAAAAGTTAGATTACAGAAAGGAGGTGAGGGCAAGGCTGGAGGTGTAGGTTTGGGAATCATCAGTGTGGAAATGGAAGTTGAAATCTTGAGGGTGGACGAGCTCCCCAAAGGAGTGGGTGTAGATGGAATATAGAAGGGAACCCAGAACTAAGTCTTGAGGTACCACTCCCTGCCCCCAGTTGGAGAGGAGGAGACTGAGGAAGAGACTGAAAAGGAGCAGCCAGAAAGATTGGAGGAGAATCAGGAGAACTAGTGGCACTGAAATGCAGATGGTCCACAGTGTCACTGGCAACAGAGAGGTTAAGGAGAATTAAGATGGAGTAGAGTCCATTGGATTTATCAAGAAGGAGGTCACTGGTGACTTTGGAGAGCAGTGTCAGTGGTTTGGAGTGGGTGGAGGCCAGAAGGGAGTGGGAGGAGAGGAGAGGAAATGGAGGCAGAACCTGTTTGGAAGGTCACAGTTGTGATATCTGTTAAGCGTTTACTATGTGCCAAGCACTGTAATAAGTACTGGGGTAGATTCAAGATAATACCTCCCACCTGGGCTTCACAGTATAAATAGGAAGAGGAATAGGTATTGGATCCCAATTTATCAGATCAAAGAAATGAGGCACAGAGAAGAGAAGTGACTCACCCAAGGTCACAGAGCAGACAAGTGGCAGAGTTGGGTTTAGAGCCCAGGTCCTCTGACTCTCAGGTCCATGCTCTTGCCAATAGGCTAAACTGTAAGGTGTGGGAGGAGAGGCCTCCAGGCCCCTTTATCGTTTAGGGAGGTGATGTTGGTTTCCTGGAAACGGTTTCCCACATAGGCTAAGAACTGTGAACTATGTAATAGTTTCCCTTACAGCTGCCTATGGTGCACAGGGGATTGGGTCCATCAAACTGAAAAAAAAAAACCAAGCGCTGGGCTCCCTCTGGTGGTAATATCAATGCTTTTTGTCTAGTACCGTTGTACCCCAGTTTTTGTTCACCCTACAATAGGCCCGGGGACACCTTCTACACTGTTTTCTACAACACTGTTCGTTAAACCCAGTGTACCTCAGCTCCATGTTGTTACATCCAATCGCTGCAGGAAAGCCAATTCCCTCCTGGGCCCTTCCTCCTCTCGCTTCAATTTAGTCCGGCCCTTCTCTATTTCTCCCTGACTCGGCAATCCCTTTGTATGAACTGTTTCAGATAGTTTCCCCTGTCATCTCCAGTTCTATCCTTAGCAGTGTCTATCTCGTCACTGACCTCTCGCCCATGTCCTGCCTCTGACCTGCAAAGCCCTCACTCCCCTTAGCCAACAGACAATTACTCTCCCTCTTCTTCAAAGCCTTACTGAGCATACATCTCCTCCAAGAGGCCCTCCCTAAGCCCACCTGTTCTCTTCTCCCACTCCCTTCTGCGTTGCCCTGATTTGCTCCCTTTATTTGTCCCCCCCTCCCAGCCCCACAGCACTTACGTACATATCTGTAATTTATTTATATTATTGTCCATCTCCCCTTCTAGACTGTAAGCTCATTGTGGGTAGGGAATGTGTCTGTTATATTGTACTCTCCCAACCACTTAGTACAGTGCCCTGCACACAGTAAGTGCTCAAGAAATATGATTGAATGAATGAATCTAACTGCTGCTTTCAATACTAAGGGTCCTCTCGACTGTAAGCTCTTTGTGGGCAGGGAACACTTCTGTTATATTGTATCTCCCAAGTGCATAGTACACCGTCATGCACACACAAAGTGCTCATAAACACGACTGACTGGCCGGACATCAACCTGTCCTACACGTTAGATCAGAAAATGCTGTCCATAAGTGATGTACGGTCCGGAAAGATTCCATAGTTGCCATTGCAGAAAATAAACTATTTCCCTCAAACCCTTGGTTGGTTAGAGAAGGCTGGTGACCACTGATACCCCTGATTGATTGATGAGACCTTCCATTCAATTCTATGAGAGGAAGCATGCAAGGTAGAAAGACGGCAACATTAGAATCTGAGAGAACTTGGTGCTAATCCCAGTTTAGCCACTTCCTGCTATGAAGCCAGGGCAAGCTACTGGGCTCTGCTTCAGTTTGGGAGGTAATAAAACCTGCTTTTTTCCTTCCTAGGGCTAAAGGGGGCTGGTGTCATCATGGTGTGACAGGGTTTTGGAAAATAAATAAAAATAATAATAATGTTGGTATTTAAGTGCTTACTATGTGCAGACCACTGTTCTCAGCGCTGGGGTAGATACAGGGTAATCAGGTTGTCCCATGTGAGGCTCACAGTTAATCCCCATTTTACAGAAGAGGTAACTGAGGCACAGAGAAGTTAAGTGACTTGCCCACAGTCACTCAGCTGACAAGTGGCCTAGTCGAGATTCGAACCCATGACCTCTGACTCCCAAGCCTGGGCTCTTTCCACTGAGCCAAGCGGCTTCTCTAATATAAACCATTGCTATGATTACCCCTCAGAGAAGTCAGTAAAATGCACATTATAAAAACAGTCTGTCAGTCAGTCGTATTTGTTGAGGGCTTACTGTGTGCAAAACACTGTACTAAGTGCTTGGGAGAGTACAATATAACAATAAAACTGGTATTTCCTGCGCACAGTGACCTTAAGACAATAAAGGGTTTATGGAGTTGAACCCTAAAATAGTTTATGCTGTTTAAGGATGGCTAAATTCTCCCCACAGCCATTTCTCCCTGCCCTTTAACTTCCAAAGGTACTTTTAGCTACTTGTTGGTATTTGTTAAGCGCTTACTATGTGCAGAGCACTGTTCTAAGCGCTGGGCTAGATATAGGGTAATGAGGTTGTCCCACGTGAGGCTCACAGTTAATCCCCATTTTATAGATGAGGTAACTGAGGCATAGAGAAGTTAAGTGACTTGCCCACAGTCACACAGCTGACAAGTGGCAGAGCCGGGAGTCGAACTCATGACCTCTGACTCCGAAGCCCAGGCTCTTTCCACTGAGCCACGCTGCTTCGGCCTACTGCCATCCCTCAGTTGTCTGTCAGTCCACAGTTATGGCTGGCAGGTTGCCAGTGGTCACCTGGAACTTCTCCAAAGGCAGCAGGCACCTCTGACTGCCAGGAGTGCAGTCTAAGAGCTCACTGGGCTGGAGATCTAGAAAGAGTCTATATTTGGAGTGACGACGATCAGATACCTAGCTTCATTTCTACAGTCCAAAGAAGCTTGGCTCATCCCCATTGAAAAGGGAAAGAGAGCCGGTGGAGTTCCTCATGGTCACATTTGAAGGTGCAAGTCTCCTTTCAGATTGATTAATATGTAATTTAAGCAAAGAGAAATCCTAGGAGGACAGAGGAGAGACACTCAATATTCCTGAGGCTTAAATAACTCCCTGGGAATATTTCAGGCACTTTGGGAAGCTGCAAGAAACCTTCTCAGCCAAAAAGGTGGGCATGCCACCACCTCCTCAAATAGAGCGCACTGGGAAGGTCGGAGCTGGGGCAGTTTACTGTGACTGCCAGGACAGGGAATGTGTCCAATCCGATTTGCTTGTATCCACCTCAGCGCTTAGTGTCTAGTATATAGCAAGCGCTTAACAAATACCATAATTATTGCCACCACGACTGTTAGGCTCTGAACCAGGGGAAGCCCAAAACTCAGCTCTTCTAGTCACAGTCTCCCACTCCTTTTTTCACTTAATTTTTGTACTTATCCTTGTCCTCTTCTTTTATGTTGTTTTGAGTTCTTATTGTTTTATCTTTCCTTATATATTTGTTGTCACCCTCCACATTTCCCCCTTTATACTTAAACTGTGACCCTCTCTGGGCCAGAAACCATACCTAATTCTCACCCGTGAGTCCTTTCCAAGACTTAGTATGGTATTTTGTCACAATATTCATATCCAACAGACAATTACTCTCCCCACCTTCAAAGTCTTATTGAAGCCTGAGGAATGGGGAATCATGGACTAAATGGTTTTGTAGAAAAATGATCCAGACAGCAGAGAGTGGTACGGACTGGAGTGGGGAGAGACAAGAGGAAGGGAAAGTCAGCAAGGAGCCTGATGCAGTAATCAAGGCAGTATATGCTAAGTGCTTGGAGCAGCTTAGTAGCAGTTTGGATGGAGAAGAAAAGATGGATTTTAGCAAATCTGTGAAGGTAATAATAATAATGTTGGTATTTGTTAAGCGCTTACTATATGCCAAGCACTATTCTAAGTGCTTGGGTAGATACAAGGTAATCAGGTTGTCTCACATAGGGCTCATGGTCTTCATCCCCATTTTACAGATGAGGGAACTGAGGTACAGAGAAGTTAAGTGACTTGCCCAAGGTCACACAGCTGACAAGTGGCGGAGCCAGGATTAGAACCTATGACCTCTGACTCCCAAGCCCGTACTTGGGGTAATGGTATTAGTTAAGTGCTTACTATGTGCCAAGCACCGTTCTAAGCACCAGGGTAGATTCAAGGTAATCAGGTTGTCCCATGTGGGGCTCACAGTCTTAGACCCTATAGCATTTGATGATGATGAATATGCGGGTTAAATGAAAAGCAGTGTAGGCTCATGGACAGATCATAGGCTTGGGAGTTGGAGTCAGTCTATCCAGTAGGTAAAATTAGTGATTCTTTCAACCTACTGCAACTGAATTCCAGTCAAGTGTTCAGAACATTAAAATATTTAATAGGTTCCTTAAATGAATTTAACCCCTTCCAGATTAGGGAAGGGGAAGGAGCACAGTGACAAAGCTCATAATAAAAATAATAATAATGCTAGTAGTAATAATAAAAAGATGGTACTTGTTAAGCACTTAATATGTGTCGAACACTTTCATAAGCCCTGGGGTAGATAGAGAAACAGCGTAGCTCAGTGGAAAGAGCCCGGGCTTGGGAGTCTGAGGTCATGGGTTTGAATGCCGACTCTGCCACTTGTCAACTGTGTGACTGTGGGCAAGTCACTTAACTTTTCTGTGCCTCGGTTACCTCATATGTAAAATGGGGATTAAAACTGCGAGCCTCAGGTGGGACAACCTGATTACCCTGTATCTTCCCCAGCGCTTAGAACAGTGCTCTGCATATAGTAAGTGCTAAACAAAGACCAACAATACTATTATTACAGGCTAATCAGGTTAGATACAGTTTCTGTCCCTCATGGGACTCACAGTCTTAGTCCCCATTTTACAGAAGAGGTAAATGAGGCCCAGAGAAGTGAAGTGACTTGCCAAAGATCACACAGCAGAAAAGTGGTGGATTCAGGATTAGAGACCACGACCTTCTTGGAGTCTGTTGCCTCTGAGGAGCTTCACCCTCAGGAAGGTGAGAGCCATTGGGAGGTAGGGACAGCAGTAGCTGCCCTTCCTCATTTTTGGGGGGACAATGATATTGCTTAGGCTTTTCTGGGGAACAGAGGGTGGGCTAGTGGAGGAACCACTTGGTAGCTTCACTCACCCACAAGAGGAAGAAAGCCCGGTTTGGTGGGCAGAGGAGTCCCCTGGTCAAGTTCTCCCAATCTATTTCTGTCCAACTCCAAAAACCCTCAGATGTTGACTGTCATTGGATTTTGAGATGTGATTTAAATAATAGGATGAGATATTGTTAACATGATACTTAAGTGCTTACTATATACCAAGCATTATACTAAGAGCTGATGTAGATGCAAGGTAATCAGGTTGACACAGTCCCTGTCCCACATGGGGCTCATAGTCTTAATCCCCATTTTACAGATGAGGTAACTGAGGCACAGAGAAGTCAAGTGACTTGCCCAAGGTCACACAGCAGACACGTGGCAGAGCTGGGATTGGAACCCAGGTTCTTCTGACTCCCAGACCCTTGCTCTATCCATTAAGCCATGCCGTTTCTCTTTAACATGACTATCTTTTTCTTTTAATGGTATTTCTGAAGCACTTACTATCTCTAGACTGTAAGCTAATTGTGGGCAGGGAATGTGTCTGTTTATTGTTATACTGTACTCTCCCAAACATATAATACAGTGCTTTGCACACTGTAAGGAGTCAATAAATTTGTTTGAATGAATGAATGAGTGAATAAATGTTCCCAACACTTTACTAAGTGCTGGGGTAGCTACAAGATAATCAGGTTGAACAGTCCTTGTCCCACATAGCTCATAGTCTTAATTTCCATTTTGCAGATGAAGTAATTGAGGCACAGATAAGTTAAGTGATTTGTTGAAGGTCACGTAACAGACAAGTGTTGGAGCTGGGTTTAGAACCCAGGTCCTTTTGATTCCCGGGCCAGTGTCCTATTCTCTAGGCACACTGTTTCTCAGTTCATTTCTGATTCTAATTCAATTGGAAAGTCCTACTTAAAGATCCCATCAAGATGAGTTTTGTTCCTTAAAGTACGTTTGTTTGTGCATTGCTTCTCTTATATATTTTATGCATCATATATGTATGCATTTTATGTCTCATTTATGACTTTATGTACTGGAGTGATGTATGGAATGACTATTAGCCAACGTCTACTTCAGTGTCTACTGCAGCTAACTAGTAATGTGATCTCTTTTTTCATTCAGAAGACATTACATTTTGAGGAACTGCAACCCATTTGCACATTCCTGAAATTCTCATTTTTGTAGCTTTCTCTGTACTTACACACACCCACTCTTGACTCCCTCTTTATCCACAAGATGGACTGGGGAAACTCAGAGCAAAACAAAAGTAGCTTGCAGTCACTGAAATAACATCTAGTGACAACATTTAAAACATTTTTTTCCCCATATGTAAAACACAATATGTGAATTAGAGGGTTAGCTGGGTCAGGAAAGGGATTTATTTTTTAAAAAAGGATGCTGAAATTGTTTTCTGATATGTCACTGTCTTAAAAATAGCATTCAGTTGGAAATATCCAATGACTTTTTGGCTCTAACTCTTGCTCGCTCCAGTTCTCTGTCTATATCTCTCAAACAATGGTAGCTCAGTTTCTGAATCAATTTTGTCCTTGAGGCTGCAACATTCAAGCACACAACAAATCGATCACACGGGAGAGGCTCAAATAATAAAAATGCCGGCAGTTTTGAATGGTAGTAGTACTATTTATGAGTGCCCGCTCTGTGAGGTGCACTGTACTAGGTGCTTAGGAGGTACAAAATAGCAAAGTTACATGTCCACTGCCCAAAATACCTTACTCTCTAATGGGGACTGTGGGGGGTTGGAGGGTGGGGGGAAGTGACAAAGTAGTGACATTTTGCACTTATCTTAGGTCTTGGGATGGAAGCGAATATAGGGAGATCATCTTGTCCAACTCTCTTCTCTACAGATTTGCTAACTACACTAGATCAGTCCATCAGTCATATTTATTGAGCACTTGCTGTGTGTAGAGCACTGTATTAAGCACTTGACTCTAAGCTCCTTGAGGGCAGGGATCGCATCTTCCAACGATGAAGAGCAGCATGCTCTAGTGGATTGAGCACGGGTCTGGTAGTCAGAAAGACTGGAGTTCTAATCCCAGCTTTTACACATTTCTGCTGTGTGACCTTGGTCAAGTCATTTAACTACTTTGACCTTCAGTTACCTCACTGAAAAACAGGGATTAAGAAAAGTAGGACATGGACTGTGTCCAACATGATTAGCTATCTCTACCCCAGAGCTTAGTACAGTGCCTGGAACTTAGCAAGAGCTTAATAAATACCATAAAAAAAACCCCAAACCAAAAAAAACTCTATTGTATTATACTTTCCCAAGGACTTCGTACAGCGCTCTCGTTCACAGTAGATGCTCAGTAAATACCACTGATTGGTAGATATCAAAGTTGTGAGTTTATGGAACAGCCCCATTACATTTTAACCAATATGAAAGTCGGGGATTGTGTCTACCCACTCTATTGTACTCTCCCAAGTGTTCAATCAAGTACTCAGCACTCAATGAGGGTTCAGGGATTACTATTAATTGATTGACTGAGTGAGGGAGGATGGTGGTGCTGTCAACAGTAATGGGAAAGGGGGAAAGAGGAGAGGGTTTAAGGGGCTGAGTTGGAGGCCTAATTTTCAGATGCACTTTACTCACTTTGATTAAGCTTCATCTGTTGAGCTGAATCTCAAATATATTATCCTGTAGTCAGGAGTCCAACAGATTACCAGTAACCGCAGAAATTGTTCAGGACATGTTTCTCCACTCCTCAAGAAACTCCAGTGGTTGTCCCTCTGCATCCACATCAAACAAAAACTCCTCACCACTGGCTTTAAAGCACTCAATCACCTTGGTCCCTCCTACCTCACCTCACTACTTTCCTACTACAATCCAGCTGGTACACTTCTCTCCCCTAATGATAACCTTCTCACTGTGCCTCAGTCCCTTCTATCTCATCACAACCCCTCGCCCACATCTTGCCTCTGGCCTGGAACACCCTCCCTCCTCAAATCCGACAGACAATTCCTCTCCTCTCCTTCAAAGCCTTATTGAGGGCACATCTTCTCCAAGAGGCCTTCCCTAATGAAGCCCTTTTTTCCTCTTCTCCCTCTCCCTTCTGGGTCGCCCTGAGTTGCTTCTTTTTTTCACCCGCCCTCACAGTCCCACAGCACTTATGTACCTATCTGTAATTTATTTATATTAATGTCTATCTCCCCCATTCTGTTTTTGTTGTATTGTGTCTTTTTGTTGTATAGTACTCTCCTAAACACTTAGTACAGTGCTCTGCACATAGTAAAGTGCTCAATAAATACAGTTGAATGAATCCTCTTCCCCCCTCACTGGCCTCATCAGCTCATTCCCATCCAACTCCTTCCTACCCCTTGCTCTGTTCCCCTCCCCCAACCCCCTCACGGCCTCAGCCATGTTTGGTCTGTGGAAGTCCAGCTCCATTATTGGAAAGGTTCTCTTCATCTATGACCTGTTCTGGATCCAATTGTTTTCATTCATTCAATCGTATTTATTGAGCACTTACTGTGTGCAGAGCACTGTACTAAGCACTTGGAAAGTACAGTTCAGCAACAAATAAAGACTATCCCTGCTCACAATGGGCTCACAGTCTAGAGGGAGGGAGAAAAGCATTAAAACAAGTAAACAGGCATCAATAGCTTTAATATAAATAAATAGAATTATGGATATGTACATATTAATATAAAAAGAATGATAAATATGTACATATATACACAAGTGCTGGGGGAAGAGGGTAGAGCAAAGGGAGTGAGTTGGGGCAATGGGGAGGGGAGGGGAGCAGAGGAAGAGGGGGCTTAGTCTGGGAAGGCCTACTGGAGAAGGTGAGCCTTCATTGGAGCTTTGTAGGGGGGAAGGATGATTGTTTGGCAGCTTTAAGGAGGGAAGGCATTCCAGGCCAGAGGTAGGAAGTGGGCCAGGTGAGAACAAGGCACAATGAGAAGGTTAGCACCAGAAGAACAGAGTGTGTGGGCTGAGATGTAGAAGGAGAGAAGGTAGGCAAGGTAACAAGGGGGCAAGGTGATGGAGAGCTTTGAAGCCAAATCACTGCCCCTCCTCACCATCACTGAAACCTGGCTCTCATGAGACAACACAGTTTACCCTCCCACCCTCTCCCAAGGGGGCCTCATCTTCTCCCACTCCCCAAGACTCACGAGGATAGAGGGAAGAGTTGGTTTTCTTTTTGACCCCCAGATGCTACATTCATAGAATTCCACTCCCCCATCCCTCTTTTTCATTTCCTTTGAAGTTCATAACATCCACTTCTACCACCCACTCCAATTACTCTTCTCCATGTTTAATGCCTCCCACCTCCAACTCTCTGAGTCATTTTGACCCCTCTCTCATTTTTCTTCTCTCCTTCTCCATCTCTACACTGATCTTCAGGGACTTCAACATCCAGGTAAATATCCCAGTGATCTTTCCACAGCACGCTTCCTCTCACTTATCAATTCCACTGACCTCCTGGCTCCACCCCACCTCACCCATTCAACCAGTTTGTCCACACAATTCAATTTCATCATCTCAATTTGTTGTTCAATCTTCATCCTCATCAACTCTGAAATTCCTTTCTCTGATTACAACCTCCTCACGTGCCTTTTCTCCCATACACCCCTCTCCTGCAACTCTGTCCTGTTCCCCAAATGACCCTGCCAATCTTTTGACCCTCTCCAATTTTAACAATAATAATAATAATGATAATGTTGGTATTTGTTAAGCACTTACTATGTTCCAGGCACTGTTCTAAGCATTGGGGTAGATACAAGGTAATCAGGTTGTCCCACGTAGGACTCACAGTCTCCATCCCCACTTTATAGATGAGGTAACTGAGGCACAGAGAAGTTAAGTAACTTGCCCAAGGTCACACAGATGACAAGCGGCAGAGCTGGGATTAGAACCCACGACCTCTGACTCCCAAAGTCGTGTGCTTACCACTACACCACAATGCTTCTCACTAAGCCACGTTGCTTCTAAAGCCATCATGCCCCCATCTGGTCCCCACACCCAAACTACCTTCTCCTGACATACAAATAAATACTCTTAATAGTGCTCTCTCAACTGAACTCAATTCCCTCACTCCCCTGCCCCTCCATCGATCTCATACTGCCAACCCACAGCCAAGGATTCCTACCACAGCAGAGTTCTGCTGGCAGAACTCTAGACACCAGGACTACCTCGGACATCTCAAAATCAACCTCACCTGCTTGAATTCTGCCCTCTTCTTCACCTGACAACAATCCTCACTGACTCTAATGCTCATGGCCTGAGACAGCTGTTCCTGACTTTTTAACTCTCTCTTCAAATTTCCTGTCCTTTTATTGACCCTCCCCCAACTCTTGCCCCAATGACCTGGTCACGAACTTCATCAACAAAATTGAAACCATTAGGTGTGGTCTCCCTAAAATCCCCCCTAATCCCCTTCACTTCTTTCCTCCTCCAGCCCCCTCTTCAACTCTCAAATCATTTCTAGCAATATCTCAAAAGGAGATCTCCCGCCTCTCAAATTTTTCACTCTCTATCATTGTTTTTGATCCTATCCCTTCTCACTTTATGAAAGCAATTACCACTCCTTTCCTCCCTCACTGAACTCCATCCTCAGCTACTCACTTTCCATTGACTTTTCTCCATTGCTTTCAATCAGGCTCAGGTAGCCCCTATCATAAAAAAAAAACAAAAAAAGAAAAACAAATAAACAAAAAAACCCTTCTTTGACCCAGTGGAACCTTCCAGTTATTGCCCCATCTCCCTTTCTGCTGCCTTGGGCACTGTGGACCATCTTTTGTCTTGGAAACATCCAACCTTGGCTTCACCGAGACTATCATTCATTTATTCAGTCATATTTATTGAGAGCTTACTGTGTGCAGAGCACTGTACTAAGGACTTGGAAAGTACAGTTCAGGTATAGAGAGACAATCCCTGCCCACACCGGGTTTACAGTCTAGAAGGGGAGAGACAGACATCAAAATAAGTAAACAGACATCAATATAAATAAATAGAATTCTAGATACATACACATCAAAACAGTATCAATATAAATAAATAGGATTATAGATATGTACATATAAATAAATCTCTCTGACCATACCTTCTCATCTTATTGCAGACTCCTTCTTTGCCTCCCCCCACAATTGTGGGGGTGCCTTTGGATCCCCTTTTATTCTTCATCTACACCGACTTCTTTGGAGAACTCATTCACTCCCATACTTTCAACTACCATTTCACTGGGGATGATCCCAAGTCTCTCTCTCCAAACCTGACCTCTCTCCTCTGCAGACTCACACTGTATCCTGCCTTCAGGGCATCTATCTCTACTTGGATGGCCTGCTTATACCTCAAATAGATCTCTATATCTTCCCATCAAAACCCTGTCCTCCCCACAACTATCCCAATACTGTAGACAGCACCATAATCATCCTTGCCTCAAAAGCCAGTAACAGTGGTGTTATCTTCTACTCATCTTTCTTAATCAACCCACACATTCCATCTGTCATGAAATCCTGTCAAGTTCCACCTTCACAATACTTCTAGAGTCAGTCCTTTCCTCTCCACCCAAATTGCTACCATGCCGATCCAAACATTCATCACTTCCCATCTTGACTACTGCAGCATCCTCCCTGCTAACCTTCCTGGCTCTGTCTCTCCCTCTCTTCAATCCATGCTTCACTCTGCCCGCCTGGATCATTTTTCTGAAAAAATCTGTCAGTTCATATTTCCCCACTCCTGAAAAACCTCTGATGGCTGCCGATTCACTCCACATCAAACAGAAACTCTTTATCACCGGCTCTAAGTCATTCAATCAGTTCTCTCCTCTCTCCCTTCCACCTACTCTTGCTAATCTACTACACCACTTTATACTTTACACCCACACACTTTATACTTTTAAAACCAACTAATCTCTTTGCCTCAATCTTGTCTAACCCACCACCTACCCTTTGGCTACATTCTCCCTCAGGCTTGAAGCTCCCTCCTTCTCACAGTCTAACCCTCTCCCTACATTCAAAAACATCCTAAAAATACATTTCTAAGAGGCCTTCCCTGATTAAGCCCTTTTCGTCCCCCATCTGCCCTTCCTTCTGCATCAACTATATACTTGGCTGTGTACCCTTCACTTTGAAACTCACCCCAGCCCCCAGGTACTTATGTAAATATTCTTTTGACTATTTCCTCTCTCTAATCTATTTTAATTTCTTTCTCCCCCTGTAGAGTGTAAATGTCTCAAGGGCAGGGATCAGGTCTACCAACACTACTGTACTGTGTTCTCCCAAGCGTTTACTACTGTGCTCTGTACATAGTAATTATAATAATTGTGTTATTCATTAAACACTTACTATTTGCCAGGCACTGTACTAAACACTGGGGTGGATACAAGCCAATCAGGATGGACAAAGTCCCTGTCCCACATGGGGCTCACACACTTAATCCCCATTTTGCAGATGCGGTAACTGAAGCACAGAGAAGTTAAGAGACTTGCCCAAAGTCACACAGAAGATGGGTGGCAGAGCCAGGATTAGAACCCAGGTCGTTCTGACTCCCAGACCTGTGCTCTCTCCACTGGCTACTAAGCACTCAATAAATGCCATTGATTGATTGATCGACTGATAAGAATGGACACCTCAGGAGGGGCTGGCCCAACCCTCTTGCCCTCGCATGACTTGACCAGTTGGGCCTGCTCTCTCTGAGCTGCCTTGAAGAGAGAGCTCCTTTGGGTGAGGGAGGGGAAGAGAAGAAGGACAAGGGGCCCTTCCTGCTGTCTTCCTTCCCTGCCCACTTGCTTGGCATCCAGAGGAGCCTCTGGCCCCACCCGGTATCACATCGTGCTGTGCTCCTGGCAAAACACACCCGATGTAATGGGTGTGCAGGTAAGACTTTTTCACTTTCGGCCCTGTAGACCAGAGACAAACCACCTGAAGCCAGACTTCCTGATATAAAGCTAGACTAGCCACCCTAAGGAGGGATGAAAACTAGGAGACAGATGGCTTCACACCAGTCTCTCCCCATTCCTCATTCCTCATCCTGTTCACTGAACTGGGCTCAGCTTCTTTTCCCGGTGGCAGGAGCAGCTGCCGCCACAACTAAAGACGAAAATCCTACTTGATGAAGAAAACTAGAATCACTTCAGGCTTCTGATGCGCTAGACTCCGATTTATGCTTCCGAGAGCCTAGTAGTAGGAGCACTACAGTACTGAGTCATGTTCGATTCTAGGATCACCCTAGTGACTGTACGCAGCCTGACATTCATTCCCCATCTTAGATTTTTAGCAAATCTGACCCCACTTAATGGAACAGACCACAGAATCGCTTCCTGTTTTACTCAATGGGCTGTTAAACTGTTCCATTAGGGATTCAGTAGAAGAGGAAGACACTGCACTTTTAAATCAAAAGCAAAAGCTTGGTAAGTAGGTCATGAGTAACATAGCAACAGAGTCACAATAGCAAATGTTATTTCTATCAAACCTTCCTTTGGCTTATGATGCTTCACAACATTGTCTTTATAGTCCCTGTGGTGCCCTGAGTGAAGGAGGCAGGGACTGGGATTACTATGTCTATTTTTCCAACTAGGAATGTAGTTTAGGATCTGCAGGGTGGGTTTAATTTCCCTTTCAATAGTCCACCTAGCTCATTTGGTTATTAAGTGCCCCCAACTCATCCCCAGGACTGTAACTTGTTTAGGGGGACAGGGAACATGGCTACTCTGTTTTGGTGTACTCTTTCCAAGTACTTAGTACAGTGTATTGTACACATTAAACACTCAATGATAACCCTAGACTGTTTGATTCTGTCTTCTGCATTATACCTAAGGTGGGAGAAGGTCCTGGGTTTTTTAAATAAGTGATTTGGCTTTTCATCTTTAAACTGAAAGACACGTGAGATCAAGGAGGGAATTTTCTATTTTCTTTTTATCTTCCTATAGGGTCTAAAATCAATGAACTCTATGTTCGGGGCATCATATTCTTGCTTGGTGTCCTACTACCAGGAAAGGGGACAGAAAGGTCGCTGTTTCCCAAGCAACTGCAATTGATTCCAGTGCTCAGTGGGGACAAAATGGGCCAGATCTAGATGGTGGCAGGGAATGCTCAGTAATTTCAGGATGCTCTAGTTCAGAAAATATTCCAGAAAGTAGAGAGGAAAGCTGGGAATTTTAAAACCCACCACCTCCAAAAATCTGGAGGGTGCAGGCCAAAACCAGACTTGGTACAAACCTGGGAGAATACTCAGTGGTTTTCAGCCTAGAAAAACCTGGGATGTGAACCTGAACCACTATGAACACTAAACTAGGCACTGGGAGAGTATATAGAATAAACCGCAAAGCTCAATCTCTGCCTTTATCATCTGTTGGGGGAGATAAACACAAAAAAATGAATATACAAAATTTAAAAGAACATGAGCACAGGTAACAATTACTACCACTGATGAATAAATCAGAAACAAATAAATGGAATGTAATTGTTGAGGATTGAAGGAGTCTGAGCAGTAATAACCAGGAAGGGTGGGTATGAATTTAGCATGGAAAAAGAAAGGTTTATGGAATGTGAAAAGGGAAGAAACGAGTGGGGAACACACTGGGGGCAGAATGGGGGGGCCAGGGAGGTCAGTATTTAATGGGAGAGTTGAGACAAAGAGATGTTAGAAAGTTCGCTTGGAAGGAGTAAAGGGCCCAGGTTGGAGTGTAGTTGGGGGAGGAAAGTCAGAGAAGTAAGAGAGAGACAGTTGATGGAGTCTGAGTACAAATGATCATGAGCTTTTGCTCTTTAAGAGAAGCAATGTGGAGTTATTGAAGATTTCTGAGGGAGTGATATGCTCTGATTAGCATTTTAAGAAAGGTGATATATGAAGCTGAAGTGCAGGCAGCCTAAAGAGGGGAGGCACTGGAGGCAGGGATCTAATAAGAAAACTGATATAGTCAGGAAGGGATGAAGCCTTGAGGGCAAGGATGGAATCTTCTATTATTTCCTCATGGGGCCTACTATGCAAGAACCTTGGATTCTGGCATTATATCCTTGCCTGGGACCACATTGCCAGGAAAGGAGACAGAAGGTAGCAGTTTTCCAGGCAACTATAATTATTCTGTTGTTCACTGCGGACAAAATGGGTCCAGTTCTAGATGGAAACAGGGAATGCTCGGTAGTGATTGTCAGGATTAATCCATCAATCAGCAGTATTTATTGGGCACATATTGTGTGCAGAGCAAAGTCCCATGAAGTACTACTGAGGAAGAACTACCAACATAGTCATGGACTGTGAGAGCAAATGAGAGAGAAGAGTCAAAGACATTTCCAGGATTGAGAGCCTCTGAGACAGAAAGGAAAGGGTTATCACCGTAAGGCGAGTGTAAAGAAGCATCAAGCGTTGATGGAGGAAAGATGAGGAGATGGGTTTGGGCTGTATTATGTTCAAAGGACCAATAGGTTATCCAGATGGAGATGTCTTGAAGGCAGGAGGAAATATGAGATTGGAGAGTAAGTGATAGGTCAGGGCTGGAGATACTTTTGGGAGTCATTTTCAGAGAAGTGGCAGTTGACACCAAATGAGCTATGAGCTGCCCAAGAGAGTGAGAGAAAAGTGAGATTAGCAGAGGGCCCAGAACTGAGCCCTGAAGGATACCCACAATTGAAGGATGAGGAGAGTAAGAAGAGCCAACAAAGGAAACTGAGAAGGGGTAGTAGGAGATAGAGACAGTGGAAGGTAGAGAAGGAAAGGGGTGTAGAGGAGTTGAAAAAGGAGGAGGAAAAAAATTCAAAGAATACAGATAGGGAGACTAAAAGGTAGAAAATAACATGACAAAGTAGGCAGTGGATAACTTAGGACAGGAGAGTATAACAAACACTGTGGTTAACCCAAGGAGAATGCCTGGTCCTTAGGATGGAGGCTGTGGGAAAAATGATCAGGCCCCTAGATCCCGTGGGAAGCAGTGTAGCCTAGTGGAAAGACCACAGACCTGGGAGTCCGATAACTTGGGTTCTAATCCTGGCTCTGCCACTTCTCTGCTGTGTGACCCTTGGCAAGTCATTTAACTTCTCTGGGCCTCATTTACCTCATCTGTAAAATGGGGACTAATTCCTACTCGGACTGTGAGCCCCATGTGGGACAGAGACTCTGACCAACCTGATGATGATGATTAAGGTATTTGTTAAGTGCTTATTATGTGCCAGGCACTGTTCTAAGCATTCTAAGCATTGGGGTGGCTACAAGCAAAGGGGGTCGGACATAGTCCTTGTCCCACATGGGATTCACGGTCTCAATCTCCATTTTACAGATGAGGTAACTGAGGCCCAGAGAAGTAAAGTGACTTTGTCCAAGGTCACACAGCAGACAAGTGGTAGAGCAGGGATTAGAAGCCATGGCTTTTGACTCCCAGGCCCTTGCTCTATCCACTATGCCATGATCCTTCTGATTAACTTCTGTCTATCCATCTGCTTAGTACAGTGCTTGGCACAAAATAAGCACTGAAATACCTTTGTTGTTATTATTTCTTGAATTCATCTCAGCCCGATAAGGCACAGTTGCCGGGAAGAAGTTTGTCATAATGGAAAGAGCACAGACCTGGGACTCAGAGGACCTGGGTCCTAAATCCACCTCTGCCACTTGTTTACTGTGTGAACTTTGGCAAGTCACTTAATTTCTCCATGCCTCAGTTTCCTCATCTATCAAATAGGGATTAAATCCTACACCTACTTTGATGGAGAGGCCCCTGAGGGGCAGGGACTGTGTCCAACTTATTATTGTATATCTACCCTAGTGTTAAGTACAGTGCCAGGCACACAGTAAATGCTTAGCAAGTACCATTAAAAAACAAAAAACAAACGAGCAAAAAACTCTGAAAACCACCAGAACAGAGAGGCCTATGGTGTAGGAAGGAGAAGGGTCAGTGGGAAGCAGCTGTCGGGTGAAGAAGGAGCAGTGAGTAAGTTTTGGTTTCTGAATCTACATTCCCAGAATGAAATACTAAAGCGGGATAGGAATGAAAGGCATGGAAAGAAGGAAGAAATTCTCCCCTGGGGAAGTAGCAATCTTATAATAAATAGCTCCTCCCTTCTTTCCCTCCCTCTGCCCTATATACCTCCTCTTCAATACTTTGCAGGAAGCTTCCCAGAATGAAAAATCAATCAATCAATGGTACGACAGCATTACTTCCCATGGTGCTGATTCCTGTTGAGTGGATTCTCAGGTGCTGAAGGTATTCAGGTGATTTAATAATAATAATAATGTTGGTATTTGTTAAGCGCTTACTATGTGCCGAGCACTGTTCTAAGCGCTGGGGTAGACACAAGGGAATCAGGTTGTCCCACGTGGGGCTCACAGTCTTAATCCCCATTTTACAGATGAGGGAACTGAGGCACCGAGAAGTTAAGTGACTTGCCCACAGTCACCCAGCTGACAAGTGGCAGAGCTGGGATTCGAACTCATTGCTGCACAATGCCAAATTGTAGGGATTCAAAGAAAATTAAATGGCAATCACTGATTCCTCCTTCTTTCAGCTCCTTCTTGTCAGCTGTGTGACTTTGGGCAAGTCACTTCACTTCTCGGTGCCTCAGTTCCCTCATCTGTAAAATGGGGATGAAAACTGTGAGCCCCACTTGGGACAACCTGATTCCCCTGTGTCTACCCCAGCGCTTAGAACAGTGCTCGGCACATAGTAAGTGCTTAACAAATACCAACATTATTATTATTATTATTTCACCTTCTTGCTGGGAACTGTGAAGCAGCTTGGCTCAGTGGAAAGAGCCTGGGCTTGGGAGTCAGAGGTCGTGGGTTTTAATCCCGGCTCTGCTGCTTGCCAGCTGTGTGACTTTGGGCAAGTCGCTTAATAATGTTGGTATTTGTTAAGCGCTTACTATGTTCAGAGCACTGTTCTAAGCGCTGGGGTAGACACGAGGGAATCAGGTTGTCCCACATGGGGCTCACAGTCTTAATCCCCATTTTACAGATGAGGTAACTGAGGCACAGAGAAGTGAAGTGACTTACCCACAGTCACACAGCTGACAAGTGGCGGAGCAGGGATTCGAACCCATGACCTCTGATTCCAAAGCCCGTGCTCTTTCCACTGAGCGACGCTGCTCCTCTGTGCCTCAGTTACTTCATCTGTAAAGTGGGGATTAAAAAACTGTGAGCCCCACATGGGACAACGTGATCACATAGTAAGTGCTTAACAAATACCACCATTTATTTTATTTTAACTGTGGGCCACCTCTGTCCTACAAGATCCAAGCAGCAACTATCGGCCTCTTGCGAGCCTGGGAACTAAGATAGAGAAATAGTGTCGCCTAGTGGATAGAGCATAGGTCTGGGAGTCAGAAAAACCTGGTTCTAATCCCAGTTCTGCTACTTGTCTGCTGTGTGACCTCGGGCAAGTCACTTCACTGGGACTCAGTTACCTCAGCTATAAAATGGAGCTTTAGATTGTGAGCCTCACGTGGGACATAGACCGTGTCTATGTGGGACAGACATAGACCTGGCAAATAATAAGCGCTTAACAAATATCTTCAAAAAAACAAAAACAGGAACATTGACCCCAGGAATTCCTCTCAGGACTCTGTGGCTGTGGTCAAGGAAACCACTGTCAACCGTGGCAGAGAACCTAGGCAGTGACAGTTCTTATCAATGTAGATTTATCTTCTGGCTGGGGAATGTTGCCATGGCAACAGGGAACACCTTTAAAACCTTTTTTTAAAAAAAAATAAATATGGTATTTAAGTGCTTACTATGAGCCAGGCCCTGTATCAAGTGCTGGGATAGTTACAAGCTTAATCAGACTAGACACAGTTCCTGTCCCACTTAGGGCTCAGTCTTAATTCCCATTGTACAGATGAGGTAACTGAGGCACAGAGAAGTTAAGTGGCTTGCCCAAGGTCATACAGCAGACAAGTGGTGGATCCGGGTTTAGAACCCACGTCCTCTGACTCCCAAGCCCATGCTCTTTCCACTAAACCATGCTGTTTCATGGGACTCCTTAGGCCCAAATCTAGAAAGCTCCCCGGGGCAGAGCAGGTGCATTGCCTGCCATCTAGGAAGCCCCCTCCGGAGTAAGGACACCTGTCTCCGTTCCCACAGAGACACAGGGAGCTGGCAGGGTTTTCCATTGCTTTTTCTTAGGTTTGTGGTTTTGATGTCTGTCTCCCCTCCATTTAGACTGAAAGCTTGTTGAGGGCAGGGAATGTGTCTGTTTATTGTTGTATTATATTCTCCCAAGCGCTTAGTACAGTACTCTGCACACAGTAAGTGGTCAATAAATGACTGATCGACTTATCTAGGTCCCCCTCAAACATTCTTTCTCAGACATGTTATGTTAATATGTCCTTATTATATGTTAATAAGCCCTCCTGACTGTAAACTCGTTATGGGCTTGTTATGGGCAGTGAATATGTCTGCTAATACTGTTGTACTGTACTCTCCCAAATGCTTAGTACAGTGCTCTGAACATATTAAGTGTTCAATAAAAAAAATTGATTGATAGGCACAATCACACAGGACTCAAACCAGGGTAGTGCTAGGGAAATAGGGCAGGCAGAATAATATCCCCAAACACCTGAAATTCACAAATACAATTTTCTTCTCATCCTCTCATTGCTGATGGCAGTCAAGCCAGCATACCAGGCATTATCATGGCAATTTTTTAAAATAACCTTCTTTTATCAAGTGCTCCACTGAACAAGTTTTGTGGCCTAGTGAAAAGAGCACAGGCATGGCAGTCAGAGGACCTGAGTTCTAATCCCAGGCTCTGCCACTTACCTGTGTGACTTTGGAAAGTCACAGAACTCCTTTGTGTCTCAATTACCTCATCTGTAAAATGGTAAAATGTAAAATACTTGTTTTCCCTCCCACTAAGACTGTGAGCCTCTTGAGGCAAAGGGACAGTGTTCAACCTGATGGCTTGTATCTACTCCAATGCTTAGAACAGTGCTGGACACACAGTAAGTGCTTAAATACCATAAAAAAAAAACACCCAAAACAAGCCAATGCTGCTTTCAGAGGTGTGATTTTCCACTTCATGGTTGTAGTGGTCCAGATTTGCTCTGTTTTACTTCAAACAGGCTGGTGCTGAGGGAAGAACTTTTAAAAGATAGTTTTAAACTGAACTTGGCTACTTTTGGATATTTCTTTCTGGAGGGCAGACACACCAAAGGATATGCATGTGAACACACACACACACACACACACAATAAAAAAGTTGGAAAAAACAAACACACGTATTTTGTTCCAGATGTACAAACATCATTGCTTCTTTAGTTTTCATCTCAGTATTCTCCTCAAACTCCTTGTCTGATGTAAAGCAACAAAGCAGCTTGTTTTTGTTCTTTTAAAGAAACCAAAAACCAAAAACACTAGCTCTCTTATTTTAAAATTAGAAACAGTTTGCAAAATAACATCCAGAGAGGAATAATACCTGCATACATGCAATGCAAGTTGGGGTCTGCATGACTTAAGTGTAGGGATGTACAGCAAGAGCATGGAATGTATTTGAGCTTTGATTTCAAGACATCTCAGCAAGTATAATTATAGTCAGTTCAGTTCAAAATCCTCTTCAAACCCTGTATCTATTTCTAGTCTCCAGTGAAGAGATATGGAAACCCAGCAGGGAGTTCAGAATAGAACATGATGATGACCTGAGGGTTGGAAAGGAAGGCTCATGAAGAATGGCACAAGAAGGGGGCTGCTTAGGTTAGTGTAGAGAGTCTGAAAAGTGACCTCCTTTTGATCTTCGAGGATATCAAAGATTTCTATTTAGAGGAGGGTGGCAGGGTTGTCGGCTACGTCAAACATCTACGTGAATGCACCTCCCCTCAGAGGTTCTGGTCGGGTAAACCTGAGCAGGGGAAGGCCAGGACTGAACTTTTGGCCTGGGTGACAGGGAGACCAAGGGAATCAATCAATGGTATTTATTTTATTTTATTTTACCTTTATTAAAGGTATTTGTTAAATGTTTACTATGTGCCAGGCACTGTACTAAGCACTGGGGTGGATACAAGCAAATAGGGTTAGACATAGTTCCTGTCCTGCAAAGGGCTCACAGTCTTAATCCCCATTTTACAGATGAGGTAACTGAGTCCCAGAGAAGTGAAGTGACTTGCTCAAGGTCACACAGCAGACAAGTGGCAGAGCCGGCATTAGAACCCATGACCTTCTGACTCCCAGGCCTATGCTCTATCCACAACGCCATGCTGCTTAGTATTTACTGTGTAGTAAGCGCTTAGTAGACTACAACATGACAGAGTTGGTAGACATATTCCCTGCCCATAATGAACTTACAGTGCAAAGGAACATTGCAGAAAAAAAAGTGGTCATCACATCAATTTGCTCCTTCATAATCCTTTGATGCATCTAATCTGCGCCTGCAAGTGATACCAGGGGACTTGAAATCTAAGGCAGAATTGAAGGCAAGAGGCAGAGGGATTGCTCCAGTTTTAGGAGAGTTGATTCAAGGTCTCTGACTTCTCTGTGGGGGAGACTGTTCTCCAACTCCACTGAGGACAGCAAAAAAATAACGCAAACAACAATTTAAAGGGGTTTTCAACAGACATAAGAGAAAGAACTCTAGATCCTGAGGGTCATTAAACACTGGAAGGGGTCACAGGTTCATTCCTCTTCAACATCCATATTCATCAGTCAGTTAATCGATGGAATTTATTAAGTACTTTCTATGTGCAGAGAGCACTGTAATAATAATTATGGTATTTGTTAAGCGCTTTCTATGTGCCAGGCACCGTACTAAGCGCTGGGGTGGATATGAGCAAATAGGGCTGGACACAGTCCCTGTCCCACGTGGGGCTCACAGTCTCAATCCCCACTTTACAGATGAGGTAAGCGAGGCACAGAGAAGTGAAGTGACTCGCTCGAGGTCAAACAGCAGACATGTGGTGGAGGTAAGAAGTCCTGACCTTCTGACACCCAGGCATATGCTCTAACCGCTGTGCCATGTACTAAATGCTTGGGAGAGTACACCATAACAGTTAATGAATATGTTCCCTGCCAACAAGGAGCTTACAGGGTAGAGTTTATAAGTATATTCACTTGTAATTTGAATGATTCTGCCTCGATTCTTTATACATATTTTCATGCCCGCTTCTACTGATAAGAGTATAAGCTCCTTGTGGATAGGGATAGTAGCATGACACGTCATGCTACTGGTATATTCTCCCAAGCATTAAGTATAATGCACTGAACCCAGAAACTGCTCATGAATACCACCGTTATTGCTAATTTTGAGAGACTTCTGAAACACAACAGGTTCTCAACTGATTGGCCTGGTTTAGTCAATCAGTTGATTGTATTTACTGAGCGCTCACTGTGTGCAGAGTACTGTACTAAGTGCTTGGGAAACTACCATACAACAATAAACAGACACATTCCCTGCCCACAAGAGCTTACTGTCTAGAGAGGGAGACAGACATGAATGCCATTGTTTTTACGAGATGTTCTTCCCCTTGACTCTATTTATTGCCATTGTTCTTGTCTGTCCATCTCCCCCGATTAGACTGTAAGCCCGTCAAATGGCAGGGACTGTCTATCTGTTGCCGACTTGTTCATCCCAAGCACTTAGTACAGCGCTCTGCACATAGTAAGCGCTCAATAAATACTATTGAATGAATGAACATGAATATAAATAAATTACAGATATGGGCATAGGTGCTCTGGGACTTGGGGGGGGGATGAATAAAGGGAGCAAGTCAGGGGGATGCAGAAGGGAGTGGGAGATGAGGAAAGGAGGGCTTAATCAGGGAAGGCCTCTTGCAGGAGACATGTTTAGGAGTAGAATTCCTCTCCCGGAATGGGTACAGAGCCTCTCATGGAACCTTCTACACTATGGGCCACTTATATTTACAGTAGTAATACGTCAATTGCATTTTTATGCACGTCAAATTTCTGCTTTTAATCTAACAGTGCTAATTAACGCCCTTGGAAATGTCTGTTTCGAACACTCCGTGATACACTGGAGATCAGTAGAGCCGCTAAGGTGGTGCCTCTTGAGACTTGGCAGCATTTTTGAATTTTGGAGCTCAAGACTCAATTTACAATGTCAGGAAAAATGAATTTATTGGAACGGACAACACTGCAGCATCCTTATTCATTCTTCAAAAACTGAAGATATTACAGGGCTGAAAATAGATTAAGCACAAAATAACACTGTCTGTGGATGAAACGGAACTTTATAAGACCACCTGCATTTCAGCTAGGTCCGTTTATCTAAAGAGACTTTGTAACTTTATAGATGGAAGACTTTTTTTTTTTAAAGGCATGTACTTTTTAAAGTCTAACTCTGGTTCGGCAATAAATAATCCACTTAGAAAGTGACAGCTACCATACTAGTCCAACAAGCACTTATCAGATGCTGCCTCAACTACTGTTATCAGCCTCCTCGCTAATCTCCCTGCCTCCAGCCTCTCCCCTCTCCAGTCCATGCTTCATTAAGCTGCGTATGTTATTTAAAAAAAAAAAAAGGGAAAAAAACTCCCTCCAAAATAGTATGCAAACATCTCTCCAGTCCTCATAAGCCTCCAGTGGTTGCCCATCCACTTCCGCATCAAACACAAATTCCTTATTATTGGCTTTTAAGACATTCGGTCAGCCCTCTCCATCCTACCTATCCTTGTTCATCGACCTCTACAACCTAAACTACACATTTCACACCTCTAATACTGATCTCCTCACTATGCCTCTATCCCATTTCTCTCACTGATGACACCTTGCTCTCATCTTCTCTATGGCCTGGAACTCCCTCCCCCCTTCATATCTGACAGAACACCTCTCTCCCCATCCTCAAGGCCCTACTTTAATCATATTTCCTTCAAGAAGCCGTCTCTGACTACTTCTTAGTTTCTCTCCTTTCTGTGTTGCTATACACTTCGCTCTGTAACCCCTAAGCACTTTAGTATTCATTCCACCTTTACCCTCATAGCAGTTATGTCCTATACTTACTCTCTGTTGCTATCCCTACCTGTAATTTATTTAAACATCTGTCTCTGTCACTAGACTGCTAAATCCTTGAGGAAGGGATCATGTCTGCCAACTCTATTGGACTCTCCCAAGTGCTTAGTACAACCCTCTGTACTCGGTAAGTGCTCAAAAAATATCATTGATTGATTCTAAGAGTAAAAACACACACCTCATGTTTTATGGACATGAATACTATATTAAGCAAGACTTGAAACTGCTTCACCTAAAAGTAGCATCATTTTATAAAAACAGACATTTTAAAAAATTGAACCACTTAGGGCAATTATTTCAAATAAGGAATGAAAACTTTATGTTTGTATTGATAAAAAACACATAACGCTGCATCAAATGCAAGTGACTAATTTTCATGTTAAAATGTAGCCAGCTCCTGATCTTCTCTCAGCGGAACGTATGTAGTAAAACTGTAACCAACGTAACAGATTTTTAAAATGACCTTTTAAAAATGGACCTTTCCAACCTTTTCAAAACCCCTTACAGACTTTTGTAATGGGATGTACTTAAAGATGTTGTCCTAATAGCCAAAGATATTTCTGGGTAAGGTTGAAGTCCCATCTGTTTGTTGTCCTTCAGCTTTTGCACTATAATTTTGGCAAACTCTTCTCCTTGGCTGTCAGTGGTATCAAGCAATTGCCTGACTTTGGATGTCCTTGTAGGTTTGGTGCTGATTAGTTCATAGTCCTCCTTCATGATCAATTCTCTTGCTAGCAGGGCGTCTAAGGACTGGTTAAGGCAGGCCTCAGTCATCTGGTTGACAATGTCTTCTCTTTTACTTTGGATCCACTGTTGAGCTATGCCACTGTGCAGAGTCTCTGAGAGCAGATCTGAAGTGGGTGGAGAGAAAAATATAGACAGCCTGTGATCAACTACAGGGTTCTCAGAAAACATGTGGACAGAAAAAAAGCACGAATCGTTTTTTAGGGTCAACTGAATCTTAAGAGAAATAAATGGAGATTGCTGAAGCAAATGAGAGTGGGTTCTGAACAATAAAACCTTTTTGTTTTGTTTTAAAACAGCCAAACGTTCACTGATATTCCTAAACTACAAGTGCATGTGAGGAGTGTTCAGAGAAACACAAACTAAGGAGAAAACCAGGGGAGACTACCCGGTTTTACTCTCAGGAAGTCAAGTTTAATTGATCATTCATGCACTAATTCAGTTGGTATTACCACGGCACTCACAATCTAAGCAAAAAAGAGAGCATATACTGAATCCCCATTTTGCTGTTGAGGAAACTAAGGCACAGAGAGGTTAAGTTACTTAACCAAGATCACAGGCAGGCAAGTCACACAGAACTCCTCATTTTCCCAGCCAAACTCTGTTTTTCCCCTACTCCCTGATGCCCCAACTTTCCCCATCATTGTAGACAACACCACTATCCTCTCTGCCTCATAAACGCATAATCTCAGTGTAATCCTCGACTCATCTCTCTCATTCAACCCACGTATTCCATCTGTCACAAAATCCTAT
This sequence comes from Ornithorhynchus anatinus, assembly GCF_004115215.2. Taxonomy (NCBI): domain Eukaryota; kingdom Metazoa; phylum Chordata; class Mammalia; order Monotremata; family Ornithorhynchidae; genus Ornithorhynchus; species Ornithorhynchus anatinus. The sequence continues at coordinate 53,862,232 of NC_041731.1, read as the reverse complement.
CAACAAACTTTTACAACATTGCTATAATCCACCTTTTCCTCTTCATCCAAACTGCTACTATGCTGCTACAAGCATTTAGCATATCCCACCTTGACTACTGCATCGATTAGACTGTAAGCCCGTCAATGGGCAGGGACTGTCTCTATCTGTTGCCGATTTGTACATTCCAAGCACTTAGTACAATGCTCTGCACATAGTGAGTGCTCAATAAATACGATTGAATGAATATGCCTCCTTGCTAAGTCCCTGCTCTCTGGCTCTCCCCAGTCCAATCCCTATTTCATTCTGCTGCCCAGATCATTTTTCTATATGAATGTTCAAATCCATGTTTTTCAACTCCTCAAGAATCTCCAGTGGTTGGTGCCCATCACTTCTGAATTAATCAGAAATGCCTTACCATCAGTTTTAAAGCACTCAATCAACTTGCCCCTCCTACCTAACCTCACTGATCTCCTACTAAAGCCCAGCCCACACACTTTGCTCCTCTAGTGGCAGCTTACTAACTGTTCCCTGATCTCTATGTCTCACCGACCTCTTTTCTACATCCTCCCTCTGGCTTGGAACTTCCTTCCCCTCCAAATATGCAAGACCACCTCTCTTCCCAGCTTCAAAATCTTATTAAAGTCAGATGTCCTCCCTGATTAAACTCTCTTCTTCCCCAACTCCCTCTCTCTTTTGTGTCATCTATGCACTTGGATCCGTACTCTTTGGGCACTTGATATTCACCCTCAGCCCCACAGCACTTATGTACATATCCATTACTTAAATATTTATATTAATGCATGTCTCCCCCTGTAGACTGTAAACACGCTGTGGGTCAGGGAATAAGTCTACCAGTTCTGTTCTCTCCCAAGTGCTTAGTACAGTGCTTGGCACACGGTAAGCTCTTTAATGAATACCAGTGAATGAATGAAGCAATTGGCAGAGCCGGGATCAGAACTCAGGTCCTCCGACTCCCAGGCCGGGATCCTTTCCACTAAGCCAAGCTGCTTCTATTGTTGGGAAAAGGCTCAAACTCCAAGCTTTCTGTATTTCTCCACAGAGTGAAAGGAACTGTCTATTAGCCCTTGTGAGCTGTGAACACTCAGTGGAGAACTGTTGGCACAAAGATGGATGTGAGGAGAAGGTTCAAAAAGTAGTCTCTAGTCAAGCATGTCAACATCAGCTGGCATGTACAAAGAAGACCCAAGGTGCCAATGCCCTGGAAGGACTCTGTACTTGCCTAGATCTGGCCCGGCAGAAGCAGAAACACAATAAAAACGTTATTTTCATGGGGAAAAGAATGAGAAACAGTGTGGCCTAGTGGAAATAGCATGGGCTGAGAGTCAGGGGCCCTGAATCCCTGCTCTGTCTCTGCCACTTACCTACTGTGTGTGACCTTGGGCAAATCACTTCACTTCTCTGGGCTTCATTCAGTTTCCTCATCTGCAGAAGGGGGATTCAATACCTGTTTTCCCTCCTACTTAGACTGTGAGCCTTACTTGGGGCCTGACTATCTTGTATCAGAAAATGCTCAATAAATGTGATTGGTTGATTGATCTACCCCAGCGCTTAGTTCAGTGCTTGGCACATTATACATTCTTCACAAATCTCACAATTACAGTTATTTTTAGAAAACAGATGATATCACTTTAAAAATTAATGGATTAAGATTTAAATTGCTTCACAACCTCCAGTATCTCTCTCTCCAGAGTCAGATTCCCATAAAATATCATTTTAATGGATCCCACGCTTACACAGATCAAAGAGAAACCTTCATAGAGCTTTATGTGCACTCTTCAATTATTCTAACTTTCAGTAACTAGGAAATAAGCCATGGGACAAATCCACTGAACAATCGCACGGTCTTACTGGGAACAGGATTCATTTCATGAAGTATTCACAAGAGAGTGCTTTACCTGAATTTTCCTTGACTAGCTTTGAAGTATATGACACTGGGTTTGATGATATATCAGAATCTACTGATGAAAAACAGGACTTCTTTGGACCACAAGATTTAACACTCTGGAGTAAAGAGATGTTATCATCCAAACTGTGATTTATCAGAGAGCAAGGAAGTGCTGGAGAGGAGTCTTGATCTTGCTCTAGAAAACAGGAAGGACCCACTCGGTTACAAACAGCCAGCAGACATTGCTTATCTTTTGGGTGAGAGACAGATTGAGAATGCATTTATTTATTTTTATTTCCACCACAGGAGCCCTGACTTCAGGAGGGACTTATTCCGAAAGACAAATTTTTGTGGCAGAACAGAGAAAGTCAAGTAGGCCCAACTTTTCTCTCCCTAACTTTCTGCTCATCTGTTCATTGCAAATAGGACTAAGTGGACAGGTGACTATCAGTAGGAAGACAGGGCCATTGAAATAATTTTGCTTCATTTCTTCTCACCCCCACAGTCCTTTACAACACACACACACACACACACACACACACACTCAGCTCCATCACCCCAACCTCCATTATTCCAGACCCTATTCCACCTCCTATAAAGCATCAATTAATGCAATCAATCATTCACATTTTGTGTGCAGAGCATTGTACTAAACGCTTGGGAGGCTTTAACAGAGTTGGTAGCTAGGAGCTTCAGGTCTAGAGGGGGACTGCATAAAGAACATATGCACTGTGCACAAAACAATTGCTTTCCAAAAATGCTGACCCCATTACGTGATGAAAATGGAAGCTTGTGAACCAACCCAGAGGGGTAGATTAACATACCGGCTGAAAACATGTCATGCAGTGAAGTAGACATGGGCTTTGATATTCCAGAAGATGCACTACTTATAGACAATCTTTGGTTGTGAAGAGGATTGCCACAGGATTCCTGGGTTGGAGAAAAGTGTACCTGAAGATAAAATCAAATAAATTTAACTTTAATAATATTACACTTGGGATAATGATAATGAAAATAATAATTATTATTATGATACTCATTAAGTGCTTTGTGCCAAGCACTCAAGCACTGTTCTATGTGCTGGGGTAGATACAAGATAATCATGTTGGACACATATTGGACACAGTCCCTGTCCCACATGGGGCTCACATTCTTAATCCCCACACTTTATAGATGAGGTAAATGAGGCCCAGAGTAGTTAAGTGACAGGCCCAAGGTCACACATCAGACATGTGGCAGAGCCAGGATTAGAACAAAGGGCCTTCTGACTCCCAGGTCTGTGCTCTATCTACTAAGCAACCTAAAAACCTAAAGCACCTCTCCACAAGCTTTGTTGATGACTGTTTAATTAAATGACATATCAAGAAGCCTTGTGGAGAGGATGCAGATTTACTTACAATATTTAAAGTTAGTAAGAATCAGTCAATCGGGTTTATTGAGTACTTACTGTGGGCAGAGCACTGTTCTAAGTACACTCTCATAATATCCCTGCTGGATTGTTGTGTCAGCCTCCTCTCAGATCTCCCTTCCTCCTGTCTCTCCCCACTCCAGTCTATTCTTCATTCCACTGCCCATACCATCTTCCTGCAGAAACGCTCTGGGCATGTCACTCCCCTCCTCAAAAACCTCCAGTGGTTGCTTATCAACCTTCGCACAAAACAAAAACTCCTCACTCTTGGCTTCAAAGCTCTCCATCACCTCCTACCTCACCTCCCTTCTCTCTTTCTACTGTTGTTGTCTTGTTTTTGTTTTATTCTGTTTTGCTTTGCTGTCTGTCTCCCCCATTTAGACTGTGAGCCCATCACTGGGCAGGGATTGTCTCTATCTGTTGCTGAATTGTATATTCCAAGTGCTTAGTACAGTACTCTGCACATAGTAAGTGCTCAATAAATACTATTGAATCAATCTTGGAAGAGTATAATATAACAATACCACTCCCTTCCCCACAACCAATTTACAGTCTAGAGGGCCTGTGGGATTCAGGGAAGTGGGCAGGATCAAATGTCCCAAGGATAGCATGCATGGAAATCTCTCATACAACTTTCTCTTTGTTTTTAAAAAATCAAATCTGGATTCCCAGAAGCCTATACACATAAATATTGAGAATGTTTTATACTTTCACTATTACTATTATTACTACATTTGTTAAATGCTTACTATGTGTCAAGTGCTGTTTTAAGCACTGGTGCAGATACAAGTTAATCAAGTTGGATATAGTACCTGCCCCACATGGGGCTCATAGTTTAAGTAAAATGAAGAACAGATATCGAATCTCAATTTTACAGATGAGGAAACTGAGGCACAGAAGTTAAGTGACTTGCCCAAGCTCATACAGGAGGCAAGTGATAAAGCCAGAACTAGAACTCAGGCCCTCTGACTCCCAGGCCCATGCTTTCTACTAGGCCACATTGCTCCTCACTATATATTTGTCAAGCACTTAGTACAGAGCTTTGCACACAGTAAGTGCTCAATAAATACAATAGAATTTCTATAATATATATTTCACTTAAAATACAGAATATATATTTGTTTCAAATATTGTGTGTGTGTACACACACACACACATATATATATATATATTATAAAATATTCTTTAAGTAATCAAATGCAACACACGTTATTGTATATAGAGATCCCACTCAACAGTTACATGTATGGACCACTGAAAATCCAAATCTATTTAAATAAAAAATAAAAAGGAAAGGAAGAAGTGGCAAGACAATTTCCCCTGCTATCCTTGAGCATTTGATTGTAACTGCGTTTCTGAATTCCTCCATCATTCTTACTAGCTCTCCTGAGGAAAATAAATACCTCTGGAAATGCTATACATGGAAGTGAACATCCTAAAATAGGGACAGTAGTAAAACAGAAAAAGAATATCTCTTTACCTCTTGTGGATGTTCATTTAGAGGAATGTTGAGCGTTAATGCCACCTCCTTCTTGGAACACAAATGGATGAGATTCGAGTCATTCTGTAACTAGAGAATACACCTGCTGCTGTAATTCTAGTTGCAGGAAAAATAACGGAGAATGCATTCTTCTAACACAAATCAAATTTCAATTCATTTAATGTCATACTCACATTTTATATGGGTAACAAATACAGATCAGAGAAAAATCTGAAATGTGAGACTACTATTTATTTCACATATTTCTAGATTTAAAGTTATTAACCTTCAACAGTCAAATTAGTTCTCAGGACTCTGATATTTTTCATGCGTTCAAGTTAATTTGATGTGAAAACATTTTTTTAATGAAAATGAACACGGCAACCTTTATTTTGTTTTTAACCAAATGTTGTAAATTCAAATTATTTCATGGGTATATCAACTCATATGTGGGAGAACAATAAATACATTGCAAAGAATAGTTTGCAATCTTAGCTATGACTAAAACTTATTAGAACCTCAAATCAATGAGAATCCCAGATATTTTTCTAAAATTCTAGAGAAAATATGTGAAAAAATGACATTTAAATATACACATTTCAAATACATATCCTCAAAGATCAGAGCTATTCAAACACATTTAAAGATTGAAAACAGGGAAGAAACTAAAATGTAATGAACCTTCAACCTATCTAGGCACTGGGTGAATGGATAGAGAGTCTAATAAAAAGGTCAGACGATTACTGTTTCAGTATTAGATTTTGCCTTTAAAAAAATCACAGTTTCTAAAAACTTGTAGTTTATTCAAATGTACTGATAATTCTGTCCAGAATAAATGGGGAACTTTCCAAGTCCCTTTTTATAATTGTTGAATTAAGGGTAAAATGCCAAATATACCCGTTCATATTTCTCTTTTGAACCCCAGGTGGAAAATTGTAAAATCAGAGTCACTGTGTTCCTCAGACTTTATTTTGAGTGTTTATGGAGGCGCTAGAAAACAGGTGTAGAGAAAGAAGCACGGTCACCAGTACGTTCCTGCCCACCCTGTGCTAAGTGTCCACCCGAAGAGCCTAGAGGGGCAGTGAAGAGCCCACAGCCACAATCCACAGCCTCTTAGGAAGGCGAGACAGCTCGGGATCAGTCACTGGCATTTAATCAGCGCTCACCATGTTCACAGTACTATATTAAGCCCTTGGAAAAGTACAGTACAACAGAGTTGGTCAACACATTCCTTGTCCACTAGGAGCTTACAGGATATACAGGGAGGCAGACGGCAAAATAAATTACAGATGGGGAAATGGCACAGTATGAGAATATGTACATGAGTGCTATGAGGGTGGTGTGAGTATCACAGTGCTTAAGGGCTACCCAGCCAAGTGCAGAGTTGATGCAGAGGGGAAAGTGGGTAGGAGAAATGAGGATTTCATCGGGGAAGACCTACTGGAGGAGATGTGATTTTAGGAGGCATTCGAAGGTGGGAATAAGGGTGGACAGTCAGATATGAAGGGATAGGGAGTTCCCAGACCAGTGGGAGGACATATGTCTAATTCCATCTGGGCTGTATTCTTTCTCAGAGCTTAGCACAGTGCTCTGTTTACAGAAGGCACTTAAGTTCTTTCCTGCATCAGGATAAAGGAGATGGAGGTACGAAGAGCAGGGTGGTAGAGGAGCTGAGTGTACAGCTTGGATTGTTGTAGGAGATCTGCAAGGTAAGCTAAGAAGGAGAGAGCTGACAGTGCTTTAAAGCTGACGGTAGAGTTTCTGAGAGATGCGGATTCTACAAATGTTGTGGAGGTGACAATGAATGCATGGATTCAGTGAGAGTGGGAGATGAGTAGAGGACAAAGCTAAGATTATGGGCTGGTGAAACAGGGAAGGATGGTCATTATGGTCAGGGAATGTGTCTGCTAATTCTGCTGTATGTGCTCTTCCAAGTGCTTAGTACAGTGCTTTGCACAGAGTAAGTGTTCAATAAATACAATTGAACTCCACACTCCACAAATACCACTGATTGACTGATGCTGTCTGTGGTGATGGGAAAGATGGGGTGGGTAGCATTTGGTGGGAAGGTGAGGAGTTCTGTTTCGGACAAATTGAGTTTGAGGTGTCGGCGGGACAACTAGTAGAGATGTCCTGAAGGCAGGAGGAAATACGATACTGCAGAGAAGGAAAGAGATCAGGGCTGGAGATGTAGATTTGGGTATCATCCACATAGAGAAGGTACTTGAAGCCACGGGAACCAATGTATTCTCCAAGGGAGTTGGTATAGATGGAGAATAGAAAGGGACCCAGAATTGAGCCTTGAGGGACTCCCAGAGTTATGGGGTGGGAGGTAGAGAAGCAACCCATGAAAGTGACTGAGAATGAGTTGCCAGAGAGATAGGAGGTGAACCTGGGGAGGATAGTGTCAGTGAACCCAAGGTTAGATGTTTCAAGGAAAAGGGGTGTCCCCAGTGTCAAAGGCATCAAAAAGGTCAAGGAGGATTAAGATGGACTTGGAAAGTAAGAGGTCATTGGTGACCTTAGAAAGGGCTGTTTCTTTGGAGTGAAGGGGCTGGAAGCCAGATTACAGGGAGGTTGAAGAGAGAGTTGGGAGGACAGGAAGTGGAGGGAGTGAGTTTAGGCAACTCGCTCAAGGAGTTTGGAAAGGAATGGAAAGAGGAAGGGTGCTAAGGGGTCAAAGCAGAGTTGTTTAGGATTAGGGGTTACATCAGAATGTGTGAAAGCAGTGGGGAAAGAGCCAGTGGAAAGTGAGAGGTTGAAGATTGGGGTTGGGGAGTGGGCAACCGTTCACATCTCAAAGAGAAGGAATAGGATCTGAGGCATAGTCAAACATATTTACTGAGTGCTTACTGTGAAGAGTGCACTGAACTAAGGGCTTAGGAGAGTACACTATAAAGACATTCCAGGTGGAGAGGGTAGATTTTGAGAGGAGGTAGAGATCTCCTTTTGAGATACTATTGGAAAAGATGGGAGAGTTGACGATGGGGTAGGTGGAGGGAGAGGAGCAGGAGAAAATTTTGGGAGCTCACACTTGAGGGTTTCAATTTTTTTTGATGAAGTATATGGCCAGGACATTATGGGCAAGAGACGGGGGAGGCAGGGGGTTGGAAGAGGGATTTAAAAGTCTGAAACAACTGGTGTGGGCAATGGGCATGGGAGTCAATAAAGACTGAGAAATACTATTCTTGGGCAAAGGTAAAGCCAGAGAGAATGGATGCAAGTTTCAGGAACTCCACGGGAGGCTCAGTACTTTGCTCAGGTCACTGTCCATCTGTGGAAGAGGCACACTTCTGCAAAGTGCAGAGGAAGTGGAGAACCCTTCTGGCAACTTAGCTGCCCTCAAAGAAAAACAAGTATAAGCTTGCAGCTCTGAGAGGATTAGTAAGGGGACAGAAGCCAGGTTGCACATCTTCAGGGAATGTGTTGCTGTGCTTTCTGGAATCCTACCCAGGGAATCCAGCCAAAGGCACTCCCGCTGGGGAGCTCCTTCCTGTACTTCCAAGTCCAAACCACCAAGACCTGTCTGACTGAAATATCTCTGTAGTATATTACTAGCATAAGGGCAGAGCTATCAACTGTCATCCAGCAGTAATCAATCGATTATATTTGATAGCATTTCCTGCACTTGAGAAAGTACAATATAACAGAGTTGGTAGACACATTCTCTGGCCACTAGGAGCTTACGGTCTAGAGGGTAGACTGAGGAGAATCACTGAGGAGAATCGCTGAGGAGAATACCAGCTTTTGGTCCCTGATCCCCAAGACCCTTACGAGTCAAGGCCAGGATGTATCAGCCTGCTCTGAGCTGGCTCCAGGCCGGAGGATCCTTGCCCAGGCCTGATCTGGGATGATAAGCTCAACCCACCTCTTTGGGGGTGCTTCAGATCCTTCCCCACCCCTCACTATGCAACAAGTGATTGCTTAATCTTCTCTGTACCTCCCTTCTAAATCACGACAACGAAAATAAACTGGGGAATTTAAAAATGACATTTCTTAAAAGGGTTAATTCCATTTTGGCTCACGCCCTTGCCACTTCCCTTTTAGCATTTGGTCATTTTTGTCTGGCCAGGGCCACGTTCACACATCCTTTTTACAGTAATGGCTTAGATCTCAAATTTAGGCTGTGAAGTGCCACTGCTGGAAGAAAATGCTAACCAAGGTTTTTTTCTTTGCAACACCTTCTGCAAACGCCCACCTTAGGCCCTTTCTCCCTCTTATGACCACCCACCATTTTTCTTAACCATCAGTTTTCTCTCGGCCTCCTTTCTGACCCTCCGCTCCCCTGGGTCCCATGACTTATTCCTAAGGATAAGTGAGAAAGCTCCTGGGGTCTCACCCTCTGGGTATTGCCCTTTCACTTTGAGCGTTGGGGCAAGCTCAGAGCAGAGCTTTGGAGGAGGTGAGGCTCCTAGGGGTCGTCCTCCCTGCCCAATCAGGCAGAGATGGCTCACAAAGTCTCCATCTGGACCTGGAGCTATGTGGAGGGAGGCTGAAAAATCTTGACTGGCCCAGTGCCAGATCCTGATGGGCTAGAAGGAGGCTAACCTGGAGCTCCAGCAGAAGCTCCACCCCTAGAGCCTGTGGGCCTGGGGCGAGGTGGACCTCCCTACCCAGCTTCCAAGGTGGCCTGCTTTGGCCTGAGATGAGAGGAGCTCTGTCTGGAGCAAAGCAGGAGGTGAGGGAAACCCCAGTCCCCATCCAGTTCTGGAGTTAGCTCTAGTACCGTGTTTAGTACAGTGCTTTGCCCACAGTAAGTGCTCAATAAATACAATTGAATGAGTTGTCTATGGATGCATGGCCTTCCTGATTAAAAAATGGACCCCCATCTTAGCTCCACTTCAGCTCCTTTCAAGATCCAAGGGGAAGGGTTATTAGAGAAGCAGCGCGGCTCAGAGGCAAAAGTCTGGGCTGGGGAGTCAGAGTTCTAAATTAGTGGGGTTCTAATTCCACCTCCACCACTTATCAGCTATGTGACCTCGGGCAAGTCACTTAACGTCTCTGTGCTTCCGGTTACCTTCATTGGTAAATTGGGGATTAAGACTGTGAGCCCCACGTGGGACAACCTGATTATCTTGTACCCCCCGCAGCGCTTAGAACAGTATTTGGCACATAGAAAGCGCTTAATAAATGCCATTATTATTATTATTTGGCTCTGACTTCCCTCCTTGCCCAAGAGGCTGTGGAGGGAAAGCTAAAGGTCACATCTCCAAGAGGCCTTCCCCAGTTAAGTCCTCTTTTCCCCTGCTCCCTCTCTCTTCTGTGTCATTTATACACTTGGATCTGTGACTTTTGGGCATTTGATATTTAACCCACCCTCAACCCCACAGCACTTTTGTACCTATCTTTAAATTATATTTTTAAAATTATTTATAGTAACGTCTGTCTCCCCTTCTACATTATAAGGTCGTTGTAGGCAGGGAAAGTGTCAAATTCTGTTGTACTGTATTCTCTCCAAGCACTGAATACAGTGCTCTGCACTCATTCATTCATTCATTCAATAGTATTTATTGAGCGCTTACTATGTGCAGAGCACTGTACTAAGCGCTTGGGATGAACAAGTCGGCAACAGATAGAGACAGTCCCTGCCGTTTGACGGGCTCACAGTCTAATCGGGGGAGACGGACAGACAAGAACAATGGCACTAAACAGCGTCAAGGGGAAGAACATCTCATAAAAACAATGGCAACTAAATAGAATCAAGTAAGTGCTCAATAAATATCATTGATTGATTAATGGCTTAGTTCCCCCTCCCTCTGACCCCCCCTCCTCCTCAGTGCTACATCACAGGGGACCACAGGAAAAAAGACACAGAAGAAGTTTAGCTCTTATTCACAGAAAAACTGGGAAGTGAGAAAAGAAAATCCCAGAGAGAAAATGTTTTGTTCAGCAGATTACCATTGCAATTATTGTCAACTTGCATTTTTCAAATCCCATTTACCTTGGTTTTCTTCAGTTGAAGAACAGCTTCTAGAAAGTTAATTTCTTCATATGTTCTCAGAACTGGCTCAAGTTCTATTAAACATTCTATATAAGAAAATGCAATTTCTAGTTAGTTAATGATGATACAGCTAATGTATAAAAACATTTGTAACCTTAAATGAGTTAGATATTTGATTTTATGTGGCCTCAGAGGGAGTTCACTTAAGTCTCTCTTTTAAAAATTGGAAATAGGACTCAAGGATGCCTTTACTCCAGAATGTGAGGGGAGAGAGAGAGAGGTAAAGAGAGACATACAACATGGGGAAGAGAGATGGAAAATGTAGGGAAAGAAGGAATGGGCAAGAAGAGAGAAGGGGAGTAAGAACAGCTGAGCCAGGGAACGGGGAGACAGAACTGGGAGAGAGAAAATAGGGAGAGATTGAGAACATGTGAGAGAGAGAACACGAAGAGAGAGAATGGGGAAGAGGAAAAATGAGGGGAGAGAAAGAACAGGGAGGGATAATGAGGGAGATAATGAGGGAGACAGAACTGAGAGAGAACGGGGAGAGAGAATGAGGAAGAGGAAGAAGGGGGGAAGAGAAAGAATGAGGGAGAGAAAAAAATGGGAGGGAGAGAACTGACATTAGCTCCCCAGTTTCATATTCAAGCTTTTTTTTCTTTTTGTACTGTCCTCCTTTGATAACTCCAACCTTGTTTTTCCACCCCCCCTCCACACTTCTTAGTCTCTGCTTCTTTTCTGTCCCAGTATTCTCCAGACCGTCAAATTCAATTGCTAATAATAGACATATGACAGATCTTCATGGTTCCTTTAAAATTAATTAGATCATTAGGCGAGGAGGAGGAGTTATCACAGGGAGAAAACACTGCACTGCCATGTGGATTTATTTCTTACACTTTTTGAAAAGTAGCTAAAAGATTAGGAGTTATAGATAACATCTAGTGGTATTAAAATCACAACAGACATTGACCTAAAGCATTTATCCCGAGAGTTTAGCAACAGCCAGATCATGAGACCTAAAATAGGCAACAGTATATTTTTAAGAATAGGTGGTGAGTCAAACTAGATAAATACCACTAGTAGCCAATCCTAGTTACAGAACCAGTTTGACCATCTATAATTGGTCCCTGACATCTTTGTTTCACAAATCTTACAAATGGTATGTAGATGAAAAGGTAATGAGACCAATTCTTCCCAGTGCTGAAAATTTCTACCCGGTAGTAACCTAAGTTCTTTGGGAGTTCTCTTTCAGACCACCAGGTGAATGTATCAGGGTAACAGTGAATGAATCAGTGCATTCCCACATACGCTGATACTATGCACTACATAGTTTCTTTGTAAAATGAACAAATCACTGGCCTTGGCAAAGGGCCTAATTTATATGCAGTTCTGCGAGAAGGTGTATTTTCACCACACCTCTGGGCTGGGATGTGGCAGTAGAATTAGGAAATGGTCTTCTGACAATCCACGACTCTGGATATAGTGGAAGAAAATGTTGGGAGCGTTTGCCAGTCATGGACATGGGCTAAATTCTACAATGAAAATTTCTCCTAACCAGGGATTTTGCAAAAAAGGAACCCCTGTGTTATTGGAAACCTCAAGGCATCATTACTGAGTAACATAAGGCAAAGGGGAAAAAGGAAAAGTCAGAAAGCCACGTCTGAATCTCCATTTCAACAAAAAAGCAGAGAGATTTGTTTTCTTTCTTTTTCTTTTTTTGGTACTTGTTACGTGCTTACTCTGTGTCAGACACTGTACTAAGCACTGGGGTAGATATAAGCTAGTTAGGTTGGACAAAGTCCATTTCCCACATGGGTTCACAGTCTTAATCCCCACTTTATAGATGAAGGAACTGAGACACAGAAAACTTGAGAGAAAACTTAAGAGACTTGCCCAAGGTTTCTTACCTCCTATCTCTCTGGAGGCTCATTCTCAGTCTCTTCTGTGGACTCCTCCTCTGCCTTCCACGCCCCTAACTTCCCTCAAGGTTCAGTTCTGGGTCCTCTTCTATTTTCCATCTACACCTACTCCCATGGAAAACTCATCCACTCCCATCTCTATGTGGATGATCACCCAATCTACATCTCCAGCCCTGATCTCTCTTCCTCTCTGCAGTCCTGCATTTCCGTCTGTCTTCAAGACATCTCTAGTTGGATGTCCTGTTTTCACCTCAAACTTAACCTGTACAAAACAGAACTCCTTATCTTCCCACACAAACCCTCTCCTTCCCCTGACTTTCCCATAACTGAAGATAGCACCACCATCCTTCTTATCTCACAAGCCCATAACCTTGACATTCTCTGTATCTCCTCTCGCTCATTCAACCCACATATTCAATCTATCACTAAATCCTTCGGTTCAACCTTCACAACACTGCGAAAATCCATCCTTCCTCTCCATCCAAACTGCTACCATGTTAATACAATCACTTATCCTGTCCCTCCTTGATTGCTGTAGCAGCCTCCTTGCTGACCTCCCGGCCTCCTGTCCCTCCCCACTCCAGTGCATACTTCAATCTGCTCTGTGCCTCAGTTACCTCAACTGTAAAATGGGGATTAAAACTGTGAGCCCCACGTGGGACAACCTGATCACCCTGTATCTACCCCAGCACTTAGAACAGTGCTCTGCACATAGTAAGTGTTTAACAAATACTAAGACTATTTTTTTGGGAAGCAGCGTGGCTTAGTGGAAAGAGCACGGGCTTGGGAGTCAGAGGTCATGGGTTCGATTCCCAGCTCTGCCACTTGTCAGCTGTGTGACTGTTGGCAAGCCACTTCACTTCTCTGTGCCTCAGTTACCTCATCTGTAAAATGGGGATTAAGACTGTGAGCCTCACGGGGGACAATCTGATTACCCTGTATCTATCCCAGCGCTTACAACAGTGCTCTGCACATAGTAAGCGCTTAACAAATACCAATATTATTATTATTATTATTAACAGGATCATTTTTCTATAAAAATGTTTGGTCCACATTTCTCCACTGCTCAAGAAGCACCAGTGATTGTCCATCCACCTCCGCATCATACAGAAACTCCTTACCATTGGCTTTAAAGCATTAAATCCCTTTGCCCCCAACCTACCTCACTTCACTACTCTCCTACTACAACCCAGCCTGCCCATTTCACTCCTTTAATGCTTACCTACTTACTGTACCTCAATCTTGCATCTCTCACGGTCAACCTCTCACCCACGTGCTGCCTCTGGTCTGTAATGTCGTCCGTTTTCATAGCTGACAATTACTCTCCCCACCTTCTAAGCCTTATTGAAGGGGATAGCTCCTCCAAGAGGCCTTTCCTGACAAAGCCCTTATTTCCTCTTTTCCCACTCCCGTCTGCATCACCGACTTACTCCCTCTATCACCACCCAACCCCAACCTCACAGCACTTATGTACATATTCATAATTTATTCATATTGATGTATGTCTACCCCTCTAGACAGTAAACTTGTCATGGTCAGGGAATGTCTGTCATATTGCTGTGTTGTACTCTCGCAAGCGTGAGTACAGTGCCCCGCACACAGTAAGCGTTCAATAAATATGACTGATTGATCACACAGCAGACAAGAGCTGGAGTTGGGATTAGAACGCAGGTCCTGCTCTATTCACTAGCCCACGCTGCTGCTCTCCTTGATCATATATGCACAGCTCCATACCATAATATTTTTTTTTCAAACACAAAACAGTTGATCGATGAAGGCTACCAATTCTTGTATCTTTCAATATTAAAAGGGATCTTTTCTACTAGACAGTTCCAAGAGTTGCTTGGATTCAAGGCAGCTTTCCTCCCTACTTATCCTTGTTGCTCCTTGACTACACCCCAGTTGAGACACTTCACTCCTTGCTGTCTATCTCATTAATATCTTCGATTTCATCTATCTCATCGCTGACCTCTTGTTCATGCCCTCCTCCCTGTTTGGAATGTTTTTCTTTTACACATCTGGCACAGCACACCTCTCCCCAGCTTCAAAAGCCCTTCTGAAAGCCCATCTTCTCCAGGAGATATTCTCTGATTAATTTTGCTCCTCATCACACTATTTCTCCTCAGGCCCTAAAAGTCATCTAGACACTTGGATACTCATTTCCCCTCAAAACCCCTTACCCCTGAAGCACTTATTTTACCTCACTCTCACTCTGCTGTTTTCTTTTATTTACTGCCTGTCTCCCCCAACTCCCCTCTCAGGGTTACATCTGAAGAGTTTCCAGTACTTTACCAGTCTCAACTACAAGAGGGAGAGTCAAGCAGAGGCATATCCATTCCATTCCTATCTTGGGCAGTGGCTAGTGAGTGGAAGGCAATCTGCTACAAGTCAAAACTCACCTGTGCTGGGTAGCAGTGGCATGGGAGAGAGTCGGGGGTGAAGACTCAAGTTTACTTTGTGGAAGGAGGCAATGGTAAACCACTTTTATGTTTTTACCAAGAAAACTCTATGGATCCACCACCAAAACGATTACAGATGGAGGTGTGGCATTCTGGGAGAGATGTGTACATGGCATTGCTATGGGCCAGAGATGACCCGACGGCTTAAGACAAGACTCTCCCATCTAGACTGCAACCTTCTTGAGGGCCGGAATCATGTCTCTCAATTCCACCTACTCTCCCAAATCCTTAGTACAGTGTTCTGTGCAGAGTAGGCACCTACTGAATGCAACTGAGTGATTACTGGACAGCCATTAAGATCCTACCTGCTTTTAAAATTCAGTGCAGCAGGTTTCAAGAGTCACTGTAATTTAGACAAAAACTGCCAAACAGGTGTAATCTGGGATGACAAAAGTGAAGTGTCAGAAAACTTTGGAGCAGGCAACCAAATGTACCTATTACCTTTTAGCGTAAAAGTATTCAAGGAATGACACTAATGAGCGAGATAACATTTTAAAACTCACTTAAGAAAGATGGCCTTTCGTCTGGATTTTGTGCCCATCCACTCTCCATTAGAGAGATCATAAGAGCTCGGTGTGGAATATCAAGAGGCAGACTTTCTGTACTTGTGTCCGGTCGATTTCCTTGTGACACACTAAACATAATCTGCAAAGGGTTGACAACTTCTGTCAAAATAGACATCGCACAATGATTAGGAATTTATTTTGCCCAAAAGATATTAAATATAACTAAAATATACCACCAAATAGGAACAATCTAAAAGTTAAGAACGTTATTAAGAATCTTTACATCCAATACAGAGACTGCTGGAAATGTCTTCCTGAGGATTTTTTTGAGCTTCCTCCTCTGTATCAGGAGAGGTGATCTCTGGACTGAAAGCTCACCGAGGGCAGGGAACGGACTCGATTGTACTGTATTCTCCCAAGCACTTGGTACAGTGCTCTGCACATAAGTGTTCAAAAACTACTATTGATGATTTCTGAGGGTGGAGAGGAGAATTTTCTGTTTCCCCTTCTCCACTCCTTTCTGCAAATCCCTTTGCTCAATGACAAAGAGAATTGGCCAGCTGTTCTGGATGCCCAACTCTGAGCAGCAGTTATTGAAAAGAACCACCACATACACATACATTTTATGCTACCTTCCCCAAACTCCACCGCACTTAGTGATGTACATATCTTTAAACGTTCTTGTGTCTGACCCCATATTGTAAGCTCCTCAAGGGAAGGGATCATGTCTCCTAAATCTACTAAACTCTTCAAGTACATAGTATACACTATTCAGCACAGATTGCTTAAATGAATATTACTGACTGATTGACTGACACTCCATAAATACACACGGTGGAAGTCAGTTTTGTGAAATGGTCAAATGTCAAATGTTTATTGGCATTCCCAGAAACACTCGTTTTGAACTGAAAGGTCCAGTAAAATATGGGCCAGTTAGGAAACACTTTTGAACATTTTTCTCTCTAAGCATGTGGAGCAGATTACAGTTCAAGGTTAGCTATCTGTAAATGAGACATCACAACAATCGCGGTTTTTACAGTATAGAGTGCATTTTTCATACATTATCATTTCATAAGTTATCCCCAATCATCCCCCTCCCGGATTAAGCCCTCTTGTCCTCGGCTCGTTCTCCTCCTCTGCATTGTCCATGCACTTGGTGACCTTTGGACATTTAATATTTGCCCCACCGCCAACCTATGATGTCCATGTCTTATGTCCATATCTTTATATTACATTATAAATTGCTAATTGATTCATATTAATGTCTGCGTCGTTCTCTAGATGGTAAACTTGTTATGGGCAGGGAACATGTCTGCTAATTCTGTTATACTGTACTCTCCCAAGTGCTTAGTACAGTGCTCTGCACATAGTAAGCGCTTAATTCCACTGATTGATTATCCAAATTTTCCCTGATTTCTATTTCCTAAATCATTTCTTTAAAAATTTGAGTTAAACATGATCAGATTGGGTCTTTTTGGCCCAAGATCCTTTAGCTAAGACTCGGCCGTTTCTGATGCATACTCACCGTCCCCATCATCCCCCAGACACAGACACCCACCTGCCCCTTTTCTAATCCTCACTCTCCATGTGCTGGTGTTTTGCCCTTCTGACCCCAACCAACTCGGCCCACCCCTTCTTCCTCTTCTTTTCCGTCACCCTACCACCTTATCCCTCTAATGCTGAACCACATAGTGTTCTTGTGGGGGCAGGTCAGCCCAAGGAGAGGGAAATAAGGGGCTACAGAGTGTCCCACACCACTGTCACCATCACATTCTCCCAATACCTTGCTCGTTGTTCCCTCAATGGGGATGGGGCAGTATTAACGATGCCATGTTTTTGGTACAGGGCCTTTATTCTTCCTAAGTATCTCCACTTTAATTATGTCATTTATGCCTTCGCTACCTTGTTCCATCTCGACAGAAGAGACAGAAGCAGGGGCAACATACCCCTTGGTTCCCCCAAACCACTGGATCCCCTCTAGACTGTAACCCTGTTGCGGACAGGGAATGTGTCTGTTCATTGTTATATTGTACTCTCCCAAGCGCTTGGTACAGTGCTCTGCACACAAAGTTGCCCGAGCCCCTCAACTGGCCTCCTGCACCGTGCCCACCATTGCCCAGCCTGCATCCTCCTTCCCAACCTGTCTCACTCCATTATTATCACCATTTTGACAGTATTTATGCCTACTTGTTTTGTTTTGTTGTCTGTCTCCCCCATCTAGACTGTGAGCCCACTGTTGGGTAGGGATTGTCTCTATCTGTTGCCAAACTGTACTTTCCAAGCACTTAGTACATTGCTCTGGACACAGTAAGTGTTCAATAAATACAACTGAATGAATGAATTATTATTATTGTATTTAAGTGCTTACAGTTTGCCAAGCACTGTTCTAATCGCTGGGGTAGATACAAGGTAATCAGGTTGTCCCACGTGGGGCTCACACTGTTAATCCCCATTTTACAGATGAGGTAACTGAGGCACAGAAAAGTGAAATAACTTGCCCAAGGTCACCCAACAGATAAGTGGAGGGAGCGGCAGCAGCCATATGCCACCTCCCCAGAATGTACCCTAAAGTGCTCTGCTCCCTCAAATGTTTTTACAGTGCAGTGCACATAGTAAGTGCTGAATAAATACCACTGAGTGATTGCATGGTAGAGCACTGGGCAGGCACCATGCTGAAACTGTTGAAATTTAAGCCTTGAGAACTGTGAAATTCTGATCTTCTAGCCACAGTACTTTGGTGCTTGTATTTATCCCTGTCCTCATCTTTTAGGTTGATTTTGTATTCGTATTGCACTTTGTCCTTCTGCGTCCATTACCAGTCACTTTCCACCTTATTTTAAGGTTGTAAACCCAGATCTCCATGCTCATTCCACCACTCTGCTTCCCTATTTCTTGGTTTAATAATAATAATAATAATGATAATAATAATAATGTTGATATTTGTTAAGCACTTACTATGTGCAGAGCACTGTTCTAAGCGCTGGGGTAGATATAGGGCAATCAGGTTGTCCCACAAGGGGCTCATTTACATTGTACATTGGCATACATTGGCTCCTGCTGTGAAAATCATTTTTTTTAATTAACACTCCACTTTTACTCAATTAAAAAAAGTTAAAACAAAACCTAATAATTACATCCAAATTGTATTTTCTTTTAATAAAAAAAACCCATTACCTTCTTAAAGGCAGAGAACACTTACCTTCGAAGGGCAGCTTTCTTGACAACACTTCCCAAGTAATAATCGCATAGCTGTTCAAAGTAGAAAAGAACTGGATGAAAACAATGTGCACAATAAACTAAAATATCCTGCATTTAAGAAACAACCATGGTAGCCGTCCTTAGAGGCAAGAAGGGCTATGGTGAGCCAGATTGATTTACTGAACGGCTTTGGGCTTGCTGCGGTTTGACCACTGTTGTGGTTCTAGCTGAACCTTTTGGGTTGAGGTAAGAACTGACCTGGCCTAAGACTTGGCCTAAAGGGTCTTCTCCTGTCAGATGTGGCCCTGATGAGAAGGATGCCTGGCTTTGAGGAGGAACTACTTGGTTATTTCCCTACCAGTAGGTAGGGACAAGGGGCCTGCCCCAGGCCTGGACTGCGGTGCGATTAGTTGGATGGCGGAGCTGGATCTGGCAGAGGCCTTTCAGGAGAGGGGGAGGTGAATCCGTGCCTGCAGCAAGGAGGCTTCCAAGATTTTGACCTGACAGGTCATTACTCAAGGTGCCTCAGGTTCACAAACAGGTCAATTCCGAGCCCCCAGAAAAGGGGAGAAGAGAGGAAGAGGAGGAGAGTCTGATTCATGTTCCAAGGTCCAAGGTGGCCATGATGTGGCCATGATGCTGAGACTTGAACCAAACTAGGCTATTGGACATGGCAGCTGACTCCCATGAAGGGCCTAGAACTGAACCCTCTCCAAATAATAATTATAATCTGTGGTATTTGTTACGTGCTTACTCTGTGCCAAGCACTGTACTAAGCACTTGGGTAGATACAGGATAAGCAAGTCCCACATGGGGCTCACAAAGTAGGAGGAAGAACAAGTACTGAATTATTTTGCAGATCAGGGGACTGAGGCACATAGAAGTTAAGTGACTTTCCTGAGATCATACAGGAGACAAGGGACTGAGGAGGGTTTAGAACCCATGTCCTTTGACTCCCAAGCCCGTGATCTTTCTGCTAGGCTAGTCTACACCTCAAGATCTTGATTTCAGGGGGTCTTGCAGGCTCAGTCCAGATGTTACTCCCTTGAGGAGAGCCCGCCCAGTGGACTCACAATGGTAGTGAAGAGACTGGCAAGCAAATCATTTTTGGGTCTCATTTTCAGACTCTGTAGGAGCTGGTGTGAAAGTTCCCGTTTGGGCCACTGCTGGTCAGCATTCTTGGTAGAGAGATGGAATTAAAATACTCCATTCCAAAAGTAATGAAGGTGACATGTTCTAATTTGAGGTTTCCTCTTTTGAGATGGATGGAGATGAATGAGAGTAGGGTAACTAAACAGCTAGAAAAGGACAACTGAAAACATGGAGAGACAGAAGGAAGGCTTTAACAATTTATGTCTAACCTTACACTGAGAATTTTGGGTTTTTTTTTTAATGGTGTTTGTTAGGCATGTAATATGTTCCAGGCACAGTACTAAGTGTGGGGGTAGATACAAGGTAGTCAAGATGGACACAGTCCATGTCCCACATGGGGCTCACAGTCTTAATCCCCATTTTACAGATGAGGTAACTGAATCACAGAGAAGTTATGTGCCTTGCCCAAGGTCACACAGCAGACAAGAGGTGGAACTGGGATTAGAACCCAGGTCTTTCTGATTTCCAGACCCATGCTCTATCCATTGGGCCACACTATTTCTTATTGTTAAATCTGGTAAACTATTTCTGTAACATTAAACTGGCACACTGCAAAATGAGTGGGCTGTCAGAGCCCACACATTTTATCTCTTCTATCTCATTGCTGACTTCTCACTCATAGCTTGCCTTTGGCCTGGAACACCTTCCCTGCTCATAACTGACAGATGATCACTCTCTCCACCTTCAAAGCCTTATTAAAGGCACATCTCTTCCAAGAGGCCTTCCCTAATGAGGCCTTCCTTTCCTCTTCCCCACTCTCTTCTGGGTTGCCCTTGCACTTGGATTTGTACCCTTTATTCACCCCTTCTCTGACCCCCAGTACTTATGTACATATCCATTTTTTGATTGTAATGTCTGTCTCCTCCTCTAATAATAATTATTATTACTATGGTATATGTTAGGGCTTACTATGTGCCAAGCAGTGTTGTAAGAGCTGAGGTAGATACAAGTTAGACACAATCAGGGTAGATACAATCAGGTTGTCCCACATGGGGATCAGTCTTAATCCCCATTTTACAGATGAGGTAACTGAGGCACAGAGAAGTTAACTGGCTTGCCCAAGGTCACACAGCAGACAAGTGGTGAAGCCAAGATTAGAACCCATGTCCTCTGACTCCCAAGCCTGTGATCTTTCTATTAATAAGTGCTTGACAAATACTATTATTACTAAGCCACACTGCTTCTCTAGACTGTAAGCTCACTGTGAGCAGGGAATGTGTCTACCGACTCTGTTATGTTATACTTTCCCAAGTGCATTTCCTCTGACCTTCAAGACATCTCTACTTGGATGTCCTCCTGTCACCGCAAACGTAATACGGCTAAAACTGAACTTACCTTCCCACTTAAACTCTGTCCTCCCCATCACTTTCCCATCACTGTTGATGGCACCACCATCCTTCCTGGCTCACAAGCCCATAGCCTTGGCATTATCCTTGACTCCTCTCTCTTGTTCCACCCACATATTCACGCCATCACTAGATCCTGTCAGTTCTACCTTCACAGCATCGCCAAAATCCACACTTCATCTCCGTCCAAACCACTACCACATTAATGCAAGCACCTATCCTAGCCCGTCTTGATTATTCTATCAGCCTTCTCGCTGACCTCCCTGCTCCTGTCTCTCCCCACGCCACTCCATATTCCATTCTACTGCCCGAGTCATTTTTCTTCAAAAACGTTGAGACCATCTTTCCCCACTCCACAAGAAATTTCAATGTTTGCCCACCCACCTCTGTAGCAAACAAAAACTCCTCACTATTGGTTTTAAAGCACTTAATTACCTTGCCCCCCCCACCTCATCTCGCTATTCTCCTACTACATACAACCCAGCCTGCACACTTCATTCCTCTAGTGCTAACCTTCTACCTTTACCTTGATTTCATCTTTGCTGCTGACCTCTTGCCCACATCCTACCTCTGGCCTGGAATGCCCTCCCTCATCATATCAGACAGATAATTGCTCTCTCCCACTTCAAAACCTTATTGAAGGCACAACTCCTCCAAGAAGCCTTCCCTGACTAAATCCTCCTACTCCCTCTGTGCCGCTCTTACTTGCTGCTTCATTCATCCTCCCTCCCATTTCCAAAGCACATCCAGATATATCTGGATATATCTGTCATTTATTCATTCATTTACTCCATTTATATTAATGTCTGTCTCTCAGCTCTAGACTGTTAGCTCGTTGTTGGTGGCAATGTGTCAGACTGATGACAGCCCTTTGCACCATGCCTGACTTTAACATTCCATGTCTCCAGTTTTCAAGTTGATTTGACTAATCTCGATTTAAGGCCACTCAACGGGGAGCAAACAGATCTTCTGCCGCACCTGTATATGTCATATTTGACACTGGCTCGTGACTTCTGGCTGGGCTCATAGTCCTCCGGGGGCATGTAGATGATGGTCCCTCCCTCGGGCACAGATTTGCTGATCCTTGACTGGGACTGGGACACCATACGCCATTTCGACAAACCGAAATCTGCAATCTGGAAGGGAAAAAGAATAGTAGTCACTCCATTTTTTTTTTTTAAACTGGTTGCTTTTCTTCTGTCGATAAAACTATCTGTTAATTAACTTCAGGCCTCCATCAGGCCTCCGTAGTTGTAGTCCCATGCCAGGGTCGAGGCCACGCAGGCAAAGATGGTCACACACAGCAGGATCACCAGCCCCTGAAGGATATGGACCAAACCAGGAGGGGAGGTCCACCTGAAGAAGTACTGGGGCACATCCTCCTGGTAGAAGGAGCCAGGTGGGGCTGAAGCCATGTAGGCATATCGAGACCGTGGAGGGCCATAGATCACCGATGGCCGCCTATCGTACGCCTCTGGGGGCAGGGGAGACCCCAGGCTGTGGCTCACCGAGGGCCACTTCTCATACACCTCCGGGGGGGGTACACGGTTCCTGGGGCATAGCTCACTGAGGGCCGCTTCTCGTACACCTGGTCATACAGTGCCACTTTTGAGCAGTCTGCCCCGCTGTCTCCCTGGAAAGGAGAACATCTTACTTTGGGCTGCAGTTTGGCCTAGTGGAAAGAGCACTCTGGGGGGGCAGAGGACCTGGGTTCTAATCCTGGCTCTGCCAATTGCCTGCTCTGTGACCTTGGGCAAGTCACTTAACTTCTCTGTGCTTCAGTTTCCTTATGTGTAAACTGGAGAATCAATATCTGTCTTTCCCCCTATTTAGACTGTGAGCCCATGTGTGAGAGGGACACATTGGACAGAGTGACTAAACGCATCCATTTCAGCACTAAGAACAACAATGCTTGACACACAGTAAGGGCTTAACAAATACCATAATAATAATAATAATAATAATTATTATTGTTTGGGCTCTCTCATTATGGAGTACTGAGGCAGGGATGGAGTACTGAGGCAGGAGACCGTTAGCCAACGGCAACACAGGAGTGTCCTCAGGTCCGGATTCTGCCATTCTACTTCCTAGCTGACAGCAGAGATGGAACACCTACGGGGAGAACTCTGGGACATCTTAATTGATCCATCAACAGCATTTATTGAGCACTTACTACGTGCAGAGAACTGTACTGAGCACTAAGCAGAGTACAACAATAGAGTAGGTAGATGATTCCTACCCTCAAGGAGCTTACATGAGTCAGCTGCTGAACCAGCCGAACAGGAATTCAGTGACGCACATTGGGCTATTGTTTCTCTGATCTGTTTGGGCTGTACATGCTGCCACATCTGAAGAGGTGGAGGTTGTATCAGGAGCCCGTGCTGTCTCCCCTCGGTGGGGAATCTTCCCCAATACTCTCATTCCCTGATGCTCTCTCCAGGGTGGTGAGTCAGGTCTGGCTTCCAGGGTGGGGAAGGGAAAGAAGGAGGGAGCTATTCTGAGGGATCTTTGGGAAGGGAGGAAAGATGAAAAAAGGGGACGTGAGAGGAAGAGAGGGAGATAGGAAAGGATAAGGGAGGCCCGACCCCAGACCTCTGAGAAAGCCGATGCCCCCATGCTACACACCCCTCCCCCACCTCTCCATAGAAAGTATATCCTGAGAAAGGTGGTTAATTGAACATCCAGTTCTGAACTGAGGTAGGGGCCGACACTAAGGACTAATTAGGTATGTGTCTGTCTGAAAAACAAATTTGAGATAGCTGAACCAAATGGGATTTGGTTATCTGAACAATCCTCAGTCCCGATTAGTTCTGATAACGCCACTTGTCAGCTGTGTGACTTTGGGCAAGTCACTTAACTTCTCGGTGCCTCAGTTACCTCATCTGTAAAATGGGGATTAAGACTGTGAGCCCCACGTGGGACAACCTGATTCCCCTGTGTCTACCCCAGAGCTTAGAACAGTGCTCGGCACATAGTAAGCGCTTAACAAATACCAACATTATTATTATTATTATAACTAGCTTTCTATCCAGGCTGTTGAACACCTTCCATTAATTTAAGACCATTTAAAACCAACTGCAGAGGTTAAAAACCACAACCCAAATCCACAGGTTCCACACAGCCAGCAAATTCCCGCCTCTAAAAGAAATGTCTCCAAATTCTTGTGACTAGCCGACTTTGCACTGCCCTTATGGTAGGTGACAGCGAGGTGTTTAGTTTAATATCTGTCTTCCCTTCTAGGCTTTAAGTTCGTTGTGGGCAGGGAATATAGCTACCAGGTCTATTACACTGTACTCTCCCAAGTGCTTAGTACAGTCCTCTGCACATAGTAAGCACTCAATAAATATGGTTGATTGACCTACCCAATTAAATTAGCTATACACCTATAGAGGTGGGAAATCCACTTTTTCTTTCCAATTCATGTTTGAGGAAGCTTTCTTTCCTAGGAGCAAACTGCCTCTAAGTGCATCTAACATAGGAACCACTGCTTACATTAGAACATTACCCAGAGATCTCGCTAGGAACAGCCCAGAAATGGCCTTTGCTGCAATTTCCCTGTCAGAATCCACAATGGAGAACACTAAGCAGGTGTGGCTGTCTGCCACCCTGGTGATGATGATGACCCAGATTTTTTTTGCCAATCAACCTAGCCCCAGCCCTCTGTCTACACTTGAACTCTTAAGAATCCAAGGACCTGCATTAGGATTAAGCAGTCACCTGTTGCTGACAACCTCACCTATAACCCTTAATTTTCTCTGGCCTCACCATGGTTTCCTCAATCCCCTCCTTCTAATCAGTCTCTTATCCTTCCTCCCCAACCCCTCCCTCATCTTCCTCTATCCAACCCCTCCCTCTCTAGAGGGGGCCTCATCTTTTCCCACTCCCCAAGACTCAATGGGAAAGGGGGAAGAGGAGATTCCTTCTCACTCCCCAATGCGCTTTCGCACCATTCCACCTCCCTCATCCCTCGCTTTCCCTTCCATCAAACCCCATATCATCCGCCTTTACCACCCACTCCAATTACAGTCACGGTCATCTATCGCTCCCCCCGCCCCCACCTCCACAGGCCCCACCTCCAACTTTCTGAACCATTTTGATCCCTTTCACACATTCTTTCTCTCTTTCTCCATCACTTCACTGATGCCTGGGGGCTTCAATATCCACGTGGATGTTCTTGACAACTCTTCCGCTGCTCACTTCCTATTGCTCCTCAACTCCACTGACCTCCTGCTCCACCCTACCTTGGCCACTCGACTTGGACACACATTCAATCTCACCATTTCTAGTCATTGCACAATGTCTACCCTCACCAATTCTGAAATCCCACTGACCATAACATCCTTACCTGCCCTCTCTCCCACACCCCTCTCCCCGTTAATCTGTCCTGTTCCCACACATAAACCTCCGATCCTTTGACCCATCCTAATTTTCTCAAGACATCGTGTCTTGCTTAGTCTCCATACCCACAATACTTTCCCTTGATGACCAAATTGATGCCATCCACAAAATGCTCTCTGCCAAACTCAACTCGCCCCCCCATCCCTTCGCCAATCTCATACCCGCAATCTCGGTGTCATCCTTGACTCGTCTCTCTCGTTCACCCCACACATCCTAACTATTACCAAGACCTGCCGGTTTCACCTCTACAATATCGCCAAGATCCGCCCTTTCCTCTCCACCCAAACGGCTACCTTACTGTTATGGGCTCTTGTTATATCCCGGCTAGACTACTGTGTCAGCCTTCTCTCTGACCTCCCTTCCTCCTCTCTCGCCCCGCTCCGGTCTATTCTTCACTCCGCTCCCCGGCTCATCTTCCTGCAGAAACGATCTGGGCATGTCACTCCCCTTCTTAAACAACTCCAGTGGTTGCCTATCAACCTCCGCTCCAAACAAAAACTCCTCACTCTAGGCTTCGAGGCTCTCCATCACCTTGCCCCTTCCTACCTCTCCTCCCTTCTCTCTTTCTACCGCCCACCCCGCACGCTCCGCTCCTCTGCCGCCCACCTTCTCACCGTCCCTCGGTCTCACCTATCCCGCCGTCGACCCCCGGGTCACGTCCTCCCGCGGTCCCGGAACGCCCTCCCTCCTCACCTCTGCCAAACCGATTCTCTTTCCCTCTTCAAAACCCTACTTAAAACTCACCTCCTCCAAGAGGCCTTCCCAGACTGAGCTCCTCTTCTCCCTCTACTCCCTCTGCCACCCCCCCCTTTACCTCTCCGCAGCTAAACGCTCATTTCCCCCTTTTCCCTCTGCTCCTCCACCTCTCCCTTCCCATCCCCACAGCACTGTACTCGTCCGCTCAACTGTATATATTTTCGTTACCCTATTTATTTTGTTAATGAATTGTACATCGCCTTGATTCTATTTAGTTGCCATTGTTTTTACGAGATGTTCTTCCCCTTGACTCTGTTTATTGCCATTGTTCTTGTCTGTCCGTCTCCCCCGATCAGACCGTAAGCCCGTCAAACGGCAGGGACTGTCTCTATCTGTTGCCGACTTGTTCATCCCAAGCGCTTAGTACAGTGCTCTGCACATAGTAAGCGCTCAATAAATACTATTGAATGAATGAATGAATGAATGAATACCACTAACCCACAGCCCGGATTCCCTCCACTGGCTACTTCCTTCACTCCTGTTCACGAGCTGCAGAGTCCTGTTGGTGGAAAGTAAGATAGCAGGCCGACCACGTCCATCTGAAAAATCCCCTGGCCTGCTTTAACTTTTTCTTTATTTGCTTTAACAAATACCAACGTTATTATTATTATTTTCCTTCTCCTCTTATTGGCAATGTTAATTAATTAAGGTATTTATTAAGCGCTTAATATGTGCCCAGCACTGTTCTAAGCACTGGGGTAGATATGAGGTAATCAGGTTGTCCCACATGGAGTGCACAGCCTTAATCCCCATTTTACAGATAAGGTAACTGAGGCACAGAGAAGCTAAGTGACTCGCCCAAGGTCACACAGCAGACAAGTGGCAGAGCCAGGACTAGAATCCATGTCCTCTGACTCCCAAGCCCGTGCTCTTTCCATTTAGCCACGCTGCTTCTCTCTTTCTCCATCCTTATCGACTCCCAAGACCACTGCCTTCGGCAGTTGTATAGGACATTTAAGTTATCATACAATTAAAAAAACAAGGGGTGTGATCTCCCTAAAATTTCCCCTGCTCCCTCTAATCCTTTCCTCTCGCCCCTTCTTCAACTGTCCCATCCTTCTCAGCAGTATCACAATTAAGCACCCCCTCCTGTCAAAATTAACCCCATCCACCCACGCCTACCACCCCATCTCTTCACACCTTATCAAAACCCTTGTCCCCTCTTTCTTCCTTCCCTGACTGCCATCTTCAACAGTTCAATCTCCAATGCTTTTCCTCATTGCTTTCAAACACACTCATGCCTCCCCTATCCTATAAAACCTTTACTCCACGGCTCCCTCCATTTATTGCCCCATCTCCTTCTTACCATTAGTCTCCAAACTCCTTGAGAGAGTTGTCTATACTCCCATTGTTGAGCAGGGATTGTCTCTGTTGTCGCATTGTACATTCCAAGCGCTTAGTACAGTTCTCTGCAAACAGTAAGCGCTCAATAAATACGATTGAATACCCACTGTCTTCAGGTCCTCTCCTCTAATTTTCTTAAGTCCCTCCAATCTGGTTTCCACCCCTATTACTCCTCCAAAACTGTCCTCTCAAAGGTCACCAATGATCTTCTTGCCAAATCCTATGACCTCTACTCCAACCTAATCCTCCTTGACCTCTCAGCTGCTGCCCATGCTATGGACCACCTCCTTCTGCGAACTTCTCCATTGACACTGTCCTCTTCTGGTTCTCCTCCTATCTCTCTAGCTGCTCACTCTCAGTCTCTTTTGTGGGCTCCTCCTCTGCCTCCTACCCTCTAACTGTAGAAGTCCCTCAAGGTTCAGTTCTGGGGCCCCTTCTATTCTCCATTTCCACTCACCTCCTTGGAGAATTAATTTGCTCCACTGGCTTTAACTACCATCTCTAGGAAGATAATTACCAAATCCACATCTCCAACCCCAATCTCTCTTCTTCTCTACAAACTCATATATCTTCTTGCCTTCATGACATTTCTTCTTGGATGTCCCTTTGACATCTCAAATTTAACATGTTCAAAACAGAAGTCATCTTCCTTCCCAAACCCTGCCGTCCCCTTTATTCTCCCAACACTGTAGACAGCACCACAGTCCTCCCTGTCTTACAACCCCATAACCTTGGCATTATCCGACTCATGTCTCTCATCCAACTCACATACTCAACCATTCACCAAATCCTGTCTATTCAATATTCACAACATAGCTAAAATCCACCTTCTCCTCACCATCCAAACTGTCAAGTTGCTCCAAGCACTTACCCTATCCTCCTTTAACTACTGCATAAGCTTCCTTGCTGACCTCCTTGCCTCCTGTCTCTCTCTACTCCAATCCATACTTCACTCTGCTGCCCAGATCATTTTTCTATAAAAATGTTCAGTCCATGTTTCCCCACTCCTCAGGAACCTCCAGTGCTTGCCCTTCCACTTTTTTGTCAAAAGGAAAGTCCTAACCATAAGCTTTTAAAGCACTCAATCACTCTGGCCCCCTCATCTTACCTCTCTGATTTTCAACTACAACTCAGCCTGCACAGTTCACTCATCTAATGCCAACTTACTCACTGTACCTGGATATTGTCTATCTCACTGCTGACCCCTCGAACACATCCTGCCTCTGGCCTGGGGAGTCCGCCCTCTTTATAAGCAACAGATGATCACTCTCCCTACCTTCAAAGTCTTATTAAAAGCACATCTCCTCCAAGATATCTTCCCTGACTAAGCCTTCATTTCTCCTTCTCCCAATTCCTCCTGCATTGTCTTACATTTGGATTTGTACCTTTTATTCACTCTTCCCTCAGCTCCATGACACTTATGTACATATCCATAGTTATTTATTTATATTAATGCCTGTCTCCCCCCACACTGAATACTCATTATGGGCAGGGAACCCTTCTACCAGCTGTTAAATTGTACTCTCCCAAGTGCTTAATACAGTGCCCTGAACTCAGTAAGCACTCAAATACAATTGATGGATTGTTTGAAAGGAGAGTTGAAAGACACTGTTGGGAATTTGTGGCTTCTCCCCGTAATGTCCTGAGGCCAAGTTATTCTGTGGTCTGCTGCCCTCAGGGTTGAAATGAGAATCAGAAAATAGCAATGGGATTCCCTACTACTCTGGGCGGATTTTCCTCATCTGATCTCAGAAGAAGCTCTGTAATCTGAGAGTAGTTGATGGGGACTTTGTGTCCAGATTGAAGCAAGGCACTGTAGGATACGGCAGGGCAGAAAGCTAATGCCCCACACCGATTGCAGCAGGTAGGTATCTGAACCCCATGGAGGAGATTAACTAGCACGATATTACAATCACTCACCCTATCCAGACTGGATTACTGCATCAGCATCCTCTCTGATCTCCCAATCTCATGTCTTTCTCCACTTCAGTCTATACTTCACTCTGCTACCCGGATTACCATTCTACAGAAACCTTCTGGGAACGTCACCACCTCCTCAAAAATCTCCAGTGGTTGCCTATCAATCTCCGTATTGAGCAAAAACTCCTCACTATTGGCTTCAAAGCTCTCCATCACCTTGCCCCTTCCTACTTCACCTCCCTTCTCTCCTTCTACAGCCCAGGTCACACACTCTGCTCCTCTGGTGCTAACTCACTATGCCTCATTCTCGCCTGCTCTGCCGTCGACCCCTGGCCCAGGTCCTACCTCTGGCCTGGAATGCCCTCCCTCCTCAAATCTGCCAATCACACTCCCCCCTTCAAAGCCCTAGTGAAGGCTCATTTCCTCCAGGAGGCCTTCCCAGACTAAGCCCCCCTTTTCCTCAGCTTCCCCCGGCCCATCACTCCGACTCGTTCCCTTTGCTCTACCCACCTCTCCGCCCCAAAACACTTGTGGAATTCTTATTTATATTAATGCCTGTTTACTTGTTTTGATGTGTATATATATCTATAATTATATTTATTTATATTGATGCTATTGATGCCTGCTTACTTGTTTTGATGTCTGCCTCCCCCTCGCTGGACTGTAAGCCTGGTTTGGCAGGGATTGTCTCTATTGCTGAAATGTATTTCCAAGCACAGTACACAAGTACAGTACTAAATTAGTACAATAAGCACTCAACAAATACTATTGAATGAACTAGTGAAATCAATCCATCAGATTTAAGTGCTTTCTGTGTGCAGAGCACTGTACTGTACTAAATGCTTGGGAGAGGACAATAATACAGAGCTGGTAGGCAAGGTCCCTGACCACAATTAACTAACAGCCTAGAGGAGAAGACAGACTTTAATCAATCACTCAATCAGTGGCATTTATTGAGAGCTTACTGTGTGTAGAGCACTGTAATAATAATAATAATGTTGGTATTTGTTAAGCGCTTACTATGTGCAGACAACTGTTCTAAGCGCTGGGGTAGATACAGAGTAATCAGGTTGTCCCACATGAGGCTCACAGTTAATACCCATTTTACAGATAAGGGAACTGAGGCACAGAGAAGTTAAGTGACTTGCCCACAGTCACACAGCTGACAAGTGGCAGAGCCGGGAGTCGAACTCATGACCTCTGACTCCGAAGCCCAGGCTCTTTCCACTGAACCACGCTGCTTCCCACTGTACTAAGCACTTAGGAGAGTACAATATAATACTAAAATAATGATGGTATTTGTTAAGCGCTTACTATGTGCCAAGCACTGTTATAAACACTGGGGTAGACACAAGGTCATCAGGTTGTCCCACATGGGGCTCACAGTCTTAATCCCCATTTTCAGATGAGGTAACTGAGGCTTAGAGAAGGCTCAGTGGAAAGAGCACGGGCTTGGGAGTCAGAGGACACGGGTTCAAACCCATGCTCTGCCACTTGTCAGCTGTGTGACTGTAGGCAAGTCACTTAACTTCTCTGTGCCTCAGTTACCTCATCTGTAAAATGGGGATTACAACTGTGAGCCTCATGTGGGACAACTTGATGACCCTGTATCTACCCCAGCGCTTAGAACAGTGCTCTGCACATAGTAAGCACTTAACAAATACCAAATTTTTAAAAAAAGTGACTTGTCCAAAGTCACACAGCTGACAACTAGAAAAGCTGGGATTAGAACCCATGACCTCTGACTCCCGAGCCTGTGCTCTTTCCATTAAGCCAACTGTTTCTCAATATAACAGAGCTGGTAGACATGTTCCCTGCCCACAAGCTTTAAGTCTAGTAGTAATAATAATAATGGCATTTGCTAAGCACTTATGTGTCAAGACTTTCTAAGCATTTTCTAAGCTAATCAGGTCAGATGCAGTCCCTGTCCCACATGGGGTTCAAAGTCTTAATCCCTATTCTACAGATGAGGTAACTGAGGTCCAGAGAAGTGACTTGCTCAAGGTCACACAGCAGTCAAGTGGCAGAGCTGGGATTAGAACCCAGGTTCTTCTGACTCCCAGGCCAGGGGTAGAACAGGGCCAGGGATAGGCCCTGATGCTTCATGAATGTGAAAGTGAAAGTGAAGAATTCCCTAAGGGGAAAGGAAAGCAGCCAGCAAATATGTTATTCATTCCCAATACGCCCACAAGGCTCAAGACTTACCTCCCTTTAATCACTATCTACACCCCCTTTGTATGATTTTGTCTTCAATTCACTGCCATCTCTTCTGGAAATTCACCCCAAACATGAGAAAATTTGGGTGACTTTAACCAAGTACCTAGGGCATGGAGGTACAAATGACACTGTAGAAGTTGGAAGGGGCCAACAAAAAGGAATTCTCTGTTAATGCCAGGAAGAAAGGCCAACTGTAGGCTGCCCATGAGGTGATTTACAGGTGCCCAGACAAACTGCCTCCTCCTTGTCGGTCACTTCCCCAGTCCTCTAGACTAACTAGCTAACTAACTAGACTAACAAATGATGGTATTTGTTAAATGTTTACTACCGTGCCAAGTGCTGTTCTAAGTACTGGGGTAGATTCAAGCTAATCAGGTTGGACACAGTCCCCGTCCCACATGGGGCTCACAGTTTTAATCCCCATTTTACCAGATGAGGTAAATGAGACCCAGAGAAGTGAAGTGACTTACCCAAGGTCACCCAGCAAATAAGTGGCGGAGCTGTGATTAGGACCTTCTGACTCCCAGCATAAAGCACAGCTCTATCTGGCTCTCAGTGACTTGCTCTCTCCATTATTCAATAGTATTTCATTCAATAGTATTTATTGAGCGCTTACTATGTGCAGAGCACTGTACTAAGCACTTGGAATGTACAAATCGGTAACAGATAGAGACAGTCCCTGCCCTTTGACGGGCTTACAGTCTAATCGGGGGAGACGGACAGACAAAAACAATAGCAGTAAATAGGATCAAGGGGATGAACATCTCAATAAAACAATAGCAAATAAATAGAATCAAGGTGATGTACATCTCATTAACAAAATAAATAGGGTAATGAAAATATATATATAGTTGAGCGGACGAGTACAGTGCTGAGGGGAGGGGAAGGGAGAGGGGGAGGAGCAGAGGGAAAGGGGGGAAAAGAGGGCTTAGCTGAGGAGAGGTGAAGGGGGGTAGAGGGGGAGCAGAGGGAGCAGAGGGAAAAGGGGAGCTCAGTCTGGGAAGGCCTCTTAGAGGAGGTAAGCTTTAAGTAGGGTTTTGACGAGGGGAAGAGAATGAGTTTGGCGGAGATGAGGAGGGAGGGCATTCCGGGACCGCGGGAGGACGTGGCCCAGGGGTCGACGGCGGGATAGGAGAGAACAGGGGATGGTGAGGAGGTAGGCGGCAGAGGAGCGGAGCGTGCGGGGTGGGCAGTAGAAAGAGAGAAGGGAGGAGAGGTAGGAGGGGGCAAGGTGATGGACAGCCTTGAAGCCTAGAGTGAGAAGTTCCACGCTGCTTCCCAAACATTCTTCCAAAAATACAAACCTGTCTGGACACAAGGTGACCTGGTATCAGAAGAATGACTGGGTGCATCTATGTGGCATGTGGCACCACGCATGAGGTGAGAAGTACAATGTGAGCTTTCCATAATGCCAGGTTCTATAAGAATGTAATCTCCCGGCTGAGAAACAGCGTGTCCTGGGAGTCAGAGAACCTGGGTTCTAATCCCAGCTCCACCACTTGTCTGTATGACTTTTGGCAGTATTAATTTAACGATATTTGTTAAGTCCTTATTACGTGCCAAGCACTATACAAAGAGATGATAAGGATGATGGTATTTGTTAAGCGCTTACTATGTGTCAAGTACAGTTCTAAATGCTGGGGTAGATACAAACTAATCAGGTTGGACACAATCCTGTCCCACAGGGGGTTTAATCCCCATTTTACAGATGAGGTAACTGAGGCACAGAGAAGTGAAGTGACTTCCTCAAGGTCAAATAGCAGACAAGTGGCAGTGCTGGAATTAGAACTCAGATCCTTCTGAGTTCCAGGCCCAGGCTCTATCCTCTAGGCCATGATGCTTCCCTGGCACAGACACAAGATACTCAGCTTGAATAGTTACTGTTCCTCATTGGGCTCACAGTCTAAGTTAGAGGCAGAACAGGTATTGAATCACCATTTTATAGAGGAGGAAACTGAGGCACAGAAAGTTAAGTGACTGGCTAAATTGACCCAGCAGTAGGATTGGTATTAGAATCCAGGTCTTGTGACTCCCAAGCCCATGCTCTTTCCACTAGGCCATGCTGCAAATCACTTAACTTCTCTGTGTCTCTGTTCTCTCACCTGTAAAATGAGGATCCAGTATCTTTTCTCCCACTTAGACTGTGAGCCCCAAGTGGGACAGGGTCTGTGTCTGACATGATTACCTTGTATCTACCTAGCACTTAGAACAGTGCTTAGCACAGAGTAAGTGCTTAATTTATACTGCAATCATTATTTTTAGAACACACGTTCTATAACATGGGGATTGCATTCTTTCAGACTCTTCCATTAAAGAAAGTTTGTACTGTCAGACTCATAGAGAAGCAGCGTGGCTTAGTAGCAAGAGCCTGGGTTTGGGAGTCAGAGGTCATGGGTTCGAATCCTGGCTCTGCCGCTTGCCAGCTGTGTGACTTTGGGCAAGTCACTTCACTTCTCTGTACCTCAGTTACCTCATCTGTAAAATGGGGATTAAAAACTGTGAGCCCCACATGGGACAACCTGATCTCCTTGTATCCATCAGCGCTTAGAACAGTGCTTTTACACATAGTAAGTGCTTGAGAAGCAGCTTGGCTCAGTGGAAAGAGCACGGGTTTAGGAGTCAGAGGTCATGAGTTTGAATCCCAGCTCTGCCATTTGTCAGCTGTGTGACTGTGGGCAAGTCACTTAACTTCTCTGTGCCTCAGTTACCTCATCTGTAAAATGGGGATTAACTGTGAGCCTCACGTGGGACAACCTGATGACCCTGTATCTACCCCAGCGCTTAGAACAGTGCTCTGCACGTAGTAAGCGCTTAACAAATACCAACATTATTATTATTATTAACAAATATCACCATTTTTAAAAAATTTCTCTGTGCCTCAGTTAGCTCATCTAGAAAAGGGGGATGAAGACTGAGAGCCCTGCGCGGGACAACCTGATTACTTTGTATCTACTCCAGCGCTTATAACGGTGCTTGGCACAGATTAAACGCTTAACAAATACCAACATTATTATTATTGGCAACACATGCATCTGATTACTTTTTCCAAGACTGTGTCCTGCTTTATCCTTTCCCCATAGGGAATTCTTCACTTTCACATTCGTGAAGCAGCATGGCCTAGGGGATATAGCATTGGCTTGGGAGTAAGAAGAACCTGAGTTCTAATTCCAGGTCTGCCACTTGTCTGCTATGTGACCTTGTGTAAGGCACTTCACTTCTCTGGGACTCAGTTACCTCATCTGTAAAATGGGGATTAAGACTGTGAGCCCCACGTGGGACAGGGACTGTGTCCACCCAGATTAGCCTGACACGTAATAAACACAGGGCTTAATACAATGCCTGACATTTAACTACCTCAACTACTCTTAATATTATTATTATTATGAGGAGTAGTGTCACAATTGGAGTTGTTTCATTGGGATACAAAAGCTGCAAGTGCCTGCATAACAGGATGGGTTTCATAAAAAAAAAGGTTGTCAACAAGTTATCCTCTGTGCCCAAATAAGGGGGAACCAAAGGGAATAGGTTTAATTTTTTATGGGCATTTGTTAAGAAATCATTATGTGCCAGGCACTATAGTAAGCGCTGGGGTAGACCATCATCATCAATGGTTCTGATTAGTTACAATGTGCAGAGCACTGTACTAAACGCTTGGGAGAGTTCATATATAAGGTAATCAGGTTGCACACGGTCCATATCCCATGTGGAGCTCGCAGTCTTAATCCCCATTTTACAGATGAGGTCACTGAGGTACAGAGAAGTGAAGTGACTCGCCCAAGATCACACAGCAGACAAGTGGCAGAGCCAGGACCAGAACCCAGGTCATCTGACTCCCAGGCCCGTGCTCTTTCGACTAGCCCTTGCTGCCACACTAGACCAACTGAGAAGCCATCTCGACTTGACATACAGAAAAAACAAAAACGAAATAAAAAAATACTTCCCATCAGGATAAAGAAACTCTACAGTATGCTACAGAGAAATAGTGGGAATTCCAGCCCTAGAAATCTTTAGAATAGATGAGTTAGTAACATCTGCCTTCGATAGCTGAGTCATTTCCCGGCCTGACTGTGGAGGCTGAAGAGTGTGACCTTCAAGGCACGTATCATTTTGAGTCCTTACTCTCTGCCTTGGTTTCCCGAATCTCTCTGCTGAGCAACTCGGAACTGAATTTTCCCGTTATATGCAAAGCACTGCACATCCCCTGCTGCAATCTGCGGTCTTCTGCTCCTCTCTGCTTCTTTCCCTCCTGTTACCCCCCCTCCCTCCCCCCCGGGTTGTACAGGGTGGGATCTTAGGTCTTTGAACGGTTTATCCGCCGCCTGTTCCCCTCTGCTTCCTCTCTGCTGGTGGGGAGCCAAGGTTTGCCAGGCTCCAAGATGTCATCCCGTGTGCCCTAGGGACACAGGCAGGAACCGCCACAGCTCTCACCCCTTCCCAAAGTGCACAGAACCTCCTGTCAGCTCCGTGGGGCCACACACACTCTTCTGGAGAAGCAGCACGGTGTGGTGGAGAGAGCACGGGCCTGGGAGTCAGAAGGTGGTGGATTCTAATCCCGGCACCGCCACGTGTCTGCTGAGTGACCTTGGGCAAATCGCTTCACTGGGCCTCAGTTCCCTCATCTGCAAAATGGGGATTGAGACTGTGAGCCCTGCGTGAGACAGGGACTGTGTCCAACCCGATTTGTTTGTATCCACCCCAGTGCAAGGCACAATGCCTGGCATGTAGTAAGGGCTTAATAAGTACTATAGTTATTATTATTATTATTCTGGTCCTTACTACTATTATTATATTATTATTATTCTGGCCCTCGGTGTCCCTCTGCCTGACAGGGGGTCCTACGCGTCTCTGGCCTTCTGTGTCCCTGCACTCCATGGTGGGTCTCAAGCTCTTCCAGGCCTCATGTCCTGCTCTTCCAAAGGGGGTCCTGCACTCTTCTGGCTTTCACTGTCCCTGTGCCCCACAGAAGGTTCGCACTCTTCTTGCCCTCCATGTTCTTCTGCCCCATGGAGGGGCCCGCACTCTACTCACCCTCAGTGTCCCTGTGCCATGAACTCCTCTGGCCTTCAGTGTCCCTCTGCCTCATAATCCTCTGGCCCTCAGTGTCCCTGTCCCCAGTCACATAAGGCACCTGCACTGTCAGCTATCTGCACCTCCAACCTCCGGTCTCCCCTACCCAGGCCCCAAACGGCTCATCTGCTGTCGTGAGCAACTGGGGGGTGGAGGTAAGGAGGGCGCTAGGCGGGGACAGCAGAACAGAGCCCAGGTGGACCCTTGCTCCGGGCCACTGGACAGTGCAGGCCCAGACATGGAGAAGTCTCTGTTGCTGAATTGTATTTTCCAAGCACTTAGTACAATGCTCTGCACACAGTAAGTGCTCAATAAATACGATTGAATGAATACAATTCGGCAACAGATAGAGACAATCCTTACCCATCAACGGGCTCACAGTCTAGAAGGGGGAGACAGACAACAAAACCAAACAAGTAGATAGACATAAATAGCACCAAAATAGATAAATAGAATTATAGCTAAACACACATCATTAATAAAATAAATAGAATAATAAATATGTACCAATATACACAAGTGTTGTGGGGCGGGGAAAGGGGTAGAGCAGAGGCAGGAGGGGAAATGAGGAGGGGAGGAGGAGAAGAGGAAAAGGGGGACTCAGTCTGGGAAGGCCTCCTGGAGGAGGTGACCTCTCAGTAGGGCTTTGAAGGAGGGAAGAGAGCTAGTTTGGCGGATGTGAGGACAGAGGGAGGACACGGGCCAGGGGTCGACAGTGGGACATGAGAGAATGAGGCACAGTGAGGAGGTTAGCGGCAGAGGGGCAGAGTGTGCGGGGTGGGTTGTAGAAGGAGAGAAGGGAGGTAAGGTAGGAGGGGGCAACAAGGTGATGGAGAGCTCTGAAGACAAATGTGAGGAGTTTAGCTTCATACAAAGGTTGATAGGCAACCACTGGAGATTTTTGAGGAGGGAGTGACATGCCCACAGCGTTTTTGTAGAAAGATAATCCGGGCAGCAGAGAGAAGTATAGACCGAGGTGGGGAGAGACAGGAGGTTGGGAGGTCATAAAGGATGTTGATGCAGTAATCCAGTCGGGATACGATGAGAGATTGTACCAACAAGGTAGTGGTTTGGATGGAGAGGAACCAGCGCTTAGTGTTTGGCCTTTAGTATGTACTTCACAAATATCACAATTATTATTTTAGTGCCCTGCACATAGTAAGCACTCTCGATAAAGGCTCTTACTACTTGTCTTGTTTTACGCTGTCGAGTCGTCTCCGACCCATAGCGACACCATGGACAAATCTCTTCCAGAACGTCCCACCTCCCTCCGCAATCGTTCTGGTAGTTACCTATTCTTTTTTTATGACTATGTCAAGACCTCTTTGAAATATCCAGTTACATCCTAATACATTTTGGGAATGAGACAGTGGGTGACCTGCTAACCAGTCCGTTAACAGATGCACATTTTTCACTGGGGTTGGAGACAAGGCATGCTTTGATTTTTGCATTTACAAGAACAAATAACCACCTTATAAATTACTAAGCATCAACATAGTGTTCAGAAGTAAAAACCGAAGCAAAAAAGATGTACCTTTACATGAAACTCATTATCCAGCAAGATATTTTGAGTTTTCAGGTCATGATGTAGCAGAGGAGGGCTCATGTTGTGCAGGTAATT
The DNA here is from genome assembly GCF_004115215.2 of Ornithorhynchus anatinus. Taxonomy (NCBI): domain Eukaryota; kingdom Metazoa; phylum Chordata; class Mammalia; order Monotremata; family Ornithorhynchidae; genus Ornithorhynchus; species Ornithorhynchus anatinus. The sequence continues at coordinate 53,823,612 of NC_041731.1, read as the reverse complement.
TACTCCCAATGCAATTTCATGCAAAATTCGGAATCTTAATGACCAAGCAATGTCCGGATAGTCATTTTTCTTTAAAAATAAAAAAAGGGCCAAGGCAAAATACAATGAGATTCATATTTTAAAATATTTCAAAGACACGTTTTATAAAAAAAAAAAAAGGACCATATTTTTCCCATTATCCCCCAGTGGTCTTGGGAATAATCACCTAAAGCCTAACCGGGCTGGAAACTTAAAACTTCAAACCCTATTTTAAGGAGTTGCACGTCTGTAGAAGGAGAAGGAAATCCCATTATTAATTAAAATATGAATTGATTCAATCATCCAAATCACTCCCTTACTGCAAAGCTTATAGTAGTTCTTTATTGTGGCTTATGAGAAGCAGTATGGCCTAGTGGATGAGCACAGATCTGGGAGTCAGAGGACCTGGGTTCCAATTCCAACTCCGCCACTTGTCTGCCGTGTGATTTTGGGCAAGCCACTTAATATATCTGTGCCTCAGTTACCTCATCTGTAAAATGGGGATTAAGACTGTGAGCCCCATGTGGGACAGGGACTGTGTCCAACCTGATTATCTTGTATCTACCCCAGCATTTAGTACCTCAGTGCCTGGCAAATAGTAAGTGCTTAATAGATACCATTTTAAAGAAAACCAAACAAAATAAACCATAAGCAACCACACAGAAAACCCTTGACCATGGGTTTAGAGGCAAGAAAACCTTAGGGCAAGCCCTGACTGCTCACTACACTTCAGTTTAGGCTGTGAACTTTCTGTCCTTTCTTCCCAACAATCTCCATCACCTTCAAACCACGGAAAAAGCTAACTCTCTCTCCCTCGGTGGGGAATGCCCAACCCTCTCTGCTCTCACAAACACCAGCCATCCTGCTTCCAATGTTCTCTGTAAAACCCATCTCCTCCATAAAGTCTTTCCAGATTAGCCCTGTTCTCCAGTAGTGCCAGCCACTGGTTACCCTAGTCTTTTTTTTAAATGGTATTTGTTAAAGTGCTAGCTATGTGCAGGGAACCGTTCTAAGCGCTGAGGAGGATACAAGGTAATCTGGTTGGATACAGTCCCTCTCCCACATGGGGGTCACAGTCTTAATCCCCATTTTCCAGATGAGATAACTGAGGCACAGAGAAGTGAAGTGATTTGCCCAAGGTCACAGAGCAGACAAGTGGCAGAGACAAGATTAGAACCCAGGTCCTTCCTGGGACTCCCATGCCCAAGCTTCAACCATTGGGCCGTGCTGCTCCCAGTTCACCCTCTGTATATATTTCAAGGATCTGTATCATTTACGGTCTTACACTTGCGTTTTTTGTCCATGTGTAAGCTAGCTCTTTTGGCTCTTTTCCTATTTCTTTTTTTTTAATTCTTCACAGTCTCAAGATTGGGTTTTGAAGAAAGAAAGCGCTCGACAAATCCTATTGTGAAGTTCCTGGACTAGGCTGTTGTGAAGATGTGAACTACTGAATGAGATGCAAGACCCTTTTTAGTTGATAGTATATTGAGAATTCAGTGAATAAATCAACGCACAACACACTAAAATGGGTGAGGGTTTTTTTTTCCCATGGTATCTGATAAGCGCTTACTATGTGCCAGGCACCGTATTAAGTGCTGGAGCAGAGACAAGCTACTCAGGTTGGATACAGTCCATGTCCAATATGGGGCTCATAGTCTTAAAAACCCATTTTAAAGATGAGTGAACTGAGACAGAGAATTTAAGTGACTTTCCCAGGGTCACACATCAGACAAATGGTAGAGCCAGGATTAGTTAAGAGCAGTTGCCTTAAATGAAACTGTGTGGCTTTTAACAGTTACTAGTATAGCTTTATTTTTAGATTGAAGGTTTTATCTTTAAAAAAAGCTTCTGAATGGGAATCCCTAGTAGAATAGAACCAACATGGCCTAGTGGACCAGCATGGCCTGGGAGTCAGGTGGCCTGAGTTCTAATCCTGACTCTGTCTCTTGCCTGCTGTGTGATCTTGGGCAAGCGACTTAACTTCTCTGTACCTCAGCTTCCTCAATCGATCAATCGTATTTATTGAGCATTTACTCTGTGCAGAGCACCTCATCTGTAAAATGGGGTTAAAAGTCCTAACCTCCTTCCTGCTTAGACTGTGAGTCCCAGCTGGGTCGGGGTTTGTGTCGAACTTGATTATCTTGTATCTACCCAAACACTTCGTATAGAGTTTGGCACAGAGTAAGCGCTTAAATACTACAATTATTATGATCACTGAAATATGTCAGAATCTCAGGATTCAAGTTAAAACAGGTTCTAGACTGTAAACTCGTTGTGAATAGGGAATGTGTCTGTTAAATGTTGTATTGTACTCTCCCAAGTGCTTAGAACAGTGCTCTGTATATAGTAAGCACTCAATAAATATGACTGAATGAATGAATGGGATGAAGTTAGGCACCTACTAACACTTTAATTAGTTACAATGTTTATTAAGTGCTTACCATCGGTCTCAACATCCAAGTGTGTCTGTAGGTCTAACAAGGAGACTGTGACGAGCACTATGCTAAGCACTGGGATAACAACAACAGAATCAGATCAGATGCAGTCCCTGTCCCACACAGGGTTCACGCTTTAGGAAGTAAAAGACTTTAACAACCCAGACCCGGGTATCATATGTAACAGGAGCCTCACAATAGGATAATAATAATAATAATAATAATGATGTTGGTATTTGTTAAGTGCTTACTCTGTGCAGAGCACTGTTCTAAGCGCTGGGGGACATACAGGGTCATCAGGTTGTCCCACATGGGGATTACAGTTTTAATCCCCATTTTCCAGATGAGGGAACTGAGGCACAGAGAAGTGAAATGACTCTGTTGAGTGTCTTATCCCCACTTTAGAGATGCGAAAACAGAGGCTCGGAGAGGGTCAGTGACACACCCAAAGGCACAGAGCAGGGCAGTGCAGAGCTGGGATTGGAACTCAGATCTCCTAACTCCCAGTTTCTTGCTCTTCATGCTAGATCATGCTGCCACAAGAGAAAGGTAACATGGCTCCTAAGAACCTAACACTGGCTTGTCATGTTGTATGTATTGTCTGGGAAAAACCGGGGCAATTTTTCCTAGAGCAGAGTCCTTTTGAAGCTCATACTCGAGAGTGTTGGTTTGAGAGTCCTCAGTGTTCACAACCCCCTGGTAGGGGAAAAAAATGGAACCCTGAAAATTGAGGTCTGAGGAATGGCCACCTGCTCTCCATCACCCCAGGCAGCTGCCAAGTCACTTTCTGAATCAGTCAGTGGTCTTTATTGAGCACTTATTGTGTGCAGTACACTGTACTAAGTGCTGGGGAGAGTCCAATCAATCAATCAATGGCATTTACTGAGCGCTTCCTGTGTGCAGAACACTGTACTTAGCATTTGGGAGAAAACAATACAATAGAGTTGGTAGACACGAAAGTTGCTCGTCAAGGATTCCCCCAACGAATCACCACTTTGGCAAAAATCAAGGGTAATCTCAGAGAAGCAGCTCTCAGTTCTGAAAAGAATACAAAAGAAGCAGTCCTTGACTGCTACGTGGAAATGAAGGGCTCCAGATCTTCGCTTCTGAAGCAGGAATTTTCACAGCTCTAGGGAAACAACACCCGGCACTCTGGGTGGGTCAGTGTATTTTCCCAGCTATTTCCTCTTTCAAGTACAGTGTGCTGCTGAGGGTCATTAAATGGACACAAAAGTTACCCGCAAGAGGTAACGCTCCATCTTAAACTCCCAATTTAGAACCAGGAAATGACTTAGATCGTTTGGAAATTCTAGTTCATAATCTCTCTCCCAGTCTCCAATCAGGCTGCCATGGGGTGAGTAAGTCAAACCTCAACTGGTCATTTTCAGGAAAGTAAGTTTGACCTTTAGAAATTTATTTCATTATTTTTTTTTCCACGTAAGGGCATATGTCTCCCTTCCAATTTTTCTTTTCAGCACATCTTTCCTGCTTTCACAGTTAACGATTAAGCTAGGTCATGAATCACGAAGACGAACTCTTATTTTGAATCCAGGTTTCTTGTATTAGAATGTCAACCTTAGATGGTTTGGGGATGGATGCTGCAGGGCCTTCAAAGGCCTGGCCTGCCCTCTCATCAGCCTGCGGTGTGACCGTGGGTAACATTTCACTTTGTCGTGCCTCAGTTTCCTCATCTGTAAAACGGGGATTAAACTCCTATCCCCCTTAGGCGGTTAACCCTGCGTGAGATAGGGACTGTACCTGACCAGAGTTTCTTGTATCCACCCCAGTGCTCAGTACAGTGTTGGGCACATAGTAAGTGCTTAACCAATACCACCATTATTATATTGTTGCTCCCCATTGTCTTCTTCCCTTTAGAAGACGACTTCAACAGTGCAAACAACAATGACTGAGGAGAAACTATAAAACTGACCGCCACTGACATAAAATATCAACCTGAATGAATCATAGCTCTTGCTTTCAGCCACTGGTTGCTTCCCTTGCCAAAATTTTGTTGGATAATCCTAAACAGGTTTTTATTGCATTCCACAACCATCCAAGGTCAAATGATGTTAACTAGTAAAGACGACAGAAGATACAGTGTACTTACCCCTTGCAAAAGTTGATTCAATGATCCGTTGGTCATGTATTCCGTAACTATTCCCAAAAATTCAGGCTCATTGCAGATACCCAAAATTGGAAGAATATAACTAAATCTAGCTTTATGTAAAATTTCAGCTTCTCGTAAGACATTTCTTCTTTCACTGTCAGGAGAAAAAAAAATACATTAGGACATATAATTATCAATTGAAAAGAAATGACTAATTTCCAAGTTAAACTGTTACCAATCAAATGATTTAATTAAAACAACGATTTCAAAAATAGAGCAGCTCATACAGAACTCCTTTAATATGAGTAAGAAGAGGCCCATAAGAGGCTTTAATTTGCCCACATTTCTAAGGATATATATATATACCTCCCGGAGCATAGTGGGTGAACCAAATGTGTGGTGAGCTTGAAAGCATAAACTAGAAGTAGTGGCTATTTCTGCGTATTAAGCAGTTTTACCCCATTCGATTCCATCCACTTTGGACTCATAAAAGAACTAAATTAATCTCAAAAACAGAAGCGAGCCACGTGCGTCGTGTATCTGGGCACTGAAGCCGAACACTGAGAAGAATTCCGCTGAGAGATGGTGGGATGAGCCCTGTTTTAGTTCCCCAGTCGAGGAAACGGGCCTGTATCACCCCCAGAGGCAGATCAGACTCAAAACCCTCACGGGCTTCCGAACCGGGGCTTCCTGAGGCATCGGCCAAACTGAGGGTGACTTGGGGCTGGTCCAGACAGGATTGTCCCAGCCCAAACCTGCCCACCAGGACTGAGCCAGAATCACACTGGCCTGAGGCTGGGGGAGTGATGAAGTCATGTTTGCCCGGGCATCTTCCTCAGTGAATCCCTTCTAATGCCGAGGGAGAGGGCAGGGCCAAGGGTTGAAATGACAGGGGAAGGTGGCTCCCGAGGGTGGCCATAGCAACTCCTACTAAGTGAGAAGCAATCCTGGGTCCAGTTTTGGGATTAGAATCTCTACCACTCCTTTCCCTCCTCTCAATCCATTCTTTCCCCCTATTCCACGAAGAGTAGGCTCTATGCTCTGGGGAAGGGGTAGGGCTGGAATCCTCTCCCTAGGATGGTTCATCTTTAAGAATGATTAATCAAAACAAAACAGAGAGATTAGAAATAGGTCTTATTCTGTCCCTGAAAAAGCCAACATTTACAATGACAAGAAAAAAAGGTAGTTTGAAAAGCATTTATCAATTGCATGGGAGAAGAGCTATTTACCAAACCAGGGCAACACCGAGATTTAAAAACTATTTTTTCCCTAATAACATGGCATTTTCCTTGATCCCTCTCTCCTTTTCAACCCCTATATTCAGTTTTTCCTTCCTGACATTTCCAGAATCTCCCCTTCCTCTTCATCCAGCCGGCTACCACAACAGTTTCACTCATGAACCAGTACAGAGCTATACTGCATCAACTTATTCCCTGATCTCCCTGATTCCGGTCTCCACACTCCCCACCTGCCCAATTATCTCCTCATCAAGCAGAAACTACTGACCATTCTTTCTAGGACCTTAAATCAGCTCTCTCGATCAATCAATGGCATTTCTTGAAGGCTTCTTTTCTATAAAATACTGTACTTACGACCTTGGGAGAGTACAATACAATTGATAGGCACTACTCCTGCTCTCAAGGAGCTTACAGTCTAATGGGGGAAACAGGAATTATTAAGAATGCAAATAATAATAATAATAATTATGGTACTTGTTAAGCACTTACTATGAGCCAAGCAGTGTTCTAAGCACTGGGGTAGATACCAGTTAATCAGGTTGGACACAGTCCCTGTCCGAAAGGGAGCTCACACTCTTAAATCCCATTTTATAGATGAGGGAACCAAGGCCCAGAGAAGTGAAGTGACTTGCTCAAGGTCACAGAGTAGGTAGGTGACAGAGCCGGGATTAGAACCCAGGTCCTTATGACTTCCAGGCCCATGCTCTATCCACCAGGTCATGCTGCTGCCCTGGTAGAATAAATTACAGGTAAGGAAAGCAAATGAGTAAAAGGATCTGTACATCTCCCCCAATTGGGTAGGCCCGTCAATGGGCAGGGACTGTCTCTACCTGTTGCCGAATTGTACATTCCAAGTGCTTAGTTCAGTGCTCTGCACAGAGTATGCGCTCAATAAATACTACCGAATGAATAAGAGCTGTGGGGATGGTGGTTGGTACCTTAAGTGCATGGGAGAGGCAGTAGCAAGGGAAAAATAAAGTGTAGGGGGTGATGAAAGCTTAGTCTGGGAAGGTTTCCTGGAGGAGTTTAGGTTTCAGGAGGGCTTTGAAGATAAAGAGTGCTGGTCTGTCAGATACGAAGAGGGAGAGAGTTCTTGGCAGGAGGGAGGACGGGAGCAGGGGGATCAACGAATGGTGAGGTGAGAGTGAAGGAAAGTGTGCGGGCTGGGTCGCTGTGGGAAAGGGGCAAGGATAAGTTAAGGGGAGAGAACTGACGGAGTGCCCTGAATCCTATGGCGAGGAGTCGATGTGGAGACGGAGGGCCCGCCACCGGGGGAACTGGAGGAGTGAGGATGGAGGAGCCGCCACCGAGGGAACTGGAGGAGTGAGGACACGTGAGCAAAATGGCTGTTTTAGAAAGGCGATCTGGGTGGCAGAGTGAGGTATGCATTGGAAAAAGGAGAGGCGGCAGGCAGAGAGGTAGGTGAGAAGGCTGATGCGGTAAGTGGGACAGGATATGGCAAACCTTGATTCTATTTAGCATGATTATGTTGTCTTGTTTTTGCCCGTCTCCCTCCCTCGATTAGACTGTGAGCCCGTCATGGCAGAGACTGTCTTTATCTGTCTTTATCTGTCAATGGGCAGGGATTGTCTCTATCTGTTGCCAAACTGTACATTCCGAGCGCTTAGTTCAGTGCTCTGCACATAGTAAGCGCTCAATAAATACTACTGAATGAATGAAATATTTAACCCAGTGTCCTATCATTAGTATTGTTGGAACACTTGGGATGTAAAACACTGTACTAAGCGCTTGGAACTTATCCACTCTCTTTTCCTCAGCTCGCAGTCTTCATTCCTCTGACGTGAACCTACTCATTGTGCCTCATCCTCATCTCACCTGCCACCGAGCGCTTGCTCGAATCCTTATTATTATTATTATTATTATGGTATTTGTTAAGCATTTACTATGTGCCAAACACTGTCCTAAGCACTGGGGAAGATACAAAGTAATCAGGTTGTCCCATGTGGAGCTCACAGTCCTAATCCCCCTTTTAAAGATGGAGTAACTGAGACACAGAGAATAACAACAACAACGTTGGTATTTGTTAAGTGCTTACTATGTGCCGAGCACTGTTCTAAGCGCTGGGGGAGATACAAGGTAATCAGGTTGTCCCACATGAGGCTCACAGTTAATCCCCATTTTACAGATGAGGTAACCTCTGACTCCCAGACCCATGCTCTTTCCACTAAGCCACCCTGCTGTATGAGAGTTTATAGAATCAATTAGACATAATCCTTGCCCTCAGGATCTCACAGTCTACTGGACAAAACAGACCCTAAAATAATTACAGATAGGAGGAAGAAGTAAAAATGGGAAAGGCATGTACGTCGGTGCTTAATAGGATGTGTGTAGGGTGGTCATAAATGCTACCGGAGGGTTGTGAACACCTTAACGGTCCAGAGTGCCAAAGTGGAAGATATAACTTGGGAGTCAATCACTCGTATTTATTCAGCATTACTGTGTGCAGAGAGCACTGTACTAAGCACTTGGGAGAGGGCCGTGTAACGGAGTTGGTGGATATGTTCCCTGCCCTCAGAGAGCTTACAGTCTAGAAGGGGAGACAGCATTAAATATGAATAAATCAAGTGTGGATATGTACATAATTGCTGTGGGACTGATGGCGTGAATAAAGAGTGCAAATCCAAGGCCAAGGGCACTCGGAAGGGAGTGGGAGAAGAGGAAATGAGGAAGGCCGCCTGGAGGAGATGTGCTTTTAATAAGGCTTTGAAAGTGGGGAGGGTCATCTGTCAGGAAGATTACCAACTAATTGGAGATGGTCTCCTGAAGGAGTTACGCTTTCAAAAGGGCAGTAGGATGTCAGACGTGAAGATGGAGTTCCAAGCAGCAGGGTCCAGTGACGAGAACACGGACACGAAAGCCAGAGGACGTAGGTTCTAATCCCGGCTCCATCACTTGTCTGCTGTATAACCTTGGGCAAGTCACTTAACTTCTCTGTGCCTCAGTGACCTCAGCCCTAAAATGGGGATTAAGACTGTGAGCCCCTACCTTGTATCTACCCCAGCGCTTAGCACAGTGCTCGGCACACAGTAAGTGCTTAACAAATATCGTCATTATTATTATTATTGTAGTGCTCTGTACTCAGTATGAACTCAAAAAAACATTACTGATTGACAGAGCACCTGAGAGGACAAAGCATTATTATTCCAAATTGAAAGTTGAGGAAATTGAACCCTAGTGATATAATGGAAAAAAACTAGTCTAGTGCCAAGACAAAGTAAACACTGCCTTCTTGAAGACCTGAATGAAAGCACTCCAGGGTGAAGAATGCAGGTCGTAAATAGAAGAACAGGAACTACGGCAGGAATACTGTAGTTTCAGCGGCCTCCACCTGATCTTTCTGGACTCTTGGAGACCAGTGATTGAATATTTCTTTTTAATGTTCTTATTTGTTATGCACTTTCTACGTGCTAGGCGCTGTCTTACAGCGTGGCTCAGTGGAAAGAGCCTGGGCTTGGGAGTCAGGGGTCATGGGTTCGAATCCCCGCTCTGCCCCTTGTCAGCTGTGTGACTCTGGGCAAGTCACTTCACTTCTCTGTGCCTCAGTTCCCTCATCTGTAAAATGGGGGTGAAGACTGTGAGCCTCACGTGGGACAACCTCATTCCCCTGTAGCTACCCCAGCGCTTAGAACAGTGCTCTGCACGGAGTAAGCGCTTAACAAATACTAACATTATTATTACGTGCCGGAGTGGAGTCAAGATGATCAGGCAGTCCACGTCCCATACGGGGTTCATAGTCTTCATCCCCATTTTACAGGTGAGGGGACTGAGGCACAAAGTGACTTGACCAAGATAACAATAATAATAATAATAATGATGTTGGTATTTGTTAAGCGCTTACTATGTGCCGAGCACTGTTCTAAGCGCTGGGGTAGACACAGAGGAATCAGGTTGTCCCACGTGGGGCTCACAGTTTCAATCCCCGTTTTCCAGATGAGGTCACCGTGGCAATGAGAAGTGAAGTGACTCGCCCACAGTCACCCAGCTGACAAGTGGCCGAGCCGGGATTCGAACCCATGACCTCTGACTCCAAAGCCCGGGCTCTTTCCACTGAGCCGCGCCGCTTCCCGTATAGCGGGACTAGGCGGTCAACACTAGTTTGAGAAGCAGCATGGCTCGGTGGAAAGAGCACGGGCTTTGGAGTCAGAGGTCATGAGTTCGAATCCCAGCTCTGCCACTTGTCAGCTGTGTGACTGTGGGCGAGTCACTTCACTTCTCTGTGCCTCAGTTCCCTCATCTGTCAAATGGGGATTAAGACTGCGAGCCCCACGTGGGACGACCTGATTCCCCTGTGTCTACCCCAGCGCTTAGAACAGTGCTCTGCACATAGTAAGCGCTTAACAAATACCAACATCATCACCATTCCCGGCCAAGATCACACAGCAGGCCAACGGCGGAGCCAGGATCAGAACCCAAGTCCTTCTGACGCCCAGGCCCGTGCCCTCTCCACCAGGGTCATGCTGCTTCTCAAGCTAGTGTTGACCGCCTATTCCCCACGGTGAAGATATTGAGATAGTAACCATTAGCACTGGGATTGCCCTTCTCAGGATGGCACCTGGAGAGTTTCCAGTCCTCTACCAGTCTCGGCTACGGGAGGGAGAGTCAAGCAGAGGCCTGTCCATTCCATTCCATTCCCAGCTTGGCCAGTGGCCAGAGAGTGGAAGGCAACCTGCTACAATTCAGAGCTCACCCGCGCTGGGCAGCAGTGGCGCGGGAGAAAGTCGAGGGCGGAGACTCAAATTTACTGCACGGAGCAGCGTGGCTCAGTGGCAAGAGCACGGGCTTGGGAGTCAGAGGTCATGGGTTCGAATCCCGGCTCGGCCACTTGTCAGCTGGGTGACTGTGGGCAAGTCACTTCACTTCTCTGGGCCTCAGTTCCCTCATCTGTAAAATGGGGATGAAGACCGGGAGCCCCACGTGGGACAACCTGATTCCCCTGTGTCTACCCCAGCGCTTAGAACAGTGCTCTGCACATAGTAAGCGCTTAACAAATACCAACATTATTATTATTATTATTATTAAACCGCTTCTGTCTTTTTACCGAGGAAACTCGGCGGACACCAGACCGATTGCAGATGGCGAGTGGGACATTCCGGGAGAGACGTGGCCATGGAGTCGCTGTGGGTCGGGAGACGACGCGACAGCACAGAAGACAAGCAGGGGGACTGAAGACAAGAGGAGAACCTGGCACGAACTGAAACCTCGAGAGTTACCTAAAGGAGGGACCTAGTCCAGTGGGAGAAAATCTCTGTTTCGATTTTCGAGAGGCAGCGTGGCTCAGTGGAAAGAGCCCGGGCTTGGGAGTCAGAGGTCATGGGTTCGAGTCCCGGCTCTGCCCCTTGTCAGCTGGGTGACTGTGGGCAAGTCACTTCACTTCTCTGAGCCTCAGTTCCCTCATCTGTAAAATGGGGATTACCTGTGAGCCTCATGTGGGACGACCCGATTACCCTGTATCTCCCTCAAGGCTTAGAACAGTGCTCTGCACATAGTAAGCGCTTAACAAATACCAACATTATTATTATGTTTAGAGAAATCTCATCCTTTATTTTCCTGTGACTTCCCACATACTTCTAAACGTTCAAGAGCTCCCGGTGCAATGGGTGTTCAGTAAGTGTGGCTGACTCACTGATTTAAACCCAAATGATGTGCTCACAGACTTCCTAATTTGACATACAAAGGGCTAAAACGCACCTCCCACTCACCAACCACCGCCCTTGGCGGGGCACCTGCTCCTTAGAAACAAAAGGCCAATATCAACAGATGTGTGGGAAAGCACAGCCCGTGTTCTGTGACCCTGAACCCTAGCAGATAATAACAACCATTTTGGTCTTTCTTAAGCACTTACTATGTGCAGAGCACTGTTCTAAGCGCTGGGGGTGGACACCGGGGAATCGGGTTGTCCCACTTGGGGCTCACAGTCTCAATCCCCATTTTCCAGATGAGGTCACTGAGGCCCTGAGAAGTGAAGTGACTTGCCCACAGTCACACAGCTGCCGAGTGGCAGAGCCGGGATTCGAACCCATGACCTACGACTCCCAAGATCACGAGTAGAAGGCAAAACCCCAGTGATGCTGAAACATCGCCGGCCGTAAGGACCGCAGCCTGGCAAGCTCTCGTCAACCTCCCCTCCAAATGACCAGATCTTCAGACCGCTCGGGGAGACAATGTTCGGTGAAGGGGAGGGGGCCGGGACAGACCGGGAGCACATTGTGGGCAGCAATGTGTCTGTCTGTTGTGCTATTGTACTTCCCCAAGCGCTTAGTACGGCGCTTTGCACACAGTAAGCGATCAAAACTATGACTGAATGACAGATTGCAAATGGCATATGATAATAATAATAATAATGATAGTCTTTATTAAGCACTTACTATGCACCAGGCGCTGTATTAAGCGCTAGGGTGGACACATGCAAATCGAGTTGGACACAGTCCCGGTCCCCCACGAGGCTTATTATCTCAATCCTCATTTTACAGAGGATGTAACTGAGGCACAGAGAATGACTTGCCCAAGGTCACACAGCAGACAAGTGGCGGAGCCGGAATTAGAACCCATGACCTTCTGACGCCCAGGCTCGGGCTCTATAGTGAAGCGCTGGGAGACTTCAAAAGGACCCCTGTCTTCACCATATAATAATAATAATGATAATTATGGTATTTAAGTGCTTATTATTCATTCAGTAGCATTTATTGAGTGCTGTGTGCAGAGCACTGTACTAAGCACTTGGGAAAATACAATACAAGAACACAATCCACAGTTGGCAACAGAGATAAAGATCCATAGTACTCTATATTCCTCACTCTCCTAAATACCTGAAAACAAAAGCAGAGTTCCTCTAATTTAGTAAGCAGACACTTAATTTTCCCACTCACATAACACGCGCCCGGCTTAGGGGAAAGAGGCCGGGCTTGGGAGTCAGAGGTCGCGGGTTCTAATCCCGGCTCCGCCACCTGTCAGCTGTGTGACTGTGGGCAAGTCACTTCACTTCCCTGTGGCTCAGTGACCTCATCTGCAAAACGGAAGATTACGACCGCGAGCCCCACGGGGGACGATCTGACGACCCTGTACCTATCCCGGCGCTCAGGACGGCGCTGGGCGCCTAGTAAGCGCTTTAACAGACACCATCATCCCTAGCGTTGGGGTACCCGCACGCTCATCCGGTTGGACAGAGTCCCACCTGGGGCGCCCAGTCTTCACCCCGTTTTGTTTCTTTTTACAGATGAAGGAGCCGAGGCCCAGCTGTCCCAGGCCACCGGGCAGACCCGTGTCAGGATTAGAACCCAGGTCCTGCCGAGCGGGAGCCGTAGCCACCGAGCCGGGCCGCTTCGCCGCCTCGGGGCGGTTTTCATGGCACGTGCGTCCTACGGAGCTGGGCACCTCGAGGCCGGGGGGGGGGGCGGGGGGGAGTCCGAGCCGGTGGTGACCGGCCACGGGGTTCATTCAATAGTATTTATTCAATAGTATTTATTGAGCTCCGGAGGGGAGAGTCCCCGTCTCTTTCTTCCGCTTTCGTTTTCCCTTTCTGGAGCGTTGGAGAACAGGCATCCTCCTGTTGACGTCCGCCTACTTCTCGTCTTCCGTGTCGCCGTCCGTCTCCCCCTTCTAGACCGGGGGCTCGTCGGGCGGGGACGGTCTCCATCTCTTGCCGGATTGGACCTTCCAATCCAGCGCTCTGCACACAGTCAGCGCTCAATCAATACCGTGGAATGAACCAATGAAGGGCGGAGCCCCCGCTGCCCGTTTTTGCCCGCCGGGCCGGAGAAGGGTGGCGTGTAGCCCAGCAGAGGCCCGGCGGACGGCACGGGGAGGGGAATAATAATAATAATAATAATAATAATTATGGCATCTAAGCGCTTACTATGTGCCAAGCACCGTTCTACGCGCTGGGGTAGATACAGGGGAATCGGGTTGTCCCACGTGGGGCTCACAGTCTTCATCCCCCTTTTCCAGATGAGGTCACTGAGGCACAGAGAAGTGAAGTGACTTGCCCACAGTCACCCAGCTGACTCAGAGAAGCAGCGTGGCTCAGTGGGAAGGGCCCGGGCTTGGGAGTCAGAAGTCATGGGTTCGACTCCCGGCTCTGCCCCTCTGTCAGCTGTGTGACTGTGGGCCAGGCACTTGGCTTCTCTGTGCCTCGGTTCCCTCATCTGTAAAATGGGGATTAACTGGGAGCCCCACGTGGGACCACCTGATGACCCTGTCTCTCCCCCAGCGCTTAGCACAGTGCTCTGCACATAGTGAGCGGCTTCACAAATACCAATATTATTATTATATTATTACACGAGGTCATCAGGTTGTCCCACGTGGGGCTCGCAGTCTTCATCCCCGTTTTTACAGACGAGGTCACCGAGGCCCAGGGAAGCGAAGTGACTCGCCCAAAGTCACCCAGCTGGCAAGCGGCGGGGCGGGGATTAGAACCCACGACTCCCCAGCTTGGGCTCTTTCCACTAGGCCACGCTGCCTCTCCCAGGATAACAACGACGTTGGTATTCGTTAAGCGCTTCCTCGGTGCGGAGCACTGTGCTAAGCGCTCGGGGGAGATCCAGGGGAGTGAGGTGGTCCCACGTGAGGCTCCCAGTCTTCATCCCCATTCGACAGATGAGGGAACTGAGGCCCAGAGAAGCGAAGTGACTCGCCCACAGTCACGCAGCTGACGAGGGGCAGAGCCGGGAGTCGAACCCATGACCTCTGACTCCCAAGCCCGGGCTCTTGCCACTGAGCCACGCTGCTTCCCCTCAGCATCCTCAACATCAACTCCCAGGCTGGAAGCGACGACGACGACGACAAGACCACCACCACTCTGGCCTTCGATCGGCTGCAGCAAGCGCGACGTGGGCCGGGGCCGGGCGGACGGATGCCCGGGCCGGGCAGGGTCGGTGGGCGGGGGTGTGCGGTGGCAGCAGGGGGTCTGGGGGGCTGCGGGGGCAGGGGTCAGGGGTCAGGGGGCCTAACGAGCTTCCCACGGGTGGCCCAGGGCTGCTGGTTCTCCTCCCTCCCTCCACTTCCTTCCTTCCCCTTTTTGCCCAAGGCGGGCTCCTCTCCGGGGCAGCCGGGCAGAGGCCAAGGGGCAGGAGGTAGAGGGAGAGGGGCAGCGGGCAAAGGGAAAGGGGTGGGTGGCGGAGGGCAGTGGGAAAGGGGCAGGAGGCAAAGGGAAAGGGGTGGGTGGCGGAGGGCAGGGGACAAGGGGCAGGAGGCAAAGGGAAAGGGGTGGGTGGCGGAGGGCAGGGGGAGGTGGTAGGGGAAAAGGGGAAGGGGGCAAAGGGAAAGGGGTAGGTGTCAGGGGGCAGGGGGCAGAGGGAAAGGGGAAGGGGGCAAAGGGAAGGGGTAGGTTTCCGAGGGAAAGAGGCAGGGGGGAAAGGGAAAGGGGTGAGAAGCAGCGTGGCTCAGTGGAAAGAGCCCGGGCTTTGGAGTCACGGCTCATGAGTTCGAATCCCAGCTCTGCCACTTGTCGGCTGGGTGACTGTGGGCGAGTCGCTTCACTTCTCTGTGCCTCAGTTCCCTCATCTGTAAAATGGGGATGAAGACTGTGAGCCCCACGTGGGACAACCTGATTCCCCTATGTCTACCCCAGCGCTTAGAACAGTGCTGGGCACATAGTAAGCGCTTAACAAATACCAACATTATTATTATTATTATTAGAGGAAGAGGGGAAGGGGGTAAAGGGAAAGGGGTAAGTGTCGGAGGGCAGGGGGCAGAGGGAAGGGGGTAGGGGGCAGAGGGAAAGGGCTAGCTGGTAGAGGGCGGTGAGCAAAAGGAAAGGGGTAGGTGAAAGGGGCAGTTGTCAGAGGGCAGGGGGCAAGGGGCAGGAGGCAGAAGGAAAGGGGCAGGGGGCAGAGGGAAAGGGGTAGGTGGCAGGGGGCAGGGGGAAAGGGGCAGGGGGCAAGGGGCAGGGCGCAGAGGGAAAGGGGTAGGTGGCAGGGGGCAGCGGGCCAAGGAAAAGGGGCAGGAGGCAGAGGGCAAAAGGAAAGGGGCAAAGTGGCAGAGGGCAGGGGGCAAGGGGCAGGAGGCAGAAGGAAAGGGGCAGGGGGCAGAGGGAAAGGGGCAAAGTGGCAGAGGGCAGGGGGTAGAGGGAAAGGGGAAGGAGGCAAAGGGAAAGGGGGAAGGGTCAGAGGGCGGGGAGCGAGAGACAGAGGAAAGGGGGCAAGAGGCAGGAGGCAGAGGGAAGGGGTAGGTTTCCGAGGGAAAGAGGCAGGGGGGAAAGGGAAAGGGGGAGGTGTCGGGGGGCGGGGGGCGGGGGGCAGGGGGCAGGGGGCAGGGGGCGAGGCAGGAGGAGCGGGGGCCCGGGGGTCGGGGCGCGGTACCTGTCGGTGATGGGGTCCCTTAGGGTGAGGTACTTGACGGCGAGGCGGACGCGCCAGTCCGCGTGCCGGGCGGCCGACACGGTGCCGTAGGCGCCCCGGCTGAGGTAGCAGACGTCGGTCAGCTTGGACGAGGGGATGGCGGGCAGAAAACTGCTCAGCCGGGGGGCGGCGCTCGAGCTCCCCCCCACGACGCCCCCGCCCGCAGCCGCCCCGTTCATCGTCCGCAGGGCCCCGCCGCCCCCGCCCACACCCCGACAACGCTTGCGGACCGACCGACCCACCGACCGACCGACCGACCCACCGACCGACCGACCGACGGACGGGAGGCCACGCCCCTCGCCCGCTCCGCCAATCACCGCCCTCCCACCACGAGCCACGCCCCCCTTCCCCTCCGCCAGTCACGCCCTTCCTGCCTAGGCCTCGCCCCCTCCCCCCTCCGCCCATCGCGCTCTCCCACCGCAGGCCACGCCCCCTGGCCCTCCGCCAATCAATCACCGCCCTCCCACCACAGGCCAAGCCTCCCTCCCCCGCGGGCCCCGCCCCCCCGCCCGCTCCGCCCATCGCGCTCTCCCACCACGAGCCACGTCCCCTTCCCCATCGCCAATCGCGCCACCCGAACAGGACACGCCCCCTCCCCCCTCCGCCAGTCATGCCCTCCATGAATAGGCCACGCCCCCTCTCCCTCCGCCAATCACGGCCCTCCCGACGCGGGCCCCTCCCCCTTTTCCCATCGCCGGTCCCGCCCTCCCAACACACACCACGCCCCCTTCCCCTCCGCCAATCGCTTCCATCCACCGCAGGCCACGCCCCCTTTCCCTCCGCCAATCACTTTCATCCAGCACAGGCCACGCCCCCTTTCCCTCCGCCAATCACATCCATCACGGGCCACGCCCCCTTCCCCCATCGCCAATCACTTCCATCCACCACAGACCACGCCCCTTCCCTATCACCAATCCCGCCCTCCCAACACAGGCCACGCCCCCTCCACGGTCCGCCAATCACGCCCTCCCTTTGGCTGGCCACGCCCCCTTCCCGCCCCTATGCCTCCGCCCGCCCACCCCCTCCCGTCATTCATTCATTCATTCATTCATTCATTCATTCATTCATTCATTCATTCAAAATGATGGCATTTGTTAAGCGCTTACTAAGTGCCAAGCACTGTTCTAAACGCTGGGGAGGATACAAGGTAATCAGGTAGTCCCACACAGGACTCACAGTCTTTTATCCCCATTTTCCAGATGAGGTAACTGAGGCCCAGAGAAGTGAAGTGACTTGCCCACGGTCGCACAGCTGACAAGTGACAGAGCTGGGATTTGAACCCATGACCTCTGACTCCCAAGCCCGGGCTCTTGCCACTGAGCCACGTATTTGTTAAGCACTTACTATGTGCAGAGCACTGTTCTAAGCGCGGTCCTAAGGTAGATACAGGGTCATCAGGTTGTCCCAAGTGAGGCTTATAGAAGCAGCGTGGCTCAGTGAAATGACCCCAGGCTGGGGAGCCAGAGGTCATGGGTTCGAATGCCGGCTGTGCCCCTTGTCAGCTGCGTGACTGTGGGCAAGTCACTTCGCTTCTCTGGGCCTCAGTGACCTCATCTGGAAAATGGGGATGAAGACTGTGAGCCCCACGTGGGACAACCTGATGACCCTGTATCTACCTTAGGACCGCGCTTAGAACAGTGCTCTGCACATAGTAAGCGCTTAACAAATACCAACTTTTTTTAACCCCCATTTTACAGATGAGGGAACTGAGGCACAGAAAAGTGAAGTGACTTGACCACAGTCACACAGCTGACAAGGGGCAGAGTCGGGATTTGAACCCACCGCCTTTGACTCCCAAGCCCGGGCTCTTTCCCCTGAGCCACGCTGCTTCGCTGGGGTTCGCCATCTCATTTTACAGATGAAGTAACTGAGGCACTGAGCAGTGCAGTGACTTGCCCGCAGTCTCCTAGCAGACAAGAGGCAGAGCTGAGATTTGAACCCATGACCTCTGACTCCCAAGCCCGGGCTCTATCCATTAGGTCACGCCGCTTCCCATTCCGTCATCTCCTTCCCCCAAGATGCCATCCCGTTCCCTTCCCACCGCTTTCACCCGCCTGCTGCCCTGTGTGCCGCCCGGAGCCCGGGCTTGGGAGTCAGAGGTCATGGGTTCGAATCCCGGCTCCGCCACCTGTCAGCTGTGTGACTGTGGGCAAGTCACTTCACTTCCCTGTGCCTCAGTGACCTCATCTGGAAAATGGGGATGAAGACTGTGAGCCCCATGCGGGACAACCTGATGACCCTGTAGCTACCCCAGCACTTAAACCAGTGCTCTGCACATAGCGCTTAACAAATACCAACATTATTATTATTATTATTTTAAAATTGTCAATGAGGTTTGTAGCACTAATTTCCTTTAAGAATGTTTTTTTGCACCCTATCCTACTATTCCATAGGCAGCGACCTATCTGCTTTTTCTAGAACAGGAATTGTCCCCAAATGGGACGGAGATGTTGGGGTCGTGGACTCAGTGTTCTTTTCAATCAATGTGTGGGGCAGTCGATGCGGGTCATCACCAGGAAAAGGAGAGAAATCCTCAGTCCCGCCACTAAGGAAATCTTGGTGCAGCCACTCGGGGAAAACGGCATGCCACCAGGAGCTTGGGGATGCTTCGGGGGCTTCCCTTTGGCCTCAGGAGCCACCCCATCTCCCCACCGTCACCCTAGGAGTTCACTGAGGGTCTGTAAGAGAAGGAGATCCAGGAGAAGTGGAGCCACTTCAATATTTGAGAAGAAACACGGGTACGGGGGAGAACTGAGCATGGCTCAGTGGAAAAGAGCCTGGGCTTCGGAGTCAGAGGTCATGAGTTCGACTCCCGGCTCTGCCACTTGTCAGCTGTGTGGCTGTGGACTTCACTTCTCTGTGCCTCAGTTACCTCATCTGTAAAATGGGGATTAACCGTGAGCCTCAGGTGGGACAACCTGATTCCCCTGTAGCTACCCCAGCGCTTAGAACAGCGCTCGGCACGTAGTAAGCGCTTAACCAATACCAACATTATTAATTGAGAAGAAGCACGGCCTGGTGGATCGAGCCAGGGCCTGGGAGTCAGAAGGACCTGGGTTCTAGTTCCGACTCCACCATTTGTCTGCTGTTGGGACTTGGGGTAAGTCACTTCCCTGTGCCTCGGTTATTACATCTGCAAAAATGAGGATTAAGACTGTGAGCCCCATGTGAGATTTGGACTGTGTTCAACCTGATTAAGTTTGTATCTACCCAGCACTTAAAATACAGTGCTTGGCACATAATAATAACAATAAGGGTATTTGTTAAGTGCTTACTATGTGCAAAGCACTTTTCTAAGCACGGGGGTTGATACAAGGTAATGAGGTTGTCCCACGTGGGGCTCACAGTCTTAATCCCCATTTTACAGATGGGGTAACTAAGGTGCAGAGAAGTTAAAAATAATTATAATGTTGGTATTTGTTAAGTGCTTACTATGTGCAGAGCACTGTTCTAAGCGCTGGGGTAGATCCAGGGTCATAAAATTGTCCCACCTGAGGCTCACAGTTGTAATCCCCCTTTTACAGATGAGGTAACTGAGGCACAGAGAAGTTAAGTGACTTGCCCACAGTCACACAGCTGACAAGTGACGGGGCCGGGATTAGAACCCATGACCTCTGACTCCCCAGCCCGTGCTCTTTCCACTGAGCCACGCTGCTTCTCATCGTAAGGGCTTAACAAAAATACCATTAAAAAACAAATTGAGAACTGTAGCAAATAATGCTCTTGAAATAATGTCTATGAAACCACAAAGAGGAAATCTTTTGCATTTATTTTATCAGTGCCACCTGATATAAGGGAAGTTGGAAAACTTCCTTTTCTTCTGACAAACAAAAACTTACCCAAAATGAGATAAATTCTGTTGACTAAAACAAATGTCTTTTATTTCTGTTCACTTAAACGAATGTCTTTTATTTCTACAGGAAGGAGAGAAAGGTTGGCAGTTTTCTTTAAAAGTTCCCTAATAGCACTGTAGTCTTTTCAAAGGATTAGCTAATTTTATTCTTCTCTGGATTTCAGTTTCATTTCTGTGCCTCCCAGCAGAGAAATTCAACAACAAAGAGGGTATTTCCCAGCTCTCAGGTATTACCCTGGGGAAAAATTGATTATTCAATGGTAAATTCATTTTTCCCCAGGGCAACCATTGAGATATATTTACGACTGTAATTTCTGTGGGGGAAATTCTAATCCTTTTTCCTATGTTACTGGGCAGAATTCCAAAGCTGTGGCAAGACAATGTGGCTGATAGTGGGCTTCCAAATTTAAATAAGCTCTTCCTGAGGATAAGGACGTTTTCAACTTGGTGTGCTATTTTTTCATTATTCAGAACTTCATTTCCTTGGTTATGTTGCTTCAAGAAGTTCACCAAAGCCGTTACACATTAAATAAGTTTCCCACATCTGCTACATGTAAAGTATGACTGTCTCTCAATTTGAAGCTTCCTCCCCACTCAAGTCTGTCAAACGGTATCCTTCAAAGCCCAGATTCATTCATTCAATAGTATTTATTGAGCGCTTACTACGTGCAGAGCACTGTACTAAGCAGATACTACCTCTTCTAGAAAGTATTTCCTGACCAATCTCTCCTTCCTGATCAAACAACACTTCTCATAGTACTTGTTAAGTGCTTTCTATTGACCAAGGATTGTGCTAAGAGCTGGGTTAGATGCAAGATAATCAGGTTGGACACAGTCCCTGCCTCACATGGGACTCACAGTCCAGGTAGGAGGGAGAACTGCACGGCCTAGTGGAAAGAGCACAGGCCTGGAAGTCAGAGGACCTGGCTTCTAATTCCGGTTCTGCCAACTGTCTGCTCTGTGACCTTGGGCAAGTCACCTAACTTCTCTGTGCCTCAGTTTCCTCAACTGTAAAATGGAAATTCCGTGCCCAGTCCCCCTCCTACTTAGACTATGAGCCCCATGTGGGACCGAGACTATGTTTAATCTGATTAGCTTGCTTCTATCCAGCACTTAGAACAGTGCTTGACACATAGTAAATGCTTAACAAATACCATACTCATAATAAGAACAGGTATTGAACCCCCATTTTACAGATGATGAAACTGAGACACAGAGAAGTTAGTTGTCATGCCCAACGACATTCCGCAAGTGTGTGGAAGAGTCAGGTTTAGAATCCAGGTCCTCTGATTCCCCGGGCCCAGGCCCAGGCCCAGGCTCTTCCTAGTAGCTTCTCTGGCATCCCATTTCCTCCCTTTGACACTTAGGTGTATATTGTTACTGTATTTAACTTAGTTTTGTATACATTTTTTTCTGCTTTTGTTCTTACTAGTGAAACCTCTGGTTTCCTATTTTTCCCTCCGTTCTGTGTATTCTATGTGTATCTTCTCCCCTCTCCCTTTAGATTTTTAGCTCCTAGAGGTCAGCAGTAACACCTTCTGCTTTTCTCACAGGCTACAAAATGCCTATTACAGAATCGTGAACCCAGAAGATACTCAACAATTAATACTGATAATATATTGCATTTCTCATTAATCTCTTTTCAGATCATTTTACAGATTAGTAGACAGTCTGAAGCACTGTTGTCTAGTGGATAGATCATGGGCCTGGAAGTCAGAAGGACCTGGATATTAATTCTGGCTCTGCCTAAAGCCTGCTGTGAGACCTTTTTCTGGATGTTTCCCCAAGCATGGATGCAGTACTTTGTACACTCTCTAATTCTCTCTCTCTCTCTGTCCCCCCCACCCCACCCCACCCCCAATATGTGTGTGTGTACCCCTGAGTGCAGGATCTAATTTATTGTATTCTTCCAAGTGCTCTCTATTCAGAAAGCTAAAGAAATGCCACTGTTGAATACACATAAATAACTATATATAAGAAGAATAATGATATTTGTTCAGTGTTTCCTACAGGTCAACCACTGCTCTAAGTGCTGCTGATCAGGTGGGACACAGTTTCTCTCTCTTTCTCTTTCTCCCCCAGGCACTATTCTCTAGGTCACTCTGCTTCTCTGAGTGCCCACAGTCTGCTAGACACCAACCAGAAAGCAACTAGTGCCCAGTTTCTGCCTTTTAGAAACTTCCACAAAGATGAGCATTTGCTGGAGAGAGAGGTTTGAGGACAGGCCGGGCATTATATGGCCTATTAACATATAGTTTGCAACACTGATTTACCAGGTGAATTAATAATTTGTACAAAGGAGAGTGACCGAACAAGTTTAAAGGTGATAGTCCATGCCAGATTCAGTGTTGGTTTAATGTTTCTGCCAGGCCTGCTGTGACTTGTTCTTGCCTATGCAGTCTGTGTAAGACTTTGGCTTTCTTAGGAAGAACTCAGCCCTATGGACATCATAAAGAAACATTGTGTTTGTCCGAGGTAGTAATATTGTGTTTGAGAAATGTTTTTTGGAGACCAAAACTTGTATTTTGTCAGATTTACAATCCTCTCATTAACCTTCTTCTTTTTTCTCCATGGTACTAAGTGGAAAGGCTTTGAAACTGTTCTCCACATTTTCTCCAATGCATTGAGACAGTCTTTTTACAATTTATTATTTTTTTCTTGTTTTTTAGTGTTCATTAACTGCTTATTATGTGCCAGGTATTGTACTAAGTGCTGGGGTAGATACAAGGTTGTCAGTCTGGACACAGTCCTTAGCTCACGTGGGGCTGAATGTCTTAATTCTCATTTTACAGATGAGATAACAGGCACAGAGAAGCCAAGTGGCTTGTCCAAGGTCTCACAGCAGACTTTGGGTGGAGAAGGATTAGAATCCAGGCCCTTCTGGCTCCCAGGGCTGTGTTTTATCCACTAGGCCACACTGCTTCCCAGTTATTATTATTAATAACAATAATAATAATATTTGTGGTATCTGTTAAGCACTTACTATGTACTAGGCACTATTCTAAGCACCGGAGTAGATAAAAGATAATCAGGTTGGACACAGTCCTTATCCCACATGGGGCTGACAGTCTTAATCCTTACTTTACAGATGAGGTAACTGAGGCCCAGAGAAGGCAAGTGACTTGACCAAGGTCTCACAGCAGGCTTTAGGCAGAGCCAGAATTAATATCCAGGTCCTTCTGACTTCCAGGCCCATGATCTATCCACTAGACAACAGTGCTTCAGACTGTCTACTAATCTGTCTTTTGCCTCATTGTCTCCTCTTAGACCATGCTAGGAGAGCAAACCCATCCCCTTTCGGGGCTAGGTAGGGATCCTATCTTTGACCACTTCAGGACTCTTCCCAAGTACTTTATATGGTGCTTCACACTCAGCAGGAGTTCAGTAAACCCTACACTGATTGAGCATTTGGTGGGCAATAATAATAATAATAACTGTGGTATTTGTTAAGCACTTACTATGTGCCAGGCACTGTACTTTTAAGCTCTGAAGTAGATATGTTCTTGTCTGTCCATCTCCCCCGATTATCCTGTAAGCCCGTCAAACGGCAGGGACTGTCTCTATCTGTTGCCGACTTGTTCATCCCAAGCGCTTAGTACAGTGCTCTGCACATAGTAAGCGCTCAATAAATACTATTGAATGAATGAATGAATCGGGTTGGACACAGTCACTGTCTCATGTAGGGCTCACAGTCTTTATCCCCATTTTACAGATGAGGTAATTGAGGCCCAGAGAAGTGAAATGACTTGTCCAAAGTCACACAGCAGACAAGTGGCAGAGTTGGCACTAGAACCCAGGTCCTTCTGACTCCCAAGCCCTTGCTCTATCCTCTAGACCATGCTGCTTCTCAAGAGAGGAAAGCCACACAGCTGGAGCCTCCCGAAGACTAGGCGTGTTGGGGTCTTGGCAAGCTCCCCGTTTCTGCAACAGCCTCGTGGCTTCCCACTGGACCTTGGAACTGTTCAATAATAATGCCAGTGATCATCGTCATCATCATCATCATAATCTAATCCTAGCTCTGTCACTTGCATGCTACGTGACTTTGGGCCAGTCACTTCACTTCTCTGTGCCTCAGTTCCCTCATCTGTAAAATGCAGATAGAGACCGTGAGCTTTGTGTAGGATGGGGACTGTGTGCAATCCGATTTGCTTGTATCCACCCCAGCGCTTAGTACAGTGCTTGGTACATAGTAAGTGTTTAATAAATTCCACAATTATTATTATTATCATCATCATCATCCTAATAAGAATAATTGAGGTATTTATTAAGCCCTTACTGTGTGCCAGCACTGTACTAAATGCCGAGGTAGACACAACATAATTAGGTCAGTCCCAATCTCTGTCTTTCTCAGAGCTCCCATTCTAAGTGGGAGGGAGAAAAGGTATTTCATCCCCATTTTACAGATGGTTTTACTAATTCTAGCCACTGTAGGGATTGCCATGGCTAAGGAGGTATGTGGAATGCTGTAGTTTCCTATGCTCTTTATATACGAGGAAATAATCTAAATCTAAGAGGGAAAGGAGGAGGAGTCTGCTTTCTTCTCATTCGTCAATGCCGCTTTTGCACCATTCCACCTCCCCCATCCTCCTATTTCCCTTCCTTTGAAGCCCATAGCATCCGCCTCTGCCACACTCCAGTACCTAGTCAAGGCCATCTGCCACATCCAGACTCCATCTTCAACTTTCTGAACTATTTCGATTCCCTTTCTCACATTCCTCCTCTTTCTCTATCCCTATGCTGACACTTGGGGACTTTAATATCCATGTGGATGTTCTTGATGACCCTTCCGCTGCCCAATTCCTATAACTTCTCTCCACTGACATGCTATTCTCCACTTCACACACTTACCAACTTGGGCACATACCCAATCTCATTATCTCTAGTCACTGAACAATTTCTACCTTACCAACTCTGAAATCCCTCTATCCAACACAATGCCCTCACCTGCCTTCTCTCCCCGACAACCCCTCCCCACAAATCTATTCCATTCCCCCACAGAGACCTCCAACCTTTGACCCCATCTGATTTTCTCAAGTCAATATGTCACACATAGTCTCTGTTCCCAAACTGCCTTCCCTTGACAACCAAATTGTCACCCTCAACATCACTCTCGTTACTGAACTCAACTCACTCGCTCCCCTATTCCTTTGTCAATCTCATACCACTAACACACATCCCTGGATCATCTCCACCTTCCACTCCCTTCCCTCCTGGGCACAAGCCCCAGAGTGCTGCTGGCAGAAATCCAGATATCAAGCTGGCCTCGTCCACCTCAAGTTCATCCTTGCCTGTTTTACCTCTGCCCTCTCCCTTGCCCTCTACCTCTGTCTCCCAAGCCCATTGCCCTCACCAGTTATTTCAGACATTTTAATCCCTCCTCAAATCTCCAGGTCAACCATCTTCTCCATCTCTTGCCTCCAGTGATCTGGCCACATACTTTATTGAGAAAATTGAAACCATCAGAGATGATCTCCCTAAAATCTCCCCTGCTCCTCTCCAGCTCCTCCCTTCTCCTGCCCCTTCTCCAACTCTCCCATCTTCCCCAGAGGGATCTCTAAAAGAGATTTCCTGCCTTCTTCCAAAATCCACTTCCTCCACCTGCGCCTCTGAGCCCAACCCATCTCATCTCCAACAGCGTGGCTCACTGAAAAGAGCACGGGCTTTGGAGTCAGAGGTCGTGGGTTCGAATCCCGGCTCAGCCACTT
This sequence comes from Ornithorhynchus anatinus, assembly GCF_004115215.2. NCBI lineage: Eukaryota > Metazoa > Chordata > Mammalia > Monotremata > Ornithorhynchidae > Ornithorhynchus > Ornithorhynchus anatinus. The sequence continues at coordinate 53,797,901 of NC_041731.1, read as the reverse complement.
GTCAGCCGTGTGACTTTGGGCAAGTCACTTAACTTCTCGGTGCCTCAGTTCCCTCATCTGTAAAATGGGGATTAAGACTGTGAGCCCCACAATGGGACACCCTGATCACCTTGTATCCTCCCAGCACTTAGAACAGTGCTTTGCACAGAGTAAGCGCTTAACAAATACCAAAATTATTATTATTATTACCTTATCTTGGTGGGATTTGTTAAGTCCTTATGCTGTGCCAATCACTGGGGTAGATAATAATAATTCAAATAATAGTATTTGTTAAACACTTACTATGTGCCAGGCACTATACTAAGCACTGAGGAGGATACAAGCAAATCGGGTTGGACACGGTCCCTGTCCCACATGGGTCTCACATTCTCAATCCCCATTTTACAGATGATGTAACTGAGGCATAGAGAAGTGAAGTGACTTGCCCAAAGTCACACTGCAGACAAGTGGTGGAGCCAGGGTTAGAACCCATGACCTTCTGACTCCCAGCCCTGTGCTGTATTCACTATGCCATGCTGCTTCTAATACAGAACAATCAGATCATTCATTAATTCATTCATTCAATCTTACTTATTGAGCACTTATTATGTGCAAAGCACTGTACTAAGCACTTGGAATGTGCAATTCAGCAACAGATAGAGACAATCTCTGCCCAACAACGGACCCACAGTCTAAGCAGGTGCAGTTCCTGTCCCACACAAAGCTCACAGTCTGAGGAGAAGAGGGAACAGCCATTTAATCCCCACCTAACAGAAGAGGAAACTGAGGCACAGGGCAGTCAAGCAACTTGCTCCAAAACAAATGGCAAGCAAGAGACAGAGTCATGATTGGAACCCAGGTCTCCTGACTCCCTAGTGCCTGCTTTTTCTGCTATGCCATGTTACTTGATTTAGACTTGGAGGGCTGAGACAGGGTCTCATTCCTCAGAGCCTTTCCACAGAGCCCGGCTCAAGGGGCTGCACCCCCAGAGCTCAGCTCTTGAGCTCAGACCCAACGATGGGCTTTGCCCCCTTCTCCCTCACTCCTCCTTCCTTCCCCCACTGTAGGAGCGATTAAAGGCCCTATTTAAATTTAGGGGGCCTGGGGTAGTTTCAAAACAAAGAGGGTGAGAAACCAGCCCCCTTCTCCCTCACCCCACCTTCCTTCCCCCACTGTAGGAGCGATTAAAGGCCCTATTTAAATTTAGGGGACCTGGGGTAGTTTGAAAACAAAGAGGGTGAGACGCCAGCCGCCTCTCCTCGGGTCTGGCTACTTTCCCATTATCTTGGATTGTTTGATTTGTAATTTATTGTTGGCTTTTATTTCTCAATGGCATTTGTTCTGTTATTTTTTCAATGACATTTGTTAAGGATATTTCTATATGCCAGGCACTGAATTGTGTGCAGGGGTAGATACATTTTATATCTATTTTTCACACACTCCTCACATTTATATGGTGAGCTCTGTGAGGCCTAAAGATTACATCTGATCTAATCATCATGTACAGATATACCTAAGGTCACAACCACCTCTGATAGGAAATCCTCAGTATTATCTGATTCTTTATTCCAAGCTACAACCAACTCTGATACAGCCATGTCTGTTGCCTTTTTCCACATACTCTCAGCTGAAAGCAATGTGTCAATCAAGCACAGCTGATGCTTCTCTGCAAGGCTGGGTGATATTAAACAGTTAACAAGGAAGAGAGCTCAGAGTAAGCTCTGTCCTGTCTTCAGTAAGTGCTAGTTTTTTAAGGTGTTGAAGACAACACTCAGAGCAGATATTAGAAGTTTTTGAACTGGTGGTGAAGGGAGCAACTTAATTTAGAAATGGAAAATGCAGATGTTAATCATCTCTCAGAGGAATTGTCCATTGAGGACCTCACTGAACTTCCACATGTCCTTTCATCACTGCACGACAGTCAGAATGGGTAAGTGTGCTGTAATTTATTTTTAAGCAGAAAAGGAGGCAGTTCAACCTAAATGGGAGAAAAGCTTAATTTAAAGTCATTATCACAGTCAAAGAGGCTTCTCATTCTGCAGCTTCTTGCAAAAACTCAGTCATATTGCAACACCTTATTTAATATTGTGATGTTATAGTATGGAAAAGAGTTTTGGGTTTTTCAGAGATGGTAGAACAAATTCTAGTTTGTACCCTGTAAGTCTAAGGGCAAACATTCTCTATGATTTAGTCACTTAATATAAGCTATGTTTTCAAGGGCCAATTAGACTAAGGTCTTTGAAAAATGTGGCTGAACTAGGAATGGTTGTACTGTGGAGTTCTTTTATCTACAGACTTATGTTCAATTAGCGTCCGTTCCAGAACTCACCCCAACGTGGTAGTTGTGTGCTACAGGTAAGTAAAAATATACCATCAATCTCCCCTTCCTCCTCTGTTGCTAGAAGTTTTTCTTTCTCCTCTTTGCCCCCCCCAAACTCAATCTACATCCCCACCATGCCCCTATTTTTTTCTCCCCATCCTTCTTCCTTGCCAATATTTTCTTTTTCTTCTTTTCACTTAATCATAGTGGTGCTGCTGCTTCCTTTCTTGTAGCTCCAACTCCCTGCTCTGGTTAGAGCCATGAGATTGAGGACAGGGAAGGAGAGGCAAGTGGGGTTGATAGCAGCAGTGGTTTAAGAGGGGCCTGTGTACCCCCATCCTGTCTCAGCCTGCACCGCGTCCCCTGCTTTCAGGTAGGAGGTGGGGATTGGGTTCACAGCAACAGTTGCACTGGGCTCCCAGCAGAGGCTGTGTTCGGTTCTCAGCAGCTGCAGCTGGCTTTATGTGATTCTTGTCTTATTCTTTCCATAAAACAAGCGACTCCATAGTGACTCCATGGACAGCTCTTCCAGAACACCCTACTCTACATCTGCAATCATTCTGGCAGTGTATCCATATCACTTTTTTGGTAAAAATACAGAAGTGGTTTACTGTTGTCTCCTTCCGTACAGTAAACTTGAGTCCCCACCCTTGACTCCTTCCCATGCCACTGCTGCCCAGCATAGGTGAGTTTGGATTTATAGTAGATGACTTTTCACTCACTAGACACTGGCCAAGCTAGGAATGGAATGGATATTCTTCTGCTTGACTTTCCCTCCTCTAGCAGGGAATGGTAAAGTACTGAAAACTGTCCAGCTGCCATCCTGAGAGGTGGTTCATGTGACTAGTGAAAGAGAAAATAACACTAGGGCAAGGAGGAACGATGAGTGGAAGCAGAAGTGTGATAGCCAAGGTGGATGATGGTGGTGGGGAGGGAAATGGCTCGCCTTGAGCACTTGGATATAATGTTGAGCCTGGCTTTATGTCAGCAAACAGTGTGGGTTGAGTATCCAAGGGTAAATATATTTTGGGATGGTCACTTCCCAGGGTACCTGTGCCATTTGACCTGTGAGGCTAGGTTTGGAAATGTTTTCACGGCAACATGGTTATTGTAATACTCAAAGTACTTTGGAGGCAGGTGAACTACTCAATCCAAATAAAGGGTCTCTTCACAAGGCTTATTTGGATATTGAGTTCTCATTCTTCTGTTGTATCTTTAAATTCAATAGAGGTAAAAATCCCATAGTAATGAAATTCATGAGATGTCTTAATTCTTTCATTTTAATGGATTCTTATTAAAATGGAGCAAGACCTCTGTGTCTCATTTAATTACTTCTCTTACTTTGTGGGCCACCAGGCCAGGTGAAATGGTTCTAAAAGGAAAATAGCATGGGCTTACCCAATCCCAGTGATGCTAGGTTCTGTGTGACTTTCTCTACAGCCCTGATTTCCCTGTCCTGGAGGCTCCTGGTTATTTGAGGATGTTGAAGTGGAACTAGGGCATAAGGATCCAGGAAGCTCTGCCACTTGTCTGCTGTGTGACCTTGGGCAAGTCATTTCATTTCTCTGGGTCTCAGATCCCTCATCAGCAAAATGGAGATGAAGACTGTGAGCCCTATGTGGAGCAAGACTGTATTCAATCCGATTATCTTGTATCTACCCCAGTGGTTAGAACAGTTCTTGGCAGTTAAAAAAAAAAAAAAAATACCATTTTTTTTTAAAGTGAGTTGCTTCACTGGCATGTGTATTTTTACCACTTGATTAATAATGGAGCAGGGTTTCCCTGAGTAGAGATGAGCCTCACTCCAACAGAGGGCCTCTCTGAAGTAGCAAAGGCTTCAGTTGAAAACTGCCTCCATCTCTCTAACTTTCCGATCATATCGGCTCACAGCTGATTGTGGTTGGACAACTGATGAGTTGAGAAAATATAGTGATTAGACTGTAAGCCCATCAAACGGCAGGGACTGTATCTGTTGCCGACTTGTTCATTCCAAGAGCTTAGTACAGTGCTCTGCACATAGTAAGTGTTCAATAAATACTTTTGAATGAATGAATAGTGAAGAGGCATTTGGCTAGGACTCTAGGGGGGGAAAATGTAATTTATGTATATATAGGAATTGTGGTATTTAAGTGCTTACAATGTACCAAGCCCTGTAGTAAGCACTGGGGTAGATACCAAATAATCTGGTCCCACATGGGACTTACAGTCTGTGAGGAAAAACAGGTATTTAATTCCCATTTTGTGGATGAGAGAATTGAGGCATGGAGAAGTTAAGTGTCTTGCCAAAGATCATATGGCAGACAAGTGACAAAACGGAATTAGAACCCAGGTCTTCTGACTCCCAGGCCTGTGCTCTTTCCACTGAACAACATTGCTTCTCTCTGAATAGGTGCCCTTTGTGCTCAGGCCTGATGCTCTAGAGAGCAAACTTTGCTTATGGATTTGACTTGGTAGTCCCTAAGTGACTTGACAAGACTGTATGATGTGTTCTAAGGGCTTGAGCTTTGAGCAAGTTTACTATCCTTACAGATCTGGGGGGCAAGTATGACCCAGTTCTTCCTACTCCTTATGTTTTTCTGGATCATTAGGCCAGCCAAGGCAGTAGAGCAGAGTTCTCCTAAACTGGGGTGTGTGTAGGGGATGGTGTAGGCCCCCAGCCCTGCAGTCTTCACTCATTCTTTTTAAGGGACATCACCCCCATGGCCTGCTGAGAGTTTGGACATTTGTGGCTTGTGACTAGTCAGTGAAAGGAAAAGAGACAGGGAGCTGGGCTTTCCCTGATCCTTTCTTGCAAAGGCAGGTAGCCAGGGGATGGGACCAGGTGGATTCATGAATGGGCTCAGCTGGGCTTTCCTTTTTCTTCTAGCTGCAGGTGGGCTGTATGAAATGATTGCGTGTTGGGTGTCTCTCTCCCTTTGCAAACTTTTTATCTCCCCTATCTTGGATCATTGTTCTCACCACAATGAAACTTCTACCATTAACATATCTGCAAGAAAGTATTTTTTTTCCCTCACAACTTCATTTCCTTTGACTCTGTTGTAATGCCTCAGATCACCAGTAATTTTACAGCTCGGGGAAAATACATTTGTAAAATTTAATCTTGCAGCTCACTTTATCAGTTGGAGACTGACCTTCCTACCCTAGTGTGATCTGGCATCCAGAATTCAGTCACTGTTTATTGAAGGAGTATACTAGGTATAGTTTCATAGGCACTGTGCTAGGGTTTTCTTTTCCATCAGGGTAAGTACTTTAAGGCGGCTTCAACTAGGTAATCATTTTGATATCAGCAGGTAATTGAACATGTGAAGTTTGATTAAGAAAAAGATTGAAAAGAGCTCAGGCCTGGGAGTCAGAGGGTCTGTGTTCTAATCCACCTCTGACATGTCTGCTGTGATCTTGAGCAAGTCACTTAACTTTTGTCTCATTTCCTCATCTAAAAAATGGAGATTAAGCACTCAATCACCTTGTCCCCCTCCTACCTCACCTTGCTACTCTTCTGCTACAACCCAGTCCACATATTTTGCTCCTCTAATGACAACCTACTGACTATATCTCGGCCTCATCTATCTTGCTGCTCACCTTCTACCCACATCCTACCTCTGGCCTAGAATGCCCTTCCTTTTTTTTTAATTGCACAGAAAACTACACTTCCCACCTTTAAAGCCTATTGAAGGCACATATCTTCCACGAAGCCTTCTCTAAGTCCTCATTACCTCTTTTTCCTCTTCCCTTCTGGATCATCCAGCCCCAAAGGACTATGTACACAGGCGTTAAGTGGGCAAGGAATGTCTGTGTTGTACTCTCCCAAGCACTTAGTACGGTTCTCTGCATACAGTAAGTGCCCAATAAATACAATTGAACAAATCATTAATGTCCGTCTCCTTGCTCTACTCTGTAAGCTTGTCGTGGGCAGGGACTGTCTTGTACTCTTCAAAGTGCTTAGTACAGTGTACTGCAGACATTAAGTTCTCAAATACTGTTGATTAAGACTGTAAACCCCATATGGGAGTGGACTGTGTCACCTCTGATTAGCTTGTACGTTACCCTAGCACTTAGTACAGTGACTGGAATATAAGCACTTAAATACCATGGAGGAAAAAAATTGAACACTGCCTCCCTTTAGGTAAAGATAGAAATGAGAAATAGAGAATAGCCTAGCATTACAGTACAAGTGGATTTCATGTATATACCCTGAAAAAATAAGATAGAATTTGAGAAACCTGAATGTGTTAATGCACATCTTGAGCAATGGATGAATCTGATTCAAAACTGATAATGTTTTGCTAAAGTAAAATTAGATTCTATTTATTGCTTTTCCTACTGGGTATTATCCTGTTGCAGAAGAATGGATTAGTTTATCAGAGTTTTAAAAAAAAAAAGCCCCCCAGATCCAAACTATGCAGCCAATCTATATTCTCTTTAAGGGGTTTACAAATTAATATAACTCTTTCATTGTAAGGAAAACAGCTTTTAATTTTCAGGTTTATTTCTTTAGATATTTTGACTTGTTTTAGTACACAGCATATGGTTTACCCTCTGTAATTCAAGCCTGTGGGCAGGGAACATGTCTACTAACTCTGTATTATACGCTTCCAAGTGCTTAGTACAGTGCTTTGTACACAGTAAGTGCTCAAAAACCAATAGCTTCATTTAATTTCCAGTTTAACTAATGCATGATTTGAGAAGTAGCGTGGCTTAGTGGAAAGAGCACATGATTGGGAGTCAGGACTTGGGTTCTAATCCCAATTCTGCCACTCGTCAGCTGTGTGACTTTGGGTAAGTCACTTAACTTCTCTGTGCCCCAGTTACCTCATCTGGAAAATGGGGATGAAGACTGTGACATCCCACCCGCCCCCCGCGTGGGACAACCTGATTTACTTTGTATTCTCTCCCCACTCCCCAGTGCTTAGAACAGTGCTTGGAACATAGTAAGCACTTAACAAATACCATCATTATTATTTTTATTGTTAGAAAAATTACCTTAGAATTCAACGTTTTCCTTCGACTGTTGTTAGATGTTTCACATGCCATCTTGTGGTCACTTGTTGAAGAAACAGGGAGAAGTAGAATGAAAATGAAAGAAACAGGGAGAAACATGAAAAGACTTTGTAGTAATTAATTCAGTAGTATTGAGTGCTTACTATGTGCAGAGCACTGTGCTAAGTGCTTGGAATGTACAATTCGGCAACAGATAGAGACAATCCCTGCCCATTGACAGGTATGCAATCTTAGGAGCTGCAAAAGTTGTAGCAAGCTAGTTTCACCCCTCCCTTGTGCTTTTTCTTTCTGTAATGGTATTTAAGTGCTTACTATTTGTCAAACACAGTTCTAAGTGTGGGGGTAAATACACAGGAATTAGTTTGGACAGTCTCTGTCCCCCATGGGGCTCATGGCTAAGTAGAAGGGAGAAAAGGAAAATTGAGTTATAGAGAATTTAAGTGACTTACCCAAGGTCACTCAGCAAGCATTTGGTCCTATGACTTCCAGGTCTGTGTTCTATATGCTAGGTCACTCTGTGGAAAGAGCACTGGCTTGGGAGTCAGAGGATGTGAGTTCTAATCCTGCCTCTGCCACTTGTCTGCTGTGTGGCCTTAGACAAGTCACTTAACTTCTCTGTGCCTCAGTTACCTCATCTGGAAAATGGGGATTAAAAGCATTAGCTCCACATAAGACAACCTGATTGCCCTGTATCTACCCCAGCGCTTAGAATAGTGCTTAGCATATAGAAAGTGCTTAACAAACACCATAATTTTTTATTATTATTTAATTTATTTATGATTATTATCGTTATCTTCTCAAATGGAAGCAAGTACCTGCCTTCTTCAAAAGGAGACCGACCTCCCCCCCACATCCTGCCTCTGCCCTGGAAAGCCCTTCCTCCTTAAATCCAACAGACAATTACTCTTACCATCTTAAAGGCACACCTCAAAGAGGATTTCCATCAATTCTTTCGTGTTTGAGTGCTTGCTAGTGTGCAGAGAACTGTAGTAAGTATTTGGGAAAGTATAATACAAAAATAAACAGACACATTCCAGGTTCACAACAAACTCACAGTCTAGGGGCCAGGGGCCAGGAGAGACATTAACAGAGGGAAAAATACATTACAGATATGTACTTAAGTGCTGTGGGGCAGGATGGGAGAGGAAAAGAGCGAGCAAGTCAAGGTGATGCAGAAGGGTGTGGGAGAAAAGGAAAGAGGGAGCTTAGTTAGGGAAGATCTCCTGGAGGAGATGTGCCTTAAATAAGACTTTGAAGAGGGGCAAGAGTATCTGTTTGGATTTGAGGAGGGAGCGCATTCCAGATCAGAGGCAGGATGTGGGAGAGAGGTCTGAGGTGAGATAGGTGAGATCAAGATATATTGGGAAGGTTAGTGTTAGAGGAGTAAAGTGTGTGGGCTGGGTTGTAGGAGAATAGGGAGGTGAGGTAGGAGGGGACAAGGTGATGGAGAGCTTTACTTTCCTTAACTCCCACTCCCTTCTGTATGGCCCTGACTTGCTGTCTTTTTATTCATCTCCCTCCCAGCCCCACAACACTTATATCTGTAATTTATGTATTTATATTGGTGTCTGTCAACTGTAAGCTCACTGTGGGCAGGGAATTTATTGTACTCTCCCAAGTGCTTGGTACAGTGTTCTGCCCACAGTAAATGCTCAATAAATGACTGAATGAGACTCACCATGCAGGCAGCTGCAGTTTGTTCATTCATTCATTCAATCATATTTATTGAGGGCTTACTGTGTGCTTGGGAAAGTACCATACAACAATAAACACTGACATTCCCAATCCACAATGAGCTTACAGTCTAGAGAGGGGGAGACAGATATCGATACGAATAAAATTGCAGTATGCTCAGCCTTGTCACTAGGTTAGTGTTAACACCCCCTGGAGGAGAGGGAATGGTTGGGGGGGGGCAAAGGGAAGGATAGTGACCTCCATTTGGCTGAACTTGAGAGGGGGTTTCAGTGGGGGGTGGGGTGTTGAATGGTGATATGAGCTTGCACATGTGTAGGCCTCACTGTTGAGTATGTGGGGCCTCCCCTTAGCCCAAGACCCTTCCCTGGCATTCATCCTCATGGGCTCCTGCATTAATCCAGCTCTGCCGCTCACTCTCTAAGCCACTTTGGAGAGGAAAAGAGGCAAAAGCCCCCCGCACTCCCACCCCAGGACAGACCAGTCTCCCTACCTCCAGATTTTGCTGCCGTGACCTCCCCCAGGGATATAGCCTAGAAAGGCCATCTGCCAAAGGGGAGAGATGACTCAACAGTCAGGATAAATTTCATCATCCTTCACAATCAAGGTTCAGTCAAACTTCTCAAAATCGCACAAAAGGAAAAAGATATTCTGAGTTCATGGAAATGCTGAATTGCATATTTTTAAAATTGCAAGTCTGACATGTGTTAAATTGTCTCTGTCCTTCGTAGTCCTCCCCTATCTCTCTCATCTGTCCCTCTAGCTCTTTCTCCAGCCCATTCCCTCAGAAAGGAAGTTCAAGGTTGGTTAAGTTTGAAAACTCCAGTGAAGCCCCCACCCTAAAAAGAAATGTGTTTTTTCTACCTCTCCCTTGATTCTCCTTTCTGTTTTCCTCTATTACTTCTATCCTTTATTCATCTTTTCCTGCTTAATAATGTAATTCAGCCTGCACTATCACTAATTTCATATTAGTGGAATCATTGTTTTTTTCTTTTTTATTATTCTTTCTCTCTTGACCCAGAGATTTAGATTATGTATAAGGAAGAATTTCTTCACTGTGAAGGTTTGAAGTTGTGGAATTTCCTTTTTGGGAGGCAGGGTGAGAAGAAATACTACAATTTGGCTCATCAGGTCACCTCAGGAAGAGGAAGTTGAGGCAGACATTTCTGCTTTGGGGAGCCTCCAAACACCTTCCCCTGACCTGACAAAGCTGACTTTCCCCAGAATGCTGAAGAGGCAGGCAGAGACCAACATCATAGCTCATCTAGTACTTTAGAACTGGATACCGATTAGGGGAACTCTGTTGGGAACTGCCACGTGTCTGCTGTCTGATGAGAATCAGCGTGGCATAGTGGAAAAAGCCTGGGCTTGGGAGTCAGAGGTTGTGGATTCTAATCCTGGCTCTGCCACTTATCAGCTGTGTGACTTTGGGCAAGTCACTTAACTTCTCTGTGCCCCAATTACCTCATCTGTAAAATGGGGATTAAGACTGTGAGTCCCATGTCAGACAACCTGATTACCTTGTATCTACCCCAGCGTTTAGAACAGTGTTCAGCACATAGTAAGCGCTTAACAAATGCCATTATTATTTTCTGTGCCTCAATCCCCATTTTACAGATGAGGTAACTGAGATTGTGAGCCCCATGTGGAGGAGGGACTGTGTTAAATCAACTTGTATTTCTTTCTCTCTCTCTTCCCCCACCTCCCCAGCATTTAGTACAGTGCCTGGCACCTAGTAAGTGCTTAACAAACACCACAGATATTACTATTATTAGTGGTGAGTGTAGACCTAACCTTAGCATCGCTGGAGGGTTGAGAGTAGGTGCCCCTAGAGTGGGAGGGACATCTACAGTGATGGAAAAGGAGTGAGTCCTAACCCAGTTAATGGTACTTACTGAACGCTTACTATGTGCAGAGAGGGCTTTGCCCAGCGGTTAAGGACCACCACATTATCATCATCACTCACATGCATGAAGGATTCATGAAGGATTCATAATAATGATAATAGTGATATTTATTAAGCACTTACAACGTGACTGGCACTGCAATAAGTACTGGGGTGGGGGGGAAATACAAGCAAATCTGATTAGTTACAGTCCCTGTCCCACGTGGGGCTCATAGTCTTAATCCCGATTTTACAGCTGAGGTAACAGACACAGAGAAGTGAAATGTGCCCAAGGTCACACAGCAGATTAGAGAAGTGGCAGAACTGTGAGAACCCATGACCTCTGTCTCTCAAGCCCATGCTCTCTCTGCTACGCCATGCTGCTTACTATGTGCAGAAGGGGCTTTGCCCGGAGGTTTTTAAGGATAAATTTGGGGTTACTTTAGATGTGGTCCTACTTCATTATCTTCATCACTCACATACCTGAAGGCTTCTTATGTATAAAATGCTGAATAGCATTTCTTCCTTAGCTCTTCCTGAAAGCACCATTGAATTGTAATGCTGACATTATAACATTCTTCCACTTGAAGACAAGCATTCTATATACCTGTTCTACCTAGCCCTTAAACTGTGATCTCCATGTAGGACAGGGACTTTGTTGGACTTGATTATCTCATGTCTTCAGTGCTTAGTACAGTGTTCAACACATAGTAAGTGCTTAACAAGTGCAATAATAATAATTTTAAAAATCCCCCTAGCTGCACTATGCTTAAGAGAATATACTTATGCTCCCATTTTCCCCTACCTGTGATTTCTTTTACTTCCTACCACCCTGTTAGACTGTAAACTCCTTGTGGGCAGGGATTGTCTAACCTTTTTATTGTTTTGTAGTCTCCCAAGGATTTTTGTATGTTGCTCTGCTCACAGTAAGCACTCAAACAACACTGATTGTTAAGGCTGCAAAGTTTACATAGTCTTAAACTCCCTTTCCCATCCTTTTGAGGCATTCTGACTCACGTGAGAAGAGTGAAACCTACTTTAATTTGGCTTTAGTGTCATACTGAATAGACTGTGAAAGCTACTATTTTGTAAATTGTTTGCATAAGTACAAAAATATCAGAACACCTCTAGAATCCAACCTCTTCTCTCCATCCAAACTGCTACCACACTGATCCAAGCGCTTATCTGATGCCCCCTTGAGCACTGTTTCAGCCTCTTTGCTGACTTTGCTGCCTCCTGTCTCTTCCCCAATCCAGTCTATACTTTGCTTTGCTGCCTGGTTCATTTTTCTTAAAACAAAAACAAAAACAAAATGTTGTCCTCATCTCCCTGCTTCTCAAGAACCGCCAATGATGGCCCAGTCCTCTCCACATTAAAGAAATTTCTTACCACCAGCTTTAAGACAATCAGCTTGCCCCCCTCCTATCAGTCAGTGGTATTGGCATACTTGCTCTGTGCAGAACACTATAGTAAGCACTTGTAATTGTAAAATACAACAGAGTTGAACACATACTCCCTACAAGAGGAGCAGCTTTCAGTCTTGAGTCTACAGTCTCCTATCTTACCTCCCTGATCTTCCCTTACACCCAGCCCAACACACTTTGCTCTTCTAATGTCAACCTACTCTTTGTAGTTCAATTTCATCCATCTTGCTGCCAAACCTAACAAACTATTTCCCCCTGGCTTAAAGCACTGCCTCCTTGCCCCCTCCTATCTTACTTCTCTGATTTCCTACTATAATCCAGCCCACGCAGTTGGTTCATCTAATGTCAACCTACTCAGTGTACCTCGATCTCGTGTCTTACAACAGACCCCTAACTCATGTCCTATCTCTGGCCTGGAACTTCCTCTCCCTTCATATCTGAGGCAATCACTCCCCATCTTCAAAGCCTTATTGAAAGCACATCTCCTTCAAGAGATTTTTCCCAACTAAGCCCTTGATTCCTCTTTTCCCACTCCCTTTTGTGTTGCCTTTGCACTTGGATTTCCTCTCTTTATTCACCCCACCCTCAGACACAGTGTTCTTATGTACGTCTCTAATTATATTACCATCTGTCTCGGCTTCTAGACTGCAAACTCATGGACAGGAGATGCCTTTATCGTAGTACTCTCCCAAACACTTAATAATAATAATAATAATAATGTTGGTATTTGTAAAGCGCTTATTACGTGCCGAGCACTGTTCTAAGCGCTGGGGTAGACACAGGGGAATCAGGATGTCCCATGTGGAGCTCACAGTCTTAATCCCCATTTTACAGATGAGGTAACTGAGGCACAGAGAAGTTGTGACTTGCTCACAGTCACACAGCTGACTTAATAGAGTGCTCCTGCACACAGTAAGCACTCAGAAAATAGAACTGATTGGTTGTGTCCTGCCTCTAGCCTAGAACTTCTTCACCTTTTCTCCCCACCTACAAAGCCCTCCTAAAAACATCATCTGCTCTGAGACTTTCCCTGACTAAGGTTTCATATCTCCTTTTTTCCCTCTTTTTGTGTTTGTTTACCTATACCCTTAGATTTGGACCCTTACTACTCACTCCACCCTGAGGCCCGTGGCACCCATATACATACCCTTATTCTCTCCCACTTCCCACTCTCTGTAATTCATTTTAACATCCATTTCCCCCTTTAGATTGTAAGTTCCTCATGGGCATGTATTATCAACCAACTATATTGGACTCTCCCAAATGCTCAGTACTATGCTCTACACACAATAAATACCATGGATGAAATAAGTGGACAAGAAGCTAGTTAATTATTTAAACACCTCTAACTACTAAGGATCCTCTCAGGGTCACACCTGGAGAGTTTCCAGTACTGTACTACTCTCGACTATGGGAGGGAGAGTCCAGCAGGGTCATACCAATTCCGTTCCTAGCTTGGCCAGAGGCTAGCTAGTGGAAGGTAATCTGCTACAAGTCAAGACTCCCTTCTGCTGAGCAGCAGTGGCATGGTAGAAAGTTGAGGGTGGAGACTCAAGTTTACTGCGCAGAAGGAGGTGATGGTAAACCACTTCCGTATTTTTACCAAGAAAACTCTGATACACTATCAGAGCGATGGCAGATGAAGGTGGGATGTTCTGGGAGAGGTGTGTCCATGGTGGTGTTATGGGTCGGAAAAGACTCCTCGGCATAAGACAAGACAATTGCTAGGTATTGTATTCAGTATTCTGTAGAGTATGTGTAGCAAAACACATTCCCTGCCCTCAGGAGACTTCTAATTTCTTGTGAGACACAACAAAATAATTGACAGTAGAGAAAGAAGAGGGAAGCAGCCCAAAAACATCAAGACGAGACAAGCCGACCAAAGAAGTGAATGTGCAGCTCAATATATAAAAAGAACTAAAATGGACATTTGTACAGGTGCGCTAAGGATAGAATTAAAGTTTACAAGTGCTAAAGGTGGCTGGTGGCTCCATGTGATTGAGGGAGCGGCTTTCTCAAATTATATCGTCCGTTCCTTGGGCCTAGTATGGGTAGCAGATAAGTCTTGGGAAAGGCAATATTTTCAAGACTGTAAGCTTGTTCTGGGCAGGTAATGTGCCTCTTGTATTATACTTTCCCAAGCTCTTAGTACAATGCTTTGCACCATGTAAGTGCTCAATAAATAGGATTGATTCTCCTTTCACATGTGACATAATACTTCTGTCGTAACTTTTTTAAAAAAAGGAAAGTGAAACACCGACTGGAATGATATTTAATCTAGAACATTGTCAATTTATAATAGACATTTGCCATCCTAACTTTTTACTTTAAGGATCTAAGAGCTTAGATGTGCTGACATTCTCATCATCCATCTTTCAGAATTTTATCTCATTAAAGTAGCCCAATTTATCTTTGGAGTTATGAAAGTCCCAAATAGTGTGCTGAAGGAAGAGGCATCACTGGAAATACTAATTGACAATTTTTTTTTTCAATTTAAGTGTCATATGTCTTGTTCAGTTTTGAAAATCTGATGACTCACCACTTGAAAATTCCAGGTCTATCACAAAGAAAAAAGGTTGCATTAGTAGTTTCACATACATCAAAAGTTTTGCTAGAATCTATCCCCCAGGCCCTTTTACATAAGGGAAGAGTTGGGTTCCTACTAAGCAATTTTTTCTAAAGGGATTTTTTATGTACATAATTGAGTAAAAGTTTAAAAAAAAGTTCAGGATAACTTCACAGGGTACATGTAGTACAAGCAGGAAACTTTAAGGAATATTAAAAAATAAAGTGATTTAAAAATACTCTAATATGCTGTCTCTTTATAAACCTGAATGCTGAAGGACCAATGAAGTGCAATACTGTCTTTATGGGCCTGGTGAGCACATATATATGTAAGGGACTCTGTGTGACACATCCATGGATACAAACCCCCTTGCACGCCCCCTGCTCATCTGTGGCATTATCTTTGAAATAAAGGACAACTCTGTGTGTGTGTGTTTAAAAAAAAAAAAAGGTAAGATACATTGCTTTTGCTACTCCATGTGATTGTTAGTGGAAAGAGCAAGGAGCTGGGTTCTAATCCTAGCTCTGCCATTTCCTGGCTTTGACCCTGGGTAAGTCACTTAACTTCTCTGGACCTCAGTTCCCTCATCAGAAATATTGGGATTTTTATATTTGTTCGCCATCCTACTTATACTGTGAGACCTATGTGGGACTAGATTACCCTGTATTTAGTACAGCACTTGATACATAGTGTTTAACAAATATCATGATTAATATGATTATTTTCTGGCCATTTCTCAATAGCTGTTTTGTGGTTTCTCTAGAGCCCAAGCCAGCCTATGTTAGTGCTCTAGAACTTTCAGAAAGATTATGCTTCATCTGTCTAAGGCATCCAACCACAAAACTGATGGATTAATCAAGTGTTCACAAGGGAGGAAGTATCTATCTTTTGGTGCTTCTGGGGAAATTTAATTTAAATTTAAGTGTTTACTCTGTGGCAGGTACCCTAGTAAATATGAGATGATGATAATTATGGTATTTAAGTGCTTACTGCGTGCCAGGCACTGTACTAAGCACTGGGGTGGATACAAGCAAATCGAATTGGACACAGTGCATGTGGGGTGCATAGTCTCAATCCCAATTTTACAGATGAGGTCACTGAGGCACAGAAAACTGAAATGACTTGCCCAAGGTCACACAGCAGACAACTCAGAGACAATCCCTGTCCCACATGGGGCTTACAGTCTAATGGAAAGATTGAGTAAATCCCCATGTTAGATATGAAGTGACTGAGTCACAGAGAAGTTAAGTTCCTTTTTTTATGGTATTTATTAAAAACTTACTATGTGCGAGGCCCATACTAAGTGCTGGGGAGGTTACAAGCAAATTGGGTTGGACACAGTCCCTGTCTCCTGTGGGGCTCACAATTTCAATCCCCATTTTACAGACGAGGTAACTGAAGCACAGAGATGTGAAGTGACTTGCCCAAGGTCACAGCAGGTAAGTGGAGGAGCTGGGATTAAACCCACAACCTCTGACTCCCAAGCCTGTGCAATTTCCACCAAGTCACGCTGCTTCTCTATTACTTAAAATACAAGGCTGGGATTTCTTCTTGAAATAAGACGGTCCTTGTCCTCTCAGGACATACATCCCTAAAAAGCCAAGTTGCACTAGCACCTATCTCTGTCGTATTGTACTCCCCCCGACAAGCACTTAGCACTTATTTATATTATTGCCTGTCTCTCCATCTAGACTGTAAGCTTGTTGTGGAAAGGGAGCATATCTGCTATATTGTACTCTCCCAAGTGCTTAGTACCCAGTACAGACTGTGTTCAGTAAATATGATTGACTGACAGTCCAGTTTTATGCACTCAATAAGCACAGAGAAGCAGCGTGGCTCAGCGGAAAGAGCCCGGGCTTGGGAGTCAGAGGTCATGGGTTCGAATGGTGGCTCTGCTACTTGGCAGCTGTGTGACTGTGGGCAAGTCACTTCAGTTCTCTGTGTCTGTTACCTCATCTGGAAAATGGGGATGAAGACTGAGTCCCACGTGGGACAACCTGATTACCCTGTATCTATCCCAGTGCTTAGAACAGTGCTCTGCATATAGTAAGTGCTTAACAAATACCAATATTATTAAAATGCTCTAGGTTGATTGGACTGGCGCAGAGAGGTGCTCTGTAGGGGGTTGAGGGTGTGGGGGTGACCCAGCAAAAAATAATAACGAACAATTATGGTACTTGTTAATTGCTTATTATGGACCAAGCACTGTTCTAAGTGCTGGGTTAGATACAAATTAACAGGTCGGACACCGTCTCTTTCCCATTAGGGGCTCATATTCTTAATCCCATTTTACAGATGAGGGAACTGTAGTACAGTGAAGTGACTTGTTCAAGGTCACATAACAGAAATGTAGTGGAGCTGGGATTAAAACCCAGGTACTTCTGATTCCCAGGCCTGTACCCTATCCACTAATCCACGGTGCTTATCCAGAAATTTAGCTCTACTGACATAACGGGTGTTGCTTGCTGTTGGATAATGTAGAACTGGTTGCTCCTGGCCTGTCCCTTGAATTCTACCGTTGCTCTTGGATGGGCAACAAGGGGTGGAGTCATGGAGGGCCCTGATTAATAGGTTGGGTGGTCTTGCTCCATATTTGACCTTGTTCTTTCGTGGGCCCTGATGGTCATGAATGTTCCAGGCAATATTGAAATCTCCACTTCAGCTGCCTTGAACTGTCAGCAAGAATTTTAGACTGTGAAATTATAATTCTAAATCTTCCACCAAAGCAGGTTATCGACATCATGCAGCTGGGGATTTAAGCACAGTTTTATTGTATTGGACATTAGGATAGATTGGAAAAAGCAGATTCTCAAAGAGTGCAGTAATCCAGTAATCTACATTGATATTCTCAACAATGGTTTTCTTTTTTCATTAACAGGAAATCAATGGCTTATCTTTTTTCCCCACCCAACCTTAATGGCTTAGAATACAATAAGGAAAAACTTGGGGTTTCAGGGATCACAGCAAACCATCTCTCTGCAAACAGAAACCTGCACCATGGTGTTTCTGGTTGGCAGTGAATTTGGGGGAGGAGTGGAACATGGAAGTGGTATGACTTCCATTAAAACAAATAAATTAAATAAAACAACTTAATTCTCCTTGGGGGAAAAATCCCTGGGAATTAAAATTAAATAGGGGCACTAGGATCCATACTTTCTCCGACTCCCCTCTTCCTTGTCTTGGTTTACTGCCACCTCTTTCAGGATGGCAGAATAAAGTCCCGGCTGTGAGGGAGATGGTTGGTCAAAGATTCTACTGGTGAACTGGTTGTTTCAGTGGTGGCCCTCAAAACTAAGAGCCATTGAATTTTCAAATGTGTTTATTTTGAAATGCGTTTGAGGTTTGTGTGCTCAATTCATTCATTCATTCAATAGTATTTATTGAGAGCTTACTACGTGCAGAGCACTGTACTAAGCGCTTGGAATGTACAAATCAGCAACAGATAGTCCCTGCCCATTGATGAGCTTACAGTCTAATCGGGGGAGGCAGACAGACAAAAACAATAGCAGTAAATAGAATCAAGGGGATGTACATCTCATTAGCAAAATTAATAGGGTAATAAAAATATATATACAATTGAGTGGATGAGCACAGTGCTGAGGGGAGGGGAAGGAAGGGAGGAGGAGCAGAGGGAAAGGGGGGGAAGAGGGCTTAGCTGAGGGGAGGTGAAGGGGGGGTAGAGGGGCAGCAGAGGGAAAAGGGGAAGCTAAGTCTGGGAAGGCCTCTTGGAGGAGGTGAGCTCTAAGTAGGGCTTTGAAGAGGGGAAGCGAATTAGTTTGGCGGTGGTGAGGAGGGAGGGCGTTCCAGGACAGTGGGAGGACGTGGCCCAGGGCTCGACGGCGGGATAGGTGAGAACGGGGACAGTGAGGAGGTGGGCGGCAGAGCAGCGGAGCGCGCGGGGTGGGGAGTAGAAAGAGAGAAGGTAGGAGAGGTAGGAGGGGGCAAGGAAATGGAGAGCCTTGAAGCCTAGAGTGAGAAGTTTTTGTTTCGTGCGGAGGTTGATAAGCAACCACTGGAGGTTTTTAAGGAGGGGAGTGACACGTCCAGAGCGTTTCTGCAGGAAGATGAGCCGGACAGCAGAATGAAGAATAGACTGGAGCGGGGAGAGATAGGAGGAAGGGAGATCAGTGAGAAGGCTGATACAATAATCCAGCCGGGATATTATGAGAGCCCGTACCAGTAAGATAGCCATTTGGGTGGAGAGGAAAGGGCGGATCTTGGTGATATTATAAAGTTGAGACCGGCAGGTCTTGATGACGGATCGGCTGTGTGGGGTGAACGAGAGAGCCGAGGCAAAGATGACACCGAGGTTACGGGCCCGAGAGACGGGAAGGATAGTCATACCATCCACAGTGATAGGGAAGTCAGGAAGAGGACAGGGCTTGGGAGGGAAAATGAGGAGCTCGGTTTTGGTCATGTTGAGTTTTAGGTGGCGGGCAGACATCCAGGTAGAGACGTCTTGGAGGCAAGAGGAGATATGAGCCTGAAGGGAGAGGGAGAGGACAGGGGCAGAGATGTAGATCTGTGTGTCATCTGCACAGAGATGATAGCTGAAGCCGTGAGAGCGAATGAGTTCACCGAGGGAGTGAGTGTATATGGAGAACAGAAGAGGGCCAAGAACTGACCCTTGAGGAACCCCAACAGATAGAGGATGGGAGGGGGAGGAGGAGCCTGTGAAGGAGACTAAGAATGAGGGCCAGAGAGATAGGAGAACCAGAAGAGAACAGGTGAGATAAGGTGTGGAGTCAGTGATAACTTCTAAGGAGCCCCCCCAAATCAAGCAGTTTTTGCCAAATTGGACATTTGAATTATCTTTTAAAAGCTATTAACATCAGCATATTTAGAGAGAAGATAAGCGCTGGTTAAAGGTGAGTGAGGAAATGAGCAAAGCTAATAGAAATGTTCTCTGAGGAGTTAGAACTGGGGCCATTGAGCTACAAAGATGTAATGCCCTTTTCTGTTGTCTTAAACTATCACTGAGGTTGGAACAAGCAGTCCATTCCCTATGACTAATAATGAAATAAGATCACTTGATGCCCATGAAGTTACAGCCATTAAAATATGGAAACATATTACTTTCTTCCAGGTCTCTTAGATGGTTGTAGGAAGCTGAGTAATATGCTAGTTTGATAGTCTCAACAAGACAGCACAATTTCATATTCTCTTTGTTCAAAAAGCTACAATCACATTAACTTTAAATATTGGAATTGCTGGGAGCTACAGAAGGTTTTACAAGTAATGAGCAAGAGACGGCATATCTTGCTTTTAATGTTGGCCCCCAATGCTGCTTTTGGACCAATATAATACTGCTTGAAAATGCTTTTCCATTCCCTATAAAGAACCAAGAAAGAAATTCAATCAATTACTCAAGAATACCTTATCTCTTAAATTTTGGTTATTTATAATGGAGGCACATGTTCAGAATCTGAAAAATTAGTTCAGGCATAAAATTAGGCCATGGGCAAATTAATATTTTAACAAATTAAAAACAAGTCTCTACTAAATCCCTTTAGGCAACAAATTCCAACTGCTATGAGATGGTTTTTTCCTCTCATCTCAGCATGCACTTTTGTGAAAAAGTTTTGCAGACTTTAGTAGGAGAGTAAGATTTTTTTGGTACCAGTTTGGACAAGTGCTATAAATTGTAACACATCACTAATCAGCAATTACTATTTACAATTACTCCAAGTCATGACCCTCTTATTTATTGGTAATTAGGAGGGGGGGGATAAATCATTTGCATTTACTGAGCACTTACCTTGTACAGAGCACCATACTGATCACTTGGGAGGGTCCTCTATAATTGACTTGGAAGATACTTTTCCTGCCCAAAAGGAGCTTATAGTCTAGAGGGACAGAGGCATTAAAATAAAATACAGAGGTGTACATAAGTGCTGTGGGGCTGAGGAAGGGTGGTGAATGAAGTGTACAAATCCAAGTGTAGGAAGGGAAAGGGAATCGGGGAAATGAGGGCTTAGTCAAGGAAGACCTCTTAGAGAAGATGTGCTTATAATAAGACCTCTGAAGGAAGAGGCAATGATGGTCTAAGAGATTTTAAGTGGGAGGGAGTTCTAGGCCAGAAGGAGGATGTGGGCAAGGGGTCGGCAGTGAGTTAAACAAGATTGAAGTATGATTGATCCATCGTATTTATTGAGCACTTACTGCATGCAGAGTGCTGTACTATGTACTTGGGAGAGTACAATTTAACAATTGGTAGACACATTCCCTATGCACAATGAGCTTACAGTCTAGAGGGGGAGACAGACAATATAAATCATGGCTATGTACCTAAATTCTCTGGGCCTGAGGGAAGGGTAAATAAAGAACGCAAATCCAAGTACAAGGGTGATGCAGAGGAGAGTGGAGGAAGAGGAAATGAGGGCTTAGAGAAGGCCTCTTGGAGGAATTGGGCAGTCAGTAAGGCTTTTAAGGTGGGGAGAGTGATTGTCAGATATGAAGAGGAAGGCTGTTCCAGATCAGAGGTAAGACAAGGGCTAGAGGTTGGTGCCTAGATAGAATAGATCGAGGGACAGTGAGTAGGTTGTCATTAGAGTAGTGAAGTGAGAAAGCTGGGTTGTAATAGGAAACCAGGGTAGTAATGTAGAGGGCAAGATAATTGTTTTTAAAGTCAATCATTTGAGTGCTTACTGTGTACAGGGACTGTACTAAGCATTAGAGAGTAAAATATAAAACACATTCCCTGCCCACAATGAGCTTACAGTCTAGAGGGAGAGAGAGACATTAATATAAAGTACAGAAATGTACATAAGTGCCATGGGGCTGGGTGAGGGGGGATGAATCAAGAGAGCAAGTCATGGTGATGCAGAAGGTAGTTGAAATAAAGGACAAGGGGTTCAGTCAAGCAAGACCTCTTATAGGAGATGTGCCTTCAGTAAGGCTGTGAATGGGGGAAGAGTAATTTTCTGTTGGGGGTATGAAGAGAGAGGGCATGGCAGGCCAGGGGCAGGACATAAGTGAGAGGTAAGAAGTGAGATAAATGAGAATGAGGTACAGTGAGAAGGTTGGCATTTAGAAGGGCAGAATGTGTTGACTGGTTTGTAGTAGAAGAGTAATAAGGTGAGGGAGGAGGAAGATAGGTGATTGAATGAATGTTTTAAAGCCAATGGTGAGTTTCTTTTCTGATGCAGAGGTGAATGGGCAACCACTGGTGGTTCTTGAGGAGTGGGGAAATGTGATCTCATTGATATTTATAGAAAAATGATCATGGCAGCAAAGTATGGACTAGAATGGGGAGAGACGGGAGGCAGGGAGGTCAGTATAGTGCTGATACAAGTTGGTGGTAGGAGTGAAATGAGAGGGCTGGGTTGTACTATAAAATTGGTAACGTAAGACAGGAGGGGGCAAGTTGACTGCTTTTTAAAACTCATGACCAGGAGTTTCTGATTCTGTGGAGGTGGATGGGCAACAATTGGAGGTAACTGAAGATGGCAGGGTCATGACATCACTGTATTTTTAGAAAAATAATTTGGGAAGCAGAATGAAGTAGGGCCTGGAGTGGGGAAGACAGGCAGGGAGGTCAGCAAAGAGGCTGATGCAGTAAGAAAGAGGTGTATGTGGGGCGGGAGGGAGGATAAGTGCTTGGGTCAACTTCATAGCATTTTGGATATGGATTTTAGTGATGTTGTTAAGCTTGAATCAATAGGATTTGGTAACAGATGGAATATATGGGTTGAATGAGAGAAATAAGTCCAGGAAAATGCCCAAGATATAGACCCTTTGAGACAGGGAGGGGGGTTGGTGCTGTCTACAGTGGTGGGGTAATTCAAGGGGAGGATAGGATTTAGGTGGGAAGATGAGGAGTACTGCTTTGGAGATGTTTTAGCTTGCAGTGTCTACAAGACCTCCAAATAGAAGTTTGAGACTGCAAAGAAGGAAAGAGATCATGCCTGGAGATGTAGTTTGAGGAATCACCAGCACAGAGATGGTAGTTGAGGCCAAGGGAGCAAATGAGTTCTCCAAGGAAGAGGGTGTAATTTGGGAATAGAAGAGGACTAGAACTGAGCCTTACAGGACTCCCATAGGGTGTGAGATGCAGAGGAATGAACAAAAGAGATGGAGAATAAGTGCTCAGAGACATAGGAGGAGAACCAGGAGAGGACAGTGTCAGTGAAGCCAAGGTTGGATGATGTTTCCAGGAAGAGGTGATACACAGCATCTAGGCAGCTGAGAGAGGAGGATCAGGAATGAGTAGAAGCTGTTGGATTTGGCAAGAAGGAGAGGGCAGTTTCACGGAGTGGTGGGAGAGAAAGCCAGATGGGAGGGAGTCAAGGAGAAGAACTTGAGACAGTGGGTGAAATAGACATCTCACTCAAAGGAGCTTTGGAGAGAAGTGGTAGGAGGGAGATGGGGTGAAAACTGGAGCGAGTCGTGGGGTCAAGGGAGGGGTGGTTTTTTTTTTTTTTTTGAGGATGGGGAGACATGAGGTAGGAGACCTTTTTAGATTCTGCTGGGTAAGATGGTAGAGTTGAAGAAGGGGCAGGAGGAGGGAGGGACTGGAGAAGAGCAGGGGAGACTTTATGGAGATAATGCCTGTCTGTTTCCATTTTCTCAGTAAAGTATGTGGCCAGATCATGGTGGGGAAAGATAGGGGATCTGCTCTCATGAGGAAAGCACCAGTTTTGGTGGTAGAAGTTGGAACTAAATTAGGGGATGGGTACAGAGGTTGGGCAGGGGACAGAGGGACCATTCTGATTGTTTAGATGGGGAGTCTGACAACACCGAGAGGAACAGAGGAAAGCTGCAATCTGGTACCTCTGCTCATCTGCCACTGCTACCAATGACCCCATTTGCAGGGACCTACTGCTAGGTTAGCTTTTGACTTCAAAATCTTCAAAATGACCAGGCACATGATCTGAAGTCAGGTGCCCTGAAAGGTTCTCTTGTGGACACACCAAAACTTCCTCAGGTGCCTAACATTTCCTGAACCTTTTTTTTAATGGAATTTAACTTCTTAATATGTGCCAGGCATAGGTCTAAGTGCTGGGTTAGATAAAAGTTAATCAGGTTGAACACAGTGTCTGTCCCACATGGGGCTCTCAGGTTTAATTCCCATTTAACAGATGAGGTAACTGAGGCTCAGAGAAATGAAGTGATTTGCCTAAAGTCACACAGCAGACACAAGGCAGTCTGGATTAGAACTCAGGGCCTTCTGGCTCCAAGGTCTGTGCTTTTTTCCACTAGGCCATGCTTCTTCTCTAGTTTATGACATTGCTTCATAGTCTTTCATTTGGGATGTCTTTCATCCCACTTAGTTTTGCTTAAGTATTTATTATGATTGGGCACCAAGATAAATTCAAGGCAGTCAGATCAGATCCAGCCCGTACACACAGGGCTTATAATTTAAGATGTGTGGACAGTAGGTATTTTTCCAAATGAGGATACTGGAGTTCAGAGAGATGAAAGAGCAGGCCAGAGGCAGATGTGGGATAAATCCCATCTTTTCACTGTCATGCTGCCCATCATCCCCATTTTACAGTTGGGGAAGCTGGGAGGGCCTCTGATGAGACAAGAGGGTTACTGATGTTCTCAGACTGGAAAAGTAAACCTGCAGCAAACGTGAACTGCAAATGAATCCTTTACACTAGAGACCCAGGAGTAATCTCAAGCAAACAGGTTGTTTTTGCCCTCCCTTAGGAAAGTGAGCACCTAAGGGATTTGCCTAAAGAATTTTTCTGAGCTGAGAAGAGCCACAAAATGTCAGCAGCCCTGGCTCTCAAGATTATTAGGCCTTAGTCCTCCCTTTAAGTTTGAGAGAAGGCTACCAACAACCATTTTAATAATAATAATGATGATATTTAAGTGCTTACTATGTGTCAAGCACTCTTCTAAGCTCTGGAGTCGATAAAGGTCATAGGGTTGGACGCAGTCCCTGTCCCACATGGGGCTCACGTTCTTAATCCTCATTTTACAGATGAAGTAACTGAGGCCCAGAGAAGTTAAGTAATTTGCCCAAGGTCATACAGCAGACAAGTGGAGGAGCTGGGATTAGAACAACGCAGGTCCTTATGACTCCCAAACCCATGCTCTATCTATTAGTATGTACTGTTTCTGCTTACTGGCTCTTGCTCTTTCTTGCACTCTCCACTGAGTCCTGGGTGAGAGTCCTATTGTTTGTCAGTTGTGGCTGATCTGCAGGGGGCCTGGAGGATATCAGGTGGATGTGTGTATCCTCTCCTTCCCTGCTTGCCCACCTGATTCCTAACCTTCTCTTCTGGGGTTCTGGGGCACACTTTGAGTGTCTTGAGAGGGGAAGGTGCTTTCTTCCCCCTCTCTCTGGGTAAACACTTTATAAATGCTGAATATTAAAGAAGCCCCGTGGCCTAGTGGAAAGAGCACAGGCCCTGGAGTTGGCGGATCTGGGTTCTAATTCTGACCCTGCCACTTGTCTGCTCTATGACCTTGGAAAAAATCACTTAACCTCTCTGTGCCTCAGGTACCTCATCTCTAAAATGGGGATTAGGATTGTGAATCCCATGGGGGATAAGGCCTGTGCCCAACCTGATCATTTTCTGTCTACCCCTATATCTTCAGTGCCTGGCATTTACTAATTGTTTGACATTGACCATAAAAAATACATTTTCCCACTGAGGTGGAATAGCAGGATAATTGTTTCTTGCCTCCTACAGGCTTCAATCAGCCATGGTTTAGTGGAAAGAGCATAGGTCTATGACGCAGGGGATCTGGGCTCTAATCATGACTTTGCAAGTGTGATTTTGGGCAAGTCACTTCTCTGTGCCTTTGTTTCCTCATCTTTAAAATGAGGATTAATACCTATTCTTCCTCTCCTCTAGCCTGCAAGCAATATTTGGATAGGAACTACATCTGACCTGATTATTTTGTATCCATACCAGCTTGGCACATGGTAGACAAATACTACAAATTATTATTCTTGGCTTACCACCTGAGCTGCAATAGGGTTACCATCCATTTGTAAATTCATGCCCATCACCACTGCCTCCATCCCGAAGCGCTGGATAAGTGGCCCACCCAAATCCATTCCTTATACAGCATTTAGGGCTAAGAAAATATTTTTATAGACTTTAAGGCTTTGAGCAACTTTAGCTACTTTCTGTGGATTACAAGAGGCTACAGCCTTTTGGCAGAGGTGCAGTGGTGGGGATAGCTGCAATGACATCTGGATCAGGTACAGCTCTGGTGCCAAGCTCAGTGTCATGAATTGACAGACAGTTGCCAATGGTGACTGCAGAATGAGCCTGCAGGTAAATTCAGTAGAAGGGGCAACTCCCTGCTGGCACCAGCTGCTCACGTTCTTCAAATTCCAGACCCTATTCAGAATTCATCAGTGGGTAAAGGACTTCTATCATTACTTACCTTGTGCCTATGTGCTAGGTGTTTTGCAAATCAAGTCATAAAGACTTTTTCCCAAGGCACATGTTCACTGGTATCATCATAATCAGCAGCTGCAGCAGCAAATGTTGAAATTTCCATTGTGAGTATGTGGCACTGAAATAAGCAAGTGGCTACCGAGGTTGAGCAAAGAAAAGCTGTGTATCCTACCCTCTTGAAAATTACCTTTTGAGATTGACCCACTGACCAAGACAATCTACAGAAAATAAGCTGGTTTTTTTTTTTGTGTGTGTGTGTGTGTGAAATGCAAAAGCCAGGGTCACACAACACAACATTAATATTAACGTATGTGTTTTTCAGTAATGGAGCCTTTTCCAGTATAAGCCAGGCTGCTCCCCCTTTCCCTCCCTCCCCCCAAACCACATGCGCACTTTCAAATCTTCCTGGAATAATCAATCACTGGTATTTACCGAGCACTTAATGTGTACAGGGCACTAGACTAAGTGCTTGGGAGAAATGTTCTTTAGACTGTAAACTTGTTGTGGGCAGGGAATGTGTCTGTTTATTGTTATTATTGTACTCACCCAAATGCTCTGCACCCAGTAAGTGCTCTAAGTACGACTGAATGAATAAATGTATCCTGTGCACCAGGACCTTACGGTCTAGAACATACACATACACTTCCCATCCTCGACTTCCCTGAGCTGGAGACTCTTTAATCCTGGACTACAGCCTCTACTGGAAGCAAAGACAGGAGGATGGGCTGTTGAAGTGGCTTTTGTGGTTCCTCCAGTGCAAGAGAGGTGGGCCTGGGTTTGCAGCCCCTCCTGCTCCATCTTTAAAGCAGCCCTGTATGTACTACTATTTCCTTGCCCTTTAAATGGGCCCTATCACATGTATGAGATGCATCATTCCTTCCAGTACTAGCTGATGGCTGAAATTAGAAATACTCCTACAGGGTCTGGGCTTCAAAGACAATTTTAAGCATCAGTATTGGGTGCCCCGAAGCAACGCTGTCTTAAATGGCCTCCTATGGGTCTGAGAGAGTTGATTCAGTCCTAAAATTGCCTCTCATTCCCAGGACCTTTTCTCAGGGAGAGTAAAATGGACTCTGTACATGACAAATTTGAAATAGTTTCTGCAGTATTGATGACCTTTTCAAAATGGGAAGTGGGTATATTTTAATTAAATATGTCTTATGGAGAGATTTGGTCCTTATCCATAATCACTCTTACTTTCCCCTAGAAAGTCCAGAGATCAGACAGAAAGACAATTAACTCAGTCATCCACTGGATGCCACTGTTGTTACACGTGGGTAGAGAGGAAAAAAAAATTCTCAACTAGGAGATGGCATGCAAGGGAAGTAGAATGTGACATTCTCAATTTTATGCAGCATCACTTTTATTCACAGTAGCAGCTTAAATAAAATTGTCCCATTTAAGACAGTTTGTCTTTAATTCTGATTACTGTCCAAAGTTTTTTGGTCAGCCAGTCTGTAGTTTGGACATTATTGCTGTGTGTCCCCTGTGCCCCGCCCCTCAACCTGTCAGTTGTTATCCATTATCTTCCCAGAAACCTAGTGTGCAAAACAAAAACAGCCCTTTTTTAAATTTTGTTTGGGCTCTATAGTGCATTTACTGAGCCATTCTAGGAAAACTTCCTTCTCTTTCTCTCAGCCTCCAATATTCCTCCCAAAACTGTTTGCTGAGGGGCACCTAGAAATTGATTTCCAATTTTGGCAACTTCATAAATTTGCTGTTTTTTCAAAAAATTCTCCACTGGAGATTGGTCTGAAATAGAGGGGGTTAGCATCCTGAGAGATGACAAGGTAATCCCATGAGCATGACTAGAATTAATGTGCTAGAAACAGCAAGGGTAAATGGAAAGAGCACAGATATGGAAGTCCGGGGGCTTGCATTCTCATCCCAGCTCTACTACATTTCTTCTAGGTGACTTTAGACAAGTAATTTATTGGTGCCTCAGTTTCCTCATCTGTAAAATGGGGATGAAATAACTCTTCTCCCTCTCTGAAACTGAGAGGCTTAAGTGGGACAGGGATTATATGTTATACTCACCCCTGTGCTAAGGGCAGTGCTTAATACTTATGTGTAAGGATGTATATATGATCACACTCCCCAGACATCATGTGTGGGTGTGTGAAGTGAGAGAGTAAAAATATAGAGATTTGCAGTCAATGGTCCTAAAGACATGGAGCAATTAGATTTATTGCAGCAATTGGCTCAGAAGCAGTAAATGCTTTTTTTTGTACTTACAAAAACATTAATTTACACTTTATGATTTGCAAATCGAGTTTCCCTTCAGTGTACTGATACCTGGTCTACCAGCCTCCTCCACCTTTGCAATGCATGACAAATCATAATTTAATGGTGAGTTCTGATTTTACAGGACCTGTAGGCCTCTCAGAAAAGTTGAAATTTCCCCAGTAGTCGGCTTTACAAGTCTAATGTCCTGTCAAAAGGATGATGACTAGAATCAGTCAATTCAGAAGTATACTTGGAAATAGAAAACTGACAGTGTAAATGCATATTCCCAGTTATTGAACTCACTTAAAATCAATGCACTACAGATTATGTATTCAGAAAGAACTTAATTACAGTCTGTAGTTGAATAGTTTAGAAATACAAAATAATTTTTGGTGTTCAATTCCTATTCGTTCTTCAACCCATTTTTCCATTTTTAAATTATCTGGCCCTACCGCATTAACAAAGCAGTGAGAATTTTAATCTCTGTAATTTTTAAATTATATTTATTCATTCAATAGTATTTATTGAGTGCTTACTATGTGCAGACCACTGTACCAAGCGCTTGGAATGAACAAGTCGGCAACAGATAGAGACAGTCCGTGCCGTTTGACGGGCTTACAGTAAGTGTTTACTCTGTGCCAGGCACTGTACTAAGTGCTTGGGTAGATGCAAGCTAATCAGTTTGGACACAACTCATGTCCCATGCTTAGTTTTAACCCCTGTTTTTTAGATGAAGTAAACTGAGGTTCAGAGAAGCTGAATGACTTGCCAAAGTCACATTGCAGATGGTTTAAGAAATTAGCCAGTTAATAAACATGCAGAGGTGAGTCCAAAGCATTGCTTCTCTCAGCTGTCCTACACGCATAACATGACACTTGTCCCAACCAGTGGGAAATCACCTCGACATTCAGAGACATGAGAAATGGAAAAGCACCTGGACCCAATGGGCTTACCCTCTGTGAACTATAAGTAACAAGGAAAGGCTGTGCTAAACGCTTACACAAAGCCTTTCTCAATGTATGGAAGAAGATACCACAGGATGTCCAATACACACTCATTATCAATATCTTTAGGAAGAAAGCCACTGGGGGCGGGGATTGTATCTTTATTGCTGAACTGTACTTTCCAAGTTCTTAGTACAGTGCTGTGCACACAGCAAGTGCTTAATAAATATGATTGACTGAATTGAATGAATGAAATGAGTTTGCCTCTCTCTCTCCTGTTGTTATACTTACCTTATTATTGTCTTCAAAAATTTCTCTGGGGCTGTTTGCATTTTTTTGTTGTTTTTTGTATGACTCCGACCAAGCACCAAGTTCATTGTTTTGTATATACTAGGTTTCCAGGAAATACTTTTGTTATTAACACTATTAGCCTGTTTGCAATACAATTTTTGAAAAAAAAATCCATCTCAATGAAGTTACCTATTTTTGCTGTACCATTCTATACCACTGTGCCTTATTCAGTGTTGATATAATTCAATCTTTAATGTGAGCCTTGTTATTTGTATTTTAAAACCAATCAAACAGAATAGCTCACTAACCAGATACTATGCATGTAATTTACCTTAAGGCACTGCTAATTTTCTTTTGAAGACAATAGGCTGTTTCCATTTAAAGTCTGATGGGCACTGTGGGATGGATTTTCACACTACACTAAAACTGTTTTATCTTTCTAAAAAGAGTTGTTAGAAGTCAAGGATTATTGTAGTGGATTCCTCTGAGTTTGGTCCACTTTTCGTATCACTCTGCCTGCTTTTCACCAGAAGCTCATTTAAAAACTTTTTTTTGGTCTCTGAAGTCTACTTCTCTAAGTCTGCTTCTCTCTAACGGCTACTGTCATTTCTTTCCTCTGGCAGCTGTTTGGCTCTGCTTCAGTGCTCCTTTCATCTGTTAGCCCTTCTGCCTCTTCTCAAATCGTCCCCAGTCTCAAGTAGTGCCACTTAAAATCCAACCAAATGGTAGGGCAGGGCAACTGTTGGGAGACCAGAGCATCAGAGAAGCAGCGTGGCTCAGTGGAAAGAGCACGGGCTTGGGAGTCATGGGTCATGAGTTCAAATCTCGGATCTGCCACTTGTCAGCTGTGTGACTGTGGGCAAGTCACCTGACTTCTCTGGGCCTCAGTGACCTCATCTGTAAAATGGGGATTAACTGTGAGCCTCACATGGGACAACCTGATGACCCTGTATCTACCCCAGCACTTAGAACAGTTCTGGGCACATAGTAAGCGCTTAACAAATACCAACATTATTATTATCAGGAATTCAGACATTCCCTGGGTGACTGACCAGTCTCATGTTTGGGATACACTGGTAGATTGTCCCAGGCAAGATCCAGGCTGCTTAAGTCCCAATTTTTTCCCCCCTTTCCAGTAGATTAATTAATTGAATCAAATGAAGTGATTTTGCTGATAGAATGGTTAAGTGTGTGTGAGGAGCTGGGTAAGGCTGAGGAAGGGATTTTTTTTTTTATCTAATTGCTCCAGCCTTTAATAATGCCCTGGGTCAGAATAATCTGACAAAGCCTTTCAAATGCTTTAGCATTTTCTCCCTCTTATTAAGAGTGTGAGCCCCATGAGGAACAGGGACTATGCCCAATCTGATTATCTTGTATTTATCCCAATGCTTAATACAGCACTTGGAACAGCCTTAACAAATACCATAATTCCTGCTATTTTCTATGGCATCTTTAAAAGCTCATACCTCCCATCAGTTAAACTTTTATAAGTGTTTCTGTGGCTGAATTTAAATCCATTGGGATTTGCATTCCTTTAGACTTTTAAAGCTTCAACAATCTCATTTCGTCTCTTGTCTCTCGTGACTACTTGGAACAGTTGTACTTGATTTGATGGGATTTCTCCTAGGATCTCTTTGTAGAATTAAAATCTCCTTGCAGGATTCTTTCTTCCCATCTGCAGTGATATTTTCCTTAATCAGTATGGCCCTTGGCGATTTTTCTACTTCCTGGAATTTATATGCCAACATAGAGTAAGGATTTTCATAGTTTCATGGAATATCTTATGCTATTTCATTCTGAGATGCTCAAATCTCTCTTGCCTCTGGAGGCTATTCATGCATGTTTCAATGCAGCACTGTTTAATTTTCTCTGTTGCAGAAAAGTGTGGTCCCCAGGTTTCCCAAGTATTTTTCTATCAATATCACTTATCAAGCATATGTATTTATGCATTCAATCATATCTATTGAGTCCTTACTGTGTGCAGAGCACTTTACTAAGCTTTTGGGAGGTACAAAATAATAAGCAGACACATTCCCTGCCCACAATGAGCTTACAGTCTAGAGAAGGAGATAGATATTAATATAAATTGAGTGTTTACTATGCTCAGAGCACTGTACTAAGTGCTTGGGAGAGTACGAAATAACAATTAACAGACATATTCCCTGCCCACAATGAGCTTACAGTCTAGAGAGGGAGACAGTTGTTAAATTATTGAATGCTTACCATATACTAAGCACTTGGGAAAGCACAATATAACAAAGCTGGTAGACATGTTCCCTGCCCACTTACTCTCAACCTCAAGTGGCAAGAAACAATCAAATAATGAAGTCCTGGAACAAAGTCAGATGCCTAGCAGCAAAGCTATACTCAATTCAACAGATTCATTGAGACACACATTTAAGGAGAGCAGATGCAGTAAAGACATCCAAGTTGTTGCTGGGTGGTGAGGTAGAAACAGAAAACAGGAGGGCTAGGGGAAACAATTTCAGCTTGTAGTAATGCAAAGCCTTGGACAATATGACACATGGCTGAAAACTGGGAGACACCTGGAGCAGAGAGGCTTGTCTACCACCTGCAGTTAAAGAAGGAGTAACTTGTTTGAAGCAGAAGCTCCAAGAAGACTGTCAACCAGAAAGGCAAAGGCAGAAACAGTGCCAGTAATTTCAACAATCAGCACTACAGTCAATCTTTGGGTTGGCAAGGTGTGACAGGGGCTGTGAATCTACTATTTGCCTTTACCACCAAATACATACCCGAAAGTGAAAATGATCATCAGTGGTCTTCTCTTCCAATGCAAGGGGCAACTATAAATAGAGATGTCAGTTAATTGTATTTGAGTTCTTAGCTTACTGTGTGTGGAGCACTGTACTAAGTGCTTGGGAGAGTACAACAGTAAACAGGCATATTCTCTGCCCACAATGAGCTTACAGTCTAGAGGGGGCATGGAGCAAATTTATTATTTCAATTTGTAAAATGATTCCAATTTTTTAAAATAAAAAAAAAAAACATTAGGCTAATAATGTTAACTCCTGACCATTGGCTTTAAAGTACTCAATCACCTTGCCCCCTCCTACCTTACCTTGCTACTCTCCTACTATAACCCAGCCCACACACTTTGCTCCTCTAATGCCAATATTTTCACTGTGCCTCCATCTCGACTATCTTGCCACCAATCTCTTGTCAACACCCTTCCTCTTGTCTGGAATGACCTCCCTTCTCAAATTGAAAAGACATTTACTCTCTACACCTTTAAAGCCTTAATGAATAGAAATCTCCTTCAAAAGGCCTTTCCTGACGAAACCCCTTTTCTCTTCTCCCACTCACTTCTGTGTTGCCCTGACTTGCTCCCTTTTCCTATTTCCCTCCCAGTCCCACAGCAATTATTTACACATCTGTAATTTTATTTATTTATATTTGTGTCTCCCCCCCTCCCCCCCCCCCCCCACTGTAAGCTCCTTATGGGTAGGGAATGTGTGTGTTTATTGTTGTATTGTATTCTCCCAAACACTTAATACAGTGCTCTGCAGACAGTAAGAGCTCAATAAATACATTCAAATGAATCAATTCACAGGATTTTTAATCTATTATCTCACTGTATTATGAAGTCAGATAACAAAATGGAAAACTTTTATGATGAATAGACCTATGAATCATTGATCAAGCTCATTCCCTTACATCCTTATAATAAAGGAAAAAATGGGAGGAAGTATAGTTTTCTCCTTGCTTGGGTGCTCATTTACATTGGAACACTTTGGAAGACTGGAAGAATAGCTGAACAGAGAGTGGATAGAGCACAAGCCAGGGATTCAGAAAGACATGGGTTCTAATCCTGGCTCCACCACTTAGGTCACAATGTCCAAGGTCACATAACAGACACTTCACTTCTCTGTGCCTCAGTTACCTAATCTGTTAAATGGAGATTGAGACTGTGAGCTCCATATGGGAGAGACACCATGTCCAACCTGATAAACTTGTATTTACCCTTGCTCTTAGTGCCTGGCACATAGTAAGTGCTTAAAGTGCCACTGTTATTATTTTTAGTACCATTTGATGATGATCCCTCTTTAAGGTCTGGGCAGCTCAGGGAATGAATGCTGACCAAAATGTGTCAATTGTGAAAGAGCACCCAGCCTTTTTTGGCCTCCATTGAAGGGCAGGGATATTTCTTTTCCCATCACTGGTCTGGTGGTAGTATATTTTTTCAAGCCCTTATTATTCACAACCATAAATTCAGAGTATTAGCAAGAGCAGGATTAATAGGAGTAAATAGGGTAACATGATCAGATCCTTCTGGAGCATTGCACTGTACTAGGTACTTGGGGAAGGACCTTCATAAGCATTACAATTGGTTGCATTGGTGTCTGTGCAGTGTTAAAGAATGAGAATGAAGTTTCCTTTAACAGGGCTGGAGCAGGGCTGCTTAGTGTCCTCATTTAAGCAGGGCAGGGGAGAGTGTGACATGACACAGAGGTGGAGACTGACTACATTCAATAAAGCAGTGGTATTTCTTGAATGCTTATTGTGCAGAGCACTGTACTACTTGGGAGTGTACAATACAGCTGAGTTGGTAGGCATATGCCCTGCCCATAAAGAACTTACATTCTAGAGGGAATCAAATTCCATTTGATTCCAAGTCAATGGTCCTCTGTTTACAATTCTGACTTGAAACATGGTAAATGACTTAGGAGTTCTTTATTTCACTTTCCATGGAGAAGACCTCACATCCATAATACTGGTGAGGAGTCCTAGAGATAAATATATAAATAACTATATAAAAACTTTTACACACATTCACACCAAAGACACTATTTGGGGTAAAAAAGGGCTCAGTGTGGAAACCAGAGACAAACACAAATCTCTGACCAGCAAAATCCCTTTTGATAAATGTTGCAGATGCTGGGAATAGGAGATCAGAACAGAGTGAAAGGCAGTCCAGTAATCAAAAATTAGAGGAACCTTCTTTCTGTGAGTTTTAGAGGTCAAGCTGGTGGCACTGTCAGGTACTCCTATTTTGTTTGTGAATGTTTTTCACTGATGTGCATTTCATGTAAACAGGTTATGAATAAGCTTTC
Organism: Ornithorhynchus anatinus; assembly: GCF_004115215.2. Lineage (NCBI taxonomy): Eukaryota > Metazoa > Chordata > Mammalia > Monotremata > Ornithorhynchidae > Ornithorhynchus > Ornithorhynchus anatinus. The sequence goes on along the minus strand of NC_041731.1, from coordinate 53,763,138 downwards.
TTTTCCACTCCACCATGAGAAAGCTAAGTCATTATTTCTTTGGGCTCTGATTTGTTTGCAGAAGTTTCCCCCCTAGGAATTCCTTACCTCTTGTTCAGAGGGGCCAGGGGAGAGAACTCTCATGGCTAAAGAACGATACAAATCACTATTGTGGAGTTTCTGACTTTTAAAGAAACACCATCTTCCAGGTTGGAGGTGGATTGGGAATTGCCCTTTGCCAAGGAAATGTCAAGGGGATGATGGAGATTGAGTTTTGGTCCCAGGAAAACAAGGTTAGCTCTCAATTTTTAAGAGAGGGTGAGTGTTTGGCACTGGGAGTCTGGATAGGATGTGGTCAGAATCATGGGCTGTTGAACTGGGGTTGGTTTCTGGGATCTTGAAGTCCAAGGGATTCAGGTTGGGAGGCGGTTAATGGAGGATCCAAGTCACTGGGGGAATAACAGAGAGCTTCTGGTATCTAGGAAAGTCTGAGACAAGTTGTTCTAGGGGATGCAATCCAATCTCCTCTTTCTTATACATGATGTATTTAAATGCTTACAATGTGCCAAGCACTGTACTATGTGCTGGGGTAGATTCAAGATAATCCGGTCAGAGACAGTCATTGTCCCTAAGTATGAGGGAGAACAGGTATTTATCTCCATTTTGCAGAAGAGGCAATTGAGGCACCCTGTAGTTGTGACTTCATTCAAGGTCACACAGCTTGCAAATGAAGCTGGGTTTAGAATTTTGGTGCTCTGACTCCCAGACTTGTGCTTCTTTTACTAGGTCATGCTGTTTCTCAACCTATATGTAACAATTGGTCCAGCCAGAACTCTTGCCTTCTTGATTAAGAGTTTCATCCTAACCAATTTCATGGTAGAAAATGGGACTCGCTGTGAGAAAATTGTATCCTAAAGCTACCCTGATGGTTATGTGGCTAAATCTGCTATGTGCTATACTCGGGCCCACATAAGATGCATTCATCTTTCTGAATTCCTTGGCTTTAGAAAGGTTTTATTCAGGTGCCAACAGGCTGTGATTGAAATGTTTAGTGATTTGATAATTTCATTTGATTCTGCTTTTTTCCCCAAAGAGAAGGTTTTGATTTTGTGTTAAACTATTATGTTTGGCAGTGATCTATGTATAAGGCAAGCTGGTCAAATCAGTTTGCCTAAATCTGACCAAGTCTTTATCGTAAAATGGATTATATTTTTCCCATGGCTTATGATCCAGATAATTCAGATTAATAGGCTCTGATGGAGCTGGCTTTCTGGTTAGAAGTACACCACTTAATGCATCCTTCCAGGGAAGAGGGATAAACAGCACAGGGTTAGCCTCAAAGCAACTTGATTTTTCTAACAATCATGCCCACCGTATTCTCCACCTGTCTAGAAGATGATCCACAGTTAATTTACTGCCATAATGCTCATGTAAGCAATTTTTTATGAATTGAACTCTCCTGGTGATACTGTATTACAGCCTCTGCAGTAGCATATTTTATGTGTCTTTAAAATTGTTTGAAATAATAACACTTTATAATGCTACTATTGTGGAACAACTCATCTTAGAAGCAAATTTGGGGGTAAAATTGCCACTTTTTCTTTACCATGTCTTCTCAATCAACCTCAGAACTTTGAGAGTGGCCCAGTTCTGTTGCACTAATCATTACTATCTTTATCAAACACTCAACATGCTTCTCTAATTTCTAAAATCAAATATTTACTGAGCACTTAGTGTGGGCAGACCATTGTACTAAGTGCTTGGGAGAGTACACTGTATCAGAGTTGGTAGACACATCCCCTACCCACAACGAGCATAGAGTCTAGAGGGGGAGACAGGCATTAATCTAAATGAACTACAGATATGTTCATAAGTGTTGTGGGGCTGAGGGAGGAGTGAATAAGTGCAAGGACAATGCAGAAAGGAGTGGGAGAAGACGAAATGAGGGCTTAGTTAAGACCTTTAAGGCCTTTCAGAGGAGCTGTGCCTTCAACAATGTAGTAGGAAATCAGGGAGTTAAGGTAGGGGAAAGAGGGGAGAAAGGTGATTGAGGTATTGGTGAGGAGTTTTTGTTTGGGCAGGGGGCGGGTGGATGGGCAACTGCTGGAGGTTCTTGAGTGGGGGAAATATGGCTTGAACATTTTTGTAGAAAAATGATCCAGGCAAGAGTGAAGTGTGGAGTGGGGTGAGGCAGGAGGCCGGGAGTCAGCACGGAGGCTGATAATGCAGTATTTAAAGCAGGATAAGATAAGCACTTGGAATTAACATGGCATCTATTTGGATGGAGAGGAAAGAGCAGATCTTAATTTCTTCTTTGCTGTCTGTGTCTTTCATTTTCTTGCCATCATCATCAGATACTCTGGAAAGTCAGTACCGTTTCCATCTGCATCTGTTGGGTTGTACCCAAGGGACCTCATTACAAGCCCCAATTCCTTTGTTGTCATAGTGCCTTTGCCATCTTTGTCAAATAGGAAGAAATGCCTGGGACATAGTAAGTGTTTAACAAATACCATGAAATCTGGAAATTGGAAAGATTTAATATGGTCTGGATCTATTAAACCAAAGGGGTAGCTTTGCTGCAAGATGACCAGGATGACCAGGAGAATTTATATACATACATATTTATATATATAATAAATTCATTCAGCCATGTTTGGGAAACAGTATTTGCCTAGTGGAAAAGGCACAGGCTTAGGAGGTAGAGGACCTGGGACCTAATCCCAACACCAAGGGTTGCCTACTGTTTGACCTTAGGCAAGCCACTTGATTTCTCTATGCCTCAGTTCCCTCATCTGTAAAAAGAAGTACCTGGTCTCCCTTACTCTTAAACTGCAAGCCCCATGTGGGACAAAGACTGCCTGATTACAGTGCTTGGCACAAAGTAAACTTAAATATTATTATAATATTGTTGCTATTAGTATTTTACACCATCCTCTTAGCTATGCTGAGTAACCAACAGTTTCTTGCCAAGAACTGGGGAGACTGGCTATATGAACTGAAGGATATTTTAAGCCTGCATTTCTGGGCAATAGGTCCAATTTTAAAACTGTAACAGTGTGAAGACATATTAGAAGCCACTTAACCACTTTCCCCCCCTAAAGCGAATGCTTTTCACTGGGCTGTTTTCTGCTTCTATTTTTTCCAACAATTGGTCTGAGTTCCCCATCATCTGGAAATCACTCTCCAGAAATAAGGTATGACCTTTCAGTACTCCAGGGAACTATTTAATACCTGTAGTGGTCCCATGGTGGCTTGAAAGGGTCATTGTATTTTTCTAGATACATATTTAGCTCTACCCCAGTTAGTGCTCTAAATTGTTTCCGTGGAAATTGACTACTAAGTAAAACAACCTGAAATGAAGAATAGTTTTGTGTAAGTTTATATAAGTTTCCAGTAAGAAGGAATGGTTCCATAACCAAACCTAAGAATGTTTCCATAAGTTTCCCATAAGAAAAAATATAGAATGTATAAATGTTTCCTGTGACCTAAACAATTTTACATTACAAAACAGTAATAAAAACACAATAAATGTAGTTAAATCTTAATTTTAAAGGTGTTATCTACTCAAACTAGAAATGTGCCATTATCTAATGCTAATATGAACGGGTTTTAATAACCCAATTCACATGATCATTTCAAAGAGTTCAATCAATCAGTGGTATTTGAATTATTACTCTGTGCAGAGCAGTTTACTAAGTTGTTGGGAGAGTATAATGGAGTTGGTAGTTATGTTTCCTGACCACAGTGAGCTTACAGTCTAGAGGATGAGGGCCAAAATGAATTTGTGCAGCGTGAGAGCGCTCTGAGAAATACTGGAACTAAAGTTCAACAGCACTATCACAAAAGAGCAATAGCAGAAGAGTTTCCTAAGAGGGAATCTCTATGTATTGCTTTCCAACTCTTTTTTTTCCCTCTCCTTATGGTATTTGTTAAGCCCTTACTATGTGCCGGACATGGTGCGAAGCACTGGGGTAGATACAAGGAAATCAGGTTGGACACAGACCCGATCCCACAGGAAGCTCAAAATCTTACTCCCCATTTTAGAGATGAGATAACTGAGGCCCAGAGAAGTGAAATGACTTGTTTAAGGACACACTGCAGACAAGTGGTGGAGCTGAGATTAGAGCTGAGGTCCTTTGGACACCTGGCCTGTGAACTGTCCATTTGGCCCCACTGTTTCCCTAAATAAATTGTTCAGTATAATACAGGGAGGTGCAACCCACCAGTACACTCACTAAATGTGGCTGCCAGACACCCTAAGGGAGAACTCTCTCATCATAGCCAATTGACTTTAGGTAGGCAATTTTTTTTTTTAATACTTGTTCCAGCCTTCCTTCAACGTTCCTGGGATCTATTCCATCCTGCCAACCTTTGGCAAGGGGTATCTTGAAGGGACTGGAGCATCCATTCCAACCCAATCTTAATACCCTTTCTTTCCTTGTCTTCATTGGATAATGATTCCTCTGAGTGAGATGCAGTTAACTCATTGGCATCTATATCATCCATTTCTAAATTATATTGTTTGACCAGATGAAAACCTTCTTTATCTGCCTCCGATCTCTTCAGTGACTCACAAATCTGACACAGGCTTTGGACAGAGCTTCCTCCAAGATTCACTGTAAACTCCCTCTCTAGACTGTAAACTTCTTTGGGCTTGCCTAACTACTCTGTCGTACTATTTTCTCCCAAATGCCTGGTACAGTGCTCTATACAGAGTAAGTGCTCAATGAATACCATTGATTGTTGATTGATTTGATAATTGATAATCTCAGTCCAGGATGTGAGGAGACAGGGAAGGGATTTATGTGTTAATTCTGAACAGAAATGTCTGAGTACTTGGGTTTTTGCATATGGTAAGACATCAGACAAAAGAGAGTCTATCCTCAAAGGGGTAGTACTGGGGGTGTGTGTGAGGGGGGGCGTTTAGCTATATGGACAAATAGCAAACAATTCTGGATGTATTTCCAGGTTGTCTATCACTGGGTGGTTGGCATCCAGAGTGTGTCTGCACATGGTATGGAAAGCATCTTTAGTCAATGGTTTATGTGTCACACTTTTACACCCCAGTAAAAGTATAGTTTTCAATAATGATAACTGTGGTATTGAAGTGCTTACTATGTGCCAGGCACTGTACTCAGCACTGGGGTAGATACAAGTTAATCAGGTTGGACCCAATCCCTGTCCCACATAGGACTCTCACTCTCTATTCCCATTTTACAGATGAGGCAACTGAGGCTCAGAGAAGTGAAGTGACTTACCTAAGATCACACAGCAGATAAATGGCAGAGCCAGGATTAGAACAAAGGTCCTTCTTACTCTCAGGCCTATGCTCTATCCACCAAGCCACACTACTTCTCAACTCAGTATTCTTTCATTCATTCAATTGTATTTATTGAGCACTTACTGTGTGCAAAGCACTGTACTAAGTGCTTTGGAGAGTATCAACTCTGAATTTAAAGGACAGGATATATAGACATCTGTCTCATTCTTTCCCATGTGTATGTAGCTTAGACTACCCAAAAGGGCAACTCATCAGGTTCAAAGGGTGAAAACCACTATCATTCAATTATATATGAGTGCTTATCATGTGCAGAGCACTGTACTAAGCACTTAGAGTACAGTATAACATTGGACATGTTCCATACCCACAACAACTAGTAACTGAACTCCTTAGGTATTCTCAAACTGCCTGGATGAAATGGGACAAACCAGAGAGGAAAGCTTTCAGATGGGTCTTACTGTATCTGATATTTTAGACTTTTAGACTGTGAGCCCATTGTTGGGCAGGGATTGACTCTATCTTTTGCCAAATTGTACATTCCAAGCGCTTAGTACAGTGCTAGCACACAGTAAGAGCTCAATAAATATGATTGAATGAATAATATATCTTCCAAGCACTTATAACACTGCACTTAGGTAATCAATATCATTACTTGCTGAGTATTTACTATGGGCCAAGCACTGTGCTAAATGCTTTCACTCTGGCCCACCAACTATGGTATGGGTAAATCCTCAAAGGGAGCTATAATTGCTTTAAAATAATATTATTTTCCTTGATTACAACAGCTCCAAACCCTTAGCATTTTCTTGGTTAGTCCCCTCCCTGGAAATCATTGAGAGAATTGAGCTGAACGTTTTCAATTTGATCTTCAGTAGAGTACTTTTTGAACCCTGCTATGTCTGACTTTGTCTAGAGCATTAAGGGTTTAATTACTTTAGCCCTAGAACAATGCTCTATATCTGGCAGTTTGGAAGTTAACCCTACTGGTCTCCTTTTTACCTTTCAACTGTAGCCATGGATTAGAATTTTATTATTGCCCTGAAAATTCCCCACGTTGCCATTCTGTGGCATTAGCTCCATAGTCTACATTCCATTAGCCTTTTTAATTGCTGCTTTCAAGTGTGGAGATATTCTGAGAGAAGGTCACAGTGGCTTTCATTAATCCCAAGTCTTTCTGTTGTCATTTAAATTCCATACTGCATTTTTTTCTTCATTAGTTGTCAAGAGTTCTGTTTTCTATGGTATTGATGTAGCATTTTAATTGCCAAAGATCAGTTCCTCTGACATATCTACTGTACCTATGGTTCCTCCTTCTGAGTCAGTTCTTTCTGAGTGGGCCAAAACTGATGATGGACAATCAACTCTCAATTATTCATGGACTGATTATGTAGGCTGTGGATTATTGAGAATCCTTGTTAATCTACCTCTTACCCCTCACTTTTGACTAGTTCATCACCCATTAGGTCCCCAGGTCAGGCAGGGCAGGTGGCAGAAAATGAATGAAAACTGAAGCATAGCATAAAACTATTGTTTTTTCCTTTCCTGTTTATTTTAAAACATACATGTCTCTTAAGCAACCATTTCTAGTTCCCTTTTCAGGAAATTGAAAAAGCTGGGGTGTCACCTAACCTTCTTTTTCCAGTTATCTCAGTGACTGTGATGTCAGTTGCAATGACATCGCAAGAATTCAGCTGAAAATGGCCACTGTCATATTACTGTACCATATCCAAGAGAATCACAGTTGTTTACCTTTCTGTAAGCCTTCAAACTGTTATTGGACAAAGATGATTTCTCAAACATAAGTGATCTAATCATTCCAAGTGCCTGAGATGGACACTGCCAAGTTTCCTCCAAGAGGACTTCCCTAACTAAGCCCCCATTTCCCCTACTCCCTCTCACTTCTGCATCTCTTACACACAGCACTTATGTATATATCCATAATTTTTCATATTTGTCTCCCCATCTAATCATAAGCTCCTTGTGGGCAGGGTATGTGTCTACCAGTTCTGCTATACTCTGCTGAATGCTTAGCTTGTGGTCAGAGACCGTGTGTACCAACTTGATTACAGTGTACCCTCCCAAGTGTTAAGCTCAGTGCTCTGCACACAGCACTTAATAGGTATGATTGATTATGAGGCCCTGCACCCAGTAAGTGCTCATTAAATAGCATTGCTGATTCGATGCTGAAACAGCAGCAGGATTCAGTAGATAGAACTTGGGCCTGGGAGCCAGAAGGTCATGGGCTCTGATCTCAGCTCTGTCGCTTGACTGCTGTTTGACCTTGGGCAAGTTACTTCACTTCTCTGTGCCTTAGTTACCTCATCTATAAAATGAAGATTGAGACTGTAAGCCCTACATGGGACAGGGACTGCATCCAACCTGATTTACTTGTATCCACCCCAGCACTTAGTACAGTGTCTGGCACATAGTAAGCACTTAAAAAAAAACACAAACCCACCACAATTATTATTATCATCTCAGAGTTCAAGCCGAAATCATAGCAGCAGCCACTTCAGCCAGAACGCTTAGTGCAGAGGAGGAAAATGTTGCTGGAAAACTGCTTGAAGTTTAAGAGCATGCCTTGCTCCTCAAAGTCGCTCCCTTTTTTTCCGCTTTCTCCGACTTTTTGGGAGCATCTGTGGAGAAACGAAGGAATGGAGCTGTGCTTCATGTAGAGGAATCAGGAGCCGTTCTTTCATGGTCTAGTTGTGGGCAGCAGATAAAGTGGTCATTGATAGTTCTCATGAAAACATGGCTCCTGTTAGCAGACTGTCTTTTCCCTCCTCTTTTCCTTCTGACAGAACTGGATATTGGCTGAAAACAACTGTCCAGTATAAAGCTGGAAAACTGGCCACCCTAATACCAGGAGTCCTGCTTCTCTGGCCTAAGAGGAAGTGGTAAAATAGGAGATGAGTTGTGCGAGTGTCTTTCTGTGGGTTTCTGTGTTCCTGTATGTGAAGTGTATGTTCCCCTTTTTGTCTCTCAAACCCACTCTTTGCTCTGGCACCCCCTTAATATTATTATTATTATTACTATTATTGTTATTTTCATTAAGCACTACTCTACGTACTGGGGTAGATGCAAGTTAATCAGGTTGGACATAGTCCCCTGTCCTACACGGGGCTCACAGTCTAGTGGGGAAGATCAGACATTGAATCCCCATTTTACAAATGAGGAATCTGAGGCTGAGAAGTTAAATGCCTTGCCCAAGGTCACATAGGTAAAAGGCAGAGCTAGGATTACAGGTCTGTGGTGTTCCCAGTAGGCTCCACTGCACCCCTTCTGACTTTAGACCCATCTCTTGGCACTCTTTGAATCATCTTTTCTTTGCCCCCCGATCTCTGATTCTTTCTCTCCATCTTTTTCCTCCCTGATTCTTCTCCTCTCTGATTTTCTGCCGGTCTCCTCATATTTGCATATAACCTCTGCTCTCCTCATGACTTTTCTATCACTATAGACAGCACCACCCACCATCCTTCTTGTCTCACAATCTGTAACCTTGGTGTTAACCTAGACTCTTTTGTCATATTAAATCTGACACCAAATCCTATCAGTTCACCCACACAACATTGTTGTAATCCACTCTTTCCGCTCCATCCAAACTACTACCATGCATCCAAGCATTTATCCTATTCTACTACATCAGCTTCTTTGCTGACCTCCCTGCCTCCTGTCTTCCCCACTCTAGTCCAAATTTCACTCCACTGCCCAGATCATTTTTCTACAAAACCATTCAGTCCATGTTTCCCACTCTTCAAGAACCTCTAGTCATCCACCCTCTACCATCCACATCAAACAGAAACTTCTTATCGTAGACTCAATCACCATGCCTCCTCCTACTTTACTTCCCTGATTTCCTACTATAACTCAGCCTACGTACTTTGCTCCTCTAATGCCATCCTACTCGCTTTATTCAATTTCATCTATTTCCCTGCTGTTGCTTCACCCACATCCTGCCCCTGGCCTGGAATGTCCTCCCTCTTCATATCTGACAGATGATCACTCTCCCCTCCTTCAAAGGACATCTCCTCTGAGAGACCTTCCCTGAGTAAGCCCTCATTTCCTTTTCTCCCACTCGCTACTGCATCACCCTTGCTTGTCTTTGCACCTTTTATTCACTCCTTCTTCATCCCCACAGCACTTGAGTACATATCCATAATTTATTAATGTCTGTCTCTCCCTTTATTCTGTAATCTCATTGTGGACAGGGAACTAGTCTACTAACTCTGTTTTATTGTGCTTTGCCAAGTACTTAGTACAGTGCTCTGCCCACAGTAAGAGTTCATTGGTATTTTTTGAGTGCTTACTGTGTGCAGAACACTGAACAAAGTGCTTGGGAGAATAAGATATAATAGAGTTTGACATGACCCCTTCCCTCAGTGAGTATAATCAACAGCCTAGTCTGTACATTAATGCTATGTTTGGGCAGAGGGCAGTGGTGGAATGAGTGAACCTGATAAATGTCCAATTAAAAATCCTCTGGTATTTTGAGCATGTATTTATGCTCACCTTTGGCTTGGGAGCAAGTAGTCTTGGACTAAGGTTCTGGAGATTTTCCTTCTGCCACTATTTGCCTAAATGGTGTCTATGACTGTCCAGTAGCCTAATGAAGTATTGACTGTGTGCAGGCATGTATTGGTTTATTATAATGTACTCTCGTAAGTGCTTAAAACAATGCTCTGCACACAGTAAGTGCTCAATAAATATAATTGCCTGACTATTGACATTTATATTCCTTTTAGAAGTAGAATGCTAATAGATTTTTAAAAGTACCTGTACCTCTGATACAGCTTAGTACTTTTTAGGTTAACTTGCAGTGTAGCCCATACTATAATGGTGGGGTGGGGAACTCAGACCATGTTGTACAAAATCCCTAATCAGGGCAATACTGTGAGAAGAACAACATTTAGGGCTTGGGGATGAAGGGTTTAGGGTGGATGGAGGAATTTTAGGTAAAAAAACCCAAAAACCAAAGAGAAGGTCAACACAAAGTTATCCTTTGAACTCAAAGTAAAGATTTCTGATAGTGAAATTCAGCCATGGGTGTATGTGTGACCACTGTCTTGGCAACACTGGGTGGGCACACCCAAAGGTTGTCCGTGATGGTGCTGTCATACCATGGCAGAATAACTGTGATATTTAAGTGCTTACTGTGTGCCAGGCACTGGGGTGGATAAAGCAAATCAGGATGGACACAGTCCCTGTCCAACATGGTGCTCACAGACTCAATTCCCATTTTACAGATAGGTAACTGAAAAACAAAGAAGTGAAGTGGCTTGCCCAAGGTCACACAGCAGACAAGAACCCATGACCTTCTCACTCCCAGGCCCGTGCTCTATCAACTATACCTTGGGGCATGAGAATAGAGACCCACAGTATTATCACTGTTTTCACTATTATTGTAGTTAACATTATTCTCTGTCTTTCTAATCTGTTGGAATCATTCTCAGAAGCACTGTAGCCTATAATAAGCACTGTGGCCTAATGGAAAGGGCCTGGGCTTGGGAGTCAGAGAACCCGGGTTAGAATCCAGGCTCTTCCACTTAGCTGCGGTGTGACCTTGGACAAGTCACTTAATTTATCTCTGTCTCAGTTTCCTCATCTGTAAAATGGGCTTGAAATCCTACTCCTTCTTGCTTAAACTGTAAGTCCCATTTGGGACAGGGACTATGTCCACCTTAATGATCTTGTTGCTACCCCAATATTTACTTAATACATTGTTTGGCATATGGTCATCATTTAAATACCAAAACAAACAAATACCTGTTTCCCCTCTTACCTAGATTATGAGTCACATGTGGGTATCATCTACCCAAATCAACCAATCAATTAATCATTTTAATTGAACACACTGTACTAAATGCTTGGGAGAGTACAATACAACAGAATTAATGGATACATTCCCTGCCTGTAACAAGCTTACCCCAGGACCTAGTACAATGCTTGACGTGTAGTAAGGGTTTAACAAATAGGATTATTATAAAAACAGTGGAGACCATGTAAATTCCAAGTCTTCACTACTGGTTTGTTTATGGAGGCATCATAAATATGATAGTGGTAACCACTGTCGAAGACATGAAACTGAGCCTCTCAAGCATTTGAAGTTACTTCAGGCAGGTAATTCTTTCAGCAGCTGAACAAACTACCGGCACAACCATATCACTGCTACATATTGCTCATTGATTTTCTTTTTGGCTTTGTTTATGAAATGTCTTATACTGACATTTCCTCTGGAGGGGAAAAAAATACCTACCCTGATAATATAAACTGAGGGGAAGGGAATCAAGGCTTGTGCCTTTAGGATGCTCAGGGAGGAATGAGACAGACTTACTTGATCCACTTAAGTGAGCTGCATTTTTCTCACTTTCAGCATTTAGTGAGGTTTTATTTTGAAGTAGATATCTGCTAAGTAGGACAGAAAAAATAGGTGTGAGATTACAAAGCCCTTAAATGTCATAAAAATGAGCCCTCATGGTGTGGAGAGTTGGTTTCTTGCTTTGCTCTGTTTCCCATTGGGTAGCTTTGAGATCTCTTCATCCCCTGGGATGGAAGAGACAAAACTCTCTGGTTGTTCTGCCACAGTGGGAGCCTGAAGGACCAATAATTGTTGGGCAAATAGATGATTTTAATAATAATTATCATATTTAAGCACTTGTGTCAGGCACTGTATTTAGTGTTGGGACGGATACAAGAAAATTGGGTTGGATACAATCCCTGTCCCATGTGGGGCTCACAGTTTCAATCCCCATTTTTCAGATGAGGTAACTGAGGCACAGAGAATGAAATGACTTACCCAAGGTCATACCGCAGACAAGTGGCAGAGCTGGGATTAGAAACTCTGCCCATGCTCTGTCCTTTAGGTCATGCTGCTTCTCTTTTCATCTGGCCTTCATCATAATTGACAATTTAACAGATGATCCAGGGCAGGAAGGATGCGAAGCAGAACCCCTTTGTCATGGGCTATGGAACAATCCCAGAATGTAGTTTATAGTGAGATTGATCCCTTTTGCCCCGCAAAGGGTTGCTAAGACTGCATCAGCAGCTTAGCCTAGTGGTTGGAACATGGGCCTGGGAGTCAGAAGGATCTGGGTTATAATACCAGCTCTGTCACTTGTCTGCTGTGTGTCCTTGGGCAAGCCACTGCACTTACCTCATCTGTCAATTGGGGATTAAGACTGTGAGCCCCATCTGGGACAGACTCTGTCCAACCTGACACACTTTTATCTATCCCATTGCTTTGTACAGTGCCTGACACATAGTAAGTGCTTAATAAATACCATAAAAAATCTGGAAACACTTGGGCTGTGTTGGCCTCCTGCTTGGACTGATTGTGCTTTGGGAGAGATGAGATGGTGAGGTCAGGGACTAAGGCTACTTGGGGAAAGAAGAAAGAAGCAGAGTAGAAAGGAGAGGGGAACCTTGATGGGGGTAGAAGTACAATAGGGGTATTAGGAAGGGAGAGTGAAATGTTACAACTTGAACTAAGGCTATCTTATACTGACATTTCCTCTGGAGGGGGAAAAAAAACCCTCTGCTTTTTTGATCCCTGACCCTTGATTCACTTCCTTCACAAACCGTAGAGCCACAGTGCAACAGTGTTGCACATTGCAACAGAGCCACAGAGCACAGATCACTGTGCAATTGCCCCCCTAAGCGGAGAGCCTCAGTGGAACTTTGTGCCATTTGAAAATTTTCCTTCTTGCCCCACTTTTCCAAAGATGCTCCTCTGCTCCCAATTCAGTTCCCATGGATACCAGCTCCAGTCCACTCAAGGAGAAGGTCTAGAGTGATTCCAGTAGATTTTGACAAGGTGGGGAAAGCTAGGGAAACAAATGCGTACACCTATAATGGGTCATCTTTACCCATTCAAACCAGGTTTCAGGGATTTGGAACTGACCCACGGTCATCTTTCCTTATTGGAAGCATCTTCTCTCTACATTCTATTAGCACCAGTGTGGGACAAGTTATTTGAGGGGGAATAAAGCTGTCAAACATAGTGCCCAGTTGTATCACACCTATAAAATTGAAGCTTTATCATTACAATAACTATTAAGGAGGTCAATTTCAGGGTCATTACATACACTGCCTATTAAGGCTGTGCTTGAAAGTAGTGTGATTGCTGTTTTAGCTTCTTTGTAGTACATGCTGTTGGATTGCTCATTCTATTTTCATTTTTCCCTGTATCAATTGGCAATTGAGATGAGCAGGTGTGAGAGCAACAGTCTTTGGTTCAGTAATACCCCTGTTCAGATCATGCAATCTTGGTCCAGAACACAGAACTTTGCTCATACTGAGAATACAATCTCTCAGGGACAGAGGGGAATATTTTTAAAAGATCCTAGCAGTACAATAGTAAAAAAAAATACAACTGCAGATTAGGAGGGTATTTTTGATTAGCAGAAAGAGTTAAAGGATAACACTGAAGTTGAATTTCAGTCTTAGTTCTCAACAAGTTTGTTGTATTACTAAGAAGGTTGTAATGTGAAGTCACTTTTGCACCACAATACATTGAACTCAAAGGATTGAACCAGTGAACCACCCTGCCCCTTGCTATCCACTGCTACAGCCTCTCCTAGCAAAGACCATAATTTAATGAATTGACTCGACAGGAAAATCTGACATGAACTTTCCTAACCCAAATCCCCATTTTCTTTTAGACTGGTGGGAGGGATCAATAAATTAATCAATTGTACTTATTGAGCACTTAGTGTGAAGAGCACTGTTCTAAGTGCCTGAGAGAGTACAATATCATAAAGTTGGTAGGCACTTTTCCTGCCCCCAAGAAGCATATAGCAGTGCCTTTAATAAGTGCTTAACACATACCATCATTATTAACAAATACCATAATTATTATTATTCATTATTAGAAGGGGAGATGGACATTAATATAAGTAAATCACAGATATGTACATAGTGCTGTTGGGAGGAGAATGGGGTGAATAAGGGGGACAAATCCAAGTACAAGGGTGAATTGTCAGGGTCTTGAAGGGGTTAGAGGACTGCAGAAAGGGCAGCTGTCCTCTTTCTTGGCAGTGTTTGCAGCCAAGTGCAGAGGGGCATCTCACAGGAGAGGGTAGCAGGTGGGATGCCTACAGGGCTGGGTGGTGTTAGCTTGAATTAGCCTGTCTGGGAAGGGATTTGAATATGTGACTGGTAAGACTCTTCTGATGTTCACTGAGTGATTGTCATGGAATTAGGTGCTTTCATAGAATTAAGTGCTTTACATCCTTAGGTCCTTTACTCCCTGTCCTGTCAAAAGTGGAATCCTGAATAAGTGTTGCTTTAGAACTGTAGGGGCACAAGACAGAACCTCATGAAACACAATGGTAAGTGGCCTAATGAAAACACCATGGGTCTGGGAGTCACAGAACCTGTGTTCTAATCCCAGCTTCACCTCACGCCTATTGTGAGACCTTGGGCAAGTCACTGAATGTCTCTGTGCTTCAATTTCTCATCTGTAAATATGGATATCTGTAGATATGGAGATTCAGTATCTGTTTCTCTCCTCCTGAGACTGTGAGCCCCATGTGGGACAGGGACTGTATCTGGCCTTATTATCTCACATCTACCCAGCATTTAGTACAGTGCTTGGCAAATAATAAGCACTTAAATATCATAATTATTATGAACAACTTGTCTTTCCAAAAGTGGGATTTCTTATCTTAAATTTAGCAGCGGGCAGTTATATGGGGATAGTTGTATTTTCTTTTTTTTAATTCCTGAGGATTACTGAAAGGAGTGCTGAAACTTTTTTTGCCCTCATTCTGGGATTATATTCCACCAACATTGACTCATTTCTCCATAATTTTCTTTGTTTCCTGTACCACCAAACACCTATGCAGCATGGCTCAGTGGAAAGAGCATGGGCTTTGGAGGCAGAGGTCATGAGTTTGAATCCCAGCTCTGCCACTTGTCAGCTGTGTGACCGTGGGCAAGTCACTTAACTTCTCTGTGCCTCAGTTACCTCATCTGTAAAATGGGGATTAAGACTGTGAGCCCCACGTGGGACATCCTGATTCCCTTGTCTCTACCCCAGCGCTTAGAACAGTGCTCGGCACATAGTAAGCACTTAACAAATACCAACATTATTATTATGTCAGATGGGGAAAAAAATGACCCCTCTAGAGATAAATTATGTGTTATGTGTTGAAGATTCATAATTGTGGAATGGTTCATGATCATTTATTTAATTTTAAGTATATTTAAATGTGTGCTTATTTTTAAGTTCCTAAGTGTGAATGATCCTTGCTTTTCACTTTGCCTGTAGGCTCCCAAACTGGTTTTCCTTTATAGAATATATCAGTGTATTTAGCATTTAATAGACGATGGGAATCAGACTCCCATGCTCACCCCCTAACCCGACCCTACCCCTGCCAAAAAATCTGGGCCTGTCTCAAACTTTCATTGCTTATTTTTGGAGAGGAAAAGAGGACATAAAAGGCTTGCATTGGTGGG
Organism: Ornithorhynchus anatinus; assembly: GCF_004115215.2. NCBI lineage: Eukaryota > Metazoa > Chordata > Mammalia > Monotremata > Ornithorhynchidae > Ornithorhynchus > Ornithorhynchus anatinus. Next base: position 53,747,423 of record NC_041731.1, on the reverse strand, counting down.
CTATTAACTCTTTCCAGTTCTTAATATTCCTTTCCTGAAGCATCTTTTTCAGAAACTAAATAGGCACATTAATGACCTGAAAGAGTTAAAGCACTGCCAGGAAAGTAGGCAATTTACTCTCTTCCACCAGGAGAATTAGACCTAATAAAAGTGATAAATAATAAAAATTAGGGTGAATTGGAAAGGTAATTGGAGTACTTAATCTTGTCTGCTTTGTTCAGGCGGGTGAAGAAAAGATTATACTTCTATACGATGGTACTTCTTAGCAGTAGCAATGAATTACTTTATAATGTTCCACCTGTCTATGTTCTGGGAAGCGGGATTAAAGGATTACAAAACCTTGCCTTCTATAACAATGCCCCCCTCCCCCTTCACATCTAGAACATCCCACTGCTCTCATGCCCACCGGATAGCAGTGTGGCCTAGGGGAAAGAGGTATAGACCTGGAAGTCAGAGACAGGGGTACTAAACTCTGTTCCATCAGATGACTTTGGTCAAGTCACAGCTTCTCTGTGCTCAGTTACCTCAGTTACAGTTCCTCATCTGTAAAATGGGAATTAAGACTGTGAGCCCTGTATGGGGCAGGGACCTTCCTATCTGATAAACTTGATTCCATCCCATTGCCTGACTCATGTCCCTCATTCAACCCACTTATTCAGTCCCATCAGATCATATTGGTTCAGTCTTCACAACATCACTAAAATCCACTCTTCCCTCTTCGTGCAAACTGCTACCACATTAATCTAAACACTTATCCAATCCTGCCTTGAAAATGTCATCAGTCTTGTCACTGACCTACCTCCCTCTTGTCTCTCCCCACTTCGATTCATATTTCCCTCTGCTGGCTGGATAATTTTTCTACAAAACACTCCTCAAGAACCTCCAGTGATGGCCCATCCACTCCCACATTAGCTAGAAACTCCTTACCATCAGCTTTAAAGCACTCTACCACCTCACCTCCTTTTACCTTACCTCTTTGATTTCCTACAATAACACAGCTTATTCACTCATTTATTGAGCACTTACTGTGGGCAGAGCACTGTACTAAGCATCTAGGAGAGTAAAGTATAACAAACTGACCCATTCTCTGACCACAACAAGTTTACGGTCTAGAATCCTTAGCTTTTCTACTGCCTTCCTCCTGCCTTCAGGGCATCTCCACTTGGATGTCATACTGACACCTCAGTCTTAAAATGTCAACAATGGAACTCCTCATCTTCCCACCCAAATCCAACACCCTTGTGACTTTCCCCTTTATTGTAGGTGACAGCATCATTCTTCTTCCTGTCTCTCAACCCCATAACTGTGATGTTATCCTCCCCTCATGTCTCCCATTCAACCCAGTTATTCAGTCTGTCGCCAAATCAATCAGTTGTATTTACTGAGCACTTACTGTGTGCAGAGCACTGTATTATTCATTCATTCATTCAATAGTATTTATTGAGCGCTTACTATGTGCAGAGCACTGTACTAAGCGTTTGGAATGTACAAATCGGCAACAGATACAGTCCCTGACCTTTGACGGGCTTACAGTCTAATTGGGGGAGACAGGCAGACAAGAACAATGGCAATAGAGTCAAGGGGAAGAACATCTCATAAAAACAATGGCAAATAAATAGAATCAGGGTGATGTACATCTCATTAAACAAAATAAATAGGGTGATGAAGATATATACAGTTGAGCAGATGAGTACAATGCTGAGGGGGTGGGACGGAAGAGAGGGAGGAGGAGAGGGAACGGGGGGAGAAGAGGGTTTAACTGCGGAGAGGTGAAGGGGGGTGGTAGAGGGAGCAGAGGGAAAAAGGGGGGAGCTCATTCTGGGAAGGCCTCTTGGAGGAGGTGAGCTTTAAGTAGGGATTTGAAGAGGGGAAGAGAATTAGATTATTATTATAATGATTATTAGCACTTGGGAGAGTACAATATAACAATATGAATTGGTAAACACATTCCGTGCCCACAGCAATCTTGCAGTCTCCACAAAATCACTACAATCCATCCTTTCCTCTCCATCTGCTACCGTATTAAACCAAGCACTTATCTTATCCTGCCTTGATTACTGTATCCTCCTTTCTGAACTCCCTGCCTGTCTCTGGCCATTTCAGTCAATACTTCACTTTGCTGTCCTGATCATTTTTCTACAAAAACAGTTTCCCCACTCCTCAAGAACCTCCAGTGGTTGCTCATCCAACTCTGCATTAAAAAGAAACTCCTTATCACAGGCTTTGAAGCACCTTGCCCCCTCCTACTTTACCTCCTGGTTTCCTACTATAACCCAGATCACACACCCTTCTTCTCGACTCTGACCCCTAACATCTGGCCTGGAACTCTCTCCCTGTTCCTATCTATAGATGATCACTCTCCCCATCCTCAGTCTTATTAAAAGCCCATCTCCTTCAAGAGGCCTTCTTTGCCTAAGTCCACATTTCCTCATATCTCCCTCTCCATCACCCTTTCATTTGGATTTGTGCCCTTTACTCACCCCCTCCATCAGCTGCCTAAGCACTTATGTATATATCTGTAATTTTATTTATTTATGTCAATGACTGTCACCACCTCTAGACTGTAAGATCATTGTGGGCAGGGAACATGGCTACCACTTTAGCACAGTGCTCTGCACACAGTAAGTGCTCAAATACAAATGATTGTAACTCAATCTCACCTAACTTGGTGCTGACCACTTGCCCATGTCCTGCCTCTGGACTGGAATTCTCTCTCACTTCATATGTGATAGACAGTCACTTTCCCCACAGTCACAGCTTTATTAAAACATTTCTCCTCCAAGAGGCTTCACTAACTAAGCTCTCATTTCCTCTTCTCCCACTCCCATTTGCATTATCCTTGAACTTGGATTTGTACTCTTTATTCACCCATTTCTCAGCCCCACAGTACTTATGTACATATCTATAATTTTATTTCAATTAATGTCTGTCTCCCCTTCTAGACCATAAGCTAGGAATGTGTCCACCAACTGTTATATTGTACTTTCCCAAGTGTTTAGTACAGTGCTCTGCACAGAATAAATGCTCAATAAATAAAATGGATTGAAACATAGTAATCGCCTAATGCCATAAAAAAAGAAAAAATGCCATTGAGAAGCAGCTTAGTAGAAAGAGCCCAGGACAGAGAGTCAGGCACTTTGGGTTCTAAGCCCATCTCTACCACTAACCTGCTGAATGATCGTGAATGAATCACTTAGCTTCTCTGAGCCTCTATTTCCTTATTTGTAAAATGGTGACTTTTCTCCTAGTAATCACTCCCTCTTAGCCTGTGAGCGCTGTAAAGGATGAGGACTGTGCTTGATCTAATTTCCTGACTCTTACCTTATTGTTTAGCACAGTGTTTGGCACAAAAACTTAATGCATAACACAATTACTGTTAGTATTACTGTAAGATCATTGTGAGCAGGAATTGTGTCTGTTGTTGTATTGTCCCAAGCATTTAGTAAAGTGCACTGTGCACAGTAAGTTTACAGTAAATACTATTGACTGAATACATTACCACAACTGCAGCAGCTGGGGCAGGTAAGGGGGAGATTCCTTCTGCTGCTGGTGTAGAACCAGCCACCTCAAATTTGGCCTTCAGGCACTGTGGGGCAGATTTTTGCTGCTCTCCCATGAGTGGGCTAAGCTCTGGGGTATTGGCAGCAGAAACAGTTTCTCTTTTCACCTGTTTCTAGTGAACCCCTTACTAGGCTCCTTGGGGCTCTCACCTCCTCAGGGAGTCAGGCAAGAAGCATCTTAGCAGGATAAAGAGCCACTGATGAATCCACCATGGCTGTAGCTGCTCTGACACTTGGGAGTACCTTCAGGATAGAGGATGAGAGAGAAAGAGAGAAAGAGGAGGACAGGAGGAGAGATGAGAAGGACATTGAGTGAGAGGGGAGAAAGAGGGCAGAGAGAGAGAGAATATATGAAAGCTTGTTTTCAGACCTACTCCAGAGTATCATTAATGCATTCTTGCTGGAGACCAGCATAATAAACTCCTAGTAGTCTTGGAGAGAGGGATGGAGGTCATCAATTCTGTTTTAGTGTACTCTAAGTGCGAAGCACAGTGCTTTGCACATTAGATAAGTGCTCAGTACGTATGATTCTTGTGCCTCACTAAATGACAGCTTTTGGGGAGACCCTGGATTCCTAAATTTTTACGATATGTTCATTTGTCTCTCAGTAATGTTTGAAGAGTGTGTGTGTGTGTGTGGGGGGGGTAACTGGCCTTTTCACAGTATTTGATTAGGAGTAGTTGATTAGTAGTATAAAAAACATCACCACCCTTGGGATCACTGTTCATAAATCAGGAATGAGCCTCCTTAACTTCATCTAGTACTCCTTTTTTTTTTTTTTTTAAATCTACCCAAAAAAGATCTGGGAAGCTCTAATTTCCGGATTTGAGCCTGGCCATGAGATGAGAGGGGGAAAGGAACAATGTAATCAATGGTAGTTATTGAGCGTTTGTGAGCAGAGAACTCTACTAAGCACTTTGGGGAGTACAGTATAATAGAGTTCCGTTTCCCCCAATTAGACTGTAAGCCCGTCAAACGGCAGGGACTGTCTCTATCTGTTGCCGACTTGTTCATCCCAAGTGCTTAGTACAGTGCTCTGCACATAGTAAGCGCTCAATAAATACTATTGAATTGAATGAATGGAGTTGGTGTCTATCATGTTTCCTGCCCAGAACAACTCGTATCTGAGTTGCTTGGGTATTCCCAGACTCACTCATTCCTCAGTCACTTTGGGCCAGATGCCATTGCTGTGGAAGTGGGTGTGGTGTGTGGGGAGAGGAAGGGGTTTACTGAATAGCTGCTTGTAATTGTTTGGGCAGAATAACTCTCAAAAAAAAAAATCCTCCCCATCTTAATTTAGGTGCTTGCTCTCTCTGGAATACTGAAGGATGTCTTTTGGACGACTGTCCTGTGATTCTTCACCTTTTTTATGATCATAGATTATGGAACTCCATTGTTAGACATGCCTCCTGAGGGGGGAAAAAACCAAACATGTTCCACTCTCAGCCATTTGTACCTTCACCCTTCCTTTCCAAACCTGGTCATAGCCAGAATTATGAGACAGGAGAATGCTGTTTCCCTGTCTGATCTCCTGCTTTCATTTATATCAAAAACATGTAACATCTGTTACATCAGGAAGGTGTGAAAGCCAAAACTCCAAGAGAAGTTTGGTTAAGTACAAGAATCCATAATGAGTAACTGGAGGAAATGTTAAAACTGAAGAGGGAATAGCTATGCATCAATCAATCAATGGTATTTATTGAGCATCTACTGGGTGCAGAATGCTGTACTAAGCATGTTACTATATATTTGAAAGATACATCCTTGACCTTAAAAATAAATTTCAAGCCTGCAGCCATCATATAGTTCCCCTAAGTATCGTGTTGCCATTATGAGAAATAGATTACTGAAGCAAGATGGATCATCAGACTATCCTAGAAATGACATCAGTTATAGCCATATGATCTTCATAGCTCTTCAATATTTCCTTCAACATTTACAGAAATCCAATCTCTTTTTTAAATTAAAATCTATTACTGCTGGGATGTTATGTTTTCCAATTCAATATTTGGTTTTCTTGATCTTTCTCCTTTACTGGTCATATTTTCACATTTGCCAGGTTTTACCATTTCTTCTTGTTCCTTGTATGTGTCATTTCCCTTCCTAGTTCATTTTGATATCTGCTGTAAGTGTTCCTCATCTCATGATTCATTTTTCTCTCACTCCCCTTGCAAATGACTGCAGGAAATATGCATGTGTAATGAGGATGTAACTGATGCCCAGAAAGATCTCCTTGGATTCTTTTGGTTTTTTACATCTTGATTTTTAACTCAAAGGCACATGGGAGCAACTTAATTAGATCATACCCAATGCAGCTGTCAGATTCAGGTTACTATTGGATTCCAATTCTTTTGCCTGGATTCCTCATTCTTCGGAGGAAACCATGCCTTGATGCTGTCTCTTTTTTATAATATTTAAGTGCTTATGTGCCAGGCACTGTTCTGAGCCCAAGGGCAGATGTAAGCCCTAGGGTATCTAGAAGGTAATCAAGTTGGACACAGTCCATGTTCCATATAAGGCTCAATCTTAATCCTCATTTGACAGACAAGGTAACTGAGGCACAGAAGTGAAATGACTTACCCAGGGTAACACAGCAGACAATTGGCTGAGCTGGGATTAGAACCAATGTTCTTTAGACTCCCAGGCTCATGTTCTCTCCTCTAGGGCATGCTGCTCCTCTGTCTGGGATCAGAGGATCGAGAGGGATATTAAGAGTCAAGCTTGTGCATTGATGAACTTTTCTAAATTTATCATTTAGCAAATAGCTTGAAAGGGCTAGGAAATTACACAGAAATTGCTGTTTTCTGGGAGTGGAAAATTTGGCAGTTCACAGAAAAGACTAATATTGGATCACCTGTCAATAAAGCTTAGATAAGCTAATATGTATAATTTATAATTCCTCAATCAAATTTCTGCTGATTCAAAAATATACTTTTTAGTGGCAAAGCATTTCATATTTTCTATGCCATATGGAACAGTCAATATTCCATTTGTGTTTTGAATAATACACCTGTTTGGACAAGTTCCCTAAGAAAGTGAAAATCTGTGGTAGAGGTCCCTGTATTTCAAAGCAGTCCATTTTCCAGAGTGTTTACTTTTTTGAAAATGAAAAATGTAAATAGATTGAACAAAGGAACTGCACCTTAAGGGAGTGCTTTCCCTAATGGAACTGAAATTTCATTCTTAAGTTGGAAAGATGTGTTCTAAAAAGCATCTCTGCCTTTGAAGTTCTCTCCTCCAAGTCTAATAAAGTACTTAGTTGTTAGTCTTTGGAGTACATTATGAGCACAATATTTTGGTATTTCTAAACGAGTACTGTGCCCAGGTGATCCATAGTGTAGATTCTACTTTTCTTTCATGGTTCATTGATGATTACTTATTTCCTTTGTGCATTTGGGATTTTTTATAAACTGAAAATATAAAATGGAATGCATCTTCAAGTACATGTATTCCAATATCCCCAATAAACTTGTCTTATTTTATGAAACAGGTAGTTTTGATATTTAAGTGCTTCCCTATACTAAGTGCTGTGGTAGATACATGATAATCAAGTCCCATAAGGGGCTCACACCCTAAGTAGGAAGGAGGACAAGTCACCACTTCCTTTTTTTTATTTAATTTTTATGGTATTTAAGTGCTCACTATGGGTTAAGAGCTAGGGTAGATACAAGCTAATCAGGTCAGACATAGTGTCTGCCCAAGGCTCACAGTCTGAATAGGAGGGAGAAGAGGTATTATGTTCCATTTTACAGTTGAGCAAACTAAGGCACAGAGAAGTAGTGATTTGCCCAAGGTCACATAGGCAAAGCTCTCCATCACCTTGCCCCCTCCTACCTCAACTCCCTTCTCTCCTTCTACAGTCCAGCCTTCACGTTCCGCTCCTCTGCCACTAACCTTCTCACTGTGACTTGTTCTCGACTGTCCCACTGTCAACCTCTGGCCCATGACCTACCACTGACCTGGCATACCCTCCCTCCTCACATCTGCCAAACTAACTCTCTTCTCCTCTTCAAGCCCTACTAAGAGCTCACCTCCTCCAGGAGGCCTTTCCAGACTGAGCTACTCCTTTTCCTCTGTACTTCCTCTCCTCCCCGTGCACTTGGGTGTATTTGTACATATTTGTTACTCTATTGATTTTATTAATGATGTGTATATTTCTATAATTCCATTTATTTTGATGATATTGATGTCTGTCTACTTGTTTTGTTCTGTTCTCCGCCTTCTAGACTGTGAGCCCATTGTTGGGTAGGGATTGTCTCTATCTGTTGCCGAACTGTACTTTCCAAGTACTTAGTACATTGGTCTGCGTACAGCAAGTGCTATAGAAATACAATTGAATGAATGAAATGGCAGATTTGGGATTAAAAGCCAAGTTTCCTGACTCTCAGGTTCATGCTCTTTCCACTAGGCCATGCTGCTTTCCAATTCACTGGAGGGTAGAAAAGGAGATAGTTTGCTGTTTTGGAACTGTTCTTTCCAAGAACCCCAGGTATTGTAGTAATGATATTTATTGAGAGCGTACTTCATACAGTGTACTGTTCTGAGAATTAGGACACGGGGAGTACTCAGATGAGTTATAGACAGGGTCCTTGACTCACAAGTTCTAAAAGTTCTTCATTTTTAATCTTAAAACCCCTTAAAGTTGAGGAGTAAAGGCAGCAGGAAACAAATTTGTGACAACCCAGTTGTCCTGGCATGGCTCCCGCTCTTAGCAACTACATGCATATATTATTCCTAGTCTCAGGATGTTGTTCTATATGTCTATTTTCATTTATATATTCAATTATTCAGTCATTTTATCATTATATTTGGGCTATTTCCTGTTTTTCCCTTGTCCTTCCTCCTTCTCCCACTTTGTAAATCATTTTCAACTCTCTCACTAAATTATAAATAATAATTGATGTATTGAAGCACTTTTTTATGGCATTTGCTAAGCACTTACCATGTGCCAACTCAGGGTTGGATACAAGCTGATCGTGTGACTGTGGGCCAGTCAGCAGACAAAGAGCAGAGCCAGAATTAGAACTCGGATCCTTCTGGCTCTCAGTCCCTTGCCCTTTCCACTAGGGCCATTCTGCTTTATCCCCACTTCCAGCCCCATAGCACTTGTGTATGTATCTAATTTATTTATGTTGTTGTCTGTCTCACCCTCTAGACTGCAAGCTCATTATGGGTAGCTAATGTGTGTGCTGTATTGTACTCTCCCAAGCACTTAGTATAGTGGTCTGCACATAGTAAACATTCAATGTATATGACTGACTGACTGACACACTTACGTTAAACCTTGTACTAAGCACTGGAGTAGATACAAGCAGCGTGGCTCAGTGGAAAGAGCACGGGCTTTGGAGTCAGAGTTCATGGGTTCGAATCCCGGCTCGGCCACTTGTCAGCTGTGTGACTTTGGGCAAGTCACTTAACTTCTCTGTGCCTCAGTTCCCTCATCTGTAAAATGGGGATTAAGACTGTGAGCCCCACGTGGGACAACCTGATTCCCCTGTGTCTACCCCAGCACTTAGAACAGTGCTCGGCACATAGTAAGCGCTTAACAAATACCAACATCATCATCATCATCATACAAATTAATCAGGTTCTACGCATTCCTTATCCCACATGGGGCTCACAGCCCAAGTAGGAAGGAGAACAGGAATTGAATCTCCATTTTACAGATAAGGAAACCATGGCACGGAGAAGCTAAGTGACTTGCCCAAGATCACGCAGCAGGCAAGTGGCAGATCTGGAATCAATCCAGGTCCTCTGACTCCTGGACAGTGTTTTTTCCCCTAGGCCACACTGCTTTTAAACCTTTGGTCAAGGCATGCATGTCTTGCTTCTACTATATTCTCCCAAGCATAGCCCAGTGGTTTGCACTCAGTGGGGACTCAAAAAAAAAAAAATATCACTGATTGAATAATAGAGGAAAAAGCAGACATGAAGGAAGAGCATTCTAAGAAGCATATTACAGAAGGTGTGTGTGGAGTGCTTGGCACATAGTAAGTGCTTACACACCATAATTATTATTATATGTTTTTACCTGGTGTTGATAGGTAAGGAGGCTGGATATCCCTTTGCTGATTCTTCACTCCTCACCTGAGTGCATTCTTCTGTTTTTTGTTTTTTTTTAATGGTATTTAAGTGCTTACTATGTGCCAGGCACTGTACTATGTGCTGGAGTACTTATAAACTATTCAGGTTAGATAAAGTCTGGGAGCTCACAGTCTTAATACCCATTTTACAGATGAGGTAACTGAGGCAAAGAGAGAAGTGAACTGACTTGTCCAAAGTCACAAAGGAGATCAGTGATGGAGCTGGAATTAGGATCCAGGTCCTTCTGAATCCAAGGTCTGTGCTCTAACCTCTAGGCCATGCTGAATTCTTGGTCTTTTCCAATCTATCAGTCAATCATGTTTGAGTGCTTCCTGTGTATGAAGCACTGTATTAAGCCCTTGGGATAGTACAGTTTAACCCAGTTGGTAGACACATTTCCTGCCTACAAGGAGCTTACAGTCTCTGTGATCTCACCTATGTATTCTGTTACAGTTCTTTGCACACAGAAAGTTCTGCATAAATACTATTCCTATTACTTCCCCTCTTAAACTGGAGCAGAGGGCAGGAAAGTTAGATTTCAAGAAGAACTTTGGGTCTCTAAGGGCTATTAAACAATGAAACAGATGAGGGGTCTCAGAGCTCTTCTCCTTTGGAAATTTTGAAAAGGAGTATAGATACGCAAGAAGCAGAGTGACCTAGAGGAAAGAGCATAGGCCTGGAAGTAAGTATTCAACAAATATTATTATTATTTTATTATAGGGGAATTGGAGGCAACCTTTGGAAGATTTAAAGCTCTTGCTACTATTTGAAAATCTAGTTATATAATAATGTTGGTATTTGTTAAGTGCTTACTGTGTGCAAAGCAGTCTTCAGGGTGCTGGGATAGATACAAGGTAATCAGCTTGTCCCACATAGGTCTCACAGTCTTCATCCCCATTTTACAGATGAGGTACCTGAGGCATAGAGAAGTGAAGTGACTTGCCCAAAGTCACACAGCTGACAGGCGGCAGAGTCAGGATTCGAACCCATGACCTCTGACTCCCAAGCCTGGGCTCTTGCCACTAAGCCAGTTATATGTAGGTCATTATCAGTTACTGGGTAAAACAAATTGCCCACACCTTTCCTGTCAAATAAGACAGGTTGAAACTATGGAGTAACATTTTCTATTTTGTGAACTGAAATGAAATATAAATGCTAACTGAGACTCTAGGGCATTCTAGTTCTTAACATAAAATGTAATAACAGTACGGTTAAATACCAGCTATCTGAGGTAACAAAATCCTAAATGCTCAATTATCTTCAATTCAATATTAAAATTCTCCTAAGTATTGTTCTCTAAAGATGCCTTCCAGATGTGTAAATTATTTATCATGCTCAAACAGTGATCACCATTTTATTAAGTCAGTAACTTATAGCTAGATGACTTCTGTTTCCATTTAAACATGCCACATTATTTTAGTAGAAGCACTCCCACATCAGTGCATTTTTCCCCCCAAAACCTAGGCTTTCAATAATTTATGAAACATATACAGTTAATTCAAGCTTGGTTTAAAAATTTTACGTCATTGTGCACGCCCCACTCTAAAGATTTTGTGACTGACATTCTATCTTAAGCATATTACCGTTGGGTTCGCTTTAAGCATACTTTGACACGTTTATTTTTGAAGATAAAATATCAGCAGTAGATGTCACTGCAGTCAAGAGAAACTAGAGCATATCAGAAGAAAACAATTAGTTTTATTGGCAAAGGCTATAATAGAAATGATAGAACTTTATAATTCCCGGCTGGAAAGAACCCCTGGAGCTCAGCTGAAACTTCAGCATTTAGTGCTTCCTCTCAGTAAGTATTGATGAAGCACCTAGTAATGAACTAGGTGGTTGGTGTTCATGCCTCCATATTAATCAATGGATCAGTGATGTCTACTGAGTACCTACTGAGTGCAAAGCATTATACTAAATACTTGGGAAGAAGCCTTTCCCTATTAGGCCCTCATTTCTTCTCCTACCCCTATCTGTGTCATTCTTGCACTTCGATTTTAACCCTTTATTCACCCCTCCCTCAGCCCCACAGCATTTACCTTACATATGTAAGAAGCAAAGTGACCCAGTGGATAGAATGTGGACCTGAGGGTCAGAAGGACCTGCATTCTAATCCTGGCTCTGCCACTTGTCTGCTGCATGAATTTGAGCAAGTCACTTAACTGTGGCTTAGTTCCCTCATCTGTAAAATAAGGATTAATATTGTGAGCCTTATGTGGGAAATGGATGGTGTCCTAACTGGCCAGCTTATATCTACTCTAGTGCTTAATACAGTGCCTGGCTAATGGTTAACACATAACCATAAGAAAATTCCATAATTTATGTATATTAATGTCTGTCTGTCTCTAGAATGTAAACTTTGTGGTCAGGGAAGGTGTCTACCACTGCAGCTTTTAGTATTCTCCCAAGTGCTTCTGAACAGAGTAAGAGCTAAATAAATATGATTGCCTGGGAAAATACAATAGAAGTGAAACGTAAGTTTCATTTCCCCTTTCCCTTAATTTATGTTCTAATAGGGGAGTAAAAACAAACACATCACCATGAGTAAATCCCTATAAATACAGAAGTTATAGAGTTGGCATCCTTCATGGAAGTCAAGTTCTTAATACAGTGCTCTGCATACAGTAAGCACTCAATACTCCTGATGGATTGATTGAAATCATTAAGGGGGGACATCTGCAAAGGTCAACAGACCAAAAAGGTGAGCAATCACACCTAGAAGAAACCCATTCTTCTCTTTGACCATCCTTCTTCAAATCTCTCCTAATCTACAATTCTCTCCCTCTATACCGTGCACTCCTTATGGGCAGGGATCTTTTCTACTAACTCTGTTGTATGGTACTCTCCAAAGTGCTTAATTCAGGGCTAAGCACACAGTAAGTGCTCAATAAATAACATTGATTATTTTAACTTTTTTACAATTATGTTCCCACTTTTCCCTCTAATCAATGGTATTTATCAAGCACTTATGTGTAGCATCCTCTTTGTCTATTTGAAGATGTACATTCACTGTTCTATTTTTCTCCTCTCTGGCAGTCCAAATTATAATTCTTGTAACCTCTGAAGATCTTGTGGAGGTTTTTTGCCCCTTTATTTCAATATCTCTCGCTGCCTGTGATCATGAAGTTTCTAAGAGTTTGTTCCTGAATACTGAAAGCTGCCCTTCTCCTTTGAAGATAACACCACTGAGAATACTATATCCTCTCTCTTCTCACTATTTTCTACCACTGGAGACAATAGAGTGCAGGCCACTTTTCTCTGGAAAGGGTTTATTACAGGCCTGTCTCATACTACATGCTGTTGCATGGCGTTTTTTTAAAAAATATTTTTAGTATCACAAGGCCTGTGGGAATTGCCTGACACAGACATTTACGAAGCTGATATAAATGAGGCAGACATGGGTTAAGATGCTTTTTAACTTCATCATGTATGATCAGCTCCTTAATTGAAGTGATTTGGATATACAGAACTTAGTAAAAATAAATAAAATCCCTACATTAGTGAGCAACCAGCATCCTGGACCAGCTAAACCCTGTCCTCTCCCTAACTCTCCCATCACTGTAGATGGCACCACCATCCTTCCTGTCTCACTAGCCCATAACCTTGGCATTATCCTTGTCTCCTCTCTCTCACTCAACCCACACATTCAATCCATCACTAAATTCTGGAAGTTTGAACCTTCACAACATTGCTACAATCTACCATTTCTTCTCCTTCCAAACTGCTACCACATTAATTAATTAATACAATCACTTATCCTCTCCCAAATTGACTACCGCACCAGCCTCCTTGCTGACCTCTCTGCCTCCTGTCTCTCTCCTCTCCAGTCCATACTTTACTTCGTGGATTGTTTTGCTGCAAAAACATTCAAGACATGTTTCCCTCTCTCCTCAAGAACCTCCAGTAGTTGCCCAGTCACATCCATATCAAATCTTCTCACCACTGGCTTTAAAGGACTCAGTCACCTTGCCCTCTCCTACCTCACCTTGCTACTCTCCTACTACAACCCAACCCACACACTTTGCTCCTCCAATGTTAAATTTCTCACTGTACCTCAACCTTGTCTATCTTGCAGCTGAATTCTTACCCATGTCCTGCCTCTGGCCTGGAACACCCTCCCTTCTCCAAACCGAAAGACACTCTCCACCTCTTCCAAGTCTTAGTGAAAGCGCATCTCTAATAGGCCTTCCCTGACTAAGTTATCCTTTCCTCTTCTATTACCTTCTGTAGCGCCCTGACTTGCTCCCTTTATTTGTCCACCCTCCCAATCCCACAGCACTTATGTACATGTATGTAACTTATTTATTTATATTATCTATCCCCGCCCCTCCAGACCGTAAACTCAATGTGGGCTGGAAATGTGTCTGATTATTGTATATTGTACTTAGTGCACAGTGCCATGCTCTGCACACAGTAAGTGCTCAATAAATGTGATTGAATAAATGAACTTAATATTTTAAAAGCAATCGCAGTGTTAGATGGAAATGTACTTGATTTTATTTTTTTCCTATAATGGTGATAGGCAGCATTGAGTTATCACCATTTTGTGTTTCCATGGCTAACAGCCATGTTAGAAAATACCTTCTTTTGGTTAGAGGTGGCCCAGGAAACTATCTCTAGGCACCCCCCTTGGTTGAAAGAAATACTTTATAAAAATTAATTTTTGCCGTGTCACCTATGTCTAAAATATAATTTTTAACTGTTGGGATTGAGAAAGCTTTGACCTTAAATTATCTTCAAGGGAAGATGGATTAATTTTTTTTTCCTCCTCTCCCCCACCCTGGACTTCCTCTTTAATCCTACTGTTATCATTTGGAGAAGCATTCTAACTTAGTAGAAAGAACATGGATTGGGAGTCAGGAGACTGGAGTTCTAATTCCAGCTTTGTCATTTGCCTGCTGTGGGACCTTAGGCAAGTCACTAAAATCTCTGGTCCTCAGTTTCTTTATCTGTAAAATGAGGATGAAATAACCATTCTCACTTTCCCCTTTGACTGCGAGCACTTTGTGGGTCTAAGACCTGAGGTAGATATAATGTAATCTGAAAAGATTGAATTGTATCTACCCCAGCAGTTAGTCCAGTACTTGGCACATTGAAAGTGCTTTACAAATAGCATAATGATTGTCAAGTGTTTAAGCAGTCTAGAATCAAAGCAAGAACCAAAGAAGTTAATGATTGTTCCTCCTCAGTCAATTTTGCTTGGGGACAGTAGGCCAGATTTTAATTGATTTCAATGAGAGTGCCCTGTAATAGTGACAAATAGGTTCATGTATTTTAGATAGTTGTATTCAGAATAGCCTTGTGAAAAGGGAAGAACAGTGGATAAATTCATTCAATCAACAATATTGTGTTCAGAACACTATACTAAGTACTCATGAGAATGATAGAGGTAAAAGATATGATTCCTATGGCCAAAAAGCTTACAGTCTAATAGAGAAGACATATAAAAACATAAACTTAGTTAATAGGATAAGGGGAGGCATATAGATCCACTGTAAAGGAAGTGGAGGATAAGATGGATGTGAATGAATAGGTAGAAGTAGATAGACTGGTTTGTACCTAAGTGCTTCCTTTCACATTCATTCAACTTTCATGTAAACAAAAAAAGGTGTTTTGGGTTTTTTTTGGTATTAGGCTATTTAAGAAAAATAATGATTCTTCTGTTTTCAAGGAACACCTGGCATTTTCTTCTGATGATCATTTTCCTTTCAGAAAACCCAGCATGATAGCATAAAGAAAACCAATGGCCAAATTCCACTCACTCTTCTTGTGGTGGTTGTTGGTGCCTAGGTAGGGGATCGCTGTAGTGCACATGCTCAAAAGAGCAATGTGCAGCTGCAGTCCCACATCCTCAAGAAACATTGAAAAATGTCTAGTGAAAATGCTGTAGATTGATAAATTACACTCTTCAGATCATATTTCCTCTCTCCTGAAGAAAGCCTCTCTCCTTAGTGGGGCAGAGTCGGGAGAGACCCACTGAAATTCTTATTTCCAATTTTTTTGGTAATTTGGGTCAAGAAAAGATCCAGAGGATTCAGCCTGGGAATGATATGAATAGCTAACTGTTGAAAAGATGTCAGCAAGGGGGAGAAAAGAAGAGTTTAACTCCTTCTATGAACTCATAAAAAGCTTAGATTTGCAATGAATATACTTAGTTTCTCACTGTAGAGCTGAAGTGAATACACAGCTTTGAGGCCAGTAGAATCAAAATTGAAGACTGCTACAAATCCACCACCTTTAACCTGTCCTTTGTTCTCTCTACCTCCCTTCATCACTGAGAGAATCCTTTTCTTGTCCCAGCAATTACCTTGTCTCCCTAACATGATTCATCCTATACCTTCTTTCTTTCTTTAATTTGAAGCTATGTCATCCCATGCAGGGGGCACTTGATTCAACCATGAAGGTCATTTTTAATTTCTAGCTTCAGTTTTCTTGGGCGCATCATTGCTTTGTCCAAACATGAGGCAGCTTCTGCCCTGGCCCTGAGTCATGCATCTACTATTAGACAAGGAACAAACTGGTAAATATTAAAATGCTCCACCTTTCCGGAGAAAGAGGCCAATACGGTAGAATCCAGAGACAGACTGGACACATTTTAGAGAGCTTGGAGGTTGGAGGATGCGTGGGTAATTTCCCTACAGTGAAATCCCCATCACTGCTTTTCTTTCATGATTTCATTGGTTCATTCAGTGTGCTTTTGAGGGAGAATAGCATGATATTTTAGAGAAGATGAGAGCTTAAGGGCATTGCGTTAGGTGAATAGTAAAAAAAGAGCATTAAATACGACTCAGATGCTATATGTAGCATAGAACATATAATGGTTGTGGTATCACATCAGGAAGAACCGTAATGGAGGCATACATTTAAAGAATAGCATAGTGGTGGTGGCTGTTTGCA
Organism: Ornithorhynchus anatinus; assembly: GCF_004115215.2. Taxonomy (NCBI): domain Eukaryota; kingdom Metazoa; phylum Chordata; class Mammalia; order Monotremata; family Ornithorhynchidae; genus Ornithorhynchus; species Ornithorhynchus anatinus. Next base: position 53,730,882 of record NC_041731.1, on the reverse strand, counting down.
TGCTTTGTTTGACATCTTGGATCTTAGTCACTATCTGATTTAATCTAGGTGGGCCTTATTCATTACTCATTCAATCGTATTTATTGAGCACTTAATGTGTGCAGAGCACTGCACTAAGTGCTTGAAAAGTACAATTCAGCAACAGAGACAATCCCTACCCAACAAAGGGCTCACAGTCTAGAAGGGGGAAGACAGACAACATATTTATAAAGTGCTTACTATATGCCAGGCACTGTATTAATTGCTGGGGTAGATACAAGGTGACTGATGTTGGACAGAGCCCTGTCCCACATGGGGCTCACAGTCTTAATCCCCACTTTACAGATGAGGTAACGGAGACACAGAGAAGTGTAGTGACTTGCCTAAAGCAGTCACACAGCAGACAAGTGATGGAGCTGGGATTAGGACTCTGATCCTTCTGGCTCCCAGGTTCGTTGTGAATCTACTAAGCCATATGATTTCTCAGCAGATAAAGATGTTTGCAGTGGGCTGGCTGACCTGGTTCGCTGTTGAATTTTATTGTCTTCCAGGCTGCAAGCTCACTGTGGGCAGGGAACGTGTCTACCGAATCTCTTACATTGTGCTCTCCCAAGCACTTAGTATAATGCTCTGCACACAGTAAGTGCTCAATAAATATGTTTGGTTGATTAAACCTCAGCTCTCTTGTGTGTCATTGTCACTGCTTTCTCTCAATAGTCTCCACTTTTCAACCTTATTAGGTCTTTTTTGGTTGTTGAACTTGCCAAATATTTTTCTCTTCATCACCCACTGGGAGCTTTTAAAATGGCTTTCTGGCCCCAAAGGATTAGGGAATGGTTTAGAGAGCTCCTAGATGGGTCTTTGGCCAGAGGGTCACTGTGATAGTAGAGAGAGATGGGTTTCTTCATACCAATTGCTGCTTCTACCTCTCCCTCCAGATTTCATCTTGGTGGTCTTTTGTTACATGCTGAGAAGTGGAGTCTAGGGGAGTAGTTGAGGTCAATTCATTTTGCATCACCAGCAAGCTTCCACTTTATTTTCCCTCTGAAGTGTTTAAGCACTTATTATGTTCCAGTCACTGAACTAAACTAATGAGGTAGTTCAATCATTCAGTTGTATTTATTGAACATTTACTGTGTGCAGGGCACTGTACTAAGCACTTGCTTACCAGCTTAACAGGTTGGACACAGTCCCTGTCCCACATCGGGCTCACAGTCTTGATTCCTCATTTCACAGATGAGGTAACTGAGGTACAGAGAAGTTGTGATTTGCCCAAAATCACACAGCAGACAAGTGGCAGAACTGGGATTAGAATCTAGGTCCTTCTGGTTCAGTCAGTCAATCATAGTTATTGAGCACTTACTGTGTGCACAGCACTGTAATAAGTGCTTGGGAGAGTACGGCATAATGTTAATTAATTATATAAAAATTATATCAAATGATTTATAATGTATAATTTATAGCTCTGTACATTAATAATAATGTTGGTATCTGTTAAGCACTTACTATGTGCAGAGCACTGTTCTAAGCTCTGGGGTAGATACATGGTAATCGCGTTGTCCCACATGAGGCTCACAGTCTTAACCCCCATTTTACAGATTAATGATAATTATAATGTTGGTATTTGTTAAGCGCTTACTGTAGTCAGCAGTCCATGGGCTAAATGTATCCATCTCTTTCCTGGGTTGTGATAAGACATGCCAGTGTCTTTTGAATGACTCACTAATATAGTCTCATTTGTGAAAATAATATATTATGGCCTCTAGCCTGAGGTATCTAATGCAGGTAATGACACAGCTTAATGGGGGGAGACAGACAAGAACAATGGCAATAAATGGAATCAAGGGGAAGAACATTTCATTAAAACAATAGCAAATAAATAGAATCAGGGTGATGTACATCTCATTAACAAAATAAATAGGGTAATGAAGATATATACTATACAGTTGAGCAGATGAGTACAGTGCTGAGGGGATGGGACGGGATAGGGGGAGGAACAGAGGGAACGGGGGGAGAAGAGGGTTTAGCTGCGGAGAGGTGGGGGGTGGTAGAGGGAGCAGAGGGAAAAGGGGAGCTCAGTCTGGGAAGGCCTCTTGGAGGAGGTGAGCTTTAAGTAGGGTTTTGAAGAGGGGAAGAGAATTAGTTTGGCGGAGGCGAGGAGGGAGGACGTTCCAGGACCATGGGAGGACGTGGCCCTGGGGTCGACGGTGGGATGGGCGAGAACGGGGACGGTGAGGAGGTGGACGGCAGAGGAGCGGAGCGTGCGGGGTGAGCAGTAGAAAGAGAGAAGGGAGGAGAGGTAGGAAGGGGCAAGGTGATGGAGAGCCTTGAAGCCTAGGGTGAGAAGAGCCTAGAGTGAGAAGTTGTCATGTCATGAAAGTTGTCATGGAAGAAGAGGGAGACAGAGGAAGGGACACATTTCTATCATTCACGCTTGTTGGAAGACACTCAACCCTTGAACCTCAGTTGAACTCATCTATAATAATAATAATGTTGGTATTTGTTAAGCGCTTACTATGTGCAGAGCACTGTTCTAAGCGCTGGGGTAGACATAGGGAAATCAGGTTGTCCCATGTGGGGCTCACAATCTTAATCCCCATTTTACAGATGAGGGAACTGAGGCACAGAGAAGTTAAGTGACTTGCCCACAGTCACACAGCTGACAAGTGGCAGACCTGGGATTCGAACTCATGAGCCCTAACTCCAAAGCCCATGCTCTTTCCACCGAGCCACGCTGCTTCTGCTGGCCAATTTTTGAAACACTCTGTAGCATCTTCCAGGACTTTTATTTGAGGACCTGGGACAATAGTCTTCTCTCACAGTGTTTTTTAAATGCCTGAAACTCGATCATAGCATGTGACTTCTAGAACAATTCAGATCATCAGCAGTAAGTAGGTGAGAAAGAGACAAAAATTTTCATCTCACTTGTTCAACATGATTAGAGGGGTAATATCTCTGTTCTTGTATTTTAGGTGGAGGAGTAGAAATTATTTGTAAGAAAACTGTGTGGAATCAGGTTAGAACTGCAATCTCATTCTAGAGCTGTGAATGTCTCCTACCCTGAAATAAAAAATACTCATGCGCACGTACATACGTAACTTTGTCTTTCCCCTTGTCATGCCCTTGCCAGCTGGGATGATAGGACATTGCTGACCATCACTTTTGGACACAGCTCCTGACTTTGATAACTGCACAATACAATCTGTGTCAAACAGCAGTTTTCTGGTCCACTGATTGTAAAACAATGTAACAATCTACCAAGAGTGAACTCTGACATGTTTATAAGGTGGAATTTAATCTAAGAAGATGCAAGAGAGGGCCTCCTGAAGGTGACTCATAATCAGGAGGACTTGTGTGTGTGCGGGGGGGTGGGGTGAATAGCTCACATTGCAAAGGGAAAGCCTATTTAAGACTTTGAAAGTTTAATTTTGAACTCTGCACCCAATGGTGACATCAATATGTGAACTGAAGGTTAGGACACCAGTTGTTGCAAGGGGTCATCAAGGCTTATGAATTTGCATTAGTACTATAAATAGCAAAAGAATAGCCAAATGGACGTAGGGGCACTACCATTTTTCTTTAGTACATAATGCAATTTAGACTGAACCCTCCCACCTACTGATAACCAGACTGATGCCAGTGTCAACTCCTTTTTAGAAAGAAACCTCTGGGATTTTCTTCATTTCTAAATGTGCCTGTGCTTTTCTCAAGGGGATTTAGAGTAGAGAGAGGATGGATGGAAGGAGAATAGAGGGATCATTGCTCAAGGATGGATGGAGGGTGGGGAAGGAGAAATGGTGCATTGGAGGATGGCCCAGCCTCTCTTACTTTACCTGGAGCACAGGCTAATGTTCAGTGGAGAGCTAAAAAGTGAATGGAGAGGTGGGGCAGCCTAATGATCACAGAGAAGCAGTTTGGCCTAGTGGAAGGAACACAGGCCTGAGAGTCAGAGGATCTGGGTTCTAATTTCAGCTCCACCACTTAATAATAATAACTGTGGCATTTGTGAAGCCCTTACTATGTGCCAGGTTTTGAACTAAGCTCTGGGGTGTCTACAAGTAAATTAAGCTGGACACAGCCCCTTTCCCACTTGGGGCTCACAATCAATCCCCATTTTCCAGTTGAGGTAACTGAGGCCCAGAGAAGAGAAGTGATTTGCCCAAAGTCACACAGTGGATGAGTGACAGAGTTGGGATTAGAATCCTTGACCTTCTGATTCCCAGGCCTGGGATCTAGCCACTATGCCATGCTGCTTCCCACTCATTTGTTGGGTGATCTTGGGCAAATCACTTCATTTCTCTATGCCTCAGCTCTCACACCTGTGATTTGGGGATTCAATACCTATTCTCCTTCATACTTAGCTTGTGTGTCCCATATGGATCTGGCTATCTTGTATCTAGCCCAGCACATAGTACAGTGCTTGATGCATAATGAGCACTTAACCAATACCATTATTAATAGTAATAGTAGTGATAGTGATTCCAACTCTGCCACTTATGTGCTGTATGACCTTGAGCAAGTCACTTAAATTCTCTGTGCCTCAGTTCCTGCATCTGCAAAATGGGGATTAAATATCTGTTCTCCCTCCTACTTATACTGTGAGCCCCATGTGGGACCCAAGTGATCAATCAATGGTATTGATCGTTTGCTATGTAGAAAGCACTGTCCTAAGCACTTGGGAGAGTACAATACAGCAAAATTAGCAGATGTTCCAGGTCCATAACAAGCTTACAGTCTAGAGGGGAAGACAGATATTAATATAAATGAATAATTTATAATTTAGAGGTACATAATTGCTATGGGGCTGGAGGTGGGAAGAATATCTAATGTCCATAGGTCACAGATCCAAATGCATAGATGACAGAGAGAGAGAGAGCTTGGGGGAGCCTTAGCATTATTACTGTTGAGAAGCAGAGTGATCCAGTAGATAGAGTATGGGCCTGGAATTCAGAAGGAACTGGATTCTACTCCCAGCTCTGCCACTTGTCTGCTGTGTGACCTTGGGTAAGCAACTTCCCTTCTCTGTCCCTGTTACCTCCTCCGTAAAATGGGGGATTAAGACTGTGAGCCCCATGTGGGACAGGTACTGTATCCAACCTGATTATCTTGTATCTACCTGAGTGATTAGAGTATATGGCATACAGTAAGTGCTTAACAAGTACTCTTGTTGTTGTTATTACCACCACCACCACCATCATCTTCATTATCATTATGCTCCTCAACATCAGGCCAGGGGACATACCCATGGTGATTGGGAGGTCAGTGTCCAAGGAACAGACCTTAGGCTAAAATTAGAAGCGGTTTATGATTATTTACAGAAGAAATGGCCAAAGAGGAAACTAAAAGGCACTTGAAAAAGCTGTGTCATCACCTGCATTAGATACCTCAGGCTAGAGGCCATAATATATTATTTTCACAAATGAGACTATATTAGTGAGTCATTCAAAAGACACTGGCATGTCTTATCACAACCCAGGAAAGAGATGGATACATTTAGCCCATGGACTGCTGACTATAAGTGAGAAAACAAGTAAGGTTTGGAGGTAGTAAAGAGCTTCTTTAAGGATGGTGAACAACACCTGATTTGCTTCATATGTGGACAAAGAACTATTTGATTTTCAAATGTGATACTGTAAACTGCTACAACTGTGGGAGAGTACATAATCTATCAATCAAGGTGCTTATTGAGCACTTTCTGCAATACAAGAGTTGATAGACATGTTCCTTGCCTACAGTGAACATATAGTCTAGAAGCGAGACGGATATCAACGTTAATTAATTATATAAAAATTATATCAAATGATTTATAATGTATAATTTATAGCTCTGTACATTAATAATAATGTTGGTATCTGTTAAGCGCTTACTATGTGCAGAGCACTGTTCTAAGCTCTGGGGTAGATACATGGTAATCGCGTTGTCCCACATGAGGCTCACAGTCTTAACCCCCATTTTACAGATGAGGTAACTGAGGCACAGAGAAGTAAGGGACTTCCCCACAGTCACACAGCTGACAAGTGGCATATCTGGGATTCGAACCCATGACCTCTGACTCCCAAGTCTGTGCTCTTTCCACTGAGCCATGCTGCTTCTCATTAGTGCTGTGGTGCTGAGTGAGTGGCAAACATCAAATGACCAAAGGTCACAGAGGGAAGTGTATAGACAATGTTACATCGTGGATTGTGGCAACCATACAAACTGTAACCTTTTGCAGTGAAACAGTACATGTATATGCATTCTACCATACATTGGTCACATGAACTGCAGCAGAATAACTGGACTGTAAGCTCATTGTGGACAGAGAATGTATTTTTTTATACTCTTTCAAGTGCTCAGTACAGTGCTTTGCCTACAATAAGTGCTCAATAAATACGATTGAAAGAATAAGAGTAGGGAGGAAGTTCTTTATGGGTAGGGATCATGTTTTCTACCTCTACTGAAGACTCCCAAGCATTTAGTATAGTGTTTTGCACCCAGTAGGTGGTCAATAAATAGATTGAAAGACCACCAAGAAGGGTATGTAGCCATCTGTAATTTCTATTTCAATCAGTCATTAGTATTTATTGGGCACTTACTGTGTGCAGAGCACTGTACTAAGCACTTGGAGAGTGGACTTCAACTGAGTTGGTAGATATGCTCCCTGCCCACAATGATTTTATAGTCTAGAGAATCAATACTCAGAGAATGGAAGTCCAACAGGGTAACCATCATACTAGTCAAAGAATTCAACCCTGTGCTTACTAAGAATTTTCACCTTCCAGGATAAGTCTCTGGAAAACAATCCCTAAGATTAATATGATCTTCTAAAAATGCTGCCTTTTAAATCAAGGCAAAATGATAGAGGCAAGGAAAATTCTAAGTTGGTCCTTAATGTCCTCAAAAGACTGATGGCTACTGACACTATTGCCTGGCATCTCATAACCCAACACCAATTTCCATTTGAAATGGAGAAAGTGGGATGAGCTCCCTGATGGCATCATGCAATTCTGAAGGATCCTTCACTATGGATTCTGATGCTTATCTTTCCAGATAATGGAATGTGTGTGACTGAAAATGTGGAAGAGAACAAAATAATAAAACACTGTTAGTTATGATTGCAAAGAGTAAATAAGCAGAAATGCAGCCAAAATTTTCTTTAATGTAGAATTCTTTGAAAATAATAGTTCTGGATGTTTATAGTGAATAGAACAGGTTTTTCAATTCTGTAATCATTTTGCTCTAATTAGTAGAGATTTGAATATACGTAGTAGAATGCAATTCATGCATTTTACAGTATAGCAATATGCTAAATTCAGTAGGAAAAGAAAAGATTTTTAGTAGATTCATTTTCAACCAGCTATGTCTTTAGCAATAATGATTCAACCTAAATTGTTTTGAGGTTGATCTTTTTGGACAGATCTAGTATGTTCATTCTTTAGAGAGCACCAACGTAAAAAAAATCTCCAAAATGCTTGAAGTGGAAAAAATGCCTTAAAACTTCAACTGTGGTCCTAGAGTGAGCACTGATAGTTCTACTTATTTAGGAAGAAATGATTTCATCTGATGCTTTTCTAAATATTGAACTATTTCCAGGTAGAATGGAGAAAAAGTGCCTTCCTATTTTATAATTGTAATCAATTATACTGAGCACTTCCTATGGGCAGAGCACTGTTCTAAGTGTTTGGGAGAGTAGAATACGACAGAATTAGCAGACTTGTTCCGTGCCCATAATCAACTTGTAATAGTGTGGGTGCACAAAATAGCACTTACAGTGCATTTGGAGTGTTTCAGGCACTCCTCATGATTTACTAAGCAAATATCCCTGATGTATTCAAGTATTCACTGAACTCTCTGAGGGTGTATAACACACTGCCATAAACACTACAGGTTCTTGTTAGAGCGGCCTGGCCTAGTAAAAGGAGCAAGGTCTCTGAAGTCAGAGGACCTGGGTTCTAATCCTGGCCCTGACAGTTGCTTGCTGTATGACCTGGGGAAAGCCCCTAACTTCTCCGTGCCTCAGTTTTCTCAGCTGTAAAATGGGGAGTCAATACCTGTTATCTCTCCTACTTAGACTGTGAGTCCCATGAGGGGCACAGATTTGTCCAACCTGAATAACGTGTATCTACCTCAGCACTTGGAATGCTGGTACACACATCATAAGCACACAACTAATACTATAATAATTAAGCATTAGTAGTTTGCTCTGGTTTGACAAAAGATGTTCCGAGCCATAAGAATATATCCCTTGTGAGAATATCAATGTCTGTTTTGCACGGGGGCCTATGAAAAAGTGTCAAAGCTACAACTACTTTTTGCCTGTCCTTTCCTTTCAAAGGCTGAGATTTAAAAAGTAAACTAACAATAATCTATGTATATATAATACACATATATATAAACTGACAATAATATATACATATATATCAATGAATCAGGACAAACCAAAATTAGATTTGCACTGAAATTCCATTCTTCAACATTCAACCCTAACAGCTCACTCTCCTTACTGTCTTTTCCTACTACACCTCAGTTTATTCTCTGTTTCTTCTAATATCACTTTCTCACTGTGCCTCATTCTTGAATCTCCTGCCTCTGACCTGTGGTTCATGCCCTTCCCACTGCCTGGCACTTGATCTCTGTAAATCTGTCAGATTCTAACTCTATCTTCAAAGCATTCCCAAAATTCCATCTTCTCCAGAAAAATAAATTTATCTTCTCCGGTTGTATCTTCCCAGCTATCACCTCAGCACATTTGTACATCCTCGGCACTTTGGCACTCACAACTCTCTTGATGCACTTTTGTACATATTGTTTTACATACTCTATTTAATCAATCAAGAAAGACCTTTGTGCACCTAATTATGTCAAATGATATCTATTTGAAAATTATTTTACAGGTAATAAAGTTGTGGTATTTTTCAGCACTCATTATTACTCAGCAGTGGGGTAGAAACAGGATAATCAGGTCAGACACAGGTATTCAATAAATAGTTGGGAATGATTAAGAGGGGTTAAGGCTCAGGTAATTGGCCAGTTTAGGAGGAGGTGCAGCAGTAGGGATAGCTTTGCAATTTGTACGAGGACTTGATTTTTTTTCATCTTTTTTTCCACTTTTCATCATTAATACTTTATCTTTTGTGAGCTTTACTAAAATGCTACTCATATCTTATGAAGAGGGGATGCTTCAGATCTTGTCTTCTCCCCCTCTAGACTGTAAGCTCATTATGGGCAAGGAACATGACTCTTAATTCTCTTGTATTGTACTGTCCCAAGAGCTTTTTTTTTAATGGCATTTGTTAAGAGTTTACTATTTGCCAGACACTGTACTAAGTGCTGTGGTAGATACAAGTTAAACAGGTTAGATGCAGTCCTTGTCTCCTGTGGCGCTTACAAGTTTTAATCCCCATTTCACAAATGAGGGAATGGAGCAACAAAGAAGTAAAGTGGCTTTTTTAAAAAAGAGAATTTAGAGTAATTAAGCACTCACTATGTGCCAGGTACTGTGCTAAACGGGGAAGATGCAAGTTTGGTTTGACACAGTCCTCATCCCACATGGGTCTTTCATTCTTAATCTCCATTTTACAGATGAGGTAACTGAGTCACAGTGAAGTGACTTGCCCAACGTCACAGAGTAGACAAGTAGCAGAGCTGGGATGAGAACCCAGGTCCTTCTGACTTCCTGGACTCATGGCAACTGGATTCACCTCTGATGCAGATTCACTTTATTTTACATCCATTTCACAGGCTATACATTGTGATGTAGTGACCGATGGAGCCTTTTATGGATACCTTTACTGAGCACTCTACTTGGTGCAGGACTTGAGAAGTTCAGAATTAGGAAATGGCATGTTTCCTGCCCATGCGGAGTTTACACTCTAACAGGGATGGCAGATATAGCAAAAAAACCCCCACAAAACAAAACTTAAAACTTGAGTTGTCAAAATAACCAAGCAACCTAGCCTGCTTTTTCCAGGCAGGACCCCTGAGCCTCCCTCCCTCTCTCTGATTTTACTACAGAGTCATTGCATTCCCTTGCCAGGGCTCTTATAAACATGAACACCGGTTCCCGGATCATGCTAACCATTGCTTTTTTTTCAGCGATATCTGTTTCAGATGGGCATGGTTTGTGTGCCATCCAGCCTTGCCCCAAGATATATGAGAGTGAAGCTGTCATCCGCTGTTCCCACAAACGTGCTCATTTAAGACGATATGCAATAACTTTGGTTTAATGAGAATTTGGCTCCAGAAGTATTCAACATAATGTGATTTATGGGATGAAATGACTAAGTGCTTTAGTGTTTTGAAGTTGTGTTATTTCTGTTTCACAAATCAAAAAGACAGAAACTCATCTTGCACTCACAGAACTCCTAAACCCATCCAGTCCTTTCTTATCGTAGAGTTCAGTTGCGATAGGTCTTCCCGGATTGCCAAGTTGGCAAGGTGTTTTTCACATTTTCTCTTGGCTCCCTTGCAAGTGCCACAGCTGCAAACTTGCAAGCTAAGCATCATTTGCCTGACTTCACAAGAGGGGCGAGGACATAGGTTCAACTTTAATCACTCCAATCCCTCAACAGGGTGCAATTTAAGAGAACTAGAAACTAGAGTGCTGCAAATGTGGTATATTGCAGACTTGCACTACTCTCCTGTGACCGTCTTTCTCGTCCCCCATTTTCTGTGCCTCTCTTCCTTATCACACATTCTCTGCTCCTTGCCTGTTTACTCCAGTGCTTTTTTCCCCCCTACCGTCCTCAGCTCTTCATTGTCACTACCTCTTCATTACTGTCAGAAAAATATTGAGGCAACCACAAGGCTATTGATTGCTTGAGACGGAGGGAAAGAGAGGAGGGATCTGTGCCTGATAGAGATGAGCACCAGCTTCTTAAACTTAATTCACCATTTTTAATCAGCTCTCATTTCTTTGGGAATAAAAATAGTGTGCTGTCTCTCTTGCCCTGTCCCTCTCTCTGGCTCTCCCTCTTCCCCTCCTCTTTCCACTATGCCTTTTTTCAATGGTATTTGTTAAGCGCTTACTATGTGCCAGGCATTGTACCAAAAGCAGAGGTAGTTACAAGATAATCAAGTTGTACACAGTTCATGTCCCATGTGGGATTCACAGTCTTATGCCCCACTTTACAAATGAGGGAACTAAAGCACAGAGAAGTTAAATTACTTGCCTAAGGTCACACAGCAGACATGCTAGAGCAGGGAATAGAAACCAGGTCCTCTGACTTCCAAGCCAGTGCTCTTTCCACTAGGCCACGCTGCTTCTCCTTCCATCTGTCTCTTCTCAACATCTCTCCATACATGTAATTCTCTTTTCCTCTTCAAAACCCTACTTAAAACTCACCTCCTCCAAGAGGCCTTCCCAGACTGAGCTCCTCTTCTCCCTCTACTCCCTCTGCCACCTCCCCTTTACCTCTCCGCAGCTAAACCCTCTTTTTCCCCTTTTCCCTCTGCTCCTCCACCTCTCCCTTCCCATCCCCACAGCACTGTACTCGTCCGCTCAACTGTAAATATTTTCATTACCCTATTTATTTTGTTAATGAATTGTACATCGCCTCGATTCTATTTAGTTGCCATTGTTTTTACAGATGTTCTTCCCCTTGACTCTATTTATTGCCATTGTTCTTATCTGTCCATCTCCCCCGATTAGACTGTAAGCCTGTCAAACGGCAGGGACTGTCTCTATCTGTTGCCGACTTGTTCATCCCAAGCGCTTAGTACAGTGCTCTGCACATAGTAAGCGCTCAATAAATACTATTGAATGAATGAATGAATGTAGATCTATATGTTATGCCCTTCCTTTTCACTATGAATGGTGAGATTCTATCCCATACATGCAATTGTAAAAGATGGATGTGACCTTCCCTTGCAGCTGTGCTATTTGCCCAGAGAGGTGGATCTTGTTGAACTAATGTACCTTTCCTATACAGGGTCTGACTGGTTTCATACCTGCCTTTTGCTACCCTAATTTGACCCATCTTCAGTATTTGTGATGATATGTATTCTTTTACAAGCAATCATTCTAATTCCATCATTTGTAAATATTTTGATGTCTGCCTCCCCTATTACATGATGAGTTTTATGGGCAGAGGGGACATACCTTAAGCACTCTGATACACCAGCCCCAAAATGCCTAGGCTAATCTTCCTAAGCTCCCCTACTTCCCCTACCCATCTTCTATTTTAATGTCTGTCTCCCTTGGTACACTGTAGCTCCTTGTAGATAGGGATTGCATCTACCACCTCTGCTCTACTGTTCTTAATACAGTGCTCTACACAGTAAGTATTCAATAAATACCACTGATTGATATTTTGAGATTTTATTGTTCTTTCCCAAACACTTAGCAGAATGCATTGCACTCAGGGATTATTATTGCTATTAGTTTTCAATTTTTTCCAACAAAGCCTTCCTAATATCTGCTCACCAAACTCATCTGTCTGCTGCAGTGGTTTTATAGTAACTCCTGTCAAGATGTTTGGTTGGAAACTGTGATTTAGCACTGAGTACATTCCAGACATCACTTGTAACTTTGACTTCCCAATTAATACTGAGTTTAGTTTGTAGATGACCCTGGTGAAATGGGCTTGGATGGGTCTTGTAGGAGGTCTAGGCTTTTCAGAGAAACTGAAGATTGGAAATAGCAGACTGACAGGTCTTCAACTTAGGTTGAAACGTATTGAAATATTTTGGCCCCAATCTGTTTTGCTGTCGAGGTTGCAGAGTTCGTTGACTAAAGTTCCGTGTTGTCTAATAAAATCATATTGCTGTTTCCTTGGGCATAAGGTGATATGTAAGTTTTGTGTTTTTCAGAACTATCAGTTTCTGATGCTATATCACAATCATTTATATATCTTCTGCATATACACCATGAACACAGTCTCCTGCATACAGCAGCTTCTGAACTCTACTATGTCTAGGACCTTTGATGATGCTCATAAACTGTAGAGCCACAAAGTTCCCAGTTGCTAAGAGGAGTATTCTTACACCAACACCCAGACTGTTTGCTGCATCTTCTAGCATTGCAGTTTACAGTATGCTGAACAGGAATGCACCTCCCACACAGAGAAAGGAGCTGTCTGACAAAGGGGAGTGGGGAGCAAATCAGATTTTGTAGGCTGCTACATAGCTGGGCTCTTATCAAAATCCCTTGTTTCAGCATTTGCATGCCAATTTACCAGAGGCTAATCTCGTCCCAAGTAGGCTAGGACAGTCCTGGATTTTATTTTGCAGATTGTCCTAAGCAATTTTAGAAATAAACACATGTCCCAGAATTAACCCTGCCCCAGACGAAGATGGATTTTCATGACTGGTGTTGGAATCTGATAAACAGAGGTCCATTTTAATTCCCCCAGCATTCCAGGGCTTGTAGTTTAGTCATCTCTGATTACTGGGGGACCGTAACACCACACTTCCTCATCTATAGAATGTAAATTCCTTTTGGGCAGGAATGTGTCTACCAATTCTATTATATCCTACTTTCCCACGTGCTTACTACAGTGTTCTGCACACAGAAAGCACTCAATAAATAGGATGGAATGATCTGTACCCTTATCACCCCCTTGAATGGCAATAGAGAAAGATATGACAAGTGATCATGGGGATGGGAGTCTGATGAACCAGTTTTCAGCAGAAATGATATGGTCAGTCTGTTTTTGCAGGAGATTTAACTCTGCTTTTTTCCTGCTTTGGGTGAATTTTGTCAAGGCTTACATTTTTCACATATAGAATCATAAAGAAAACTGCATTAAAAAGAGAAAGATGTATTGGCCCTCAGTTATCTAAATCTTGCACATTTGGGTAATAACCAAATTTCTTCCTCTTGAAGCTGAACAGTGATGAAAAAATTTTTCAGAATGAGGAAAAAAATTCAGCAAATCTCAAAATGAGGAATTTGTCAGACATCATGACTTAGCATCAAATGTTATAAAGGAATATCTAGCTTTCTCATTTAAAAAATTCAAATGAATGTGCTTTAAATATAAAGTAGAACTAATCCGTTTCTGGATCATTGTTCACTAGAGTCATGGCAAGTCACTGTCAGATTATCCCCCTCCATGTAGTTATCCTTTAATGTGCAGGTTTCTTTCTTGCAAAAACTGATGTTGAGGAACATTAGAAGCGGCATGGCCTAGTGGGTAGAACACAGACCTGGATTCTCATCCTGCCTCCTCCTCTGTTCTGCTGTGTGACTTTGGGCAAATCACTTCTCCATGCCTCAGTTTCCTTAACTGTAAAATGGAGATTAAATTCCTGTACCCCTTCCTACTTAGACAGTGAACCCCATGTGGGATATGGACTGTGTATCTATCCCAGTACTTAGAATGGTTCCTGGCACATAGTAAGTGCTTCACAAACACCATTTTCTTTTTTAAAGTACTTGCCTATTCTGATCCTACACGTGAGCAGTTTTTTTCTGATAAGGCATCATGGTCAGCTCCATGGCAGCTGAATAACATTCCCAAATATCATTCTTGCTCAAACAAACTGGGAAAACATTTGGTGGGGTTTTTTTTTATATTAAGCACTTATATTGTGTCACACATTGTTCTAAGCACTGGCATAGAATAAGTTAATTAGGTCCAGTACAGTCTCTGTCCTACATGGGGCTTACAGTCTAAGTAGGAGGGAGTATAGGAATTTAATCCCCATTTTACAATTGAGGAAACTGAGGCACAGAGAAGTTGTGACTTGTCCAAGGTCATCCGGCAAGCAATTGGAAGAGTTTGTTCAAAACCGAGATCCTCTCAATCCCAGGCCTGTGCTTTTTCAACTTGTTGTGGCTAAACGGAATGTATTCTTTGAGTTTGAACTTCCAAAAAAATTTGGTGCCATTTGCTCATTGGGTGGGTCTTAACACATGGTAGCTGATGTTAATAATAATTACGATTCTTCCAAATCTCAGCTATGAGCATTAAGTTGCTTCTCTCTTCAAGGGTTTTATGACAATGTGACATCCCGAGACGGCACTGCCTTGCTCAAGCAGATGCCATCCCCACTGATTCCTGTCTGGGGTAGATTGTAAGCTTGTTTTGGGCAGGGAATGTGTCTGTTTGTTGTTATAGTGTACTTTCCCAAGCTCTTAGTCCAGTGCTCTGCATACAGTAAGCGCTCAATAAATATGAATGAATGAACAATGAGCTGGACTAGAAATGGGTCTGGGCAGAGCCAGGATTGAGTTGAGGGTAAGTCAGTCATTTATTGAGTGCTTACTGTGTGCTGAGCACTGTACTAAGTGCTTGGGCGAGTATAATACATCAATACACAGACACATTGTAGGGTCACTTTTAAGTGGTGAGTGAAACTTCTACTAGTCCTTTGTGCTTGACTCTTCTGACACTGCACATTCCTTAGACCTCCATCTGCCTCGTTTTGCTAAACCCGAGCTCTGCCAAAAAAGCCACCTCCTCCAGTAGGTACCCCCTGACTAATCTTGCCCCCTTCCCATTCATATTAACCCATTATCCACCTCAGTGTCCAATATTTATCTGCTTTCTGTTTATATTTTTGTGGGTCTTATGTTTATTTTATCACTCTTAAACATTCACATCTATTATCTTCCTCCTCAGGCTCCAACTTAATGGAGAGAAGAGGTCACAGGTTTGGCTTCTGCTGTTTATTCCCTGAAGCCTGGTAGAGCACTTTGAACTCAGAAGGTGCTTAAGCAATACTGTTGCTATGCCCCAGGTCACATAGGGGAATGGCAAAACTGGACCCAGGACCTGGATCTCCTGTCTCCCAGCTCCATGCTATTCTACTAGGCTACAGAGATCCACCTCCTTTTACAATGCACCTAGCTCACCTACTCATGATCTAAAGCAGGGTTCTCTACCCAGGAGATAAAACGTGACAAACATTCTCTTGCCTAATAAGTATTTCTTTTCCTTCTCCACAATGTCTCTCTTGGCCTATGGGAAAGAGCCCAAGCCTGGGTTGAAATCCTGGCTCTGCTGCTTACTTTGTGTAAGCAGCATGGCTCAGTAGCAAGAGCCCGGGCTTTGGAGTCAGAGGTCATGGGTTCGAATCCCAGCTCTGTCACTTGTCAGCTGTGTGACTGTGGGCAAGTCACTTCACTTCTCTGTGCCTCAGTTCCCTCATCTGCAAAATGGGGATTAAGACTGTGAGCCCCACGTGGGACAACCTGATTCCCCTGTGTCTACCCCAGTGCTTAGAACAGTGCTCTGCACATAGTAAGTGCTTAACAAATACCAGCATTATTATTATTATTACTTGAGCAAATTGCTTCTCTATGTCACAGTTCCCTCATCTAGAAAATGGGGATTTAATACCTGTTCTCTCTCTTAGATTGTGAACCTTGTATGGTACAAGGACTGTGTCCAACCTGATTAACTTGTACCTACCTGAGTTCTTGACACACAGAAAGTGTTTTTGGCAAATTCTCTTTATCACTATTATGATTGTATTATATTATCATTAATAAACCTAGTCAAACAAAAAAATCACAGGATATAGCAATATGTTTCCTTGAATTTATGCATCACTTCAAGCAATTATATTGTCAATCAAATTGGAGTGCAGACTATAAAAAAGTTATTATTGGTTCGGTAATCTATTTGGGGGGGAAAAAAAGCATAGGCTTTAGCTTCACTGAAAGCCTTGAGGAAAGTCATTACAGTGTGCCTTTAGAGGAAATACTAGCAAGAAATTTCCCCAAGTTTTAAGGAGTGAACAATTTCTTTTTGAAATATGGAAAAGAAAACAAAGTTTTGGGAAAAAAAAATCACAGGCAACAGAAAGCCTCATGATAAGTGGTGGCCTAGACTAAATAAAAATGTATAATGAAAGATAAGGATAAATGCTTAAAAGCCCATGGCCAGTGTGAAATTTGCAACTCTAGACATTTGACCTAATGC
This sequence comes from Ornithorhynchus anatinus, assembly GCF_004115215.2. Classification (NCBI taxonomy): domain Eukaryota; kingdom Metazoa; phylum Chordata; class Mammalia; order Monotremata; family Ornithorhynchidae; genus Ornithorhynchus; species Ornithorhynchus anatinus. The sequence continues at coordinate 53,714,053 of NC_041731.1, read as the reverse complement.
ATTGAGCTGGGCAACATTTTTATGCTTTGTCATGCCAATAAAGTTATTACTTAAATTGAAATTTCATCTGTCTTTATAACACTACTGTGGAAGCTAGCTTTATTGGAAATTATAAATTTGCAGTTTTTCTGGGTTGGCTGTTTTTCTTCTCCAAATGTGAAATTTTACTACAGTTCTACAGATATTATTATTACTGTGTGCTTAGTGTTCAAATTTGTCTGAACCTGTCAATATACAGGAGTTAGATCTGAAGTACTAGGCTCACAGATGCTTGGGTTACCTCTTCACAGTCAAAGTTCATTCATATTTACTGAATGCTTACTATGTGCAGAGGCCTTGAGAGAGTACATTACAACAATAAACAGACACATTACCTGGCCACAATGAGTTTACAATCTGGGGGGGCCTTGTCTTGTCTTATGCTATCAAGTCATCTCCAACCTATAGCAACTCAGTGGACACATCTCTCCCAGAATGCCTTACTTCCATCTGCAATAATTCTGGTAGTGTTTCCTTAGAGTTTTCTTGGTTAAAAAAAAAAAATATGGAAGTGGTTCACCACTGCCTTCTTCTGCTCAGTAAACTTGAGTCTCTACCCTTGACTTGCTCCCATGTCCCTGCTACCCAGCTCAAGTGAGTTTTGACTTGTAGCAGATTGTCTTCCATTCGCTAGCCACTGCCCCAGTTAGGAACGGAATGGGTACATCTCTGCTTGACTGTCCCTCTCTAGCCGAGATTGGTAGAGTACTAGAAACTCTCCAGGGGTGAGTTTAGAAAGGGAGACAAACATTAATATAAATAAATTACAGATATATACATGAAGCAGGATGATGATTGAATTCTTTCAATGAATATACTCAATTCCATGTAATTCTAGTCTGAGTGACACAAATATAACAAGAATGATGATTGTAACTCTGATTACACGAATAACATTTTAATAATATTTAATCAAGATTTTTGAGTTCTTACTGTGTGCAGAGCACTGTATTAAGTGCTTTGGAGAAAATGCAGTAGAAAAAGTTTACACCATTCCTATCCTCAGGGAGTTTAGAATCTAACAGGGAAGACAGATATGACAATCTGCTACTCCCACAGTGAGCTCTGTTCATGCTTTTTTTTTTTTCTTGAATTATCCATTTCGACTGTCTTCACAATCCTATACTTGCCAACTCTCCACTTTGTTTTGTGTGTTTCTAGGCCTCGGGTTTAGATGCCAAACAAGCTTAAGGTGAAACTCAGGCAACAGATTTTAAGAATTAGTTATGCAACACCAATACTGCTGAGAACTCTCAGCGGAAGGCAAGGAAGAAAGATCTTTTTCTTTCAAACAGCTCTGACTTTCTGCACAAAGTGGCCTCCTGGAACATTTCATAAATAACCATAATCATGATTACTTTAGGAGTGATATCCGCTGACGTTGCTGCAAGGCCATTAAGCTTCCTTGTGCAAGGAAATACGCTAAAAGGATAGAAACCCAGTGATTCTAGATCTTCACATGGGAGAACATTTGTTCAATGGGCTATTTTCTTACTAGGTTCACAGCCACTTTGTGACTGTAAGTTAATAGCTCTGGGAGAGAGAAGAACTCTAGACCGTAAGCTCCCTTTAGGCTGTAAGCTCAGTGTGGGCAGGAAATGTGACTGTTTATTGTACTCTCCCAAGTGCTTACTGAACACAGTAAGCTCTCAGTAAATAGGATTGAATGATGAATGAACTCTTCTAGACCACTAGGAGAAGCACTGTGGCATTATGGAAAGAGCACAGGTGTGGGAGTCAGAGAGCCAGGGTTCTAATCCTGGCTCTGCCACTTGCCTGATTGGTTACCTTAGTTTGTCACTTAACTTCTCTGGCCTTGATGTCCTTATCGGTAAAATGGGAAATCAATATCTGTCCTCCCTCCTATTTGAACTGTGGAAAAAGGACAATGTCTAACCTCATCTTGTAGAGCTCTCTGCACACAGCAGTGCTAAGTGCTTAGAACAGTGCTCTGCACACAGAGCTCAGTAAGTACCATTGATTGCTTCAAAACAGGGATTATGTCTAATAATTCTGTTGCATTCTTCCAAGTGCCAAGAGAGAAGCAGCACGGTCTAGTGGATAGAGCATGGGCCTGAGAGTCAGAAAGATGTGGGTTCTAATCTCTGCTCCACCAGTTGCCTGCTGTGTGACCTTGGGAAGGTCACTTCACTTCTCTGTGCCTGTTACTACATCTGTAAAATCGGGATTAAAACATGAGCCCCTTGTGGTACATGGACTGCATCCAAATTGATCAGTTTAAGCCTACCCCAGTGCTTAGAACAGTGTCTGGAACATAGTAAGTGCTTAACAAATACCATTAAAAAAGTGTTCTGCACATGGCAGTTTCTCTATAGTGACTTATTCATGGATAGAATGGCACAGCTGTGAGAGAGGACTAAAACCACTATAACTTTAGGCTCCACTACTTCATCAAATGACATTCATGTTATTTGTTTCCAGGCTCAAATGGGGTTGGTGAAGGCTCTTAAATAAAATCTTGGGGAAGACTGTGACTCTGAGGCATAACCGGTAATAAAAGCAATGCAGAAAGGATAATCATCTTTTTTGTGTGGAAAGTGCCATTAGATCTTCTTGGGTCTTTAAAAACAGCCACAATTATGACTAAAATTAATCGATCAGAAGCCTCATCTTTGTGCCAAGAGGATATCTTTCCCATACTCATCATCAAGACTACTTAATAATAATAATAATGTTGGTATTTGTTAAGCGCTTACTATGTGCAGAGCACTGTTCTAAGTGCTGGGGTAGATACAGGGTAATCAGGTTGTCCCACATGAGGCTCACAGTTAATCCCCATTTTACAGATGACGTAACTGAGGCACAGAGAAGTTGTGACTTGCCCACAATCAGGTGAAAAGTGGCAGAGCCGGAATTCAAACCCATGACCTGTGACTCCCAAGCCCGGGCTCTTTCCACTGATCCACGCAGAACACTTACAATATAGTCATTCATTTGTCAGTATTTATAAAGCAGCTATTGTGTGCATAGCACTATATTGGGCTATTGGAAACATACAATAAAGGTTAACATGGTCCCTGACCTCAAAGGCCTTATAATTTAACAGGAGTGACCAGCAGATATACATTTTACTTATACAGGGTATGGGAAGAGAAGCATTGATACAGCCACAACATCTAAAATAAGCAATCAATACATCAATGTATGCATAAGGGCCAAGGGTGTCTGGGGTCACACAGTCAGGAGTTGTGCAGATAAATTGGGAAAGGCTCTTATTAAAGTTAACTTTTAATAGTAATAATATTGATGGTACTTAAGTGCTTACTATGTGTCAAGCATTATTCTAAGCACTGGGGTAGATACAAGTTAATCAGGTTTGACACAGGCCTTATCCCATATGAGGCTCACAAGCTTTTGAAGAGAGTTTTGAAGGTTGAGGAGAGCCAAGATTTGGGAGTTTAATTTCAGGAGTCAGTTGGGGTAGAGTGAAGAGTGTGACTTGGGGTGTAGTGGGTGAAGAAAATGGAAATGAGAGGTGAGGCAACCTTGAAGCCAATGACTAGGAATTTCTGTCTGATGTAGAGAGAAATCAGTAGCCACTGGAAGCTTTTGAGAACTAGAGTGATAGGATAATAACTGTAGGATGTTAGGTATTTACTATGTGTCAAGCACTAATAATAATGATGATGGAATTTAAGCACTTACTATGTGTCAAGCACTGTTCTAAGCACTGGGGTAGATACAAGTAGGTTGGACATTTCCTCTCCCACATGGAGCTCAAACTCTTAATCACCATTATACAGATGAGGTAACTGAGGCACAGAGAAGTGAAGTGATTTACCTGTGATCACACAGCAGACAAGTGGTAGAGTTAGGACAAGCACTGTACAAAGCAATGGGGTAGGTACAAGATAGGTCAAATATAGTCCCTGTTTCTCTCAGGAATCACAGTCTATTAGGAAGATGATCTAAGGATCGTGATTTCCATTAGAAGAGAGCCCAAATGGGGGGCCTCTTTGTCAACCCTGCTAAATTGCAATGGAATCATCATTTTATGCCCTTAATATGTGGCTGGATTACTTAATAAAAATTCTTAGTAGAAACGCAGTATCCTTCACAAAGCTGATAGCATAGGAGAGAATACTATCTGCTTGGGCATAGTTTGTAAAAGATGTTTTTAAAGTTTACCTCAACTTTGATAGGATGATTTTAATTCGAAACATTGAATCTCCATGAACATTGAATTCATTTGCACTTCAATACACTTCAGAATTGCAGAGCTACTTCTGAGTATTTTAGTGTTTTGTGATTTAGTTAAGCATTTGAGTCCTGAGATCTTGTGGGAAAAAGAAGGCACTCTATATTTAAATGTAAAATATAACAGGCATTATCACAAAAGTCCCCTTGTGGAACCTTCTCTGACACCATTAAATGTCAGTGGGAATAACCTCACTAAGCAATGTATTACCTTTGAGAAAATATTATTTTGCCCATTAACCTGAAACTTGAAAATTAGCAATCTGTATGTTTCTCAATTTTTGTGTTAGCCAATCATCTATTACCACTGGAAAGTTTTAGAAATAGCCCTTAATTAGAAGCCACTCCAAAATAATCTCTTTGTGGATTTTTGGTGAATATTTGGGAGATTTCTTTGTGCCTGTAATTTCTACTGATGTTGGTAAGAAAAGGAGGGGTTTTTTTTTTGTATTCTCATTACCAATACTGACACTGAATTAAGAAGAGAGGACAACCAATATGGATTTAATTTCATCTAGGAATTTAAGTTAGGTCTAATTTTCATGTCCTTTGTTACAGAGATATGTGTGTTTTGGGGTATTCTATATTAGGTTTAAAGTGACAGAGGAGGTGAGGCTGGAGGATTTTATTTCAGTAATATTTTGAATAATAATAATTATAGTACTTGTTAAGCACTTCCTATGTGCCAAGCACTGTTCTAAGCATTAGGATAGATACAAGGTAATCAGGCTGGACACAGTTCCTGTTCCCATGTGGCTCACACTCTTAGTCTCCATTTTACAGATGAGATAACTGAGGCACAGAGAGATTAAGTGATTTGCCCAAGGTCACATAACAGGCATGTGGCAAAGCAAGTTTAGAGCCCAGGTCCTTCTGACTCCCAGGCCCATGATCTAACCATTAAAACACATTGCTTCCCTATAAAGAGCATTTTAATTTTTAATGAAGATTTCATATACCAGTTATCTCATTTTAATCCTTACAGCATCTTTGCACGGTAGGGAGAGGAAAGTATTATCGCTCCTGTCTTCAAACAAGGAAATGAAACCCCCGAGAGGATTATTTACTCAATTTCACACTGCAGGCCGAAACAGAATCAGGACTAGATCTAAGGTATCCTGACTCCCAAGCTCAAAGATTTTCTTGTGACAGTTTTTTGTGTATGTGTGTGGGGGGTAACAATACCAGTCAATCAATGTATGGTATTTATTGAGCACCTACTGTGTGCAGGGCCCTGTACTATGTGTTTGAGATATGTAATTTGCATACATCTACAGGCTCGTTGTGGGCAGAGAGCAAATCTGCCGAATTCTACCCTCCCAAGTACTTAGTATAGTGCTCTTTACACAGTAAGTGCTTAATAAATACCACTGATTGAGTACAGTATAATTGATTTAGACAGGATCCTTGCAGGAGATCTAAAGATGTTTAAAAAGCTTTTAAAAAAAATAGGTGGCTCGCTTGTTGAATCTTGTTTTAAAACAGTAACAGATTTCAAGCTTCTTGAGGGCAAGGGACATAAGTTTTGCTTTTGCTGTGCTCGTCCAAGTATTTAATAGAGTGCACTCAGAAGGTGCTCATTAGATACTATTATTTGATGTATTGCATGATTAAATACAATGGGCACTGGAAGCTTTTTGAGTTCAGGGATCAGGCCTACCAATTCTACTGTACTCTCCTAAGCACTTACAGCACACAGCATTCAACAAATGCTTTTCACTGATCGGAAGATTACCGAAAGAAAAATAATTAGTAAGATATTTCAAAATATTTTCTTCTCTCCCCGCCACACTATCTTTTGGGGTTTTTTTTCTTTCCCTTATGAAGAATACATGTTTCAGTAAGAGAAAGGCATAGAAACATCCTGTCAGTCCCTCATCAACTTGCCCTCTACATGGCTAATATCAGTTCACGGTTTGCTGGTAGGAAAGAATATCTGTTTTGGAACCCAAACGTTTCTGCTTGGCCAGTCGAAACTGAGTCCTGGAAAACCTGAGCTCAACTAACTTTCCCAGAGATCTCTATTACAGTGTGAACCTCCAGACACTGAGTCATGGCTAGCCTGAGCCCCTGGAGAACCCAATTTTCCTTCCCTTTCTGTGACTCTGACCATTCTACACTGGATGAAACCCCAGCCCCTCTGACCTTTCATGACTAGCTGTCTCCTCATATTTGACAAGCTTTATAAACTGTGTATCTTGTGTTTTGACTTCTGCTCTCTGAATCACACTAGGCTTTCTCTTGCTGAGTGCAACATAACCCAACAGGAGGATCCAGGGGAAAAGCATCAGGAAATGTGAGAGGCCCAAATAAGAGTTGAAAATACAGGATATTGGACAATAGCTCTTAGCCTGACTTGAATGAGGCTTGAATACTGAAATATGGATAAATTATGCTTTCATTGTTAATAATGTTGGTATTTGTTAAGCGCTTACTATGTGCCGGGCACTGTTCTAAGCGCTGGGGTAGACATAGGGGAATCAGGTTGTCCCACGTGGGGCTCACAGTCTTAATCCCCATTTTACAGATGAGGGAACTGAGGCACAGAGAAGTTAAGTGACTTGCCCACAGTCACACAGCTGACAAGTGGCAGAGCTGGGATTCGAACTCATGAGCCCTGACTCCAAAGCCCATGCTCTTTCCACTGAGCCACGATTGTTATTAACTGTCCATCAACTTCTGGCATCTGGTTATATTTTAGTCACCAGTTGTGTTTACATTAAATATATATATATATATATAAATATATATTTATCAATAGGTTAGAGGTGCCAAATTTCCCTCACCTCTGGAATACTCAATTTATTTTCTGTTAAATATTGAAATGAAACATTTCTCTACCCTGCATTGGGGATGGAGGTGGTGGGGGATGGGTTGGGGTGCGTGTGTGTCAGACAGACACCCTCTTGGGATAAAGGCATGTAATCTGATTATCGACCCCAGTATTTAGCACATTACATAGAGAACACACAAGTTCCATCATCAATCCTCTTCTGAGAGGAGCACTGTACAGTCACTATCTACTTTCAGGACTTATAACCATATTTTATTTTAATGTCTGTCTCCCCGTCTAGCCTATAAGCTCCTTGTAGACAGAGAACATGTCTACCAACTCTGCTATACTGTACTCTTCCAAAGGTTTTGAACAGTGTTCTGAAAAATAAGTGCTCAATTGTTCTGCACAGTATGTGCTCAATAAGTGCAATTAATTGATTACTCCCTGTGAGGAGTGGGCAGAGAGTTGAGGAGAGAGCCCTCTTGGAAGAGTTTTAGGGAGGTGTAATGGGGGCCCTGGGATATCATGAGAAGCAGCATGGCTTAGTGGAAAGAGCCTGGGTGTGGGAATAAGAGGTCATGGATTCTAATCCAGGTTCCGCTACTAATCTGCTGTGTGACCTTGGGCAAGTCACTTCACTTCTCTGGGCCTCAGTTTTCTCATTAATAAAATAGGGATGAAGACTGTGAGCCCCATGTGGGACAAACTGATTACCTGGTATCTATCCCCATGCATAGAACAATGCTTGGCAAATAGTAAGCACTTAATAAATACCATTATTATTATTATTATATCAGACTGAGGGGAACTGGGAGTAATTAGCTCCACGTAGTTGGCTCAAGTTTTTCTGAACGTTGTGTATCTTGCTCCACTGATACTCTTCCTAACCCCTTCATTGGGAGCAGACCTGAAACTAATTTTACTTTAATGCATATGAAGGGAATGACTTCTTTTTAATATGCCATATGAATCTATTTTCTGAAAGATGTATACATTTTCCAATCTGTCAGCCCTCTGAAAATTTGAAATGAAATTATTTCTCATTAATAAGTGCATTGCAGCTGTACAGCATGTTTCTATGAAGATATTAAAGCATTACAAGAAGGAAAAAAATATGACTTCTCATAAAACTCCTGGAACTGAGGACTGTTCTGACACTTTTTATTTCTGACATGGGCAAATTGAGGCTCCTTTAGGTTTCTTGACAAAAGTCACATACCTATGTACTGGAAGTAAAAATGTAAACACCCTGTGTCTTGTTGACAGAATGTATACGTTCTAAGACAAAATTACACCTGATATAATGATAATGGCATTTGTTAAGTGCTTTCTCTATACCAAGAACTGTACTAACCACTGGGTAGATATAGGATAAACAGGTCTCACTTACATGGGGCTCACAGTAAGTAGGAGGGACAACAGATATTGAATCCCCATTTTGCAGATGAGTGAATCGAGGCACAGTGAAGTTAAGTGACTTACCCAAGATCACAAAGTAGGCAAGTGGCAAAGCCAGTATTAGAACCCAGGGCCTCTGGCACCCAGGCCTATGCTCTATTTCAACCATTTTTTATAAATCTGCTCTAAAGCAGATTAGTTAGACGCTTATTGACAGAATCCCCTCAGAAGATCCAAATTTCCAGCATGGTCAACATAAAGACCTTAAACCTCTTTGTTTAGTATTTAAAGCCCAGTATTTAAAGTACAGTATTTAAAGCCCACAGCAATGCCAGCAGACTCAGAGTGGGGGGAGCCATTCCCTGGACGATGGAGCCATATTTCTACTTTTCCCCAAGTGTTTTATTTTCCCTCCATCCCATTGTCTATAAGGATGGAGGAGGTGGGGAATAAGGAGTAAGCTTATTGTGGGCAGAGAATGTGTCAGTTTGTTGTATTGTACTCTCCCAAGAGCTTTAGACAGTGCTCGGCACACGGTAAGTGTTCAATAAATTTGATTGAATGAATGAAAGGAGGGGAACTAGGGAATCTTTGGCTGCTCTTAGGGACAGGAGGTAGTTCTGTTGGAGCAACCAACATGTCTTGCCTGTTCTCCATCTTTCTACACATGCTCAGAAGTTGGGAGCGAAGCACTGACCAAGAGAATCTCCATTTTAGCCCATTCCAACCCTGATGTGTGATTCTCCAGATGGCCTGGTGTGTCCAGCCCTGATTAGCTCCGCTACCGCCAGGGTCCTGGTGTGCACCAAACCCATGATTTGAGAGTCTACATCTGGATTCTATCCCCAGTGATCTACTGCGTTGCTGCCATGATTTGGACCACTGGCTCATCCCTCCCTATTGTAACCACCATGGAGTCAGGGCTGGTAGGGTTAAAACATTTCAGAAACTTGTCGGGATCTCTGTCCCCACATATAGAAGAGCAGGAGTAACAAGAACCAGTTGGAGAAAAGGGAGGAGAAGGAAAGAGGGAGAAAGGGTTGAGGAGGCGGACGGATGGATAATATTGTGCAGAGAGCAATCTCTGGAGTTCTCTAGTCATGTCTATATATACTGCTGTTGGTATGTGAATCTGTACTTTCATATTACTTCTGGAAGACCATTCCCTCAAATACACACCGTCCTTTCTAAGCAAGCTATTTTCCTCTCCATTCCCCTTTGAAATGTTGGCATGTGTAAAAAGGAGTGTGCATAGAATGTAGCTCATAGGCAAAGTGCTGGCTGGATTCCTTATTGTGAGTGGGAGAAGAGCAGCTGTTTTGCAGAAAGAACTGTTTAACGAAGCAGTAAAGTAAAAGGAGGTAGATCATGATGAGACAGAAGCAGGGGAAACCCAAGGGCTGGAGGCCCATGGCTTCTAGCGCTGGCGATCTGGGAGGAGCAAGGAGGGAGACTTCTAACATCGGGGGAGGGAAAGCTTTTGTGACAGTGATTTAGTTTGAAGGGTTACACGACCTCCCCTAGCCTGCATCAAACTCCTCACCATTGACTGTAAATCACCTCCTATCTCACCTCACTACTCTCCTACTACAAGCCAGTTCACACATTTCACTCCTCTAATGCTAATCTTCTCACTGTTCCTCGATCCTGTCTATCTCACTGCTGACCCCTCACCCAATTCCACTTCTGGTATGGAACACTCTCCCTCCCTCCCAAAATCCGACAATTACTCTCCCCTACTTTAAAGCCTCCTGCAAGAATCCTTTCCTAAGTCCTCCTTTCCTCTTCTCCCAATTCTGTGTCACCCTGACTTGCTGCCTTTATTCATTCCCTCTCCCAGGCCCATAGCACTTATGGACATATCTGTGATTTATTTATAATAATGTCTATCTCCCTCTCTAGACTGTAAGCTCATTGTAGACAGGGATGTGTTTGTTTATTGTTATGTTGTAATAATAATAATGTTCGTATTTGTTAAGCGCTTACTATGTGCAGAACACTGTTCTAAGCGCTGGGGTAGATACAGGGTAATCAGGTTGTCCCACGTGAGGCTCCCAGTTAATCCCCATTTTACAGATGAGGTAACTGAGGCACAGAGAAGTTAAGTGACTTGCCCACAGTCACACAGCCGACAGGTGACAGAGCTGAGATGCGAACCCATGACCTTTGACTCCCAAGCCCGTGCTCTTTCCATTGAGCCACGCTGCTTCTCACTCTCCCAAGCACTTAATACAGTGCTCTGCACACAGTAAGTCCTCAATAAATGTGATTGAATGAAGAAACCAGACTCTTGTGGATCCAGGAGGGATTGGTGGGACTGGAATAAGAGATAGGGGAGGGACTGTATGCTTTGGGAGATTGGAAGTGGGAGGAATTACACCAAATGATTTTTCTTCAATTGAAAAGACCTTATATTGCTGACTGTAAGTCCCTTGTGGGCAGGGATAATGTCCATTTGCTCTTGCATTGTACTCTCCCAAGCGCTTGACCTAGTACACTGCCTGTAGTAAGCTCTCAATAAATGTCATTGCTTAATTAAAAGGCAGTAGTAAAATAGCTGAGACCAAAGGGAGATCACTGATGAAGGGGGAGAGAAGATAATGGTGGGAGGGAAAGGTGAGGAATGTTTTAAAGTTCCGGCAGGATAAAAAGAGCTCTGACTCAGAGGCAGAAAAGAAAGAGAAGAGAGAAAACAGAGATAAGGTGAGGAGAATGAAAAAGCAGTATGCTATTTGGTGATTAGTCAGTATGACCTTAAGATACAAGTGTATGTACTGCATGTTCTGAGTAAGGAAAGTATTTCCCCAAAAAATCCAGTTCTCATGGTGGGTGAGTCCTGGACTCAGGCAGGTGTGGAAAGGAGATGTACAGCAGTAGTTCCAGATAGCCTGGAATTTTCTAGTCCAGTTCTGTCTTTGGCCTGCTGGCGACCTACATCACTGAGTCTGTTTCCTCATCTGTAATATGGAAATAAAATAGACTGTGATTCCTCATGAGGGACAGGGAATATGTTTAATCTGATAATTCTGATAAACACCCCAAGGGTTTAGCACACTGTAGGGGTTTAATACTGTGGAAAAAAAACAAGGGTCAGGAGATTTTCAACACCATCTGCTCTATCCCATTCTGTCCATTCCATTGCCAACCTTGAAGATCTCAGAACAATCCCCATAATTTAGGTAGACCAGCAGCAGGACAGAGCATCAAGAACTTTGCGCTTCAGTTTTCAATTGTGCATATCCTTTAGACTATCGCAAGGCATATACAAGGAAGTTATATCATGCTTTGTGATTTCCACGTGCCCAACCTCACTACCCTCCTAGTTCACCGAGTTTTGGTGAAACGAACCTGGCTCAATCATGACTATTTTATTATATGAATTGCACTTGAATTTGCAATCTTTATTCACGTCTCTATCAACTCCACAGCACTTATGCACATATCTGTAATTTATTTATATTAATGTCTGTCTCCCTTTCTAGGCAGTAAGCTTGTGGGCAGGGAACATGTCTACCAACTCTGCTATATTGCACTCTCCCAAATGCTTAGTACAGTGCTCTGCACACAGTAAGAGCTCAATAAATATGAGTGAATGAATTAATTTTATTAGAATGTAAATAAGTATGGTTAATCAGTGGGAGCAACTAAGAACCTTTTCATTTTTTTGGAACTGAAGTTTTCCTGTTGCACAAAATAAAGTCTTAGATTTTCATGTTCTATGGCTTCCTTAAAATATTTGCAAATTCAAGCTTGGATTGTGACTCTTTAGCTATCATTGCCACCACAACAGGACCATTACAGGGACAATCTATTGCCAAAAGTATGAGCTTACTAGGTTGTGACACTTGAGAAATTAAAATTAGCAAAATAAACCCTCAGAACATGTAACATGGAATCTTAATACATTATTAAGAAAGAAGAGAGAGTTCATTCTTCCCTTTAAATGTCATCCTGACATTGATATCTAGAAATGCCCCAGGGCTTAAAAAAAAGTCCAGATTAAAAAATTAAAAAACATGAAAAAAAATAGTCTCAGAAATTTTCTTGATTTCAGTAAATTTTCCTTTTTTTTTTTAACATTGAATTGTATTCACCATGTTGGCTCCATTGAATAACCAATAAAATGAAAAGTTATAGGCCCGGAAATGTTAATGATACTACAAAGTGGTCAGGTAGTGAAAGATACCAAAATATTTTCATGGCATAGGCATTTCTGAATTAATCCTTTTAAAAAATGACTCACTGCTCTGAAAATCCATGCACTTGGCTCTGAGTCAACATTCAAGAATCCCTATTTAACCTTACTAATTTTTTCCCCATCTGAACCAATTAGATTTAGTTAAATTAAAAAAAAAACACTTTTCTTTATAAACCCTGAACAATAGGGTTGAATGAAGCCAAACCAGTCAGAGCAATAACCAATTATAGAATTTGAAAAGCAATTAGTGAAAACAATATGGGGAGAGAAAAAAATGTATGTCAAGGGGCTTTACCAATAAGGACTCCCTGAGTCTAGAGGAAACAGGCATGAGAAGACATCATGAAAACATTTATTATGTAACTCTAAAATAAAGCAAATTAGTATCAATTTACATTTACATGAGCATTTGGTAGATTTTTCAGCTCTTTGTTCATTTTCAAATTCAATATTCTCAGACTGATGGCTTTTCAGTGAGAACTGTACGCAATATGGTTATGCACATCTTGGTGGTGGTACTGCAGAAATAGTTTCTAGGAGGCTGGATGAAAGTATTAAAATCAAGGTAATCCTTCAAAAATTGGACAACTAGCCACATTAGCATAGAGGCAGTTTCCCCAGTGGGAGAAGAATTGGATTCAGCAGTCAGTTTGAGGTGATATAGGGTATCAACTAAAATTAGATTAGAAGAAAAAATAAGATTAAAGAGGGTGGAACCTTTATTGTTTGTTTTGTGCAAAGCTCAGCACTTTGATAAAACTGGAAGACAGATTTGAAATTACCACTAGGTAAAACTGTCTTCATGGCTTGATCCCCTCCAATCTGGCTTCTGCCCCCTTTACTCCACCAAACTGCTCTCTCAGGGGTCACCAAAGATCTTCTTGCCAAATCTAATGGCATCTACTCCAGCCTAAACCTCCTCGCCCACTCAGTTGAATTTAACAGCTGGAAACACTATCCAAACTTGGTTTCACAGACACTATCTGTTTCTGGTTCACCTCCTATCTCTCTGGCTGCTCTGTCTGTCTCTTTCATGGTGTCCTCCTCTGCCTCCCAGCCCCTAAGTGCAGGAGTACCTCAAGGCTCGGTTCTGGGTCCTTTTCAATCAGTCATCTTGCTTCCGCCTTCCAATATTACCTGTCTGATTTCCTAATACAACCCAGCCCACACACTTTGCTCCTCTACTGCCAACCTACTCAATGTACCTCAAGCTCATCTATTTCTCTGCCAAACCCTTGCTCACATCCTCCCTCTACCCTGGAATGTCCTCCCCCTTGACATCTGACAGACAGTCACTCTGCCCACCTTCAAAGTTTTATTAAAATCCCATCTGCTTCAAGAGGACTTCCCCTATTATCAATCAGTGGTATTTAGTGAGTGCTTACTCTGTGCAGAACACTTCATTAAGTGCTTGGGAGACTACTATACAACAAAATTAGCAGACAAATTCAGTGCCCATAATGAGTTTACAGTCTAGAGGGGGAGACAGACATTAATGTGACTAAATAATTTATAATTTAAAGATATGCACATAAGTGGCATGGGTTATGGATGGGCAGAATATATGTCCCTGGTCATAGTTCCAAGTGCAAACCCTCGTTTCCTCTTCTCCTATTCTCTTCTGCATCAGGCTTCCATTTTGAAATGTCCCCTTCATTCACCCCACCCTAGCCTATAGAACTTATGTACACATGCATAACACATATTTATATTGATATCTGTCTTCCTGACCAGACTGTAGGCTCTGTTTCTCTTTTTCAGTGGTATTTAAGTAAGCACTTACTCTGTGCCAGACACTGAACTAAGTGTCACAGTCTTAATCCCCATTTTACAGATGAGAAACTGAGGCAAAGAGAAGTGATTTGCCCAAGGTCATGCAGTAGACAAGTGGAACTGGTATTAGAACCCAGGTCCTTCTGACTCTGAGGCCCATGGTCTATCCACGAGGCCATGCTGCTTCTCCCATTGCCTGGATTGCAGAAGCCGTGAGTTATTTGTACAATTACCCTATTACCACCCTCTTCTATCAGAGTACTTTTCCAAGGGTTCCATTGCATTTGAGTGCTGGTATTTTTACAGTAGTCTCCCACTTCAAATTAATGCTGCAAAATTTACCGTGGTTTAAACACCATATAGTGATCTTGTGTCCACCCCAGACTTCAGCGTGGTGCTTGGCACATAGGAAGAACAAAAAAATGCCATTATTGACTTTGAATCCTGGATGATATCGTGTGCACTAAACTATGTGATTTTTTGACTTAGACTTTTAAAATCTTGGAATGTGAATATGGAAATGAAGAGGGAATTAATGCTTGCTTACAGAAAAAACTCCTTGCTTAGTTTTGAAAATATTTTTGGATTCACTGCTCAAGATTTGGTAAAGGCTATTTTAGGGATAATTATAGTGGTACTTTGGCTTTCCACTGATACTTTTTGCCTAGGGCTCACAACCTTTTTTCTAGGGAGCTAGGTTGCAAAATCTTTCTCATTTTTATTAACTGTGCTGTATGGAAAAAGGTATTTTGTTTCTTTTGAGTTCTCAGTTAATTTTAAATTACTGGAAAACTTATGGAAATACGTCTTTTTTTATTCTCCATTTTTCAGGCTTAACCCATAACAGATGAACAATTTCTAACTTCTATGTTCCTTAGTTGAATTCATAGTTTTATTTGTAATGAGGGAAGAAAAGATATTAATGAAGTTATGATAAAAAGGATAGAAAAATGTCCATTTTATCATCTGTTCATTAACAGTCTCCCTTTATATTCCCTGTACTGCTGTGGCTCTTTCATTCTTGTTGCCTAAACTGAGAAATGTAGTATGGCCTAGTGGAATAGAGCATGGGCCTGAGAATCAGAAGGATCTGGGTTCCAATCCGGTTCCACCATTTGTCTGCTGTGTGACCTTGGGCAAGTCACTTAACTTCTCTGGGCCTCAGTTCCTTCAAATATAAAATGGGGATTAAGTCTTTGGGCCTTATGTGGTACAGGGACCGTGTCAACTTGTATCTAACCCAGCACTTAGAACTGTTTGGCACATAGTAAGTGCTTAGCAAATGCCATGCGTATAGAATGAGTTTGAAGGACCAAGAAGGTTCAAATATTTGCGGCAAAAAGAAAGTAACAGACCTTTTTTGAACAGAATCTTTCTCAGGGTCATGAGATAAGGAAGCATATGTGAAAATAGAGCCAGACACTCCAAACCTCAAATATATCATCATGAAAAAGGATCCTCTAGACTGGAAGCTCATAGTGGGCAGGGAATGTATCTGTTTTTGCACTCTGCCAAGTGCTTAGTAAAGTGGTCTGCACATAGTGCTCAGTAATTACGACTGTCCAATTTGTCTTTGTGCACTGTGCATCCTGGACTAGCTTTTTCCTTCCACACCAGTATAACTATCAATGATATCCTTTTCAATTCAATAGTATTTATTGAGCGCTTACTATATGCAGAGCACTGTACTAAGCGCTTGGGATGAACAAGTCGGCAACATATAGAGACAGTCCCTGCCATTTGACGGGCTTACAGTCTAATCGGGGGAGACGGACAGACAAGAACAATGGCAATAGAGTCAAGGGGAAGAACATCTCGTAAAAACAATGGCAACTAAATAGAATTGAGGCGATGTACATTTCATTAACTAAATAGGGTAATGGAAATATATACAGTTGAGCAGACAAGTACAGTGCTGAGGGGATGGGAAGGGAGAGGGGGAGGAGCAGAAGGAAATGGGGGGAAAAGAGGGTTAAGCTGCGGAGAGGTGAAGGGGGGGCGGTAGAGGGAGTAGGGAGAGAAGGGGAGCTCAGTCTGGGAAGGCCTCTTGGAGGAGGTGAGTTTTAAGTAGGGTTTTGAAGAGGGGAAGAGAATCAGTTTGGCGGAGGTGAGGAGGGAGGGCGTTCCAGGACCGCGGGAGGACGTGGCCCAGGGGTCGATGGCGGGATAGGCGAGACCGAGGGACGGTGAGGAGGTGGGCGGCAGAGGAGCGGAGCGTGCGGGGTGGGCGGTAGAAAGAGAGAAGGGAGGAGAGGTAGGAAGGGGCAAGGTGATGGAGAGCCTTGAAGCCTAGAGTGAGTTTTTGTTTGGAGCGGAGGTTGATAGGCAACCACTGGAGGTATTTAAGAAGGGGAGTGACATGCCCGGATCGTTTCTGCAGGAAGATGAGCCGGGCAACGGAGTGAAGAATAGACTGGAGCGGGGCGAGAGAGGAGGAAGGGAGATCAGAGAGAAATACAGAGTATTTCCAATACAGAGTAAAACTGAATGTGTATATATATGGTGTATATATATATGCATGTATATATGTTTGCACATATATGTCTTTATATATGTGCAAACTTCTTGTATATTTGAGAAATGGGCTATTTTGACATGACTAAGCTATTTGTTAGGTATCCCTATTACTTGTATTACTTAGAGAAGCAACGTGGCTCAGTGGAAAGAGCACGGGCTTAAGAGTAAGAGGTCATATGTTCTAATCGCAGCTCCGCCACCTGTCAGCTGTGTGACTTTAGGCAAGTCACTTGACTTCTCGGTGCCTCAGTTATCTCATCTGTAAAATGGGGATGAAGACTGTGAGCCTCACCTGGGACAACCTAATTACCTTGTATCTACCCCAGCGCTTAGAACAGTGCTCAGCACACAGTAAGCACTTAACAAATACCAACATTATTATTATTATTGTATTGTTCATTAGCAATGATAAATGAGTCACAAGGACCTAGGTTCCAATCCCAGTTCCACCACTTGTCTGCTATGTGACCTTGGGCAAATCACTTTACTTCTATTGGCTTCACCTGCCTCATCTGTAAAATGGGGAATTAGAGTGTGAGTCCCAAGAGGGACAGGGATTGGGTCCAACTTGATTAACTGATATCTACCCCAGTGCTTAGAACAGTGTTTGGCACATAGTAAATGCTTAACAAGTACCATAATTATTATTAATTACTATGTTTTGGGGTATATACAAGATAATCTGGTTGGACACAATCTGTAATCCACATGGGCCTAAATAGGGCATCATGATTTATTTTTATAAAGTAATCTGTGACAGAAACATACTGTACATTGTACCTAGTTTGAGGACTTGAAACAAAGAAAGGGTTATTTGGTATGCTTATTTGCAAGTTGGATAGTGTGGGATCAGCAGTGCTATAGAAGGTCATGTTGTGAGTGGTGCTTCAACTGAAATGCGATTCAGCTTGTCAGAGATATTTAAATGAGAAAATTTTCTCTATGCTTACTAAGCTTATCTTTATTTGTTACTACACAATCACTAGGTAGTGGGTGGGGATGGAAATAGCTTGTGTTTGCAGGTTTCCCAAAAAAGATGTGGATAGTCTCTCATACCAACAGGAAGAGGTTGTATTTCCATATCATTCCCAGGAGGGTTTCCTATAGTTGGTGACATCATCTGGAAAAGTACTGTGACCCAAGCTGGTCCTCATTCTCTCGTACTGGTGTGTTGGGCTTGGTAGACAGTCTCTGTGGCCGATGGGTGTGTCCATGGGTATATGAACGTGGACCATCTATATGGACTGTGACCCTGAAACGATCTCTTACTGGAACCTAACTAGACACTAACATCCAGAGTAGTCCCTGGGGAGTAAAAATGGGGAGTTTAGTACTGCTAAAATGGGGAGTTAATACCTGTTCTCCCTTCTACTTAGATTGTGAACCTCATGCGATCCAGAGATTGTGTCTCACCTAATTAACTTGTACTTTTCCCAGTGCTTAGAATAGTGCTTGACACATAGAAAGCACTTAAATACCACAAAAAAGGAAGGGAATAGTCATTGAATTCCCATTTTACAGATGAGGAAACTGAGGCACAGAGAAGTTAAATGTCACATAGGCAAATGGCAGGGCCCTTAGAACACAGGTCTTGTGACTGTTGGTCCAGAGCTCTTCCTACTAGGCCATGGTGAGCCCTCACAAGCCAGGGTTGCATTTTGGAAGGGACAAGAGAGTTGTCAGGGGCTGATGATGGGTCACTGTGGCCTGAGGGAAGACCCAGGCAAGACTGTCCATCTCCAGGAACGGAGCCCCAAGGTGTGAAAGGCTGGTGTGTGGAGTTCTTACAGATTCGATAGGGCGTAGCCAAGGGTGAATACCTGGAGCTCATCTCTACCCATCAACAGGAGGAATACTTGAGACTCCAATGGGCAGGGTGAGTGTTGAGTGTGTATCTATGACAAAGGTCACATGTACAACAGGGTGGTAGGGCTAAGGCACTGTCCACTCTCTGGCCTCCCATCTGCTCCAGTTGCTGCTGTTTGGATGCCCTCAGCAAGATAAACTTGTTGCCTTCCTAATCATGAGGCTCAATAACAATAATAATAAAAATAATGCTATTTGTTAAGTGCTTATAATGTGCCAAGCACCATACTAAGCACGGGGGAGGATACAAGAGAATCAGGTTCCACATAGGGCTCCCAGTCAAAGCAGGAGTTTTGTATTTGTTGTATTTGTGTTGTATTATGTTGCATTGTTCTCTCCCTTGTGCTTAATATACTGGCCTGCACACAGTAAGCACTCAGTAAATATGATTGAATGAATCCCCATTTTACGGATGAGGGAATTGAGGCACAGAAATGTGAAGTTACTTGCTCAAGGTCACACAGCAGATAAGTGGCAGTGCCGGGATTAGGATTTCCCAGCTCCTTTTGACTCCCAGACCTGTGTTTTACCCATTAGGCCATGTTGCTTCTTGCTGTTTATGGACAGGGAACATGTCTACCAACCCTGTTGTATTCTCCCAAGTGCTCAGTACAGTGCTCTGCACACAGAAGGTGCTTGATAAATACCATTAATTAACTGATAAAATATAACACCTGTACATTTGTTTCATTGAATGATTGATGCCATTATGATGAGATCTAATTGGACCTAGAATGATCAATTTTGGGTTTTGAAATATTTGATAAAAATCTGTGATGAAATATATGCATATGAGACCTTAAAGTACTTGTAATCAAGATGCAATTATCCTGAAATGGATTCAGCATTCAGGCTTCTATTCCTGTCGTTTCCAAATAAAGAGTAGAAAACAAATGCTCAACTGGAGTGTATTTCACCAGCGCAACATAGCTTAACTGTAGAACAACAGTGTCTCCAACACAGGGTCACTCAAACATGCTGCTTTGATGACACTCAAAAACTCTTGCACATTTCAAAGAAGTTCTATCATTTCTAGACACGTGAAAACATTGGCGTGTCACATGTGAAAAGTACTGGACTGAGGATTTGTTCAGAACTCGTAGGAACAGGGCGCATAGATTGGTTCTCTTTATTTAGAGTGCAAATTGTGCTTGGAGGAGAACTACTCCTGTGGAGGGATAAAAAATAAAATAAATTATGGTATTTGTTAAGCGTTTACTATGTGCGAGGCACTATTCCAAGACCTGGGGTGGATACAAGTAAATCGGGTTAGACACAGTCCCTATCCCACATGAGGCTCACAGTCTCAATCCCCAATTTACAGATGAGGCAACTGAGGCCCAGCGAAATAAAGTGACTTACCCAAAGTCACAGAGTAGAAAAGTGGCAGAGCTGGGATTAGAACCCATGACCTTCTGACTTCCAGCCCCTTGCTTTATCCACCAGGCCAAGCTGCTTCTCAAATCCATGCCCTCTGGAGGCATCATCATATGATGATTCTGCCACTGAAGCAGTCAGTTGTATTAAGCGCTTACTGTGTGCAGAGCACTCTATTAAGCTCTCGGTAGCAAAGTACAATATTACAATTACAATCCCTGCCCAGACACATTCCCCGCCCAGCAGTCGGGGGCCTGTGGTTCATCTGCTGGAAGAGTTACTGGAGAGCCGGTAGATTTCTAGTCCCTGCGTAAGCTCTCCTTTCCTCTTCCACTCCCTTTTGCCTCACCTTGACTGGCTCCCTTTATTCATCCCCCCTCCCAGCCACACAGAAGGACAGATCTGTAATTTATATATATTAATGTCTATCTCCCTCTCTAGATTGGAAGCTCACTGTGGGCAGGGAATATGTTTATGGTTGGTTTGTACTCTCCCAAGTGCTTAGTAAGCGCTCAATAAACGCGACTGACTGATGTTGGCTTTGTTCTAGGTGCCTCAGGCAGGGCAGTGAAAACTTCCACCAGCACTCCAGAGTTCTCAGCTCTGGGAGAAACTGAGATATTTCTTATTCACTAAAGGGCTAAGATTTAGAGTTAATTAGAGGTCATCCTTTAGAGTGATTCCAAGAACCCTGCTCAGAGACAAGTATCCATTGGATTCTAAAGATATTGTTTTACCAGGGGCCATGTAGCTGTAGAACACGAATTAGGATTAAAACTAAACCACCATACGGTAAGAGAAATCCAAGGAAGATGAATGGTTAGATACTCCAGCCAGGATCTAATTGAGAGCTCTCTGAAGACTCCAGCAATCATGGCCAAACCAGATTTACAAAACATAAAAATCACCAAAATCATGATTTAATCAATATTACAAACAGCAAATACAAAATCTGAGATTTACAAGCTTGTATTTAAAGTCTTTAAAATTTAAAACTGAAAATACCAAGTGTGAGTGCCTGATTACCCAAATGAGTCGGGTAATCCATTAGTCTGGAAAGGAGTGTGGCCTTCAAGGAAAAAGGATAAGCCTGGGAGTCAGTGGACCTGGGTTCTAAACCCAACTCCGCTTCTTGCCTGTGACCTTGGACAAGTCATTTAACTTCTCCCTGCCTGTTACCTCAGCTGTAAAATGGGGATGAAATACCCGTTATCCTTCCTACTAAGACTGTGAGCCTTGTGTGGGACAGGGACTGTATCCAGCCTGATTAATTTATCTGCCCCTGAACTTAGAATAGTCCTTGACAAAAAGCAAGCATTTAACAAATGCCATAAAAAAAGACAAGAAGAAAGAAGAGTCTCGCTTGCTTGGCCGCATGGCTTTGCTTGGGGAAATGGCAGGGAAGAAGATTCTGACTAATATTAACCCCAAATTAGCTCATCCTCGTTTCCCTTCTACCCCAGGTTTACTTTATCCAGAGTGAAATACACGGACCATATGAAACTCTTTGTATGATGCAGTCCTAACATGGGCCTGGGAGCCAGAGGACCTAAGTTCTAATCTCTGCTCCACCACTTGTCTGCTGGGTGACCTAGTGCAAGTGACTTTACTTCTCTGTGTCTCAGTTCCTTTATCTGCAAAATGGGATAAAGTTCCCATTTTCCCTCCTACTAAGACTGTGAGCCCTGTGTAGGACCTGATTGTCTTGTATTTACCCCAGTACTTAGTACATTCCTTGACACACAGTAAGTGCCTTACAAATACAACAATTTATTATTGATACTAAGACTATATTATTTTTAAAAATACACAGGAAACTACAACTTGAACTTCCCATCCAAACTCTCTCTGAAGAGAACTAGGTTCACTGCTAAAGGCTGGGTTGCGGGGGATTGAGGAGGAAGGAGAAGATGGAAGGAGATTGGATCCACTTAATAGGGAAAAATCTCCAAGATATCCCAGTTGCTTCAAATGGAGGATTTTTGTGCTTCTGCTTCCTTTCCTACAAGTCTCCTGGCAGACCTGTTTCAGAAGGGTTTTAAAGCACGCTCCTTCAGGCCTTGCTGGCTAACACTATGCCGCAAGATGATTAGCCATTTATGGATTGGCTTCCCCTTTAATAATAATGATAATCATAATAATAGTTATACTTAAGTACTAGTGCCTAACATTGTACTAAGTGCTAGGTTAGATGTAAGATAAACAGATTTGACAGAGTCCCTGTCCCACATGGTGCTCACAGTCAAAGTAATCCTTAAAGCGCTAGGTCCCTAAGGTTTTGGGTTTAGGATACACTGCAGCACACACAAAACAAACTACTTGGGCATCAGAACTGTTTTCTCTATGCTGTTCTAGGCTCCTGTCCCCTAAATGGAACTATGGTAGGGTATACTACCTTTTTGACTGTAAGCTCGTTGTGGGCAGAGAATGTCTGTTGTTCTACTGTGCTCTCCCAAGTAATTAGTACAGAGCTCTGCATACAGTAAGTGCTCAATAAATACAAGTTGGGGCACAACGTGTCCTAGTTATACAGATATCGCTTAGACATGGAAGATGTGGATCTCTTTACAACTCTTAAGTTGCTTTACGTTTTCCTTTTTTCCTTCAATTTTATGGTATTTGTTGAGTCAGGCACTGAACTAAGCACTCAATCAGTGCTATTTATTGAGGACTTACTATGTGTAGAGCACTGTACTAAGTGCAAGGGAGAGCCCAATACAGCAGAATTATTCAATTGCGTTTACTGAGCACTTACTGTGTGCAAAGCACTATTCTAAGCACTTGAGAGAGTACAGTATAACAAACACATTCCCTGATCAAAATGGACTTACAATCTAGAGGGGGAGACAGATATTAATATATACAAAAAAATTAGGAAGATTAGCAGACTTGGCCCCTGCCCATAATGTACTGATAATCTAGAAACTATTATCAGTTTGGACACATTCCATGTCCCACATGGGGCTCATAGTATTAATCCTCATTTTACACATGAGGTACAGAGAATAATAATAATAATGGTATTCATTCATTCAATAGTATTTATTGAGCGCTTACTATGTGCAGAGCACTGTACTAAGCACTTGGAATGTACAATTCAGCAACAGATAGAGACAATCCCTGCCCAATGATGGTTTACAGTCAGTCTAGTACTTACTATGTTCCATTGCACTAAGCGCAGGGGTGGATATAAAGAAATTGCGTTGGACACGGTCTCTGACCCATGTGGGGCTCACAATCGCAATCTTGTGAGGAAACTGAGGCACAGAGAAATGAAGTGACTTGTCCAAGGTCACACAGCAGACAAGCGGCAGACCTGAGATTAGAACGCATGACCTCATGACTCCCAGGCCTGTGATCTTTTCAATACACCATGCTGCTTTGTGACTTGCCTAAACTCACAAAAGAGGTACTTGGTGGTGCAGTCAGAACCCAGATCCTTCTGATTCCCATGCCCAAGCTTTATCCTATAGGCCATACTCCTTTCCTATCGTCCCCATATTCCAAGGGGTTGCTATCATATCTCTGCACAAGAATAACCGTCAGAAATATAACATTTGTGTACTCTAAAGATAATTTTCAAAAGAATCCCAGTTCTGATACGTTCAGGGCTATCCAAATGCCACTTACTATAAATTAAGCTCTTTCTCCATACCCGGGAGGCATTTATTTTCAAGGCACTAAACTCAGGGACATGAGCAGCCTGAATTTCAACAGAGAGATTTTTGCATCCAGACTCACCCTTATTATTGCCATTTTTAGAATCTACATCCAATCCTCCTTTTTGCATGGTACATTTGGTACAACTGTAAAGAATGTGCAAATTCACCAGGAGGATAGATTTTCTATACTTTCCAAGCTGTTAGTGCCTTTGTACTAGTCACTTGGCCTCCTCTGCTCAAACCTCAATGAATTGCAGTGAGAAAATATCAAAAGTCAATTCAGGTCTTCTATTAGCTACAAATAGAATAAAAGGAATTGGTTCCTTCAGTTGGGCCATAGTGCTGGAGATGGCTCTGCCCCTTGGACATCCACTGAAATAACAGCAGGTAGAGAAGCAGCATGGCCTAGTGGTTAAAGTATGGACCTGGGAGTCAGAAGGACCTAGGTTCTAATTCCAGTCCACCACTCATCTGTGGTGTGATTTGGGGCAAGTAACTTCACTTTTCTGTGCTTCAGCTACCTCATCTGTAAAATGGGGATTAAGATTGCGAGCTTCATGTAGGATACGAACTGTGTCCAACCTGATTACTTTGTATCTACCTCATCACTTGGAACAGCATTTGGCATGTAGTAAGTGCTTAATAAATATTCAATAAACAAACAAAAAGAATGTTACACGTCAGGTCGGGATGTGGGAGGCTCAGGGATCAAATTGGGCTCCAGTAGACTAAATATGAAAGATTGTTAGAAGAGAAGCGCAGAGAAAGGAGCTGGGAAGAGTCTACTGCTGGATCTCTTGTTGCTGATACTCCAACCAGTTCTCTCTGGAAATATGACCAGCCTCCCTGGAATAGGTGGAACAGGGGCTTGGACTGTGAGCCACTTGTAGGACAGGGACTGTGTCTGACTGGATTAATTTGTATCTACCCCATAGTTTAGAACAGTGCTGGATAAATAGAAAGCACTTAAGAAATGCCATAAAAAAATCAGAAGCAACATGATATGGTGGAAAGGGTCCAATTGATTGGGGCTGCTAGCCCTTGTTCTGAGAGAACTGATTCTTGGGTTTTTATTTGTGAATTGCCCTCCTCTCTTCTATTTCATTTAATCTCTTCCTATTCTTTCATCCTCTCTCCCCTTCCCTCTAAATCCCCTCCTTTCTCCCCCGCCCAACTTTCTTCCATTCTCTTTCTCTGTGACCCAGTCTTCTTTTTTCCTCCACAGCCTTTCTGCTACTCTAGGCACTCTTTCAGTTGCCTTATCTGGGCTCATCTTTCACCTCAACTTCCGTCCTTCTTTATATCCTTTCCTCCCCATGGAGGTCTCCACTCTTAACCTAAAACTCTGGCACAGGTGTGAGTAAGGAGCAATCTGGTTCATAATCAGTGGTAGTTATTGAGCACTTACTGTGGGCTGAGCATTGTACTAAGTGCTTGTACTAGTCACCTTACTTTCTGGCTGCCTCTTCTGACCCTGTTCTAGCCTCCAAATCCTGCCACAGTATTTCTCCACATGTTGTTGAGTCCTTATAATTTGACAGTTTTATAATAGTAATAGTGACATTTGTTAAGTGTTCACTATGTGCCAGGCAGTTTTTGTTCATAGAAGTGTATAGTTCAATATTCTATCCTTTCTTATTGTGAACTAATTGGTTTTTGATGCAAACTCTTTATTACCCATGAAACCAGCTCGAATCAGGCCCATTATTATTATTAAGTGCTGATGAATTGTTTCCGACTCATAGCTACTCCATGGGCATACTTTCTCCAGAACGTCCTGTCCTCTGCCATAATCTGCAACTTTTCAAACGGTTCTTCCCTTACCATTGTTAAGCTCTCTATCCATCCAGCTGCTGGTCTACCTCTTCCTTGATTTCCCTGGACTTTTTCAAGCATTAGTGTTTCTCCAGAGAATTAGTCCTCCTGATTCCAACTAGTTTTTATTTTCCTGATCGCTACATAGTAGGCTAGGATATGGTGGTCTGTGGTAAATCACCAAAGGGATAACTGCATCTACCTTCTTTGGAGCTCAGAACTCTGGCATATTCACAGACAGGAGGATTTGCATATCCCCACCGCAAACTGAGTGTAATGGGCTGGAGACTAGGTCTGGCCCTTTTGACTCTGGAGATTGCTGCAACATCTGGGAGTTGGTGTCAAAATAGAATTCCATCTATTGGGAATATAGTTTAACTCAACAAGCTGAGAGCCTTGTCATACATGGGTTCCTCTTCCACAGGGCAAGTGATGGCAATCACCCTCACAGCTGTTAGAGCTGGGCTCCCAGGGTTCTGAAAAGATCTACAATGTTCTAACCAGACCTGGACAGTCCCCAAATGGTGGGATTTTGGCCTATTAGATCTTTTAGGTCTGTCCCCTCCCAGTTATCTCCCCTAAGATCCTGATTCCTTTTCTCCCCAGAGCTGAGAATGAGAAGTTGGTACCTCCATCAGAACTTTTTGAATCATTAATACAGGTGGTCCTATATGCTTATAAACATGATTGTGGATACACACACACACACACACACACACACACACACACACAGTTGCAGTAGTAATGGTAGAGGGCCTACCAAAAAGAATGATTTGAGAAACAGCATGGCCTAGTGGAAGGAACAGGAGCCTAGGAGTCAGGGGACCTGAGTTCTAATTCCGCTGCTGTGTGACCTTGGACAAATCACTTAACTTCTCCGTGCCTCAGTTACCTCATTTGTAAAATGGGGATTAAATCCTCCTCCATCCTAACTGTAAGCCCCATGTGGGACAGAGATAGTATCCAACCCAATTGACTTGTATCTATTCCAATGCTTAGAACAATACTTGGCACATAATACACACTTAAGTACCATAATTATTATTGTACTATCAACCCATTGATCAATGGTATTTTTTGAGCACTTTATATAGAAACTGTATTAAACTCTTGGTAGAGGACTAAATAGTTGGTAGGTATGATCCATGCCCTTGAGGACCTTAGAGTTTATAGGGGAGAGAGACATTAGAATATGTTACAGTAAGGGGAGCAAGCAAATATAAGGATATGTAGCTAAATGCTGTGGAGAGGGGTGAATGCCCAAGTGTTTAGGGGGTGGGACTAAGGAAATAGGAAGACAATAGGGGGTGACATAGAAGTTTCAGATTTCTATCCCAAACAATTCTTCTCTGGAAAATAGAAATGGAGAAACTGCAAAAAGGGATGGTATAATAAGCACTGTGAAGACAAAATTAAAAAACAAAAAGTAACCATTGTGGTTTGACAGTGGACAACGGAGAGATTGCAGCAGACAACAACTCAGGTGTGGATAGCAACTAGAAATGGGGTGACTGGCTTGGAGCAGAGATTTGAGGAAAACTCTGACTCAAAGAGGGAGAAGTAAAAAAAACCAAAACAAAACAAAAAAAAACAAAAACAAAAAACCCCCCAAAAAACCACGAAAGTGTCATGTCCTGTGGGAAACAAATGCAGCAGTGCATCAAGGGAAAAATGTTCTATTCACAGCGTGAGGGCAGCATTGTTGGTCACACACACTCACATGGATGCAATTTCATAATTAGTAGCATGATTCATTCAGTCGTATTTATTGAGTACTTACTGTGTGCAAAGCAATGAACTAAGCACTTGGGAAAGTACAATGTAAAAGACACATTCCCTGCCCACAACAAGCTATTGTCTAGAGATGACCTCATAGTCTAGAGTTAAACTCACAGCATGATTTTTGAATACAAATTTCAGCTACAGATTTTAATTGTCAAAAACATATGAAACAGCACCCCTAGGTCTGTGAGGAAAAGAACACTGCTTAAAATTTAGATGGGGAATAATAGCTCCATAAGAACCACCCAAATGTAATGGTAAGCTGTGTTTAGTGCCCAGAGCAATTCAAGAAAGTTATTTTTATGTCCTAAACTCAGCAAAATAAAATCAAATTTCCTCTAACCCTTTCATGCACTGCATCCCTCCTCAAGACAACCAAACCATAAACCAACTTTTGCCTCAAGGTACCCACCTGGCCAGAGTGAACCAACTACTCTGCAAATAGTGTTAATCTCCTCAAAGAATTTCTGTTAAAACTAGGTATTACAGAATATTTTAGTCCTCCAAGACTTCAAAAACTTAATGCCACCTTTCTTCAAAATAACTGTTAATAACCCCTGACTCATGGTCTGACTCACCTATCCCTTCTCCCAGACCCTATTAAAAACTACATCTTGTGAGTCACCAAAAGTGTTCAAAATGTGATTAATTTCCTCCTTTACAGAGGCCATTTCTTTTTCCACAAAACTCATCACTTGATGTACATTTTACAGAGGAACCCTAAAGGAATAAAGTCATGAAAAAGTGCAACTTTTTGTTTTGTCAACCTTGGAATGTGAAGACATCTTCCTCCCCAAAGCCACTAGTTTCCACATTCCTCTTCTCCCATCCTTGAAAATGACACCCACTCGTTGACTGCAACGTGCTTTTTTTTTTTAACTCCTTTGATTTTTCTTGTCCTTCTCTATAAAATATGATAGTAATTCTGCTTCGCCATGCTTTTTCTTTTCCAAAGTACTGGGCAAGCACAAATAATTTTTTTAAAAAATAAAGCTTGGCCTTCTGCTTTTCGTCACAGTATTTTAGCCTTATCTCAGACCACTTATCAAATTCTGTCCTTTTAATAAGCTGCTTGCTTTCATACCTTCCAGAGTCAGTTTCTTTATAATTAATAGCATTATTCCAATTTTTAAATTTCCTGGCTTTTGCCTCATCCCTAATTGCATTCTTTATGTCTACTCTTAAAAAAAAAAATCTTCCAATCATTCACCTTCCTCTGGAGAACACAGCATAACCTCTCACCCCTGAATGATTCATATTATTAGTCTTTGTGGGATTCTTTTCTGTAAATGAAAACTTGCTTACCCATCAAGACTTTTCTAAACTTCTACTTCTCTTTCTGATTCACCAGCCATTTGAGGGGTGGGCCACTTTGGTTGATAGCACTAAACACAACTTTCCCCAACATTGCACAACATATAATGATGATGATGATGGTACTTAAGTGCTTACTATGTGTCAAGGACTGTTCTAAGCACTGGGGTAGATACAAGTTAATCAGGTTGGACACAGTTCCCTGTCACACATGGAGCTCACAGTCTTAATCCCCATTTTACAGATGAGGTAACTGAGGCCCAGAGAAGTGACTTGCCCAAGGTCACACAGTAGACAAGTAGCAGAGCTAAGATTAGAACCCAAGTTCTTCTGACTCCCAGGTCCATGCTTTATCCATTAGGCCATACTGCTTCTCTTATTTTATTTCTATTGATATCTGTTATTGGTATTTATACTAATATAATAATGATGGCATATAAGTGCTTACTGTGTGCAAAGCACTCTTCTAAGCGCTGGGGGGATACAAGGTGATAAGATTGTCCCACGTGGGGCTCACAGTCTTGATCCCCATTTGACAGATGAGGTAACTGAAGCTCAGAGAAGTTAAGTGACTTGCCCCAAGTCACACAGCTGACAAGTGGTGAAGATGGGATTAGAACCCATGACCTCTGACTCCCAAGCCCAGGCTCTTTCCACTGAGCCACGCTGCTTCTCTATCTGTCTCCCTTTCTAGACTGTAAGCTTCCTGGGGGCAGGAAACCTGTACACCAACTCTGTTGTACTCTTCCAAGTGCTCTGCCCACAGTGAGTGCTGACTGAATACAACTGATTGTCTGACTAATTCTGGGATTTACTAGACTGTGCTTTGTTTCCTTGCCTAGGCTCCGTTTTTTCGATAAGGTCAATCAGGGATTACCTAATTGGTCCATTTTTGAGGGAGAATAAACCGTGCTTCTCTACAACAGTAGTGGGTGGTTGAAGGCAACCTGGGAGCCAAATTCACAAAAGTGAAATCTGACCACTCTGACTATACATCAGGGCCCTTTTCTGCAAGAGAGACCCATAAATGGGGAGTTTTCAGACTCGAATCTGGCTGGGAGACTCTGGGTAAGCAAGGGTCTGGGATTTCTCAATAATATTGGTGGAGGAAGCAGACCTGAAATGCTGAATCATTCTTTAATGGTGGCAGAAGCAGACAGCACAGTAAAAAACAAATAATCACCCAAAACCCTTCTTCCTCCAATTACATTATCTTAATCTAGGTGCTCGCTTTCTTGCAGTTAACTGCTAGTCAGAGAAGCAGCGTGGCTCAGTGGAAAGAGCACGGGCTTTGGAGTCAGAGGTCATGAGTTCGAATCCCAGCTCTGCCACTTGTCAGCTGTGTGACTGTGGGCAAGTCACTTAACTTCTCTGTGCCTCAGTTACCTCATCTGTAAAATGGGGATTAAGACTGTGAGCCCCACGTGGGACATCCTGATTCCCCTGTGTCTACCCCAGCGCTTAGAACAGTGCTCGGCACATAGTAAGCGCTTAACAAATACCAACATTATTAACTTGGCATTTAAGTGATTTTTGTCTCTTTCTCTTTAGGAGGTCTGACTCTCCAATCTTATCTGTGTTTCTTCAGAAACAAAAACTAAGCAAGAACTTAGTGATAGGGCTGCCAGAAGATACTGAAATAGAAACATGCAAAATAGTATGCTAAGTGTCTTGAAAGAGTAAAATACAGCTTCCAGGGAAGCTTGATTTATAACCTGGGATCCTTACTTACTATTGTGAGCTATAGTGAGAGAGTAGCATAATCAGTAGGGAAACATTGGCCCAATGGGTCAGAAGCAGTATGGCCTAATGGAAAGAGCATGAGCCTGGGAGCCAGGGGACCTGAGTTCTAATTATGACTCTGCCAGTTGCCAGCTATGTGACTGTAGGCAAGTCATTAACTTCTCTGGGCCTCTGTTTCCTCTTCTGTAAAATAGGGATTCAATGTCTGATCTCCTTCTTAATTGGACTATGAGACAGTGACTGGGTCTGACCTGAATAATGTTATCTACCCCCGCACCTATAACAGTGTATGTCACATAGTAAGTGCCTAACAAATACTATAATAATAACAATTAATTATTAATATCTTGAAAAAAGAATTGCAGGATAAGAGGGAGTGAGAGAGGAGGGGAAATCCTATTGTGGGATTTGCTAAACACAGTGAGGAGCAGAGTGACCTAATGGATAAAGCACAAGTCTGGAAGTGAGAAGGTCCTGGGTTCTTATCCTGGCTCCACAACTTGTCTGCTGTGTGACCTTGGTCAAGTCACTTCACTTCTCTGTGCCTCAGTTATCTCATCTGTAAAGTGATGATTAAGACTGTGAGCCCCAAGTGGGACACGGACTGTGTCCAATCTGATTAACTGGTATCTGCTCCAGTGCTTAGTACAGTGCCTGGTATATAGTATGCCCTTAACAAATACCACTAAAAAAGAGCATTTACTATGTACTCTGCATGGTACTATGCACTGGAGTAGATATAAGATAATGAGCTCAGACACAGTTCCTGTCTTTCTTGGGTCTCTCAGTCTAAATTGGAGGGAGAGCAGGTATTTAATCCCCATTTTACAGATGAGGAAACTGAGGCACAGAGCAGCTAAATTATTGCCTCACATCACACAGCCAGCAGGTGGCAGAGCTGGGATTAGAATCCAACTCAACTCAACTCAACTCAACTGTATATATTTTCATTACCCTATTTATTTTGTTAATGAAATGTACATTGCCTTGATACTATTTAGTTGCCATTGTTTTTACGAGATGTTCTTCCCCTTGACTCTATTTATTGCCATTGTTCTTGTCTGTCCGTCTCCCCCGATTAGACTGTAAGCCTGTCAAATGGCAGGGACTGTCTCTATCTGTTGCCGACTTGTTCATTCCAAGCGCTTAGTACAGAGCTCTGCACATAGTAAGCGCTCAATAAATACTATTGAATGAATCCAGGTTCTATGACTCCCAAGCCCGTGCTCCTTCATTCTGCTGGACCACACTGCTTCATGTTGCTATTAAAGTGTCCATTTAAATGTAGACCCATATTTTAAGTAGGCTGTTAACAGCTTACATTTAACTGGCCTACTTTGTTTTAATTCAAAAAATTTGGCCACACTGCTATTTAATAGCTGTTAAATGATCAGACGGCTCTTCCTTAGCAAAATAAGCATTATTCCAAATACCTGGAGGTGGATCTTGTTAAGCAGGCTGATTAGTTTATTATTGTTCTTTAAGTTCAAATCCAGTTTTGCCTTGTGTCCATCTTAAAATCCAAGGAAACACAAAACACACACAAGGGGCAGTGTAGATAATGCCCCTCTGATATTTAAAATTGTTAGTGTTCTTGGGCTGGATTCTCACTCCCTTTGTCCCTCTTCCTTATCTTCCAGTGGGAGTGAGCCAAATTCCCACAATCCTTCAGAAGAACATCACCATAATAATGGTATTTAAGTGCTCATTACATGCCTCGCACTGTGTAAGTGCTGGAGTGGGTAGATACATATTCATTCATTCATTCAATAGTATTTATTGAGCGCTTACTATGTGCAGAGCACTGTACTAAGCGCTTGGAATGAACAAGTCGGCAACAGATAGAGACAGTCCCTGCCGTTTGACGGGCTTACGGTCTAACTGGGGGAGACGGACAGACGAGAACAATGGCCATAAATAGAGTCAAGGGGAAGAACATCTGTAAAAACAATGGCAACTAAATAGAATCAAGGCGATGTACATGTCATTAACAAAATAAATAGGGTAATGGAAATATATACAGTTGAGCGGACGAGTACAGTGCTGAGGGGATGGGAAGGGAGAGGGGGAGGAGCAGAGGGAAAGGCGGAAAAGAGGGTTTAGCTGCGGAGAGGTGAAGGGGGGGTGGTAGAGGGAGTAGAGGGAGAAGAGGAGCTCAGTCTGGGAAGGCCTCTTGGAGGAGGTGAATTTTAATTTTGGACTCAGTCCCTGTCCTACATGGGGCTCCCAGTCTGAGAGAGAGGAAGAATGGATAACGGACCTGAGATACAGAAAAAATAATGACTTAACTAAACTCACACAGCAGACAAATGGCTGAGCTGGGATTAGAACTCAGTTCCTCTGACTCCCAGGTCTGTGCTCTTTCCAAAAGGACACACTGCTTCTCACTTATCTTCAAGATCATCATCACCACGTGCCAAAACAAAGGAATAATGAGGAAGGCTAATGGATGGCTATTATTCCATCCTAATCCTCCTCGTTATCTGAGGGATCTTCAACCCTGTTGATCACCTCCTTCCCCTGGATATATTATCAAACTATGGCTTCACTGACACCAGATCCTCTGGGTTCTCCTCCCATTCCTCTGTTCATTCTCAGTCTCTTTCATGGGCCTCCCTTGAAACTGAGGGTGTCTTTTAAGGCTCAGTTCTGGGTCTCCTTCTATTCTCCATCTATACCCATTCCCTTGGAGAATTCATCTGCTCCCACGGCTTCAACTACCATCTCTTTGCGGATTATTCCCAGATCTACCTCTTCAGCCCTAACCCCTCTCCTTCTGTGCAGTCAATCTGCTCTCCCCATTCTATTTTACCTGGCTGATCTACTGCTACCCCACCCACATATTTTGCTCCTCTAATGCCAAACTACTCACTGTACCGCAATCTTGTTTGCTTGGGTGTTGACCCCTTCCTCATATCTTCCCTCTGGCCTGGGAATCCTTCCCTCATATCTGACAGACGACACATCTCTCCCCTCCTTCAAAATCTTACTAAAATGGATCTGTAAGTCTTAAGCACTGGGTGCTTATCCACCCTATCCTCAGCTCCACAGCACTGTCACATGTGTCCATTTCCTTTATCTGTAATTTATTTTAATGCCTGTCTTCCCCTGTAGACTGTGTTCTTTGTGCACGGGGATCCTCCTACTCTGTTGTGTTGCACTCTCTCAAGTGCCTAGTACAGAGCTTTGCTCCCATTAAGAATTCCCTCAAGCCATCAATCAATGGGGCATATATTGAGTACTAACTCTGTTCAGAGCACTGTAGGAAGTATTTTGGAGAATACAATGTAATAGGGATGGTAGATACGTTCCCTGCCCATAATGATTGACCAATGGTCTTACCTGGGTGTCTCTGAATCTTTTCTTCTGAGTCTCTGTTGAACCTGAAGTAAGAAGGGGGTCTAATTGGACCAAGATGAAGCTGCAATCTTTAGTCAGAGACACTTTGCAAAGAACAAACCCTCTGAAGGAACAGTTTGTCCAGAGATGATTCGGGCTGGGGTGGTGTGGGAAAAAGCTTCTAGGACACTGGTAATTCCCCATGAAAACTCATAATTTGTGCCAGTTGTTTTGCATTACAGGGAAACAACCAAATAGAAAAAACATCTTTGTAGTTACTTGGATCTTCTTCCTCTGGAAAACTCTGAACTCTAAATCCCTTGCTTGTTTGGATGATTAGAGGATTAGACATGTTCCAGGGAGAGGTGTTCTTCCGCTGTGGTGAAGTCTTTGTGAGACTTCATTTCGTGGGGCTACCCCAAACTCTCAGCCACTGCCCTGCCCAGCCAAATAGAGGATCAGACCCCTCCAAAAGAGGAAAGCCTGTGGGAAAGTAAGGAAAGGCACATGGGAATGAACTGTTCTATTAAAATTCTGGGAATCAGATTAGGTTTTTTCTAGTTACCAGAAACTCACTGGGATTTTTGGCTAACATGCAAGCCTGCAAGATCTCATTTTGATAAGAAAGTGTTCATTTGGATTAGGCAATTAACACCTTTATCATTCTTTCTCAGAGAAAGGGATTGATAAATACAGCATAGGTACCGGGAAAACGGCATGAGCCGGGTAGACTTTGGGCCAAGTCTAAATCTGGGATCAATCCCAACTAAGACTGGGCTTTTTGCCAAATTAATAGATGAGAAGAGGAGGGAATAGCTGCTTTCCAACTTACTTTCTGCTCCTTGTGTCTGGGTCAGCAAACTCCTTAATATTGGGATTGCCATAACTCTTATTAGGGACCTCTCAACCCACCTGCAACATCCAGGGACATTTCCATCTGTCCCTAAATTCCAATAAGGTATTCAGACAAAGAGTATAGAAGTTTGGCTGACTATAAAACTAGAACCTGGAAAGTTTGAATCCTAAATTGCCTTTGATTTACCTTAGGGATTCTCTCTGAATTCATTTCTCTTCTCATGTGCCTTTTAGTTTCTCCCACAGCCAACATTCATTCATTGAATGGTATTTATTGAACACTTAGTGTGTGCAGAACACTATACTAAGCACTTGGGAGAATACAATATAACAAACATCTTGGTCATACCCTCCCTTGTCACATCTGATGGAACACAGCTCTCCTCATTTTCAAAGCCTTCTAAAAATCACTCCTTCTCTAGAAGTCCTGTCCTAATTCATTCAATGGTATTTATTGAGCACTTACTGTGCGCAGAGCACTGAACTAAGCACTTGGAAAGTACAATTCAGTTACAAAGAGGGGTAATCCCAGCCCACAATGTGATTCACAGTCTAGAACCTCACCACAACTGCCATTTTTGCAATTCTAGTCACGTAAGACTCAAGTACCCACAGCAGCCCATAGACACTATTGAGCGGATCCCCTTTTATCTAAATCACTCGATCGTATTTATTGAGCACTTGTGTGCAGAGCACTGTACTAAGTGCTTGAGAAGAATGTGGTGTGACACACTGCCTGCTTCTTTTAAACAGCAATTTATTTTAGCTCTGCCTTCCCTGCTAGGTTGTAAGAGCCTTGAGAGCAGAGATAATGATTAGTAAATGCTTAATAAAGTGCTCTGCACACAGTAGGTGCTCAATACATACAATTAATTTCCTTAAATGTGAAAGGGAGTTAGTGGTACTGGCCTACTTCTTGGCCAACATATATTTGATGAAAACAAGCGAAAAGCCTCATCAGTTCTATCCCTCTTTTCAGGTGAAAGCAACAAGGTTAGATGAGGGCTAAAGGTGTTTGTACTTTTACCTACTGAAGCAGAAACTGTACACTCTAAGCTCCTTGTGGGCAGAGGTGAGTCTATCAACTCTGTTGTATTTTCTTAAGCACTTAGTACATTTTCTTACTATTACGGGCTCTCGTTATATCCCGGCTAGACTACTGTGTCAGCCTTCTCTCTGACCTCCCTTCCTCCTCTCTCGCCCCGCTCCGGTCTATTCTTCACTCCGCTGCCCGGCTCATCTTCCTGCAGAAACGATCTGGGCATGTCACTCCCCTTCTTAAACAACTCCAGTGGTTGCCTATCGACCTCCGCTCCAAACAAAAACTCCTCACTCTAGGCTTCGAGGCTCTCCATCACCTTGCCCCTTCCTACCTCTCCTCCCTTCTTTCTTTCTACCGCCCACCCCGCACGCTCCGCTCCTCTGCCGCCCACCTCCTCGCCGTCCCTCGGTCTTGCCTATCCCGCCGTCGACCCCTGGATCACGTCCTCCCGCGGTCCTGGAACGCCCTCCCTCCTCACCTCCGCCAAACTGATTCTCTTTCCCTCTTCAAAACCTTACTTAAAAATCACCTCCTCCAAGAGGCCTTCCCAGACTGAGCTCCTCTTCCCCCTCTACTCCCTCTGCCATCCCCCCTTTACCTCTCCGCAGCTAAAGCCTCATTTTCCCCTTTTCCCTCTGCTCCTCCACCTCTCCCTTCCCATCCCCACAGCACTGTACCCGTCCGCTCAACTGTATATATTTTCATTACCCTATTTATTTTGTTAATGAATTGTACATCGCCTTGATTCTATTTAGTTGCCATCGGTTTTTACGAGATGTTCTTCCCCTTGACGCTGTTTAGTGCCATTGTTCTTGTCTGTCCGTCTCCCCCGATTAGACTGTAAGCCCGTCAAACGGCAGGGACTGTCTCTATCTGTTGCCGACTTGTTCATCCCAAGCGCTTAGTACAGTGCTCTGCACATAGTAAGCGCTCAATAAATACTATTAAATGAATGAATGAATGAATGAATTTTCTGCACACAGTAAGGGCTCAATAAACATCACTTATTATTGATAATAATAATAATAATCATAGTAATTAAGTGCTTACTATGTGCCAGGCACTGTATTAAGCTCTGGGATGGATACAAGCAAATCAAGTTGGACACAGTCCCTGCCCCACATGGGGCTCACAGTCTCAATCCCCATTACACAGGTGAGGATCTTAAGGTGACTTGCCCAAGGTCACACAGCAGACATATGATGGAGGAACTGGGTGTAGAACCCATGACCACCTGATTCCCAGGCCCATACGCCATTCACTATGCCATACTGCTTGTACAAAATGTCCTATATATTCATTCATTCATTCAATCGTATTTGAGTGCTTACTGTGTGAAGAGCACTGTACTAAACACTTGGAAAGTACAATTCAGCAACAAATAGAGACATTCCCTACCCAAAAATGGGCTCACAGTCTAGAAGGGGGAAAAAGACAACAAAACAAAACAAGTAGACAGGCGTCAATACCATCAAAATAGAAAAGAATTATAGATATATGCACATCATTAATAAAATGAATAGGGTAATAAATATGTACAATATACACAAGTGCATGGGAGGGGAAGGGGGTAGAGCAGAGGGAGGGAGTAGGGGCGATGGGAAGGGGAGGAGGAGCAGAGGAAAGGGGGTCTCAGTTTGGGAAGGCCTCCCTGGGGAGGTGAGCTCTCAGTAGGGCTTTGAAGAGGCGAAGAGAGCTAGCTTGGCAGATATGAGGAGGGAGGCTATACCAGGACAGTGGTAGGACGTGGGCCAGGGGTCAACGGTGGGACAGGCAAGAATGAGGCACACACAGTGAGGAAGTGAGCGGTAGAGGAGCAGAGTGTGCCGGGTGAGCTGTAGAAGGAAAGACATATTGGCAGACACTTTCCCTGCCCATAACCATACTGTCCAGAAGGGGAGACAGACACGAATATAAAATAAATTGATAATATATTATTTAAAGATGTGTGCATAAGTGCTGAGGGGTGATACTTGGGCCACCCAAGTATCTAGAAAGAATGTATCATGGTCAATGTTTAGACCATTCCATCTACTGAAATGACAGTAGGCATCTTGACTTCAGCCATTCTTTTTCGGAACCTGCCAGGGTATTGAGAATTGCTTGCTTACTGATGCGTCCAATTGGCTGCTAGAAAGAGGCGAAGGCTTGGCAGATCCACCAGGGAAGGGTGCCAATGGAGAAATAAAATTAGCTACTCATCTAAGATGATTCAGTTTCTGAAGCCAAGAACAGAACGCAGCTCTGAAGCTATTCTTCAGTTCTAAAAGTAGGTTGTCTGACACTTGAAAATAATACATATAATATACAGATGCGTGCTATGGAGAGCACAAAATAAAATGATTGGTATTTTAACATTTGTGTAAGGAGAGATGGCGTCGTGCATGAATGTAGCCAAGTAAAAGACTTTCTATCATGATAAAAATCTCTCTCTGCACATTCAAATCTTCTCAGTGCAAAGAGTCCGGTTTTATCATTTGATCAATTTAATCATTCTGAATGATACCACTTTCTTCATTTACAATATTTTTTTTTAAATCAGTAAGTGGACTATCCTGTTTTTGAGTTACCTGGGCTTTCTTGCCCTCGACCTGTTGGTCATTTCAGTGCTCATGAGTACTTTCACCAGTGGGAGGTGAATGAAGAAAGTGGAAATGAAATGCAAATCAGTCAATTTTTCAACTTCTCATCTGCTCTGAAAAATGGGTTGGGAAGAGAAAAGGCTGGAGTGACAGGGAAATTAAGGGGTTTGGGGGATTAACTGTGTATATAATTTCTCTACCTTTACCACATACACAAGCGCATATGATGTCATCCTTCTAAATCGTGGAAAGACCAGTGCCGGGCAGTAGAAGCAAATGGAACAGACCAAGGCTTACCTTTTTCTCCTCTTCCTCAGAATGCAGATGTCCCAAACTTGGCAATGGATCTCGTATGGTATTTAAAGTTCCATGCCATCCCTGAGGTTAGATGTAAGAAGGGGAACCCTCACAGTGAACTTCCAAACCCTCTTGAACTTGTTCATAATTTTGGCTTGGCTAACTCCCCTGAGGCAATGAGTTATATCACCTGAGTTGTGGCCTTTCCAAACCTTTGTCTCTCCAGACTGAAGAGTCCTTTAGATCTATCATTATTTCATCTGGCTTTACCTTTTCCAGGTGGGTGTGCTCTTCCTCATTACAGCAAAACCTAACTACCTGAGTGTTCTTGGTATGGGCAAAATCTGAAGATAGAGGATTTGGAGCAAAAGCCTTATTTACCCTTTGGCTAGAGTGACAGTGATGACATTTAACTATTCAGGTCTGTCTGAAGAGGAACCCCCTTCTTATCTGACAGAACATCACTCCTTCAACCTTCAAAGCCTTATTAAAGTCACATCTCCTGCAAGAGGCTGTCCCTGACTGCTAAACCCTCATCTCCTTTACACCCTCTCTCTTCTGCATCATTCTTGCACTTGGATTTGCACCCTTTATTCACCCCACCCTCAGCACCACAGCTCTTTATGTAGATAGCTGGAATTAATTTATATTATTGTCTGTCACCCCTTAGCCTCTAAACTCCTTGTGGGTGGGAACATTTCTGCTGGTGGTTATATTGCACTCTCACAAGTGATTAGTGTACAGCATTGTAGTACAGTGCTCTCTGCACACAATCAGTAAGCAGTCAATAAATATATTGATGATTTGCCCAATATAATTGAAAGATAATGGGATAGTTGAATACTCACCAGCAACAGTAGTCACTGAATGTATACTTTGTGTAGAACACTGACATAAACCTTCAGGGTACATAAAAATAATGACCTCTGCCTGTAAGGCACTCACAGTTTATTGAGGGAGTCAGTTCAATCAATCAGTTGTATTTATTTGGCTCTTACTGTATGCAGAGCACTGTACTAAGTGCTTGGGAGAGTACAGTATAACAGACATATTCCCAGTTAATCAAAGTGATCAAATATACCTGTGTGAGTAAGGAAAATATATCCAAATAATAGGCTTGAGTGGATTGACAGATAAAGGCATAAAGACTGAGGTAGTTGATGGGAAAACCCAGCCGACCCCCTCGTTTTCTAGGAAGAATGTTTCTCTTTACTTCTGTACTCACCAGATAAATCTAATCTATAGGTTCCTTGTGGGCAGGAAACATGAAGTGGTTGGGGGTAGCAGCATGGCCTAGTGGATTAATCACAGGTCTGGGAGTCAGAAGGATCTGGGTTCTAATCCCAGCACTGCCTTTTGCTGCGTGACCTTGGTCAAGTCACTTCACTTCTATGTGCCTCAGTTACCTCATTGGTAAATTGGAGATTAAGACTGTGAGCCCTATGTGGGACAGGGACTGTGACCAAGCCAATTACCTTGTATCTCTTCCTGTGCTTAGTAAAGTACCTGGCACATAGTAAGCCCTTAACAAGTACCACAGTTGTTGTTGTTATCATTATTAAGTGCTTAGTACACTGCTCTGCATGCTCAGTAAAAACCACTGATTAATGTTTTTTGACTTTTTAAGCTCAATTCCCCCTTTTAGCCTAGGGAGGGGAAAGTCACGCTTCATTATGGTCTTTGGAGAGAAGATCTCCAAGGTGGCTGGATTTTGAGCCTTCTCCAGAGCAACACTTAGCTACTTCTCTGGGATGGTTCCTAAGGAAAGTCTTTTGTCTTTACTGAAATCCTACATACCAAACATTGAGAAGGCTCCACAGACAGTAATCCTGTCATGGTCACTGATCTGCAAAAGGTGATGTTCTAAACTGGGGGAAGACAGAGACATAAAAAACCCACCACAAAGTTGGTCCTCCCAGGATTGCCCTTTCCTAAAAGTGTCTCTCTTGTAGCCAGTTTGGTTTTTTTATAAGCAAGATCAATCAATCCATTAATTGTATTTACTGAGTGCTTACTGTGTGCAGAGCACTGTTTTAAGCTCTTGAGAGAACAATATACGAGAGTTGTTAGGCGGATTACCTGCCCACAATGAGTTTACCATCTAGAGGAGCAATATGTGAGTAATACTTTCTTCCAGAAGATAGGTCTGTCATCTTGGATAGCTGTTCTACATGTGGGAAAGCTTATACTGAATTTTGTCACTAATTTCTTCCATCAGGCCTTTGTTCACTTCTCAACCCTTCTCCCTATTTGCTGCTATTGTCCTTTCCAAGTTTGACTCAATGGTTTTGGCCCATCAACAGGCTCAACCCTTGTGCTTATTGGTTGTCTGGGCTTGAGTCACAATTTCTGACCAATCACAATCCGTCCCTTGTGAGTAGTAATTATATCTAACCTAGTGCTCGAGAGAGTGCTTGACATAGAGCTAGCATTTAATAAGTATTATCATCATCATCATTATTGTTATTATTATGATTGGATCCTAAACTCCACACTTTCCCCTTCATGCCCTTGTTGGTCTCAGGATTGAAAAGAGAGAAAGGTATAAGGCAGTGAGCATGGGATTGGAGTCTGATGGCCCAATTTCAGTATAAATGATATGGTCAGTCTGTTTTTGCAGGAGATCCAAGTCTTTTTCACCTGCCTTCAGTGACTTTTGTCAAGGCCTACATTTTTCAAATATAGAACCATTAAGGAAAAATAGATTTTTAAGAAAGATTTATGGCATCACAGGGAGATAAATCTTACACATTTGGGTAATAGCAAAATTTCTTTCCCCTGAAGCTGATAGGTGAGGGAAAAATTGTTCTGAATGAGGGGAAAAAATATCAGCAAATATCAAAATGAAGAATTTGACAACATTTACCATGACTTAGCATCAACTGCTGCAAATAATATCCAGCTTTCATGCATTTTTTTGTCCTTTTCCTAATATGATTTTAATATAAATCAAGTAGATCTAATCACCTCTGGATCATTGTTCACAAGAGTCATGACAAGTCACTGGTCAGATTAGCTGCCCCAGAGAGTATATGTAATTCTCCTGTAATGTACAGGTTGCTTTCTTGCAAAACCTGAAGTTATAAAGCATTAGTGCTGAAATATTTGTTCAGACTCCACACACACATGCATACAGATGCAGTGAGCAAATGGCACATACTTTGTGTGGAAGGTCATGCTTGAATAATCTCTGTTCCATCACATGTGTTTTCCCACTGCATTTAGGGCTAGAATTCTATAAGAACTGAGGGAATAAATGGTAAATGCCTGTTCTCCCTCTCCCTTAGATTGTAAATCCCATATAGGGCAGGGAC
The DNA here is from genome assembly GCF_004115215.2 of Ornithorhynchus anatinus. NCBI lineage: Eukaryota > Metazoa > Chordata > Mammalia > Monotremata > Ornithorhynchidae > Ornithorhynchus > Ornithorhynchus anatinus. The sequence continues at coordinate 53,672,146 of NC_041731.1, read as the reverse complement.
TGTGCCTGAGCTAATTGTCTCTACCCCAGGTCTTAACACAGTGCTTGGCACATAAGGGCTTAAATTCCAATCAATCATTTATTGACTGCTTATTTTGTGTGGTGCACTGAACAAAGTTTGGGAGAGTATACTGTAACAGAGTTGTTAGAGAAGTTCCCTGTTCACAAGGAGCTTACAATGGATAGAGGGAGCCAGATATTTAAAAAATATATATATATGCACATGAGTGCTGTGGAGCTGAGTGTGGGGTAAATGAAAGGTATAAATCCAAGTGCCACAGTTATCATTATTATTGTGTGCTATTATTAATGGGATACTATCCTCAGATTTGCCAAACCCTGCTCCTTACTTCATTCAGACCCCTCCCCAAAATCCATCCTCTCCAGGAGGCTGTCCCTGATAAATCCTATCACCTTCTTATTCATCATCACCATCAGTGGTATTTATTGAGGACTTATTCTGTGCAGAGCACAGTACTAAGGCAAACTATGATCTAGAAGGGATAGAGGTATCATTTCCTAGTGGAAATAGTATGGGACTGGGAGTCAAGGGATGAGGGTTCTAGATCCAGCTTCACCACTTGTCTGCTGTGTAACCTTGGGCAAGTCACTTAATCTCTCTGTATTTATGTCATTTGCAAAATAGGAATAAAATATATGTTCTCCTCCCTCTTTGACTTAAAGGCCAATGTGGGATGGGGATTGTGTCTGGTCTGATTATCCCTTTTCTACCTAGTATTTTACCCATGCTTGATATGTAGTAAATGCCTAATAAATATCACCATGATTATTCCCCTTAATATCCAGTGCTTATCAGTTATTTATATTTTCATCTGTCTCCTGTTGATCTCTATTCCCTCTCTTAATTAGTGCATTTACAAGAATGACTACTCTCTTCCCCAATAAACTGAGGAAAGAGATTGTGTCTTCTTTTGAGCCATCTAAACTCTGTCCAAACTATCCAAAACTAGCCTCTGAGGCTTGGGAATTATTATTATTAATAAAAATAATTATAACTTTAAGCACCTATTATGTGCCAGGCACTGTACTAAGTGCTGAGGTGGATACAAGCAAATTGGGTTGGACACAGTCCCTGGCCTGCATAGAACTCACAGTCTCAATTCCCATTTTACAGATGAGGTAACAGGCAAAAAGAAATGAAGTGACTTGGCCAAGGCCACTCAGCAGACAAATGGTGGAGCTGGATCTGGAACCCCTGACCTTCTGATTCCCAGGCCCTTGCTCTTTCCACTATGCCATGATGCTTTCCAAGTAGTCCAAGAGGTCACCAAATGTGACACTGTAAGACCTTTGCTAGAATTAAAATCACAACTTCTCCAAGAGACCTTCCTCTAGACTTTAAGCACATCCTCTAGATTGCAAACTCATTGTGAGAAGGGAATGTGTCTGTTACATCATTATAGTGTATTCACCCAAGTTCTTAATACAAGGCTCTGCACTCAGTAAGTGCTTAATAAATATGATTGACCGACTAAAGCCCTCATTTCCTCTTCTCCCACTCACTTCTGCGTTGCCCTTGCACTTGGATTTGAATCCTTTATTCACTCTTCCATCAGCCCCACAGCACATACCTATAGATCCATGTTATTTATTTATAATAATAATAATAACAATGGTTTTTAAGAGCTTACTATGTGCCAAGCACTTTTCTAAGCGCTGGAGTAGATACAAGGTTATCAGGTTGTCCCATATGGAGCTCACAGTCTTAATCCCCATTTACAGATGAGGTAACTGAAGCACCGAGAAGTTGAATGACTTGTTCAAAGTCACACAGCTGTCAAGTGGCGGAGCTAGGATTAAAACCCATGACCTGTGACTCCCAAACTCATGCTCTTTCCACTAAGCTTAATGTTTGTCTCCCTCTCTAGATTGTAAACTCATAGTGGGCAGGGAGCATAGCTGCCAACTCTGTTAGAGTGTAGTCTCCCAAAGACCTAGTAGAGTTTTTTGCCCGCAGTAAGCACTCAATAAGTATGATGAATTAGAGTGATCAGTTTGGTCTTCTGCTGCTCCCTGTCCTCCACCATCCCTTCTCTCCCTGACTTTTTTTAAATAGTATTTGTGAAGTGCTAACTATCTACCAGGCAGTATACTGAGTGCTGGATACAGGAAAATCAGGTTGGACATAGTCTGTATCCCACTTGAGTCTCACCATCTTAATCCCCATTTAACAGATGAGGTACCTGAAGCACAAAGAAGTTAAGTGGTTTGCTTAAGGTCACCCAGCAGACAAGCGGTGGAGCACGATTAAAACCCAGGTCCTTCTGACTTCCCAGTCCGTGCTCATTCCATTAGACTACTCGTGCTCCTTCTCACTCTCCCCTCCCCCTTCAGTTTAAGGATAATAATAATAATAATAATAATGTTGGTATTTGTTAAGCGCTTACTATGTGCCGAGCACTGTTCTAAGCGCTGGGGTAGACACAGGGGAATCAGGTTGTCCCATGTGGGGCTCACAGTCTTAATCCCCATTTTACAGATGAGGGAACTGAGGCACAGAGAAGTTAAGTGACTTGCCCACAGTCACACAGCCGACAAGTGGCAGAGCTGGGATTCGAACTCATGAGCCCTGACTCCAAAGCCCGTGCTCTTTTCACTGAGCCACGCTGCTTCTCTGATCTGCTCTGCTTGGGATAAGGCCTTTGTCTGGTGGGCCCATTTTGACTAGACTCTCAGCCTCACTTTGGAACTCCTGGAAAATCTTGGAATGAAACAATCCCTCCCACCTCTAACATCACCCCATAGGTCCTTTGGTCTGGCATCTATTCCTGTAGTGAATGTGGACCTTGAGAAGATCCTAGCAATCAATTATCATTTCACCTTCTGCTAGAATGAAAAGACTCCACTGTTTTTACCTTTTCTCCTTCCTTCCAGTTTCCAGAGATGGAGGAGAGACAGTTAAAAATGATGTGCCTCTCCCCAGATAGGTGGAAAGAAAATCAGGGAAAGGATTATAGCTAAAAGAAGCTTTGCTGGAGGCTGGGAGCCAAATAGAAATATGGGAAACTAGTTGATGACATTTAGCCTCAAATCCCTATTTGACTTTCAACTATGGGTGTGGTTCTTTCCAGTGTGCCCAAAACCAAGGGCTACAGTTGAAAAGGGAAAGAGAAACAGAATGGTGTGGTGGACGGGCTGAATTTAGATACCTTAAAACCCCAGCAGAAGAATAAAATGGAGGGATCAAATTGATCCGTATAGAGAGATGGATCCATGCTGGTTTTATGTCTTTTTCCCTCATTTGAGGTGATCCAGCATCTTTCGATCTCTGTTGCCATGTCCTGATGTTCAAAGAGGAGTTGCTGCACAAAATATTGATTCTGTGACAAGAGGAATAATCTTTTGGCAAGATTGACTTTTCTTCTCTTTCACTGTCTAGATCTCTTTTTCTTCCTCTTTGGAATCTCCTATTCTAGATTCCCCCCACCCCTCCACCCAGATTTACTCTGCAAACAATTTTTGCTTCTTTCCATTTCCTTCCCTTTCCATCTCTGTCCCTCCTTTTCCCCAGTCATTTACCTTTTGCCTTCTTTGGTCATAAGGTTATGACACTCTCTCAGGAATGGATGAACTACTGCTTCTGTGGCCAAAACAAACTTGTTTTGTTTAATTAAGCTTTTAGAAGTAATAAAACAACTTTAGTGCCCTAGAATCTCAAAATGTTACTCCTAATATTTTGTGATACAGAACCCCATGCTTAGGCTTTGCATGAGATTAATGTGACAAATTAAATACAATGGAAAGATTTAACACTAGGATACCTTTTATGTTTCCCCATTTTGATGGTTGGACATTACTTTTGATAACCATGTTCAATTCCTTCCTGTGTATAGTTTTCCTAAAGAGACCAAAAGGTCTAGATACCAGATAGTATTATCAGATGAAACAAAAATTGCTTCACATTTCTGGTGACATGATTCAAGCATATCCGACCTTACTCTATTACTATACTAAGTTTTTTTTCATACCGCTCCACTTGTCTACAGGGGACAAAATGAACTGGAGAAAGAAGCATTGGGCATGAGGTGATGTAGCAAGCAATGCCACTAAGAGTAATATCCTAGGAGATTGTTGAAATCATCAGCTTTTAAGTGGAAAGTAGTTTGGCTTAGTGGACATAGAGTGGGCCTGATAGTCCAGGGACCTGAGTTCTAATTTGGTTCCACCACTTGCTTGCTATTTGACCTTGGTCAAGACACTTAATTTTCGTGTGCCTCACTTCCCTCATCTGTAAAATGAGGATGAAAGAGATGGTCTTCCTCACTTAGACTGTGAGCCCCAAGTAGGAAAGGGACTGTGCCCAATCCATTTATATTGTCTCTACCCTGTGGCTTAGAACGGTTCTTGGCATACAGTGTTTAACGAATATCATTACACGTACTATTAGTGGGTGCCCTTAATTTGGCTTCAACCCGTGGGCACTGACCCTGGTTTCCAAGAATGCTCAAGCCTTAATTTACCAGCTCTCCCTTCCCAAGGCTGGGATCTGGGTAGGATCCCCAAATCAGTGGTGGCAACGGCTCTTGTCCAAATGTATCACTCTATTCCTTTAAGAATTTTTATTTGTGATCATATGGTACAAGTTTAGGATAATATTTGCAAGTAGTTAACCAGTGAAGTAATGTGACCTAATGTGAAAAGCATGGGCCTGAGAGTCAGAAGACATAGGTTCTAATCTTGGCTCTGCCACTTGTTTGCTGTCTGACCTTGGATAAGTCACTTAACTTCTTTGTGCTTCAGTCACCTCATCTGTAAAATGGGGATTAAGACTGTGAGCCTCACATGGGACAGGGACTGTGTCCAACCTATTAAGTAGTATCAACTCCAGTGCTTATTATAGTGTCTGGCACATGGTAAGTAATAATAGCAATGATAATTATGGTATTTATTAAGCACTTACTATGTGCCAAGCACTGTACTAAGCACTGAGGCACTATGCTTAAAAAGCACCATAAAAATGAAGAAAATTAAATGTGTTTATATTGTCTTAAATATAATAAGATTGGTTCACAGGAATTGCCCACAACGTTAATTAAAAATCAGCTAATTCTGTTGCACATTTTTAATTAATCAGTCGAAGATATTTGTCAGTGTACTGGAATTTTGGATGGAGAGGAAGGGGCAAATTTCAGGAAGAATCCATAGTACTTAGTGACAGACTAAATATGCGGGTTGAATGAGAGAGATGAGCTGAGGGTAATGCCAAAGTTACTGGCTTGTATGATGGGAGGGAATGGTGGTACTGTCTACAGTGATGGGGAATTTGGGGGGAAGGCAGGGTTTGGGTGAGAAGATGAGAAGTTCTGTTTCAGACATATTTTTAGAAATCTGTCTGGTGTCTGAGACATGCCAGCTGTATAGGCAGGGAAGGAGGCTGCTTCAACACATGGGTGTAACAATAAAAGTGAAAGAGTTGGAGAAAAGGAAAGAACAGAAAAAAGAACAGAAGAGTAGGACGAGACTCCCAAAACTTACAAAAAGTTCACAGGTATCAGCTAGGCATTGTGATATAGTAATATTTAAAGCAATGCCTTTAAGGTCTTCATGGTCAGTACCTGAGTATGTTTCACAGGATGGTGGTTAGCATGTCACCACACAACAGCCCTTCTGTAAAAGAGTGGAGAGGAGATTGGAAAGGAGAGGAGATAGGAAAGAACAGAAGTGGTTTATCTACAGGCTGAGACTATAGACTTTTTTTGTGAGATAGACGACTGCAGACTTTTCAAAGACTCAGAGGCAAGACAGAAAATATGGTTCTGTACTCAGTACCTAGAAGTGAGATATTAGGGGTGGATACGAACTGATATAGACAGCACTTCATGAAGAAAAGGAGATTGTTTTCACTGTCTTCCTTCAGAACTTCTCATTTTGACTTGTAGGCTGAGGAATTACTTCTTATTTTTTCTCCTCTGACATTGATCCTTTCCTTTAAATGGCAATACACTAAAAGAATGAATTAAGGCTTTTGTGATTTCCCCTTAGTTGTTGCTTTGGAAATATTTAAGGCTTGTCATAGACTCAAACAAGATAAATATTGACTGGATCTTGCTGATTGCTGAAGTATTTCAGCCAATCGGAGTTCAGTTAATTTAGAAAATGTGTCGACTCTAATCTTTACTGATGAAAAAGGTTATGTGAATTTCTTTCCCTTGCATCATAGCTACGGTGCATTGGTTTAATAGCTGTGCCGTTTAGTCTTCTAAATAATCATACAAATGTGAAATGGCATCTTTTCCCCATTCAGTGCTTTAAGGATTTTGTAATTTATGTAAATGAAGACATTGTTATTGTAAAATTGTTTACAATCCCTTAGGAAATAAAAGTCTGTTTCACTGCATTTTTCCAAAATATTGTAATTCTGGATATGTAAACAAGTATAACAAAACAAGGTTTCCATAGTCATATGATGTAGCAATCAATCTAGCAATGATATTTCCTTGATATAGAGAAGTTAAAATGCTAAAAATCTTCTTCCATTTGGGCAATCCACCTTAATCCTGTCCTTTCTGCCCTTAACAGAAAATGTTTCACCTGGCTTCTGACCTTTTAGCCTTCACTAGACTAAACGTTTTTGTTATTTCTTTCCAATTAACTCATTCTAGAAACTCGTTTCACAAGATGGCATCAACCAGAATATTTGTTCCAATAAATCTGTTAAGGAAAGAGAGCTACATTTAACTGAATTTTCTCTTGATCAATCCCTTCAGCTTGTGGGCACCACTTCAATTGACAGTTTGCATTTTGAAATATGCTTGTAAATTTTTTTCCCTCAGATAAAACATGGGATGTGACTGATCTGTATTTGAGGATTGTAAATGCTTGGCCTTGGGGTTGTTTAGGGACAGAAAGATTAGAACTCAGAACAAACTGGTGAGTTGAGTGTTCCAACAATCCCATGAGGTCCTACAAGATCTGTAGATTAAAAAGATCCTCTTTTGATCTTTGATGTTAAGTATGGAAAAAGGGTAACAGGTAACTCACCACAGAACTTCCCCATCAACTGTATTATTAAAGGAATCTGGGACGCGGTTGGAAACATAGATCATTCTGCAAGAAGTGTTCTCAAGGACTTTTCTAAAACTGGCCTTAATATCCCTGAGAGCTGGAAATTTTCTCTCTGGTTCTGAGGCTTTTCCAGGGCAGTTTGGCATCATTACTTCAGTGCACCATTATTATTTCAATTGTACCATGTCCGTCCCTTTTTCTCCATCCAAACTGCTCCTACATTGATTCAAGCACTATCCTATTCCTCCTTCACCAATGCACCTGCATCCTTGCTGATCTTCTGGTCTCTCCCCATTCCAGTCCATACTTCACTCTGCTGCACGGCTCATTTTTCTAAAACAAAAACAAAAAAAAACAAAATATCTCCACACTCCTCAAGAACCCCCATTGGTAGCCCATACACCTCTGCATCAAACGGCAACTCTTTACCATTGGCTTTAAAGCATTCAATCAGCTTGTCACCTCCTACCTTACCTCGCTAATCTCCTACTCAACCCGCACACTTAGCTCCTTTAGCACCAACTTGCTTACTGTCCCCCAATCCCATTTGACTCTCTGCCAATCCCTTTCCCATGTCCTCCCTTTAGCCTGGAACTCCCTCTGCCTCCATATTCACCTGACTACCACTCTCTATATGTTCAAAGCCTTATTCAGATCACATCTCCTGCTAGAGGACTTCTCTGATTAAGCCCCATTTCCCCATCTCCCTCTCTCTTTCGCATCATTGATGCACTTGGATCTGTACCCTTTGGACATTTAATGTTTGCGCCGCCCTTAGCCCCACAGCACTTATGTACCTATCTACAAATTATTTATTTGGTTTAATATCTGTCTCCCCCCCCCAGACGGTAATGTTCTTGTGGGCAGGGAACGTCTACCGATTCTGTTGTACTCTCCCAAGTGCTTATTAGAGTGCTCCGAACATAGTAAGCAGTTGGTAAATATTACTGACTGATTCAACATTAATAGACAACAATCCTCTAGACTCTTCAGATATGTGGAGGCGTACTTCACAGCAATGGAGACAGGGTAATTCAGAATTAAGACTCTTGAACTCTAAAGAACCTAGAGCACTGATGAACTAACTTGGCTATGCAGAGTTTTAAAATCATTTAATCCATTCCTAATGTAATTGAGCAAAACAGAATAGCATATGACATTAATTCCTCTTTTTTGAGTGGGAATTAAATTTAATATTCAGAAAATTATTTTCAATGAATTGCAACATAAATATATGAGAAATAGTAAATACTCAATTTGCCCTCTGTTGTTAAAATGGAATAATCAGATATAAAATGAAATAAATATTCATGAGCCAGGACCCATCGGTTTTACTTGATTAGAAACTGATATAGCTCCATGGTAATAGTAAAACTGCCTGCAAAAATGGCCACCAATGGCTTTTTTGGGCTTATTTTTAGGGATAAGCATTGGATGGATGGAAAATGAGAGTGGCTATAGGCACGGTCAGATGTAATAAAGGAAGGAAATTCAAAGGAAAAACATGGGAATGAGAGGGTCATTAAAAGTATAACAAATTTGTGTAACCATTTTCCAAATTTCTTTTACATAAGTGATCTTATTTTGTTTTCACAGTATCCCTGTGAAATGGGGAGAGGAAAGAATTAGCATCCCCATTTTACAGGACAGGAGATGGAAGAACAGAGAGGTAAACCAACTTGCTTAGAGACCCAGCAGTGCAGATATATGATAGGAATTAGAACCCATACCTCTTCTCAGACATGTGCTCCTTTCATAGAATGCAATCTACTTAAATCTAGCCCTTCACTTCCAAATTATCTGGATAATTTAGTCAAAAAATCACTATGACTCAGATACTTTCAGTGAAATATGATTTTGGCCTGCATTTTCCAATATCTGCTAGTTTAGACCAGTTCTAATAGGAACAAGGACAGGCTACTTATAGAGAAAAAGGAAAGATGGAGGGTAGATAAAAGAGAAAAAGAAAGTTGCTATTAGAGCAACTTCTAATCCTGTTGTAAATCAGGCACCCATTGATCTTCGAGACTGAAAACTTGATATCTAATCCCACATGAAGCAGTTCCTCCAACTGGTAATTTCTTTTTAAGAGGTCTATTTTGTCTGCCCTCTCTAGAGAACTGCATAATAGTTTGGGGGAAAATAAAAGTCTGAGTGGATTTGAGATGCAGCCAGGTGGCTATTAAAATCCCAGATTTGTTTAACATCTAATTAATCAATCAGTGGTATTTATTGAGCATTTACTCCATGCATAAAGCTGCAGTAAACATTTGGGACAGGGTAAAAGGAGGAGTCAGGAGGACTGGACAGTAAACCCGCAGGATCGATTCCTTGTGTATAGACCGTAAACTCGTTGTGGGATGGGAATGTGTCTACCAACCCTTTCATGTTGTACTCTCCCAAGCACTTAGTACAGTGCTCTAGACAAAGTAAGTGCTCAGTAAATTCAATTGATTAATGGATTATCGACCCATCCCCAACACTGGAGCCCCATTTCTGCAATTCTAGGGTACTAGAACAGACTCAGCTTTCCTCCTCCCTCTTCCTCACAAAATGTGGGATTTATGTCTCATGAATCACATCAACCAATCAGTGATATTTATGGAAGGCTTACTAGCTGCAGAACACTGTACTAAGAGCTTTCCAGGGGTACTTTCAGCCTGCAGTGGGATATAATTTATCCTGGGCTTGTTGAGACCTGACCACAGAGGTACAAAGGCTCTATTATCCAGCCATCAACTTAGACTCTGAAGAATGATCTCTCTTTCAAACTCTGCTAATCAGTATGAAATTGGTTAGGATAATAATCACCCATTTGTAGTTATTCACTGAACTAAGAGCTTGGGAGAGTACAATATAGTAGAGTTGGTAGACACATTCCCTACCCTCAAGGAGCCTACAGTCTTTAGGATAGATGGATGTAGGGAAAAGAATGTGGATTTTCTTTTTGGTGAGCCCTTAGGAAGTTTTGCAAATCTCTCTTGGTAACATTCATTCCCCTTAAATAAATAATGACCAAAGGATAGCTTCTTGAATAGGTTCTGGCTTTCTAGGGATCTTAATGGGACTGGACTAAACCAAAAAGAAGGAGAAATAGAAAGAGACTAGAGAAATGCAGTGTAGAAAGAAAAGGAAATTGATGAGGAAGTAGAAAATCAAATGTAAAAAAATTTGGGTTCACCATAGTGGAAATGAGTATTCTGGTCCTATGCTAAAACTGTCAGTTTCCACTAGCTGGAGTGACCTTTCTTCTCCCACTGGCTGCAGAATGTGCCTGTTTATTATGTCTAATGAGGATCAGGAGAAGGTGGGGTAACTAAAAGAAAGAGATGCTCTGGAAGAGATCATGGTTTGGGACTCTGGGAAAAAAGACCAATTGCAATTTAACCCAGGAGCCAGAGTGTGCAAAGTGAAAAGAAATAAATGACTCATTTATGTTTTTTCTCCCCGCTTCATTGTATTCTGCACATATTCTCGGTGTTCTAAGCTAGCCTTGGGCATGTGTCTTGCTATTAGCTGGTTGTATTACTTTTGGATCTTGGAGCGGCTGGATCAATATATTTGAGGCTTTGAATTTCCTTTGATTTATCAAAAGTGAATTGATGCTGGGTTTTGTTTTGAATATCCCAGATGGTAGTGTATGAATTGGATATCTTTGGTGGACCATCTCATTAACTTTATAACTGGAAGGCTATTTGCCTTCAAGTCACTAGGCAGGCTCCAACATCCTGTTGAACAGAGACCTTTTTTGAAGATTTTTTCAGAGGATCACTGATTATGCTTATTACTCAGAACTATAGCAACCTGCCTTCACTGATATTAAAGGTTCCTCTAACTCAGATAATGCAATGTCAATCCCTGATTATTTAATTGCCAATTATCCTCATCATCCCCCCCCCCCCCCCCCCCCCCCCGTCCTCATCACATGAGTGTCTTCAACCTTGCTGTAAACATTTACTGAGCACTCCTTAGGGACAATGCAGGGCCATCTCAATTTTTGCTTTTGGATAAAAAATACTATTTTCCTAGTCATTATCTCCCTCTCTATTTCACTATATATGTATGCATATTTTATATGTAGTGAAATTTTGTGATGTATCAAGCAACGCAAAGGCGAATTGAGAGTTGTGTGAGCTGAACTTTTTCTTTTCAAAGCTGTATTAACATAAAATTTGTACTTCAGGGTGACCCTGGGAAAACTGTTTTTGCATTCAAAATGGTTTCAAATGAAAGTGGCTTGGGCTTTCACATCTCAACCAATATAACAACCATCACAAGCAGTTTCTCTGAATTTTCCTTTCCTATTCTTTCACCACTCCCTGGAAGCTAGCACCATTCTCCCTTTTGAAGTTTACCTTTTATTACTCTGAATTTGTTAGAGATTATCATCTCTAATAACATCTCGGTGTTATCATTTGTAAGATAACCTATGGTCCAGAGATATCCAGAAAGACCACTGAGGTATAAACATATGCTTACTTGATGCTTATTTCCTCTCTGACCATTTGGAGTTCACCAATCAATATTTTTTGAGCATTTATCATATGCAGATCACTGTACTGAGCACTTGGGCAAGTACAATATCACAGTATAACAAAGTTGGTTGATACATTCCCAGTCCATGATGAGCTTTCAGTCTAGAAGGAGCTTACAGTTTAATAATAATAATGTTGGTATTTGTTAAGCGCTTACTATTTGCAGAGCACTGTTCTAAGCGCTGGGGGAGATACAGGGTCATCAGGTTGTCCCACGTGAGGCTCACGGTTAATCCCCATTTTACAGATGAGGTAACTGAGGTACAGAGAAGTTAAGTGACTTGCCCACAGTCACATAGCTGACAAGTGGCAGATCTGGGAGTCGAACCCATGACCTCTGACTCCGAAGCCCAGGCTCTTTCCACTGAGCCACGCTGCTTACAACGTTAATTGGATTGGACACAGTCCATGTCCCACATGGGGCTCACAATCTTAATCCCCATTTTACAGCTGAGATAACTGAGTCTTGGAGAAGTTGAGTGGCTTGCCTAAGGTCAAAGAGCAGACAAGTGAAGGATCCAGGATTAGAACCTAGGTTCTTTTGATTCCCAGGCTTGTGCTCTATCCACTAGGGAATGTTACTTTACCACCTATTAATCGATTAGTCTAGAATGAAAAGAAGATTAGATTTTCTAGAATTTTTTAAAATTTCTACCCATGAGTGTTTATGCGATTAATAAGATTGATCTAAAACTGACAATCCGGTCCACTCAGGGCACAAATTAAATTGCCCATGCCTGCATGGTTGTATTCGTTACTGACTATGCCAGTTGCTTTATTTCTGTGCACATTAAAGTTGCTCTTGCTGGGTCGCATTTGCTACTCACTGTGCAGTGACTTTATCTCTCCCTTTATGTCATGAGCCCACATGGGGCTCAAAGTCTAAAATGGAGGGAGGAGGTTTTAATCCCTATTTTATGGATGAGGTACTGAGACCCAGATAACTTACCTGACTTGCCCAAGGTGACACAGCAGAGATGTGGTGGAACTGGGATTAGAATCCAGGGCCTCTGAATCTCTATGCTCTTCCTCCTAGACCACAGTGCTTCAAGCTGCTTATTGAGTACTTACTCTGTGCAGATCACTGTACTCAGGACTTGGGAAAACATAATAGAATTTATAGATGCACCTCTCTCTACAAAGAACTTTCAGTCCATTGAGGGAGACACTTCTTCATATGCTGTCGAGTCATTTCTGACCCATAATGACTTAATGGACACGCCCTCTTCAGAACTTCCCAACTCCTGTCATAAAGTAGATCTGGTATATATATCCCTAGAGTTTTCTTGGTAAAGATACAGAAGTGGTTTACTATTGCTTGGAAACTCGAGTCTCTGCCATTGTCTTTGATCACAGTTTTGATCACTTGATCATCCGTCTTTGACTCTTTCCTCTGCCGCTGCTGCACAGCACAGGTGAATCGACTTTGATGCTTTGGCTTAGACCTTCCCATTATGGGTAGCCCTATATTCATTCATTCATTCAATCGAATTTATTAAGCACTTACTGTGTGCAGGGCACTTTACTAAGTGCTTGGAAAGTACAATATAGCAGTAGAGAAAATCCCTGCCCACAATGGGCTTACAGTCTAGAGGGGGGAGACAGATATCAAAACAAGTAAACAGGTATTAAATAGGCTATAGGGCATAGCTCTAAGCTTCATCGGTGTATGCAAATTCTCCTGCCATGATAAGATATCTTCATAGGAGACCACACTAAATGGAGACACTAGATATCAAGGGAGACTAGGTATTTGAGAGAGACACACAAGAGAAGCAGCGAAGCTCCGTGGAAAGAGCCTGGGCTTCGGAGTCAGAGGTCATGGGTTCAAATCCCGGCTCTGCCACTTGTCAGCTGTGTGACTGTGGGCAAGTCACTTAACTTCTCTGAGCCTCAGTTCCCTCATCTGTAAAATGGGGATTAACTGTGAGCCTCACGTGGGACAACCTGATTACCCTGTATCTACCCCAGCACTTAGAACAGTGCTCTGCACATAGTAAGCACTTAACAAATACCAACACTATTGTATTAAAATAAATTGCTGATAGGGGAAGCAACTGAGTATAAGGAGATATACATAAGTGTGGTAGGCATTTGGGTGGGGTGATTATCAAAGTGCTTTAGGAGACAGATTTAAAAGCATGAAGTATTAGAGCAAGATGTCAGGAGGAACCAAGTTGGAATTGAATGGGAAGGGAGTTACAGGCAGGAGGGAGGTTAAGATCAAGGGGTTCATGGCAAGAGAGGTGAGATCAAAATGCAATATGTACTTTAGTAGTAGAGGAGTTGAGTGTACAGGATAGGTTGTAGTGGGAGACACATGGGATAAATAAGGGGGAAACACCTAAAAGCTGAGGGTGAGGAGTGGAATAGCTCTTGAAATCAGATGCGACATTCCAGCTGGAGAGCGGAAGCAGTTCCCAACTTGTCTCCTGCTCCCTTATCCCTGCCTGCTGGGTATAATGAGCTAGTAGGAATGGGAGAAGCAGGGAGGAGAATTGTTAGCCTCTGATCAGTTCCCTCTGGTCCAGTACTAAGTACCAACACACTTAGGAAGCAGCGTGGCTCAGTGGAAAGAGCACGAACCTGGGAGTCAGAGGAACTGGGGTCTAATCCTGACTCCATCGAGTACCTGCTGTGTGACACTGGGCAAAACAGTTTGCTTCTCTGTGCCTCAATTTCCTCAACTGCAGAATGGACACTCATTACCTATTCTCCCTTCTACTTGGACTGTGAGGCCCAGATTAACTTGCATCTCCCCGAGAGCTTAAAGCAGTGCTTGACAAATAGTAAGCACATAACAAATGCTATAAAAATGTGCATATTTATGTGTGCAATAATACACAATCTTCTACACACATATCTGTCCCCACTGACTGGCCTTTTTGCTTCTTATCTCTCAGGCAGGCCCTTCTCATTCTCCTGTAATTGCTCGGCTTTAAAAAAGGATCTTAGCTCAGATTCCTAAGAAGGACAATGATTAAGGCTATCACATTGCCTTGTACAACTACTGGAACAGATGCATATTTTGAATGTCATTTAAACTCCATTTTTCTCTGCCCCCTTAATGAGAAGCAGCCATTTGAATCACTTCCCTTATCCTGGAGCAGGGATTTTTGAATGTAGTATCCAAACACTTCATTGGATTTGGGTTTCAACATGATGGAGATGACAGTCTGGATGATTTTGCCTGCAGCTGGAGGTATTCAAGTTGAACACAAATACTTAAGGATAACAGAGTGGAGAATGTTTTTCAGAAAAGTGAGGGATTTTTGAAATGTGAACACAGTCTAAAATAGAAAAAAATGATTTTTTAATGGGCAAATATAATTGAACCTGAAGGCAAAGTCATTCTGTACTAGGCAAAGGGCCTGGAGAGCCCATCTAGAGCCCTCATCACCTGTTGAAGACAATACCATATTCATTCTCCGAATTGCTTCCAATGCATTAAGTGCCACACCCAGATTTTTGAGGAAAAAGTATGGGATTTTTTTTTTTGTATCATGTAATTGTAAACCATGAGAGTTGCTTGCTGGGAGTGGGTAGGAGGAATGGAGGAGGAATAAGAGAAAAAAGATTAGAAAGGTGAGAAAGGAACAAAGCAACCAGGTAGTTCATCATAAGAATAAGAGGGGCAGCAAGATGGAGACAAAGACAACACAGAATGTGTTGGGGAGTTAATCCATCCTCTAAACTGTAAATTTGCAGTGGGCAGAGAACATGTCTACCAACTCTGTTAAACTATACTCTCCCAAGAGAATCAGCATGGCTTAGTGGAAACAGCACAGGCTTAGGAGTCAGAGGTCGTGCGTTCTAATTCTGCCTCTACCACGTGTCAGCTGTGTGACTTTTGGCAAGTCACTTAACTTTTCTGTGCCTCAGATACCTCATCTATAAAATGGGGATTAAGACTGTGAGCCCCATGTGGGACAACCTGATTACCTTGTATCTTCCCCAGCACTTACAACGGTGCTTGACACATAGTAAGGGCTTAAGTACCATCATTATTATTATTACTATTAGAATAGTGCTCTGCACATAGTAAGCACTCAGTAAATTTGACTGACTGTGTGTTTTATGCAACCCTTGGAAAAGTGCAGTAGCAGTAAGAGACATATTTCCCATTGCCCTCTTACCTTCTTCTTTCTCCTTGCCTTTCTTTTCTCCTTTTGTTCTCATGTTTTCAGTGAGCACATGGACTTGCAGGGTTGAGAGCGGCCAAGCAGCAGTGTACAAACGACTATCACTCTAATCAGTTCCTCTATGCAGGTCCTTCAGTCTGAAATTTCAGAACGCTCCCCTGTTGTTCTAGACAGGGTACCCCCACCATTTGCTTGGAGCAGGGAGAGTTAAAAGAGCCACAGAAGGCAAAGTAGCTAACACTTCTCAAGTCTTCTTTCCCAGTTCCAATCCTTTTCTCAAATAAACAGCCAGTCCAGTGCTGAAATAGTGTTGTAATGGCCACCAAAGACACCTTGTCTGCTATTGAGAAACAATGGAAAGAGTATGGGCCTGAGAGTCTGAGGGACTGGGTACTAATTCTAGCTCTGTCACTTGTCTGCCATGTGACCTTGGAAAGTCACTTAATTCCTCTGTGTCTCTGGTCATGGATCTTGTCCCCTAAGGAGTTCACAATCTCTGTAATGAATTTACCCTGAACGGTCTTTCTCACTGTCCTTGGGAGCTGGAGTTGGTCCAGGAGGGCACTCCAGGTCCAAGCAGCCGTGGAGTTCAGTGTCCCCCATCATATGTGCGTGTTGGAGGGTGGGGCGAATTGGCCCTTCAATTGTTGACTAATTGTATTTTCCAAGTGCTTAGAACAGTGCTCTGCACACAATAAGCACTCAATAAATATGCTTGAATGAATGAACTAGGCTCACTGAATGCTCAGACATTCCCACGTGCAACAGTAGCTCAATAGATTTAGGGGAGGCAGGTATGTGTAGTGCTTTCCACATGGTAACTACTCAATAAATATGACTGATTATTTACGCTTCAGTGAAATCATTCAGAAGACAGTATTCTGATTTTTGCCTGTAGATAAACTTGTAGTGGGCAGGGAATGTGTCTAGCAATGAATGGAAATGGGAATGTATGCTCCCAAGTGCTTAGTATAGTCCTCTGCACACAGTAAGTTCTCAATAAATACCATTGGTGGTGATGATGATGATATATCTACTTGGATACTACTCAATGGATACTATGGATTTAAAGAAATAATTGAAAAGGCATATATTCGTTTTCTATTTTATGGATTGTCAGCATTTTTATTTATAGGAAGCATTATTTAAAATACTTTTATAGTTAAACATACATGCCTTTAAATAACCATTTCGTAAAAGCTATGAGGCCTTTTAAAATAGAAGGCTGGATGCTATGAGGCCTTAACAGGACATAAAATGCTTCATTTAACATTATCCAACGTGTTTTTAAAAAATGTACTTAGAGTTATTATGCTTTTCCCTAGAATCTTGGTCATAATTGCAGCCTCAAATGATTAATTTCCACACATTAAAAGTAAGCAGAAAATACCTCTGACTTATTTTTGTGAGTGTTGAAAAATAATTAATAAACCTCTATGGAAGAGACAGATCTATCCACGAATCAGCTTACATAACGATTTACCCAAAAGGTAGTGAGGCCAAACCTCTTCACTACCATCCGCTGTGAGATGTAGATGAGAAAGGACAAGCCAGGTATTACTGCATAGTAAAGACAATGATGGGAAAAACAATGATCCATTTTCCATCCCCAATCTATAGGTATAGTGAATTGAGCATGGGCCTGGGAGTCAGAAGATCATGAGTTCTAATCCCAGCTCCACCACATGTCTGCTCTGTGACCTTGGGCAAGTCACTTCACTTCTTTGTGCCTCAGTTACCTCATCTGTAAAATGGGGATTGAGACTGTAAGCCCCACCTGGGACAGGGACTATGTCCAACGTAATTTGCTTATATCCACCCCACCCCTTAGTCCAGGGTCTGACACATACTAAATGCTTAAACACCACCACAGTTATTATTATCTATTGCAAATGCATTCCTAGAATCATTTGAATTCCCTAATTCCAGCATTCAATTGAAAGATGATGGAAAGAATTAGAATTCATTATAGGCAAAGACTGCTTTTTGCCCAAGGAGGTGAAAATGTTACTGTAAACATTGTCATTTTGATTTCTTTTTTTTTCAAGAATTTAAGGAAAACAACAGGATATCAAGGTTTCTATCCCCAAAGTTTTGGATCATTGAGTTCATTCTGGGGGGCTAATGCTCTGCTATTTTCCTCATAGGATGAGGCAAAATGTAGTTTCATGAGCCCTATTAAAAATAACAACATACCCACTCTAACACTTCCTTCCCTCCCTCTGTTTTCATTTTCCCTTGTACACAAATATTAAGTGAACACAAATTCAGTGTAGAGAGGCTTATTTGTAAAGGTTCCTGAACAGTGTTAGAAAACAAATTTGCATGGGAGTATGTTTTTCCCCACAGATGTTGACAATTCAAAGTAAAATACAACAAAGGAATGCCATGTGATTGATTTAGCAATCATCATTTGCACTTTCCCTTTATTTTCTCAGAGTTTTTACATCTCTAGACTGTAAGCTTGTTGTGGGCAGAGCACTTACTAACTCTGCGGTACTCTCCCAGGTGCTAAGTATAGGGGTCTACACACGGGAAGCCCTCATAAATAGTATTGATTGATTGTGGCATTCATTAATTATGAAAATGTTTACTTGAAGCATTTAAAACTGGAAAAAGAACACTGAAATGTATGGCAGATCATATCTTCTGGGAGAGGCAATATATCTTGGTCTATGTTATGCTATGCACTGACTGTTGGCTGTATCAGAATGTCAGAGGAAGTGCCTTACTGCTTAGATGCAAAAATAGACCAAGCTTCTCATCCATCCCAGGGTACATCATTGAAACCAATCAAATAGAAATAATCAAAACCAGGGTATTCTGCTTGAAGAAAAGCAGTATGGTCTAGTTGAAAGAGCATGGAGCTGGAAGTCAGAGAGCCAGAGTTCTATTCCCTTCTCTGCCAGATCCCTGCTCTATGATCTTGGGCAAGTCATCTAACTTCTCTATGCCTCAGTTTCCTCCTCTGTGCAATGGGGATTCAGGGCTCATTTTCCTTCCTACTTAAGACTGTGAGCCCCCTGTGGAACAGGGACTGTGTCTGAGCTGAGCACCAAAAAGGTGTTCAGAAGTAATAGCTATAGTAATGCATTGCATAACTATGAGTAATTGCATTAAGTAGTTGCATTCTCAGTGGGTGCAATACCTTGTTGAGTGATTTGGAAGCAAAAATAAAAATAAATGAATACGTGACATTCCCTGATGACCATAAGGTTTTTCTTAAGGTATTAGCACCTATCATGTGTTAAGCATTGACTCCTTGGAGGGTAACAGATGACCCCATTGCTTGCAGCAGTGATGTATCCCAGGGATTCCAGTAACTGTTCTTTGCTCTTTGCTCTTGGAGTTTTTGGAGTCCTCACCTTTCTTCAGAGGCTTGACACTGCAATTAATACTATCGATTGATGTTGGTCAACTTGTCATGCCACTTGATCTTGAGGATGATTCATCAATGAGGCTCATGAAACTAATCAAGGTCATCCACCATATAGAACGACACACCCCAAAAGCTATGTAGACCTGTGATTTGGAATGGGGTTTAATGCCCAATGTCCTGCCTCTGGCCTGGAACTCCCACCTCCTTCATATGTAAAAGACCACCACTCTCCCCACCTTCAAAGACTTACTAAAATCGTATCTCCTCCAGAAGTACTTCCATTCATTCATCCATTGATTCAATCGTATTTATTAAGTGCTTACTGTATGCAGAACAGTGTACTAAGCACTTGGGAAAGTCAGCAATAAACAGTGGCACAACAAGCTCACAGTCTAAGCTCTCATTTTCGCTACTCCCTTTCCCTTCTGTGTTACCCTTGCACTTGGATCCATACCCCCTAAACACTTGATAGTCACCCTACCCTCATCCCCACAGGATATTATGTACATATCCATAATTGTTTTAATCTCTGTCTCCACCTCTAGACTTTAAGCTTTTCTATGGCAGGGATTGCATCTACCAATTCTGTTGTATTGTACTCTCCCAAAGACAATACAGTGCTGTGCACACAGTGAGGGCTCAGTAAATACCACTGATTGATTGATTAATTATGAGCACTCTCTGTCCATAAATGTGTTCAAAACCATACTGGCTTTTTTGTTTGTTTTTATTCCTGTTTGGAAATCATTGCATGGTGTTTGTAATAGCACTGGGTTCTGTGTTCCTGATGAAAATTTGGGTTCATGTATAAAGTTTCCTGGGTGAAAGAATGAAATACCTTCAGTGTTCTGAAGATTTCTTATTTTGGCATAGTGGTTAGAGCACAGGTCTGGGAGTAAGAAAGACCTGGGTTCTAATCCTGGCTTTGCCACCTGTCTGCTGTGTCAAATTGGGTCAGTCACTTCACTTCTCTGTGCCTCAGTTCCCTCATCTGTAAACAGGGAATAAGACTGTGAGCCCTATGTGGGATAGGGAATGTGTCCACCGCATTTATCTCGCATCTACCCCAGCGCTCAGTACAGTGTCTGACACATAGGCAGTGATTAACAAATACCACAGTTATTATTTGTTTCCAATCCATAAAAATTGGATGAATCGGTGATGGGAGTCATAATTATTTTCATGCCTTCTTGCATGCGGGTCCCTCAAAAGCCCAGATATCTGCATATGGCAAATTCTACCCTATTTTTACGATGCTTATTGAGTATTGAACAGTATAGTACAGTGCTCTGTACATAGTAAGCGCTCAATAAATAGTATTGAATGAATACTGAACTGAGCTTCCTAGTGGTGAGGGGCAAATCCTAATTCCAACCTCTATTTGTCTAACTGAATCTTTAAGCCTGGAGGCATCAGTTTGGTTGAGAAACACTGGATTTTTCATTCAGTCTTGTTTCACATGGATGGGCTGGTGAGAGGGCCAAAGCCTCTGATGAGCTGTATGGGACAGCAACATTAGAGGACAACAACATTCCTGCTGTCACAGAGTTTACAATCTAGCCAGGGAGACAGACACAACATAATTGACAAAAAAAGAAGAGCAAGTGTTCAAATAAAAGTGTATGTAAAACAGTGGAGGAGCAGTCAACTAATCAGTGGTATTTACCGAGCCCTTACTTTGTAGAGGACGTGACTTGAGGAGGAGAAAAATGATTGAGTTGAAGCTACGTGTAATAGAAGAGATTAAAGAAGGATATTGAAGATGGAGAGGGCTGAAGACTAGTGGATCTGAAGTCGGGATGAGGAGGTGTTCCAGGCAGCAGGCAAGACAAGGGTCAGGGATCGGAGACAGGAGAATCTAGTAAAAGCCTCTAAAACCAATCAAGAAATCCAGAGTCTTTGGGTGACTTCTAGAGATTTGAGACTGAACTAGAAAGGGTCAAGAGATCTACAAAGTTGAATACTGAAAATTGGTCAAAGTCAGTTTAGAACAAGAAGAGGCATTAGAATTGGAGGACAGCTCTGGAGCAGTCTACTTGCTCACTCACCTTAGAAAACTAGATTGGAATCTTATGATGCTTCCTGCTTCAGCTTTCATTTTCAATCCTGGAGCAGGCATATTTTGTTTAGTGCTTGTCAAGTAAAAGATCTACTTTAGAAAATCTAGGAGTATAACAATATTTCTTTGACTACTTGCCATTCACATTGTCAAATATATGCAGAACAGACCAGATGTTATTATTAAACCTGTAGCTTTTTGATTTTCTGGATTTAAGCAAGTTTAAATTTATAACTTTATCACTGTGTAACAAAATGTGTTGACTTTTGTTTATTTCCTGAAGTAGAAAAGGCGAATACAGATCCTGTTTTCTGATCTCCCAACTCTTGGTATGGTAACTCTTACATGTGAAAACTCTAGGACACTCAGTAATTCTTCAACCTTTGTCCACTTTCTTTTTCTTTTTTTAAGTACTTGTTAAACATTTACTATATGCCAGACACTCTACTGGGGTAGACACAAGCTAATCAGTTTGGACACAGTCCATGTCCCACATGGAACTCACAGTCTTAATCCCCACTGTACAAACTAGATAACTGAGGCACAGAGAAGTTAAATGATTTGCCCAAGGTTCCACAGCAGACAGATAGCAGACCTGGGATTAGAACCCAGGTCTTGTGGCTCTCAGGCCTGTGGTCTTTCCACTAGGCCATGCGGCTTAATCACATTAGAACAATTCTTCCTTTGACTATCACTAACTTCTTCCTTGGGATTGAATTTGCTGATACCTCTGAGTGCTCCTCTGAAGAAAAATTGGAAGCCCCCTTCTATTTAGAGAAAAACAAGGGTGGAATAAGTACACAAAGTGAATTTGTCATCTTTGATATGTTTGTTACTGGGGGATATCCTTGACCAGTACCTAGGTAAGCACATGGAAAAGGAAAAGTTTTGATGTGTTAAAGGGGTGATACTTCAGCATAGTGGTAGCATAGAGAAGCAGCGTGGTACAGTGGAAAGAGCGCGGGCTTGAGAGTCAGAGTTCATGAGTTCGAATCCTGGCTCCGCCACTTGCCAGCTGTGTGACTTTGGGCAAGTCACTTAACTTCTCTGTGCCTCAGTTACCTCATCTGTTAAATGGGGATTAAAACTGTGAGCCCTACGTGGGACAACCTGATTACCTTGTATCCCCCAGCGCTTAGAACAGTGCTTTGCACATAGTAAGCGCTTAACGAATA
Source organism: Ornithorhynchus anatinus (assembly GCF_004115215.2). Classification (NCBI taxonomy): domain Eukaryota; kingdom Metazoa; phylum Chordata; class Mammalia; order Monotremata; family Ornithorhynchidae; genus Ornithorhynchus; species Ornithorhynchus anatinus. The sequence continues at coordinate 53,649,831 of NC_041731.1, read as the reverse complement.
CCACCACATCGATAGACTCTAAGATCATTGAGGACAGTGCTTTGTGCCTCTTTTAAAAACTTTTCAAGCAATTATTACAGTGATTTTTTTCACCCAGCCGGGTGTTCACTATCAATTAATTAATAGCAATTATTCAGTGCCTACCCCTCTCCTCTGCAATCTCACATTTCCTTCTGTCTCCAGAACATCTCCACAAGGATGTCCTGCTGACTCCAAAACTCAACATGTCCGAAACTGAACTCCTCATCTTCCCACTTGAACCCCCTCCTCCCCACAACTTCCCCATCAAGATAAACACCACCGGTATCCTTCCTGTCTTTCAGACCCACAACTGAGTCCCCCTCTTTCCCTCTGCTCCTCCTCCCCTCCCCATTCCCCCCCTCCAACCCTCTGCTCTTCCCCCTTCCCCTCCCCTCAGCACTATATATATATTTGTAAATATTATATGTATATATTATATATTTATTATTTACCCTATTTATTTTGTTAATGATGTGTATATCTCTAAGATTCTATTTATCTTGATGATCTTGTTTTGTTTTGTTCTGTTTTGCTTTGCTGTTTGTCTCCCCTGCTTAGACTGTGAACCCTTTATTGGGCAGGGATTGCCTCTATCTGTTGCCGAATTGGACATTCCAAGTGTTTAGTACAGTGCTCTGCACATAGTAAGCGCTCAATAAATACTATTGAATGAATGAATGAATCTACTAGCCTGAATCCACCATACACTTTCTCCCAGACTAGAAAGAGGGGTCCATCATTAAAACAAGCAGGACTTCATTGTCAAATGGAACCTATGGGCAGTTTGCCTTAGTCCAGAAGTAGCCAGGCCTTATAACTCATCTCTTCCCCCTGGTCTCCAGGTTACGTTTTTTGATTTGGCTGGCTGTGCCTCCTCTGATCTATCTGAAAATGGGTGGAGGTTCTGGATCCCCTTCTCTTGTTTGATTTGTTTTATTTTATGGTATTTGTTAAGCAGTTACAAGGTGCCAGACTCTGTACTAAGCGCTGGGGTAGATAAAAGCTAAGCAGATTGGCCACAGTCCATGTCTCACTAGGGCCTCACAGTCTTAATCCCCATTTTACAGATGAGATAATGAGAAGTTAAGTGACTTGCCCAAGTTTATAGAGTAGACAAGTGATGAAGCTGGAACTGAAAGCCAGGTCCTTCTGACTCCTAGGCCAGTGCTTTATCCACTAGGCATGCTGCTTCTCGTCTCTTATCTGGTCTAGGGTGGGTTCATCTCCTTGATGACCCGGTCCAGATGCAGGTAGAAGCAGTTTGCTATAATATGAGCATTTAGCCCCTTTGGTTTCCCAAATTTCACTCCCAACATTATTCTCCACTTGTCTCTCTCATTTAGCCCATATGTTCTGGCAGTTTTCAAATCTTTTAATTCTGTGCTCCTTCCTCTTCATCTAAATTGCTACCACACTAGTTGTTGTTGTTCTTCTCTGCCTGTCTCCCCCGATTAGACTGTAAGCCTGTCAAAGGGCAGGGACTGTCTCTATCTGTTGCCAACTTGTACATTCCAAGCGCTTAGTACAGTGCTCTGCACATAGTAAGTGCTCAATAAATACTATTGAATGAATGAATGAATAGTTCAAACACTTGCCAAATTGTACATTCCAAGCACTTAGTGCAATGCTCAGCACATAGTAAGTGCTCAATAAATACTATTGAATGAATGAATGAACTTGCCATATCCCATTAAAACTACTACATCTGCCTCCTTGATGACTTCCCTGCCTCCAGACTTTCCCTTTTCAGGTTCATACTTCACTCTGCTCTCAATATCATCTTTCCAAAACATCATTCTGGGCACATTCCCCCCCCTCCTCCCAACCCTCCAATGGTTGCCATTCTTCCCTGCATCAATAATAATACTACTACCAGTAATAGTGGTATTTGTTAAGCACTTAGTACATGCCAAGCACTGCTCTAAGCACTGGGGTAGATACAAGGTAATCAGGTTGGACACAGTCTCTGTCCCACATGGATCTTGCAGTCTTAATCCCCATTTTATAGATATGCTAACTGAAGCGCAGAAAAGTTAAGTGACTTGCCCAAGATCACACAGTAGACATGTGTCAGAGCTGGTATTACAACCCATGTCACAAACTCCCCACCATAGACATTAAGGCACCCTGCTTCACTCAGTTCTCTTCTTACTATCTAGCCTTGGGCCTTTCCCACTACAATCCACTCTTCACACTTTAGTCTAACCCGAATTTAGTCGGTGTACCTTGGTCCTATCTCTTTCATGGTCATCTCCTTGCTCCTACACTCCTCTTCCTTCCTTTCTGGAACTCCATACCAAGCAGCGTGGCTTGATGGCAAGAGCACGGGCTTGGGAGTCAGAGGTTGTGGGTTCTAACCCCGGCTCACCACTTGATTGCTGTATGATCTTGGTCAAGCCAATTAAGTTATCTGTGCCTGTTACCTTATCTGTCAAATGAGGATTAAGACTGTGATCCCCATGTGGGACAATCTGATTATCTTGAATCTACCCCAGTACTTAGAACAGTGTATGGCACTTAGTAAGTGCTTAACAAATACCTTATTATTATATCAGAGAGACCACTAATCTATCCTCAAACACCTACTTCATTCATTCCTTCACTCAATCATATTTGAGTGCTTACTGTGTGCAGAGCACTGTACTAAGCACTTGGGGAAGTACAATACAACAGTAAAGAGAAACAATCTCTGCTCTCAACAATCTCACAGTCTAGAGCAGGGGAGGCAGACCAACGCAAGTAAACAGGCAACCAAGACATCAGTACAATTAAACAGGCATAAGTATAAATGAGATTGCAGCTACATACATAAGTGCCATGGGGTGGGGAAGGGAAAAAGAGCAAAGGGAGTGAGTCAGGACGATGTGGAAGGGAGTGGGAGATGAGGAAAAGTGGCGCTTAGTCTGGGAAGGCCTTTTGGAGATGTGCCTTCAGCAGGGCTTTGAATGGTGGAAGAGTGCTTGTCTGGCAGATTTGAGGAGGTAGGGTATCCCAGACCAGACATAGGATGTGGGCCAGGGGTCGGTGATGAGATAGGCAAGACTGAGGCACAATGAGAAGGTTAGCATCAGAGGAGTGAACTGTGTGGGCTGGGTTGTAGAAGGAGAGAAGGGAGGTGAGGTAGGAGGGACCAAGGTGACGGAGACCTTTAAAGCCAATAGTGAGGAGTTTTTGTAGATTTTTGAGGTGAAGGGGGGTGACACGACCTGAATGTTTCTGCAGAAAGATAATCGGGGTAGTGGAGTGAAGTATGTACTGGCGTGGGGAGAGGCAGGAAGTTGTGGGGTCAGAAAGGAGGCTGATGCAGTAAAATAGGCAGGATAGGATGAGTGATTGCACTAACATGGTAGTGGTTTGGATGGAGAGGAAAGGATGGATCTCAGCGATGTTGTGAAGGTCAGACTGACAGGATTTGATGAACGATTGGATATGTGGGTTGAATGAGGGAGAGGAGTCAAGGATGGCACCAAGTTTATGGGCTTGTGAAACAGGATTTTAGTAGCTTTTTCTATCTACTACCATCCTTCCCATCTCTTCCAGAAAGTCTTTTCTGACTAATTCCTTATCTTCCCACCTCATCGTCTCTTCCTACTGCACCCTCCAGGAACTTAGTCTTTCCCTCAGCACTTAAATTCTTACCCCAACTATGGCACTTACATACATATTTTTATACTCAGTTATGTTCCCTTACTCGGGTGTAATTTGTTTCTTCCACTAGCTAGAATCTCCTTGAACACAGGGATCTTGCTATTTACTTATTGGACTCTCCTAGTAAGCACTCAATAAATACCATTGATTGATTACTGTTGTGCAGAACTTTGTACTAAGCACTTGGGAGAGTACAACTAAATTAGTACATAAGATCCCTGGCCTCAAGGAGTTGATAACCTAGTGGGGGGTAACCGACACTAAAATAAGTTACAGATAGAAGGAAGTAAAGAAATATATGAGCTATGTACATTGTTCTTTAGGGTGGTTACAAGTACTTAAATTCTTATATGGGATGGAACTTCCAAAATGGCCTGATCTGAAAGAAAATTACAATTAAATGGGTTCCAAGCAAACAGTCCTGTGTGATATAGGACAGATTTTTATACTTTCAACTCTTGTATCAATTAGCAGGGCTCCACATGGTTAATATATGGTTAGAAGGTTCTCACATTTAGCTGCTTCTTCCCTAGGACTTCCAAAAAGATAATGCAGAAAGCGTGTGGCTGCACCCTTCTGTGTAATGCTGTGGATTACCAGCAGTTTTGCATAGTTCAATTCACAGGTTAAAATTCTTAAGGACACAGATATGAACGCTGGTACTGCCCAAGACTGAGTTCGCCCATCTTTCCTCCGGCATGATTGTGTCTTATACCACTAGCCAGGAGAAACAGGAACCCCAGATGTGCCCTAATTTCCAAAGCCAGCCTAACCAGTCTCCCCAAAATCGGAGTAACTCTTTCTCCTCCTTCTCCTCTTCCTCCTCCTCAACCCTCTCTATTCAGTGTCTTCCATGTGCATAATAAGTCCTTAAAACTATTCAAGCCACTATATTCTGAGTGGTGGAGGAATTTGGAGAGAAAATTTAGCTTGCTGTTAAGTGTAGTTAATATTTTTGGTAGGCTGAATGCCCCGATGACTAATGTACTCCAACCTTGCTGTTCTATATTAACATCCTGAACGTGTACAGCTGGTCTGTATTTTCCCTTTGCTTTGTTTCTTTGTCTTTAAAATGCTGACTTCTGCTTAAAAAAAAAAAAAGTTGGATGGAAATCAAGTCCAAGCAGCCATGGTAATGCTGCTGAAATCATGTCACAGTTATATTATTATTTAATGAAACAAGTATAGAGAGCCGATTGATTTATGAAGCCATTTTTTGCATCATTACCTGTCTTGATTGTGTACAAAGGGTTTTCTCTTCTATTTGGTGTCTCCATTTCTCTTTTAATATGTTTATTTTAAATTCAGATCTGTTTGGTCACAGGACTAAGATTATTGAAAAATGTAACACTAAGTCAACCATCACAGAAAGATGCTTATTTACTTGATATCATTTTGATTATGTTCTCTAACAGTGACAGTCAATTAAAATATAACCCCTTCCTCCAATGTACCTCATCTGGAAAGAACAGAAAGTTGAATTTTTTAATGCCTATGAAGTGTTGTGTGCTTAAAAAAATGATCCTTTCTTTTAAAAAAAAATTATGGTCTTTTAGTATCTCAGGGATTTTCTTAACACTGTAAGACTGAACCCTGTAATTTCAAAACACTAATTTTTCATCTTCCTTCGCTTCTAATCCCATGCGATAAAAATAGGTAATATCAATCTTCTTTCTCTCCATAACAGTTCAATTTACTTCTATGATATTTGGAGGGCTAAGGAAATGGGTAACTGTCAAAGAGAGCAGAAAAAATCTGAAGAGTTTAAGAGCACTTAATTATAGATTTATATTCAGCCTGTGATCCACTATGCTCTCCAAAATTTTTTTTAAAGGGAATTGGTTAAGCACTTACTGTGTGCCAGACACCTTACTATGTGCTGGGTTAGAAACAAGCTAATCAGGTTGAACACAGTCCTTGTCTCACCTAGGGCTCACAGTCTTAATCCCAATTTTATAGATGAGGTAACTGAGGTACAGTGAAGTGACTAGCCCAAGGCCACACAGCAGACAAGTGGCAGAGATGGGAATAGGACCCAGGTCCTCCTGATTCCCAGGCCCATGCTCTATCCACTAGATTATGCTGCTTTTCTTTGCCAGTTATTCTTTTCACCCTTATTGTATCCATATGTGTTTTTGTTGCTGTTCCTAATTTAATAACATTCTTATTTATTAAAATCATTCTGAGTCTACAAATATCATCTCTTTCGGATCATGTACAAGCATGGACTTGTTTCATCACCCAAGTGTTTTTCAAAGATATTATTATAATTAATATGAAGACTACTAAAGATAATAATAGTTATTATTAACTATCTACCAAACACTGTACTAAGCATTGACGTAAATGTAAGTAAATCGAGTTGGACACAGTTCCTCTCCCACATGGGGCTCACAGTCGACCCCCATTTTACAGATGAGGTAACTGAGGCACAGGAAGAGAAGTGACTTACCCAAGGTCACACAGAAAACATGTGGCAGAGCCAGGATTGAACCCAAGTCCTCTGACTCCCAGGCCTGTGTTCTTTCCTGTAAGCCACAGTGCCACTTAAGGCAGTAATCCCAGGATTTTTGATGGCTGGTGGCTCTTGATCATTTGTTTTTGGGCATAATAATTTACCCATGTATTAAGGTCCAAATCCCCAGAAATATATGGGATATTGGTATCTAGGATTCATGCAGAAAATGTGTTGGTTCAATCAATCATACATATTTATTGTGGGAAGAGCACTGTATAGGGTAAAAGACCTAGTAGTTTCTTCAGACCACACTGGTTTTATATGGTGTGTAGGTCCACATTATTTAGTAGTGCTTGGAACAATAATTGATGGTTGGAAGTGGGAGGTCTAGCTCAATGTAAGATAATTCAACTGCAAGTGACAGAGGTTTGCTCTCAGTGTTCCAATACTAAATTATAGTTCAGAGCGACATTATGGAGCTCAGATACACCCAATTCCTGTCTCAGGAAATGAGACTCAAAATAATAATATTTTCATTTTCTAAACCATAGCTGAAATTTGGACTTGGACTATAGCAAATTATATTCACAGAAATGTGATAAAGGCATGGCACCAAGGACTTCCCTTGTACAGTCTCAAATCAGGTTAAAAGTACAAGCCAATTGAACTACATGGCACAGACTATTCTTCAGTCCACAGCACTTACCTGAGCTGTCTCTGCCAAATGATTAGTCTCAGCAGCGTGGCTCAATGGAAAGAGCACGGGCTTGGGAGTCAGAGGTCATGAGTTCGAATCCCATCTCTGCCACTTGTCAGCTGTGTGACTGTGGGCAAGTCACTTAACTTCTCTGTGCCTCATTTACCTCATCTGTAAAATGGGGATTAACTGTGAGCCTCACATGGGACAACTTGATTACCCGGTATCTACCCCAGCGCTTAGAACAGCGCTCGGCACATAGTAAGCGCTTAACAAATACCAACATTATTATTATCTGTAAAATGATCATCACATACCTATTCTCCCATCCGCTTGGACCTGGAACCCCATCTGGGTAAGGGACTGTTTAATCTGATTTTCCTATCTCTACCTCAATGCTTAATACAGTGGCTGAAAGAAAGTAAGTGCTTAGCAAATACAATTGTTGTTACTCTTGTTATAATTATTATTATCTTCTGGAAGTCTCCTGATGCGTGTGTCTGGAGCATTGTTGTCAAGCAGCTCCTAGAGAACTAAGAAGGCTTTGGGTGATATTTGTGCCCTCTTTGATAGGTAGATTTTCCTAGTGAATCACAAGTGACTTCTGTTGACCCTTGGAACCAGGATCCACTAGCACAGTGGTACAAAATAAACACAGTTGCTATGCTCCTGAAAACTCTTGTGTCACACAAAAATGGAGTTGTCGATCATTGTTTCAAAGGGATAGAAGAGGTTAAAGGAAAAATGTTGGAGAAAAAATTGCAGTAATTCAGTCCTCTTCCACCTATGGCTCCAGTGTTAACAATGGTATTTATTGAGCAATTACTGTGTGCACAGCAATACACTAAGTGCTTGGGAGAGTACAACATAACAGTTGGTAGACATGTTCCCTGACTGCAAGGAGGGTATCTCTGGATCTTCTTGGAACTAAATGTGACTTTTGAGTCACAAAGGAGAGGTGAGACTTTTGAAGCCCCCTTCTGTCAATTTTGGAGGCTCCCAAGGGCTTGACTGGTCTTCAGAGCTGGGAGGGAAGGAGGGAGATGGACGACTGCTGGCAGGAGCACAGGGAAGAACAGAAACAGGGGCAAGTGCAGGAGCCGCAGCAGATCTTAGACACCCACCATGTGCCACCAGGAAGCCCTCCCTCCTTCTCAAATATCCAAGCAGCATGGCCCAAACCCATCCTGTCAATCAGGCAACTGTATTTATTGAGTGCTTACTGTTTGACAATCACTGTACTAAGTGCTTGGGAGAGTATGATATAACAATAAAAAGAACATCCCTGCCCAAAATGAGCTTACAGTCTAGAGGATAGGCCACAAAGCAGGAAAGGATGGTATCCTGGTCCAAGTTGGAGAAGGTCAGGTCCCCCTCTCCCCCGGACATGTTGATATTGTGCCCTTGGAGGATGGGGAGGGATCAAGCAGTGAAGGAGGGGTATTGCTATTGATTTTCATGCTGGGCCACGTGGGCACAGCCTTTTCGACGTGTGTGTGGGAGGGCACTGACACTATTCTCTGCCAGTGCTAGCAGTTAACTGTCATCTTTCCTTACCTCTTCCTTATCTTCTCATTGACTTCCTTTCTTTCCCTTTCCCTTCTCTACTTTTCCTCTCTCTTCCCTTTCCTCTCCTCCTTTCTCCTACTGGTCCCACAGCATTGTCTATGAAGCAGGACATGGTGGCCGGGATATCATTAAATGCACTGAGTGCAGTGTGACAGCATCCTGTTGTGAGTTCTGCAGTAGCCCCAGAAAATCATGAAACCCTGAAGCTCCTCTAGATTGTAAACCTGTTGTGGGCAGGGAATGTATCTGTTTTTGTTGTATGTACTCTCACGAGCACCTAGTACAGTGCTCTGCACACAGTAAGCGCTCAATAAGTATGATTGAATGAATGGGGTATAACATCATCCCAGATGCCACTGAGCAGGCATTCTGAAGGGCTCAGCTACAGAACGAGGCATTTAAATATTCCGCTACCATATGGAATGGGAGATGATAAATTTGCAGTCATTAGATTTGCAATACATAAGTTACATAAATGAGTGTTTAAATTGTGCGATTGGCTTTTCTGGCACCAACTGCTCAAAGATTTCATTTTGTGTGGCTCTTCTGCAAAGAAAGGTTGCTGACCCCTGGCTGAAACCAGGGTGGTCACAGGACTATGTCATTTATGTGAAGCAGCATTCCTGACAGAACACCTTCCCATTATAATCAATACCCAGCCAGTCTACAACCCTGTTATGACAACTATGTTCCCCTACCCTTACATTACAATCCTTCCAAATTGTGTAATATAAACATGCATTATAATAGAAAAGACTGCTGTCAGACATGGCTCTTTCACCCCCAGCTTGATCACAAGGATTTTGGTAAAGTCCTCAGAGATCCGAACTTCATCCTAGAATGAGAAAGACAGTTCTCTATTCAGAACAGTGACGCAAATCTTAGACGCTTCAGTCGTGACAGGGATTTAAATGATTGTACATCAAGTCCTGATAAGCTCCAAAGTACATTTTTGAAATACCTTAACAATTGACTTCAATGGATATTTTAGCTCTGCAACATCATGTCTCCCAAATTAACTAAATGTTTGAAGAGTGTAAACTCCACTAGATTATAAGCTCCTTTAGGGCAGAGATCATGTCTAACAACTCTATTGTCTTCTCCCAAGAATTCACTGCTGTGGTCTGCTCAGAGTGAGCCCTATATAAATTCCAGGGATTGACTGATTGACTGGATTGAAGAGTATAACCAGTCCTACAAAAGCCACTAGTGGTCTAATCAATTTCTCTGCAAAGGTTTTTAGTTCTGAAGCCTCAGTCATCTTTTCTTCTTTTAGGTGATATTTAAGCACTTGCTATGTGCCGGGCACTGTACTAAACATTGGGGTAGGCATGATCTAATCAGGTTGGACACAGTCCATGTCCCACTTGGGGCTCACGGTCTTAATCCCCATTTTACAACTAAGTTAACAAAGACACTGAGAAGTTAAGCAACACCCAAGCTCACATAGCAGACAAGTGATGGAGCCAAGATTAGAACACTGGTCCCTTTGAATCCCAGGCCCATGTTCTACCATGTGCTTAGAGAAGCAGCATGGCTCAGTGGAAAGAGCACGGGCTTTGGAGTCAGAGGTCATGGGTTCGAATCCCGGCTCCACCACTTGTCAGCTGTGTGACTGTGGGCAAGACACTTAACTTCTCTGTGCTTCAGTTACCTCATCTGTAAAATGAGCCCCACGTGGGACAACCTGATTCCCTTGTGACTACCCCAGCACTTAGAACGGTGCTCTGCACATAATAAGCTCTTAATAAATACCAACATTATTATTATTATTATTATTATTACCCAGTAGGCCATGCTGCATCTTGATCTTAACAGGAGCCTTCATCCTCCTCCTCCTCCTCATTCTTATCTAGTACAGTGCCCTGAGAATTGTGACCACTTGAACAGCTGTTAAAAAATCTCAGTATTGCTCAAGCTCTTACTATGGGCTCTGAACCAGATACAAGCCATCAAATTGCATACATTCCCTGCTCCACATGTCACAATTTATGCGGGAGGGAGGACAGGTGTCATTCCCTTTTCAGCAATGAAGTCAGTGAGGCCCAGAAATGTGAAATAATTTGGTCAATCACACCAAAACCAGATGCATAACTGGGTCTAGAACTTGCTTTCTTGATTCTCAATCCATACTTTTTCCCTAGGTCATGATACCGCCCTACATAATAAATAATAGTACTCATTTTAATTATTATAATAGTGAGAACTGCTTCTCTGGAATAAAACTGTTTTAGAATGTGGCCAGGTTTGAGATGGGAAGTATTTCTACCTACCTTGGGTCTTACCTGTATAGGCCATCTTACCAAGGGATTTGCCCATTAACACTTATGCTTAATAATAATAAAAATAAGTTGTTATTTTATGGTACTTGTTAAGTGTTTACTATGTGTCAAAGTACTGTACTGGACTCAGTGTAAAATACAAGATAATCATTATTATTTGGTATTCATTAAGTGCTTACTATGTGACAGTACTGTTCTAAGCACTGGGGTACATTCAAACCTCTCCTCCCTTCTCTCTTTCTACCGCCCACCCCGCACGCTCCGCTCCTCTGCCGCCCACCTCCTCGCCGTCCCTCGGTCTCGCCTATCCCGCCGTCGACCCCTGGGTCACGTCCTCCCGCGGTCCTGGAACGCCCTCCCTCCTCACCTCCGCCAAACTGATTCTCTTTCCCTCTTCAAAACCTTACTTAAAAATCACCTCCTCCAAGAGGCGTTCCCAGACTGAGCTCCTCTTCCCCCTCTACTCCCTCTGCCATCCCCCCTTTACCTCTCCGCAGCTAAAGCCTCATTTTCCCCTTTTCCCTCTGCTCCTCCACCTCTCCCTTCCCATCCCCACAGCACTGTACCCGTCCGCTCAACTGTATATATTTTCGTTACCCTATTTATTTTGTTAATGAATTGTACATCGCCTTGATTCTATTTAGTTGCCATTGTTTTTACGAGATGTTCTTCCCCTTGACGCTGTTTAGTGCCATTGTTCTTGCCTGTCCGTCTCCCCCGATTAGACTGTAAGCCCATCAAACGGCAGGGACTGTCTCTATCTGTTGCCGACTTGTTCATCCCAAGCGCTTAGTACAGTGCTCTGCACATAGTAAGCGCTCAATAAATACTATTGAATGAAAGATAATTGGGTTGGAACAGTCCCTGTCCCCCATAAGGCTCAAGTTAAGCACAGTTCCTGTCCCCCATGGGGATCAAAATCTAAGCAGGAGGGAGGAGGATTTAATCTCATGTTTACAGATGAGAAAACTAAGACACGGAGAAGTTGTTACTTGCCTAAGGTCACACAACAAACAATTGGCTACTTGTCTCTCCAACTTAGTCTGTGAGCCCCATGTGGGATAGGGACAGTGTCCCACCTAATTAACTTGTATCTACCCCAGCATTTATAAAAGGGCTTGACACATAGTGAGCACTTAAAAAATACCACAGTAATGGTAATAATATCAATAAGTAACCGAGCTGGGATCAGAATGGAGGTCCTCTGACTCTCAGGTCTGGGCTCTTTTTCCTAGGTCATGCTGCTTTGGTCATTTTTTTCTTTAGAAAAAGCCAAACTCTAGATTTTCTAAAGTTCAAGATCTAGTCCATTTCTTGTCACCAGACAATTTCCAACAGACTTTGGGCTCAAAAATAATTTTTGAGAATCAGTAGTTGAAATTGGTACATTTAATGGACAAAATCTGATCTGTCTTCACATTTAAGGCAGCAATGACTGCCCTGAGTGATTCTAATGTGGGGTGAAAATTCTTTCCAGAAATCTGTGTGAACCTTAATGATCCAATGTCTTACATGTTCAGCAGCCAATTGGAGGAGCACTTGATAGCCTGAAAGATTCCAAAGTGTTAAACTGAGGTGATAAGCAGGCAGACTGGGTTTTTTTCCTTTAAAATTGTATCCTAATGCAAGGCAGCTGTATCTTTGGATGAAGGGGGCTCCACCTTACTCTTGTTAACCCCTTACCAGTTGGTCTGGACTTGAGGGTTGGTGAAGGAGTGATTCAAAATTCTGAAATCAAGCAGAGATGGTCTGACTTCAAGGTTTCTAGGGCAGGATCAAAGGCTGGACTAGGAGTTCCATTAGTTAGGTTGACCACACATGGAGTTGGGTATCAACATGGATTTTCCACAAGAAAATTCCCTTCAAAGACTACACCTGCCTTATGCAGACACTGACAGCTCCACCTTTGCCTTCCCTAATGCTATTTACCTTTAGCTGTTGGGTCCAGGCCACTGGAAGCTCAAATATTCCACGTTTCTTCCTGAAGCCATTCATCCAGCTCCTTCAAACAGCAGAAACAAGCAGAAAGAAACAAAAATGGAGATAATGTAAGTTCAATTTAACTCCATTTCTGGCTGATTGAAGTTGGCCTGATTCCTCTTAGGCCATGAGTTGCTATGCTCGCTTCTGGTGTTGAAATGAACTAAACTCTGTCTCAGTGGTCAGGTGATTATATTGCGAAGTGCTTGAGAGCAGCAAGTATTGGTCTGCTTCTGGTGTCATCTTTATAAGGTTCAGTGAATTTTGAGGTAGTGCTCAGCAAATGCATAATGAATACCACTGATTGGTTTACGGTGTTATGCATAAATGCTGTTGTTAAGTTTGTGAAGTCTCTTCATACACTGCCAGAAAGCACCAGTCCCGGCTCTGCCACTTGTCTGCTGTGTGTCTTTGGCTAAGTCACTTAACTTTTCTGTACCTCATTTCCTCATCTGTAAAATAGGGATAAAGACTGTGAGCCCTATGTTGCACAGGGACAGTGTCAACCTCATTAACTTGTATCTGCTCCAGTGCTTAGTACAGTGACTGGCACATACTAAGTGCTTAGTAAATATCATTTAAAAAGCAAAAGCTTCCTTAATTGTCATGAGGAGGAAACAGGCTATAGAAAACTGGACAAAATTCTTGAATGAAATCTGTTGAGAGAGGATTTGAGCACATACTTTAATTATTCTTTAATTGCTACTTGGGTACAGGCTTACATTTAAATCTCTCAAAATGCCCCCCTCCCCCTCCACAAAAAAAAAAAAAAAAAGCTTTCTTCCCTGAAATTGATACCTGTAGGTTGAGTTGGTAAAGCTTAAAATAGAACTGAATGGAAAGCAAGCAGTTATTATTTGGTTAAATTCTACATCACATGGGGTTCACAGTCCTAGTAGGAGGGAGAACAGGTATTTAATCCCCAATTTATAGATGAGGAAAGAATCAGAGAGAAGCAAAGTAATTTTCCTGAAGTCATACAGCAAACAAGTAATGGAGCTGGGATTAAAATCCAGGTCCCCTGACTCCTGGTGTTGTGCTCTTTGCATTAGACCACGATTAGCTCTAGACTGTAAGCCTGCTGTGAGCAAAGAATGTATCTGTTTATTGTTATATTGTACTCTTCCAAGATCTTAGTACAGTGCTTCGCACACAGTAAACACTCAATAAATACGATTGAATGAATGAATGATTAGTTGTGACCAGAACGTATTCATGGGTTAGGTCCAACCATATGCTGTGCTACCTGGGATTTATGATGGAACATTGACATTTAGCTCTGTGACAACATTTTACTAACTTTGAAAAGAAAGCAGACCTTGCAGCTGGAGAAGAATTTGCTGTCTCCTCACATAAACTATCACTCTTTCCATAATCTTCAATGCCCCTTTAAATTTAATTTTTAACTGTAATTTTTGGAAATGTTAACTTTTGTATGTGAACTTCAGTGAATGAAGGAAAGTCTATTTTTTTCCATAAATTTTAAGTAGGAATTGACCTGGGGTATAAGAAGTCTGGCAACTTTCCTTCCAGACAACACATAGCTTGAGATAAAATGTTTCTGGACAGATAGAATGCAAAGATTGATAACGCAGTCTGTCTAGTGCTTTTGGGGAAGCTAATTCCACTGGCCCATTGACCATCTGGATGGCGTCATAGTCACCAGGACGGACAACGATGCAGAACTACCTGAGCTATTCCAAGTTTCCGAGGAGCCATACACGTCATGGCGATAGGGAGATTGATCTTTTCTTATCCTGTCTGGATCATTCCTCCTTTCTGCAGTCCGTTTACTCAAGCAGTATGAGTCATTGGCTTAGTCTCTGCCCTGAACTGAGTTTGCTTCACAACCACGTTTAAAAGAGACAAAATAAAAAACTAAACAAAACAGAAACCTTCTGTCTTTCGGGGTTTTTGACAGAGTTGTGTTATATTTATCAAAGGTTACATTATTGGGACATCTTTGAACATCTCTCTCTTTGTTCAGTCATCAAATAGAATATCTTTTAAAGTTTAGGAGATACACGGATGGGATTCTGACTGCTGTCCAACTAAGCTTCAAGTTCAGTTGCCTGACAGATGTGTCGGTTAAAGGAGGACTATAACTTTTTGCGCACTTTTGTAATCCCCTGTTTGTTTCATTTGGCTCCTTTCCTTTTCCAAACATAAGCACCCATCACAATCAAGCATTTGTTTCTGTTTGAAAATAGAGAAACTTGACAGGCAAGATGGACCAACAGAAACATGACCTACTGTGCCTCTGTAAAGAATTGAAATCAGAAGTGATGCTGTTCTTTGCCAACAACTTTCTAATTTTGAACAAGTGTCTATACAATTTTCTGACAGCATTGAACTGCAGGTTCCTGATTCAGTGAGGCATTTTAGGGGATAATGCCACCTTTGTAAAGAATGCTGTTCTCTTTATATATTTTGGTCTTTCTCAAGTTAACAAACACATCATGGAAATAAAATACCCCATGAGAGTTATAAAGGCACATTACCATTTAGCTCCTTTGTAAGCGAGAAAATACTAACTGAAAAAAATGTTACCATAATCAGATCACAGACTAAAACAAGCTATAAGAGAAAATATAATAGGCTACCTCCAGGCTATAAAACAATAATATAAGTGAAGCGCCCCTTCCAATTTGAAACCTCCAGCAAGCCTCTGGATACAGTGGTAGAAGGAGAAACTTGTTTTAGCTCAATTATGAAGAAAACCTTTGAAATTGCTTAACAGCATTCAGGGAATCCAGTGAATTTCCATGCAGAAATATGCTGTGATTTCCATAACTTACTTGACAAATCCACATTGAGCTAAGCAGGGAGCTCAAATGAGCAGAAAAATGACTACCTGGTAAGCATTAATTCCTAGAGATATGCTATCCCCAGAGTATCAAGCTCTAAATAGCCAGGTGCACCTCTGGCATTGTCTAAAAGAACTCTCTTGGGAAAGTTAAAATAAATAAAAATCAATAATGTTTACTTAGTGCTTACTGTATGCAGAGTGCTTGGGAGAGGACAATATAACAGAGTTGGTAGGCATGGCTCTGGATATGACAATCTTATTATAATTATAGTATTTGTTAAGCAGTTACTGTGTGCCAGACACTGTTCTAAGCACTGGGGTAGATACAAGCTAATCCGGTTGAACCACAGTCCATATCCCACATGAGGCTCACAGTCCTAATATCCTTTTACAGATGAGGTAACTGAGGCACAGAGAAGTGAAATGACTTACCCAAGGTCACACAGCAGACAAGTAACTAAGACCCTGGACTTTCCAACTCTCAGGCCTGTGCTCTATCCACTAGGCAATGCTGTTTGAGAGAGAGAGAAAGGGATTATTAGAGAGAAAGGGATTAGCACTCAATAAATACCACTGGATGATTAAAGACAAAAAGTTTGGAATGTTAGAAATTCCATCCCTAACAACTACATTCTTCAATGATTGCACTTTCACGCCACCCAAGCCTTTAAATACTCACAACACCTAGTAGCACTTACACATGAATCTTGAATACTCTCTTATTTCTTCCTATCTGTGATATACTTTAGTATCTGCCTACACAGCTAGATTGAATGCTCCTTGAGGGCAGGGCTAATGTCTCCCAATTCTATTGTGCTTTCCCAAGGGCCCAGTTCAGCCATCTGAACATAGTAGTTTCTCAGTTAATACTACTGATTTGATTAGAGTGGTAGCATGGGGTAGTGGAAAGAGCATGGGTCTAGGAGTCAGAGGACCTGGTTCTAATCCTACCTCCACCACATGTCTGGGTGACCTTGGACATGTCACTTCTCTGTGCCTCAGCTACCTCATCTGTAAATTGGAGAATAAAACTGTGAGCCCCATGTGGGACTTGAACTTTGACAATTTTGTAACTACCCTGTGCCTGGTACATAGTAAGCACTTTGCAAATATCATTAAAAAATTTCAATTTAGGATGAATATTCAAAGAAGAAAATTATCATACTGTTCTTCCAAGAGCCCTTGATTCAGAGACAGAATACTGAGGTGGTTGGACTATTGGTTTGATTCAGAATTATTCCTCATGGTTGGGCACAAATAATAGAGCAGACTTTTACAACTTCGATATTACATAGACATTGCTACCACTAATAATAGTGGCATTAAGTGTTATGTGCCAAGCCCTACTGGGGTATATTAAAAAAAAAAAAGTCATGGGGCTGAGAGTTTGAGGGAAACAGAACAGATATTTAATCTCCATTTTGCTCATGAGGAAACTGAGGCACAGAGAAGTTAAGTGATTTGTCCAAGGTCCACAGAAAGTAAGTGGAGAAGCCAGGTTTCGAATGCAGGTCCTCTGTTTCCCTAATCCATGCTATTTTCACTAGACTGTGCTGAGACCAAAATATTATTTTGAGCATATCTCCACACTTAAAAACCTCCAGGGGTGTTAATTTCTCTGTGTTTTTCTTTAATGGTATTTGCTAAGCAGTTACTATGTGTCAGGCACTGTACTAGGCACTGGGTAGATACAAGATACTTAGGTTGGACATAGGCCACATCCCACAGGCTATCATCTTAATCTCCATTTTTACAGGTGAGGTAATTGAGGCACAGAGAATTCAAGTGAATTGTCTAAGGTCACAGAGAAGACAAGTGGCAGAGTTGGGATTAGAACCCAGGTCAAGTGTTAAACTGAACCTCCTGACCACTATTTATATAGCACTCAACCTATTCTCTCCCCTTTACCCATCCTCATGCCTCTCCCACTTCTACCTAACCCACCCACTTTGCTCCCTTATCACCAAAGCTACCTACTCTGTCTCCTTCTCATATCTCTCTTCCTCCATTAACCTCTTGCTCATGTCTTCCTTTCTTTCTGCAAATCCCTTCTGCTTTGCATCCTTGTAGACCACTGTTCTCCCCATCTTAAAAGCCATTCTTAAATCACATGTCTAGGAGGCCTTCCTTGATTTGATTTTTCATCTCTCCACTCTTTTTCCTAGTCTTCTGCCATCTCATTCATTAAATTCTATTTGGGTGCTTACTGAGTGCAGAGCACTATACTAAGTGCTTGGGATAGTACAATACAACCATAAACAGACACATTATCTGCCCACAACAAGCTTATAGTCTAAAAGGGACAGACATTAATGCACGTAAATTACAGATATGTACATAAGTACTGTGGGACTGGGAGGGGGGGTTGAACAAAGGGAGCAAGTCAGGATGACACAAAAGGGAATGGGAAAAGAGGAAAAGGGAGCTGAATCTGAAGGCCTCTTGGAGGAGATATGCCTAGAATAAGGTTTTGAAGTGGGGAATAATAATTCTCTCGAACTTGAGGAAAGATGGTCTTACAGGCCAGAGGAAGGATGTGGGTGAGGAGTCAGTGGTGAGATAGATGAGATCGAGGTACAATAAGATGGTTACTATTAAAGGAGTCAGGTTTGTGGGTTGGGTTGCAGTAGGAGAGTAGTGAGGTGAGGTAGGAGAGGGCAAAGGTTGATTGAGTGCTTTGAAGCTGATGTTGAGGAGTTTTTACTTGATGTGGAGGTGTATGGACTACTACAGGAGCTTTTTGAGGAGTGGAGAAACATGTTCTCAACACTTTTATAAGAAAATTATCCAGGCAACAGAGTGAAATGTGGACTGGAGTAGGGGGAGAGAAAGAGGGCTGGGAGATCAGCAAGGAAGCTGATACAGTAATCAAGGTGGGAGAGGATAAATGACTGGGTGAACATGGTAGTAGTTTGGAGAGAAAAGGATGGATTTTAGTGATGTTGTGAAGGTGGAACTGACAGGATTTAGTGATGGATTGAATGTGAGTTGCATGAGAGAGGGGAGTCAAGGATAATGCCAAGGTTATGGATTTGTAAGACAGGAAGGATGATGGTTGGTTCCATCTATAGTGTTGGGAAAATCAGGGTTTAGGAGAATCAGGGTTTAGGAGTGAAGATAAGAGTTCTGTATTGAACATGTTAAGCTTAAGGTGACAGGAGGACACCCAAGTAGAGATGTCTTGAAGGCAAGAGGAAATGCAAGACTGCAGTTATGGAGAGAGATCAGTGCTGGTGATGTAGGTTTGGGTGTGAATGTTATTTGCTGTTGAAGGCTTGGGATTGAATGAGTTCTCCAAGGGAGTGGGTATAGATGGAGAATTGAAGGGAATCCAGAAATGAACCTTGAGGGACTCCTACAGTTAGAGGGTAGGAGGCAGAGGAGGAGCCCAAGAAAGAGGTCGAGAATGAGCAGCCAGAGAGATAGGAGGAGAACCAGGAGAGGACAGTGTCAGTGAAGCCAAGGTTAGATTATGTTTCCAGGAGAAGGGGATGGTCAAGAGTGTCCCAGTCAGTTGAGAGGTCGAGGAGAATTAGGATGGGGTAGAGGATGTTGGATTTGTCAAGAAGGCGATCAGGGTGGTTTCTGTGGAGTGAAGGGAATGAGAACCAGATTAGCACTTTCCTGTCATCTAAACAATTCAGTACTAACCTAGTCCATGCTTTATTGCTTCCATCTACCAGTAATTTGTTCTAGTATCTGCCTCCTCCCAGATTGTCAGCTCTTTGAGGAGAGGCATCATTTTTACTATCTCTATTGAGCAGTGCCCTGTAGCATTCAATAAATACTAATGATTCTTTTTCTTTTTTCTAATCTCTCCACTTTTGGTATGGCAAGCCCTTGAGATAACTCTTTCCCTTTCTACCCGTGGATGTTATTTTTAAGTACCTACTGATCAAGGCAATCGATGCACATGTCAAAGTAATGTAGTAGAATGGTCTAGTGGAAAGAGCATGGACCTGGGATTGAGAGGACCTGGATTCCAATCTCACATCCACCACATACCTGCTGTGTGACATTGGACAAGTCAGTGCACTGCTCTGTGCCTCAGTATCGCCAACTGTGAAATGGAGATTAAATGCCCATGCTCCCTCCTTCATAGACTATGAACCCCTTGTGGGAAAAGAACTGTATCCAACCTGATTAGTTTGCATCTACTCTAGTGCTTTGAACACTGCTTGACAATTCTAATGATAATAATAAGTTACGGCCCCTTTGCATTTTAATCACTCTTGGTTTCCTCCCCTTTCCCTTTCAGGAGTCCCTGTTCTTTTACCCTAGAGGAAGGGAATTGGGTTTCACAGAGTACTTTTGTATAACTCAACTCTTAAGGCAAAACATGTTCTCTGATTCCCAGGAGATTCTTGCAACCCGATCTCATTCAACTTCATTATCATTCTTTTTTGTTTGTTTCTCGTAGTTTTTTAAAACCCTCTCTACCTCCCCACATTTGGTTTTTCTCTGCTTACTCCATTTCTCCTCCTTCCTTTCTTTTTAGATTACTGCATGTTGTGTCTAAAATATGGTTTTCCCAGTAGTGTTCCTGAGTGAATGCATATGGCTGAAACTTCTAATGTACTAATCTGCGGTCCCATTTGCACTTCAACACAAGCTATTCTGAGGTTTTCACTTACCTCACTGTGGGGGTGAGGGGGTGGACAGCTGGACCCTTCCCTTCCTCAAACCTCTGACTTGTGGTCTGCAATTAAAAATATTAAGTGAGAAACCAGAGAAATGAGAATTATTTGTACCAAAATTCAGTTCTGCTAGGCAAATTAGCTCTGCCTCTTAAGTAGATCAGCCTGTGAGTAAGTGAAAATTTTACTAAGAATGGGAAACATGATTCCCAGCACTTGATTGTTCTTCTTTAGGCAACAGATGTTCATGTATTAGAAACAGCATCTTTGGATCTGCGTAAGCAAAGAAAAGATTGGTGAAGCTTCTTCTGTCCTGGAAATATTTTTATCAGCAGAAAGAAAAAAAAACTGTTTGAACCTCCTTAGAAAGCTGTACAAGCCTATATATGGTATTAGTGCTAGACATTTAGGCAGTCAGACATTCTAGGCTCTGACTCATAGCCATGCAATTTTCTCCTGCTTCGTTGTGAGTCATGATTTACCTGCTGTCTTACTTAAATTCTTGTTTTGACATTTTTGGTCTTTCTGTGATTATTTATCCTGTCTCTACCCCAGCTCTTAGCACAGTGCTTGGCACAGAGTAAGGGCTTAACAAATACCGTCACTTCAAATTTAGCCCAACAGACTTGAAAATCTTTAACATTATTCTCCCCTTTCTACTTTTCCCTAGCTTGGGGGATATAACCCTATATCTGACTTGGACAGGGCAAATACAGAATTGTTGTTCACCAGATCCCTCATGATTGGGATGAGGGAGCCTAGACTGAAGTTTGAAGAGAGTTGGTTAAAAACAAACATAGAAAGCATTCTTTCAACCAGTAGGTGGTAATCCTGTGAGAATTTGTTACCACAGGAAATTGTGCAGGCTGAAAATACCCAGAGATTCTAGAAAGGATTAGTTCATTTTATGGATGAGAGGCCCATAATTGGTTACCAAGGAAGAAGTTAGAGATGTTAAGTGGATTAAGGAGGACAACCATCACAAAGTCCCTCTTAGTATCCTGTTGACTCTCTGCTGGCTCAGAATATTGGACTGGATGCATCAGTGGTTTGAGCCAGGAATGACCTTGCTTACATTTTCATAATCTCTGAAAGCACAATCTCTTTAACATGCTATGCACAAGTTACTCAGAAAAGAACTTGGTTGTATCTGAGTCAAGATATTACCTGTAGGGCATGGGGTGAAAAAAGGTTGGCTTGGGGTTTTTAGGGTGGCATCAGGTGTGGGCAGGTGGACATGGAAAAGTGGGAAAATGAGGGTGCTCCGCTATTCAGAACTGAGTTCAAACTATTGAGAGCTCTTGGCCGGGTGGTTCTTCACTTGGTTGGCACCTCTCTGAAGAGCCCCATGTATGCCTTCTCCATACAGGCCTTTGCCCCCCCCCAACGATGTAGGATTATTTTTATCTGGGGCCCATGGCCAAGGCAAGGGAAACAGTAAGGGTGGATATTTTGTTGTTAAGAATATTATATTGGGACCCCCTAATGGCCTCCCTAGACTCCCTGGAAATTGTGGTTCCTTTTAGCATCCTTGAGGGCAATGACCTTATCTTTGGTTACTTTTGTGCTCCTCTAAGCATCTAACACAGTGCTGTACATCCAGGAGGCAGTCAGTAAATTCCATTGAATAAATGAATGGTAAGCGCTCAAACTGTAGAATGGGAAAGTGGTCAGGGAATGTGTCTGTCATGTCATATTGTTGTACTTTCCCAGGTGCTTAGCACAGTACTCTGCACACAGTAAGTGCTCAATAAATACGATTGACCAACTGACTGCTGCCAATCGCCCAAACTCCACTCCAGTTAGTCATCTGGGTCCTTGCTTTTCTTTCAGGGCATCTCACTCTCCCACCTTACCTTGCTTAATAGAAACCCCTGGTAGTAGTGAGTTTGTGTGATCAATCAGTGGTATTTATTGAGCACTTACTGTATGCAGAGCACTGTACTAAGCAACTGGGGGAAACTACAATGCATTTTGATTGACACTATCCTTGCCCAGAAGGAGTTTACAGACCAGAGGGGAAGATGGATATTAAAATAAATTACAGGCAGGGGAAATGGTAGAATGTAAGGATATATACATAGTGGTGAGGATGGGATGAGTATCAAGTGCTTAAGGGGTATAGATCCAAGTGTGTAAGAGAAACATGGAGGAGGGAGAATAGGGGGAAAGGAGGGCTTAATCAGGGAAGGAGATGTGATTTAGGGGGATTTTGAAGGTGGGGAAAGCAGATTATCAGAGATAAAGCAGAAGGGAGTGCCAGGCTAAAGGGAGGTTGTGGGCAAGCAGTCACTGGTGAGATAGGTGATATGGAGATACAGTGAGTAGGTTGGCACTAGAGGAGCAAGAAGGAGATCAGCAAGGTAAGGTAGGAAGGGGTGAGCTGACTGAGCACTATAAAGCCTATGGTAAGAAGTCTGAAGCGGTGGTGGATGGGAGAAACCATTGGTGATTTTTGAGGGGTGGGGAGATATGGACTGAATTTTTTTTAGAAAAATGATCCAGAAGCAAAGTGAAATTTGGACTGGAGAGGCAAGAGGCAGAGTCACATGTCTGCTGAGTGACTTGGGTAAGTTCACTTAACTTCTCTGGGACTCAATTACTTCATCTGTAAAATGGGGATTAAGACTGTGAGTCCCTTGTGGGACATGGACTGTATCCAACCTGATTTGCTTGTATTTACTCCAGGGCCTAGTACAGTTCTGGCATATAATAAGAGCTTAACAAATACTTTTTTTAAAGTACTTTCTGTGATTTGGACACGTTTCCAAGGTAGTGTCTTCTCCTTTTTACACAGTCAGTCCAGTTAGCTGTAACTCTAGAACCAGAATTTGCTTCTTTGAACAAAGTAACTTTCAAAGTGTTAAGCCCTTTTGTTTGTACTGCTTTTGATTTCAATCAATAGTATTTGAGTGCCTAATTTATGAAGAAACTTAGAGGAGTATAATGGAATTGGTGGATATGATCTCTGCACTGAAGGGCCTTACAAGCTAGCAAGGATAACATACAATAAAATTACATATATCATGAGGACAAGAAAGGAGGAAATTCTAGAGATGCTGTGAAGTAGAACTGGCAGAATTTGGTGACAGACTGAATATGGAGGTTGAATAAGTTGAGGATAATGCCAAAGTTACAGGCTTGTGAAATAGAGATGTTGGAGGTCGTGGCCAGAATGATAGGGAAACTCAGGGTTTGGGTAGGAAGATGATGAGTTCTGGTTTGGAAATGTTATTTTGGAAGTGTTGGTGGGACATCCAAGTAGAAATCTCCTGAAGGCAGGAGGAAATGTGAGACTGAAGAAGAGAGAGGACAGGATGGAGTGGTAGGCTGGGGACTCACCCACATAAACATATTTGAAGCTAGGGGAGTGAATGAGTTCTCCAAGGAAGTGGGTGTAGATGGAGACCCAGAACTGAGCCTTGAGGGTCTCCCACAGTTACAGGGTGGGAGACAGAGTGGGAGCTTGTGAAAGAGATGGAGAAGGAGCTGCCACAGAGGAGGAGAGCCAGGAGAGGACAGTGTTGGTGAAGCCAAGGTTAGATATGTTTCCAGGAGAAGAGGATGATGGATAATTTGGGAAGTAGCTGAGAAGTTGAGGGGGATTAAGATGAATTGGGGCATTTGAGTTGACAGTAAGGAGATCATTGGTGACCCTAGAGAAACATTTTCCTTGAAATATAAGGAGTAGAATCTGGACTGCAGGGTGTCAAGGAGAGAATAGGAGGAGAGGAAATGGAGGCGGTGAGAGTAAACTCACCCAAGGAGTTGGGAGAGAAATAGAGGAGATGGGGAGGGAGGTGTCGTGTCAAAGGGGAATTTTATTAGAGTAGGAGATACATGGCATGTTTAAAAGTAATGGGAATAGAGCTGTTACAGTGTGAGTGGCTGTGAGAAGCAACATGACCTAGTGGAAAAATCACAGGCCTGGGAGTCAGAGGATATGGGTTTTAATCACAGTTCTGCCAATTGCTTAATTTGTGAACTTCGGCAAGTCACTTAACTTCTTTGTAACAACTCATTCTGTTCTCCCTCCTACTTTGACTGACTGTTAACCTCATGTGGGACAGGGACTGTGTCCAACCTAATTAACTTTTATCTCCCTCAGTGCTTAGAAAGGTTTTTGACACATAGTAATCTCCTCCATGCTCAGAGAAGCAGCATGGCTCAGTGGAAAGAGCCCGGACTTGGGAGTCAGAGGTCATGGGTTCTAAATCCGGCTCCGCCACTTGTCAGCTGTGTGGCTATGGGCAAGTCATTTCACTTCTCTGTGCCTCAGTTACCTCATCTGTAAAATGGGGATGAAGACTGTGAGCTTCACGTGGGACAACCTGATGACCCTGTATCTACTCCAGTGCTTAGAACAGTGCTCTGCACATAGTAAGCACTTAACAAATACCAACATTATTATTATTAATCTCCTAACACTTGTTTCCTCCTTTTTCTCCTGAAAAAATGATCAGGGAGAGAAAGGAGGAAACAAGTGTTGTGATAAGGTGAGAAGGAATGGGTAAGAAGCACTGGTGGATGGGGTATTGTTTGAGAAGAGGCGGATCATCTCTTGTGATACTGCTGGGAAGGATGAGAGTTGAAAAGGCAGGAGGATGGGAGTGAAGAAGTGCTAGGGAGATTATAGGTAAACCACACCTGATGTATTTGAGAGAGTCTGAAACTGCCGGTATTGGCAATGTGAATGGGAATAAATAAGGATGGAGAAGTAATGTTACTAGGCAGAGAAAGGCCAGCATTAAAGCAGGTGAGAATGGATTTGAGGTAGATGAGCTTGCCCTAATGTCTGGATTTCTAATAATAATAATAATGTTGGTATTTGTTAAGCGCTTACTATGTGCCGAGCACTGTTCTAAGCGCTGGGGTAGACACAGGGGAATCAGGATGCCCCACGTGGGGCTCACAGTCTTAATCCTCATTTTACAGATGAGGGAACTGAGGCACAGAGAAGTTAAGTGACTTGCCCACGGTCACACAGCTGACAAGTGGCAGAGCTGCCAGCATCACTTTGAGGTTTGAGCATAGACATGGAGGAAGTGGACTATGGAGGTGACTCAAGACTGTGGGTTGATGGTACAAGATTGGAGGAGGGACAGGGAAGTGGAGTTGAGTTCAGTGGAAACAGCAGAGTTTAGGGCATGGATTTGTGGATTTGTCAAACGAAGATAGGTTGGGTATGAAGACCAAATGGAACATGATGACTTCTGAAAATTGGAAGGGGTTGAGAGATCTGAGGTCACTAGAGGAGAACAGGACAGATTTATAGGGAGGGAGTGTGAGGGAAAGCAGGCAAATGACAAGGTTGTGGTAGGATAGAGGAATTTCAGTTGGTGAAGTTAGAACAGCAACTAGATGTGATGAGACTGAGCGTATGTCCAAGTTGGTGAGTGGGTGAGATGGGGTGGAAGCAGGAGGTTGGTGGAGTTGAGGAAGGAGAGGAAGGAGGTCATGGAAAAGATATCAGAAGCATCGGTGTGGAAATTGAAGTCCTCGAGGATCAGTGTATACTTGTGGGAATTAGTGAAAGAATGTGGAAAAGATATCACAGTAGTCCAGGAAGTTGTATATAGGTCCTGAGGTGGAGTGGGGAAGAGGTGGGAACAGAGAGGGTGCCAACAGATAATTAGAACGGGTGGTAGAGATGGATGATATGGTCTTTGGAGGAAGGCAAGGAAAGAGATGCCAGTGCTCTGGGTTGCCATTAAGCTCATTCACATTTACCAGTGGCTTCGGTCATGGAACCATCATGATTACTGGACATGACTTTTGAGAGGACATTGTAATCCAGAGGTGTTCATAGTCTCTGATCCTATGTGCAGGAAGGATCAGGGCTTATCTCAGATTCCTACCTCACCTTTTAAGGTCCAGGATCATTTTTGGATTGGGTAAGGCAGAGGATCAGAGAAGTATGTCACTGATTTGTGCAGAATGGGCAAAACCTTTATTTGGTGTTTGTCAACAACTAACAACAACAGGGGACCTTAGGGACCAGGCTAGCAACAAAATAAACTGGATATATGTAACTTGTCAACCATTTATTGCCTCAATGGGTTTTTCAGTATGAATGTAAAAAATGCCAATATGTACTGTCCATAAAACCAAAAATTAATATTTTAGCCTAATTCTGACTATTTTTTCAGGGATTCTATGGTTCCAATGCTTTGATTTATCACCCTGCTACATAGATTTTTGTCATAATAATTTTTATTGTTTCACTGTTATATTTTTCCTTTTACATTCTTTATCTCTGTAAAATGCCAGGGATCCTACTTCTTGTCCTTAGCCCACTGCTCAAAATTTATAAAGTAAAACCATGGCAAAGGCTTCAAAATTCCACAGTGAGAGAGAGGCAGAGTCTTACAGCTAATTTTTTAACTTGGCTGGCTTGAAGAGATAAAGACACAACCAAAGGATCAGGGAGTAAGGGAGATGCAGATCCAGAGAACAGTTATTACGAACCCTTGAATATCACCTGTCCAAACAGTTTCATGGATAGAATCTTCATTGTTCCTAGAAGAAAAACCTGGCCTAGTGGAAAAAGCATGGGCCTGGGAGCCACAGGTCCTGGATTCTAATTCCATATCTGACCCATGTCTGCTGTGTGACCCAGGGCAAGTCCCTTAATATCTATGTGCTTCACGTACCTCATCTGTAAAAATGGGGATTCATTCCCTGTTCTCCCTCCTACTTTGATTGTGAATCTCATGTGGAACAAAGACTGTCTGTTATCAGACCTGAATTTCTTGTATCTTCCTCAGCACATGGATCAGTGCTTAACTGGTTTCATTCTTATGTCGTATCTGTAATTTATTTATATTAATCTCTGTCTCCCCCTCTAAACTGTAAGCTTGTTGTGGGCAGGGAATGTGTTTATGGTTTTATGGTACTCTCTCAAGTGCTGAGTGCTGTGAGCCCATCATTTAGACTGCGAGCCCACTGGGCAGGGATTGTCTCTATCTGTTGCCCAACTGTACATTCCAAGCACTTAGTACAGTGCTCTGCACATAATAAGCGCTCAGTAAATACGATTGAATGAATGTTTTATGCATAGTAAGCGCTCAATCAATACAATTGATTGATTAACACAAAGTAAGTGCTTAACACATCATCATTATTATTATTCTGAGTCTCTTAGTGCTTAACCTTCTCCCTGAAAATAGGTGATCATTAAAGGCTACATTCACTTATTTGGTTTCTTGGGATGCCATTCAGTAATTTCCTGTTGTCCTCACTAAAGGATGATGTTTCCCAAAGCAAAACAGTGTTTGTTTCAGAAGGAATCCTTAACCTATTTGCTTCTTAACAGTATAACTGTATTCATCTCTCTCATCTCTGGGAGGGCCAATGATAGGACTCAAATATAACAGTCATGGGATTTACATGATGTCTTATAGGCTAATAACAATAACGATTTTGGTATTTGTTAAACACTATGTGCCAAGCACTGTTCTGAGTGATGGGGTAGATGCAAGTTGATCAGGTTGGACACAGTCCCTGTCCCACCTAAGACACACAGACTTAATTCCCATTTCATATATGAAGGAACTGACACCCTGCTTTTTACCAAAATTATCCAAAATTTTGCATTCAATCATCTATGAGTATTGTACTGTCCCAGTAGCTTAGTACAGTGCTTTACACACAATAAGGGCTCAATAAATGAGTGATGGATTAAACATAGTTACAATAGTGAATGAATATGGAATCAGAGGGAATCCATGATAGCATAGCTGATTTTTATTTTATGAAAAGTGAAATGAATGCAGAGTCACTCAGGTGCTCTGCCTGGAAATCAGGCATCCCTCCATTCTCTCAGCTTATCCTGCTCCCCTCCTCATCCTCTTTAAACATTCTCTCTCCCCATCTTGCCTTTTAAAATCATTTCCCAATTTCCCTGTACTGCTCATGAGCCACCACCACACTTGCTGCACCCTTTGAAAGAGTTCCAAAAAGGAAGGTAGTATAAGCTTGAAACAGAGGTGATGTAAACCTGAAACTTGTTGAAAATTTCAGAGAGGTACTGGTTGCATTGTCCTCCCCCAAGCATTAAGTACAGTGCTGTGCACACAGAAAGCACATAATAAATACCACTAATGGAAGAAGGTGGAAAGTTTAGAAATAGTGTTTGTGACATTTGTTGGAATACAAAATGTCTTAAGGTCAGTCTGCAGCTACTGTATTCTTGAATATATGCACCTCTGATGAAAGTCTTCCTGATGAACAACTATATAATGGGGATCTGCCCTCCTTTCCTCACTTTTTACAGTCAGCTAGACCACTACCTTAGATGGTCCTGAGTCTGTACAGGACAGCAATATGTGAGGGCACAGGGCTAGTTGATTTGGAAAGTCCGAGGTGCTCTTTGGCATTCATACCATGTGCTCCTATGAGGGTTCTTGTAGCACGTTCCAGACAAAACTAAGAAGCAACAGTGTGGCCTAGTGGATAGAGCATAGGTCTGAGAGTCAGAAGGACCTGAGTTCTGATTCTGGCTTCACCACTTATCTACTGTGTGATCTTGTGCAAGTCACTTCACTTCTCTATGCCTCAGTTACCTTATCTGTAAAATGTGATTTTTTTTTTAAAGGACTAAAGGTTTGTTGCTTCAAAGATGTTTCCCTCTTATAGCCAAAATGAAAGGTTTTTTTTTTCCCTGTATCAGTAGGCTTTTCCCAAACAAATAGCCAGGGATATCTTATTGGTCTCAATGAGTTTGATTTTCCTCATGTGAAAACTACTCTAATCCTTTCCTCTGAAATCCTGATGGAATTGTGTAGTGATTTACATTCTAAAAAAGGAACAGAATGGATGGATTGCAATATAAATCCCTTTTTGCAATTTTTATTTTTATCACATTCGGAAATAAGATTCACTACCTCAGTCCTCTCTAATCAGGGTTAGCAGCCTGGAAGTGATGAGGCTTAAAATAAGAACAATATTGAATAAAATGTCTCATCCTAAAGTGAGAAATATAACGACTATTAAAATAATTAAGAATGCAATCAGTGTTGAAAATTAACATAATACTTTATGTAAGAGTCCCTTCTAGTATAATGAGTTTATCTGTTCCACATTCGGGAAACTATTGAATCAGTAAAAAACAGAGCTCTACAAATTTTTATTTTATTTAAAATTTCAGATAGGTACTATGATTATTTTAGATTTTCCTTTTCTTAATATAGCATTTAAAAGTGATATTCCCAGTACATACTAATGAAAACTAAAATCATTAGATTCATTAAGGGAATGGGAGCCAGATGGTCATTATTAATTGCAGACAATAATCCTGAAGACTAAGACTTTAGATTATTAACCAACATTTTTTCCAGCTTTAAAGTGAAGATAGCCTACATTTGATATTCAGATCATTGGGCCATGGAAAACAGTGTCCAGGTTATTTTATCTATTACCTGACTCCTATTCTAAGTTACTGTGGGCCCCTCACTCAACATTTCTATTAATTTTTCTATCTGTAAAAAGGAAATAAAACTGACTCTTGTCTTCATAGCAGTGCTGGAAGACCTAATAAGCACAGAAAGATATGAACTACTTAAAGGGCAAAAAAATCTCCACAAAATGAATTTGACAAACCTATAAGACTGAATGAAGCAGCGAGGGCAGCACAAATAAGAAGTCAAGCAGTGTGGCATAGTAATGCACTCCTGGAAGTGCACGTTTTCAGGATGTACAGACAGGATTCCTGAAGAAGTCTCGTAAAGCCTGAGTGAAACAGCTAAATGAAGAGCAATCCATGAGGCATGAACACTAAAGTGTGAATTATGAGAGCTATCTGTTATTGACTGTCTATCAGCCTCTTGGTTGTCTACTGGTCATCCTTGTCTATGCACCCTCTTCTCTCTTTCTCTCTCTCTCTTTTTCTCTCTCTTTCATGCATTATAAATACAAACAACCACATCCACATAAGGAAAAATGGACTTAACTGGAAGTGATCATAAGTAACACTTTGCCTTAGAGACAAAGTGAGTGTTTGGGCTTATGGAGCCCCACCTGAAATCCAGATGAACCAGGTAGCACTGGGCCTAGATTGGGGCAAGTTCTGAGATGGAATAGGATGGGATGCCAGGTGAGCAGGAAGAGTGTCCCCAGGGCAGGCAGGGTTCAGTGTGATAAAGGATGAAGTAAGAAAATGGATTTAACTGATATTAAATCAGAGCCCTGTCTTCAGGAAGGGCCAGTCTTTCCCAGATTCCCTTGGCAGCCACTGCTGCCACTGGTGCAGTGACTAGAACTTCTTCCAGCAAGGGCAATGCCACTTATGTCCTGCTGCTATGTGGTCTATAAAGTGCTTAGTACATTGTGCTGCACACAGTAAGCACTGTATAAATACCACTGATTGAAGTGGAAATCACACCTCCACAGAGGGAGAATGGATGGAAGTATCTCCAGCAGCCTAAGAGAAATACTTCCTCCCTTCTCTCCTTGATTTCTACTCTCTGGTCCTAGTCTATTTGTTTACTAGAACCCAGTGGTAAACGTGGAACTCACTGAGGAAACTCATGGATTACAGCTGTAAAAATCCTGTTAATCAAAAAAAAATTCATTTCCAACTTACAGTCCTTCCATAGCACACTGGACCTTAGCTGTTTTCCACAAGTAGGCATAAAGGACAACAAAAATGCTTTAGGCTTTGCCTGGACTATAAGATAACCAAATTTAGATTTCCAAAGTTGCTAAAGTGTTCAAACAGAACTACAATGTTACACATTACACACTGAAAATATCCAGATGTGCTGTGATAGAATGCTGAAATATTAGAAGGGAAAATGCTCTTACAATTTATATACATAATTAGAACAAGCTGACTTTACAAATTAGAAGACAGAGGCAGAATTCACCAACAAGGGAGTGAAATAAAATATCACTTGACCAAAATGGGAAATTTCAATCCTTCCATGATTGTGTTTCAGGTGAAAATAAAATGAGCAAAATATCTTCTCCAAAAATCCTGTGGGATTTGGGTAGAGGGGGTCAAGTTTTGAACAAATATAATGAGAAGCAGCATGGCCTAGGAGAATCAGCACAGGCTAATGGTTAGAGCATGGGCCTGGGAGTCAGAATGAGCTGGGTTTAATCCCATCTCTGCTACCCCAGCACTTAGTACAATCCCTGGCACATAGTTGGTTCTTAACCAATACCATAAAAAAAAGGAGCTTCTCAAAGGCTTTGGTGAATTGTCCATACTTAAAAAAAAAAAAAATTACTGTGTAGAATCACTCAATATAATTTGTTCAGCACATACTGTGCCTAGAGCACTGTACTCAACACTTGGGAAAAAACAACAGGGGAAAATGATGAGATCCTGCCTTGTAGGAACTAAAAATGTAAAGCAGGGGACAGACACAAAATTATTTACAGGTAAGAGGAGGGCAGAGGGGATGGAGAGATAGATATGTGAATGAATAAGTGGATAAATAGTGGAGTACATGCATGAGATTTAAATGTGGTGGTAAATTCATAAATGCCAAGCATATAGTTGGAAGGAGAAGGAAAGCAATGCAGAATGTTTCCCTAGTATTGGTGGGATCTTAAGAAGACTATGAAGATGGAAAGAGCCAGTGGCTTTATAAAGGCAGGATGTCACAGTGGGGAGGGCATGATTAGACTGTAAGCCCATCAATCGTCAGGGATTGATTAGACTGTAAGCCCGTCAAACGGCAGGGACTGTCTCTATCTGTTGCCGACTTGTTCATTCCAAGCGCTTAGTACAGTGCTCTGCACATAGTAAGTGCTCAATAAATACTATTGAATGAATGACAGGAATCTCTAGACTGTAAGCTCCTTATGGGCAGGGAACATGTCTACCAACTCTGTATCTCCCAAGTGCTTAGTACAGTGCTCTTCACAGAGTAAGCACTCAGTAAATACCACGGATTGATGGAGGAGGAGATAGAGGATGGAGAAGAAAAAGAAAAGGAGGGCTACCAACTCTGTTGTATTATACTCTCCCAAATGCCTAGTACAGTACTCTGCACATAGTAAGTGCTCCAATACCACTGAATGATTGAAAGGAGTGGAGCTGGGAAAGAAGGACATGGACAAGATTTGCTTAGGAGGGCAGAAGTCAGGCCGGGAAACAGCAAGTAATGAAGGCAGATAAGTTAGAGACAGCTATTGACTGGCAGTTTTTACTTAATGTAAAAAAATTGCGCTTTAGGGTTTTTTTGAGATGGGTAGGCATATGAACAGAATGACACTTTAGGAAAAGGTAACTTTTAGTCTAGTGTCCTCTAGAATGTGGGGAGAGATTGTGGCCTCAGAAAAACCCAGAATATATCTGTGGTTCTCTTTCTCCAATTATCTTCCATAAAAAGAAAAACTATAATGTCATTGGGAATATAAAATCATTATCACTATTTTATATGCTAATCTACATGTGCTAGGCAGTATAAATATAAAGAAAGTTATGATTTGTGACTGTAGGCAGCTTGAAAATCTGGGAGTGCTTTTGGAGTAAAGCATGGTCCATTTAAAGGGCTAATGAGAAATGCGATGGAATTCATACTTTGTCTTTTTTTTTTGGCCCATGTTCCTATTCCCCAGGTGATATTACCACAATATAGCTACTGGGTATTCCTTTTTTAAATCCTATGGTGCCTATTTTGCTAAAAGTCTTGTTTCTTAACCATCATCTTAATATCATTCACTCCTCTCTGCAGCCCGAGGGAATGAGTCTCTGTGGTAATAAGCTTGTAATTGGAATGTAGAGCTAGATCGATGTGGTTGAGCCTGCACAGAAAGATAAAAATGGTATGAATGACACAAATCCCTGTGCTAATTCCTGATAGATCAATACTTAAGGGAACTCTCCTAAGAGTGCAGCATTCAGGTTTGAATACTCGACTCAAATCACTGAAAATATCCCACTTTCCACAAATCTGCATTAAAGTCCTCTCTGACCCACCAGATGAGTTTTGAATTTTAAAGTGAATTGAAGGCATATCCTGGAATGGGAAATTGTATGAAAGCATAACTGTAAATTCCTTCAGGGCAGGAATCGGGTTTTCTATGTCTACATTGTACTTTCTCAAACTCTGAATAAAGTTCTCTGCACTTTGTAGTTGACCATGGCCTAGTACTCTCCCCACCTTCAAAGCCTTATTAAGAGCACCTCTTCTTCAAGAGACCTTTCTCTCATCTCCCTACTCACTTTCCCTTCTGTCACCCTTGCACTTAAATTTGTACCCTGTGTCACCCACCCCAAGACCTTATGTGCATATCCATACTTTTATTTTCATGTCTATATCCCTCTCTAGACTGTAAGCTCTTTTAGAGAAGCAGCATAGTTCAATGGAAATAACCCAGGCTTGGGAGTCAGAGGTCATGGGTTTGAATCCCAGCTCTGCTGCGTGTCAGCTGTGTGACCTTGGGCAAGTCACTTCACTTCTCTGGGCCTCAGTGACCTCATCTGTGAAATGGGGATGAAGACTGTGAGCCCCATGTGGGACAACCTGATTACCCTGTATCTCCCCCAGCGCTTAGAACAGTACTCTGCACATAGTAAGTGCTTAACGAATGCCAACATTATTATTATTATTTTGGGGCAGGGAACATGTCTACTAACTCTGTTATACTGTGCTCTCCCAAGGACTTAATATAGCACTCTGCATATAGTAAGTGCTGAATAAATAGGATTGATTGAATGACAGTAGAAAGAACAGTGTCCTGGGAATCAGAGGACTTGGGTTCTAAACCCAGCTCTGCCACTTGTCTGCTGAGTGACCATAGGTAAGTCAATTAGCTTCTATGCCTGTGTCCTCATCTGTAAAATGGGGACTCATTAACTGTTCTTCCTCCTATTTAGACTGTGTGCACTATATAGAAAAGAGACTGTCTGACTTGATTAACTTGTATCTCCTTCAGAACTTAGTAGAATCTTTATTGTATTGTATTTTACTTTTGTATTGAACTTTCCCCAGTGCTTAATACGGTGCTGTATTCACAGTAGGCACTGAATAAACAACATTGATTAATTGATAATACATGACTTCTCTCCCATTACCTCTTATCCAGTGATTCTTCTTTCTAGGGATTAATGACCTACTGATTAAGCTCCTCTCTGACTGTAGCTCACATTATTATCTCAGGATCCCAGGCTTTAAATCAAGGTTCCCCAATCTGATTATCTTGAAGCTACCTCAGTGTTTTTTACAGTGTTTGGCCCATCACAGATCTTAACAAATGCCAAAGTTAGTAATTGCTCAATAAATTGATACTGGAGAGAATCTCCCATTGAAGACATGTAATCATTTTTATCTCATTTCCATTCTGAATCTCCCTAGCTCTCTGATGGGCTAAGGGTTTGGTCGCTTTGGAGCTCGGACTTGGTTCATATACCCAACTTATCTTGTGAAGTGTTTCTCCCGGGCCCTAAAGTGACTCTCACAAACTGAGTCACTCAGGGAGAAATATTCATTTTTTTCCAGAGTCAAACCCTCTTTTATAATTGACAAATATAAAAGAAACCGGGTTACGGTGGTGGTGTTTTCTTTTGGGGGGATATAGAGATGAGATAAGGTCAATAGTTGAGTGACTGGAACTGATTCAACTTTTTTCCTTTCTGGTATACATTTGAGGCCATTCTGATGTGAATGTATCAAAAGTTGGCTTTCAGTGTTGATGATGAGAGTTACCTGGATGATAGTTTTGAACATCCACAACGGTCCCTTTTCTTCACTGACCGATCAATCAATCAATCATAAATATTATTAATAATAATAATAGTGGTATTTGTTTAGTGTTTACCATTTGCCAGACACTGTATTAAGCACTGGGATAGATACAAGCAAATCAAGTTGGAAACAGTCCCTGTCCCATGGGGCTCATGGTCTCAATCCCCATTTTACAGATGAGGTAACTAAAGCACAAAGAAGTGAAGTGACTTGCCCAAGGCCACATAGACAGGTGGCAGAGGTAGGATTAGAACCCATGACCTTCCGACTCTTAGGCCTCTGCTCTATCCACTATGCCATGAGCGCTTATTCATTCATTCATTCATTCATTCATTCATTCATTCATTCATTCAATCATATTAAGCGCTTACTGTGTGCAGAGCACTGTACTAAATGCTTGGAAAGTATGATTCAGCAACAGAGACAATACCTGCCCACAATGGGTTCACAGTCTAGAAGTGGGGAGACAGACATCAAAACAAGTAAACAGGCATAAGTAGCATCATTATAAATAAATAGAATTATAGATATATACACATCATTAATAAAAATAAGTAGAAATATAAATATGCTTATTGTGAAGAAGCAGCAAATATGCTTATTGTGAAGAAGCAGAGAAGCAGCGTGGCTCAGTGGAAAGAGCACGGGCTTGGGAGTCAGAGGTCATGGGTTCGACTCCCGGCTCGGCCACTTGTCAGCTATGTGACTGTGGGCAAGTCAATTAACTTCTCTGTGCCTCAGTTACCTCATCTGTAAAATGGGGATTAACTGTGAGTCCCACGGGGGACAACCTGATTACCCTGTATCCACCCCAGCACTTAGAACAGTGCTCTGCACATAGTAAGCATTTAACAAATAACATTATTATTATTATTGTGTGCAGAGCACTGTACTAAGCACTTGGGAGAGTACAACACAATATAAGAGTCACAGTCCCTGCCTACAGCAAGTCTAGAGGGAGAGAGATATTAATATAGATAAATTATGGAGAAGTATATAAGTGCTGTGGGGCTTGGTAGAGGGCATGGTGAATGAAGCGAGAAAATTGGGGTAACGCAGAAGGAAGTGGGAAAAGCAGAAATGATGGTTTAGTTAGGGAGGGCCTCTTGCGGGAAATGTGCCTCAGTGATAGTTGAGGGTGGGGAGAGTAATTGACATGAACAAACAATAGCAGTTATTGGACTCCTTACTGTGTGCAGATCACTGTACTAAGCGCTTGGGAGAGCGCAACATAATAGAAACCACATGTTCCCTGCTCTCAAGGAGCTTAGAGTCTAGAAAGGAAGACAAACTTAAATTATCCACATAACATAAATGCTGAGGGTCTGAGGGTAAGGTAAATAAAGAGTATAAATCTAAGTGCAAAAGTGAAGCACAAAGAAGAGGGAGTAGGGGAAATGAGGACTTAGTTGGGAGAAGCCCTCTTGGAGGAGATGTGATTTTAAGGTTTTGAAAGTGGGGAATTCCAGATAAGAGGCATATATAACAGATACATTCCCTGGTCAAACGAGCTCACAGCCTAGTGGGGAAGAAGGTTCTGGAATAGAGCTAGTCTTTCTTCTTTGAGGCATTCCAGCCATATGTCATTGTTACCCAAGGATTTTCTGCATTTACATTTTGAGAACAGAGTGTACTACGTCACTCCAAATTGCTTTCAGGTCTGCTTTTGGCTGAATTTGATTAATTGTGACTCTGCCGGTTATCATAGAATTCTGTACATATTCATCCATCTTGATTCTATTAGTCGTACTCCATTTTTAACTTTCAGCGTCCCTGAGAGATTGTTTCCGTTCCCAGTTTCTTTTTGTCTTTAACTTTTTTGTTTTTCTGGTACTACTCTCAAAGAGCTTCAAAATCTTTGGAAATCCTCTTTTGAATGTCTTTTCATATCTCCCTTTCATATATGCCCCATTTAGCATAATTTTTATCTCTTCTTCCTTGATTCTTTCATTTTTACCAGTGTTTCCACTCATTTCTTGATGAGGTCAGTCAGGCAATCATATTTATTGAGTGCCTACTGTCTGAAGAGCAATGTACTAAATGCGTAGGAGAGTACAATATAGGAATAAACAGACATATCCCCTGCCCACAATGAGCTTAAAATCTAGAGGGGAGACAGACAATAATAGAAATAAATCAAATTACAGATACGGACGTAAGTGCTGTGAACCTGGGAGTGGGGTGAATAAAGGGAGCAAGTCAGGGCGACACAGAAGAGAGTGGGAGAAGAGGAAAGTGAAATATAGTCAGGGAAGGGTATTTGAGGTTATTTGAAAACAGTGTGGGTTCTCATCCTTGGTGTGCGTAACTCTTGGGGCACACCCACATGTCCAAATTGATTCTTGAAGTAAAATAATGAAATGGTGGCATTTGACACCACTATCCTTGCTCAGAAAGGATAGCCTTTGTAACCAGACTCTCCCTCCCTTCTTCATGCCCTAGACATCAGTTGCAGCTGCTGCCTCTGTTGACCACCCCAAATTGCACCCAGAGCTAGTCAGGCTTACCAAGACACCAGGGAACTCCTGATAGGCTGGTGATCATGCATGTTGGTTTGGTCTGCACCTGCCACCTTGGGAGATGAATGAGAAGCTACAGCTGTCAGGAGAAACACCTTGGCTTTTCAAACTCCTTGTCCATGTTCTCATGCCTTCAGGCAGGGATTTCCTGGGAGGTTTCTCAGGTGTAGCATAGTTGTGCTCCAAAGCCTTCCTGGGTAGTGACAAGGAACCGGGAGCCCTTGACCCTGCCTTTCCTCCAAATGAGAAGTGTGGGAATTCATTCAATAGTATTTATTGAGTGCTTACAATGTGCAGAGCACTGTACTAAGCGCTTGGAATGTACAAATCGGCAACAGATAGAGATGGTCCCTGCCCTTTGACGGGCTTACAGTCTAATCGACGGGTTTACAGTCTAATCGACGGGCTTACAGTCTAATCAATAGTGTAGTCACTGAGGTTTGGCCCATACAACTGCAGGTCTTGAATCTAATGCCAGATCTTGTCCTGGGAGGAACAGTTGTTCTCTGGAGCTACTCTGATTCTGACTCAGTGAAAACCTGGCCCTTTCTCCTCCATACTTACCACCGGCCTGAGACTTGTTCCTGACACCAGGCACTATGCTACCCGGTCTACCACTTTGGGGGGTTTAAAACTCTTCCCCTGGTCATCCTCAGCCCTGGCTCTCCTGGGGACCTTCCTCCCTCTCCTCAGACCCAATAATGGCCCAGGCCCATTGACAGACTATTCAGAACCAGAGCTGCTGAGAATGTAAAGAGCAGAGGGTGGAGCTAGTGGAAAGTGAGAGCAGAGGCTGTAGGATTAAAACAGTCCTTCTACAATCCAGCTAGTACCCTTTGCTCCTCTAATGCCAACCTACTCACTTCACCTCCATCTTATCAGTCTCTCCACTGACCTCTCGCCCACGTCCTCCCTCAGGCCGAGAACTCCCTCCCTCTTCATACCCGACAGTCCACCACTCAACTGGCTTTCAAAACCCTCCTAAAATCACATAATCTCCAAAAGGCCTTCCCTGCCTAAGCCCTCATTTCCCTTCCTCACTCTCTCTTCTGCACTGCCAATAGACTTGGATCTGTACCTCCTAAACCCTCAATATTCCCCTCATCCCCAGCCCTACAGCACTTATGTACATATGCTTACAGTGCTGTTCTATATCGCACTAGTGAAGGGAAGCAGCATGGTGTAGTGTATAGAGCATTGGCCTGGGAGTCAGAAGGTCTTGAGTTCTAATACTGACTCTTCCACTTGTCTGCTCTGTGACCTTGGTCAAGTCACTTCACCTCTCAGTGTCTCAGTTACCTCATCTGTAAAATGGGACAGGGACTGTGCCCAACCTTACTTCCTTGTATGCACCCCACACTTAATATGGTGCCTGGAACATAGAAAGTACTTAACAAATACAATAATTATTAATCATTATTTACTTTGAAATTCTTCTGTATCAATGGGTAATAATAATCGTGTTAAGCATTTCCCATGTGACAAACATTGTACTGAGTGCTGGGATAATCAGGTCAGACACAGTTCCTATCCATTTTATGGCTTAGTGGATAGAGCATGAGCCTGGGAGTCAAAAGGACCTGGGTTCTACTCCTGGCTCCACCGCTTATCTGCTGTGTGACCTTGGGCAAGTCATTTCACTTCCTTGTGCCTCAGTTATCTCATCTGTAAAATGGGGATTAAGTCTGTGAGCCCCATATGGAACATGGATTATGTCCAACCTGATTACCTTGTGTCAACCGCAGCACTTACAAGTGTCTGGCACATAGTACACACTTAACAAATCCTGTAAAAAATTACATATGAGGAAACTGAGTCACAGAGAAGTTAAGTGACTTATCCAAGGTCAAATAGCAGGCAAATGGTTGAGATGAGATTAAAACCCAGGTCTTTTGACTTCCAAGTCTGTGCTTTTATTCTAGGCCAGGCTGTCCCCAGGTAGGGCCTGGAGGGAGATTATCTGTGTTATCCTGAGATTTTCAAGAGCCAGTAAGAAATCACTAGATACCACCAGTCATATCACCTTCCAATAGACTGACAGCCATTCTAGGGCTCCATACCCTTGATAAAGACAAGAGAATTCATCCAGAGGCTCTTTGTTTTACCATTTCTGGGATCCATGCCTTACTATACATTGGGGACTCTCTATTCCTGTCATTGAGATATAGGCATCTGAACCCAGCTCCCAGGCAAGTGACTAAGGCAATGACAACAACTGCCCCCACATCTCAGCTCTCCTGTCTCTCAGAACCAAATGATGGATGTCCAACTCTTCTCCTGCATGTGGCAGTTAAATTATGTCAGCTGTTTTCTTTTTGAAAGTGTGAGACTATTGGATATCACTCAATAAAGCACTATTACAGGCATAAAGGAATGGTGTCTGCTTTCATAGATGGGTAAATTGAGTGAAAACTCCACTGAGATTCTTAGCCCAATGTTGCTTGTCTCTACCCAAAGACCATTAACTCTGTCATAGGTTCTGACTGTTTTCCAGGTGGATTCTAAGTCCTAACAATTAGCCTTTGAGTAATGAATTCTCTGATTGTGGCAGAAAGAACAGTTCTTTTAAAAGTCTGTTGGTTTTCATCTGGAAACACTGATTATGTCACCAGGATTGAAAAGAAATTACTCCCACATTTATTTCCTCCTAGGGCCCAACTTGAAAACATTGTTTACCAATAAATCTTTTAATTGAATCACACATCCAGCAAAATCTCAAGATGACATCCAACTCACATTCTGAGATGGGCCAACAAAGTCTTTCAAAATCTGTTTTTGTAATTAATCTGCATTTTTTGGAGCTTTTAGGAGATATTCTGTAATGTGTTTTTTGGAATAACTTCTCAATGGAAATTCAAGTGGAGAAGGACTTAAGTTTCTTTTTCTCAAGCCACCTTATTTTGAAAGCAGAATATTGCAGTATGGTATACTGCATAAGGCAGTATGGTGGCTTCTATGAATGATCTACAGTGTAGACAACTATGAAGTTTACTGAACTCAGTCAATCATGTCTACTGAGCACTTATTCTGTGCAGAGCACTGTGCTGAGCATTTGGTAGAGTACAGTCTAACAGAGTTGGTAGATATGTTCCCTGTCCTCAGGAGCTTATACTCCAGAGGGGGAGACAGACATTAAAATAAATCACAGGTAAGAACCTAAGTGCTATGGGGCTAAAGGAAGGGTGAATTAAAAAGTATAAATCCAAGAGCAAATGTGTAGCAGATGAGAGGGAGTAGAGGAAATGGAGACTTAGTCTGGGCAGGCCTATTGAGGGAGCTGTGATTTCAAAATTACCAGCTTGCTTTTCCAGAAATAGAAAAATCCCAGATCATTAGGGGGAATGGGAATCCGGAGCTTCCATTTTATTTTTGAAGGAAAACCACAGCAAACTGCTTAAATGAATATTTTTGATGGCAATTTTAATATCCAGATTGGTAACATGTGCATAAAAAATCAATGCAACATTGAATAGAATAAATAATTGCTTTACCAATCACATTAAAACTCTCTGGGTTCAGACTCAGATCATTTGCTCCATTCTTTAAAACATCTGGATTGATCAGAAGTGATTGGATCTTGATTCCATTTTGGCATCCATGTAGGAGGAGTACAGGCTGCTATAGACTGTGTTTCTGTCTAGTTGGTCTGTGTCTCCTGTCAGAAAGCACTCTCAGCCTGTGAACAAACAATGGTTTTTATTCTAGCCAAGTACCGAGTCCGTGGAAAATGGGACATCAAATGTCTTCCTTGACTGATAGGCCTCCAATCTTCTATAGAGATGCAGCATAACCTGGTGGGAAGACCATGGGCCTGGGAATCAGAGGACCCGAGTTCTAATCCTGGCTCTACCATTCATCTGCTATGACCTTTGGCAAAGTGACAACTTTTCTGTGCCTCAGTTACCTCATCTTTAAATGGAAATTAAGACTGAGAGAAGTATGTGGAGCAGAGACTGTGTCCAACCTGATTATCTTGCATCAACCCTAGTGCTTAGTAGAGTACCTGGCACATAGTAAGCGCTTAACAAATACCATTTAAAAAACCCCCAAAACTTATAAAAGAGCTGTGAGACCTGGACCGCAAAAGGCACATATAACTTCTTGAGCATTTTTGTCATTTCATCAGTTGTGAAGGATGATCCCCAACAACAAGGTCCTGCGACCTTACCAATTCACTAGCCCTGAGGCACCGCTCCTTACAATGCATCACGATCAGCAATGGTACCTCCCTCCCATTCTCTCAAGTTCTGTTGCTTTTTTCTTTGTAGGAATTCCAGGGTCCATCTCTTCCAATCCATCCAAATGGCCACTAAACTGTTCCAACACTTGTCATATCCTGGATTGATGATTTCACCAGCCTCCTAACTGATTTCCCTGTTGCCAATTTCTTGATAGTTTTCTTAATG
Organism: Ornithorhynchus anatinus; assembly: GCF_004115215.2. Taxonomy (NCBI): domain Eukaryota; kingdom Metazoa; phylum Chordata; class Mammalia; order Monotremata; family Ornithorhynchidae; genus Ornithorhynchus; species Ornithorhynchus anatinus. Next base: position 53,608,106 of record NC_041731.1, on the reverse strand, counting down.
AATATGGCAACTATTAAGAAATATTAAGCACTTGTTATGCACTAAGAACCATACTGAGCACTGGGGTAGACTGCAGATAATCAAGTTGGGCACAATCCTTTCCCATATGGGGTTCACAGTCTACATAGGAAGAACAACTGGTATTGAATCTCCACTATACAAATGAGGAAACTGAGAAACAGAGAAGTCAGGTGTCTTGCCCAAGGTCCTAGACAGTCAAGTGGAAGAACGAGGATTAGAATTCAAGTTTTCTATTGCCCATGCTAATTCTATTAGTCCACACTGATCCAGAAATTCTTCCCCCATTCATATCTAATCTCACCAGTTTATATCCCCACAACAGCCACCACAACACTTCATTGCCAGCTAAACACCAGAAACTAAATTTTGTAGTTCTTAGCATTTAAGTATATAAGTAATTAACTACTTAATTCGTGTATGTGTACCCCTATTCCTTCTTCCTCTTAGCAATTTTTCTTGGTGTCTGTGCCCCTGGCTAGATAGTAAATTTTTAGAGGTTAGGGATTATGTCTACTAATTGCATTGTACTAGCTTTTATTGAGGTGCTGTGCACAGTAGGTGGTCAGTAAGGATTAGTGACTGATTACAAGGAATATAAAGATAAGCATTCCTATCTCGGAAACAGCTCTTCTCTGTCCATTCATCCAATTATTCCTTCTCTGATAGTGGCAACAGGATGATTAGAGGATTCCAAGATTTCTTCCCACATCAACACTGATTCAGTTCTTTAGGCTGCAGCTGTGTTGTTTCTCCTTTAAGACCCTAGCTTTTCCTTCCAATAACTTATTGTGGACAATTTGCCCATGAGTTCACCAAAATCCCTCATTCATTCAATTGTATTTACTGAGTGAATACTGTGTTTAAAGCACCGCACTAACCACCTGGGAGAGTGCAATACAACAAAAGACACATTCCTACCCCACAACTAGCTCAGGGTCTCATGAATTGTCAGACTCTCTCAGCCAATACAACTTTTCATGAATCGTCAGACCCTTTGAGCCAATACAACTTCTCGTTAATTATTGGAGTCTTTCAGCCAATACAGCATCTTGCTAGTGCTTGATGCTGAATTTGTTTTAATTCAATTCGCAGTCAGTCAAACAAGGGTATTTATTGAACAATTACTGTATGCAGGGCTCTGTGCTAAGTGCTTGAGAAAGTATAATACAACAGAGTTGGTAGATGTGATCTCTGCCCACTAGAGGCTTATGGTCTAAAGGGGGAGAGAGACATTAAAATTAATTACAGATAGGGGCAATAGCAAAGTGTCAGTGTATGTGCATATGTACTGTGGGGATGAGCTGAGTATCTAAGTACTTAAGGGCTATGCATCCAAGTGCAAAGGCTGTGCAGGGGAAGGGGTGGTAGGAGAAATGAGGACTTAATCAGGGAAGATCTCTTGAAAAAGATGGGATTTTAGGAGTGTTTTGACGGTAGGGTGAATGGTGGTCTGCCAGATATAAAGGGGAGGGAGTACCGGGCTAGAGGAAGGTTGTGGTTAGAGGTCGGTGGTGGGATAGATAAGAGTGAGGTACACAGAGTAGGTTAATATTAGATAAGAGAAGTGTACAGATTGGGTCTTAGTAGGAGATCAGGAAGGTAAGGGAGAAGGGAGAAAGCTGATGGAGTGCCTTAAAGCTAATCTATAGTAATGAGACTCTGATGCAGAGGTCCATGGGCATCCATTGGAGGTTTTTGAGGAGAGAGGAGATATGGGCCATGATTTTTCAGAAAAATGATCCAGGCAGAAGAGTGAAATAATCTCCGGAGAAGGGTGAGATAGGGAGATCAGTGAGAAGGCTGATGGAGTAGTCAGGGTGGGATGTAAATCCTTGGACCAGCTTAGTAGTGATTTGGATGGAGAGCAAAGGGAATATTTTAGAAATGTTGATGGTAGAACTGACAGAATTTGACAACAGATTGTAGATTGAATGGGAGAGATGAATAGAAGACAATGCCAAGGTAATGGGCTTGTGAGATAGAGTGGGTGATGGTGCTCCTCTAGACCACAAGCTCACTGTGGGCAGGGAACGTGTCCCTTTATTGCTGTATATTACTCTCCCAATACTTAGTACAGTCTTCTGCACACAGTAAGCACTCAATAAATATGAATGACTGGTGTTGTCTATAATGATAGGTCAGAGAGAGCTCAGCATCTATTGAGGTCAGGGGGTTGTACTGATTGACAGTCAGTCAATAAATACAATATCAGGAATGTTTCTTAGTGACTATTTGTTCTTGACTTTTTGACCTTAAAATATAAAATGCCAGATGGTGTGTGTTGGGAGCGGAGGTGGTAGAAAATGATAGGAATTCAGATATTCAGCTCTATAGAGACAAGCCCAAAGGGGAGGAAAAAAAGACTGGGCCATGGTTAGGTAGTTAAGGGATTTGGAGTGTGTCTACCAACTCTGTTATACTGCCCCGTCCCAAGGCTTTTAGGTCACCAGGAGTGTAAGGGAGTGCACTCTCTGTAGGTGGGCACAAGAAAACTGTGAATCAATGTCATAGCACAGAACTGACTGAGCCCTACTGCATGTGAGAGGAGGAAGAAAGGCATGCACAATGGCTTGGTGGGAGAATGAGGGATAAGTGATCAACAGGGGGCCCTAAACCAGTTCCTTAGAATTCCCAGTTAACGATCGTAACCCTTCACGTAACTTTTTTTTTACTAAAATATCCAAATATTGTCCCCATATTCGCTAGCACCATTCAATTTGATTGGCCATTTTAAACCATGTTGTGGATCAAAGGTCCTTCAATAGAGGAACTAAATGTACTGTGCTGTTGAAATGCTAATATGCACAGTGAATCCCTGGGATTCTTCCCAGAGAAAGAGGGAATTAGACTTTAGTATTAAAAAAACCTTCATCAATTATTTAATAAACTTCTGAATGCTGTCTCTTTCTGGATAAGAATTGTGTCTACCAACTCATAATAATAATAATTGTGGTATTTGTTAAGTGCTTACTATGTGTCAGGCACTGTTCTAAGTGCTGGGATAGATACAAGATAATTGGGTTGGACTCAGTCCCTGTCCCATATAGGGCCCAGATTCTTAATTAATTCTTAATTAATTGGGTTGTTACAAACCTCTGAGAGAAATATTTCCATGGCAGGTCCTGTATTTCCCTGGTATAGAATGCCAATGAGTAATTCCACAGTTACTGCCAGAGTTATAGAATGGGAAGGAGAAACAGCATAGCTTAATAGAGCGTGGGCCTGGGAGACAGAGGACTTGGGTTCTAATTCTGGCTCCACCACTTGCCTGCTTTGACATACTGGGCTAGTCACTTCTCTGTACCTCAGTTTTCTCCTGTGTAAAGTGGAGGTTCAATACCTCTTCTCCCTCCCACTTAGATGTGAGCCCCATGTGGATCAGGGACTGTGTCCAACTTGATGATTTTGTATCCACCCCAGTGCTTGGCACAAAGCTAGTACATAACAAATAACATTACTATTATTAGTGAGGAGAAAGGGTCAATGACCACATAGCCTGTTGCACTCAATGCAGACTCTTGTCCTTGTGGTGGCTGTGTAGGTTTTTGTTCCAGGATACTTAAAGCACCCTTTTTTTGGGGAAAAAAAGATGAGTAAATCCTACTACCAGATCATAGTGGCTAGAACTAGCCTGTGAGTCATTTCCAGAATAGCCCTTTGAATCCCAGCAGAGACCTAGTGACACAGATATCATGTGCACCTTTATAGAGTAGCCCTTCAGACCAAAATTGGTGAGGTTGTGTCATTGACAGGGAGCCTTACTGAGAGATTTTCTTTCACACTTTCTGTGAGAATACAATAATGCTCTTTTCTGGTCCCTTGTCATTTTGGTGAATATTGCTCAGGCAACCTCTACATCCCAACCTGCACGCTTTGCCCCTCTAATGTCAACCTCACTGTTCCACTGTCTTGCCTCTCTTGCTGCCGACTGCTGGCCCACATCCTACCTCTGGCCTGAAATGCCCTCCTTCCTCAAACTCCAGTGGGAAAATTACTCTACCCCCACCTTATTGAAGGAATATCTCCTCCAAGAAGCCTTCCCAGACTAGGCACCCCCCCCCCCTTTTCTTTTCTACCACTCCCTTCTGTGTCAACCTGACTTACTCCCTTTGCTCTTTCCCCCCACTTCCAGCCCCACAGCACTTATGTACATATCTGTAATTTATTTTTTTGTACTGATGTCTGTCTCCTCCCTTTAGACTGTAAACTAGTTGTGGATAGGGAATATATCTGTTTACTGTTGCATAGTAATTTCCCAAGTGCTTAGTACAGTGATCCATACACAATAAACACTCAATAAATATGATTGAATGAATGAACTTTGGAGGAGAAATCAATTGTATTTATTGAGCAGTTACTGTCTGCAAAGCACTGTACTGAGCACTTGGGAAAGTACAACACAACAATATAATAGACACATTCCCTGCCCACAGTGACTTTAGAGTCTAGATGGGGAAACAGACAATATAAATAAAAAAACTGCAATATATACATAAATGCTGGGGGGCTGGGGTGGGTGGAGAAAAAAGGGAGCAAGTCAGGGTGATACAGAAGGGAGTGGGAAAAAGACAATGAGGGCTTAATCAGGGAAGATCTCTTGGAGAAGATGTGCCTTCAAGAAGGCTTTGAAGGCTGGGAAAGTAATTGTAGTATTTGAAAAGGGAGGATGTTCCAAGCCAGAGGAAGAACGTGAGGCAGAAGTCTGCAGTGAGATAGATGAGATAAAGGTACAGTAAGATGACATTAGAGGAGCAAAGTGTAAAGTCTGGGTTGTAGTAGAGAAGCAGCGTGGCTCAGTGGAAAGAGCATGGGCTTTGGAGTCAGAGGTCATGAGTTCGAATCCCAGCTCTGCCACTTGTCAACTGTGTGACTGTGGGCAAGTCACTTAACTTCTCTGTGCCTCAGTTACCTCATCTGTAAAATGGGGACTAAGATTGTGAGCCCCATGTGGGACAACCTGATTCTACCCCTGTGTCTACCCCAGCGCTTAGAACTGTGCTCTGCACATACTAAGCGCTTAACAAATACCAACACTAGTAGGAGAGTAGTGAGGTGAGGTAGAAGGGGGTAAGGTGATTGAGAGCTTTAAAGCCAATGGTAAGGAGTTTCTGTTTGTTGCGGAGGTGTGTGGACAATCAAGGAAGGTTTTTGAGAAGTGGGAAAACATGTACTGAACATATTTGTAGAAAAATGATCTGGGCAGCAGAGTGAACTATGGACTGGAGGGGGGAGAGATAGGAAGCAGGGAGATCAGCAAGGAGGCTCATGTGGTAAACAAGGTGGGCTGGGATAAGGTGGAAGCAGTTTGGATGGAGAGAGAAGTTATTCATTCAATAGTATTTCAATAGTATTTATTGAGCGCTTACTATGTGCAGAGCACTGTACTAAGCGCTTGGAATGAACAAGTCGGCAACAGATAGAGACAGTCCCTGCCGTTTGATGGGCTTACAGTCTAATCGGGGGAGACGGGCAGACAAGAACAATGGCAATAAATAGAGTTAAGGGAAGAACATCTCGTAAAAACAATGTCAATTAAATAGAATCAAGGCGATATACATTTCATTAACAAAATAAATAGGGTAATGAAAATGAAAAGTTATGTCATACTAGGAGCAGGAGATGTGCTTCAGTTGTTTTGGTAGTAGGGGTGATGGTTGGTACAAAGCCACCACACCCTAACACTCCTAGTCGCCCTAAACCCAAGAGCATACATTGTGAAGTGGCTGATTGGAAGAATGGCTACTTTCTAGACTGTAAGCTCATTGTGGGCAGGGAACATGTCTACCAACTATATATTGTACTCTCCCAAGCACTTAGTACATTCCTTTGTACACAGTAAGCATTCAATAAGTACTATTGTTAATTTAATGGTCACAGAACAGATTATCAGACATCAAGAACAGCAGGTGCCACTGTCTCCTTCCCCAATTTCTTAAGCAATTTTTAAATAAAATACTGAGAGTGGCTTTGGATCGCAAAGGGAGAGTTTTTGCTCAGATCATGGGAAAAGCAAAGATAAGGGAAAATTAAGAGAAAGAAGCATGGACTAGTGGATAGAGTGTAGGCCTGGGAGGCAGAAGGATGGAGGGTCTAATCCCAGTTCCATCTCTTGTCTCCTGTGTGACCTTGGGCAAGTCACTTAACTTATCTGTACCTCAGTTCCCTCATCTGGAAAATGGGGATTAGCCCGATGAAGCCTCATGTGGGACATGGACCATGTTCAATGTGATAAGCTTGTATCCACCTCAGAGCTCAGTGCAATGCCTGGCACATAGTAAGTGCTTAACAAATACCATTAAAATGAAATCAGAAACAGAAAATATGCAAAAATCTTCCACCCAACTAGACAGATGGAGCTGTAAAACGGTAGAAACATCAAAACAGGACAATTGTTTCAGGACAGCAGGGCAAGACCATTTCTTCTTCTGGCTGTATTTGGAAGTTTTGATCCTCACAATTGTCTTGCTGCAGCCATTCACCAACAGCTACCCACCACTTTAGGGAAAGACAATAATAATAATAATCATGATATTTGTTAAGCACTTACTGTATGTCAGGCATTGTACTAAGTATTTGGGTGGATACAAGCTAGATTGTCCCTGTCCCGCATGGGGCTCACATAATTAATCTCCATTTTATAGATGAGGTAACTGAGGCACAATTAAGTGAAGTGATTGGCCCAAGGCCACAGAGCAGACGAGTGTCGGAACTGAGATTAGAATTTGCGACCTTCTGACTCCCAGTCCCATGCCACTACACCATGTTGCTTCCCCTTCACTAGGTCTTCCAAACATGGTGGTTCAGCATCATCCTCATTAGGGTAGATCCCCTCAGCAGGGCTTCCACGGAAATGCAGGGAAGGCATACTTAAGTTCATTCTAGCATTTGGAGAGTAACAGACCCATTGATTTATGGATCAGTTTCCACCTAGTGCCAAAGAAACAGATATCCTAAGGTCTTTAGTGACTGAAATACCATACTAAATCTAGGATTTGCAAATTAAGAGAAGGAAAAACTATTTTAAAGGGTAGTCTTTCAAGGGATTTTTGTGCTGCCAGTTTATGATTGGACTGAGTCCAAGATGCCAAGACTGCTAAATGTTAAGCTTCTGGAGTCACTTTCAAAGAGTTCTGTAGCAATATTATAATAATCCTGTTGGAAAAGAAAACTCCAACCTCCATCTCCTATGTAAATAGTGAATGAGTATTTCTCCTTGATATTGGAGTAGATGTCTTAAAAAAAAAAAAACCACAAAAAACCCCCTCCGTTTTACCCCACAACTCTCTCCAGGAATTACCCCATCTCTTTCCTACCATTCCTCTCCAAACTCCTTGAGTGAATTGTCTACACTGGTTGCCTCTACTACCTCTCCTCCAATTCTTTGCTTGGGAAGCAGCATGGTATAAAACATGGGTCTGGGAGTCAGAAGGTTGTGGGTTCTAATCCCAGGTCTGCCACTTGTCTACTGTGTGACCTTGGACAAGCCACTTCACTTCTCTGTGCCTCGGGTCCCTCCTCTGTAAAAGGGGAATTGATACTGTGATCCCCAAGTGGGATAAGGACTGCGTAAGCATTTAACAAATACCACAATTATTATGATTATCATCACTGACCTCCTCCACTCTGGCTACCACCACCTTCACCCCACTGAAATTGCCCTCTCTAAGGTCACCCCTGATCTCCTTGAAAATCGAACAGCCTATACTTCATTCCAATCCTTGTCAACCTCTTAGCTGCCTTTGACACTGTTGGCCACCTCCTTCTCCTTTAAACTTCATCCTACCTTGCCTTCACTGACTGTGTCCTCTTTTGGTTCTTTTAACTCTCTGACTGCTCAGTATCAGTCTGTTTTGTGGACTCCTCCTCTGTTTCCCTCCCCTTAACTGGGAGTTCCTCAAGGCTCATTTGTGTTCACCATCTGCACACATTCCCTTGGAAAACTCATTTACTCCTGTGGTTTCAACTACCATCTCTATGTGGATGATTCACAAGTCTACGTCTTCAGTCCTGACTTTTCTCCTTATCTTCAGTCTCATATTTCCCCCTGCCTTCAGACAATCTCTGCTTGGATGTCCAGCCAACACCTCAAATTTAACATGTCCAAAGCAGAACTCCTCATCTTCCCATCCAAACCCTGTCCTTCCCCTGACTTTCCCATCACTGTAGACAGCACCATCACCCTCCCTGTCCCCCAAACTCACTACCTTAGCTTTCTCTTCAACTCATCTCTCACATTTAATCTACCTGTCAGAACTACCTTACCAATATCACTAAAATCTGTCCTTTTTCTCCATCCACAGTGCTACCATGTTGATCCAAACACTTATCCTACCATACCTTGATTACTGCATCAGCCTCTTTGCTGAGCTCCCTGCCTCTTGTCTCTCCCTACTTCAGTGCATACTTCACTCTTTTGCCTGGACCATTTTTCTACAAAAACATTCAGTTCATGTTTCCCCACTCCTTAAGAACCTGCACTTGCTGCCCTTCCACCTCCATATCAAATAGCGACTCCTTACTATTGGATTTAAAGTACTCAATCACCTTGCCCTCTCCTACCTCACCTCTCTACTCTCCTACTACAACCAGACTACACACTTCACTCCTCTAATGTTAACCTATTCACTGTACCTCGATTCCATCTTGTCATGCCACTGAATATTCACCCACATCCTGCCTCTGCCCTGCAATTCCGTCCCCATTCATAGATGAGACAATCACTTTCTCCAACTTCAAAGCCTTATTCATTCAATCAAATTTATTGAGCGCTTACTCTGTACAGAGCACTGTACTAAGAGCACATCTTCTCCAGAAGCCTTCCCCAAATAAACCCTGATTTTCTCTTCTCCTACTCTCTTCTGTGTCACATTTGCACTTGAATTTGCACCCATATTCACCACACCCTTAGTCCACAGCAGTTATGTACACATCTATAATTCATTTCTTCATATTGTCTGTTCCCTCTCCTGACAAGCTCACCGTGAGCAAGGAACATATCTACCAAATGTGTTACATTGTACTCTGCCAAATGCTTAGTACAGTGCTCTGCGCACTGAAAGCACTCAGTAAACAGCAATAGTTGATTGAGACATCTATAACTCATTTCTTCATATTGTCTGTTCCCTCTCCTGACAAGCTCACCGTGGGCAAGGAACGTATCTACCAAATGTGTTACATTGTTACTCTTCCAAATGCTTAGTACAGTGCTCTGCGCATTGAAAGCACTCAGTAAACAGCAGTGGTTGATTGGGCATGGCCAACCAATTAGGTAAACAGTAGTATTGATGGTGCTAATTTGCACAAGGTACTATTGTGAATGCTTGGAAGAATACAGCAGAAATAAAACATGACTCCTGATGGAAAAGACCTTACAGTCTAAAGCAAGAGGCAAGTAGATAAAAATTGTTTTAAAATGGTGGGAGAAGGAAGAACAGGAAAAGAAGTAGTAGTGGTTCCTATGTCAGGATGGAATAATTAAATAATAATTGAATGTAAGTTCTAAGCCTTGGAGTGCTAACAACTAGGGGATTGATGAGTTGATACAGCTAGGGTACTGTTAACTGGGAAGACTTCTTGGAGGAGGTAGATCTTTTGGCTTTGGAGGGATTTGATGATGGAGAGAGCTGTGGTCTGGCGGGGTTTGGTTGGAGAGGTTTCCAGGCTTAATGAACAGTGTGAAAAAGGTGACAGAGGCAGAAAGGTCAAGCGTGAGGTACAGTTAGAAGAGCTGGGGAGGACTAAAAGGGTGTGAGCTGGGGAGTAGTAGTTGAGGAGAACTGATACATAAGATAGGAAAAGTTGGGGCAGAGCCTTGAAGTCAGTGCTCCTTGCTTTCTGGGTCGGGGATAAATCTGCTCTCAGACACTCCATCCCTGCTGAGAAAAACACCATGGTAACTGCCATCTTCTTTCCACTGCCACAAAAGGTCCATGATCTCAAAATTCTCCATGCACTCTGGGCCAGGACTAAAAGCTGTTCCCACATGCTCTCAGACTCCTCCATCAGCACTGAAACTTTGAGCTGATTTTGTTTATTTGTTTAAGTTTATTACTGCAGCACATCTGCAGCATGGCTCAATGGAAAAGAGCCTGGGCTTCGGAGTCAGAGGTCATGAGTTCGAGTCCTGGCTCTGCCACTTGTCAGCTGTGTGACTGTGGGCAAGTCACTTAACTTCTCTGTGCCTCAGTTCCCTCATCTGTAAAATGGGGATTAACTGTGAGCCTCACGTGGGACAACCTGATTACCCTGTATCTCCCCCAGCGCTTAGAACAGTGCTCGGCACATAGTAAGCGTTTAACAAATACCAATGTTATTATTATTATTATTATCTGAACTGTTATCAGTTATTATTATCTCCAATCCCTTCTCTCCACTTTTGCTCTTGTATGGTGAGCCCCCAGGATGGGGACCAAGACTAATTTCCACCTGTGCATTCTCTCCCAGTGCTTCGTACAGTACTCTGCACACTGTAGGCACTTAATAAATACACTTGCTGCTACTAAGTAGTTTCACTTAATGTGGAGAAAGATGGGTAGCTAGTGAAGATTTTTGAGGAGTGAAGAGATGCGATTTGAGGAAGTTTTCAGGAAAGTGAGCTGTAGAGCAGCCATGTAGTATAGTTTGAAAGGAGGAAATACTATGAGTGGGGAGATTAGGAGGGAGGCTGATGAAGTAGTCTTAGGATAGGAGAGCATAAACCAAGGTGGAGGCTGTTGGGGTGGTTCCAGGAAATGTGAGAAGAAAGATTTGAAGGGATTTGAAAATTGACATCTTGGAATGATGAGAAGTTGAAGATGACCCCAACACCAGGCAAAGTTAGTCAGTCAATCATATTCATTGTGCACTTATTGTGTGGAGAGAACTCTAAGTGGCGGATCCAGGATTAGAACCCATGACCTCTGACTCCCAAGTCTGTGCTCTTTCCATTAAGCCACATTGCTTCCCCTAATTTGTACTTTTCAAGTGCTTAGTACAATGCTCTGCACACGGTAATCACTCAATAAATATGTTGAATGAATGAATGAAACTGTGCCTTGCCCTCAACTCTCCTACCTCAGTTCCCTCGCTCTGTCCATTCCACCATCCTAGAACTTCCTCTCCTTCTTATTTGACAGTCCACAGTTCTCCCACCTTCTCCAACAAAACTTAACTGATCAATTTCGAAAACCCAAGTCACATCCACCCACTTGAATCCTTTATACCAACATAAGTATTTGTTTAGACTCTCCCTCTATAATTTATTCTGGTTACCTTATTTGTAAATAGTTTTGTGTCTGTCTCCTCCATTAGAGTAAAATCTCTTTGTGGGCAAGGGATGTGTCTCATGTTTCTTTTGTACCTTCTCAAATACTACTTGTTTTTACCATCACTGCAGAAAATACCACTATCCACCCTACCTCACAAACCTTTAACTTTGGCATTATCCTATACTCAATTATCTTTCGACACATACATTTAATCTGTCACCAAACCCTGATGGTTCTACCATCACAAAATTGATAAAATCTACTGTTTCCTCTCCATCTGAACTGTTACTATGCTGATCCTAGCACTTAAATCCCACCTTGATTACTGCATCAGTTTCCTCACTGAACTCCCTGCCTCTTGTTTCTCCCCACTCTAGTCCAAACCTCAACCTGCTTCTAGGATTGTTTTTATGAAAAAAAAACAACCACCACCACTCAGTCCAAATCTTCTTACTCCTCAGGAACTTCTAGTGGTTACCTGTCCACCTCCCTCATCAAAAAGAAACTCCTTACCCTTGGCTTCAAGGTATTCAATTAGCTCGCCCCTTCGTCCCTGTGGCCTAGTGGAAAAAGCACAAACCTGGAAGTAGGGAATTCTAGTTTCTAGGCCTGGCTTTGCTTTGTGACATTAGGCAGGTCACTTTGTTTCTCTGCACCTTGGTTTCCTCATCTGTAGAACAGGGATTCAATAGCTGTTCTCCTCCATACTTTAACTGTGAGACTATGTCCGATCTGATGGACTTGTGTCTACCCCAGTGCTTAGAACAGTACCTGGTACACCGTAAGTACTAAAAAATACCTTAATCATTATCCTATCTTACCTCACTGATTTTCTGCTTCAGCCTAGCCCTCACATTTGGCTCCTCTAGTGCCAGCTTACTCAATGTGCCTTGCTTTTATCTATCTTGCCCCTGACCCCTTTTCTACATTCCTCCTCTAGCCTGAACCTCCTCCTCCATATCCTCCAGACTCTCACTGTCCCCACTTTGTCTTATTAAAATCATATCTCCTTCAAGAGACCTTCCCTGATAAACCCCTCTTTTCCTCGACTCCCTCTCTCTTCTGTTTGACCTAAGCACTTTGATCTGTGCCCTCTAAGCATACAATATTCACTCCACCCTCAGCCCTAGAGCACTTATGTAAATATCCATGATTTATTTATTTTAGTGGTTGCCTCCCCACCTCTAGACTTTGCACACAGTAAGCTCAAAAAACACCACCAATTGTTTGCAGAGCATTGTATTCTGTGGGCTCTGAGTAAATACTGCTGTTGCTACCACCTCTGGACTATTGAAGAAAGCTCCCGGTATCATAGTGTGGCTTCAGGCCACAAAATCCATGATCTGAATTAAGGTCAGGTGAAGGAAAAATGGGGAAAGCAGCATCAAAACCTCTCAACTGTTTTATAGACTTATGAAAGCATTTGACACTATCAGTGATAGTGATTATATTTATTGACCACCAACTGGATGCAGTGCCCAGAAAGTACAAAGCAGAAATGTGACGGGTTCCTTGCCCAGAAGGAGCATAGATCTCTACTATGGAATTATTTAGTAAATTTGGTTGTTTCTAGAGAAATGGGGGGATTAGGGTATTGGGGTGATCACTCGACTGGCTGTATGTATTAATCCTTAATATATAGGTTTGAAGTTCTTTTTATTATAATACACCACACATGGTGACATCTATAAATGTGTCTGGCTGAAACAGCCAAAATGGGACCTATAGTCCCAGCTACATTACTTACAAAAAGACGGTCCCTTGACTTGCTGACATGTTTTGGGTGTTGATTTATCTCTTGTTCTTACAAAGCTTTTTTTCAAAAAGAGCTGCTCCTTCTTTGATAGCAGAACACCCTGCCAGTTTGCAAGTAGAGTTGGGGAATGTCTGAAGCTATGTTTAACTTGTTCTCAATAAAATACCTTCAGCAGATTGCCAGTGAGGGTGTCTATTGAGGACATCCAAGATTCATCAGTGCTCTAGGATTCTGGGTCAGTGTTTCGGGGTGGGGGTGGGGATGATAGATGCAACTCGGTTAAGAGTAAAGAGGACCCCTTGGGTTAGTGCATCTGGCCTTTCCTGGCAAAATAATGACAGTATACAGGTTATGCTATGAAAACTGGTCTGATTTCTATGTAATATTGAAGACATTCTGTTGTCTAAAAGAGAAGTAATTCTATATTTCACTCCCCATGTTAACTGACACCTTGCAGAAACTTCTAAGAGCTAATGGCAACCCAACATCGATTTTATACAAGCTAGTTCTGGGCAGGGCTCAAAGAGAAGTGCTGAGACATTTTCAAAGAGGGTGCTAGACATTTTTCTAATAAAACAGAAAGATTCATTCCAATAAGCTTATATCTGATAAGATGATGATGCAATATCAAGGCTAGGACATTTTCAATTTTCCTGTTAATGCTTTAAAAAATGATTTTAGCTGCTATTTGGACATTTGTGGGAATAACATGCATACATCTCTAAGAATATTTTGCAGTGTAGTTTAATAAGTAATATAAGGTGCTATCAAAAATGTTTTCATGAATCAGATAAGAAGCAAATCGCTCACAGTTATCACTTGAAACAAAAATCCAGAATCTGCATCATTTCCATTTCAGTTGCACAGTAAATATACTTCCACAGTCTTAACTTACTTTTACATTACCATGCACATTGTTTAACTGCCAGTTCAGGCTAACAGGGATAAAAATCTTCTGGTAATCTCATTTAAAAGTTGGAATGCTGCTGCCAAATTTGTATAGAGGAAGTGCAGCCAATGAGAAAACCCTTGAGCTTTTCTGCATTGGCTGCATCAAATCCCACCCAATTTGGGAGTCCCTTCTCAAAATGTGAAAAGGAGGGGTGAGTCCATTAGGAAAGATTCACAGCAGAAAAACCCCACCTGCAAAGTTCATCCTACTATTTTCTATTCTTATACTGCTGAATTATAACATATAGTACTAGGAGTAAATTAATCTTTCATTAGATGGCTACAGAGACAGATTCTGGTGTGTTGTTTCTGCAAAGGTTTTTCAATCTGATGTCAGCTTTGCCCTGTGCAAATAGTACAAGGTCTTGTGATGTGTGCTAGAAACATGTTTGTCTGTGTTTCTCCCTCTGGAAACTGTGAAACACTAGTGAGAATTGAGGAGCAGGGAGAAAGAATGAAAAATTCTTCACAGCTTACTAGCATTTGTCTTTGGAACCTTCTAATGTCAAAGTCTTAGGGTGGGGTAAGAGAGACACTGTTGAGTGTACCATCAATTTTTTTCAAAGACTGTAATCTACCTCAAAATGATCATAGGGGAAAGCTTGAGTTTGGATAGCATGAGAATGAATTTTAATCCTGGCTCTCATTTGATTTATGATCTTGGTTAACTTCCTGGTGCTCCAACTTAGGCACAATAGTAGACAGACATGTCACAAAAAATATGGGAGGAATAAGCTTTGAAAAGGATGATCTGAAAATCAATCAAATGGAGTCCCTAGTTATCCCACATGGTTCCAGTGTTGAATGGAATTGTTTCTGCCAGAGGTGAAATGTGACAAAAAGAAAGGTATGAGGCTTTCTGTGTAACTTGGACACAAACAAATGGGAGATGATGCATTTCACATGAGGTACCAAATGGAAAATATTTTGACCTTCTTTTGCTTGTTTACACTGTATATTAGAGACTATATATATTGGTCTTATGAGTTAGCTAGAATCTTGTAAATCCTGTCTCTCTTTTCTGACTCCATCATTTACTTTCAGAAGTTCAAACTGAGGACAACAAAGCAATAGTGCTCTATAAAATGCTGTGCCTAAATCTTCTTCGTAGGTTTAAAGCCAATCAACAGAATTTATTGACTGTCTAACATGGTGTAGTGGATAAAGTCGGGGGCAGAGAGTCAGGAGGTCATGTATTCTAATCCTGACTTCACCACTTGTCTGCTGTGTGACCTTGGTCAAGTAGCTTCACTTCTCTGTGCCTCAATTATCTCATTTGTAAAATGGGGATTAAGACTGGGACTCCCACATGGGACAGGGACTGTGTCCAGCCCAATTTGCTTGTATCCACCCCAGCACTTAGTACAGTGCCTGGTTGAATAGTAAGCGCTTAACAAATGCCACAATTATTATCACTGTTATTATTAGATCTTGGTGGGTTTGAAAATAATCAACAGAGTTTACTGACTGTCTAGCAGGGTGTAGTGGATAAAGCACGGGCCTGGGAGCCAGAAGGTCATGTGTTCTAATCCTGACTTCACCATTTGTCTACTCTGCGACTTTGGGCAAGTCACTTCACTTGTTTATGCCTCTGTTACTGCATCTGTGAAATAGGAATAGGAAATCTGTGAATAGGGATTGAGATTGTGAGCTCCACATGGGACAGGGACTGTTTCCAACCCAATTTGCTTGTATCTTCCACAGTGCTTAGTACAGTGCCTAGCACCTAGTAAGCATGGAATCAATACCACAGTTATTGTTATTGGTATTTTTGGCAAAGGACAGTCATAGGCAGTTGTATAAGTACAAATTTTCCCAACGTTTGGGGATCTGACTCCCTAATAGTCAGATTTCTGAGAAAATAGGATGGGATGTAGATTAAGCCTGAAAAAAATTCTGGGGTCTAGATGATGGAGGGTCTTGAAGTCAGTGGTTCAGAGTGTTGGTTTTATATAATAATGTTGGCATTGGTTAAGCGCTTACTATGTGCAGAGCACTGTTATAAGCGCTGAGGACTGTTCTAAGTTCTGAGCACTGTTTATATGAAAAGCAGAGGGAGCTATTTTTGAAGAAGGGAGTGATATCTTATGATTGCTCCTTTAGGAAGGTGCTTGGTTTGGTTAAGGCTATTATTAGTAGAAATAATTGTGCTATGATGATTCTGCTAAACACTAGTGACAGTAATTCTGCTAAGCACTGACTGTGTGTCAGGCACTGTAGTAAATGCTGGGGTAGATACAAGATAATCAAGTCCCACAGTCTAAGTAGGAGGAAACACAGGTATTAAATAACCATTTTGCAGATATGGGAACTGAGGCACAGAGAAGTTAAGTGATTTGCTCAAGGTCACACAGCAGGTAAGTAGCAAGGCTGGCATTAGAGCCCAGATCCTGAGTTGAGACTTTGAGTCCCACGTGGGACAAAGACTGTGTCCAACTCAAGTTGCTTGTATCCACCCCGGTGCTTAGTACAGTGCCTGGCACATAGTAAGCGCTTGACAAATACCACAATTATCACTGTTATTATTAGATCCTCTAGTCCTAGGCCCGTGCTCTTTCCACTAGGCAACTCTGCTTCCCACTAGCAGAAATGGTGTCCTTGGTGGGCATTCTAACATTCAGCACTGGGAGGGCTCATTACTGAATAAAGAGGGATTGGGAGTGGGAAAGGCGACTCGAGAAGTGTTAGTTACCTTCTGTAGATATGGGTCTGAATGGCACTTTACCAGTTCCAAGCCTGTGGTGGAGGTATCTGTTAGTCCATCATATTTATGGAAGGGGTCTAGACTAATCTAGAATGACAGGTGAGGCTTATTTCTGAAACTCCAGACTGAGACACCTGCATGAAGGAATTAATATGATAGTGATTTGCAAATGCTCTTGTCCCTGCCAGTCCATGCTCCCCTGGGGGCAAGAAATGCCATGCGTGAGTAGGCAAAGAGGGGATCATAGAGCCAGAAGTCTTTAAAGGGACCCCTGGGCAGATAGAAGGTGTACCAAGTCACTGGGTCTTTGGGGCCTTCCAGTTCTACGTCCCCTGAGTAGTAGCCCATATGGTCTGACCCTGGTGACGGCCTTCCATTCAATTTTATTTTAGTTGGCATCAGAATAATCCAACCAGAAGGTGATGAGGGCTTTTTCCAGGGAGTTGACTCAAAACAAGCAAAAGGAAACACTTGTTCAAACTGGGCTGGAGACTTTATGGAATTCATTACCACAGGAAATTGTGGAGCCAAAATTATCAGTTGGTTCAAGTGGGAATTGGAAAGGTTTATGGTTGAGAGGTCAATAATGGGGTGCTAGACAGACATTCAGGATGTTAGTTACCAAACCAGTAGGTGTGGGGTCAAGGAGGGCAAGTATCACGCTGTTTTTTAAGCATTTCATGGCCATTGTCAGAGAAAGAATACTGGGCTGGATGCACGATAGATCTGACCCATAATGCATTGTTTGTGGCCTTATGTTCTTATAGCTCATAAAAAGCAATCAACTGATTTTGACAGAGGAAAAGTACATCTGCCAAAGCAGAGATTGCAGAGAGATGATGCTGTAGGTGAAAAAGTTCACTAAGTACAATTTTGAATCTGGAGTGAGTAACTTCATTTGGAAAGGGCTTTTATAGAAATAGTGTTTGAAGTTTTTGGCTGTTATGCTATAAAATTTGAACTATCATGTTCTACGTGTAATTTTCTGAAATTTTGTCCCTTTCACCAGATATACATATGTTATATGTTAGAGAAGCAGCGTGGCTCAGTGTAAGAGCCCAGGCTTCAGAGTCAGAGGTCATGGGTTCGACTCCCGGCTCTGCCACTTGTCAGCTGTGTGACTGTGGGCAAGTCACAACTTCTCTGTGCCTCAGTTACCTCATCTGTAAAATGGGGATTAACTGTGAGCTTCACGTGAGACAACCTGATTACCCTGTATCTACCCCTGCACTTAGAAGAGTGCTCTGCACATAGTAAGCACTCAACAAATACCAACATTATTATTATTATTACCTCGCTTGCCCTGATCTCTGTCACTATCTGTATCTCTCTCTCTCTCTGCCCCTGACTCTCTACTATCTTAAAACTCTTCTCACCTTCAGAACAACTCTGCATGGATGTCCCACCATCATCCCAAGTCCTACCTACATAGAACTCCAAATCTCCCCTCCCAAATCCTTTCCTCCACTTAACATTTATTCCCATCACAGTTGATAATAGCACTATCCTTTCTTTGCTCATAACTTTGGCATTATCCTTGAGCCTTTCAACCCCCATGTTCAGTTAGTCCCTAGATCTCAATGGTTCTTCAAACATTTCTGGGAATTCCCCCTTCCTGTCCATTCGAAATGCTACTTACCTCATCCAGGCACTTGTCCTATTCTGGCTTGACTGCTACATCTACCCTCCTTACTGATGCCCTGCCTCCCCTCTCCAATCTATACTTCACTTAGCTGCCTGGATCATTTTTCTTAAATAGTGCTCTGCATACTCCTACCCACTTCTCAAAATCCCATAATGCTTGCCAATCCAGTGAACCAGCCTACCTACTCTATTGTACTGGACTTTCCCAAGTGCTTAGTATACTGAGCTCTGCACACAGCAGGTACTCAATATATATGATTGATTGATCAAGTGCAAACTCATGACAATTGCCCTTAAGGCACTTAATCAGCACTTTACTCCTATTTATCCACACTTTTCTCCCACTGCGCCTCACTTCCTCTCAAACTAATCTTCTCACTGGGCCTCATTCTTGTTTTTCCCATTGCTGACCATTTGTTCACATGCTTGCCCCTGCCTGAAGTTCCTTTTCCATTCATGTGCCACAGACCACCCATATATAGAGGACATCAGAAATCACACCTCGTCCAGGAGGCCTTCCCTGACTAATTTCTCAACTCCTCATCTTATAACCCCCGGCAGTTGCTACTTCAGTACATCTGTGCCACCTAAGCATTTCAGCACTCTTACGTATTTTAGAATAGTCTTTGCCTCCTCTTCTAGGTTGAAAATTCCTTGAGGATATGGAGCACGTATATAAATTCTAGTGTACTCTCCCAAATGCTAAACAAGCAGTGCTCAATAAATGTTATTGATAATGTAACATTCCTTGCGATGATTAGAGCATTAAAAAACTACCCTGTTATAAATAAGTCTATTGGGAACTTTTGTGTTTTGACACATGAACTACATATTAGGTGGATTGCAAGAAGCCTAATGGATAGACCACAGACCTGGAAGTCAGAAGGACTTAGGTTCTAATCCCAGCTCTGTTACGTGTCTGCTGTATGGCCATGGGCAAGTCATGTAACTTCTCTGTGCCTCAGTAAGCAGCGTGGCTCAGTGGAAAGAGCGCGGGCTTGGGAGTCAGAGGTCATGGGTTCTAATCCCGGCTCTGCTGCTAGTCAGCTGTATGACCTTGGGCAAGTCACTTTACTTCTCTGTGCCTCAGTTACCTCATCTGTCAAATGGGGATTAAAAAACTGTGAGCCCCACGTGGGACAACCTGATCACCTTGTATCCCCCAGCGCTGAGAACAATGCTTTGCACATAGTAAGTGCTTAACAAATACCACAATTTTTACCCCATCTGCAAAATGGTGATTAAGACTGTGACCCCCATGTGGGACAGGGACGATATCTAACCTGATTAGCTTGATTCTATCCAGCACTTACAACAGGGTCTGCCACATAGTAAGTACTTAACAAATACCATAAAAAAGATTTAAGATTGAAGTAGCTGAATTATGTGAAAATGCATACATAAATAGTTCAGGGCCTGCAGTCAGATTCCTTAAAGCATTTTTATAAGTTTTCTTATTAACTTAGCACCTCTATACCAAACTCTTCACTATCGTCATCTGGAAGAATTCTGAGTTAATAAATTTTGGGAATGAGAAAGTCAGAAATCATTAAGAGTCAGTTAAATATGGAGATGAAAACTCATTGAAAAATCCAGATTTACCACGCTTTTTTCTCAATCATAGGAGATCAGGGAGCTTACGGACTGGAGGAGAACATAAATATCCATGTGTCAATGCCCAACTCTCTGGAAACAAGGGGCCAGAAATTTGGCTGTGGCTGTGGGGTCTGGGTAACCAAGATAGAATGGTTGCTCACAGATGATGGAACAAAGGAGTAGCTATGAAAAGAAAAGTGACTAAGGTATTATGATTCAGAATTAAATGGCTCAGCACCTCCTCTGTAATTTCTATAGTATCTGCCTTTGTGTAAGTATAGTTAATATGACGTAATTACCGTCTTGTGTCTCTGTTTTGATTTTGAGAGGATGAGGTCTGGGAGACGGAACTGATTTTACAAGCAGATAGGCCAAGAGTGAATTTGTCTACATACACTAGTTGAAAATTGCAAGAAGATTGTAAGATCCTTGTGGACAAAGATTGTGTCTATAAAGTCTGATGTATCGTAACTCTCCCGATCGCTTAGTACTGAGCTCTGCCCATAGTATGTGTTCAGTAAGCACAACTGATAAATTCGGCTGGATTTATTTTAATGTAAATGAAATATGTACCTCAAATAAACATTTGGGTAACTTTATATAAAACTATCTTCCTAATTTATGGCATTGTAGTAGGAGAATCTTAAAGTATTCAATGGCTTTGATTCTTCCCTGAAGATTTAAGAATTTTGCTACAGAACATCTGAAATATATATTCGAACAAATTTCCCATGTATAATTTTTATAAAACACACTAAAGTCTAGTTTTTATGGTCCATTAGACTTTTAGTTTCCTTTGGGCAGGGATTACGCTTTCTAACATTGTATTGAACTCTTAAGTCCTTAATATAGTGCTCTGCACACAGTAAATACTCAAATACCATTGATTGATGGATAAAACTTCCTTCTAGACCTTGACTGATCAGTAATATTTATTGAGCACCTCCTGTGTGCACAACGCTATACTAAGTGCTTTTCCATGTGTTTATTTTGTACTACTCCAATGTTGCTTGCATATTACCTATGTCAGCTGAATAGATCACTACTGTGCATTCACATTTGAATAAAAATGTAAATGGAAAAACATTGACAATGATTTCAAAATGAAATTTTTCTGGTATTTTCCTCACTGAAAGATAGTTTGAATTTATTTTTCTTAAATTGTCGCCATCGTTTTTGCCAGCATGTAAGCTTCTTATGGGCAGGGAATGAGTCTTAACTACGTTGCAATTTCCTGTGTTTAGTAGAGTGCAGTGATTTCTCAATAATTACAGTTATCCCTACTACTACTAATACTACTAAATGTGGAAAATTTCAACCTCTCCTTATCACATTAATTTTCTCAGTGGGAAATATCTGGAAACACAAGGCTATATTGGAAGTGAATATTTACTTTGATTACAGCCCACATTTCAGTAAATGCCATCATTAAAATCTGGTGAAATTTGTGTCTCAGGAGGTCTTAGTTTACCAAGAGGAAAAAATGTACAATATTCTTTTTGCCGTGTTACAAGAATCATATCACTCCCAATTCTTTAATCCTTTCTTTAATCCTTTCCTCCTATTTCCCTCAAGAACCAATGAGGGCAACACTAAAGGTGAATTTGATTTCTCAAGGCTGGACTAACTCTTGCTTTGTAACAAACTCTGACATATAAACTTTATAAACTTTTTTGAGTTATGGGGCGTGCTGGCTGAGCTTCTCTATTTATGGACGTAATCAACCACTATCTCCTCCAGAAGGTCTTCCCTGACTAAGCCCTCCTTTCCTCTTCTCCTACTCCCTTCTGTGTCGCCCTGACTTGCTCCCTTTATTCATCCACCCTCTCAGTCCCACAGCACTTATGGCTGTGAACCCCTAGTGGGTAGGGACTGTCTCTATTTGTTGCTGAATTGTACTTTCCAAGTGCTTAATACAGCACTCTGCGCATGGTAAGCGCTCAATAAATATGGTTGGATGAATGTATATGTCCGTAATTTGCTTATTTATATTGATATCTGTCTCCCCCTCTAGGCTATAAGCTTGCTATTGGTGGAGAGTGTGTCTGTTTATTGTTACCTTGTACTCTCCTAAGTGCTTAGTACAGTGCTCTGCATGCAGAAAGCATTCAATAACTACCATCGACTGACTGATTACTTGGAATGCAGCTTCTACAGGCCACATCCTGTGCATGGACAATACTAGGTGTTTTGTCACTTTCACTCTAAAAAGCCCTTATGGATTGAGTGCTTCTATTTCAAATTAAATTTTCCAGGACATCACTGAAGGTGAATTGTGCCATGTAGTTGGATATTGAGCAGGACTCAGAGGTGATATTGAGGAAATTGCTGGAGAAGCTGAGTATGATGTGTGTAGTAGGTCCCTGAAAGAGCTTTGTATGCCTCCAATTTGATGTCAATCTTGAAGACTTGTCATCAAACTCTCTGTTAATCTCCCACAGGATACATTGGTTTTCCTGCTTTTGTTTTCTACTCCCTTGTCTTTTCTTGGCAAATGAGCAGGAGCATGACCTAGTGGATAGAGCATAGGCCTGGAAGTCAGAAGGACCTGGCTTCTAATCTCAGCTCTGCCACTTGTCTCCTGTGTGACTTTGGGCAAGTCACTTAACTTCTCTGGGTCTCAATTACCTCATCTGTAAAAGTGGGGATTAAAATAGTGAGCCCCATGTGGGAGCTCAGTGAAGGCAGAGGAATGTGTCTGTTATATTGTCTTATTGTGCTCTCCCAAACACTTAGTACAATGCTCTATACATAGTAAGCACTCAATAAATACCACTGACTGACTGGATGGATTGTGTCCAATCTGATTATTTTGTATTTTCCCCAGTGCTTGGTAGAGTGTTTGGCACCTAGTAAATGCTTAACAGTACCATTAAAAAAAAAAAAGAATGAATGTCACATTACACTGTCATAGACAATGAACCATATTTCTAAGAAATACCAAACAAAAAATAATGATTGGCAGGGCAGACAGAATTTCATTCAGGCTTGTCATTCAACCAGTGGTATTTCTTGAATACCACGTGCAAAGCAGTATAATAAGTAGTTGAGAGAGTACAATACTGTAATAGGTAAACATGATACCCCACCTACAAGGAGCCATACAAACTAATCAGGGAAGAAGACAATAAAATTAATTTCAGCTAAGGGAAGGAGCAAAGTAGAGAGATATGTACATTAACGCTATGAGGGTAATTCCTCTGATCATCTGGACAAGGATATATTTTCATAGTTGACTTAGAGATTTCCTACTTCATTTTCAGGCCTTTTTGGTGAGAATATGCAACCATTCAAGTCTTTAAAGACTTGAGATTTGGGCTCTCCATTTGACTCTGAATATCCTCTTTGTGCTATACCTGATGCACTTGAAATAATTTCTTTTATGACTTGTAATTAGATACCAAGATGAGAGCTAATTGTTTTCGGCAAAGAATCATTTAAATAGGGCTTCACTGCCTACCAATTTTCATTTTTTAAAGTGATCTTGAGTAGAAATGATTTTGAATGGAAGTGGGCATGCCTGTGATAACATTTGACATGATATACCCAAGAGGGCTGCCACTTTACATTGAATTGAAAATAGACTACAATAAACCTTTAGCAATTTGACAAACCCAGAAGATTATCACTGCTGCTGTGGGTTGCTTAATGAGAAACGAGATCGGCTATTCAAATCCGAAGGAGCAGTTCCTTAGCTGAGGAGAGTTGAAATGAGGGCTATCCAGTCTCTTTAAGGCACATTTCTGAGAGGGAGAATGTTCAGCTAGCTCTTACATTCTTGCCTTCTCTCTGTTGCCTTAGAGGAAGGAGGAAGCAACCTACCTGCCAGGTTAGTATCTTCATGGCTGCTGAATTCTTTCTTTCAATACTTGTAAACAGCAGACTGGGAGACAGGACAAAAGGGTTGATTCCCGACTCAGCTACTGCTGTGTAACCTTGTTCAAGTTAGTTAGCCTCCCTGAACCTCAAGATAAAATGGAGATCAGATAGATTGTGATCTGTGGGTAGGGAATGTGTTTCCCTACTTCTTTTTTTAATGGTATTTAAGTGCTTACTATGTGCCAGGCATTGTATTATGCACTGGAAGAAGATATAAGTAAATCAGGTTGAAGTCAGTCCTTCTCCCACATATCCTGTATCTCCTCCAGCACTTAGGACAGTGTTCTGCACATAGTAAATGCTTAACAAATACCAACATGATTATTATTATAAGGCTTAATCCCCATTTTACATATGAGGTAACTGAGGCACAGAGAAGATAAGAGACTTGCCCAAGGTCACATAGACAAGAGGCAGGCCCTTCTGACTTGCAGGCCCGTGCTCTATCCACTAGGCCTTGCTGTTTCTCCTATATATTATTTTGTATATACATATGTAATAGTTTTATGGTGTTTAAGTGCTTACTATGTGCCAGACGCTGTACTAAGCTCTGGAGTATATATAAGTTAATCGGGCTGGACACAGTCACTGTCTCACCTGGAGTTCACAGTCCTAATCCCCATTTTACAGATGAGGTAATTGAGGCACAGAGAAGTGAAATGACTTGGCTAAAGTCACACAGCAGAGAAGTGGTGGATCAGGTTTAGAACCCAGTCCCGTCTGACTCCCAAGTCTATGCTCTATCCACTAGGCCACACTGCTTCGGTTGTATTATATGATGTTGTAGTATATATTATCAATCACGGGCATTGTATTGAGTAGTTATGTATAGAACATTTTCCTTAGCACTTGGGAGAGTAGAATACAATGGAATTAACAGATCCGTTCCCTGCACACAATGAGTTAACAGTCTATATTTTATGTTATGATAATAATAATGTTGGTATTTGTTAAGTGCTTACTATGTGCAGAGCACTGTTCTAAGCGCTGGGGTAGATACAGGGTAATCAGGTTGTCCCACGTGAGGCTCACAGTTAATCCCCATTTTACAGATGAGGTAACTGAGGCACCGAGAAGTTAAGTGACTTGCCCACAGTCACACAGCTGACATGTGCCATAGCCAGGATTCGAACCCATGAGCTCTGACTCCCAAGCCCGGGCTCTTTCCACTGAACCACGCTACTTCTCTGACCAAGCATTTAATACATTGCTGTGCACTCAGTAAATACATTTCATTTTTATCCTTGTATCTACCCAGGACTAAACACAAGAATAAGCACTTATTTTATTATTATTAAATGCCACAACTTCTTAAAATTTTAGCCAGCTGCCCTTTCTATATATTCCTGAGTGTGTTGCTGAAAAACAGTGGGAAGGAAAGAGGGTATGAGTATACAGATAATCTTGGAATTGATGCCTTATCTGTGAAGGCCAATGGCTGCCATTCGCAATATGTAAGAAATGTGAACATTTATTTATTCAAAGACCATATTTACTGAGGAAATGATTTTTCTGTTTGACCCCAGTATACAAATGCATATTGGTTGAGTGATCTCATGTTCCAGAAATTAATCATTAAACTTTTATGTTTAAAGTTGCCTTTAACAGAAGGTTTCTGACACTGATAATCTGAGAGAATTATGCTTTTTGTTTCCTCTTTTTAAATTTTCAGTAGATTTAACAAGATCTTGAAAAAAGCACAAATTTGGAGGCATTTTTAGAATACACTTAAAATAATTTGATTCCTTTCTGCTAGGAAACCAGTCCTATTCTAATACATCTACCCTAATATCCTTCATTTTTCAAGTTTTCATATTGAAAACTTCATTTTTGGAGATTATAATCTTCCCCAGCTAGATTGTCTGGAACCAGAGTTGACGGGCAACTATTTTTTCAAGTCCTAAAATATAAACAATGACCTAGCACCCTTAGTACTGGTACATTATTTATCATGTGAGCTCAATACACATTCCAGCTCTTCCAGACCTTTTTTTTTTTTTACAAGAAGGAAAAGTTACTTCTAGATTCCAAAACAGGAAGGCACCAAATGAAGTAAATTGCAAATGAACCCACATTAGAGGTTCACTGACTAGACCTGAAAGGAAACCAAATTTCAGAAAGTTTAATCCTTTGAGCTATAACTGGTTCTCCAACAACCCCTTTTGAAATTGGTCCACTTTTAATCTTTTCCGTTCTTCCAAAGAAGTAATATGGGAATTTAACTACCTATTATGTTTGGGGGAGTTTTCTTTCCTAGGACAGGGTAACTTTACTGTTTCATGGATACTTGCACAGCCTGCTAATTCCATTCCATATTCATTTAGCTTTAATTGCATGGAGAGAATCTGCAATGATTCCTAACAATAACTACATTTCAAGACAATTGCACAGTTGTAACTGGTACTGGAAGATGATGTCAGAATGAACAAAGGGGATGAGAAACATTTATGCAGTGTTTGCAGGGAAATTAAATTCAAAGATTAATTTGAAAAATCCAGATTACTGACCAAGAGAGCCCAGTTACAGAAAGTATAGTTGCTGTGATTTTACAACTATTCTGTGTTTAGATTAAAATGGAATTCAGAGGAAAGAATGGAGATGATTTCTTGTGTTGAATGTTGAAATGAGCGAAGAAAAGGTTACGAATACTGAGCAGAAAAACCCAAGGGAATCTATGCATGATGTCCAGGCTAGGAGGTCGGGTGGAAAGCAAGGACCATAAAGGAGAGCACAGACTTGGGAGTTGGAGGATTTTGTTATTATCCTGGCTCGGCCACTTGCCTGCTGTGTGACCTTGGGCAGATAACCTAACTTCTCTGTACCTCAGTTACTTCATCTATAATGAGGATTAAGACTGGGAGCCTGATGTGGGACAGGGATTGTGTCCAACCCAATTATCATGTATTGATCACAGTGCTTAGTACAGTGCCTAGCACATAGTAAGTACTTAAATACTTTTATTATGATCATTATTATTGTTTCTTCTTTCTGTGCATGACTTGAAAGGCCCTGCCTATGGCCATCATGGCCATTCTCAATCCAAGGCAAGCATATCTGGAAAGGTGGGGAAAATATGGGTCGAGGCTTAATGTTGTCTCTCTTGCCACCAACCCCTCACCCACATCCTACCTCTTTCCTGGAATGCCCTCCCTCCTTGATTCCCACAATTAGTCTCTCCCTCTTCAAAGCCTTATTGAAGGCACGTCTTTTCCAAGAGGCTTTCCCTGACTAAACCCTCCTTTCTTCTTCTCCCTTTCCATTCTGCATTGCTGTGATTTGCTCCCTTCATTCATCCCCACCCTGAGACTCACAGCACTTATGTACATATCTGTAATTTATTTAATGTCTGTCTCCCCCTCTAGACTGTAAGTTCAGTTTGGCAGGGAGTGTGTCTTTTATTGTCATAGTGTACACTCCCAAGCGCTTACTACACTGCTCTGTACACAAAGTACGCAATAATTATGATGGAAGAAATGAATGAATGAATGAATGAATAATGTCTTCCGACATAGATACTATTAAGGCAAACAAACAAGTTTCTTCAGCTTTCTGTTTGGGTCTGGCTAATCAGGACTCCCATTCTCGCAGCCCAAGTAGGAAGATTTCAATTGGACCAGGAGGCAATTTGAAACACAATTTTAATCAGGTGTAAAAAGCTCCAAAGAAATTGAGATAGATATAAGCTCATCTTAACAGACAAGGTTCCTTTCCCTTAGAGAGGTTAAGTGACTTGCCTAAAAGCACACCTGAGCCAGGAACTCCCCTCCCCTCCCCTCCATCAACAGTTCTCCAATCTCCCCACCTTCAAAAGCCTCCTAAAAACCATATCTACTCCAGGAGGTCTTCCTTGACTAAGCCCTGTTTTTCCCCTATCTGCTTTCCCCTCTGCATCAACTCTGCATTTGGCTGCGTGCCCTTAAATTCTTTGATGTTCACTTCAGCCCCAGAGCATGTATGTGTTTTTTTTTAATTAATCAATCATATTTTTGAGCATTTATTGTGTGCAGAGCACTGTACTAAGCACTTAGGAAAGAACAATATGACAGACACATTCCCTGTCCACAATGAGCTGCTGTCTAGTGGGTAAGTAAGCACTTACTTGGTAGATAAACGCTTACCAGGTTGGACACAGTCCCTGTGCCTCATGGTGCTTACAGTCTAAGCTGGAGGGAGGAGGATTTAGTCCTCATTTTACAGATGTGGTAACTGAGTCACAGAAGAGTTAAGTGACTTGCCTAAAGTCATAGAGAAAACAACTGGCAGAGCCAGGATTGGAATCTAGGTCCCCTGACTCCGATACATGCTCTTTCCACTAGACCACACCCCTTCTCATAATATTCTTATGCTCTACTACTTTCTCTATCCGTATTCTATTTTAATGCCTGTTCTCCCTGTAGACTGTAAGCTCCTTGAGGTCAGGGATCTCGTCTATCAAAGTGTTGTACTTTCCCAAGCATCTAGTACAGTGCTCTGAACACAATAAACACTCAATAAATATCATTAATGGATAACACAAATGGCAGAGCTGGGATTGGAACCCAAACCTTCTGATTCCCAGCACCTTGCTATCTACCACCATACACTACCACCTCAGCACTTTAGACCTTAAAACCTCCCAATCAGAAATATTGATTGAGACCCAACTGTGTGCAGAGGACTCCTAAATGGTTGGCACAGTACAATAATTAGAAGATATGGTCCCAATTTGAAAGGGGCTTACAGTCTACTGGGGAAAGACAGACACAACATTATATAGAGAAAAAGGAAAAGGTGTTATGTAGATGAATGTGCTTAAATTGGGCATTGAAGTCAATATGTTCCAAAGAGCTACAGCTGCAAAAATGAATAATTGGCCCAGGAATGCTGAGGTGGTATAAAGGGAATTTAGCCTGGGAGAAGAAAAATGAATCGGGAAGGGACCTGAGGGAGATGTGATTTCAGAAGGACTTTGAAGTTGGGGAGAGCTGTGGACAGGTGAATTTAGAGAAGGAGCGAGTTCCAGGCAGGAGAGATTTTTTGCTTTATTTTATGTTTCAAAAACCAGTTCATAAGGTGAGCCCAATTTGGGACAGAAACTGTGTTGGACCTGTTTAATTTGTAACTACTCCAGTGCTTAGTATAGTGCTTGACCCATGGTAAGCACTTAAATACCACAATTCATTTATTTATGGTATTTAGCACTTACTATGGGTCAAGACCCATTATAAGCACTGGGGTAGATACAAATTTATCAGGTCAGGCCTAGTCCCCGTCCCACATAGGGCTCACAGTATAAGTTGGGAGGGAGAACCATATTAAATCCTCATTTTTCAGTTGAGGAAACTGAAGCACAGGGAAGTTAAGTGATTTTCCTCAGGTCACACAGCAGGCAAGTAGCAGATCCAGGGATTGAAACCAAATCCTCTGATTCCCAGGCCTGTGCTCTTTCCACTGGGTCATGATGCTTCCTTATGACTCTTTAAATTAAAAAGCTTGGAAAGTTGCAGTACAATTCCCTTTTTCCTCCCTCTCTACTTCCTTCCAAAATGCAATTGCTTTTTCCATAATCTCATATCCACTTTCTTGTTTTGTTCTAAAAACCCTAGGAGAAGCAGCAAGGCCTACTGGATAGAGCACGGGTCTGGGAGGCAGAAGGAACTGGGTTGTAATCCCAGCTCCACCATTTGTCTGCTGTGTGACCTTGGTCAAGTCTGTTAAATTCTCTGTGCCTCAGTTACCTAATTAGTAAAATGGGGATTAAGATTATGAGCCCCATGTGGGATAGGAACTGTGTACAACCTGTCTTGTATCCACTCCAGCACTTAATAGAGTGCTGACATGTAGTAAGCATTTAATATAACAAATGTCATTTAAAAAAGGGTGTTATAAAGAGTTGGAAATAAGGAGACACTAAAACAGGCACAAGGTGAGGTTAGGTTGAGAGGAGCAAAGAGTGCAAACTGCAGTGTAGTGAGGAAAGGGTGGTTAAGTAGGAGGTAAAGAGTTGATTGGAAGCAGCTTGGCCTAGTGGATAGAACATGGGCCTGGAAGTTTGAAGGACCTGGGTTCAAATTCCTACTCTGCCACTTGTTTGCTTTGTGACCTTGAGCAAGTCACTTCACTTTTTTCTGCCTCAGTGACCTCCTCTGTAAAATGGGGATTAAGATTGTGAGCCCCATATGGGACAGGGACTGTGTTGAAACTGATTATCTTGTATCTTCCCCAGTGCTTAGGATAGTGCTTGATGCATAGTAAGCACCTAAAAAAACACCATTATTATTATTTTCTCCTTAATGCTGAGATAAAAAGGTAAACGAAGCAGATTTTTGAGAAGAGAAAGATTGGATTAAGGGAAAGTGGGTCCCTAGAGTCATACTGATACCAGTATGGAAGCATAAATCTAGCAAAAAAAGCATGGGCCTGCAACGTCAAAGGACGTAGAGCACTGTGTGTCCTTGGACAACTCAGTTTACTTCTCTTTGCCTGAGTTACCTCATCTGTAAAACAAAGATTCAATACCTGCTCTAAGCACTGCCCTAAGCTCTTGGGTGAGTACAATACAACAAACTTGATAAGCACATTCCCTTCTTACCAGGAATTTACATTTTACAGAGGGAGACTCATTAAAATAAATTATGGGTATATTCATGAATTCTGAGGGAGGAGTGACTATCAAGTGCTTAGAGAGAACAGATCCAAGTGCATTCATTCAGTCAATCATATTTATTAAGTGCTTACTTTGTACAGAGCAGTGTATTAAGAGCTTGGGAAAGAACAATACAGTGACATATCTGCCCACAATGAGCTCACAGTCTAGAGGAGGGGAGACAGACATCAATACAAATAAATAAAATTACAGATATATAAATGAGTAATGTGGAGCAAGTAGAGAAAATTAGGGAGATTCAGAAAGTAATAGAAGATGAGGAAAAGTGGGAGAGATGAGGAAAATTGGGGATAGGTGATAGGGAGAGGGAGTAGGGGAGATGAGGGTCAGTTAGGGAAGGCCTTTATGAGGAGATATGATCTTAATGGGGCTTTGAAGGTGAAGATAGTGGTGGTGTGGTGAATATGAAGGGAGTTCCAGGACAGTGGGAGAATGTGTGGAAGGGGGTGGCAGCAAACAGACAAAGTAGACTTCAGTGAAAATTCTGCCTTTTGTTCTGTCTCTGAAAGGACCAGGGCAGACTCCAAAGTGCACTGAATTCAGCACTAATAGGAAGATATCTGAATTTCAACTGCATTACAGCACTTCTAGTGTGAATGCTAGTGCAGGAAAGACATAGCAAAAATAATAATCTCATTGCTAATCTGAAATATGACAATAGCTCACAAGGTGGAGTTGCAAATTAGTCTCCTTTTTAAAAAAAAAGACTGAGAGAGAAAAAAAATGTAGCAGAAATTTGGGAGAATTTCACTGCACAATAAGATAGGAAAGATACTGAGTAGAAACTGATATAGGGTAATGGATGTATGGATCAAATGAATGTATTCATAGGAGGGACCTACACTGAATATTTTGCCCTGCTTATCACAAAATGACCTCATTATGCAAAATATGTTTATATGGCACATTTTGTTATCTCTGCATCAGTATTTTTAATACAAATATTCACATAGTTCATCAGTGTCAGGTTGAGTCAGATGCACTGCTTAAATAAATCACATAGAAAAATAGTCTGGTCCACAACTGTGCCAGGGAAGCAGAAGAGATTGAGCATCCTTGATCTGGGGTTTTCTGGAATTATAGTTTAGGAAAACAATTTTCCCTCATAGTGCTTAGAATGTTATTGTTCCAAGTTTTCCATGAATAAATAGCATGCATCTTGCCCTAGGACTGCCCACTGTATCTTTGGTTTCCTTAATGAGTACTTTGGAAGGAAAAAGAAAAAGTACAGTTAATAAATGGTCCAAGCTTGTTCCATTTGTTTTGGCATTTTCTAAGTACTGCTTCTTTCCTGAGGCTTCTGTTGTAGCTCCATTGTTTGAATGACCAGTGCCCTTCCACTTTGAGGGGCTGACCTGTGATTTTCTGCTTGTAACACTGCTTCTCATGTGCCTATTTACCTCCCATGACTTGTCCCCAACATCATCTCCCCCCAGCGCAGCCTGTGGTTTGTATGTGTGCCCCCCCCCCCAATTCACCTTTGATATATCTGGAGATGAAGCTTTTGAGAGAGAGAATGTAACCATGAGCCTATCTTTGAAAGATAATATTTTGCGCAATTTGTTCCTTTTCTGACCCCTTGCCATTTGAGTGAGTATCGCTCACGCACCCATAGTGAAGAGGGCATGCCCTTGGGTTGTTTTTGCCATAGCAGTGATGGTTTGCCCTAAGCCATCCACACTCTCTCTGGTCCAGTGTCCCTGTGCTGTGGTATGCAGTACAGAAGCTGGTATGGAGATGGATGCAGTTTCTGGACTCAGGAAAACGAAAAATATCTATGAGACATCTAGAGCAGCAGACAACTCTGAGTATACTGCTCGGAGGGGTTTAATAAGTTTTGGAGGCGTCTTTTCTACTCTTTCGAAAAAACAAAGAGAAAAGCAAAAAACTAAAAGCACAAGAAAATATATGCGGCTAGTCTCCACCCAACTTAAAAAAGTGTTCACAAAAGAGTAGGAACACCAGAACAGGATATACACAAAGGTAATTGCTTCAGGGATCAATCAATCAATGGTATTTATTGAGTGCTTACTATGTGCAGTGTACAAGACTAAGCTCTTGAGAGACTACACAATATAACAGAGTTGGTGGACCTGATCCCTATGCTCAAGGAGTTTCTAGCCTAGTTTGGAGCTTATGGAACATGAGTATATATATAGTCACTTTTACCATGGAGCTGGTTTGGGAGGCCTGATTTTTTTTATGGCATTTGTTAAGCATTTTCTATGTGTCATGTGCTGGGGTAGAAACAAGATACTCAGGTTGGCCATAGTCTCTGTCCCACTTTGAGCTCACATTCTGAGTATGAGTAATCCCCATTTTACAAATGAGCAGATAAATCGTGGAGCAGGGATTAGAATCTAGGTCCTGTGATCCTAGCAGGGACCTCCCTGCCCCCAGCCCCCACAATCCCAACAAAACCTCTCTATGAACCATCCTTCATTGGATTGCGAAGCCTCTTTTGGTTGTGATATTGGCTTCACATCAGTCCAATCCACAAGCTACAAGGGATGCCTTACATTCTGGGAGAAGAATTCTCATTGACCCAATCAGAGAAACTAGAGTATGGTAAGGGCACTTCTAAATAGTGAAGCTGTACAGCGGAAAAAGTTGAAAATTCACGGCAACAGAAAGGTGGCAGTGGGTAAACCATTTTCCAGAAGTTCACTTTCTATCCCTGCAAGAACATGTAACAAGATAAATGTCTTCCTAGATTATTGCCCTCCTGTTGTCTGAATCTAGTTTTTACAATGATGTTGCAAGACTCTCACTCCCAGTGAACAAAGTATTGGTATGAAAAGAAATTTGGTACTGGAGGTGACAGAAAGGGAAAGCAAAAACTGAAGTTAAGTCATGTAGGGATCCGTGAAACTTTAGACTCCTCCATTTTGGCCAGGAGGCCCAGGGTGAGGGGTTCCCAATTGCTCAGAAAGGCTCCCTCCCCTTCCTGGATATATCTATCTCTACTTCTATGTAGCTGTATATAGATACTATTATCAAGTGTCATTGAGCCGTTTCTGATTCATAGAGACTCTATGTATATATTTTCTCCAGAACGTCCTGTCTTCTGCCATAACTGGGAACCTTTCTATTGGCCGAGATATAGATATATATAAATAGATACAAACACACACACACACACACACTCTTTTTTTTCTCTCTCCCTCCTCTCTCTTTCTCTCTCCTCCCTTTTTCTCTCCCTCTCTGAAGGTTATGGGGCCTTCTATTGGGAACGATGGATATGTCTTGGTCCTGCACAGAAAAATTAATTATGGTGCCAGCTGATGATCATGATGTTATTTATTAAGCATTTATGATGTGCCAAGCACATATTATGTTCTAAGCACTGGGATAGATACAAGGTTATCAGATTGTCCCACGTGGAGTTCATAGTCTTAATCCCCATTTTACAGGTGAGGTAACTGAGTCACAGAGAAGTGTTTTTCCCAAAGTCACACAGTTGACAAGTGGCAGAGTCGACATTAGAACCCATGACCTCTGACTGCGAAGCCCGTGCTCTTTCCACTAAGCCATGCTGCTTCTCTGCCAGTTGTTTGAAAAGGGCCACCCACACTCAGATTGGTCCTCACAGTGCAACAGATGAGGAGTAGGTGGTCATGACATAGCATATTGTAAATTGCACACAAAGGTGGTCTTCCAGGCAGAAACAATTTAAGGACAAAGTGATGACTGCGAAGTACTGTTACTGTGCCTTGGTGTCATTATTCATTTGGTCATTCAGTCGTATTGATTGAGTGCTTACTGTGTGCATTGTACTCAACACTTGGGAGAGTACAATATAGCAATAAACAAAGATATTCCTTGCCCACAACGAGCTTACAGTCTAGGGGAAGACAGACATTACAGATTTATGAATTACAGATATGTACATAAGTGCTGTGGCACTGGGAAAAGGATAAATAAAGGGAGCAAGACAGGGCAATGCAGAGGCAGCAGAAGAGAGCTTAGACAAGAGACTACCTAGAAGATATGCCTTCAAAGTAATTGTCAGATTTTAGGAGGGAGGGTATTTCAGGCCAGAGGCAGGATGTGGGAGAGGAGTCGGCGGTGAGGTAGATGAGATCTAGGAACAGTGAGAAGGTTAGCATTAGAGGAGCAAAGTGCTTGGGCTGGTTTAGTGTGGGAAAGTAGTCATCACCCAAGCAGGTGATAGCCTTGGTAACCACTGCAGTTATTTTTGCCCACAATAGCCAGTCAATGCTCTGAATTCTCTCTTGTTTCTATCAATCTTCTGGAATGTCCTCTAGTTGGTTCTTTTGTCAGAAACCTTCACCACTGATGATGTAGTCTCAGTAGGCCTTCCTGCTCCTCCATCACCCTAGACTCTGGACTTCTCTTCTTCTCCTCTCCTTGTCTTTCTCCTCCTCACTTCCCTTTCCAAGTCCAGCTCTGAGACCAAGTTCCTTCCATCCTCTCCACACCCACCAGCCTGTCCATGCACTGGGTGGAGCTTCTTGGTAGATCCCATAAAAGTCTTCAGGCAGCCCAACACAGTGTGACTCAGATGTGGTAGAACCTGACATTACATCAGAAGAGTGGGATTCAGCAGGACTTATCTAGTTCTGGAGGAAGAGGACCGGAAGAAGAGGGATCATTTAGCTATGATATTTATTCATTCAATCATGTTTATGGAGCCCTTACTGTGTGCAGAGCACTGTACTAAGTGCTTGAAGAGTACAATACGGCAACAGAGACAATCCCTCCCCAACAATGGGCTCACATTCTAGATGAGGGGGAGATAGACAACAAAACAAAACAAGTAGACAGACATCAGTAGCATTAATATAAATAAATAGAATTAAATATAGATATATATACATATAATTAATAAAATAAAATAAATAATGAATATGAACATATATACACAAGTGCTATGGAGTGGGGAGGGAGTAGAGAAGAGGGAGGGAGGTGGGGCAATGAGGAGGGGAGGAAGAGGAGAGGAAAGGGAGGGCTCAGTTTGGTAAGGTCTCCTGGAGGAGGAGAGCTTTCAGGAGGACTTTGAAGGGGGGAAGTGTACTTACTATGTACCAAACACTGCAGAATGTGTTGAAACAGATAACACAGCTGTCCTCATCCTACACAGAGCTCACAATCAATCAATTACATTTATTAAGTGCTTATCGTGTACAGAGCACTGTACTAAGTGCTCTAGGCTTCAAGGCTCTCCATCACCTTGCCCCTTCCTACCTCTCCTCCCTTCTCTTTTTCTACCTCCCACCCCGCACGCTCCGCTCCTCTGTCGCCCACCTCCTCACCGTCCCTTGGTCTCGCCTATCCCGCCGTCGACCCCTGGGTCATGTCCTCCCGCGGTCCTGGAATGCCCTCCCTCCTCACCTCCGCCAAACTGATTCTCTTTCCCTCTTCAAAACCCTACTTAAAACTCACCTCCTCCAAGAGGCCTTCCCAGACTGAGCTCCTCTTCTCCCTCTACTCCCTCTGCCACCCCCCCTTTACCTCTCCGCAGCTAAACCCTCTTTTTCCCCCTTTCCCTCTGCTCCTCCACCTCTCCCTTCCCATCCCCACAGCACTGTACTCGTCCGCTCAACTGTATATATTTTCATTACCCTATTTATTTTGTTAATGAATTGTACATCGCCTTGATTCTATTTAGTTGCCATTGTTTTTACGAGATGTTCTTTCCCTTGACTCTATTTATTGCCATTGTTCTTGTCTGTCCATCTCCCCCGATTAGACTGTAAGCCCGTCAAATGGCAGGGCCTGTCTCTATCTGTTGCCGACTTGTTCATCCCAAGCGCTTAGTACAGTGCTCTGCACATAGTAAGCGCTCAATAAATACTATTGAATGAATGAATGAATGAATACTAAGTGCTTGGGAGAATACCATATAACAGAGTTGGTAGGCACGTTCCCTGCCCGCAAGAAGCTTAGGGTCTAGCATTCTGCACCCGTAGCTGAATTGGCGCCCAGAGCTCACAGTCTAAGGAGGTAGGGTCAGCAGTTAATCTGGGTGGCAGCTCCCTGAGACCATTTTTAGTCCCCTTTCCAGCCACACTTGGACTCTGTACTCTTATACTGCCTTTTACGTGGTTTTGTTTTTAGATTATTTTGTCTTTCCTTTTGTGTCTTTTGCCAAATCCTTCCCCATTCATCTTTAAGTTGTGAGTCCTAGAGGACTGAGAATAGAGTACTTTTCCCAGGGCTTGCTAAAGTGCTCTGCACACAGTAAATGCCTAATAAATGTCATTACTCCTCCCCCTTCTTTCAATCAATCAGTAGTATCTATTGAGCACTTACTGAGGCAGAACTCTGTTGTATTGTAGCTTCCCAAGCACTTAGTACAAAGTTAGTAGATGCAATTTGCACTCATAAGGAGCTTTCAGTCTACAAGGACAGCAGATCTCTTATCCCCTTTAAAGTGATGGGAAATCTGAGCCACGGAGGGCACTGGTCATGGCTGGTCCTGGAAGCTAAGGCTAGCAGCATGGCCTAGTGGAAAGAGCACTGGAACGGGCCTGGAATTCAGAGGATCGGAGTTCTAATCCCAGATCCATCACACGTTTGCTGTGTGACCTTGGGCAAGTCATTTAACTTGCTATGCCTCAGGTATCTGTAAAATGGGAATTAAGAGTGAGAGCCCCATGTGGTACAGGGATTGTGTCCAACCTGGTTACCTAGCGCTTAGAACAGTGCTTGGCACATAGTAAGCATTACTCATACCACTATTATTAATATTATTATTAGACTGTACCATGGCCCAATTGGCCAGAACAGCAGCTGAATCCTCAAATGCACCCTGAAGTGGCTAAATTGTGGAATCCACTAAGTTAAATACAATCTCAAAAAACATTTTCAAGGAGACTAGCAGAAAGTTGTACTTTTTCTAGATGGTTTTCTAATCTTTGAGTCTCAATGGCAGAAGAAAATCATTTCACTATTTAGTGCATTAAAACTATATTTTTAAAAGGGGATGAAAAGGAGTTTTAGCTATTGACCTGCATAACAGTGTCACATCACCTGCCACTACTTGTAAGCAGGAACTCTAATTAACTATCAGATTTTGGTTTCCAGGGATTATAACTGGTCCTTTAATTAGATCACTCCATGAAAATTTGGCATATAAAATTTCACACCTCAGATGCTTCCAAAAGGACTCAACTAAATTTAAACCAATCATTTTGGTAATGTGTTGTCAGAGGTGATATTAGAGCTACATAGCTTTATTACTAAATAGAGTTTTAATTTTTTCTTTAGTTGAAATCTTGCTAAAAACATCGATAGTAAGTTTCAACTCTTTCCTTTTTATTCATTTTGCAAGCAAGGTGATTCCATATTTTACGAAGAATCATTACTGTGATTTTTGGCTCCTCTGGGCTGGCTATTGCTGAGTATTGTGCATTTTGGAAAAATAAATTAAGACCACATTACTCATCATAAGGAGTTCGAGACTGGAAATACTTTGTACATGTGGCAGATTAAATTGAGCCAAGGATTTTCAGTGAAAGTCTCAATCCATCAGGCCACAGAAGCTCCAAAGACACTTCCACAATATGACCCCAAGCAAACAAAATGAAATCAAAACATTGAGCTTATATGTTGCTTAATTGTACAAGTATTTCCAGTCTTGTTTCCAAGCAAGTGAAAGAGGTATTTGCTACTAACTAGTTGAGTTGTTTTCTTGAAATATTCCTGGATTGGCTGAAATCCATTTGTTTGAGGCCATGGTGGAAACGTTTTTGTTTTTGTCTGTCTGTCTCCCCTGATTAGACTGTAAGCCCGTCATTGGGCAGGGATTGTCTCTTTCTGTTACCTAATTGTACATTCCAAGGGCTTAGTACAGTGTTCTGCACATAGTAAGTGCTCAATAAATACTGTTGAATGAATGTTAAGTAGTTTGAAATATTGTAGAAATTCTCAAGAAAGTAAACAATATTAGGGGAACCACTGCTTTAAATTGCTCTCTTCTAGACAACAAGGATTCTTTAACATCTTCCTGAAGCCATCAGTGATCTGTCTCACCTCCTATAACACCTGAAGCCCTCCCCAACTACTTGGGGAACTTGGGAGTAAATTTTCTCTCCAGCAGTTGCCCATCCACCTCTGCATCAAAAATAAACTCTTTATCATTGGTTTAAAGCGTTGTCACCTTGCCCCCTTGCTGGTCTCCTAGTACAACCCTGGCCACTTTGCTTCTCTAATGCCAATCTGCTCACGGTACCTCAGTCTTGTCTGTCTCACTGCCAGCCTCTCACCCACGTACTGCTGCTGGCCTGCATTGCTTTCCCTCTTCATATCCGACAGACATTACTCTCCCCACCTTCAAAGATTTACTGAAGGCATATCTCCTCCAAGAGGCCTTCCCTGACTAAGCCCTCATTTCCTCTTCTTCCACTTGTTTCTCTTGCACCCTGATTTGCTCCCTTTATTCAAAACCTTCTTCAACTCCACAGCACTTATGTACATATCTATAATTTCTTTATATTGTCTGTCTCTCCCTCCAGACTGTAAGCTTGCTGTGGACATGAAATATGTCTACCAGTTCCGTTATAATGTTATAATTTTACTCTCCCAAGTGCTTAGTACAGTGCTTAGCATAAATAAGTGCTCATTAAATATGATTGATTCACTGAAATCAACCCTTAGCACTTTAATTATTTAATTCTATCCTGACATTTCTGTCCATATGAAAATTTAAAAGTACATTTAATTATTTTTCAGTTATTTCATCCTAATATGTTTACTATAGTCTCATCCACCTACCGCTCTTTCTATATGTGAATACTTTTTTCATCTATTTCTCCCATTATATTGTAAGATTCAAAGCCTTAAAATCATCTCCTCCAAAAGACCTTCCCCAGTTAAGTCCTCATTTCCCTCGTCCCTCTCTCTTCTGTGTTACCCTTGCACTTAGATATGTACCTTTCAAGAAATTGATATTCACCCCTCCCTCAGCACCACAACGTATATGTATATATCAATAATTTATTTTACTCATATGTTGTAAGCACTTGGTAATCATCCCACCTTCAACTGCACAACACATATACATATCCATGAATTATCCAAATTAATGTCTGTCTCTCCCTCTAGACTGTAAGCTCTTTGTGGACAGGGACTGTGTCTACCAAAACTGTTGTATCATACTATCCCAAGTGTTTAGTACAGTGCTCTGCACATAGTGAGTGCTCAATAAATCTGATTGATTAATGTCTGTGTCCCCATCTTGAATGTAAGTTCCTGATGGCAGGGAACATATCTACCAACCATTTTGCACTGCATTCTCCCAAGTGCTCAGTACAGTGTTCTGCCCAAAGTATGTGCTCAAAAATACCACTGATTGATTGAGAGGACTAAGGTGCCAATTGCTTAGAACAGTGCTTCACACTCAGTAAGCAAT
Source organism: Ornithorhynchus anatinus (assembly GCF_004115215.2). Taxonomy (NCBI): domain Eukaryota; kingdom Metazoa; phylum Chordata; class Mammalia; order Monotremata; family Ornithorhynchidae; genus Ornithorhynchus; species Ornithorhynchus anatinus. Next base: position 53,568,287 of record NC_041731.1, on the reverse strand, counting down.
CAGTGAATACCAGTGATTGATTTTTTAACCATGTGTTTTTGGCTCAGGCCCCAACTAGATAGTGGATAAAATTTAATCATGTCTCTTTTTGATGTTTTGGGTAGCATCTCACTCAATTACTGCTCTCTGCAACTGATATCTGGTCCCTTTTTGTGGGGGTTTTGGCCTTGGGGAGAAGGGAATGTGAAACATCCGTGACAGGGGCAGTTTATGGGATCCATTTTTTTCCCCCCAATTAAAGCTTGTGGTGTCATTATTTTCAGACTAATTGACTCTACCCAGCAGGGCCTCTTCTTAAATACAGAATTTAGCAACCTATATTCTCAGGTAAAGTCACAAGTCTCCCAGGGGGAGTTGCCTAACAAAAATTCTTTGAAGTTGGGAGCTTAACCCAGTCAGAAATCTGGACCCAGGCAGGCATGGGTCTTGTTTCTTTCCTCACTCCACATGGCTGGGCCATGTGAAGGAATTCATCATCACAAAGGAAAGTATTTGACATTCTTTTCCAGTTCAAGTTCACATTCCAGAGTATTTCTAGTGTCACCTAGACTGGTGCATAAAAATGTATAACTCCCATATGTTCATTTTTCATGGTTACTAATTCCATTACTTGCAATAAAACGGAGAAAATGTGCAAATCCCTCACCTAATATCATCAACCAGAAACAATCCCATCTCTATGGAATTGCATAAATCTCTTCAAATTTACAAGAACAGAGCAATACTCCAATGAAATTTCCTAACTGACCTCTGAGGATCCAAGCCTCTGATTTTATTAAAAGGTTTCTATTAAAACTCTTATTGCTCCTGATCGGTAACTTTTTCCCTAAGTTAGAGTGGTATTTATAAGACTTGGAGAAAATTCTTAATTTGGAAGTGCTACTGGACTAATCTACTTGGAAGCAGATACCCACAATTTATATGCCACTCCTCTCCCATCCTAATCCATGGTTTCTCACTTAGCAGTGGAGGTGGCACCATAACTGTGCCTTTGAGGATATGGGAAGTATGCACTTTCCACAGTGAGCATGTTCTGTGCTCTGCGAATCCATCCAAGTCCTACCTCCATAGCTCTTTTTGTATTTCTACTTGTCCTTTCTCACTATTCCACATCATTTTACAGACAACCCTCATGTTTGATGGAAAGACCTGACAGCAACCAAAAAGATTTTCCTTAGAAGTTAGGTCTGTAATTCCAAGAACCAAGTTGATTTAGTGAATATAACACTTATATCTAATGCCAGATTGGTGGAATTTATAATTGTTAGAATCAGTGACCACAGAGAAAAGAACACAACATCTCATTGTTTCTTAAGGAGAAATTTATGCCTCCCAATTCTGCTGAAGGTCTCTGAAAGGGTCAATAAACATGTGGCTAGAGTGGCCTGGTGAACATAAAAAAAATCAAGATTTTTTCAAAAACTTTTGACTCAGTTCTACACTAAAAATTTTAAAAAAAGATTTATCATGTGATTAGATGGATTGTGTTGTCAAGAATAGAAAATGGGATAAATAATAATCAGGGTTGGGCAAACAACAACTTTTCATGTTGAGGAAATGTAAAGAATGGAGTTCCCCAGAGATTAGTGTTAAGACTGATCATTGTTTAATATTTTCATCAGTGATCCGAAAGAATGGGTGGACAGTGAAATCTCCAAATTTGCAGTTAAGACAAAGCTCTTCTCAATGGCTATAGCTAGTCCTGTCAGTTGGTGATATATTTCAAGAAGACTTTATACACTGAGGGAGCTGAAAATGGCAGATGAGCTTCAATGTGAGCTAGTCCAAGGTGATGCCTTTAGGGAAAAATAACCCAAACTTCAATTACCTGTTAATGGCTCCTCAGTTATGAGTCATAACTCAGGAAAGAGATCTTGGGTTCTTGCTGACTGAGCTTTTACATCATTGGTCCAATTTAGAACAGCAGGTAAAGAGACCAAATAGATGTCGTACCATTTTTGGAAAAGGACAGAAAGCAAACCACAAGGCATGATGTTGCCATTATATGGATTTGGACTACTGTGGGCAGTTGTGGTTGCTACATTTAAGGACACTGGAGAGTTGGAGAAGGTAGAGACGGACAAAAAAAAAAGATCAGAGGGCTGGAGGAGCTTCTGAGTGAACATCATCTGAAATAACCAGGAATCCAGCCTAGAAAGACAAAGGAATAGTATTTATAAAATCATAAGGAGGAATATGTAGGAGATATATACAAAATGTTTATTCAGCAAATTCTCCTGCACTTGGGTGAGGTGAGGCCTCTTTTTTTTTTTTGGAATGGTATTCATTATGCCCTTACTATGTGCCAGGCAATGAACTAATCACAGGGATTGAGCACTTATTACAGTGCTGGACATATAGGAAGTGCTTAACAAAACCCATTATTCTTAAGACAACCAGGCTGGGCACAGTCCATGTCCTACAACATGGTGCTCACAGACCTAATCCCCATTTTACAAAGAGAGGTAACAGACACAGAAGTCAAGTGACTTACCCAAGCTCACACAGTAGACAAGTAGATGAATCAGGATTAAAATACAGGTCCTTTGCCTCCCACATCTGTGCTCTTTCCACTAGGCAACACTGAAGCTTGATTGTTTAGGATTGAATATATAGGAAAGGGAATACTTCTTCAAGCTTATTTTTCACCCACTGGGTCATAGATCTAAGTAATTTGCTACCACGGGACATTGGCCTGATAACACGGCAGCTTCAAGAGGGGTTTGAATGAATTCATGACTAGCAGTCAATAGCAGGTGACTAGAGGGAAAGCTAGGTCTGTAAAAGGAAAAGTTAAAGTTGATACAAGTTCCATTTATAAACACCAGAATGATTGTCAAGGAAGGCAGCCATTACATTGTTCTTGTAAACATTCTGTAGCCACTGTTGGAGACAGAATGCTGGACTGGATGATCATTGATTTGGGTCAGTAATGGAATTTCCTTTGTTCTCAGGGTCTTTTTTAGCACAGCAACCTCCTGGAATATTATCTTCTATCCCTTTGTTTTCATTTGTTGCTGATCATTGAAAAGGAATAGTAAAGTGAAAAATCAGCTACCACCTTGAGGGAAACAGTGAGAACATTTCAACTTGAGAATTGCCCACAGATATTCTACAAAGTCTTGTCAGTGCACCCAAATGATTTTCACATCACAGCCTGTAGGTCTCCATCTGTGTGAGTGGCACTTGGAAATACAATTTGTTTTATAGCCTAAATGTGCAGATTCCACTTAGTGAGTGCTAAGAGAAGAAAAGACACAGGAAATCGAATCTTGCCTTGTTGTGAAACCTGATTGAACTGAATAAGTGCAAGGCATGTTCGGGCAGAACTAGATTCCTCAAAGTGAAAGGAGGGAGCATCGGAGTATGTGGTCTAACCCTGGAGAGATTGGAGATGGATGAGTGAAGTTCAGGAAAGAAAAGGGAACAACAAGAAGGAGGTGGAAAAACCTTGGAGAAAGCACCATTGTCATGATCACCTCAGTCTTGGGAGGACTGTAATTTGGTAGTGGTTGGCATAGGTGAAGGATAGGGGGTTAGGTTTAGCAGATAGGAGAAAGTCAGGGAAGGCGGGGGTAAAGTGTAAGACATACTATATAGATAAATATTTCCAGCCTTGTAATCAGAGCACTAAATTTCAGTCCATTAAGATCCAACAGTGAGTATATATGTGAATTTGAAGACTGCATCAAACCTCTGGAATGATCCTTTATTCTCGTTTTAGTAGCGGTAGTAGCATTTTTTGAATGTCCATTCTATATGGTGTCAGCACAAGGTGCATGGGAATCAATCAATAATTGCTATTTACTATCAATCATTTATTAAGTGCTTACTGTATGCAGAGCACTGTACTAAACCCTTGGGAGAGTATAGTATAGCAATATAACTGAGTTGGTAGACACATTCCCTGCCACATGGAGTTAATGGTTTTTTAGAAACATAATCTGGACAGCAGAGCAAAGTATGGACTGAAATGGGGAGAGACAGGAGAGAGGGAGGTCAACAAGGAAACAGATGCAGTAAGTAATCAAACCATTGGCATCATCCTCTACCCATCTGTCTCATTCCACCCACATATTTAATCTATCACCAAATCCTGCCAATTCTACCTCCACAAAAATCTGCCCTTTTCTCTCCATCTAAACTGCTTCCACCTTAATCCAAACATTTATCCTATCCCACCTTGATTACTGCCTCAGCCTCCTTGCTAACCTCCTTGCTGCCTGTCTCTCCTCACTACAGTTCATACTTCTTTCTGCTGCCCGGATCATTTTGCAACAATATTCTTCATTCCATGTTTCCCCACTCCTCAAGAACCTCCAGTGGTTGCCTATCCACCTCCACATGAAACAGAAACTCTTTACCGTCGGCTTTAAAGCACTCAATCAGCTCTCCCTATCCTGCCTCACATCACTGAACTCCTACAGCCCACACACTGCACTCCTCTAGCATGACTTTTACTCACTGTACCTTGATATTGTCTATCTCACCATCAACTCCTCATCCATGTCCTGCTTCTGGCCTGGAATTCATTCATTCATTCAGTCATATTTACTGAGTGATTACTGTGTGCCGAGCACTGTTGCCCTCCCTCTTCATATCTGACAGTCTATCACTCTACCCGCATTCAAAGCATTATTTAGATCACATCCCCTCCAAGTGACCTCCTCGAATAAGCCCTCTTTTCTCCAGATTGGTCTCCCTTCTCCATAGTTTATGCAATTAGATCTGTGACCCTTGGGCATTTGTTGTTCATCTCACCCCCAATTCCACAGCAGTTATATACTTATCTTTAAATTATATAATGTAAATTACTTCTATCAATGTCAGTCTCCCACTCCATAGTGTAAGCTCATTGTGCTCAGGGAACATGTCTGCCAATACTCTTATATCATACTCTCCCAAATGCTTGGTCCAGTGCTTTCTACATAGTAAGTGTTCAATAAATACCATTGAGTGATTGATAATCAAGGTGGATAGGGTAAGTGCTTGGATCAATGTGGTAACATTTTGGATGGAAAGGAAAGGGCAGATTTTAGAGATGTTGTAAAGGTTGAACCGACAGGATTTGGTGATAGATTGAATATGCCAGTTGAATGAGAGAGATGAATCAAGGATAATGCCAAAGTTTTGAGGTTATGAGAGAGAGTGGAAGGTGGTGCTCTCTACAGTGATGGAAAATTGGTGTCAGGGTGGGGCAGGGTAAGAATGGAAGTAGCTCTGTTTTGGACATGTGTACATATGAGAAATCAACAGGATCTCCTAATAGAGATGTCCTGAAGTCAGGAAGAAATTTAAGACTACAGAGAAGGAGAAACATCAGGGCAGATGTAGATTTGGAAATCGTCTGCATAGAGAAGGTAGTTGAAGCCACGGGAGACAGTGAGTTCTCCAAGAAAGTGGGTGTAGATGGAGAATGGAAGGGGACCAAGAACTGACACTTTCATTCATTTACTCAATAGTATTTATTGAGCACTTACTATGTGCAGAGCACTGTACTAAGTGCTTGGAATGTACAATTCGGCAACAGATAGAGACAATCCCTGCCCACTGATGGGCTTACAGTTTAGTTGGGGGAGACCGATGGACAAAAACAAGACAACGTAATAGCAATAAATAGAATCAAGGGGATGTACACCTCATTAACAAAATAAATAGGGTAATAAAAATATATACAAATGAACACAGTGCTGAGGGGACTTGAGGGACTCCCACAGTTGAGAGGTGGGACGCAGAGGAAGAACCTGTGAAAGAGACTGAGAATGAGAGGCCAGAAAGATATAGGAGGAGAAGCAGAAGAGGTTAAGGTCAGTGAAGCCAAGTTCAGATAATGTTTCCAGTTCAAGGGGGTGCTCTGCAGTTGAAGGCAGCTGAGAGGTCAAAGAAGATCAGGATAGAAAGGAGACCATTGGAACTGGTAAAAAGGAAATCACTGGTGACTTTTGAGAAAGTTTTGGTGGAGTGAAGGGCACAGAATCTGATTAGAGGAGTCAAGGAAAGAATTGAAGGAGCACTTATTCTGTGCAAAGCACTGTAATAAACTCTTTGGAGAGTATAATGTGACATGTTCTCTGCTCAAAAGGAGCTTACAGTCTAGGGAAGTATAGAATAGAAAAGTCCATAAGGAGTTTACACTCTAACAGGGGGAAAAAACCATATAAATGTGTATAACTGGAGCAGCCAATAATGATGAATTGAGTGAAGACACATGTGCAAGTGATATGGAAGTTGTAAATACATTTCTAAGTGCTAGAGTTTGTTGAAGGGATGATAAGGCATAGGGAGCTAGGAAGTTCACTGGGGGAAGTTTTGGACAGGGGTTTCAGACCACATCTAAAGTGAGACACTCCACCCAAATCCATCTATAAACTGCCATGCCCAGATGAACAGCACAGCTTTTAAACTATCAATTCAAAGCTGATCCTAATGATTATTTTAATTAAATGAAATATGCATCATTTCTCTAAATATCCTTCACCCTGAACAGCAGACTGAGCCAAATAATATTATTCAGTAGTATTTATTCGGCGCTTACTATGTGCAGAGCACTGTATTAAGCGCTTGGGATGAACAAGTCGGCAACAGATAGAGACAGTCCCTGCCATTTAAAGGGCATGCTTAAAGCCTTGCCTTTTGTTTGCTGTGTGACCTGGGGCAAGTCACTTAACTTCTCTGTGCTTCAGTTCCCTCATCTGTAAAATGGGGATTAAGTCTGTGAGCCCCATCTGGGTCAGCAACTGAGTCTAATCTGAATACCTTGTATCAGTCCAAGTGCTTGGCACATAGTAAGTACTTAACGAATAACATAATTACATGTATAATAATAATAAATATTATATAGCTTTGTTTGATACGATCAATACCCAGTGCTGCAAATGCGTCACAGTACAATCAAGAGGCAGTCTTTGTGTGTGCACCGTACAGCTGGGACTGTGGATTTTTCAGTGGTCTTTTCAGTCACACACCCACACATCTGTAGGTGAATTTCACCATCCTTGTCATGTACTTTGTGTGTGTGTGTGTGTGTGTGTAAGAGAGATTATAAAATACAAAAAAGTTAACAAATATGCAAAGACTCCATCGAGCAGATTTTCCAGGCCAGAGTGAGTGTATACAGGATGCATTTCACATTTAATTCCTACATATGAACTGTGAGCATTTACTTGGCATTTCCCTGGTTCATGATGGTCCTTATAGTCTTGCACCCCTAAACCTTCAGATTTGTGCCTTGCTTTTTCTCCTTTGCTGTCATACTCTAACTTCTATTTCAAATAAAATTCAGATTTCCTTCCAATGGTTGGGAAACACTGGAATGCTCTGGTTATTTCCAAGGGCTATTATCCATTTAATGGGTGACATTTGTCATTAGACTTCCACTCCAGTCTGACTTGCATTCAGTGGGGTTTTGAATAACAGCTAGGGCTTTGCCACATATGGCTGGGTATCTTATACTCTTGCTACAGTCAGCCCTCATGAGAGAGATTTTTTTTTAATTTTTATAGTATTGTTAAGCACTTACCATTTGCCAGGCACAGTTCTAAGCACTGGGGTAGATATAAAATCATCAGGTTGGACACAGTGCATGACCCACATATGGCTCACATTCGTAATCCCCATTTTATAGTTGAGGAAACTGTGGCACAGAGTAATTAAGTGACTTGCCCAGGGTCACACAGCAGACAAGTGGCAGAGCCTAAACTAGAACCGAAGTACTTCTGACTCCCAGGCCCATGCTCTATCCACCAGTCCATGCTGCCCCTCAGAGCAGGATAAATACCATTTTAGTCTCTTCTCAGGTCAAGATCAGCTATTCACTCAATATCCCTTTCAAAATTGTGTCTAAAAATTTCCTTCAACATTTGGTGTTATGACTTTGGAGGTGGCTTAATTCTTAAATAATGCTTAGAATTAGGATATGTACTTTTTTAGAGTTATTCCACAATGTAACCCAATGTCTAACACAAAATCTCTTTAAAAAAAGGTTAAATCCCACTTCCAGAGTATTTTTTTAAAGTTGTTTTATTAATATTTTAATGGTCATACATTGGCATATATATCCTAATTTTGCCACAGTCAATTGAATTTGCTTTGCATATTTTGTGTGATTAAATGCCAATATTTCTACTATTGTCAGCAGAATTAGTTCTTTTCAGAAGTTGATATTAGATAGGTTTGTTTATTTTTAGATGTTTTAAATGTTTTTGTTTTCCCCTGGGGATTTCTCTCTCCTCCAATTTCTGACTAGTTTGGCAATTCGTTGAGTAGCAGGTAGGCATGATCAGTTTTACTCAGTTTAATCTTATTCTTTGTGCACCAATATGATACCCTTAGCACAAAAACCAGATTTGGATAGTGTTCAGTTCTGGATTGATTATGGAATCAAAACCCCTAAATTAAGCCAATTGTCTGTTTTGTGACCTTGGGAAAGTCACTTAACTTTTCTGTGCCTCAGTTACCTCATCGGCAAAATAGGGGTAAAAACTGTGAGCCCCAAATGGGACATGGACTGTGTCCAACCTGATTAGCTTGTATCTACCCCAGCACTTAGTACAGTGCCTGGCACATAAAACTGAACAAATACAAAAAAAATGAATAAATAAAATAAACCCAACCAAAAAAAAAGGCTCTCTTAATACTGTTCCATATATCATTAGGTAAATGTAATAATGAAGATTAATTTAATCATTTGCTTTATTTGCAAATGCCAGAAAGGAGGAATAATAATTATAACTATAATAGTAATAATAATTGTAATTGGGGTTTTAAGGGCTTACTGTGTTCCAAAAACTGTACTGTGTGCTGGAGAGATACAAGATAATCAGGTGCCGCATGGAGGCCACATTCTAAGTAGGAGGGAGAATGGTATTGAATGGCCATTTTACAGATGAGGGAACTAGGCACAGAGATGTTAAGTGAGTTGCCCAAAATCACACAGCAGGGAAATGGTGGAGATGGGATTAGAACCCAGGTCCTCTAATTCTCGGACCCATTCTCTTTCCACTACTTTGAGAAACACACTTGCTTTGTAAACATTAAATATGAACAATGAAAACTAAGATAAAATCCTGCAGGTGTTTACCAAAATTGAACAAATTAGTAATTTCCCCCAAACATGGAAATGTAGTTATATTTTTAAATGCAGTAACCCATACCCTCCATATAAAATGATCCCACCATTTATATTCCTTTAATTATTTTCTAATGGTACTAAAGGATTTTTTCATTTTTACTGAAAGGAACCTAATTTGTGCCTTCGTAATATCCAAGTGCCTTATTGGATAGTAAATGTTCTTTTTTTTTTTTCATATTCTTAAATTTGAATGCCTTAAAACCAAGTCATTCACTACAGATCGTGTCAGGCATTGTCAATGTTAGTGTTAGAGTCCAGATGGAAGGATTTCAGTTCTGGGCTTAGGAATCAATCAGTGGCATTTATTGAGTGCTTACTGTGTGTAAAGCAGTGTATCAGAACTTCTAAGGCTTCTGCCTTTAAATAATCAAATATATTTATTGAGCACTTACTGTGCGCAGAGCACTGGACTAAGCGCTTGGGAGAGTACAGTACAACAATAGACACATTCCCTGCCTACAAAGAACTTACAGTCTAGAGGGGGGAGATTGTAAAATAAACACTGAATATCCAAAAGGCCCTTCATTACCCTAAAACACTTAAATCATCTCCCTAACGTCTCTTCAGTGGAGTAATAAAAGCCCAGAATAATGCAACGACATAAGCCTCCAACTTTTGTAGAAAGCACTGTTTTTTTTGTTTCCTTTCAATTCATCCAGGAGAGGTGGATGGGTCTTTCATCTCTTCCAGTCTGCACTGGCCTGTTTTCCCCATCAACTTAACTACACAAATGTTTCAGTCAGGCAGGCTCAAGGAAAAACAAAGCAGATTGCATTTTAGTAAACAGGCTCTGTCTATAACATGCCTGCCGCTACTGTCATTTGAAATTCTCCTTGAGGCAGCCTCTTCAGGGCTACCAAGTCACATTTATTCCGAGGAAACCGTCATTATTGGCTATTTCATTCAGGGACTGCTCTTCCCTCTCAGGGGCAATAGCTGATTAAGTCTGCCAGTCTCTCTGAGCTGCTTAATCTACACCAGATTACTTCTGTGTTTTTACATCAGCTTCCATTTTCATAAAGTTATGAGCACGAAAGACCCTAAAATGCCCTCTTCCAAATGAGTCATTAAAGAACTCCAGTTTTCCCACAGATCACCCTTGCCATACTATGAGCATAATTCTGCAAGCTTGGTACCAACAAAACTGAAAGACTAACATATGTTTTAAATATATATCTATCTATAGCTATATTCATATATATGTATATATTTGACCTTTTGCTTGACTTAGTGGAAAGAGTACAGGTTTGGGAATCAGAGGACCTGAGTTCTAATCCTGGCTCCGCTACTTGTCTGCTATGTGACCTTGGGCAACTGGCTTAACTTCTTTGTGCCTTCTTACCTCATTTGTAAAATAGGAAATAAGACTGTGAGCCCCATGTGGGACAACCTGGTTATCTTGTTTCTATCCCAGATCTTAGAACAATGGCTTAGCACATAGAACAATTCTTAGCACTCCCCAAATACCGTAATTATTATCACTGTTACAATGACACCGAGAATGAGATTCTACCCATGCATGTCACTGTGGATGAATAGATCCATGCGTGACCACTCCTTTCTATATTGCTTGGACATAAAGACAGATTGGATAGACAGATCCCACATGGGATTTGTTCCTGTTTTTGAACCTGGTCTCTTGGCATTTGGATATTTTTAGAGCCTGGAGGAAACTTGACCAACCCCTCTCCCAGTTAGCAGACTGGTTTGTTTGCTGCAGTGGTCTCTCAACAGTCTATTAATGTATGGGCCTTAAATGATTTATTCTGCCACCCCTCCAGCTTGTGCATGCCCCATTTCAGGCAACAGTGACAAGGGCATCCTGCTGCCATCAGTTCTTCTTACACCTTGTCTTGCCTTTCACATCGAGTGGTTTGTAGGTGGTGTTGGTGAAAGTGATCTACAAGCTAGATATGCCTCTGTGAGCACTCTAGGTCTCACAGCCACAATCATTCAATCAATTAATAGTATTTAACGAGGGCTTGCTTTGGGCAGAGCGCTGTACTAACACTTTAGAAATCTCCAACACCTTATAGAATGTGATGGTCCATTGTCGGCACACCACATGGGGCTCACAGGCTAAATAGGAGGGAGAAAAGTTATTGAATCCCCATTCAATAGGGGAGGATGAGGAGGAGACTGAGGCACAGAGAAGTCAAGTGAAGTGGCCAAGGTCACACATCCTGCAAGTGACAGAGCTAGGGCTAGAAACACATTTTCTCTCTTCTTCACTCTTAATCTTCATTTTACAGATGAGATGACTGAGGCACTTTGAAATGAAGTGACTTGCCCAAGGTCACACAATAGACAAGTGATGGACCTATGATTAGAACCCAAGTCCTTCTTATTCCCAGGACCGTGGTCTTTCCACTAGACCATACCGCTTCCCAAGAAGATGATTCACGCAGCAGGGTAAAGTCTGAGGTTGGGAGAGGCTGGAGGTAGGGAGGCCATATGAGGAGGCTAACAAATTAGGGTAGCCTTAATGTTGCCAGACCTTAGAGCAAGGAGGTAACTGTTTGAGTGGAGAGGAAGAGGCACACCCCAGAGATGTTTTTCTTGAAGAATAGACAAGATTTAGCAGTTGACTGGACGTTAAGGCTGAAAGAATGAGAAGCAGCGTAACCTAGTAAATAGAGCCTGGGCCTGGGGATCCAAAGGACCTGGTTTAATAATAATAATAATAATGTTGGTATTTGTTAAGCGCTTACTATGGGCCGAGCACTGTTCTAAGCGCTGGGGTAGACATAGGGGAATCAGGTTGTCCCACGTGGGGCTCACAGTCTTAATCCCCATTTTACAGATGAGGGAACTGAGGCACAGAGAAGTTAAGTGACTTGCCCACAGTCACACAGCTGACAAGTGGCAGAGCTGGGATTCGAACTCATGAGCTCTGACTCCAAAGCCCGTGCTCTTTCCACTGAGCCACGCTGCTTCTCACTGAGCCATGTCTCTACCACATATCTGCTGTGTGACCTTGGGCAAGTCCCTTCACTTCTCTGTGCTTTAATTATCCCATCTGTAAAATGGGTATTAAGACAGTGAGTCCAATGTGGACAGGGACTGAGTCAATAGTCAATCAATGGTATTTATTGAGGATTTACTAGGTACACAGAACTGTACTAAGTGCTTGGAATTATAATATACAGCAGAGTTAATAGGCCCATAATGACTTACAGTCTAGAGCGGGAAGAGTCCAACCTGATTAGCTTTATTCTACCCCAGTGAGTAGTACAGTGCCTGGCACATAGTAAGCACTTAATACCATTTAGAAAAACAAAACAGTTAAAATGATGTCAAGGTTTGGGCTTCTGGGACAGGGTGGAAGGTAGTGGTATCCACAGAGATAGGTAAATTAAGAAGAGGACTGCTTTTGGGAGGGGTGATATTCAATCTGTCAGTGCTATGCATTGAACACCTACTGAGTACTTGGAAGAGTACTATAGAATTAGTAGACAAGATCCTCATTCATTTTTAAGGTGTCGATAATCCAAAGGGCAGAATATATTTGACATGGTACTACCTCTGGAGCAAAACTGATAGTGGGAAGATGAGGTGAACAATACCAACACCTGTATACTGTATGCATTGCCTTTCAAATATAATAAAAGTGATATTTAAGCATTTACTATATGCCAAGCCCTGAACTAAGCACTGTGGTAGATATACGGTAATCAGGCCAGACACCGTCTCACATGGAAAGGACAACAGCTGTTTCATCCCCATTTTACAAAAGAGGAAACAGAAGCAAAGAAAAGTTGTGGCTTGCCCAAGATCACACAGCGGGCAGGTGCTGGAATTAGAACACAGGTTTCCTGACTTTTGAGCCTAGGTCTTTCCACTAGGCAAGGCTGCTTCTTGGCTTCTGCCATCAACAGTTGCTAAGCAAATTTATCAGTCCTAAAAAATTCACTATGATCCCCTGTCTACCTAATGATGATAGGGTTAGTCAATTCAAGTTCAAAGATGTTCCATCTGCCCTTTTCCTCTCATCATCAGAGATGATCACATTGTGTGGTAATCTTGTCTCTCCCACACCACACTGCCATGTCTGTGGCTCCCAAGAATGATCACGCAGCTGGAGTCAGAATTTACTTCTGAGCCATAGGGAAATTCTTCTAGCTCAGCACATTATGAGACAGACTGGTGGTACTAGCTTGATCCAGGCATAAGGTAATGAACTGTGGGAATGCTTCTCTTTACAATCTGTCAAACCATCTGATTGACTAAAACCAAATCCCAACATTTGATTCTATGGGTAAAATATCCATGTGGGAAGGATTTTGTCTCAAGTTTGGCTCCTTATCAACTGATGCTTAATGGGGCAGTTTCATTTGATGGACCAGATTCACCCAGAGCATAAATGACTCTCCAGGAGTAAATTAGGTCCTCTGTAAACTACCTTAACTCTTTCAAGGTTAAGTAATTAAGTAAGCACTCATTTCTCTCCTAGGTGGGAAGCAATTCCCTAATATACTGTTCTGATTAACTCATTTAAGTAGGTTCATTAAGCGGGGATCATTTTAATAACATGATGTTGTTCCCCAAGTTTTCATTCATTAGTAGTAGTAGTAATGGTATTGAGCAACTAATGTGTGCAGAGCATTGTACTAAGCACGTGGGAGAGGACATGCGTCCGTGGAGTCGCTACGGTTAGGAGACGACTAGACAGTGTAAGCCAAGACAAGGAGGAAGCAACAGAGTATATTTGCCCGTAGCAACTTATATGCCCAAATGCTTAGGGAAGCAAGAGTTTTGAAGTGGCAGTTGTAGAATGGGGATATGAGCGATTACTCAGGCAGTGTTCATTGAATAGGGAATATTTCCAAGAGATTATTAAAATGTCTAATTTAAGATACTTGGTGAGACACAGATCCATGAAATGATGGTGAAGCAGCGTAGCCAAGTAGAAAGAGCATGGGCCTGGGACTCAGATGACCTAAGCTCTAATCCTGACTTCACCACTTGTCCATTGTGTGACCTTGGCCAAGCCACTTAACTGCTCTGTGCCTCAGTTACCTCTCTGTAAAATGGGGCTTAAGACTCTGAGCCCTATGTAGGATAGGGTCTGTGTCCAACCTGATTATCTTATGTCTAGCCCAAAGCTTAGTACAGTACCTGGCACACACTAAGTGCTTTACAAATATTTTTTTAAAAAAGAAATGACTTCATAGAACAGTCAGATAGAAAACAAGTACATAGTGTTGATCACAAATTTGGAGTGCCTAAAGCTAGAGAAAGGTCTAGAATAAATGGCCTCCCTAAAACAAAATTTTGGGTTCTTGTGAGAACAGGTGAGGTTGTCTAGAAAAGCATAAGTAGATTTTCAGGTAACCCATTGATCCAGGAAAGTATCCAGGGCCCAGACTTTCCTGTTAGTAGAACTGAGTCTTATTTTCTGAGTGTGGATCCAGAGATCACAATTGGTTAGCCTCCCTGATAGCCTCCCTTACTGTGTAGGCTAGTTTTGGGAATGCTCTGGTTTCAGCTGCCAAGGGCTGGGCTCCTCATAATGATGATATTTGTTAAGCACTTACTATGTGACAAGCACTGTTATAAGCACTAGAGTAGATACAAGATAATTAGGTTGGACACAGTCCCTGTTCCACATAGGGTTCCCGATCTTAATCCCCATTTTACTGATGGTGGAACTGAGGCACAGAGGAATGATTTGCCCAAGGTCATCCAGCAGACAAATGGAAGGGCTGGGATAGAACCCAGATGCTTTTGACTCCTAGGCCTGTGTTTTATCCACTAGGCCACACTGCTAGAGGGTTTTGTGCTCTGACTGCATCAATCAATCAATCAATTAATGGTTTTATTGAGCACTTCCTATGTGCTTATTTGGGAAAGAACAATACAGCAGAGTTGATAGTGACCATAATCCGGATCTGCACTCACTGACATCAGCCTCTTCTTTCACATCAACATTTCTCTCCTACAGCGCCTCCTCTCTGTAAGTAAGTATTCCTTGTGTTCCAGGAACTTGCTATTGACCCCTTGTCTCCTCCAGATCTCTCCCTCTCCTGCTCTTTCCCTTCACACCCAACTTCTCTGAGAGTTCCACAGAATTTTGTAATTAAACTACATAATGACTTCCATTTTCACTTCCATTGAGCAACATGACCTATTGGATAGATCATGGACCTCAGCATCAGAGGACCTGGGTTCTAATCCCAGATCGGCACTCGCCTGGTGCATGACCTTGGGCAAGTCACTTAACTTCTCTATGCCTTAGTTTTCTCATTTGTAAAATGGGAATTCAATCCCTGTTCCCCTTCCACTTAGACTGTGAACCCATGTGGGAGGGGACTGTGTCCGACTCGAATACCTTTCATCTACTACAGTGCTTAGAACAGTGTTTGACACATAGTAAGCATTTAACAAATACCACACATTATTTTCCACTCTTCCAGAGAAGGAAAGTGTGTCAATCAAAATGTTTCTGGAGGCAGAGGATCTTGCTCTGGTGCATGAGGTAGATGGGTGTGGACAGAGGTTAGTGGCCAGTAGGAAGGTCAATCAGAAGATAACAGAAAGGCAGGTTAGCTATGTGGTTAGGACCTGGATAGTGTTAGGAAAATATGAATCGGAAAGAAAGAGCAGATTTGGGAAATATTAATGAAGAAGACATGTTAATCAGTCAATGGTTTTTACTGAGCATGTTTGTAAAAACATTACACTGTACTAATGGCTTGGGTGAGTACAAAATGAAAGAGTATATATAGATTATCCCTGCTCACAAGTCATAGGGCATGGGTTCTAATCCTGACTCTTCACCTTGTCTGGTGTGTAACCTTGGGCAAGCCACTTAACTTCTCTGTGCCTCAGTTACCTCATCTGTAAAATGAGGATTAAGACTATATGAGTCCTATGTGGGACAACCTGATTATCTTGTATCTATCCTAGTGCTTAGAACAGTGATTGGCACATAGTAAGTGCTTAACAAATACTATAATTGCTAATTATTATTATTATTATCAGAGTCTAGAGTCTTCTATCTTACTGGGCTGCTTTCCTACTATGACCCAGCCCACACACTTCACTGTTTCTCGATTGCATCTATCTTTCTGCTAAATCCTTGCACAAGTCATTCCTCTGTCTTGGAATGCCCTCTCTCCTCAAATCTAAGAGACCATCACTCTCCCCACCTTCCAAATCTTACTAAAAGCACATTTCGTCCAAGAGGCCTTCCCTGACTAAGCCCTTGTTTTCTCTTCTCCTGTTTGCTTCTGTGTCACCCTTGCACCCTTTATTCACCTCTCCCTCAGCTCCAGAGCACTTACGTACATATCTGTAATTAATGTATATTAATATCTGCCTCCCGCTCTAGACTTTAGGTTCACTGTGGGCAGGGAATATGTCTACCAACTCTGGTTTATTAACTTTCCCAAGCACTTTAGTATAATGCTCTGCACAAAGTAATGTTCAGTAAATAAGATTGAAAGAAAACAAAATGAGGTGAATGCTTACTTGAAGAATTTTGTTATGGAGAAATGTTGCTTTAGTATCAACCATTAGTATTTATTGAAAGTTTGCTTTGTGTAGAAAGTTTGTTGTATGTAGAGCACTGTATTAAGCACTTGGGAGAATACAGTGGAGTATTTCTTTGAATTTACCTATTTTATCACTTAAAGCAATCTCTGTTTCATATTCTAAACAGGAAAATTTACCGAATAGAATCCCAATTCAAGGAGGCAAAAAACTCAATTTAACTATCCCTGGGTTATGAAGTCACAACTATGTTCTTTTATTAAACATTTATATAACCCTATATTTCTGAATTATTTTACAATTATGTTAGTTATTCCTTACAAGTATTTTATTGAGTTCTGTTATGACACAGAAGTTCACATTAAAAATAATGTTTTCTTCCTCAATGACTAGCTTACAGTACTGAATTCCAATTTTCTTAATCCATGGAGAATTATTTAGTTTTCTATTACCATTTCAACAGCTAGGAGATTAAACAATAAAGAGTGAAATAAATGATTACTCTGGTGAATAAATGGAAAAAGAAGAAAAATGAATTGGTAAACTGGAATATCAGCAGTTCCAGTATGTGGTGAGGAAACAGGTCCTGTGCAAGACCTTGTGCCCTTTTCATATCTCACACACAATTACTGTCCCCACTTCAAAGCCTTATTGAAGGCATCACTACTTCCAGAGGCCTTCCTGACCAAGCCCTCTTGTAGTTTTGTACTCTCCCAAGAGCTTAGTACAGTGCTCTGCACATAATAAGTAATTAATACAGTGGATTCATTGATTGATTGTCTTGTGCTATAAAAATCATAGTGAGCAATAAATCCCGATGAGGACAGCAGGGCATTCCTCTTTTAGTCAATTTTCAGAGCAGTGGCTGCTCACCCATTTCACTGTGGAAGTTTCAAGCTCCAGGTACGAGTAACTGTCTAACGGAAAAGCTGAGTATGCAAGTCATTGCTCAAAAATAGAAATTCCCATTCTGTTGAAAGTGTAACCAGCACCTTTATCAGTAAATGACATATAGTGGAATGTTTTCTGTTCAGAGTTATAAAGTTGATTCTCTGTCTGGGTTGACTACATGAAGCAAGTACTATTTCCTTTTTGGAGTGACTGCTGTTTTCACTGTCACCTAGAGTCCTGTTGCTCCATGACATGACTATTTCTTTGACGTTTGGTAGTTTTGTATGAGTGCTTGCATGATAAATTTAAAGATCCATCTTCTGTATTTCTCTGTTGAGACTGGATTAAATGAGACAGGCCATTTTAGGGGCTCTTTCCTCACCTTTGCTTTAGAAATCTGATCAATCACTCAGTGGTATCTATTGAGTGTTTATTGTAATGTGGAGCACTCTCGACTAAGCTCTTGGGGGAAGTACAGTACAATAGAGATGGTAGAAGCAATCCCTGTACACAAGGCAGTTACAATCTAATGGGGGAAACAGACATTAAAATACATTTCACATAGGGGAAATTCTGGATATGAACATAAGTACTGTAGGGCTGAAAGTGGGGGAATTTTAGGGTCTAAAGGGTTCAAATGCAAGTGCGTGGGTGACCCAGAGCAGGGAGGGGGCAGGTGAGGGAAATGAGAGCTTAGTCAGGGAAGACTCTTAGACATGTGATTTTAGGAGGGTTGTGAAGAAGGGGAGAGTGGTGGATTATTAAATATGAAGAAGGAGGGAGAGGAAAGACATGGGCGAAGGGTTGGCACACAAGATCAAGGTAAAGGAATAGGTTGGCATTAGATGAGCAGAATGTGCACACTGAGTTACAGTAGGAGATTAGTGAGGATGTGCCAGTCACTGTACTAAGCTCTGGGGTAGATACAAGCTAATTAGTTTGGACACATGTCCCAGATGGGGCTCAGTCTTAATCCCTATTTTACAGATGAGATAACTGAGGTACTGAGAAGTGAAGTAACTCGCCCAAGGTCACACAGCAGAAAGAGGCAGAGTCAGGATTGCAACCCGTGTCCTGACTCCCATCCTATGCTCTTTCCACATGGCCACGCTGCTTCTTGTGCTACCATTGGCTAGGCAAACCTGTAACCTTTTCATTATCCTCATCTCATCTTTCTCGTTCAATCCACATATTCAATCTATCACCAGATTATTTCAATTCTGTCTTCATAACATCTTTAAAATCTGCTCTTTCCTCTCCATTCAAATTCAACACCTTGCTGATCCAAGCAATTATCATACCCCACCTTGACTACTTCACCCACTTGCCAACTTGCAGTAAGTTCTCAATAAATACAATTGTTCGGTGGTCTGAGTTCACAGGAGGGACCAGGGGAGTGAGGGAGTTGAGTTCAGAGTAGAAGATGGAGTTGAGATTGTGAATTTTCACTTTAGGGGAACATAGGTTGGGTCTAGAAACCAAATGGTGGTAGGTTGGATACAGAAACCAAATGGGGCATGATGATTTTGAGAACTGGAAGGAGCTAAGGAAATGGAGTTCTCTTTGTGGGACAGGATGAAATTTGTGGAGCGGGGCTGTGAAGGAGAGAAGGGAAGTCAGGAGGTTGGGATGAGACAGTAGAATTTCATGGTTGATGACAGGTTAGATGATGCTGGTTGGTTAGAGGTTACAGTGACTAGAGATGAGGAAATCAAGCCTGTGTCCTAGTTGGCAAGTGGGTGAGGCAAAGTGGAGCAGGGGATTGGTGGAGTTGAGGAGTAAGGGGAGGTGTGCAGAGGGAAGACCATGGGTTCAAATCCTGGCTCAGCTACTTGTCAGCTGTGTGACTTTGGGCAAGTCACTTCACTTCTCTGACCCTCAGTTACCCCATCTGCAAAATGGAGATGAAGACTGTGAGCCCCACGTGGGACAACCTGATCACCTTGTATACTCCCCAGTGCTTAGAACAGTGCTTTGCACATAGTAAGCAGTTAACAAATGCCATTATTATTATTATTATATTGAAGTCCCTGAGGATCAATGTAGATGTGGATAAAAGAAGAAATGTGACAGAGGGATCAAAATGGTTGAGGAAACTGGACATGGTCCTGTAGGGTGACAGATGATATTGAGAAGTAATTGGAATGTGTGGTAGAGGTGGATGTCATGGACTGAAGGACGGGAAAGAGAAAGAGTTGATGAGGAGGGGTGGTGAGAAAGTGGCATTGGGAAGCAAGAAGGAAGCCAACTCCTCCCCCTTTCCCAATGAGTCTTGGGTTGTGGGACAAGATAAGTCCCCTTCTAGAAAAAGGAACAGGGGAGAATCAGGTTTTAGCAATGGCAAGGATGAGCAGTCACCCAGTTGTCAGGAACAGGTCAAGGATACAGAGAAGCTTTCCTGTGATCGAGCGGAAGATAATATAATAATAATAAATGTGGTATTTGTTAAACACTTACTATGTGCCAGGCACTGTACTAAGTTCTGGGGTGGAGCTCAGGCCTTCCCAGACTGAGCTCCTCTTCTCCCTCTACTCCCTCTACCACCCCCCCTTCACCTCTCCACAGCTTAACCCTCTTTTCCCCCCATTTCCCTCTGCTCCTCCCCCTCTCCCTCACCATCCCCTCAGCACCTTACTCGTCCGCTCAACTGTATATATTTTCATTACCCTATTTATTTTGTTAATGAAATGTACATCGCCTCAATTCTATTTAGTTGCCATTGTTTTTACGAGATATTCTTCCCCTCGACTCTTATTTATTGCCATTGTTCTTGTCTGTCCGTCTCCCCCGATTAGACTGTAAGCCCGTCAAACGGCAGGGACTGTCTCTATCTGTTGCCGACTTGTTCATTCCAAGCGCTTAGTACAGTGCTCTGCACATAGTAAGCAAATAAATACTATTGAATGAATGAATGAATACAAGCAAATCGGGTTGGACACAGTCCCTGTACCACATGGGGCTCACAGTATCAATATCCACTTTGCAAATGAGGTAACTGAGGCACAGAGAAGTGAAGTGACCTGCCAAGGGTCACACAGCAGACAAGTGGCAGTACCAGGGCTAAGCCCCATGACCTTCTGACTCCCAGGCCTCTGCTCTATCCACTACAGCCTACTGCTTGTGCTAGACTGATTTCAACCTGACCTCCGGCCCACCCCCGCTGCGACTCTGCCCGTCCCCCGCTCAGGAGCTCTGGTTTGCCCAGGATGGCAGTAGCGATGGTGGGGCAGAGGTGGTCAAGCAACCAGGCTGAAGGCAAGCTTGTGTCCAGCTCCATGTATGGCATTGTGGCAGGCAGTGGCAGCAGCAAGTTCCATAGACTACACTTGGCTAAGGCTGTTGGGTGAGGGTCTGGGGAGAAGGCCCTAGGGGCTGGGAGGGATTGGATGAGATTTTGGGGTTTTATTCATTCAGTAGTATTTATTGAGTGCTTACTTTGTGCAGAGCACTGTATTAAGCACTTGGAATGTACAATTCGGCAACAGATAGAGACAATCTCTGCCCATTGATGGGCTTACAGTCTAATCGGGGGAGACAGTTGGACAAAAGCAAGACAACTTAATCACAATAAATAGAATAAAGGGGATGCAGACCTCATTAACAAAATAAATAGGGTATTAAAAATATATACAAATGAGCACAGTGTTGAGGGGAGGGGAAGGGAGAGGGGGAGGAGCAGAGGGAAAGGGGGCTTAGCTGAAGGGAGGTGAAGGGGGGGCAGAGAGGGAGCAGAGGGAAAAGGGGAAGCTCAGTCTGGGAAGGCCTCTTGGAGGAGGTGAGCTCAAAGTAGGACTTTGAAGAGGGGAAGAGAGTTTGGCGGAGGTGAGGAGGGAGGGCATTCCAGGACAGCGGGAGGATATGGCCCAGGGGTCGACGGCAGGATAGGCATGAATGGGAGATGGTGAGGAGGTGAGCAGCAGAGGACCGGAGCGTGCAGGGTGGGCAGTAGAAAGAGAGAAGGGAGGAGAGGTAGGAGGGGGCAAGGTGATGGAGAGCCTTGAAGCCCAGAGTGAGAAGTTTTTGTTTCGCGCGGAGGTTGATAGGCAACCACTGGAGGATTTCAAGGAGGGGAGTGACATGCCCAGAGCATTTCTGCAGGAAGATGATCCGGGCAGCAGAATGAAAAATAGACTGGAGTGGGGAGAGACAGGAGGAAGGGAGATCAGAGAGAAGGCTGACACAATAATCCAGCCCAGATATTATGAGAGCTTGTACCAGTAAGATAGCCGTTTGGGTGGAGAGGAAAGGGCAGATCTTGGCTAAACTGTAAAGTTGAGACCAGCAGGCATTGGTGACGGATTGGATGTGTGGAGTGAATGAGAGAGCTGCGTCAAGAATGACACCAAGGTTGCGGGCTTGAGAGACGGGAAGAATGGTAGTGCTGTCAGTGACAGGGAAGTCAGGAAGAGGACAGGGCTTGGGAGGGAAGATAAGGAGCTCAGTTTTGGACATGTTGAGTTTTAGGTGGAGGGCAGACATCCAGGTGGAGACGTCCTGGAGGCAGGAGGAGATATGACCCTGAAGGGAGGGGGAGAGAACAAGGGAGGAGATGTTTTAGTTAATGGGGTTTTGGCTTTGTGGAAAGGGCATGAGGAAGAGTGCTGGGAATGAAGCACGTGGATGAGGTGATTAGAGGGGCTGGATTGAAGGGACATGAAGAGATCAGAGCTGCTTAAGAGAAAATGTCTGGAGCAGTAGGACTTAATCTGGTGTTTCTGGTGACTCTCATTCTTCTTTTAATTCTTTGTTCAGACTACAAGAGTAGTTATGAGAAATGTAAAAGGAACTCAGAATGTATACAACTTGTGCCACTATAAACCCTCTAGGCACTTGGCAAAATTTCACAGAAGAATAGGCATTTTGACTCCATTTTACTGCCTTATACTTGGGCACAAATTACCCCCAACAGCAGTAAATGATGTAGAGAGAGAAACTGAGACTATTTTCTTTAAAGTTGCACATTAGAAATAACTCTATAAAACAACTTCATAAAGCTGGAGAGGAGTTAAAGCTTGAGAGAGAAGGGGAAGGAAAAGAGTGACCTATTTAGGGATTTTTTGAACCTTAGGCTTTCATTAATAATAATTATGGTATTTGTTAAGGGCTTACTATGTGCAAAGCACTGTTCTAAGTGCTAAAGTCAGGAAGATTTTGGTAGCTATTGTTTTCCAAACTGAAAAACTTAAATTCTGAGAATTCATTCTCTCTCTTTCTCACTCACTCTCTCTTCCTCCCCGCCCTCCACCAAAAAAAAAAAAACTGGGCAACAGTAACCACCTTAAGAAAACAAACAGTGGAAATGATTTTTTAGTTGTGGTCTCTTAGGTATTTTTGTCCAGGTATTTGGGCTTAGTGGAAAGAGCACAGGTCTGGGAGTCATTGGCTCTATGTTCTAATCCTGTCTCTGCCAGTTACTTGCTATGTGACCTTGAGCAAGTCACTTGACTTCTCCATGTCTCAGTTTCCTCAAGAGTAACATGGGGATTCAAAATCTATTAGGGAATGTGTCCAACCTGATGATCTTCTATATACCCCAGCGATTAGAACAGTACTTAACAAATACTACAAATAAAATTAACAAATACTACAAGTAAAATTAATAATAAAATAACTTACTCCATTAGGTTGGTCCCACCCCCTAAATGTGAAAGTCCCTCAAAATTCAGTTCTAAGTCCCCCTTCTAGTCTTAATAGTAATAATAATGATAGAAGTAGTAGTATTTGTTAAGTGCTTACTATATGTCATTGATTCAATCAGTTCAATCATATTTATTGAGTGCTTACTGCATGCAGAGCACTGAACTAAGTGCTTGGGAGAGTACAATACAACAATAAGGTATTGTTATTACTTATTAATTGTTATTGTCAACAACTGTTTAATTGTTCTACAGTGCTCCCCCACACTGTACTAAGCGCAGGGGTAGAACTAAGCAGATCGGGTTGGGCACAGTCTCTGTCTCATGTGGGGTCACAGTCTTCATCCCCAATTTAAAGATAAGGTGTACCACCTGATTTGCTTGTATCCTTGCTAGCACTTAGAACAGTGCCTGGCACATAGTAAGTGCATAGCAAATAGCATAGTTATTATTAGTAATAGTACTAATTGGTCAATCAATTGTAGTGGCTGCTTTCCATGTGCACAACACTGTATGAAGTACTTGAGAGAGTTTAATGTAGCAGAGTTGGTAGACGTTACCTGTCCCTAGGGAGTTAACAATCTAGAGGGTGGGATAGGCTTTAAAATAGATTATAGATGTGTGCGTTAGTGCTGCTAAGGGTGAGGTGAATAAAAAATGTAAATGTAACTGCAAGAGTGATACGGAGAGAGAGGGAGCAAAGGAAATGAGGGCTTAGTTGGGGAAGGCATATTGGAGAAGTAATTTTAATTAGGCTTTGAAGGTGGGAGAATGATCTATTTCATATGAAGTAGGAGGGAGTTCCAGGCTACAATCAAGACTTGGGCAAGGTGCGAGCTAGGTGTGAGATACAGTGAGTATGTTGGTATTAGAGGAGTGAAGTGTGCAGGCTGCATTGCAGTAGGAATTCAAAGAGGTAAGATAGGAGGGGAGTGCTTTGAAGCCAATGGTAAGGAGTTTCTGTTTGATGTGGAGGTGAATGGGTAACCACTGGAGGTTCTAGAGGAGTGGGGAAACATAGACTGAATATTTTTTTGAAAAAATATCCTGGAAGCAGAATGAGGTATTTATTGAGTGCCTTAATAGAAGCCAACATGCTTTCCTTCCCACATGGAGCTTGGATTCTTTGGGAATTGTACGATCGCAAACAGAAACAAGCTTATTGAATTGAAGCTCAGAGATAATTTCCTTATTGGGTTAAGAGGTGGATTTGTCATCAGCATCGTTATCATCAGTAAGATTGTCCTCTTTATTACTCCCCAATGCCAACTTTATTTTGAATTTTCTAATGTCATGATATTTCAATCATTTCTGTTAAAACTTCCATCCCCTTCAGGATTTACTACTACTGCCACTTTGGCCTTTCCCACCTAGTCATCCTGCCTTTACCTAGTGAATTCAAGTATCTGGAAGCAACAGATTTGGAGCTTAAGCTGGCTTTGCTGATTTGGAGAACATTAGGCCCTAACAATGCTAGGTCATTTCCTTATTGATTTAAGGCCTGAATGCCCTATGGAGGAGAAATGATCCCTATTTTAAACACTACAATATTTCACATTTCCCAGGTGAACATTTGAAAAGAACCCCAAAATAAATATTTACAAATTAGGGAATAATGGTATTTTTCAACAGTCACAGTCAATTAGATCACTATAATTATTTAAATAACTGTTCCAATGTATATTGTCCAGTTAATCGTGGGCCACTACAGTGTGCTTCAATAAACTCCCTAAACATGTTTTTACATGTTTTGAATTTCAAATAGGTCATAATTTTGTCATTAGGACAAGGACCTCAGTGGGTGATTAGTGCCTTAGGAATTTCTTAGGTCAGTATATTCATTTTCTCAAAAATCCCCAAGCTTCCAAAATCTGCTTTATATTCAGAAATCTTAAATTGCCTGTTTATCATTTTAATATGTACTAGCCTTCTGGGAGACTTGTTGCCAAATTGTAGAAGCCCCAACTACTCTTTTGAGTGCCTCAATCTCTTATTTTTCCTTTTTTTCTCCCCATAAAAAGCAAGCCTGATTGCAGATAGAAGGAATTATTGGATTTCCAAAGCCTAAAAGAAGTATGTCAGAACTATAAATATAATATTTACTACTGCTAATAAGGGCAGGGATCTGTCTGCTACCTCTGTTGTACTGAACTTTCCCAAGTTTTTAGTACAGTGCTTTGAACACAGTAAGTGCTCAAAAAATATCACTGATGGAATGAAAATCATGTGGTAGTTAAGATCTATGTGTCAAGCACTGTACTAAACTCTGAAGTAGACATAAATTAATCAGGTCGGACACCATACCTGTCCCACAGGAATCCTCACTGAATCCCCATTTTACAGATGAGGAAACTGAGGCACAGTTTAGTGTTCTTTCACTCTAGTAATATTGAATTTGAAATATGTGATTCCTGTGCAGAAGTGATTGAGTCGAACCCCAGTGCTAGTTTTGAGCCTCCCCTCTTATTCTCCATATTTTCCCCAAACACATTAGAAGCAAATGAAAAGAACAACCTCATGGCAAATGTGAGAAGGACATATGACTTTTGAATATCCTATTCTTTAAACTCCCCAGACAATTTCAGTTGGAGATAAGACTACACAGTTTACCTCGACTTAAATAGTAAACACTAGTTTAATAGAGTTATTAAAACCCATTAAAAGTTGGCATTAAACAATGACAGATTTACAAAGTATAATGACATCTCGAGGCTATTAGCACAAAGAGCCTTTTTGCTGAATTAGATGTGAAAGATAACACTTTGAAAGTTAATTTGTTCATTTAGAGCCATATCCATAAAATTAATTTTTATCTCAATGTGGGGTTCATCTTAGACTAAATCCAATTTTCCATCCTTTTCCGACATTGTGAAGGACAAAGAGTCGGTAGTAACTCTTTCCTATCTGCTTGCCTGGGCTGGATTATTTTTTCATGCTGCCTTTTTATCTTCCCCACTGCCTTTCTTGATCCCTTACCATCAGGATACACTTTATATTAACTGTCTAGATCTCAATTGCCTCTACTCCAAGCTAATCCTCATCCACATCCCATCCTGATTTCCATTGGCCTCGCCAGAACAAGAACATTCATTCATTTAATCATATTTAAGTGCTTATTGTGAGCAGAGCACTGTACTAAGCGTTTGGGAAAGTAAATAGAGCAATAAGGGGTGCCAATCCCTGCCCAAAATTAGCTCAAAGTCTAGATGGGGGAGACAGACATCAATACAAACAGTCACTAATATAAATGAATAAAATTACAGATATATAAATGTGTTGTGGGGCAGGGACGGGGGGAAGAGCAAAGGAAGCAAGTCAGGGTGACACAGAAGGGAGTGGAAGATGAGGAAAAGTGGGGCTTAGTCTGGGAAGTCCTCTTGAAGGAGTTGTGCCTTCTGTAAGGCTTTGAAGACAGGTAGAGTAGCACCTGCAGCATGATGTCTTATAGACCCTCAGGAAATCTAGTGGTTGAGCAACTATAGCTGTAAACTCTGAATCCCAGGAGAAATTTAGCTCCTGCAGCCACAGATCTCTATTGACTTTTGTTTCTCATTCATTCATTCATTCATTAGTATTTGTTTTTATTCTGTGTGTTGCGTATCTGTCTTTTGTCCTTTGTGCCGTTTTAATATTTCATTTCTAACAACTTGTTTGTCTCCAGTACTCTCCACCCCCACCTATATTCACAGATTATAAGCCCCTGGAGGAACAGAGACCATGTCTAGTTACATGTAAATATCCATAATTGTATTTATATTAATGCCTGTTTACTTGTTTAGATGTGTATGTATCTACACTTGTCAGCTGTGTGACCGTGGGCAAGTCACTTAACTTCTCTGTGCCTAAATGACCTCAAATGTAAAATGGGGATTAACTGTGAGCCTCCTGTGGGACAACCTGATTACCCTGTATCTACCCCAGTGCTTAGAACAGTGTTCTGTACATTATTATAATTATTATAATTCCATTTATTTATATCGATGCTATTGACTCCTCTTTACTTGTTTTGATGTCTGTCTCCCCCCTTCTACTGTAAACCTGTTGTGGGTAGGGATTGTCTCTTTATTGCTGAAGTGTACTTCCCAAGTGCTTATACAGTGCTCTGCACACAGTAAAACCTCAATAAATACGATTGAATTCATAAATTAATTAATTTTGTGCAAAAGGTAAATTACTGGGTCTAAGATTTCCAAAGGTGTTAGAGAATAATCAGAATTGCTCTAAATTTTCCTGGCTTAATAGTGAACAAATTATTTTACTAACTCCCCCCCCCCCCCCCGATTATAGATATAATCTAATGAGGTGGAACAGTGGCACAGAATCTTCTGAAAAGCCTCAAAATCTAAGATATATTTCTCTCTGATTTGATTGATTTTTGGAATACACATTTTATCAGTAGGTATAAATACAAATTTTGTCTTTGGCAGTAAACTATTCAACACAAAGGCTTCCAATTCTATGGGAATTTAATGTTCTGCAAGCCATCTTTTTTTTGTTTGTTTTTCCTCTGACCAGAAGGATCAGTGAAGTGTTACCCTAATTTCCCTCTTAACTGGCCAGCTTTTCAACAAACATCATATCTCCATTTGGGGTTTTTCTAAAAGTGGAGTCAGTCTAAATTTGTTTTAGGATTGTTTTAGTCTTGTTACAACTATTTGAAAAATTAAGAAAAGAACAGGCCCACGAGGAACTTCTGTCTTTTTCAATTAATTTGGCAGTCACCTAGTATCTTCCAACCATTTATTTGAACTGATTTGGGTAAATGGCATGTGAGCAGACAAAGGACAGAAATCTCATTATGCAATAACCTTACAGTAATAGAAAAGTTGATACTGTACAGTTTTGAGGGTTTTTTTCATCAGATCAATGGAACTATAGAGAAAGGTGAAGCTACATTATATCTTCAATCTAAAGTAAAACCAGAAAATCCACTAGGTCCTTCTTGGGAGTTGTTCAGGGCCAGAAAGAGAAAAAAAAACCACATGTTAATTATAAGATGATTTATGATCAAGAAAGGGTGGAGAAGGTCAATCATATATATTGAGATCTTATTGGGTGCAGAGCACTATGTTAAGCACCTGAGAGAATGCAAAACAATAGAGTTGGTAGGCGTGATCCCTGCCCTCAAGGATTTTACATTTTAGTGTGGGAGAGAGACATTAAAGATAGGGGAAGCAGCAGAGTATAAAGACATCTACATAAATGATGTGGGGTGAATATCAAGGACTTGAAGGGTACAGATCCAAGAGCAAAGGTGACTCAGAAGGGAGAGGGAGTAGGGGAAATGAGAGCTTAGTTGGGGGAAGGACTCTAGGTGGAGATGCAAGTTTAATAAGGCTTTAGAGATGGGAAGAAAGGTTGAATATGAAGGGGAAGGGAGTTCTAGGTCAGAGGTAGGACTTGGGCAAAGTGTGGGTGGAGAGATGGATGAAATTGAGGTACAGGGAGTAGGCTGATGTTAAAGGAGTGAAATGGATGTGCTGGGTTGTAGTAGGAAAACAGCAAGGTAAGGTGGGGGGGGTTGAGATGATTAAGTGCCTTAAAGTCAATGATCAGGAGTTTCATTTGACAAAGGAATGGGCAACTGATCCAGTTTGAACCAGGATTGCTAAAACTTCATGAGCCGTCCTTGGCCTCCTCCAAGACCACGAAATTTCCTCGATATACTCCTACTCGGTGTTCTACTATTCTGTGTTCCTACTTCACCATCAATCACCAATTCTATATTTCAAATGTGTTGATCATCTGATAGGATCTCATTAGATTGTAAATTCCTTGCAAGCATAAAACATGTCTTTTATATTTACTACGGTGCACTGCCTCAGGCAATGATTACTACTTTTACTCTTGCCTGAAAAACTTGGGTCAAAAGCATTTAAAACAATTATTAAGGTATTGAATTAACTTCAGATATTCAAAGCATCCTTTTTAAACTACAATAGTAGTTGCAGCTCTTCTATGGAGGACTTAGAAAATAGGATACATTTTCTTCTACTCATAATTATTTTCCAGTCCTGCACTGAAATGATGTCCCTCAGCATCATTTGAGGACTTGGTTTTCCTTCTCACTCATGTCCTTGGAGCTGAATTGAATTGAGACTGTAATAATAATAATAATGTTGGTATTTGTAAAGCGCTTACTATGCGCAGAGCATTGTTCTAAGCGCTGGAGTAGATACAGGGTAGTTTGTCCCACATGAGGCTCACAGTTAATCCCCATTTTACAGATGAGGTAACTGAGGCACAGAGAAATTGATTGTTTTTACAGATGTTCTTCCCCTTGACTCTATTTATTGCCATTGTTCTTATCTGTCCATCTCCCCCGATTAGACTGTAAGCCCGTCAAACGGCAGGGACTGTCTCTATCTGTTGCCGACTTGTTCATCCCAAGCGCTTAGTACAGTGCTCTGCACATAGTAAGCGCTCAATAAATACTATTGAATGAATGAATGAAATTAAGTGACTTTCCCACAGTCACACAGCTGAAAAGTGGCAGAGCGGGGATTCGAACCCATGACCTATGACTCCCAAGCCGGGGCTCTTTCCACTGAGCCACGCTGCTTCTGTAAGCTCCTTGTTGGCAGGGAATACACCTGTCAACCCTAAATTACTGTATTCTCCCAAGCTCTAAGTACAGTCCCCTGCACACCGTAAATGCTCAATAAATGCCATTGATTGGGAAGTATGTACAGGGGTTGGGGAACAATAATAATGTTGGTATTTGTTAAGCGCTTACTATGTGCCGAGCACTGTTCTAAGCGCTGGGGTAGACATAGGGGAATCAGGTTGTCCCACGTGGGGCTCACAGTCTTAATCCCCATTTTACAGATGAGGGAACTGAGGCACAGAGAAGTTAAGTGACTTGCCCACAGTCACACAGCCGACAAGTGGCAGAGCTGGGATTCGAACTCATGAGCCCTGACTCCAAAGCCCGTGCTCTTTCCACTGCGCCACGCTGCTTCTCTAACAATACAAGTTACTTGGTGGGATTCTTTAATGAAAGCACTGTCCAAGCTCTGTGTGTTCTTGGTCTGGTCTAAGTAACTCTCAGCAACCCTTAATATCCGGGAGCACAGTCTTCATGTATTTCTTTGTATATTCCAGATTGAGCTGGGCTCAGCCAGAATGCCCAGATTCATTTCTTTGTGCTTCAGTTCCCTCATCTGTAAAATGGGGATTATGACTGTCATCCCTATGTGGATCAGAACTCAATTGTCTTGTATGCACCCCAGTGCTTAGTGTAGTCCTTGTTACATAGTAAGCACTGAACAAATACCACAATGATTATTCTTACTTTTATTATTAACATTAATATGATTAACACCATCATTGATGTTATCATTATTATTTTCTGATGAGCTTTGCTTAGGCATTTAATTCCACAATTTATCTGGGAGGATTGAAGGACCTCAAGGGTTTGCTGAGCCTGCGGGAACCTTTGGTTGTTTTTCTATCCTCCATGGCTCTCTCTGGATCCCATTCAATGCCTGCTCTCTCCTTATTCTCCACTATATGGGGATCTAAATAGCATACAACTCAAGGAAGCAACATGGCCTAATAGAGAATAGGTTTGGGAGTCAGGAGGATCTGGGTTCTAATCCCAGCTTCCACCTGTCTGCTGTGTGACCTTGGGCAAGTCACTTAACTTTCCTGGGTCTCAGTTACCACAGTCGTAAAACAGGGATTAAGACTGTGATCCCCATGAGGGATCTGAACTGTGTCCAACTGATTAGTTAGTATTTCCTCTGTATTTAGTACAGTGCCTGGCACATAGTGAAGAGTTTAAAGAATACCATAAAAAAATACTCAAAATGTTTGGATACCCTTTGTCTTTACTTTTACCCTTAGATCACTCCTGATTTTTTAGCTGGTGATTCAAAATGCTTAAAATGACATTAGATCAAGCTTGTCCAGAAATCCATGAGACCCTGCCAATCTTCCTTTAGTAGCCGAAATATCCTGGTACGAAATATTGCACTTCCTGGACCAATTTAATCAAAGTGATCCCAAAGAAAAAAGGCTGGAAATAAAGGAGGCGGTACAGCTGGCTAAAAACTGAATTTTCTAGAGACCCCTGGAATTCTAATCTCTGTGCAGTGCTGGACAATGACTTTATGCCTTTGTGAAGCTGTGAATTGGAGATAATGCTCCTGATTTGGCTCCCAGGAATATGGTGAGGACTGTCAGAGACCAGTAGTGATAAAACTCGGGTCAAAGATGAAATGTCAGCCAGCCAGTCTTTGGAGGGTTGATAAAATTTCTAACTGAGAAATTTCTCTCAGCCACAGGAAAAACTGAGAATTCAATGGGAAGATTTGCAAAATCATCAGGTGCTATTCCTGTCTCCTTTGTGACTCCTTTGTGACTTTGTGATATTTTTTAAATGCTTACTATAGGTATAGGACAAACATTGGAATAGCTCTAGGGTAAATATAAGATGAACAGGTTGAACACAGTATCTGCCCCACAAAGGCTCACAATCTAAGAAGGAGGAAGAACAAGGATTAAATCCCCATTTTAAAATAAGGCACAGAGAAATTAAGTGACTTGCCCAAGGTCTTTTCTGATCATGAGTCAGATCTGATCAGAGAAGCAGCGTGGTACAGTGGATAGCACGGGCTTGGGAGTCAGAGTTCATGGGTTTGAATCCCGGCTCTGCCACTTGCCAGCTGTGTGACTTTGGGCAAGTCACTTAACTTCTCTGTGCTTCAGTTACCACATCTGTAAAATGGGGATTAAAACTGTGAGCCCCACGTGGGACAACCTGATTACCTTGTATCCCCCAGCGCTTAGAACAGTGCTTTGCACATAGTAAGCGCTTAACAAATACCACCATTTTTTTATGTCATAGTTTTTCATTTCCTACAAAGAATAGTGATGGTGGTAGTATTCACTGAGTATCCTGTTTGGTATAATTCACTGTATTAAATGCTTACTTTCAAATAGAGGAGGCAAATATAAAGGGTTTTACAAGTAGAGTGGTTAGAATAAATAATTGAGTTCACATATAGCCATGAGTGCTAAAAAGAGTGCAAACCATCAGCCTTAAGAGTTGGAGGACCTGGGTTCTAATTCAGTTCTGCCACTTAACTGCTGTGTGACCGAGGGCAAGTGACTCAACTTTTCTGTTCCTCACTTTTATCCCCTGTAAATGAGGATTCAGTACCTGTTCTCCCTCCTACTTAGACTGTTAACCCCATGTGGGGCAAGGATGCTGTCCAACCAGATTATTTTTATCTATCCCAGCTCTTAGTACAGTGCTTGACTTGTAGAAAGAGCTTAAGAAATACCACAATTATCATTATTATGTGTATTGTTATCATGATTATCATCATCATTATTAGTTTTATTAGTGTGAGACAAAGGCAAAGATGATAGGGTCAAGGGCAAAATACAGCTAGATGCTTAACTAAGAAGGAATGGAGTTAGTGTATTGTGAGTGAAGAGTGGATGGGTAAAATGTGGCCTAATGGCAGAGAGCCTTGGAAATATGAAAACAGTCGAATCTAAGCATAAAACTGAAATGTACATTTTAGAGCTGCATATTGAACAATAATATTTGAATGCCTACTGAATGATAAAGACAAAAGACACAGTTACTGTCCTTGAGGAGCCAATCCACCCTATATTGGGACTTTGAGGGGATATATACATTGATTTCTTCCATAAAATGTGCTTTCACTATGTATTTTGGATAGCATATTGTTTTGAAATAAGGCAACTTTCATCTACCTGGATCAAGCATAAGATGTTACTATCAATACAGATGTACTATAAACATGAATTTTCCCTAAGACATTTATCATTAATGTCACCCTCTTTTTTAAATGACATTTATTAAGCGCTTACTATGGGCAAAGCACTGTTCAAAGCGCTTGCGGGAGGTAGGGGATACAAGGTGATCAGGTTGTCCCACGTGGGGCTCAAAGTCTTCATCCCCATTTTCCAGATGAGGTAACTGAGGCCCATTCATTCAATAGTATTTATTGAGTGCTTACTATGTGCAGAGCACTGTACTAAATGCTTGGAATGTTACAAATTGGCAACAGATACAGTCCCTGCCCATTGACGGGCTTAAGAAGTGAAGTGATTTGCCCAAAGTCACACAACTGACAAGTGGCAGAGCCGGCATTAGAACCCATTACCTCTGACTCCCAAGCCCGGGCTCTTTCATTGAGCCACACTGCACCCTTGTATTATGGGAGAAATGAGTGCATTCTCTAGTAATGCATCTGTAGTTATTGTAACTTTTTTTTAAATCCTAAAATTCTCAAACAGGAAATAATTGGTTTTGAATTTTCAGAAATGATTGCAAAACAAAGATATTACTTTGGGTTTAGGTTTTCTAAGGAAACAATTGCTTAAATCAAAGGAGGATATACATTTACAAATGAAAAATAGCATATAACAAGGAGGACTGAATGGGTCAGACCCTCTAGATGGGTTGGGGGAGAGGGAGAGTCAGGATACAGCTTGCTGCAAGGCAAGCTGCAAATGGAAGTCATACTACAAAGGGCACAGTGACAGACAACCACTGGTTTGGACCTAATCAGGAACCTGCCAGGACTGAAGGCAATTTATACTGGTTCTGTTTCCCTACTCTTCCCTTGATTGTGTCTCCAGGAGAAAAGCATTTTTATTTTAAAATAACTTCATAATTAAAAAGTTGCTTTTGAGAACCAAATCTGCATCAGATAAATGTAGATTTTAAATGTCAGGCTAACACTAACAAGGCTTTCCCTGTTCAGCTAGGACTGTTGTTTTTGAAAGCAGCCCTATTCCCGTCCTTGGCACTTGTGTATTTTATTTTATTGGATCTTATTCCCATTTTTGACAGTCATGCTTATTGTTATTTTTACATTTATGTGCATGCTCAGTTATTTGTTCAACTATTTTGTCCTTATGTGCTTGTGCTCTTTCCTGCTTTCTCCTCACTCTTTCTCCTTCTTCACCAACATTAAGGAATTTTTGTTTGCCAACTCCATTGAATTGTAAGCTGCTTGAGAGCCAGAAATTTATAACTTGCTACTGTTGTGCTCCAAGTGAATAGCATTCAGTAAGTGTTCAATAAATATTAATTTATCGACTGCTTGGCATACCCATCTCAGAGCTGATGCCTAGAAATCAGTGTATCTAAATCAGTGATATTTACTGTGTGTAGTGCACTGTACTAAGCATTAAATTTTTTTATTATTAGTCATATGCATCAAAATTGGTTTCTCTATTGAGAAATATATATTTGCCCTACTTGTGCACTGCTTTTCAGAAAAGCTATTTCCTTTTCTCTTCTATTTTTAACGAGAGAGAATGCGGTACCCTATTTCTCTGGCATTGAGTAACATTGTAGATGATAATCATAATGTAATCATGGTATTTGTTAGCACTCTCTAAGTGCCAAGCACTAAACTAAATGCCGGGGCAGATAAAAAATACAAGATAATCCCACATGAGGCTCACATTCTAAGTATGAAGGAGAACAGGTTTTGATTATACAGTTGAGGGGTTGAGTCACAGAGAAGTTAAGTGACTTACCCAAAGTCCCACAACAGGTACGTGGCTGAGGCAGTATTGGAATCCAGGTCCCTTCATTCCTAGGCTTGTGCTCTTTCTACTAGGCCATGCTGCTTCCTAAGACATCATCCCCACAGAATCTGTGAGAGTGAATGCAGTGGACCCCTATGGCTGGCCACACCCATTTATGTTAAGGATCTGAATTCTGGAAACAGTATTTTTTGAACAATTTCTCTTTAAACCCCGCACTTGATGAAAGCACCCCATGGAGATGAAACTGGTGATTAAGAAACAAAACTGTTTCCCTAGACCCAGGTTAGTGATGTTAATGGATTTGGATGTCTGCTTTACTGACAGAGTTGAGTGGGGTTTTTATAGCCCCACCACCCCGGGTTGCTAGTTCACTGTTTCGCTGGGATCAGTCAATCAACATGAGTATATATTTGAGCACTTATTGTCCACACAGTGCTTGGGAGAGTACAATAGAGATAGTAGACAAGATCACTCCCCTCAGGGAGCTTACAGTCTTAGTGGGTAAGACAGAGACAAAATAGTTTGTAGTTAGAAGAGTAAGAAACAAGAGGAGAAGTTAAGTTCTTATATGTTAAGGTATAAGCCCCTATCTACCTAAATGTCGAGAAGCAGTATGCCCCAGTGGAAAGACCATGGGGCTGGGAGTCAGACTACATGGGTTCTAATTTTGACACTGCCAATCACTTGCTGTGTGACCTTAGGCAAGTCCCTTAATATAATGATGGCATTTGTTAAGTGCTTAGTATGTGCAAAGCACTGTTCTAAGCCCTGGGGAGGATACAAGGTGATCAGGATGTCCCACGTGGGGCTCAGTCAATGCCCATTTTACAGATGAGGTAACTGAGGTACAGAGAAATTGTGACTTGCCCAAAGTCACAAAGCTGACAAGTGGCAGAGTCAGGATTTGAACCCATGATGTCTGGCTCCCCAGCCTGTGCTCTTTCCACTGAGCCACATCTTAATTTCTCTGTGCCTCAGTTTTCTCAACTGTAAAATGGGGATTAGATACTTTTTCTCCCTCCTTACATAGGCTCTGAAACCCATATAAAATGGAGACTGTGACTAATGTGAGTAACTCACATGTATCCCAGGATGTAGAACAGCGTTCAACATTTAGTAAGCGCTTAACAGATATAATAGTAGCAATAAAAGTAATGACAATGTTAAGTGCTGAAAGTGGGAGCGAGTGCAGTAGAGCATGGTTGGTGAAGAAGTGCTGAGACGGTAACTGAGAGGGATATAACCGGGATGGAATAAAAATTGATAAAGGAAGTCATCATGGGGGAAAGGAGGCTACTGTAGCAGTTGCCATGGTTACAAGTGGGCCTTAAACTCTGAGCCATGAGGAACCTGAATCTGTTCCTCTAGCCACCTGATTTTAATTTTGTTTTCATTTTGCGTATTTGTCTTTGTGTTTGTGATTTCATCATCCCTGATATGTCTGTCTCCAGTCCCTCTTAGCCCACATATATTCCTATATTCGGAGCCCCCCGGGGATAGAAATCATGTCTAATTTCCACCTATGAATTCTCTCCCAGAGCTTAGGATAGGATATTATGACTCCTACCACTGTTACGGCTCTATAATGTCAGAATCAGCTTCATTCTCCATCTCCTTTTCGAGCCCGGAGTCAAAACCAAAGAATATAGTTTGGACAAATGAAAGTGCAGTGGGAAGATTCAGTTGGGAATTTTCCTGAGCCATGTGGGTAACAAACCATACCCTGCATCTGGTGATCTAAATAATGTCATGAAGAAAACCCCATTCTTCACTGGAAGAGTCAACAAAAAGAAACCTCCCAGTGAGAGGTTTTATTTTGTTTTTCATTTGGTTTTTCAAACCAACGTTGGTCTGTTCCAGTGCAGACATAGTACATATAAAATGGGCACAAAGTTCAATAAACAGAAGTGGAAATACCAAAAGAAAGTAGTAGGAAACCTAATTAATTAATCAGTCTCTGCCAAATGAAAAGCACTGTACTAAATATGTAGGGGAATACAACAGAATTAAGGTTGGTGGGGGGGAGGGGAGAGGCGGAGGGGTGACTTTGGGGAGCTCAGACCTGATCGCGTTGATTTTCGTGAGGAAATAGGTGGCCAGATCATTGGGGGTGAGAGATTGCGGAGGGGGAGGAACAGGGGGCCTAAGGAGAGAGTTAAAGGTCCGGAACAATTGGCGGGGGTGACGGGCATGGGTGTCGATGAGGGAGGAGAAGAAGCTTTGCCTGGCGGAGGAGAGGGCAGAGTTAAGGCAGGAAAGGATAAATTTGAAGTGTGTGAGGTCGGCTCGGTGCTTGGACTTTCGCCAGCAGCGCTCAGCAGCTCGAGCATAGGAGCGTAGGAGGCGGACGGAGGAGGTGATCCAGGGCTGTGGGTTAGTGGAGCGAGAGCGGCGGAGGGAAAGGGGGGCGAGAGAGTCGAGATGAGTAGAGAGGGTGGAGTTGAGAGCGGAGACCTGATCGTCGAGAGTGGGAAGAGAAGACAGGGCGGCAAGGTGAGGAGAGATGCTATTGGAAAGACGGATGGGATCGAGAGAGCGGAGGTCTCTGTGGGGCAGTAGCGAAGATTTGCAGGGGGAGGGAGTGTGAGAGATGAGGCAGGTGAGAAGGTTATGGTCAGAGAGAGGGATTTCAGAGTTGGTGAGGGAGGAGATAGTGCAGCGGTAGGAGATGACGAGATCGAGGGTGTGACCAAGTCGGTGAGTGGGCGCGGTATGGTGGAGGAGGAGGTCGGCAGAGTCGAGGAGGGATAGCAGGCGGGCGGCAGAGGAGTCGTCGGGTACATCCGTATGGATGTTGAAGTCTCCAAGGATCAGAGTGGGCAGAGAGAAGGAGAGAAGGAAGGTGAGAAAGGGGTCAAAGTGGTTGAAGAAGTCGGAGGTGGGACCGGGAGGGCGGTAGATGACGGCGACAAGTAACTGGAGTGGGTGGTAGAGACGAATGATATGGGCTTCGAAGGAGGGGAAGGAGAGGGAGGGGGGAGGAGGGATAGTGCGGAAGCGGCAACGGGGCGAGAGGAGGAAGCCGACGCCTCCTCCCTTACCGGTGAGTCTGGGGGAGTGGGAGGAGAGGCCTCCGCCGGAGAGAGCGGCGGTGGAGACCGTGTCTTCGGGAGAGAGCCACGTTTCCGAAAGGGCGAGGAGGAGGAGAGAGCGGGAGAGGAAAAGGTCATGGATGAAAGGTAGCTTGCCTGTAATAGAGCGGGGGTTCCAGAGGCCACACTTGAAAGTAGCTGTGGGTGCAAGGGGGGGAGGGGGGGAAGGGCGGGGGGAGGGGAGGGTTTGGATGGGAAGGAGGTGGCGGGGCCCTGGACGAGGAGAGGGGGATGAGGGGTGGCGGTGGGACAAGAGGACTGGGATGGGGCATGGGTGGGGAAGAGAGAAGGGGGGAGGGGGTGAAGAGGGGGTTAGGTGGGGGGAAGAGTAGGGGGAGGGGGAAGAGGGGTAGCGCTGGTAAAGTGGGGTTCTAGGGCGGGAGAGAGGACGGGGGGAGGAGACAGAGGAGAGAGCGGGAAAGAGCTGAGCGAGAGAGGGGAAGGGGAAGGGGAAGGGGAGGATAGGAAGGGGCGGGAGGGGGGGAGGAGGGACATGGCGAGGCCAGAGAGGTGGGTGGCAGCACTGACAACAATAAACAGTAATAAACGAAATCGGTAATATAGCAACATGATACAGTATGATACAATACAGTAGTGCTAATATAGCAACATGATACAGTATGATACAATATAGTCGTGTTAATAAAAGGGGTGATGATCAGGGTCGGGGGTAGACTCGATTAAGGGGCGACCTGATCAGATTCAAAGTCTGACGACAATAAACAATGACAAGCGAGATCGCTAATATAGCAACATGCTACAGTAAGGCACACTACAATAGTGTTAATAAGCAGGCGATGACCAGGGTCGGGGGACGAGCCGACCCTACCTGATCAGACTCAAAGTCAAGCGGCCGAGAGTGTCCCAGAGCTCATGACCAAATAACCCTGTGGCGGCGGGGGGGCCCTGAGGTTGTCCGGGGTGGGTGGCGGCCGTGGGCGGCGGCTAAGGTAAGGTAACATGGTGAGAACAAGGATGTCGTCGCCCGGGGCGGGGGCGGGAGAGATGAATCACCTCAAGAGGGAAGAGGGAGTGAGGCCTTCCCAAAATGGCCACCTCGGGCGGAATGGGGGAGCGGTTGGGGAGCACATTGTCCCCGGGCCCGAGCAGGGGGACACAATGTCCCCCTACTTTCCCATCCTTCCCTGCAGTATCCTCAGAGGAGATCTCCTCCCTCCTCGCAAGTGCCATCCCCTCCACCTGCGCCTCGGACCCCATTCCCTCTCACCTTCTTAAAACCATCGCCCCTGCCCTCCTCCCTTCCTTAACTTCTATTTTTAACCACTCAATCTCCAAGGGCTCCTTCCCCTCTGCCTTCAAACATGCCCACGTCTCCCCCATCCTAAAAAAACCTGCTCTCGACCCCACTTCCCCCTCCAGTTATCGTCCTATCTCCCTACTACCCTTCCTTTCCAAAATCCTAGAACGAGTCGTCTACAATCGATGCCTAGAATTCCTTAACTCCCATTCTCTCCTAGACCCCCTCCGATCTGGCTTCCGTCCCCTCCACTCTACCGAGACTGCTCTCTCTAAGGTCACCCGTGACCTCCTTCTTGCCAAATCCAATGGCTCCTACTCCATTCTGATCCTCCTTGACCTCTCTGCTGCCTTTGACACTGTCGACCATCCCCTCCTCCTCCATACCTTATCTCACCTTGGCTTCACGGACTCTGTCCTCTCCTGGTTCTCCTCTTACCTCTCTGGCCGGTCATTCTCGGTCTCCTTCA
The DNA here is from genome assembly GCF_004115215.2 of Ornithorhynchus anatinus. Classification (NCBI taxonomy): domain Eukaryota; kingdom Metazoa; phylum Chordata; class Mammalia; order Monotremata; family Ornithorhynchidae; genus Ornithorhynchus; species Ornithorhynchus anatinus. Next base: position 53,528,773 of record NC_041731.1, on the reverse strand, counting down.
CTGGAGCCTCCTCCCCCTCCCATCCTTTAACTGTTGGAGTTCCTCAAGGGTCAGTTCTTGGCCCTCTTCCGTTCTCCATTTACACTCACTCCCTCGGTGAACTCATTCGCTCTCACGGCTTTGACTACCATCTCTACGCAGATGACACGCAGATCTACATCTCCGCCCCTGTCCTCTCCCCCTCCCTTCGGGCTCGCATCTCCTCCTGCCTCCAGGACATCTCCACCTGGATGTCGGCCCGCCACCTAAAACTCAACATGAGCAAGACTGAGCTCCTCATCTTCCCTCCCAAACCCGGTCCTCTCCCAGACTTCTCTATCACCGTGGATGACACGACCATCCTTCCCGTCTCTCAGGCCCGCAATCTCGGTGTCATCCTTGACTCGTCCCTCTCGTTCACCCCACACATCCTATCCGTTACCAAGACCTGCCGGTTTCACCTCTACAATATCGCCAAGATCCGCCCTTTCCTCTCCACCCAAACGGCTACCTTACTATTACGGGCTCTCGTTATATCCCGGCTAGACTACTGTGTCAGCCTTCTCTCTGATCTCCCTTCCTCCTCTCTCGCCCCGCTCCGGTCTATTCTTCACTCCGCTGCCCGGCTCATCTTCCTGCAGAAACGATCTGGGCATGTCACTCCCCTTCTTAAACAACTCCAGTGGTTGCCTATCGACCTCCGCTCCAAACAAAAACTCCTCACTCTAGGCTTCGAGGCTCTCCATCACCTTGCCCCTTCCTACCTCTCCTCCCTTCTCTCTTTCTACCGCCCACCCCGCACGCTCCGCTCCTCTGCCGCCCACCTCCTCACCGTCCCTCGGTCTCGCCTATCCCGCCGTCGACCCCTGGGTCACGTCCTCCCGCGGTCCTGGAACGCCCTCCCTCCTCACCTCCGCCAAACAGATTCTCTTTCCCTCTTCAAAACCTTACTTAAAAATCACCTCCTCCAAGAGGCGTTCCCAGACTGAGCTCCTCTTCCCCCTGTACTCCCTCTGCCATCCCCCCTTTACCTCTCCGCAGCTAAAGCCTCATTTTCCCCTTTTCCCTCTGCTCCTCCACCTCTCCCTTCCCATCCCCACAGCACTGTACTCGTCCGCTCAACTGTATATATTTTCATTACCCTATTTATTTTGTTAATGAATTGTACATCGCCTTGATTCTATTTAGTTGCCATTGTTTTTACGAGATGTTCTTCCCCTTGACGCTGTTTATTGCCATTGTTCTTGTCTGTCCGTCACCCCCGATTAGACTGTAAGCCCATCAAACGGCAGGGACTGTCTCTATCTGTTGCCGACTTGTTCATCCCAAGCGCTTAGTACAGTGCTCTGCACATAGTAAGCGCTCAATAAATACTATTGAATGAATGAATAAGGCATGTGATCTGTAATGTAATATATATTCCCCTTTAGAATATAAGCTCCTTGTGGGTGGATGATGATGTGTCTACAAACTCTGTAGTGTTGTACTGTCCCAAGTGCTTAGTACAGTGCTCTTCACATAGTAAACACTCAATAAATGTCACTGATTGATGTAATCTCTGCTTTCCAGAGCCCCAATTATGTAGGTGAGACCGACAAAAATGATTTACAAAAAGGAGAACCAGAGGGGAGAATGAGCACCAAACCGGACAGTTGTATTAATGGTATTACAATAGCCCCAGTTATTTATGTTTGGTAGTATATTTTAAATTTTGTTTATATTTACTAATTTTATTTGTATTCATTCATATAGAGGAGCAGCATGGCGTAGTGGAAAGAGCACAGGCCTAGGAGACTGGCATTTGTACAGCTCTGCCATTTGCCTACTGTGTGACCTAGGACAAATCACTTAACTTCTCTATCCCTCAGTTCCCTTATCAGCCAAATGGGAATTCAGTACCTGGACCCCTCTACTTAAACAGTGAGCCCCATATGTGCCTGTCCAATGTAATTAATTTGTATCTACACCAGAGCTTAGCACAGCACGTGACACATTAGTGAGCACTTAATAAATACCACAATTATTTTAAATTTGGGCTTTTTTTCTTAGAGTTTTTTTTTCAAACTGAAGCCTTTGAGCTTGGACATACTTTTAATTCAAAGTTATAAAGCACTGAAAAGAAGTCATTATTTGTATTTTGTAAAAAGTGCTCTCCAGTGCCTAATGAAATTGTGTTCAAAATTTAGGAATCAAGAAAGAGCAAGGAAGTATATGTAGAGCAGGAAAGAAATGTGGGTGGAACAGAAAATTACATTTTGTTCTTGAACTCCTGGAAAATGTGTGAATGGGTCTCTCTAATTACTTTCATTTAAACAACAATATTTTGATTTGAAGAGTAATGCAGACATTTGTAGAATTTTTGCACATTTTGTAACTTGTCCCCGATGACCCTTTCTTTTCCTGGCAGAATATGAAGCTGTTAATTAAATAGTCAGTGACTGTAAAGCTTAAGTTGATTTACAACATTAGTGGCTACATGGATTCCTCAGCTCAGCCAATTTCAAAGTGGTTTCCTTTAATCTTTTTTACAGGAATCTCAGTGAAGCTCTGCCTAATATCTATGGCACAGTGCCTGCTACAAAGATGGGTTGTCTGCTGAGGGAAGAGATTCAGAGTAGGTAGTCTAAAATTCTAAGCCCAGTTGATAACTCTGAGAATATTTTAAAAGAGGCAATGACTTGCACTAGTGGGCTGAGTTTTCAATGCACATAAATGTCTCAGGGTTAACAGATGGTATATATTGCTTTCTTTTTATATATTTATTTCTTATTTAGAGTGATACTGCTAATGATGAGTTCCTGTTCATGTGACCTAATTATCTTGTATTTACACCCAGTGCTTAGTACAATGCTTGGCATGTGATAAGCCCTTGACCCTGTGAGGGTGATAAGTGCTTAACAAACACACAGTCATTTAGGTGTGAATGAAGAGAGCTTTGTACCTCTAAGAGTGAATTCCAGACGGTATGCATGGTTCATCCACCTAATATTGTGAAACAGGAGAAAGCTTTTAAGAAATATTTGTTTCCTAACCATCTAGTACCACCCTCAAGTGCTCAATTAAATACTTATTGACTGCTGAGTTAAATTTATTGACTGCTGAGCAGCATGGCCTAGTGGAAAGAGCACAAGCCTGTGGGTCAGAGAAGCTGGGTTCTATTCTTTACTCTGCCAATTACTTGCCTTGTGACCTTGGGTAAGTCACTTAACTTCTCTGTAAATCAGTTTCCTCAACCACATAAAAGGGATTAAATTCTATCATTCATATTTACTGAGCTCTTACTGTGTGCAGAGCATAGTACTTAGCACAAAGGAGAGAATATAACAGACACATTTCATGGACACAATGAGCTTATAATATAGCAGGGGAGAGACAGACATTAAAATAAATGAATAAATTATGGATGTGTACCTAGGTGCTGTGGGACAGAGGTTGGGGGTGATGAATGAAGGGAGCAAGTCAGAGCGACAGAGAAAGGAGTGGGAGGAAAATAAATGAGGGCTTAGAGAAGGCCTCTTGGAAGAGCTGTGCCGTCAATAAGGCTTTGAAGATGGGGAAAGTAATTGCCTGTAGGAAATGAAGAGGAAGGATATTCAAGACCAGAGGCAGGATGTGGGCGATAGGTCAGTGATGAGATAGGTGAGATTAAGGTAGAGTGAGGAGATTGGCATTCGAGGAGCGAAGTGTGCAGTTGGGTTGTAATTGGAGAGAAGTACTCTCTCCTACTTGGACTCTGAGTCCCATGTAGGGACGGACTGTGTCTGACCTGATTAATTTGTATCTACCCCACTAAAAGGAGTGCTTGATGCATAGTAAGTTTTTTAACAAATATAATAATAATAGACATTTTAAGCAAACACTGATATTATTATTTTGTTTTATCTTGATATTCCCAATTTAGCTACAGAAGGGAGTTTCAGCATTTTAAATAATTGCAGTAGTAGCATTTATTGAATACCCACTTGGTGCAGTGCACTGTACTAAGTGCTTGGGAAGAACAGAATAAAGAAGTGATGTTTTCTGTGTCCACAAAGGGCTTATACACTAAGTTTAGTGTCAATCTTGGGATAATTGTCATTTAATTTTGAATTGAGTGTAGTTTCTTTCAATGAAGACTACATAACCCCTTATGGTTGAAGTGCAATGCCAAATATTCTGAGACCATGGTTGTTACCATGACTGAATATGAAAATACAATACCAGAATACATAATTGTGACCCCTCAAACTCCTTAGCATTTCTGCTAAGGAGTCATAGCATTTCTGATTTCTGATTTCCTTGGTCATAGCATTTCTGATTTCCTTATATGCACATACCACCTACTGAGTAATGACAATTCTAGGGAATGGCTTGTACTTGTTTTGGGTAGGTGTACAGAAGCAGCATATGAGAGCAGCATGGCATAGTGGATAAAGCGCATGCCTGGGAGTCAGAAGGTTATGAGTTCCAATCCTGACTCTGCCACTTTTGTGTTGTGTGACTTTGGGCAAGTCACATCACTTCTTTAGGCCTCAGTTACCTCATCTGTAAAATGGGGATTGAGACTGTGAATACCATGTGGGACATAGACTGTGTCCAACCTGATTTGCTTGTGTCTACCATGCTTAGTAGAGTGCCAGGCACATAGTAAGTGTTTAACAAATCCCATTATTATTATACATAATCTATTGGTGGTATTTATTGAGCACTTGCTGTAAGAGCAGTGTACTAAGTACATGGGAGAGTACAACATAGTAAGTAGATAGGATCCCTGCCCTAAAGGAGTATACAATTGGGCGAGTGTTAAATACATTAAACAAAATTACGAGAAGGGGAAGTTACTAAGTACAGAGATGTGTACATAGGTTTCTTACAGGTAGCAGGAAGAATAGGTAGCCAAGTGCTCAGTGGATGCAGATTCAAATGCATAGGTGACACAGACGGTTGTGAAAATAGGATGGAGAGATGGACATTAGTCAGGGAAGCCTTCCTGGAAAAGACTGAGTCTAAATTTTGAAGATGGAGAGAGTAGTGATCTGTAGGCTGTGAAGTGGAAGGGAGTTCCAGGCAGGAGGGAGGGTGTGAGCAAATATCAATCAAACAGTGACATTTACTGAGTGTTTACTTTGTGCAGAGCAGAGCAGTATACTAAGTGCTTGGGAGAGTACAATACAACAGAATTAGCCAACACGTTCCCTGCCCATAACGAACTCCTATGACAAGTAACATGAGAGAGAGGTACAGTGAGGAGGTTGCTCTATGAGTGAAGTGTGCATGCTGAGTTGTAGTGGGAGAGGAACAATGATAAATAGAAATTGGGAAGAGCTGATTTTTAATTGTATTTATTAAGCACTTACTATGTTCTAGACACTGTATTAAATTCTAAGGTAGATATAGACTAATCAGGTTGGACACAGTCCATGTCCCACATGGGGCTCACAGGATTAATCCCTATTTTGCAGATGTGGCAACTGAGGTATAGAGAAGTTAAGTGATTTGTCCAAGGTCAAACAGCAGACAAGAGGCAGAGTTGGTATTATTCCTTCATTCATTTGTATTTATTGGGCACTTACAGTGGGTAGAACTATGTACAAAGCAGTTCGGAGAGTACAATATAACAATAAACAGATACATTCCTTGTCCACAGTGAGTTTTCAGTCTAGAAGGAGAGACAGGCATTAATATGAATAAATGAATTACAGATATGTATAGAAGTTCTGTGGGCCTGGAAGGGGGGATGAATAAATGGAGCAAGTCAGGGTGACACAGAAGGGAGTGGGAGAAGAGGAAAGGAAATGAGGGCTTAGGGGAGGCCTCTTGGAGGAGATGTACCTTCAATAAGGCTTTGGAGGCAGGGAAAACAATTGTCAGATTTGAGGAGGGAAGGCGTTCCAGGCCAGAGGCAGGACATGGGCCTGGGGTCAGCGGTGAGAAAAATGAGATTCATTCAAATCATTCAATTGTATTGATTAAGTAATTAATGTGTGTAGAGCACTATATTAAGTGCTTTGGGAAAGTACAATATAGCAATCAAGAGTGACAATCCCTGTCCTCAGTCTAGAATGGGGGGAGACAGACATCAGTACAAATAATCAATGTAAATACATAAAATTACATATCTATAAATACGTGCTGTGGGGTGATGGGGAAAGCAAAGGGAGCAAGTCAGGGTGACACAGAAGGGAGTGGGAGATGAGGAAATGTGGGGCTTAGTTTGGGAAAACCTCTTGGAGGAGATGTGCCTTCAGTAGGCTTTGAAAGAGGGGGGAGAAATTGTCTATCAGATTTGAGGAGGGAGGGCATTCCAGGCCACAAGCAGCATGTGGGCCAGGGGTTGGCTGTGAGACAGGGGAGACTGAGGCACAGTTAGAAGGTTAGCAGCAGAGGAGTGAAGTATGCGGGCTACGAAGTAGAAGGAGAGAAGCAAGGTGAGGTAGGAGGGGGAGAGGTAATGGTGTGCTTTAAAGCCAATGGTGAGGAGTTTTGTTTGCTCCAGAGGTGGATAGACAACCACTGGAGATTTTTGAGAAGGGGGGTGACATATCCTGTAGAAAGATGATTGGGACAGCAGAGTGAAGTATGGACTGGAATGGGAAGAGGCAAGAGGTTGGGAAGTCAGCAAGGAGGCTGATGCAGTAATCTAGGGTGGATAGGATGAGTGATTAAATTAATGTGGTAACAGTTTGGATGTAGAGGAAAAGGTGGATTTTAGTGATGTTGTGAAGGTGGACTGACAAGAATTAGTGATGGATTGAATATGTGGGGTGAATGAGAGAGAGGAGTCAAGGGTGATGCCACGTTTACAGGTTTGTGAGACAGAAAGGCCACTGGTGCCATTTACAGTGATGTGAAAGTCATAGGGAGGACAGGGTTTGGGAGGGAAGATAAGGAGTTCTGTTTTGGACATATTAAGGTACAGCTGACTGAAGGGACATCCAAGTAGAGATGTCTTGAAAGCAGAAGGAAATGTGAGCCTGCAGAGAGGGAGAAAGATCAGGATTGGAGATGTAGATTTGGGTGTCATTTGTATAGAGGTGGTAGTTGAAGCCATGGGAGCAAATGAGTTCTCCAAGGGAGTGGGTGTAGATGGAGAATAGAAACCCAGAACTGAACCTTGAGGGACCCCTCTACAGTTAGGACATGGGAGACTGAGGAGGAGCCTATGAAGAAGACTGAGAAAGCACCAGAAAGATAAGAGGAGAACCAGGAGAGGACGTCAGTGAAGCCAAGGTTGGAAGATGTTTCCAGGAGAAGTGGCTGGTCATCAGTGTTGAAGGCAGCTGAGAGGTCAAGGAGGATTAGGATGAAGTAGAGGCCATTAGATTTGTCATGAAGGAGTTCATTCGTGAAAGGACTGGATAAGCAAAATCTCATGAAGCACCTTTAAAATGTTGAATTATTGCAATATTTCACCTTGTTTCTACCTTCTATTTTTCATCATAAGTGTTGTCATTCTCATTATGAACACACAGCTCCATTTAAAATACTAGTAGGAAGTCAAATAGGTGATGCAAAAATGCAGCAGGGAATTCAAGCATTTAATGCAACATTGTTCTCTTCATTAAAGGAAATGTAAGGGTTAGAGCCTGTTTCTTTCCTAGTATAGTTACCCATAATGATGGAATCAGATAATTGCTTCCGTCTTTATCAGAATTTAACACAAATTATGTTGGGACAGGCAGCACAACAGTTTCTGAAGGTTAACTGTGGAAGTTAATCAGTTTAGCTGGACTGATTTTAACACCTAAAATGAGGTTAAAGCCTTGGTGAGTCTGGTTTTGGCCACAGTTGCTGGGATTTTTGTGCTTGGGCATTGATGCATGGGGGTCATACCATGTTTGTGGCCTCTAGCTTCCTTGGTCATCAGGGCAGGAGAAGACAGGGACAGTGACTTTTCCTTTCTTGGTAAATTCTGATCAAAGGACCTGGGCTAGGACTGCTAATTACAAGGGGGCTGAAGTTGACAGGGCAGCCTTGTGGTAATACCCTGGAATGGTGCCTCTTGTATGTTCATGTGAACTTGATCAAGAAATCACTCAATCCAAAAACTGCTTAATCAGTGGTACTTATTGAATGCTTACTGTGTACTAAGCAAGGTATTAAGCACTTTAGGAGAGTATAATACAGCTGATAGGAGCTGTCCCAGATCTCAAGAAGTTTAAAGACTTGCAGAACAATCAGTTAATGGTATTTGAGTGTTTTCTCCCCTGCCTAAGGATTGCACCTGGAGAATTTCCAGTATTTTACCAGTTTTGGCATACCCATTCCATTCCTACCTTGGGCATTGGCTAGCGAGTGGCAGGCAATCTGCTACAAGTCAAAACTCACCTGTTCTGTGCAGCAGCGGCATGGGAGAGAGTCGAGGGCGGCGACTCAAGTTTACTGCATGGAAGGAGGAAGTACTAAACCACTTCCGTAATTTTACCCAGAGAGTTCTAGGGATATAATACCAGAACCACTGCAGATGGAGGTGGGGCCTTCTGGGAGAGACGTGTCCATGGCATCGCTATGGGTTGGAGATGACTTGATAGCATAAGACAAGAGTTCTTTCTATTTACTCTGCAGCAGCAGAAACATCACTGAGAGTGGTGGAAGCAGGATGGTCAGGTTGCAAGAGTACAGACTTGTGTGTCAGAGGATGTGGGTTTTAATCCTGACTCCGCCACTTGTCTGCCATGTGACCTTGGGCAAGTCACTTAACATCTCTGTGCCTCAGTTACCTCACCTGTAAAATGGAGATTAAGACTGTGAGCCCCACGTGAGACAACCTGATTACCTTGTATCTACCCTAGTGCTTAGAATAGTGTTTGGCAAATAGTAACCATTTAATAAATGACATCATTATTATTATTATACCTTGGGTTCTAAACTCAGCCCTGCCACTTGTCTGCTCTGTGACTGTCGGCAAGTCACTTTACTTCTCTGGGCCTCAGTTTCTTTGTCTATAAAATGGGGATCAAGATTGATCAATTGGGACCATGTGGTCCTCTAGATACGAGCTCATTGTGGGCAGGGAATGTGTGTGGTGTTGTATTGTACTCTCCCAAGTGCTTAGTACAGTGCTTTGCACACAATAAGCACTCAGTAAATACGATTGAACTGATGACTGACTGAATGACAGGGACTGTGTCCAACCCAGTTTGCTTGTATCCACCCCTGTGCTTAGTACAGTGTCTGGCAAATTGTAAACACAACAAATACTATAATTATTATTATTAGGCAACCATATGGGGAGAAACCCCCTCAGCGCAAAACTCACTCCTTCCAGAAGGTCTCGGGTCAGGGGTGTAATTTGCAAAAGAGGTGTGTGGTCGGCTTACAAATTGGTCTGGGCATCCTATCCTTTCTACCAATCCTGAGGCAAAGATGTTGATGGTGTAGTGGATAGAAGACAGACCTGAAAGTCAGTAGGTCATGGGTTCTAATCCCCAATCTGTCACTTGTCTGCTGTGTGACCATGGGCAGGTCACTTCACTTCTTTGTGCCTCAATTACCTCATCTATAAAATGGGGATTAAGACTGTGAGCCCCACATGGGAAAGGGACTGTGTCCAACTCAATTTGCTTATATCCACCCCAACACTTAGTACAGTTAATAATAATAATAATAATAATAATGTTGGTATTTGTTAAGCGCTTACTATGTGCCGAGCACTGTTCTAAGCGCTGGGGTAGACACAGGAGAATCAGGTTATCCCATGTGGGGCTCACAGTCTTAATCCCCATTTTACAGATGAGGTAACTGAGGCACCGAGAAGTTAAGTGACTTGCCCAAAGTCACACAGCTGACAAGTGGCCGAGCCGGGATTCGAACCCATGACCTCTGACTCCAAAGCCTGTGCTCTTTCCACCGAGCAATGCTGCAGTTACTGACACAAAGCAAGCACTTAATAAATGCCATCATTATTATCCAATGTAGTGTCACCTCCCCCTGCCAGTCATATGCTGCAATGTGATGCTGGCATGGTGCCCATCCCAACACCAGTCCGGTGCGATAGAGTGGCTCATTCTGAGCTCTCGATGCATCTGTTTTACAGACAGAATGGGAAGGTGTGTGTTTGTGTTTGGGCACTGGGGCAGGGGACAGAAAGAAAAGGTAGTGAGGCAACTTTCTGTACATTGGGAGGTAAGCAGCTGTATGAAGATCAGACAAATGCTTAAAGGGCATGATCCTAAATATGGTACTTTTGGGTCAGAAACAAACTGGGCTTTTCTAGCCTGAAAGCAGGAAACAATGCTATTCCTACTTTTTCTTATTTTCTTGACTAACTGGGATTGCTTATGCATGGATCAAAGTAGGAAGTGCATGAGGGAAAGAAATAGAAAATGAGATATGATTTAAATATGTCTAAAAAATTATTTAAAATAAAGATATCAATATACTGTATTGAAATGAATAATAGGGAGAAAAGTCAGCCAGGCAAGCTTTTGTTGTTGTTGTTTTTAGTCGAATTGCTGAATTTAGAAGCAGAAAAGAGTCTTAGGAAACAAACAAACCCAACTACAACATTTCTAAGGAGAGAAAAAATGACAGGAAATGAAGCTTCATTAAAATTCAGGTGAATAGACTAGTTGGCTGGGAACTGTCGATCTTTCTTACAAGATAATCCCACTCTAAGTAGGTCTGAGTCTCCAGAATCCATTTAGAAACAAGGATGGAAGGGACAAAAAATCCCAGCCAGTAACAGAGGACAGCAATAAGCTGCCCCAAACCATCTCCAATCAAATTTCCAAATTCATATGCTCCAGCAAGATCATAAGATGGGGAAAGGTAACGGGACCAGGAACTCCAGGAAAAGCAAAGGATTAAAAATCTAGGTCTAAAAGCTTGGAAAGCTGAATTTATTTCAAAGGGGTTCTGTCTTGATTTTGGCTACAGAGAAGAATGTAGGTTTAAAGGTAGTAGGGCACTCACTAGTGGAAGCATCATAAGTCAAAACCTCATTTACTTCCCTTTGGAAGAATGAGTTTTGAAAACAATAGTTAAGAGCGAGTTTAGTGTTGGTTTCAGAAGGAAAACGGCAGTCAGGAATTTCACAATGTAATTGAAGTGCCACATAAATTTGTGGTCCTCTACACTATTTTATTATGTTTTGTTGACTGAAAATAACATTATAATAAAATGCAAGAAGGACAGTCAACTATTTTACCTTTTGTTTTCTTTTATAAACTCCAAACTCAATAAACTAAAAGAGGGTGAAGAGAATTTTGAGATGTCACAGAAAAGTCATGAAATAATGCAAGACAACAAATGACCTATAAGAGGGTTTGGCTATCCCAGAGAGCTTCATAATGGTGGTATATGTTAAGCACTTACTATTATGTCTTAAGCAATGTTCAAAGCATTGGGATATATACGAGTTGATCAGGTTAAACACCATCTCTACACACTTGGGGCTCACAGTCTAAGTAGAAGAGAGAACAGATATTGAATCCCCATTTTACAGATGAGGAAACTGAGGCACAGAGAAGTTAAGTGACTTTTTCAAGGTCACACAGCAGGCAAGGGGTAAAACTAGAATTAGAACCCAGGTCCTCTGACTCCCCGGCCCATGCTCTTTCCAGTAGTCCTTGCTGCTCCTCCAGATAAGAATTTCTCCAAGTGTTTTGGTCTTTTTTTCAAGAGAAAGTGGGATCAATCAGTACTCCTTTCTCTCCTTTATCTAATACTGTCCCGCAGTGATATCATTCAGGAGAGTGGCCAATCCCTAGAAATGTCAACCCTGGAAGTTCCACCTGCTGGCCTGGTATCTGTGGAATTAATCTTGTCCATGGGAAATGATCTTCAAAGAATAGGATGAAAGAATTAGCATTAAGTAGTGCTTTCCTTCCTATTCTTTTGTCATAGAAAAAACGGTTACTCATAATCATTCCAACTACATTTTTTTTTACATAATTCAAAGCTGCTGTTCAATTAATTAATCAATTATATATATTGAACACTAGAAGCAGCATGGCTTCGTGGAAAGAGCACAGGTTTGGGAGTCATAGGTCAAGGGATCTAAACCCGACTCCACCACTTATCGTCTGTGTGACTTTGGGCAAGTCAATTAACTTCTCTGTGCCTCAGTTACCTCATCTGTAAAATGAGGATTAAGACTGTGAGCCACAAGTGGAACAACCTGATTACCTTGTATCAACTCCATTGCTTAAAATAGTGCTTGGCACTTAGTAAGCTCTTAACAAATATCATTATTATTATTATATGAAGAACACTGTACTAAGTGCTTGGAAGAGTACAACAGAATTAGCAGACACATTCCCTGTCCATAATGAGGCTAGAGTCTAGAGTGGGAGAGAGACATTAATATGAATAAATAACATTATAACATACAATTTAAGATATGTATTTAAATACTGTTAAACCTCTTTTCTGATTCCTCACCTCCAAATTCCTTTAGCCTGTGCTCACGGTCAATCAATTATTGGTATTTATTGAGTGATTCCTATGTGCTGAATATTGTACTAGGTACTTGGCAGAGAACAAAACAACAAAACTAGTCGACATGATCCCTGCCCAAAACAACCTTATAGTCTAGATAGGAAGACTAGTAAAATAAATAATTCATACTATATAATTTTTAGATATGTACATAATTTAAATATATGTATATAAATTGGAAATGGACTCATAAGGTCCATTTAGTGAACTTTTAATGAATCTATAGATTTTATTTACTAAGAGTTTACTGTGTGCAGAACACTGTATTGAGGGAGAGGACAATATAACAAAGGTGGTAGATAAGTTCTCTGATCATAGTGAGCTTACAGTCTAGAGGATGAGAGAGACATTAATATAAATTATAGATGTATTCATAAATATCTTGAGATTGAGGGGGGGTGAATAAAAGATGTAAATCCAAGTGCAAGAGTGACACAGAAGGGACTGGGATAAAGAGGAAGAAGTAGTGTTCCTTAGTGGATAGACCGTGGTCCTGGTAGTTCTCCAAGTATTCCATGGACCTGGGTGCTAATCATGGGTTTGCCACATGTCTGTTGTGTGACCTTGGATGTGTCACTTAACTTTTCTGTGCTTCAGTTATCTCCTATGTAAAATGGGGATTAAGACTGTGAGCCCTGTGTGGAACCTGGACTAATAAAAAAAAAAAGGAAATGTTCCAAGGAAGGCTTCTTGGAGGAAGTCTGCTTTCTATAGGGCTTTCAAGGTGGGAGAATACTTTTCTGTCAGAGATGAAGAGTGAGGGCATTCCAGGCCAGAGGCAGGACATGAGAGAGAGTTTAGTGGCGAGAGACAAGATCTAGGTACAGTGAGAAGGTTGGCATTAGAGGAGTGAAGTGTGTTGGCTGGGTTGTAGTAGGAAATCAGAGAGGTAAAATAGGAGGGGAAAGGTGACTGAGTGCTTAAAACCTATAGTAAGGAATTTCTGTTTGATATGGAGGTAGATGGACAACCACATGAGGTGGAACATGATTCTTGAGGAGTGGTGAAACATGATTAGAACGTTTTAGTACCAAACTTATGCAGATAGCAGTGTGAAGTGGAGAGAGACAGGAGGCAGGGAAGTTAGCAAGGGGGCTAATACAGTAATGTTGTGAAGGTTGAACTGGCAGGATTTGGTGACTGATTGAATATGTGGATTGAATGAGAAAGATGATTCGAGGACAATGCCAAGTTACAGGCTTGTGAGACCAGGAGGATGATGGAGCTGTATACAATGATGGGAAGTTATGGGAAGGGCAGAGTTTGGGTGGGAAAGGTAAAATTTTTTTGGGACATGTTAAGTTTGAGGTATTGTTGGAACATTAAAGTAGAGATGTTCTGAAGACAGGTGGAAATGCGAGACTGCAGAGAAGGCGATCAGGGCTAGAGATGTAGATTTGGGGCCTGGGAATCAGAAGGTCATAGAAATAATAATTATAGTATTTGTTAAGCAGTTACTATGTGCCAGGTACTCTACTAAACTCTGGGAGGTATACAAGCAAATCGGGTTGGATGCACTCCTTTGTCCCACGTGGGGCTCACAGAGGTCAATAGTGGGACAGACAAGAATGAGGCACAGTGATAAGGTTAGCACCAGAGGAGTGGAGTGTGTGGGCTGGGATATAGGAGAGAAGGGAGGTGAGGTAGGAAGGGGCAAGGTGATGGAAAGCTTTGAAGCCAAGAATGAGGAGTTTTTATTCGATACGGAGGTTGATAGGGAGCCACTGGATATTTTTGAGGAGGGGGGCAACATTTCCTGAATGTTCTCTTCTGGATGCAAGGTCTCTGTTTTTCATGCCCAGTAGAGTACCTAGCACACCACTATGTTGGTCTTGATAAATAGTAATTGGCTATTAATGGTGCCTCTTTAGCACTTACTATGTGCCAGACACTGTTCTAAATATTGAGGTAGGTACAAAGTAAGCAGATTGAGACCACTGTGGGGCTCACAGTCTTAATTACCATTTTACATATGAGGTAACAAGTATATGGAAGTGAAGTGATTTGCCCACGGTTGCACAGACGGAATTAGAACCCAAATCCTTCTGGTCCCCAGGTCCAGGCTTTACCCTATTTATTTCTTTACCCTATTTATTTTTGTCTTTACCCTATTTATTTTTATCTTTACCATATTTAGTTTTGTTAATGAATTGTACATCGCCTTGATTCTATTTAGTTGCCATTGTTTTTACGAGATGTTCTTCCCTTTGACTCTATTTATTGTCATTGTTCTTGTCTGTCTGTCTCCCCCGATTAGACTGTGAGCCCGTCAAACGACAGGGACTGTCTCTATCTGTTGCCGACTTGTTCATTCCAAGCGCTTAGTACAGTGCTCTGCACATACTAAGCGCTCAATAAATACTATTGAATGAATGAATGAATACCCACTAGGCCTCACTGTTTCTCTGCCACAAATCATTTGTAATAAAAAAGAGACAGGTTTAAAAAGAATGAAGGTGTTTAATTTCAAATATGAATTAATGCCTGTAAGTTCTTCTGATAAATCATTATTCATTATTGAGTTGGTTTAAATGCTCTGACAGTGAAGAGAGTAGCTGAATTTGATTGAATAAATAATAGAAATTATAGAAATGGAAATGCGTGTATGTGCTGCTAACTTTGAAAAACTGGAAAGCAGCCTACAGTGTATATTACAGACAGTTTAAGACTATTTCAGATATACTAAGAAGACCCAGTGGTTTTCAATATGAACACAGAAACCACAAATTCTGAGTTTTCAGGATTCATGGCAGGTTGTTCTCTACTTAAAGACAAATTTGGTTTGAATAGGACAATTAGACACTATTTTCTTGGAACAATATTTGTTTTGATGTTTCCATTCTTGAAATTTTCCCTTCATTTTAGGGAACAATCACAGAAAGTTTATTGTGAGATCAGAAGCCCCATATTGATCCCAAGAATTGGGCTTGAATATATCTGCAAATAGGATGAACGGGTTACTTAATTGCACTTCCTGTTTTGCATTCTCTTGGTATTTTTGGCCTATAGACTTCACTGGGCAAATCATTTCATATTTAAATTCCAAATTATACAAAATCATAAAAAATAATCTATCCTAGATTTTCTAAAGGTATGTATGGTTGTTCATTCAATTGTATTCGAGTGCGTACTGTGTGCACTGTACTAACAACTTGGGAGAGTACAATAAAATAATAAACAGACACATTCCCTGTTGCTGACAACTGCATCCCTGCAACAGTATACTGGAGTTCCTGTGAGAGAATCTCCCCACACCTCCCCAAAATGGGAAAGACCTCACCTGTCACCCCAGTATAATTACCAATCCAAGAATGAGATGACAAACCAAGAAGTTCACAACAGTACTGCTTACTGACTCGCCTTTAGTGTGGGGACCAGTGGATTCTGGATCACAGAGCAAAAATCAGTATTCTGATACATCTTCAACCCACTCCAATATAAATTGTCCATCTCCGGTTTCTCTCTGAAGTTGGGCTTTCTCACCTCTGATGTCATTATGGGGGAGGGTGGGAGGTCTGGAGTATTCCCAAGGTGTACCCGCATATTTCAAGTCATGCCCCAGTCGAGTGTCTACTCAGTCCTTGTAGAGAGGACATGGTGAAGTCAGCTAGTATGACCTGCTTTTGGGGAGAAATTCTATTTGTCTGCAGAAAGGTGGGAGAGTTTCCCTGCCCCTTCAATGTTGCATCATCAATAGTTTTCCTCCTGATGATCTATTCTTGTTATAATCCTATGATCCTTTCTTTATTGTGCTCCTAGTTGCCCTAAAGCCATTCTCTTTGTGTTTTATTCATTTCTGTGCTATTGCCAGTCACTAACTGCCTCATCCCTCCTCCTGTTCCTCCTAGTGTCTCTGATACAGAAAGCTAAGTACCTCAAATTTTATCGGTGTTTAAAACTAGAGAAGCAATGTGACTTAGTGGAAGGAGCCCGGGCTTGGGTGTCTGAGTTCATGGGTTCTAATCCCAGCTCTGCCGCTTATTAGCTGTGTGACTTTGGGTAAGTCACTTAACTTCTCTGTGCCCCAGTTACCTCATCTGCAAAATGGGGATTAAGACTGTGTGACAGGTTGTAGGACAACCTGATTACCTTGTATTCATCCCAGTGCTTGGAACAGTGCTTGGCACATAGTAAGTGCTTAACAAATACCATCATTATTATTAAGCTTAAGGGGCATGTGGCTGATATACATATGATGATCATAATAGTATTTGCCAAGTGCTTACTGTTTGCCAAGCACTGGTAGAGGCAAGATAATCAGGATGATTATAGTCCCTGTCCACTTCAGAGTTACAGTCTAAGTAGGATTTAATCCCCGTTTAATAGATGAGGAAACTGTGGCACAGAGAAGTTAAATGACTTAACTAAGATCACACAGCAGATAAGTGGCAGAGCCAGGATTAGAACCCAAGTTCTCTAACACCAAGGCCCATGATCTTTCTATAGAACACATTGCTTCTCAATGTCAGTCACCCTACCAGTGTCCTTGGAAAATCAATCAATCAATGGTATTTGAATGCTTACTTTATGAAGAGCACCACACTAAGCACATGGGAGAGTACAATATGAGAGAGTCATAAACACATTCACTTCTCACAAGGAGTTCACAGTATAGAAGGGGAGAAGTAGATATTAATATAAATAAAATAAGAACAATTAACCGATAGATTTATTGAGCCTGTGCTCTGTGCAGAACACTGTATGGAACCACTGGGAGCATAATATAGAGTTAGAATACTCAATCCAGGCCTTCAAAGACCTGACAGTTTGACAGTTGGATAGGGTTTTTCTCTTTGATGACCAGATTGGCATCAAAGTAGACTCAAGTGATTGTTGTCCAGTTGGGTGGCAGTGAATTTCCCAAGGGGGTCTGAGGGAAATGACCTGGTGTGCTTGATAGGGTCCCCTGAATTAAGCCGCTTGAATCAGCATTCAGATTGTAATGGGTCATTCCTTAACCCATCAAGAAAAGTGAATGAATAATACTAAATATCTGCTGGGCCAAAACAATTTGAGTTATGCATCTTCCAGTAGATGGAATACTAGAGCTTCGGTTTAGATCCAAAGTCGGTTGGGGAAAAAGTCACAGTGAACCAATTGGTTTTTCAGAACAGTGTGTAGCTTCAAGATAAGACGACACTATTTTCAGTTTTGAAGTGACTACTGAACTGTACTGGAGGAATTATCAAGCTTTACTTTGATTCTAGTGAAGCATCTGTGAATCAAATATAGGCTTTAAGAAGAAATGCTTCCATCTCTCTGAAGACTCACAAGCATTGTTGTAGCTCATTATAATTTAATCAAGTCAAGATTCCAGAAATTCACTGGAGACTTATGTTGCATTTCTTTACACATTTGGTGGCCTAAACTATCTTATTTTCTAAATCACTTTTGACCAAGGAGAGGTAAAGGTTGGGAATTAGCGGTAATTGAAAAATGTAGTTGTAGCTTCTATTGGAGCATTTCTATCATTGTCATCAGTATCATTTTCATTTTCATCAATATTTCTTGAATGCCTACAGTTTGCTGAGCCTTGTACTTTGGGTTTGGGAATCATACACAAGATTTTCCCATCCTTCAAGGAATTTATTAGTAGGAGCAAAAAGAGTAATTAGCGCTTACTGTATGCAAAGCATATATACTAGAGATGCAATAATTCTGATTAGATGGATTGTTTTATCAAGGCCACCACATGCCTTTAGAAAATCCAGAATAGAGAAAGTTTATGGTTTTGTAAATTTAGTGTTTAAGCCATCAACTCATTTGTGTTTTTGTCAGCGGGTCTTTTGGTGTGTATGATTTGATAAATGTATTATGTTATTGTTTATATTTCACCTGCTTTGTCACTTGAAGTGGGGATTAAAGCTCAGCAGAAATAGGTGTTATTGCTGCTGCTTCTCAGTCTCTCCCTACTGAATGATCCATAATCTATCTGTCACCACTGTGATCACAAATACCTTTTCATATAGTGTGACTAACATCAGAAAGGGTTGGATTATGGCTAATGAAGAGTCCCTTCAGCAAGACCAAGCTCAAGCT
The DNA here is from genome assembly GCF_004115215.2 of Ornithorhynchus anatinus. Taxonomy (NCBI): domain Eukaryota; kingdom Metazoa; phylum Chordata; class Mammalia; order Monotremata; family Ornithorhynchidae; genus Ornithorhynchus; species Ornithorhynchus anatinus. The sequence continues at coordinate 53,510,335 of NC_041731.1, read as the reverse complement.
AGTACTTACAGGAGGAAAAATAAAAGAATCAGGGTGGGAAATAAATATTAGCATAAAGGAGGCAGAAAAAAAAATCAGATCATATTAAATCCCGTTCATTCCAGGGGTAGTATTTGAGTTCAATGTGTTAACTTTTCCTCTCAGGTTTTCATCAGGATGTGACAAAGAAATTTCCAACTTCACATCTGCCTCCACGTGATTATACTCTGATTTTGTTAAAGAGGTAAAGGATTGTTATATTCCTGTCTAAAAAATTCCATATTTGTATATCTCTTTACCATAATAGTAAAAATTATAGTTTGAGGTGGAGTGAGAATAAGTATTTATCTCCATTTTCAACGGAGGAGGAAACTGAGGCACAGAAAAGTTAGATGACTCCCAAGGTCACACAGGGAAGTGGCAGAGTTGGGATTAGAACCTTGGTCCCCTGAATTCTCAGGTTTGTTCTCTTTCTACTAGAACACACTACAGATACCTCAGTTTTTACTATGATAGAAAGGACAGCTACTCTAATTCTAAATAATTAGGAGTCCATGTGAAGAAGCCAATAAAAGAATGATTTTTCTTTTTCAAATACACTCCTTTCCTATCTCCCTATACAACTTCCTCCTAAAAAGTCTACGAAGTTTCAGAATCACTCTACTAAAGTTTGTTGTTCAATCATTTCCCAACGTGCCCCTCTTTAAGACTAACTTGTAATGAGTCATTTTCATTTCCTGCTAAGGAAGAAGAAAAAACAAACAAACAGAAGATTGTTAATTAGCCAAATCATCCTCTGTTGGAAAGCAACTGCAGACTTAAAAGCCAATTAAAAAAGTGTCACTGAGCTGGAGTCAGTCAGACTGTGGGTGTTGAGGCCTTGTTTTGGTTTGACAGAAGATACTCCCCCGACCCCCCACCCCTTCACCCCAGGACATTTCAGCAGCAAACACACATTGCTTTGGTGCAGAATGATTAGATATTATCCTGCTCAGCCTCATGGAACTAGACTTGCTACGATTTCGTCTCAGGAGGTAAAGTAGCTCACTTGCTTCCGAACTGGCAGAGTTTCTCTCAAAGATACTAAACTCCTATCCACTTAAGAGCAGTTCCATTGATGTCACCTTTGCACCACACTTAATATCAAATGGAACCCCATCAGTCCACCCCATCTGTCCACTGGCACCAAAGCAATGTTCCCTGTAACACACTGAGAGAGGAGAGAGACAAATAAAATGGACAAAAGCAGGACCTCAACAGCTGCTCTGTTCAAGATGAAATAGGGAATTTGCAAATTGGAAGATCAGGAGACACAATCAAAGTAAATCCTCGAACTATGTGGCAAATCTATGGGCAACTAGGAGGCCACCAAAGGTAACAAAATCTCTTGTGACTCAAGGTACTGAAGTTTCAAGAAGAGTATGACACAGGGGAAAATAAAATGGTGACAGATATTAAGATAGAAGCAGTATGGAGTAGTGGACAGAGCACAGACCTGAGAGTCAGAAGGTCACTGGTTCTAATCCCAGCTCTTCCAAGTGTCTGCTGTGTGACCCTGGGCAAGTCCTTCATTTCTTTGTGCCTCAGTTCTCTCATCTGTAAAATATGATTTGAAAATGTGAGCCCCACGTGGGACAGGGACTGCGTCCAACCTGATTTGCTTATTAATAAAAATAATGGTATTTAAGTGCTTACTATGTGGGCCAAGCATTTTTCTAAGCGCTGGGGTAGATACAAGGTATTCAGGTTGTCCCACGTGGGGCTCATAGTCTTAACCCCCTTTCACAGATGAGGTAAGTGGGGCACAGAAAAGTTAAGTGACTTGCCCAAAGCCACACAGCTGATAAGTGGTGGATGTGGAATTAAAACTCCACCTCTGGCTCCCAAGCCTATGCTCTTTCCACTAAGCCATGCTGCTTCTCTAATCCATCCCGGTACTTAGTACAGGAGAAGCAGTATGGCTTAGTGGAAAGAGCCCAAGCTTGGAAGTCAGGGGACTTGGGTTCTGTTCCCGGCTCCATCACTTGTCAGCTGCTTGTCAGCTGTGTGACCTTGGACAAGCCACTTAACTTCTCTGTGCCTGTTACCTCATCTGTAAAATGGGAATTAAAACTGTGAGCTGCACATGGGATGATCCAATTACCGTGTATCTACCCCAGCATTTAGAACAGTGTTGGTCACATAGTAGGCGCTTTACAGATATTATTATTACAGGGCTTGGCACATAGTAAACTCTTAATAATACTATACTTATATTAAGGGGAGCAAATGCACAAGTGCAGCAGGGGGCAAATTTTAGCTGCATCCAATATGGAAGGGATTATTGCTTGCACAAAATTTTTTCTTTTTTTTCGTCATTGCTCACATGACTTCCCCTGGTTCTCCTCCTATCTTACTAGTTGCTCATTCTCAGTCTCTTTTGCAGGCTCTCCCTCTGTCTCCTAACCCCTAACTGAGGGTGTCCTTCAAAGTTCAATTCTGGATCCCCTTCTGTTCTCCATCTACACCCATTCCCTTGGAGAACTCATACACTCACATGACTTCAACTACCACCTCTATGCAGATGACACCCAAATCTCCATCTCCATCCTTGAACTCTCTCTCTCTCTGCACTCGCATTTCCTCCTGCCTTCAAGACATCTCTATGTGGTTGTCCTCCCATCACCTCAAACTTAATATATCAAAACCAGAACTCTTTATCTTCCCACCCAATCCCCGCCCTCCTCCTGACTTTACCATCACTGTAGACAGCATCACCATCCTTCCTGTCTCACAAGCCCATAACCTTGGTGTTATCCTAGACTCCTCTCTCTCATTCAACCCACATATCCAATCCATCACTAAATCTTGTGAGTTACACCTTCATAACATCACTAAAATTCACTTTTCCTCTCCATCCAAACTGCTACTGTCATATCCCTCCTTGATTACTGTTTTAGCCTCCTTGATAACCTCCTTGCCTCCTATCTCTCCCCTCTCCAGTCCATACTTCACTCTTCTGCCCAAATTATTTTTCTATAAAAACATTCAGACCATGTTTCCCCACTCTTTAAGAACTTCCGGTGGTTGTCCATCCATTTCCACATCCAAGAGAAACTTCACCATTGGCTTTAAAGTACTCAAATCACCTTGCTCCCTCCTACCTCACTTTACTAATCTCTTACTATAACCCAGCCTTCACACTTTGCTCCTCTACTGCTAACCTTCTCTGTGTACCTCATTCTCATCTATCTCACAATCAACCTCTCACCCACGTCCTGCATTTAGCCTGGAACGCCCTACCTCCTCATGATGTCTGCGCTAGACTGCTTGTTTTGTTTTGTTCTGTTTTGCTTTGCTGTCTGTCTCCCCCGTTTAAACTGTGAGCCCGTTATTAGGCAGGGATTGTCTCTATCTGTTGCAGAACTGTATGCTCCAAGAACTTAGTATAGTGCTCTGCACATAGTAAGCACTCAATAAATACTTATGAATATCCCACAGACAATGACTCTCCCCTGCTTCAAAGGCTGGTTGAAGGCACATCTCCTCCAAGAGGCTTTCCCTAAGCCCTCTTTTCCTTTCCTCTTCTACCACTCCCTTCTGTGTCACCCTGACTTGATCCATTTATTCATCTACCCCCACCCCCACAGCACTTATGTACATATCTGTAATTTATGTCTGTCTCCCACTCCTGACTGTATGCTCATTATAGGCAGGAAATGTGTTTATTGTTATTGTACTCTCTCAGTCAGTATCACAGTAAGCACTCAATAAATAGTATTAAGTGACTGGTTAAACATATTATGATAAAATCTCAACAGTAATTACTAGAAAGACTTTTCTCTTTTCCCTCTCTTTCTCTTCCTCTACTTTTTCTTTCTCCCTCTCTATCCCTTACTCTCCATCTCTTTCCCACCATTGGGATTGGTGCAACTTGCAATATTACTGTTGTTGTTAAATCATTGACTTGGTGTGGCTGTTACCTGACTCAACAGGCAGGCTTCACCAATGAAGAGAGTGTATTGAGAGACACACACATATTTGAAAACATGCATATTTTTAGGTTTGTAGCTTCAATTATTTCATAGTGTCTTCACTGAAATATAAATCATTTTTGTCTGATTAAATTCAGTATTAGTAGAACATGAAATCTATATTCATAAAATCTATTGAAAGTAAAGTGGATAAGGGGATTTGAACACTGAGTAATTTGTTAACCAATCTTTATTGAGACAGTTTGTCTCCTGATCCTGAAGACTCTCAAATTTTAGACCATAATGTATTTACTTGATAAACAATATATTGCATGCCAAGGAACATAGATAATAAGATTTTCTATTGTACATTTTGAGCCATTACAAGAGACAGCAATATTGTCAGTATATTGGGAGCTCTAACATAGAGGCAAATTATTTTGAAGGTCTTCATGTGCTTCTGTGCCAACTTCATTTATAAAATGTTCTTGATGAAAAGGGAAAGATCATTAGATTGCTTCTCCATGGCTCATGCGGTGCTTCCTGAATATGCAGCCTATTCCATCCACTGTCCCTGATATTAATGTTAATGTCCTGGTGGTATATTTACTCTGTATTTGGAATGTTGGTAGAGGTACCACAAGCCATTAATCAAGTGTGTCTTTCACACTTAGAGTAATACAAATCTATCTGAACTCTAATTCTATTGAAATCTCCTTTAGACTTCAAATTTCTCCCTTTAAACTTTATCAAGGAGAAAAGGTTAAGCAAGTTTTAAAGGACTCCCCAAAGTAATACTAGTTGTATGTAATGAGCCTGATTCAACTTACCCAACATGTGCAAAATCTCTCCTCCTATATCAGAGTGCAGCCACCTGAGAGGGTGAAAACTCAGCAGGGAACTTTTATCCTGGTCCTGGCTCCCCATGGCACTGCTTGACTATGAAGCAGTCAAAACACAAATGGATACCAGCGTTACTGTCTGACCTTTAGTGACTTGTGAGGTCTTTATCCTCTCAAATATTTCAGATCCTTGTCTACTACTGCCTTGGTTGTGGGGAAAAAAGTCAAAAGGGTATCAGTGAATAAAATGGTATTAAGAATAGAAGAAAATAAACTTGTTAAATATTAAATAAAGAGTTGGGGGAAAAGTAAATATAGAAAGGAAAAGTTAAGGAATAAACATCTTGAAGGTGATTTAGGATGCTTTATTTGTTGTAAACCTGAAACTCATCTTTGTCTTGGGTCTACTGAAAGGGCTTAGTTTCCTACTTTCCTATTTTGTTAGTCACATCAGCATAATTCTCAAATAATTCATATGATATGACTGCATTTCAAGAAAAAATGTGTTTTATGTATGCCTTGGGGTACAAAATGTATCATCTCCTATGTTTTGGACAAAACAAATCATTTTCTCCATTTAGTACCTAAGTCACTGAAAATGCAAGAAGGGGTTTGAGTCAAAGGAGCATGGTAAATTGGGACTGAAAATGTATGCTATAAGAAAGAGTCCATGGCCTTAAAAGATACCCATAACCTTAGCAGGAACAAACTCTCCCTATTGTCCTGAATGTTAGCAATTCAATATGGCAGATCCTTTGTTTTCCTATAACTTACCAAAGTGGCATCTGGGTAAAAAGACAAGCCCTAGGGTTCTTGGAAAAGCTTACCTGAGGTTTGTTAATCAGACAGTTGGCTGATATCAGGGGACCTGAAGGGGATTCAGTGGGGAAGTCTGTGAATGATTTGGCACTTTAAGACTGCTGCCTTTGTATAGGACTACTTGGACCTATGGTTAGATTTACCCGATACGGAGTCATGAAAATTTCAGTTTTATATGTTTTCCTTTATAAAAACAATGTGGTTATCCTTAACAGTTGCAGCCACCAACAGAATGAGGTTGGTAATTCATGCCTTACTCTTAAGAAATATCTATATCAGTTAATTTGAGTAACACTAGATCACCACTGGCAAGACAGAATCAAAATCCTAAATGGGCATCAGGAATTCAGTCTGAACTTTAGTGGATTCTGAGATTTTTGTGCTCTGAAATGAAGTCATTAACTTAATGCAAACTGAACAGAATTTTCATTTGAAGAAATTATATTTCCTTTATTTCCTTGAATTTTCTAAGTGGCAAGTGCTAGAAATGAAACAAGATCAAAAGCTTTAAAAAAAAATTCCTCCCCTCTGATTTCTGCATAAAGTAAAAATTAATTAATCATCTCTCCCAAATGCCTAATACAGTGCTTGGCACACAGTAAGCACTCAATAAGTACCAACAATTGATGGTTTGAGAAAGCAAGGCACTTGAGCAATGGATCACCAACAGAGCTATGGCTAAGTTGGAAGAGTAAGGCAGAGAAATTAGGTGGATAAGAAGTCCCACTCGGCAAACAGATTGTTTTCAATGTCAGCTGCTTCCACTAAAAGCTCCACTCTACCAATTTTATTAACTTTAGTATTCCTCCACAATCTTCCTAGGTTTGAAAATTCTCAACCTTGAGAAACTTAGTCCCAAGGAAAGATGCTTTTTGAAATTCAGAATTTTATTTATCCATATTAATGTCCGTCTCCCCCTCTAGACTGTAAGCTCACTATGGTCAGGGGACCTGCTTTCTAATTCTGTTGTATTGTACTTTCCCAAGTGCTTAGTACAGTCACAGTACACATATTAAGTGTTCAATAAATATGATTATTTGGCAGAAGTAAAACCCTTGTTTCCCACCATTTTGTCTACCAAGACAAAGAGCAGATTGCTTCTACCATTCAAGCAATCAATTTATAGCTATGAATACACTACCAGAACGATTGAAGATGGAGGTGGGGCATTCTGGGAGAGATGTGTCCATGGCGTCACTATGGGTCGGAGACAACAACATAAGACCACGATGCCATTTACTGAGTGGATACTCTATGAACAGCACCACACTTAGTACTTGGAAGAGTACAATTAAATTATATTGGTAGACACTTCACACAGTCTAATATGGAAGGTTGACTTTAAAATAAAGTACAGACAAGAGAAGCAGCAGTTTATAAGGATATGTTCATGAGTACTATGGGTTAGAGTGGGATGAATATCAGAATGCTAAGGGGTACAGACCCTAGTGGGCAGGGAATGTGTCTTTTTATTGTTATTTTGTACTCTCCCAAGTGCTTAGTACAGTGCTCTGCACACAATAAGTGCTCAATAAGTATGGTTGAATGAATGAATGAATAATGCATAGACAATTCAGGAGGGAGGGAGGATAGGGTGGGGGAATAAGAAGTTAATTGGGGAAGGTTTTTTAGAGGAGATATAATAATGATAACTGTGGAATTTGTTAAGCACTTACTGGGTTATTTACAAGCAAATTCAGTTGGACACAGTCCCTGTCCCACATGGGGCTCCTAATCTCATTATCCATTTTACAGATGAGGTAACTGAGGCACAGAGAAGTGAAATGACTTTCCCAAGGTCACACAGCAGTTAAGTGATGGAGTGGGGATTAGAACTCATGACCTTCTGACTCCCAGACCTGTGCTGTATCCATTACACCTCGCTGCTGCTTTATCATTTAAGTGCATCTTGGTACATGTGAGAGTATGACTGTGCCTGCAAGCCCCAGTTGGTCAGGGACTGTGTTCAACCTTATTTAAATGTACCTGCCCCGGCACTTAGAATAGTGTTTGGCACATAGTAAGCATTTCACAAATATGATAATTATTGAGGTGGTGAGAGTGACGGTATGTCAGATATAGAGGGGGACAGGGTTCTAGGCATGAGGGAGGACTTGAGCAAGGGGTTATTGGCAAGAGAGAGATTGAGACACACAACCATACATATACCAAACATCAAGACCTTTGCATCTAAGAGTGAATGACTGTCACAATAGAATGACCAGCAAAGTGCCTAGGTGGAAAGAGACGGGACTGAGTGTCAGCAGACCTGGGTTTTAATCCCAGCTCTGCCATTTTTCTGTTATGTGACACCTTCTCTTTGCCTCACTTTCCTCATTTGTAAAGTGGGGATTGAATCCTACTTAGACTGGAAGCACCATGTGGAACTGGGATGTGTGTAATCCGATGATCTTTAATCTATCCCAGTGCTTAGAACAGTGCTTGACAGAGAGTAAGCGCTTAACAAATACGCTTTAAAAAAAATAAGTCCCCTATCTGATTCTTTGCCCATCTCCAACGGGAGTTAAGCAGTCATCTCCAAGTCTCTGCCTAGGACTGAAGGTCATGTTTGGCTGCTGAACATTCTGCAAGTGTCAGCCTCTGACCTCTGTAGATGAACTTAGTTCTGGGTCTGGGATGATAGCAACTCTCTCATGAGTGGTGCTTGTGGGTCTACAACTGGTTGGCACATTTTGCATTATGAAACATTAATCAGGTGAAATCCTTCAAAATGGCATATGGAAGAGGGTTTTTAATGGCTACTGATTGATTGTCTCACAGTGGAGACTACTATGTCACCCTATCTTTCAAGAAATGTTTGGTGCTGGGGGAAAAGGGAGGCTGGACTTTCCATGAAGTTACAAAGGAGGAAGGTACTTGAGTAGGGGAGTGAACTGATTACTGGATACGTGCGCACACACACACACACATACAGTTTGAATCAGTGGACCAAGGAACACATAGAGGGTGGAGTTCTATGTGAGTGAAGGGGAACACCTGATTTGCATCTCTGGGTCAGGGGAAAGAGAAGAGGCAGAGGGTTGCGTGGGAATCAGTATGGCCTAGTGGATAGAACACGGGCCTGGGAGTCAAAAGGTCATAGGTTCTAATTCTGGCTCTGTCACTTGTCTCTACCACTCGGCTTGGCCTCGGGAAAGTCACTTTACTTCCCTGTGCCTCATTTACCTCACCTGTAATGGGGATTAAGATTGTGAGCCCCATGGGAGGCAGGGACTGTCCAACCTGATTTGCTTGTATCCACCCCAGTGCTTAGTACAGTGCCTGGCAAATAGTAAACACTTAAATACCGTTATTATTATTGTTTGGGTGAAGGAAGATGCACGGTTCCAGCACTGGATCAGGGGACAGAGAGGATGCAGAAGGCTGTGTTTGTGAAGGGGGATGGATATGGTTTTCACCATTGGACCAGGGGACAGAGAGGAGGTACAGGGTTGTTTTAGTGAAGGGGTATGTGTGAGGATCCCACCAAAGTGGGGGTTGGAGTGAGGAAAGCAGGGAGGCACATGAAGCTCCTCACCAGATCCTGAGAAACACTGCCCAGGCCAGAGGCCGCTTGCCTAGACTGCCTCCATTATGGCTGCATGGCATCAGATTGCGTCATATGAGTGGCAAGGGGAGGTGGCACCATGTTTGGTCGTAGTTCAATCCCTTTCCCTGGGGATGAGTACAACTAATAGTCTGCTCAGACAAATATATAAGCTAACCAAATGCCTTTTATGCAAATTGCACCCCTTTCATTGACCTGTATTGTTCTTATTCTGAAACTCATTGTTTTGGGGATCAGTCCTCCTGCCTGTCTATGGTCTTCTGCCTTCCCAGTAGGATCTACCTAACTCATTCAGCGAGACCTGTTTCCTCCTCCTGCTCCCTTAATCCTGTTGTACTCAGTAATACCCTATGATTGTGATTGACTGTTCTAAAATAATGCAAAGACCCAGCCTTCCTTACCCAGAGGTTCTTGTGATGGTCTTGGGCTTTTGGGAGGCAGCTAGTTCAGTTTGCCCATTAGTTGGCAGCAAGTCCTATCTTGAACAGGAATCTGAACTCTCGGCTCATTGTGGGCTTGGAATACATCTATTAACTCTGTTATAGTGTACTCTGCCAAAGCACTGTGTGCAAAGCAGTCAGTAAGCACTCAGCAAATATTACAACATATTAATATTACAGTAAGAAATAAGAAGTCAGAAGTAACTAGTTTCTAATCCCAGCTCCTCCACTTGTCTCCTGTGTGACCTTGAGTATGTTAGTTCTCTTGGCCTCAGTTACTTCATCCGTTAAATGGGGATTAAAATTGTGACTATGTCCCACCTGATTACCTTGTACCTACTTCAGGGCTTAGAACAATGCCTGACACATAGTAAGCACTTAGCAAATAGCATTAAAAAAAGACTCCCTGCTCCTGAACAGAGGTATATCAGACTTTGACTGGACTGGATGAACTGAGTTGAAGTAGCCTTGTGCCTGCTGCCAGGGCTGGGAGGTTTTTCACAGTGGTCTGATGGCTGCCGTTTAAAAACTTCACCTCAGGAGAGAAAATTCCCAAATAAGTAGGGGGCATCTCTTAAAGGGGGAACCTAGCCCGTAGGTGAATCTGAAATGCTTAATAAGCGTATAATCTGTGCAGAGCACCATACTAAGTGTTTGGGAGAGGACGGAAGAGATAAAGACACAATTCCTGTTCTCAGTACAAATCAGATGAATGTTGCAAATGATTTTGGAAACTCTATTTCCCTAAATAGCAATGGCAGAAAAAATGGCAGCAATTTCATTGTCAAATGGCATTTTTGTGGAATAGCAATTAGATTGGGGGAAGAATAAAGCAGAAGAACAGAGCACATAATTCTTGGCAGTCTAGCTGGTTGACCCAGTTGGTTTTTCAAGGAAATATGATTACAGAGACTATAAGACAGAGAGATACAAGCATCGCCAAACTTTATAGGCAGAAAATTCAGTTAACCCACAAAATGAGGTGGAATATAGAATAGAGTACTGTTTTAAGCAGTGACTTCCTAAGAGTCACTTCCATAGCTCACTGCTTGGAGTTCCAGCTCTGGGGAGGAAGAGCTGCTATTTTAATTGTTGGAACAAAGTCAACTCTTGTGGGCCAGGGTTACAGAACCACAATTACTTGGATCCTTCAGGCATAAAGAAATCATTGTTCTTTGACTGAAATTCCCAAATTACAACACTGACATCCATGGTTCCTGAGGCAGAAGCCTTCCTAAAGTTGAAATGTAGGCTCTTAGGAACTTGAATCATATCATTAAGTTCTATTAGCTCTTAGACACAGCAAGGACACAAATCAATCACTGCTTAAATTCTGTTCAATGCATTTCACTGTAAAAGATGAAATGCAAACTCTCTATGATAAGACTTGCCATTCAGGTGGCTAGGTCAGAAGGAAAAAAACACACAAAATAGTTTTGATATTCACTTAACAATTGTCTGTTGCATTATGTAAATTGTACCACCAGGAAATTACCATGCCAATTAAGTTAAAATGTATTTGTTGTACAAAGAATGGTATTTTTTTTTTAGGTAAGTGGGCGAAGGTGAGGATATTTTTCTATTCATTCTCCCACATTTCAAATAAAAAGCCTTGTGGAGTAAAATCAGACAGCAATTATCTGAGGAGAGATGATACAATTCCCTCCTTCCAGTAACCTCTTTTGTTTTCTCCAATGAGCAGAAATAATAGCATAGCAATAAAAGTGATTTTTTTTAAAGACATTTCTACTGCTAGAAGTAAACAGAATGAATCACCGGAAAAATGTTTTATAGAGAACACTTTCTAGGGGTTAGAATCTGGTCGCCTTCTTCCTTGTCCCATGTGGTTTAAGGATGTTCTTAAAGAGGGAAACAGGATTCAGAATGTTAGATATTTCTCTTTGGTTAGCCTTAGCCTGAGAGGAAAAAGAAGTCCTGCTGGATAAATGTGAATGTTTGGGGTAAAAAAGAAAATCACTAAAAAGGTTTGGCCAGAAAAGAAGTTAATGAGTGACATTTGAAGACAATTTAGATTTGAATGATGGAAGAATATGCAGTGACCCAGAAAACTAAGCATCACCGGGTATGCAGACACTAGATGGAAGAGCATGCAAATTGGTCAGGGTCAAAGAGACACTCTTGTTGTTTCTGGACCTCGTTACGGTTCCAAGAATAAACACAGTGAATGATTTTGAGGAGTAAAAAGAGCTTCTAGGGAATGGAGGAATAATGTGGTTGTGAAGTTTCAGGGTGAGAAAAAGAAATTCTGTCAAAGCCAGGCAAAGCAGTGAACAATCAGAGCTCTTAGCCAGAATTCAGGAAAAAAATAGATACTATTATCTCTGTGCTTTAACTGAAGAGTGGGGATTTTAATGGGAAGACCATGGAATGGTTAATTTGACCACAGTATCACATTTCCCAGAAGTCACAATTTTTACTCTGGGCACAGTGACCTGCATTCCCTTATTCTGGAATGACAAACTTTAGGAATAGATCTTGACTTTCAGTAGTGCTTTTGAAAACTGACCATTGTGTCTGACGAATTTTTCCTGAACTGTTTTCCCAGGGTATTGTCAAAAGGGGTAATCCCTGACCACTTTCACTTTACAAAAAATGGAATCCCTTCTCTTGTCCTTCCACCCTCTCACAGTTCACTGTCCCTTAGACAGTAAGGTCACTAAATTGTATGTACTGAGTGCTTCCTATATGCAGATCCCTTTACTAAGCAACTTAGAGAGTACAGTATAACAGACACATTCCCTGCCCACATTGAGCTTGCAGTCTTGAGTGGGAGACAGACATTAATAGAAATAAATAAATTACAGATGTGTACATAAGCGCTGTGGGGCTGGGAAGGGGAATAAATAAAGGGAGCAAGTCAGGGCAACATGGAAGGGAGTGAAAGAAAAGGAATAGAGTACTTAGAGAATGCCCCTTGGTGGACATGTGCCTTCAACAGGCTTTGAAGTTGGGAAGAGTAATTTTCTGTCAGATATGAGGAGAGAGGGCATTCCTGGCCAGAGGCAGGATGTGGGTCCAGTGGCGAGATAGACGAAATCGAGATACTGTGAAAAAGTTATCATTAGAGGAGCTTAATATGGGGGCTGGGTTGTAGTAGGAGAAGAGTGAGTGAGGTAGGAGCAGGCAAGGAGATTTGAGTGCTTTAGAGTCAGCGGTGAAGAGTTTCTGTTTGATGCAGAGATGGATGGACATCCCTGGAAGTTCTTGAGGAGTGGGGAAGCACGGCCTGAACATTTCTGTGGAAAAATGATTCAGGCAGCAGAGTGAAGTATGGACTGGAGTGGGCAGAGACAGGAAGCAGGGAGGTCAGTGATAACAGAATCCAGATCAGGGCTCTGCACTATGTAATTATTCAGTGGATAGTCTTGATTCATTAGAGTATGCCATTTAGCAAGAAGGTAACCTTAGCAAAAATTATTTCCACCTTATCATTCACCATCAATCTGACCCATAGGATTGGAGAGCAATCTGATAGTGGGATTTGCAATGTTTGCCCCTGCTGACACCCAAGCTCTACCACCAGTCTGTTGTTATTCACATTTTCACTACAAGCTTTGGCTAGAACATGATGGGGGAATTAATAGCAGAGTTGTGCTTGAGTTCAAAGACAATGCTGCTGGCGGTGAGACTGTATCCATGAGAGTGTCTTTATGTGAGAATCTCCGAGATACTGCCACACTTTGTCCATAAAAGCACTGGGACATTCTTCTCACATCATCCTGTTCTAGTACAGCATAATCCACAGGCTGGACCTAGTTGATTTAGGCAAATACATAAATGATTGTGCACAGACACATGTGTCTTTTTATTATATTGTACTCTCCTAAGTGCTTAGTACAGTGGTTTGCACACAAAAAGCTCTCAGTAGGCATTTAAAAATGTGATTGTGCACAGAGACATGTATCTGTTTATTATATTGTACTCTCCTAAGTGCTCAGTACAGTGGTTTGCACACAAAAAGCACTCAGTGGGCATTTAAAAATGTGATTGTGCACAGAGACATGTATCTGTTTATTATATTGTACTCTCCTAAGTGCTTAGTACAGTGGTTTGCACACAAAAAACACTCAGTAAGTATATTTTGGCAAACAAATGAGTGGTTATGCACAGGCACATGTCTGTTTATTGTTATACTCTCAAATGCTTAGTACAGTGCTTTGCACAGAGAAAGCACTCAAATATGATTGAATGAATGAGAGACACATGATGTGTCATAGAATGATGCTGCTGTGATCCCCACCTCTACTGTATTTTACAATAATTTGTATTGGTCTTTTTGGAAGCTTATTATATTAAAAACAGAAGAATTAATGTCAAATGTGTAACATATTCTGCTAGTGTTAGACACTAACAGTAACACAGGAGTTTTGTATCAAAAATGTCTGTAATGATGGTATCTTCAAACCAACTACCACCAATCTATAAATTCCAGCTGAATGACTGGTAACTGTAACAGGTTTCTCAGAACATGAGGTTCTTGAAGAACAAAAACTCCATGCTTAGGTGAAATCCCTGCAATAGCATAATATGAAAAATTAATGCTAAAATGGAGAAAAAGGAGAAAAACAGCTGCCAATTCACGTCACAATTCTTTCGAATTGTCAGCCAAGGAGTATTCTGAATCAATCATATGGAAAAGAATCATTTCTCCCAAGAGATTTATCTGATGGAGACTTTGGGCACATGAAGACACTGAAGGCTGAAGGAAATGGGCAAAATGAAATATTAACATTAGAGGCTGAGCTTAATATTCATTCAGATTGGGGAAAAAATAGATTCATAAATCAGAGCACAAATAATCAACTTGGAAATGTCCATGCAAATCCATCTGCCGATATGCCTGATTCAACCAGGATCAAGGTGAATTAGAGCAGAACAAAAAGATCCACTCTAATGTCCTCAATGGGTATTTTCAGGAGTAGCACTATCATTCATTCCACCATCTTGAAAGCTGATTAAAGAATTTAGAGAATCCAGATAACTCGAGGGATCAGGTAGAAATCAAAGTGAAAGCAACATTTCTGTTCTACTGACAATGCAGGACTGTGCAGCAATCCCATATTAAAGATATCTACAAACAGCAGACTGTAAAGGATGTCACAGCTAACCCACAATAAACTGCTGCAGTCTACTGACCACACTGCTGGCTTCTGCCAATTACAGACAGATCACTTAACAGCTTTCCAAACCGCCAACAATAAATCACCTTCCTCCCTGAGAACTCACTCATGCTGTGAAATTCTAGGACACAACTGGCCTTGTACAACTATCCTTGTCCTCTTTTGTATAATAAAGATGAACCTTAAGAAGAGTTCACCAATCTGCATGGAGAATATAGGGACCATTTGGAGTATCTAAGGGTCTGTGGCTCCATATCTTCTCCCTCAATTCTGGTTCCCTGGCAGAATTCCTCAGCTAGCAGCATTTTCCTGTCCTTAGGTAGATTTGAATCATTCCTGAGTTGGGGAGTAATAGGTGAAACTATCCTGCATAGCTCCCCCAGATTGGGAGAGCTGGTCTGTAAGAACTTAAGGCCACAAATGATATTACTGAGTCAGACCAGTGGTGCACCCAACCCAGGATCCAGTCACTGAAAGAGACAGTGGATGGTTGGAGAACTGTGGTGAAACTACCCTTTCTGACATCTAATCCTACTATCCTCACTATTCCCTTTATGTAGTTAGTTCCCCTTTGAGTATCACATTACAATCCCCTCATCTGTTAATGAATTGAAAGCTTTGTTGAACCTCTGATATTTACAAACTGCAAAATTCCATGCAGTAACAAATTATGTATCTTTACCTTGCTGTGGTTGTAAGTATGGATTCTACCACCTTAAGACCTCAGTAAATTCCTCATGGTCCTGATGGACAGCCTAGGATTTGGTGACCAACAATTCTGGGTTTCCAATGCTTACCCCTTTCATTGTTACATAAGGTTCAGGCCTATTTCCTCTGAGATTACATACTCTCAGATTAAAGAAGCACTAACTTTTCAGTGTCTCCTCATGTGCTTCCAAGTGCCCTTGAAAATGTAAGCTCCTTGTGAGGAGGGAACATATCGCTTTATGATGCTGTAATTCCCATGTACCTAACCCAGTGTACTGAACCTTTAGCTCTATCATTACAGAAGCAGCATGGTGTAGTGGATAAAGCACAGGCCAGGGAGTCAGAAGGTCATGGGGCCTAATGCCACTTCTGCGACTTGTTGGCTGTGTGACCTAGGGCAAGTCACTTCACTTCTCTGGGCCTCAGTTCCCTCATCTGTAAAACAGGAATTGAGACTGTGAGCCCCTCATGAGACAGGGACTGCGTCCAACCCTAATTGCTTCTAGCCACCCCGGCTCTTAGTACAGTGCCTGGCACATAATAAAAGCTTAACAAATACCATAATTATTATGTCCTTCCAAAAATGTGGCAAATTGAACTGTGTGCAGTATCCCAAATGCAAACATATGACAGATTATATAGTGACCTTTTAAATGTCTAGTTTAGGCTAGCTTCCCCTGAGAGGACCAGCCTCTCCCAGCTTCACAGCTGTGTGCAATTACACAGTCCCACGTAGCTTGAGGACCCACCCACATAACCATGGATCTCTTAGAGGCTGATGTCTATTGCTTTTCTCTGGACAACTAGAAATGATCCAACACAGTGCCAAGAGAACCACAATAAAGACATTTCCAAGATATATTTTGGAGTGAGGGGTTCATTGTTATTTACTTTTATTTTACCAGTAATCAGTGTATTGCAGTCTTGGTAATGATTGTCTACTGCATAGAGCACTATATTAAGTGTTTGGGAGAGTACAATATAGCAGCAGGCACATTCTCTGCCCAAAATGAGCTCATAGTTTAGAGGGGGAGACAGACATTAATATGTGAACATAAATGAAAAAATAAATAAATGACAGATATATATAGATCTATATATATCTGTCATTTATATACACATATATACATATGTGCTGTGGGGATGGGAGGGCGGATGAATGAACGAAGCAAGTCAGGGTGATGCAGAAGAGAGTGGGAGAAGAGGAGACCTGGGCTTAGTGAGGGAAGCCTTCTTGGAGGAGATGTGCCTTCAGTAAGGTTTTGAAGTGGGGGGAGAGCAATTATCTCTCTGGTATGAGGAGGGAGGGTATTTTCAGGCCAGAGGTAGGATGTGGGCGAGAGGTTGATGGCGAGATAGATGAGATCAAGGTCTAGTGAGAAGATTAGCATTAGAGGAATGAAGTGTAGTAGGAGAGTAGTGAGGTGAGGTAGAAGGGGGCAAGGTGATTAAAGGTAATGCTGAGGCTCTCTTCCCCTCTCCCCCACCCTCCAACACTTTTATATATATTATTATACTCAGTTGTCTCCCTTTTCTGTCATTTATTTTAATGTCTGTCTCCCCTGCTCTATTGTAAACTCTTAATACCCATTTTATAGATGAGGTAGTTGAGGCAAGGAGAAGTTAATGACTTGTCCAAGGTCTTATAGCAGACAAGTGGCAGAGCTGGGATTAAAGCTCAGGTCCTTTGACTCCCAACCACCCTCTTTACATTAGGCCTTGCTACTTCTCCGTGGAAACAGGATTCACGTCTTTTTACTCTATTGGATTGTATTCTCCCAAGTGCTTCATGCAGTGTTCTGCACAAAGTAAGTGTTGAAGAAATACCCTTGATTGATTGATTTTTTCTTCTATTTTCTCCAAGATCTTAGTATAGTATAGTAGGTGGCACTCAGCAGGCACTCAGTAAATACTGTCTTGTCTTATGCCATCAAGTCATTTCCGACCCATAGCGACACCTTGGACCCATCTCTTCCAGAATGCTCCGCTCTCCATCTGCAATCGTTCTGGTAGTGGATCCATACGGTTTTCTTGGTAAAAATCCAGAAGTGGGTGAGTTTTGGCTTGTAGCAGATTGCCTTCCACTCACTAGCCACTGCCCAAGCTAGGAATAGAGTGCGACCTTGAGAGGGGAGTAAATACTGTAGACACTACTAATTGTAATTTCCAATTTTTTTTTCAAGCCAATAGAAATGTATTTCTAAGGTTCACTCATGTTCATAGCAGAGTTTATTCTCAAGGATTTTCTCTCCAGGATATGAATCAAGCAGAAATAATCCCTGAAAAGAAACAAGAATTTTAGGAAAAAACCTGCAAAAAGCCTTAGTTTCTTCCCCTCCCCTTTTCTCTCATCCATTTCCCTTCCACCCTGAAATAGCTCTCCCCCTCTTCTCATGACCTTTGTCCACCAAATCCCTTATTCCTCACTCCATTCCACTGCTCAGATTATCATTTGAGGCTTCAATTTATGATTAGGGTCTGAAGTTTTGCAGCACTCAATTCTCACAGATTTCCAGATGAAACAGCCTCATCTTTCAAAGAAACTTGGCAATTTTCTGTAAGTGCTTCTTCCTCAATTTCTTCAGTTATATGAGTGTTGCCAGGTCCCCATTCAGTTCCTTGTGGATGGTGATCCAAATCACACAAACCATAACAGCTGGCACTAATTGTATCACCGTGAAATCAAGCCCTTGGGTGTTTGGTTAAACGAGCAATAAATGGTTGAATTTAAATGGAGGAAGTCACTTAAGGATGAGATTTTGAGGACCTCGTTAATGAACTAAAAGATGCTAAGAAATGGAAAATGAGTTTACCAGGCTGGCTTATTGAAACGCTTGATCATTTTGAAGACAATTTACTAGAAACAGTGAATTGGGCCCTGATGAAATTGTGGTTGAAGTTTCAGACTAGAATAATTCAAAGACCCACTAACTCAGAGGAAATGAAAAGGTTCACTCTTGCCTGCAAACGACTCCAAGTGTATTTGAAGCTCCAGGAACTTAGACACTAGGCTTTAATTTTCCTCCAATGAAAGCTTGCTGTAAAATGATTTCATGGAATGAAACAAACTTTAAAAGATTGCAAAAAAAAATTCGGGATCAGTAGAAAGTCTATATTGTGTTGTAAACCCTAGGTGGCAGCTCTAAAATTGACTTTTCATTCCAGGAAAATCTCACCTAGGTGCACCAGATTTTTGATTCAGTCTCAGATACTACAGTATTGCTAATTTAACTGACAATCTCATGGACGTTAATGAATAATATGATTGAAAACTGTCCACATTCTCTACTGGCCTTAAATTTGTTGACTTCTAGTGATCCCTGCTAAGGGGAACATGCCTTCACTTCTGAAACCCTCACATCATAAAATTTAATACATTTTTAATGTTGACTTTAACTTCTGTGTTTAGGCAAAATGAAAATGTGCAGCAAATAAAAGAAATGATTCTGTCTTAGGCTGGCAGATCTCACTTTCCTTTCCAGTCTGATACAGGATCTTGAAGGGAGGAGAGTGGTGAGGCCAAATCAGACTGAAGCAGTCAGAGAATGTGAAGCTTTACCTGCTGTCCTTGATGAACTAAAGTAAGGGGATTAGGGATTGGAGGCTCATAGTTGAATGAAAACCAGGCTAGAGAAGATGGCATAGAGAAAGGAGATCTTTGCCCCTGACCTGCTGTTGTCCTTGAGCAAGGCACTTAACTTTTCTAGACCTCGGTTCTTTCTCTCTGTCTTAAATTATGAGCCTCATATCAGACAGTGATGATCTCTTAACTGATGATCTTGTTCCTTCATTCTCTTTACTTGTTTTGATGTGTATTTATAATTCTATTTGTTCCTAGAGATACCTGTTTACTCGTTTTGATGTCTATCTCCCTCCTTCTAGACTATAAGCCTGATGTGGGCAGGGATTGTCTCTCTTTATTGCTGAATTGTACTTTCCAGTGCTTAGTACAATGCTCTGCACACAATAACACTCAATAAATATGGCTGATTGAATGAATGAATGAATTTATTCATTCAATCGTATTTCTTGAGAGCTCACTGTGTGCAGAGCACTGTACTAAGCACCTGGGAAAGTGCAGTGCAAAAATGGACACATTCCCTGCCCATTATGGGCACAGTCGGGGTGGGGAGAACAGACATTAATATAAATAAATAAATTACAGACATATAAATGAATTATAGATAGGATATCGTATATCTGTTCCAGCAATTAACACATAGTAAGGACCTAATAAATACCCAAGTGATTATGTCTAATCAATCGTATAGATAGGGTGTTTATGCTATTACCCTATCTGTAAATATTTTTATGTCTGTCTGTCCTGTTTGTGTGTAAGTTCTTTGTGTGTCGGGAATAAGTCTCAATCAATCAATGGTATTTAATGAGCACTTACTGTGTACAGAGCCTTGTACTAAGCACTTGGGAAAGTACACTACAACAGAGTTGTTAGACGTGATCCCAGCTCACAGGGATCTTTCAACCTACAGGGGGAGACAGATATTAGAATAGATTAGGGAATGGGAAAATGGTAGCACATAAAACTATTTATATAAGTAATGTGGGGCTGGGGTGAGAATTAAAGTGCTTCTGTTTAACTTTCCCATATGCTTAATACAGTGCATTACACCAGTAGGGGCTCAATAGATACTTTACTTAAAATACTATTTTAAAGTATGTTGCATGGCTTAGTGGAAAGAGCATGGGCTTGAGAGTCAGAAGACATGGGTTCTAATCCCTGTTCCATCACTTGTCTGTTATGTGACCTTGGGCAAGCCATTTAACTTCTCTGTGCCTCAGTTACCTCATCTGTAAAATGGGGATTAAGACTGGGAGCCCCACGTGGGACAACCTGATTTTCCCAGTGTTTAGAACAGTGCTTGGTGCATAGTAAGCACCAGTTGTACTTCCCAAGCTCTTAGTACAGAGCTCGGCACACAGTAAGCGCTCAATAAATATGACTGAATGAATAAATAGTAAGTGCTTAACAAATACCATTATTATTACTGGAGATGACAAATTGTCCCTTCTTGGTGAAATTGTTGAGGTTCATAGACTGAAAGCTCTATATGGGCAGAGAACTTGCCTACCAAATCTCTTTTGTTGTACTCTCCCAAGAACTTACAGTGCTCAGCAAACAGTATACACTGGAGAAATACCATTGACTGAGTAAGCAGCTGTGCCTCCAAGTACACTCAGAACTGTGTCGAGTGGCCAGGTAGGAGAAGGATGTAGGTACAACTCAGGCCTTATTCAGGGCTTCCTGTTCTAACTTGCTAGTTAGGCTGGATCTAATACACACATTAAGTCCAAAGAATGGACCTTTGCCCAAGGCCCGAATCCTCTCAGAAAAGAGTGTGGTGTTAACCTTAGCAGAATGAGCCTCTTGCTGCAGCCTGAATGACACTTGGCTAAAGTCAGAGAACATAGAAAAGGAGAGTCTGCTCTCCCAGTCATCTCCCCTCCCCCCCCCCCCCCCCCGGAGCTAGAAGAAGAACCTTGAATCATAAGCTCTTCCTAGCTAGTAGTACTCATCAACCTCCAGGCATGGTGGCCCATCTCAGCTGATAACAACAATAGGTGGCAGATGGGAGGTCCATGCTGATACAGCTCTCCTTCTGGGAAAGGCAGTCTGCAGAGCAGGTTAAGTTCTGCAGGACAGGGCAAGACTGGATCCTGAATAATAATGATAATAATAATTGTGGTATTTGTTAAGCACTTTCTTTGTGTCAGACACTGTACTATCCGTTACCAAGACCTGCCGGTTTCACCTTAACAATATCACCAAGATCCGCCCTTTCCTCTCCACCCAAACGGCTACCTTACTACTACAGGCTCTTGTTATATTCCGGCTAGACTACTGTGTCAGCCTTCTCTCTGATCTCCCTTCCTCCTCTCTCGCCCCACTCCAGTCTATTCTTCACTCCGCTGCCCGGCTCATCTTCCTGCTGAAATGATCTGGGCATGTCACTCCCCTTCTTAAACACCTCCAGTGATTACCTATCAACCTCCGCTCCAAACAAAAACTCCTCATTCTAGGCTTCAAGGCTCTCCATCACCTTGCCCCTTCCTACCTCTCCTCCCTTCTCTCTTTCTACCGCCCACCCCGCATGCTCCGCTCCTCTGCCCCCCACCTCCTCACGTCCCTCGGTCTCGCCTATCCCGTCGTCGATCCCTGGGCCACATTCTCCCGCAGTCCTGGAATGCCCTCCCTCCTCACCTCAGACAATCTAATTCTCTTCCCCTCTTCAAATCCCTACTTAAAACTCACCTCCTCCAAGAGCCTTCCTAGACTGAGCTCCCCCCTCTTTCCCTCTGCTTCCTCCACCCCCCCTTCACCTCTCCGCAGCTAAACCCTCTTCTCCCCCTTTCCCTTTCCTCCTCCCCCATCCCACCCCCTCGGCACTGTACTCGTCCGCTCGACTGCATATATCTTTACCACCCTATTTATTTTGTTTATTTTGTTTAATGAGATGTACATCACCCTGATTCTATTTAGTTGCCATTGTTTTTATGAGATGTTCTTCCCCTTGACTCTATTACCATTGTTCTTGTTTACCTGTCTCCCCCGATTAGACTGTAAGCCCGTCAAATGGCAGGGACTGTCTCTATCTGTTGCCGGCTTGTTCATTCCAAGTGCTTAGTACAGTGTTCTGCACATAGTAAGTGCTCAATAAATACTAGTGAATGAATGAATGAATGAATACTAATTACTGGGGTATATGCAAAGTAATCAGGTTGGACACAGTTCCCCTCCCACACTAGGCTCCCTTTTTACAGATGAAGTAATTAAGGACGGAAGTGATGTGACTCTCCCAAGGTCACACAGCAGACAAGTGTAGAACTGGGATTAGTACCCAGGTCCTTCTTACTCCCAGACTCGGTTCTATCCACTGGGTCATGCTGCTTCTCATGCTTGGCCTTTTGCCCCACAAGGATGATGGAAACCCCACCAGTCTGCAGGCCAGGCAAGGCTACTTACTACTAACAGAGGACATTAAGTGACACCTCCATCTTGGCTCCTTTTTAACCCCTTTCCAGTTGTGAAGAGTGGGACAGGCCAACTACTCGTTATGTTGTGGTGTTAAAGTGCTTACTATGTGTTAAGTGCTAGGGTTTATACAAGATCATCAGGTATTCTGATTTATCTTGCTGCTCAAAATGCACTGAAGGCAAAGCCGAGTCCTTAAAGGCCATGGCTCCTTCAGAATGGGAGCCCATGTGGGAGAGCCACATCTGGTATGAAGAAGAGTCAGCGGATCTAGGTTCCGAGACTTTGATTCCCAAACCATGTTATAATCAATCAACTGTATTTACTGAGCACTTACTGTTTGCAGAGCACTGTACTAAACTCTTGGAAGAGTATAAAACACAAGATTTGGCAGATGCATTCCCTGCCCACCAGAAACTTCAGTCTAGAGAGGAGCTTACAACTTTATCTACTAGGGTAGATGATGATGATGATGGAGTCTTCCATCAAAAAAGACAAGTGAAACAGGATCCTGGGAATTCAGGACTCTGTATCCCAGGCAGAGAAATTGATTAGCATTAGTTGCTTGCTCATCAGAACTCACACTCTTTCATTCCTGCCAGTCTTGTGGTAGACACGCAAACAGAAATGATTGAGGAATAGTAGGAGTGGGATGAAGAACCAAGTTATAATAGGAAGTAGAACAAAGGTATCAGGTGCTAGTCCACTGATCAGGTATTTGTTTGTGAAGTAAAATGATTAGTCCCAGGCCCCAAGGAAATAAGTTTCACCTAGAAAGCGGTGGTTTAGCCAAATATCTACACCATTTAGGCAAGACAAATAACTTTGTCCTCAATTATCTGAGCAATTCAGGTGAAAGCTGGGAAGTTCCATCAGGAATTCAGTAAAGTTGGCCAGAATCAACATTTAGTTGCACAGGGCCAAGACAAAATCTATTTAAAAAATTCAAGGTTTCTTACCAATACAATTATTTGCATACTGATTTTTTAATTATGTTTAAGAGGTACCAGCCTCTGATTCTTTTCAGTATAATTTTCTGGATTGTTTGCAGAGCTAAAAGCCAGGTTTTGGGTTCCTGTGAGATCTTGCCTTTGAGTTTCTGACAGGGTTGAAAGTTTGTCAAACTGACACCACTGTGGGGAGTTATTCTTACTGGATCCTTATCTGCTTTGTTTCCTAAATCTGCTTCTGGATCAGATAATTTCAAGACATTTTTGGTGACATTCTATAAATAATGGATCCAGTAATAAGACTCAGTGTTCCTAATACTCTGTTGGATCTCTAGACAATGCTGTTTACCCATGGACTAGACAAGAAACCTGGTAGTGCTTCTTGGCTTCTCCCCTAAAATATATCAGTTTCTAAGTAGAAAATAGGCCCCTATTTACTTTCTCTTCTGCTATTGCTGATTTGAGAGGTTGTCTAATCATTCAATCAATTGATTGAGCACTGTACTAAGTGCTTGGGAGAGTACACTGCAACAGATTTGGAAGGCATGTTCCCTGATCACAAGAAGCTTACATTCTAGAGAGGGAGACAGACATTAAAATAAATTTTGGATATGTTTGTAAGTGTTTTAAAATGGAGGGTGGGGTGAATAAAAGGTAATAATAATAATGATAAAAATTATGGTATTTGTTTAAGCACGTACTATGTACCAGTCACTGTATTAAGTGCAGGGGTAGATATAAGGAAATCAGGTGGGACACAGTCCCTCTCCCATGTGAGGCTCATAGTTTCAATCCCCATTTTACAAATGAGGTAACTGAAGCCCAGAGGTGTGAAGTGACTTGCCCAAGGTCACTTGTGTTCTACAAGCCCAAATCCAAGGGCAATGGAGAAAGTAGAGGGAGAGGAGAAGGGGAGGGAGGGCAAATGAGGGCTTAGAGAAGGAGTCACTGAATGCATTAGGATTAGGAAAAATTAGTTGCTTCATTTCTTGAAGCAGATAGGAGAGTCCTCTAAATTTGTGATCAACTGGTACATCCTCTAGCCTTTTCTCTTCCAATACTCACAACAATTCATTATTTCAAACATTCAGAGTTAATTAACCTTTTAATCTTGGAACTTTTGGGGACTGTAAAGAGATATGGATTCTGACTGTTACTGGTAAATTGGCCTGTTGTAGAATAATCGGTCCAGACATGGAAGAAGGAGGTGCTAGGAGTTTCCCATCCTGGATTTCTCTTCCTCTATGCTCTGACCAAAGTCCAAGGAGCTATTATTATTGATTCCAGAACTGATTTGATTCCACAATAATTAATTAATTGTGGCACTTTTAAAGGATTTACTAGGTGCCAGGCGCTGTTCTAAGTGCTTGGGTAGATTCCAGCAAATTGGGATGGACACAGTCCCTGTCCCACATGGGGCTCCCAATCTTAATCCCCATTTTACAGCTGAGGTAATGAGGCCCAGAGAAGTGAAGTGACTTGCCTAAGGTCACACAGCAGACAAGAGGCAGAGCTGAGATTAGAACCCATGTCCTTCTTACTCGCAGGCCAGTGCTCTATCACTAGGCCATGCTGCTTCATATCAATTGTCTTGTTAAACACTAAGATGGGTGCAACCAACCAATTGATCAATAGTATTTATTAAGCAACTTGTCTTGTGCCGTCGAGTTATTTCTGACCCATAGCGATACCTTGGACACATCTCTCCCAGAATGTCCTGCTCTCCATCTAAAAATAATAATAATTATGGTATTTGTTAAGCCCTTACTGTGTGCCAACCACTGTTCTAAGCCCTGGGGTAGACACAGGGTAATCAGGTTGTCCCTTGTGGGGCTTACACTTTCAATCTCCATTTTACAGATGAGGTAACTAAGGCACAGAGAAGTTAAATGATTTGCCCAAGGTCACACAGCAGACAAGTGGCGGAACCGGGATTAGAACCCAAATCCCGACTCCCAAGCCTATGTTTTTTCCACTAAGCCAAGCTGCTTCTCTGCAATCGTTCTGGTAGTGTATCTGGTAGTGTAGCCTTGGGGATGGATGATATATTTATTTGCTGGGGTGGCGAACCCTGCTTCTCTAAGGAGGCTCAGCTTGTCTCTGGGACCACAGGTGTGGCCATCTCTTCATTAGCAATAATATTAGCGTGGTGTCAACTGTTCACTGTGCTGACAATCAGAAACTTAGGTTTAAGGAGGAAAGACAGAAAGGCACATGCCAATAAATGAGGTGCAGCTTGGCCAAGTGGAAAGAGCACAGGCCTGGGTGTCAGAGGACCAGGTTACTGAGGGAACTTCTCTGGGTTTGTGAGGTGTTCTCCCTCCTGCCTGGCCCGTGCCCAACCCGCTGTAGTTTGGGAGACTTCGTCCACGGCTGTGGCACTACCCTCTGCCAGCAGTGATGCTATCTGCACACATTAAGTGCTTAATAATATGATTGAATGAATCTGGGAGAGGTTGTCAGCAGAAAATATCATAACAGCTCCTCCTGATGTGGGAAGCCCTTTGAACCCACTGAGCTCCCGCCCTTCCTGGTTGCCCCTCACCAGGTGACTGTGGCAAAAGGGGTACCAGTGCTGCCCTGTATGGCCTGAAGCACCTCCTGAAGCACCTCCTTCCCCCACCCAACCCCCAAGCTCCCTGAATTGACAGAACTTTAGGAGCATTTAATCCATATCGGGGCCTTTATGGTTCAGCCCTGGTCCCTCCGGCCCTGCCTATCCAGGCCCAGTGTCTCCACTCTCCCCATCTTCAAATTACACCTCCTCCGGGAAGTCTTCTCTGATTAACTGATCTCTCCTCTCCCCACTCTATATCACCTTTGAGGCTGTGAGCTGTTTATGGGCAGGGAACGTGCCTGCTGATTCTGTTGTACTGTAGTCTCCTAAGCACTTAGTACGGTGCTCTGCACAGAGTAAGTGCGCAATAAATATGATTGATTGATCTTGGGCTAGTAACTCAACTTCTGTGTGTCAGTTTTTTCATCTGTAAAATGGGGATTTAATAGATGTTCCCTACTTAATAACAATAATACTAATGATGGCATTTAAGCGTTTACTATGTGTCAAACACTTTCTAAGCACTGGGGGTAGATATAAGCTAATCATATTGGACACAGTCCCGGTCCCACATGGGGCTCACAGTCTTCACTCCCATTTTACAGATGAGGTAACTGAGGCACAGAGAAGTTGTTAGTTGCCTAACCTGATTATCTCGTACCAATGCCAGTGATAAGTAGAGGGCTTGACGTACATTAAACCATTAAATATCATCTTTATTATTATGCCAACAACAGAATGCAGTGTAAATTCTATGATAGGGATCAAGTGGAGGTCAAAGATATGAACGGAATCAGAATGAAATTACTTTAAGGAAAGTCTCCCTTTAAAATATTTGTATAACTGCTTCCTCCTCTACATGTTTGGAAGATGAATCAGAAAACTGAAGGCCTTCCTGATAATCATGTCTTTTCCGTGTTTTTTTTCAAGAGAACGATGGGTACAGAATTTTTTCACTTGGTTATTTTCAACTATAGACATTAATTTTCAAGGGTTTGTCCTTTGTAATCAGTTGTGCAGTTTGAGCTTATTTGTCTTCTATAGCCGTTGGTTCCTACAAGGATGGATTAGGATACAACAAACACTTGAATTTTATGGCAAGTAAGATGTCAGTGTGTCAGCTGCTGGGCATTCTCTGTGTCTGATGCAAGGTGACTTTAATGGAGTCTAACTGAAAAGAGATATAATGGGCATGGCAGTTTGGTGATGATTCAACTAGGTTTATCAAGCATTCCCTGTGAGCGTTCAAGGTTTTTAGACTTTTGAACACCCCTGTGAACTCTTTTCCCTGGGACGTGAGGAAAATAACAGAATCTGGCGTGGGTGATTAGAAATGGGGCTATCATTCTCCTATCAACACAGATCATTGACATGAAGTCTTGAGAACAGAATTCTCAAGACTATATGCCAGTTACTGACTGAAGGAGAATGAAATGGTCCTTCTTGCACTCATCTAATGGCTGGCTTTGCCCCAAACGATAACCTGCTGCAGATCATTTCCCACCGTCATCCCCAGTTTTTCCAACACAAATAGGGAATCTCATGATGTCAGCTTGTATATCATCTTGTAAATATAAGGGCAACCAGCAATGTTCCTGGGGGGGAGCATGCAGAGTAGTTATTCCATGCATCAAAGAGATTGGGGTGCATATGAGGGCTCAGAAATATTCCTTCTCCACCTTTGCCCATGCTTTGCCTTTATCTCTCTGCTTCCAGAAACCTCTCCTCTCAATAATGTCCCATCACCCCCAAAGCCAGCCATGTTCTACCCCCAGTGCAAAACCCAAATGAAGCACAAGACGTTTTAGACACATCTTACATTCAGAGAGAGGAAGATTTCCAGCTGGTATATTTTATTAATTTAGCTGGTTGGTTAGCTATGGACTCCAACTACAACTGGGACCTGACACTGAATCCTTTTGACATTCTAAATCTCATCTATGTCAGTAGGAGGACTTGCATGCCCCTTTTATCCCCACCATTTAGGAAAAATCTCAATTAATTGTTTTAGCTAAGAATTTCTTGAGCCAAGAATATTTTTTCTACATGACCTGACTTTCATTCCAACACATTTCTTGACAATAAAATTGGCATTTTGAGTACCATGAGCTAAAAATGTACATTTTATGCCAGAGTGACCTTTAGGAGATGAGATGGAGTGAAAGTAGATGTGATTAGCAGATTGTGAAAATACATTTTTTGAAAGGTAAATCTGGAAAAAAAACCACATTTCTTTATTAAAACGGAGGAGGCATTTCTGTCACATCTTTACCCCTTTGGTATTAGAAGAAATACATTACCTTGAAATTATTGTTAAAAGCCTTTGTTAATTAATCAGTCATATTTATTGAGTACTTATTATGTGCAGGTTACCATACTCAGTGCTTGGGAGAGTATAGTACAGTAATATAAATGACACATTCTCTGCCCATAAGGTTCTCATTCACCAATGACTCCAAATCTTTCTCTTTATAGGTATAAAGATACTATTAGATAAAGACTTGGAATGAGTGGGGCAAAAGAAAATTCTTTTAAACCAGATATTTTCCCAGCTTAAACCCAATTTTCCACCCTATCCTATCTAACCCTATCTATTAAATCAATCAGTGATATTTATCAAGTGCTTGCTGTATACACAGCACTGCATTAAATGCTGGGAGTACAACAGACATGATTCCTGCCTTCAAGATTCTTATTATAGACTTTAAGATAAAATATTTGTTGGTTTTCATGTCAAGGAGTGCAACCCTCACACTTCCTTTACACCTGATACTGAAAAGTCAATAGGTGCTACTTTCAGAAGGGAGAGCAAGTGAAGACCCAGTAGCCATGGCCATGGCTGAGTCATAATGGCAGAAGGAAAATGGAATGGTAGAAGAAAGGCCACCCAGTTTTATGGTTTTGTACCTGTGGCACCAAGTGGCATTCCCCTCAACATCTCTATCTTTCCCTCCAGGAACCCATTAAAGACTCTGCCAAACTTATCAACACATTTTTTGAATTTATTAATATTTTTAGCTTATTCATCTTTCTGGGGTAACAAATTCTCATCACCCCTCTGAGTAAAAAAAAAATATATATACTCATTCATTCACTCATTCACTCAGCGTCAGCTAAAAATAAATGGAAAAAAAATCTATGGAGAAATAGTTTAAGTGAAAAGAAAATCTGGAGATTTTAAACCACCATGGGGCTCCTGAAAACAAACACTCCCAAACACACACACACACACATACATTTCCACATCAATCTCACTCCTGCCTAGTTGCTGATGTGATTTTTGAATATTTTACATTTCCTTGTGCCTCCAGGACACCACCACAAAATGATCTTAAATTCAAAATGAATAACTATTGAATTTTTGTTTTTCTTTTCCAAACCTTTTCTCATCAGGGCAAGGGTCATGTCTACCAGCTTTATTCTACTTTCTCAAGTGCTTAGTGCAGTGCTCTGGACACCATAAACCCTCAATAAATACCACTGATGGACCGAACACCAACAACATCCTCTCTATCACAGAGGCTCCCAGCCTTGGTGTTGCATTTGACCCCCTCTGTCTTTTACTTCCAAAATTCAGTCTCTTTAATTAATCCGGAGAGTTTTTCTTTATATTTCCTGGTGTACCCCATATGTCAACCCCACTGCCACTGTCCCAGCACTTGTCACCTTCCAACTGGATTACCCTTCTTTACTGTTCTTCCAGGGTCCAGCCTCTTGCCTCCTATCTGCTGCCAGTGTAAGCTCATTTTGGGCAGGGAATGTGCCTATTTATTGTTGTATTATACTATCCTAAGTTTTTAGTACAATGCACTGCGCACAGTAAGTGCTCAGTAAATACGTTTGAATAAATGAATGAATTTCTGAAATGAAACACTCTCCTCCTTAAAAAAAAAGTTATCTTCCCCAATACTCCTCAGATTAATCTTCTTCACTCATCCAAAATAAACATTCTACTTGTTCTTTACTCTAGACTGTAAGCTTCTTGTGGGCAGGGAACAGTTCTGTTACACTTCCCTTTCTCAATAATTTAGTACAATGCTCTATGCACAGTAGGGGCTGAATTAATATTGATTGATTGATTACTCTCCTATCTCTGACCAATTAGGCATGGCTTTCTCCCTGTCTTGAACTCCTTTCACATCCAAATCTAAGGATTTGCATCATTCCCCACTTTAAAACTCTATAAAACCCAACTCTTCCTGGAGGCATTCCTCAAATGACCACCTCCATGGTCATTTCTCCCCCTTATCTTCCTTTATCACTTCTTTGCATATTGGCTGATTTATTCATTTTTGGCTTACACTTGTTATTATTTTGTCCTTTTGTTCAGATTGTATTTGTACAATCAGGGTCTGCCTTTTTTATGGTATTTTTAAGTGTTTACTATGTCTTAATTGCTGTTCCAAGCTCTGAGATTGGTAAAAGTTAATTAGGGATTAGGTACAAATTAATTGTACCAATAAGGCCCTTAGACGGTAAACTCACTGTGGGCAAGGAATGTCACTCTTTATTATTGTATCGTACTTTTGAAAGCACTTAGTACAGTGCTCTGCATACAGTAAGCACTCAATAAATATGATTGAATGTCTTCTAATTTTATGATATTTTCCCAAACTCCTAGCCCAGTGGTCTGCACAGAATAGTTGCTCAAAAAATTTCGATGATTGACTGACCCATTGTAGCACCAATTAGACATTAATTTAATTTACTATGCAGTTATTGATTTAAGTACAAGGGCAAACAGTGTCTATTAATCATTTAATAAATGGACCATTTTTAAATTTATTCTAAATATCATCAAAACACTGCTTTAGAATAGCTAATCTTGAATGCTGCATGCATCCTGTATTTATAGGTCTACATACTTAAAGCTATATACATACTTGTGCCCTTCCTACTTGATAATATAAAGTCAATTTTATATTCTGTTCAGATGAGGATTTGGCAAAACTGAAAATGAAATAATGCTATTTATCATCTTCATGAAAATAGAAGAGCAGGAAGGAACATATAGTCCTGCATATTAGTCTGGGATCCAGTAATTTCTCGAGAGTCAAGTGCAAAGAGTAGATGATGGATTGCTCAGGTTTTAAATCCATTCAATCATTTCCCCTCTGGTTTCATCCACTGCTAGATATGCCAAAAAACAGGTTTCACACTAGAATTTTTTATTGCTATTGTTTTTTGTCTGTCTGTCTCCCCCAGTTAGACGGTAAGCCCATCAATGGGCAGGGACTATCTCTATCTGTTGCTGATTTGTACATTCCAATCGCCTAGTACAGTGCTCTGCACATAGTAAGCGCTCAATAAATACTATTGAATGAATGAATGAATAGAATGCTAAATGATAGTATTGGAATTATTGAAAATCTATTAGGCACACATTACTTGGGAGATGATACATATCTCTATGTTGTGGGGATAAGGTAGAAGATTTGGATCATTCTCATATCACATGTGTACCTAATGCTAATCAATCAATCCCATTTATTGAGCACTTACTGTGTGTAGATCACTGTATTATTCGGGAGAATACAACAAAACAGAGTGGGTAGACACATTCCCTGCCCACAACAAGTTTTCAGTCTAGAGTGGGTGAGTATTCAGAATGTTCAGTATTAGTAACTGAACACTTGCCTCTCTCCAACAGCCAAACAGAAAACCCACAGATGTCCTGGTAGTTCTCTAGTCTCTCCTTATATCATGTGCAGTGAAAAGCAGCATGAGCAGTGTGGCCTAGTTAAGAGAGCACAGGCCTGAGAGTCAGAAGGACCTGTGTTCTAATCCCAGGTCTGCCACTTGTCTGCTCTGTGACCGTGGGCAAGTTACTTCACTTCTCTGGGCCTCAGTTACCTTGTCTCTAAAATGGAGGTTTAGTCTATGAACCTCATGTGGGACATGAACTATGTCCAAACTGATTTACTTGAATCTACCCCAGTGCTTATTATAGTGACTGGCACATAGTATGAAATGACAAATAGCATTGAAAAAGAATTGGGGCAGAGGAGAAAGGAATAAATATACATTCAGGATTAATTCCTAGTACACTAGTTTATGTTCAAAGTTTATATATCTGGTCTCACCTGGGAAGGCTCAACCAGCCAGATGGCAACAAAGAAGGCTGATATCTTTTGCAAAGCAAGACAAGTTCCCTGCCCCAAGGAGTTTACATTAGGAGAGTCAGGTCTGCAAAATATTTACAAAATTACCAAACTAAACAAGATTAATGCATAGGTTAACATTTTAAAAGGCTTCAGAAAACCTTCACGTTTCTAATATTTTATTAATTTTGTTAAAATTATTCATTCATTCAATAGTATTTATTGAGCGCTTACTATGTATAGAGCACTGTACTAAGCGCTTGGAATGTACAATTCGGCAACAGATAGAGACAATCCCTGCCCATTGATGGGCTTACAGTCTGATAGGGGGAGACAGACAGACAATAACAAGACAACTTAATCATGATAAATAGAATCAAGGGGACGTACACCTCATTAACAAAATAAATAGGACTATAAAAATATATACAAATTTGCCTTATCCATGGTCCACTATTGGCTTTCTGCAGATAGCCCATTAAAGCTTCTATATCTCTGCTTCTGAATATGAAATAAGGATTAAAAATACTGGTTGCCCTCACAATAGTGGGATGTTGCATTTACCTTGGAAAATAATTTTGGGAGAGGTATGCTAGAGAAAGACAAAGGAGTTTTCTATATTGGACTTGAAAGAAATAGTAATCAGAGAAAAGTGCTCACCCTCTAGGGACTTTTAAGAAGCTCTGGGGAGTTATTTTCATCATTGAAAAGAAGAATTAATCCCCAAAAGAAATTTAGGAGTTGGACGAATGACAGACCATCCAAACGGGGAGAACTTGCTTTCTTCTAACCCAGTAATCTGTAAAAGGATGGTGGAATGTTAACTTTGGTGTGATATAAATCAATAATTTTTTTATGGTGTTTGCTTACTTTATGCCAGGCACTAGGGTAGACACAAGATCATCAGGTTGGATTCAGTCCGTGTCCCAAATGAGGCTCACAGTCTAAGTAGGAGGGAGAACAGGTATTGAATCCCCATTCTGCATATGAGGGAACTGAGGTACAGAGAAGTTAAGTGATTTGACCAAGGTCACAAATGGTGGAACCCAGGTCCTCTGACTCCCAGGCCCGAGCTCTATCCATTAGGCCACAGTGCTTTCCACTGCTAGATCTCAACCTTAAAACTACATGGTTCAAACTACATGAACTACATTGTCAAATTTCTCTCTTGCCACTGACTTTAACTTCCAGCAACAGTTTGAGAGGCACCTAAACTCTTAACTGAGAAACTAGCAAATCTATTGGTGACATTACTTAGGATAATTTCCAAAAGTTCTTACTCATTAATTCTTGCACCATGGATCCACTTCTTAGCCCTTGCTTGTGCTGTCATGGCTTACTGTACTTTTAAAAGTCTACCTGGCCTGCTATGAGTTCCTTACCACATTGAATAGCTCACAGGTGCTTCTTTCTTGATATATGAGACATGTTAGTAGTGATGCTTTTGCAGCCATTGACCCACACATTTCAGAATGCTTTTTCAAAAATAAACTCATGTTTCTCATAAAAAGCTTGTGAGGTGTTTGGAAAGTATTATCACTCAAAAGATGAAGAGGCTGAGGCACAGGTAGGTTAACTGCATGGCTCAGAGTTGATTTATGAGTATCAGGACTGAAGGAAAGCAGAGAGCCCAGGACTGTGTTCCAATATCTGGATGAGACTGATTTCTAGTAGCAGTGCAATAGTTAAATGAAGTTATTTCCAGCCCTCTGAGGCACCTTTTTTCCATGATTAATGAAAGATGGGAATCTTGCATCTAATCCATTAAAGGATGGATGATTCTGCAGCAGATTTCATTTTATCCTACTCTCTATTGCTATCTCAGATAAAAGATAAAACTCGATTTAGAAACTTTTTTATTCATTGGTTAAAATTTTAGCCAAAAAAGAAATCTTAATGTTTTACAGAAAAAAAAATGCAGCACTTTAAGTTCTCCCTTGAAAGTTATTGTTGTTAAAGGACAGCTTCTGACAACAGTGAAATGACTTTTTCAGGCATGGTTCCTGAAAAATACCAAGAAAATTTGACTGCTTTGAAAAGTTCAAAGAGAATTTAAGAAATCAGTAGTATTTACTGAGCACTTACTGTGTACAGAGCACTGTACTAAGCACTTAGTAGAGTACAATGCAGTAGAGTTGGTAGAAGTGTTCCCTGCCCATGAGGAGCTTACAGTCAAGTGGTTAGTACAGTGCTTTGCACAATAAATTGAATGAATACAGGAGGAGACAGACATTAATATAAATAAGTATTATGGTTATGTACAAAAGTGCTGTGGTCCTGAGGGTAGGGTAAATATCAAGTGCTTAAAGAGTGCAAATTCAAGTGATTAGACAATGCAGAAGGGAGAGGGAGTCAGGGAAAAGGGGGCTTAAATGGGGAAGGCCTCTTGGAGGAGATGTGACTTTAAGATTATTCAGTGGTGGAATGGCCAGTTAAGTAGGAGTGAGAAAATACCCTACCTGATTCCTTCCCCTCCCATATCAAAGTTAATCACTTTGTTAGATAAAGTCTTGTTCTGTATATTACCCCCATATTCGAGTATGTAACATGAAATCCTGAAACTAGTGCAGAGTGTTTTTGCTCTGCAGGAAGTGCTTCAAACTCAACAGATTGTAAGCCTCATCGAATATCTTTGAGATGTTATCCCAGAACTGCTGCATACAGATGTGCTTGTGAGTAAGTGCACAAGGAGACATGAATGTAACTATGAATTGTTTCACAGAGTCACTATGGCACAAGGGAATACTAATGAGTCTTAAGGAAAATAAAATGATTTCCATGCCTGCACTTAGAAAGCTGTACCTAGAGCCAAAGATAGTGATTGGTGATATAAGTCTTAGTGCTAATACTCAGTACAACTACCTGGGAAGTGCATTATTCAGTAACGTTGGGATAGGCAAAGAAATAGAAACCAAATTAAAAATCTAGCTTGGTTTTTGGGAGACTTACGGACAAAATTTGGCAATAATAGGACATCAAGCTTCTATGTGAAAAAGGACTGCGAAAGACTAATCAATCAATAGTATTTGAGTGCTTACTCTGTGCAGAACATAGTAGTAAGTACTTGAGAGAGAATCCTAGACTTAGACATCATTTCTGCCCTTTGGAGTGGGAAGCAATATAGGTGTAAAAATGATGGAATTGAGAGAATGATCACAACCTCCTCAAGGAGCTGTGATTTCATAAAGGCTTTGAAGATGGGGAGAGCAGGAGGGTCTGACAGATATGAAGGTGAAAGGACTTTAGTACAGTGTTCAAGCACTTAGTACATTGCTCTATACACAGACAGAGGACAAGAAATGCCACTGACTGATTGTCAAAGGGGAGATATAAACAAGAGGTCGATATTGAGAGAGATGAGTGAGGCACAGGGAGTAGGCTGACTATGAGAGGAGATAATAATGATGATGGCATTTATTAAGCACTTACTTTGTGCAAAGCACTGTTCTAAGCACTGGGGAGGATACAAGGTGATTAGGTTGTATCACGTGGGACTCACAGTCTTAATCCCCATTTTACAGATGAGGTAACTGAGGCACAGAGAAGTTATGTGACTTGCCCAAAGTCACACAGCTGCTTAAGCAAGTGAATTAAGGTTTAGTGGAAAAGGATCAAGAATAATAATAGGGAAAGAGGTGGCTGAGTACCTAAAAGTTAACACACTTAGAGAAGCAGCATGGTGTAGTGGAAAGAGCACAGGCCTGAGTCAGAAGGTTGTGAGTTCTAATCCCCACTCCACCACTTCTCTGCTGTGTGACCTTGGACAAGTAGCATCACTTCTCTGTGCCTCAGTTACCTCATCTGTAAAATGGGAAATGAGACTGTGAACCCCATGAGGAACAGAAACTGTGTCCAACCTGATTTGCTTGTATCTACCCCAACACTTAGTACAGTGCCTGACACACAGTAAGTGCTTAACAAATGCCACAATTATTATTGTTAAAGTCAATGGTCAGATACTTCTGCTTGATATGGCTAGGGAGGGTAATCACTGGAGATTTTTAAAGAGTGAGGAAATATACAAAAAATGATGTTGTAGAAAGACTATCCAAGCAGCAGTGTGAACTCAACAAGGCAGAGAGGAGACTGAAGGTCTGCTATGCAGTGCAGTAGTCAAGTAGGAATATGACAAGTGCTTGGACCTCTGTGGTGGTAGTTTGGGTGGAGAAGAAAAGGTGGACTCTGGACCTTCTGTGAAGAAAATGCAGGGATGATTTGGTGATTGCCTGAATATGGGATTGAAAGAGAGAGAGGAGTAAGGGATAATGTCTAAGGTAGTCCAGAGTGGGGGATTAGTGGTGCAAGATCGATGGAAGGGCATTTGTGCAAGGAAGTTAGTTTTGGCACACAGGGCAAAGTTGATGATATGGATTTGTGCATCAGTGGAGTTTGGTAGGGAATCCAAATGGGGCCTATTGGCCTGAGGTAAGTGCAGGGGATCAAGAGATCAGAAGTTTCTGAGTGGGAGAGGACATTGGTAATAGGAGTGCGAAACCTGTACCTACCACAGAAGGTACATCGGGCTTCATGAACAGTTTCATCAGTTTCATCTGCGATCCCAAGTTCAAATTAAATGACCAGAGAGTAGATAGAGCATGGGCCTGGGAGTCAGAAGGACCTGGATTCTGTAACTTCTCTGCTCTGTGACCTTCGGCAAATCACTTAACTTCTCTGTGCCTTAGTTAACTCATCTGTAAAATGGGGAATAAGACTGTGAGCCTCATGTAGGACATGGTGTGAGCCTAACCTGATTAGCTGTATCTACCTCAGTGCTTAGTACAGTGCCTGGCACATAGTAAACACTTAACAAATACCTTAAAATAATAATAATGAGGATTGACAGAATTCAGCAAAGCTAATCAAAACACATCTTTGCTAGGCAGGATGCAAGATGAGAATGGTTGAGGGCTGAAAAATTGAAGCAGCTGCAGAATGGTGAACTCAAAATGGCTAAATGCCAGGAGGGAGGAGAGAGGAAATGCTAAAAGGCATCGTGAAGCATGGTCTCAAACCACCTGATCTAGCTTGGGGTTGCTGGAAGACTCCCTCAGCAGTCTGACAAGCTTGATATTCAGAAATTGGAGATGTTGCTCTCCTTGAGGATAGACTTCATCAAAATGTGAAAATAGCAAATGGGGTTTCAAGTGACAAGGAAATCAACAATAGCTCTACTTTGAATGATAAAAGTCGATATTCTTGCTCACTTACTCTTCAGCTGTGTCTCTCTGTAGAATGGCTTATCTTAACAGCTACCAAAGT
The DNA here is from genome assembly GCF_004115215.2 of Ornithorhynchus anatinus. Lineage (NCBI taxonomy): Eukaryota > Metazoa > Chordata > Mammalia > Monotremata > Ornithorhynchidae > Ornithorhynchus > Ornithorhynchus anatinus. The sequence continues at coordinate 53,473,027 of NC_041731.1, read as the reverse complement.
CTCAACCAGTTAGCCCTTTGGTAGCTTGAGTTAGATGGAGTTGTTTTTGAAGTCACATAAAAAAGGGGGATTTGTAGTTGCATAGTCTAGACAAGGTGGAAATTAGGTTCCACAGGTCCAGGAGAACATAAGAAGAACAAAATTGTTCATTCATTCATTCAATAGTATTTATTGAGTGCTTACTATGTGCAGAGCACTGTACTAAGTGCTTGGAATATACAATTCAGCAACAGATAGAGACAATCCCTGCCCATTGACGGGCTTACAGTCTAATCGGGGGAGACAGACAGACAAAACCAATAGCAATCAATAGAATCAAGGGGATGTACATCTTATTAACAAAAATAAATAGGGTAATAAAAATAAATACAAATGAGTGGATGAGCACAGTGCTGAGGGGAGGGGAAGGGAGACGAGGGGGAGGAGCAGAGGGAAAGGCGGGGAAAAGGGGGCTTAGCTGAGGGGAGGTCGGGGGGGCAGAGAGGCAGCAGCGGGAGCACAGGGAAAAGGGGAAGCTCAGTCTGGGAAGGCCTCATGGAGGAGGTGAGCTCTCAGAAGGGCTTTGAAGACGGGAGGAGGAGAATTAGTTTGGCAGAGGTGAGGACGGAGGTCATTCCAGGACAGCGGGAGGACGCGGGCCAGGGGTCGATGGTGGGATAGGGGAGAACGGGGGACGGTGAGGAGGTGGGCGGCAGAGGAGCGGAGCATACGGGGTGGGAAGTAAAAAGAGACAGGAGGAGAGGTAGGAGGGGGCAAGGTGATGGAGAGCCTCGAAGCCTAGAGTGAAAAGTTTTTGTTTCGTGTGGAGGTTGATAGGCAACCACTGGAGGTTTTTAAGAAGGGGAATGACATGCCCAGAGCGTTTCTGCAGGAAGATGAGCCGGGCAGCGGAATGAAGAATAGACTGGAGCGGGGAGAGACAGGAGGAAGAGAGATCAGAGGGATCTACTATCCCTCAGGCTCTCAATCCCCTTCCCCTACTGGTACCCAATTGTCTTTCTCCCCATCTTCTCCTCTAATCTTCCATCTGGACCTCATCCAGTAACTCTAATTCTCTCCTCAACTCCAACTCTCTCCTGGACCCCCTCCAATCTGGCTTCCGTCCCCTCTACTCCATAGAAACTGCCCTCTCAAAGGTCACCCATGACCTCCTTCTTGCCAAATCCAATGGCTCCTACTCTATCCTAATCCTCCTCGACCTCTCAGCTGCTTTTGACACTGTCAATCATCCCCTTCTCCTCCACACTTTATCTCACCTTGGCTTCACGGACTCCGTCCTCTCCTTGTTCTCCTCTTATCTTTCTGGCCGTTCATTCTCGGTCTCCTTCGCGGGCTCCTCCCCCTCCCCCCATCCACTAACTGTAGGGGTTCCTCAAGGGTCAGTTCTTGGCCCTCTTCTGTTCTCCATCTACACTCACTCCCTTGGTGAACTCATTCGCTCTCACAGCTTCAACTATCATCTCTATGCAGATGACACACAAATCTACATCTCTACCCCTGTTCTCTCCCCCTCCCTTCCGGCTCGTATCTCCTCCTGCCTCCGGGCCGTCTCTACCTGGATCTCTTCCTGCCACCTAAAACTCAACATGTCCAAAACTGAGCTCCTTATCTTCCCTCCCAAGCCCTGTCCTCTTCCTGACTTCCCTATCACTGTGAATGGTACGACCATCCTTCCCGTCTCTCAAGCCCGCAACCCTGGTGTCATCCTTGACTGGGCACTCTCATTCACCCCACACATACAATCCGTCAACAAGACCTGCCGGTCCCACCTTTATAATATCGCCAAGATCCGCCCTTTCCTCTCCACCAAAACTGCTATCTTACTGGTACAGGGTCTCATAATTTCCCGGCTGGATTATTGTGTCAGCCTTCCCTCTTAACTCCCTTCCTCCTGTCTCTCCCCACTCCAGTCTATTCTTCATTCCACTGTCTGAACATCTTCCTACAGAAACGCTCTGGGCATCACTCCCCTACTCAAAACCTCCAGTGGTTGCCTATTAACCTTCGCATGAAACAAAAACTCACTCTTGGCTTCAAAGTTCTCCATCACCTTGCCCCCTCCTACCTCACCTCCCTTCTCTCTTTCTACTGCCCACCCCATACACTCCGCTCCTCTGCTGCTCACCTCCTCATTGTCCCCCGTTCATGCCTATCCTGCCATCGGCCCCTGGCCCACATCCTACCGCTGTCCTGGAATGCCCTTCCTCCTCACGTTTGCCAAACTAATTCTCTTCCCCTCTTCAAAGCCCTGCTGAGAGCTCACCTCCTCCAAGAGGCCTTCCCAGACTGAGCACCCCTTTCCCTCTGCTCTCCCTCCCCCTCCCCTTCCCCTGCTCCTCAACTCCTCCCCTTTCCCTTCCTCTCAGCACTGTGTTCATTTGTATATATTATTTATTACCCTATTTATTTTGATAATGAGGTGTACATCTCCTTGATTCTCTTTATCTAGATGATGTTGTCTTGTTTTTGTTTTGCTTTGCTGCCTGTCTCCCCCATTTAGACTGTGAGCCCGTCATTGGGCAGGGATTGTCTCATTCTGTTGCCAAATTGTTCATTCAAAGTGCTTAGTACAGTGGTCTGCACATAGAGGTCAATAAATACTATTGAATCAATGAATCAATAATTTAACTTGAACTCCTGGGGTTCAGGAAAAATAAATTGAGTTGTTTGTTAAGCACTTACTACGTGCAAGGCACTTTACTAAACTCTGGGGTAGATGGAAGATAACTGGGTTGGACATAATTCCTGTCCCACATAAGTCTCATAGTTTTCCTCTCCATTTTACAGATGAGGGAACTGAGGCCCAGAGAGTTAAGTGACTTGTCCAAGTTCACACAGCAGACAGTGGTGGAGCCGTGATTAGAACCAGCGTGGCTCAGTGGAAAAAGCACGGGCTTTGGAGTCAGAGTTCATGGGTTCGAATTCCAGCTCTGCCACTTGTCAGCTGTGTGACTGTGGGCAAGTCACTTCACTTCTCTGTGCCTCAGTTACCTCATCTGTAAAATGCAGATTAACTGTGAGCCTCACACGGTTCAACCTGATTACCCTGTATCTACCCCAGCGCTTAGAACAGTGCTCTGCACATAGTAAGCGCTTAACAAATACCAACATTATTATTAACCAGGTCTCTGACTCAAAAGCCTGGAGTAGGCAAAAGGGGTGAAGCCAGTATTACCAAGGCAGCATGTATCCTGTTCTCTGTCTGAATATTTCCACAGTTGGTCTGGCTGAAAGGTGCTAGTAGCAGTTCCAAACTGTCATCATTTCAGAGTAACGTTGTATATACCAGTAGTGTGTGACTACATTGTACAGATTAATTTAAAATTTAAAAACAACAAACTACTCAGAATCATACCTGTGTATATGGAAATAGTCAATTTGAAACAATAATCTGGTAAAATGGGAAGCTGGCCTGAAAGAGTCATGGCAGGGAATGTTGAGAAGAGATCATTTAGAGAAGTAGCATGGCTTAGTGGAAGGAGCACGGGCTTGGGAGTCAGGGGTCATGAGTTCTAATCCTGGGTCTGCCACTTGTCAGCTGTGTGACTTTGGGCAAGTCACTGAACTTCTCTTTGCCTCGGTTAGCTCATCTATAAAATCGGGATTGACTTTGAACGCCGCGTGGAACAACCTGATTACCTTGTATCTACCCCAGTGTTTTGAACCGTGCTTGGCACATAGTAAACGCTTATCAAATACCATCATTATTATCATGGAGGCCAGTTTGGGGTGAGTGGGGGAGGGAGGTTTGGGAAGAGGCCTGGCTCATAGAGTTGACGAAAAGTTCAACAAAGGCTGCTTCTCCTATGGCCAGTCTCTCCCTAATTTCCAATCATATTCCTAGACACTACACTTTTCAAATCCCAGTTTGTGTTGAGCTTTGTGGATAGAGACCCAAGCTTCTCACTATTCCATCAGTCAGTTAATTGTATTTATTGAGTGCTTACTGTGTGCAGAGCACTGTACTGTGTCCTTAGAAGAGTACAGTGTAACACATACATAACCTGCCTATGATAAATTTACAGATTAGGGGAGCTTAATAATAATGATAATAATAATTATGGTATTTGTTTAGCGCTTACTCTGTGCCAAGCACTGTACTAAATGCTGAGGTACATACCAGGTAATCAGGTTGTCCCACTTGGGGCTCACAGTCTTAATCTCCATTTTACAGATGAGGTAACTGAGGCACTGAGAAGTTAAATTGCTTGTCCTAGGACACTCAGCTGAGAAGTGGTGAAGTCTGGATTAGAACCTACATCTTCTGATTCCCAAGCCCCAGTTCTTTCCACTAAGCTACAATGCTTCTAAGAGGAGATGCAGTGGAACAGACCCTATGTAGACTCCCATTCTTTTCATAGAGAAGTCTGCCTTTCCCATTCATTCAGTAGTATTTATTGAGCGCTTACTATATGCAGAGCACTGTACTAAGTGCTTGGAGTGTACAATTTGGCAACAGATAGAGACAATCTCTGCCCATTGATGGGCTTACAGTCTAATCGGGAGAGAAAGACAAAAACAATATGAATTAATAGAATCAAGGGGATGTACACCTCATTAACAAAATAAATAGGGTAGTAAAGATATATACAAATGAGCAAATGAGCACAGTGCTGAGGGGAGGGGAAGGGAGAGGGGGAGGAGCAGAGGGAAAGGTAGGGGGTGGGGGCTTAGCTGAGGGGAGGTGAAGGGGGGGGAATTGAGGGGCAGCAGAGGGAGCAGAGGGAAAAGGGGAAGCTCAGTCTGGGAAGGCCTCTTGGAGGAGGTGAGCTCTCAGTAGGGCTTTGAAGAGGGAAAGAGAGCTTGGCGGAGGTGAGGAGGGAGGGCATTCCAGGACAGCAGGAGGATGTGGGCCAGGGGTAGATGGCGGGATAGGCGAGAACAGGAGATAGTGAGGAGGTGAGCGGCAGAGGAGTGGAGCGTGTGGGGTGGGCAGTAGAAAGAGAGAAGCGAGGACAGGTAGGAGGGGGCAAGGTGATTGGGAACCTTGAAGCCTAGAGTGAGAAGTTTTTCTTTCATGCGAAGGTTGATAGGCAACCAGTGGAGGTTTTTAAGGAGGGCAGCGACATGCCCAGAGCGTTTCTGCAGAAAGATGATTCGGGCAGCAGAATAAAGAATAGACTGGAGCGGGGAGACACAGGAGGAGGGAGATCAGATAACTTCCCCAAGTTCGATGTAGAAGCCAAAGCCTATTTTGGCTTTCCCCTGGTTAGGACTAGGAAGGCAGGAAACTTGTGAAGATTGAAGTGTGGGGCATGGGAAACTCCAGGCCAATAGTCAAAATCTTTTCTGCCAATAGCACACCTGGTGATTTCCACCCAATCCCCAGCTTGGACTGGTTTCCTATTAACTCCAGTTTTGAGTAAAAATGATGTAAGAATCATTTACACCGCTAAGAACCATTTGTGGTTTGGATTTCTTTGGAAACTAGAATTGATTTTTGCCTCATGCAACCATGGTGATAATATCACGTGTTAGTTCAAAGATAAAGAAAATGCTGCAGAAATGGAGGGATTGAAAATATATCCCTCCTGGGGCCTAATAGAGGATCAATGACTTCACCTCTTTAGAAACTTATAAAATAGATTGTTGACCCAAAATGCATATCTGATGACCAGAAAGTTCTTCCCAGATTTGTCCTTTGAAATCATTTATGATCAAATACAATATCCACCGAACCAAAAATATAACTACAAAGCCAATAGTCCACGTGGAAGTGTAAAAAATCAATTAGAAATGCTATGAATATTTTTCCAAAGTTAAAGGCCTCAGATATGTAACTAACAAGAGCATTGGTTTTCTTTTTCTTTTTAAATGGATTTTCAGGTAGTTTGTTGTGGATCTTCCACTCAAGATGCCATAATTTCAATAAAGGCAAGAGGAACAATCTAATTTTTGAATATAATCTTTTGTGGAAAAATTATTTGGACCCAGTTCCTACATTTGACAGATGTAAAGATGGATGCAGAGACAGGTGCTTTTGCTTTAATGATAAGGATTGTGATATTTGTAAAGTGCTTCTTATGTGTCAACTTACTTCACTATGTGCTGGGGTAGATACAAGTTAATTACATTTGACATGATCTAAATAGAAGGAGAACAGGTATTTAAATCCCCATTTTAAAGATGAGAAAACTGAGGTCCAGTGAAGTTGTGACTTGCCCAAGGTCATGCAACAGGCAAGGGATGAAGCCAGGATTAGAACTAGGTCCCCTAAACTCCTAGGCCTGTGTTTTTTTCCAATAGGCCATGCAGGTAAATGATACAGGTGCACATTGGTATTGCTATATCTGATTTGACTGCCAACGTGCTTGGGCATTTGTATCTGATCATTTCTAAACCCCGTTGAAGAGATTCATTTAAGGCACGCTCATGTACTCTGATTAGTTCCTTTATACACAAACTGATTGACTGGAAGTTCAGAGGCCATGGGTTCTAATTCCTGCTCTGCCACCTGTCTGCTGTGAGACCTTGGGCAAGTCACTTAAATTCTCTTTGCCTCAGTTCTCTCATCTGTAAAATGGAGATTAAGACTGTGAGCCCAACATGGGACAACCTGATTACCTTGTATCTCTCCCAGTCCTTAGAACAGTGCTTTGCACATAATAAGCACTTAACAAGTACTATCATTATTATTATTATCAGTCAATTTTCTGATGTAAGAAATATAAATGGTACACACAAATGGAGAGAGAGACTGTTTCTGAAAAATTAATATCAATATCCTCTCCTTCCTACCCTTCCCCCACTCCCTCCTACCACTCCCATCTCCTCCCAGCCATATACGGAGAGCTGCCGGCCCTCTGGGGCACAGAGATGATGTAGGGGGGAGGCTCCGGGATGAATTATATCATTGGTGGGGGATAGAGAGGGTTATGGGAAGGATAGGAGATGGGTTCACCAGACTGTCCCACATCCCTTTACCTGGTTTCATCCCCTTATTGCTATGCCAATCACTAACATAGATTATACCACTTAAACAGTGATCAAGGTGGTGGGACATTGCAGCAGTTTACCTGGTCATCAATCATATTTTTTGGGCATTTACTGTGAGCCGAGCCCTGTACTAAGTGCTTGGGAGAGTACAACAGAACAGAGTTGCTATACACAAGCCCGACCCACGGTGAACTTACAGTCTAGGTGGTTGTCTTGGAGGACTTCATCGGACAAGTGGGTCGTACTTCAAAATCATGAAAAATCCTTTGGGGAACTCGTGTTTTAGTGCAGTGCTAGGTGCCTAGGCATAGTACAAGGGAGAGTGAAGATCTGTCCTTTCCTGTGGGCAGCAGTGGTCACCTGAGTAGAGACAAGTCAATGAGAAGCCGGACACGAGGGCAAAGTCTGACAACAACAGCGTAGTTTCTTGGCCTCAACTGAAAATATTTTCAGCTGTAGTCTTTTACATACATTTATTACACGGAGTTGCAAATCTCCAGTGGCACAAAGTCATGCATTCATTTACTCAATTGTATTTATTGAGTGCTTACTGTGTGCAAAGCACTATACTAAGCACTAATATAAGAACAAATTGACAGATTCCTGCCCATTACAAGCTCACAGTCAAGAGGGTGAGACATTGATACAAATAAATAGATTAAATAAATACAATATCATCCATGACAATAATGTGGCTGCATCTGTGATATTTTCCTTCGTGCATTAGGTTTGTCCTGATGAGATGTGTTGATGGGGCCTGGCTGGGAGTGGTAGACCCAAGAATCCTACAGCATAACTTTCTCTGTAAGGAATATCTGTAGTTTTACTCCAGATCTCCCCATCATTGTTATGTTGCAGTATCCTTACCTGAGTCATAATGATAATTATAATAATAATAATTATGGTACTTGTTAAGCTTTTAGTACGTGCAAAGGACTTTCCTAAGCGCTGGGAATGATACAAGTTAATCAGGCTGGTTGCAGTCCCTGTCAGATGAGGTAATTGAAGCACACTGAAGTGAAGTGATTTACCCAAGGTCACAGAGCAGGCATGGGTCCTTCTGACTCCCAGACCCGTGCTGTATCCACTAAGCCATGCTGCTTTTCTATAGGAGCATGATATAAGGGATTGAGAAAGGTAGGATATGGGGAGGGCAGGGGAACTCTCAAAGTTTAGTGGCAAGAGCCCTGGCTTGGGAGTCTGAGTTCATGACTTCTAATGCCACCTCCACCACTTATCAGCTATGTGACTTTGGGCAAGTCACTTAACTTCTCTGATTCTTGGTTACCTCATCTGTAAAATGGGGATTAAGACTGTGAGCCCCACGTGGGACAACCTGATAACCTTGTATCTACCCCAGCACTTAGAACAGTGCTTGGCACATAGTAAGCACTTAATACCATCATCATCATCAACTCTGAGTTCTCGCAAACCTGACTGGCCCTAATCCAGCCCAGATTGAGAAACTGGACTCTGTCCTGCAGATTGATCCATCAGTTGGGTCTGAGGCAATCATTCTGCTAACAATTAAACAACGCGCAATCCTACTTTTGAGTCATTCTTATCTATCCCTGTTAAAAACATTAATGCATTTTCTAATCATCATGCATCCATCACATCACTTAGCAGAGAGTTTAGTACACAATAAGCACTTGAAAAATACTGTAAACAAAAAATAATAATTTTATGTTTTAACATGTTTTCCTGAAATTCATGTTCACCTAAGGTCCAAGAGACACAAGCTCCTTAAAAGAGGAATATGATTAACTAAATTAAAATGATTAATCAGATTGAAAAGGTTGTGAGGAAGAAAACATCTATTTAGGTGCACAGTCACAAAATACAGATTTCAGAAATGTTCAATTTAAAGCCTACGGTTGTTTCTTTGGAAAGGGCACTGTTCTGGCAATCTGGAGACTTGGAATCTAGTTTCAGCATACATGCACACATTTACAAATTATTTGTATTAATGTCTGCCTCCCCCTCTAGGCTGTAAACTTGTTGTGGGCAGGGTACATGTCTACTAACTCGTATTCTCCCGGTCACTTAGCACAGTACTCTGCATACAGTAAGCGCTCAATAAATACCAGTGACTGATTCTAATCTAGATTTGGGCTGAAACTGGCTAACGTGGATGAACATTATACTTGTGTTTGGCAATGTGCAGCAAACTTGTCTGGCTACTTGTTTGCTTTCTGTGTCCCAGAGAAGAGAGAGTGAAATGGCACTGTACAAGCCACTAATCCTATAATCAATTCCTCTGGGCAGGTCCTTGGTTGGGAGTTTTTGCAAGGGACTCCATCAATATTCCTTTTGAAAAACTCTTACAAAAATATCTCTTGCATGTTTCATAATATTGAATGGCATAAAAGACACATTTACAAAATATTAACAGATGGTTTATTAAGTCAGAAATCATTTCATTTACAACATATACAAGGCAGTATTGAGTAAGTAATATGCCTGGGATTTAAAATTAAGGAAGGAGTCAACCAATCAATAATAGTTGAATTCAGAGTACTGAAGTAAGTAAGCACCTGGGAGAGTACACTAGAAGCAAAAGGCATGATCCATGAACCCTACGGGTTTGCAATCGAATGGAGGGAGTAAGGCAATCATACATTATTAAGAAATACTGGGAGATTAGGGAAAACAAGGACATAAATGACAAGGTATATTAATGAATTAGTTGAATAAATATTTGAATGTGCCACTGAATGGTATTTTAATTATTCGGAAGAAAAGTAGTAAATGCAATATCTTGAAACAAAGTTTTGTCAATCAAAAGGGCAGATTCTGATCATTCTGTGCTGAGGTACAATCTGGTACTTACAACTGAAGATCAAATTTAATATGTCAGATTGCGTGATTGATTGATGGATTGATTTATTGTAAAATTCTGCTTTTCCTCTCAATATTTCCAAGATTTACACTTCTTTCTAACCTACTCCCTGTGCCCCATTTTGACTCTTCTGCTCATCCCCTTACTCATGCCCATCCTCCTGTCTGGAATGCCTTTCCCCTTCAAGTCTGTGTCCACCCCTCACCCATTTTCAAAGCCCTCCTGGAATCATATCTCCTAGAGGAAAGAGCACAGACTTGGCAGTCAGAAGGCAGGGGTTCTAATCCTAGCTCTGCCATATGTTTGCTGTGTGACCTTGGGCAAGTCACTTTACTTCTCTGTGCCTCAGTTACCTCATCTGTAAAATGGGGATTGACTATGAGCCACATGTGGGATGTAGACTGTGTTCAACCTGATTACCTTGCATCTACCTCAGGGCTTAGAATAAATAGTGCTTGGCACCTAGTAAGTGCTTAATGAATACCAATATTAGTATTATTTAATTGCATTTATTGAGCAGTTACTCTGTAAAGAGCACTGTGCTAACATTTGGGAGAGTACGATACAACAGTAGACACTTTCCCTGCCCACAATGTCCTTGTCTAGAGGACAAGGTTATTTATTACTAAGGCATTCCTTTATTAATTTTGAATCTTCCCAGGTCGACCAACTGTCACTTCAGTGCTGATGCATCCAAAACTGCCCATGACACATTACTTAACCACTAACTCATATAGGTATCTCTTTTTCCTTCCGGTCCTATTGATAAATTATTTAGTGTTTACCCCCCATTAAGGTATAATGATAATAATAATGTTGTCATTTGTTAAGGACTTACTATGTGCAGAGCACTGTTCTAAGCACTGGGGTAGATATAGGGTAATCAGGTTGTCCCAAGTGAGGCTCACAGTCATAATTCCCATTTTACGGATGAGGTAACTGAGGCCCAGAGAAGATAAGTGACTTGCCCACAGTCACACAGAGACAAGTGGCAGAGTCGGGATTTGAACCCATGACCTCTGACTCCCAATCCCAGGCTCTTTCCACTGAGCCACGCTGTTTCTCATAAATTCACTGACATAAGGAATCATGTCTGCTAATTCTATTTGCACTCTTCCAAGTGCTTAGTTCAGTGGTCCACACTTAGGTGCTCAATAAATACTAGTGATTGACCAACTGATTACCTCTAATCTTCTTCTACCATCCAATGATCTATTAGAGAAAAGCTATGGCCTAAAAATCTGTGCGAAATTGGATTCTTTTATACTAATGGCTATAATTATGATAACATGGTTGAGATAGAGAAGCAGTGTGGTTTAGTGGGTAGAACATGGGCCTGGGAGTAAGAAGGACCTGAGTTTTAATCCCTACTCCACCACCTGTCTGCAGTGTGACCTTGGGCAAGTCCCTGCACTTCTCTCTGCCTCAGTTACCTCATCTGGAAATGGGGATTGAGACTGTGAGCCCCATGTGGGATAAGGATTGTGTCTAACCCAATTTGCTTGTATCAACTCCAGCGCTTAGTATAGTGCTCAGCATATAGTAAGTGCTTAACAAATGCCACCGTTAGTAGTAGTAGTAGTAGTAGTAGATGTCATGTGGATGAAAAGCATTCTGTCAAAGGTATTGATTGAGTACCTCCTCGATGCAAAGCACCGAACTAAGTGCTTGAGAGACTACAACAGAAGACAGAAACAAATTCCCTGCCCTCAGAATGTTTGCAATTCGAGGTTGGGCAAGGGTAAATGAACAAAAATTATTTACCTAATAGTAATTGCCAGAGGAAGAGCAAGGATACAATGAGGTATATTTAAAAAACTATAACTGGAAGGATTTAAATACCTAAGTGCTTAATAGGGTGCTGGGCCAATATGACTGAGGTGTTGTGAATGAAATGATTTTAAGTTCTTTAAGGGCAGTGATCATGACTACCAAATCTATTATACCGTACTCTCCCAAGCACTTAGTACAGTGTTCTGCACACAATAAGCACCACTGGTTTATATTTGGGGACACCTTCCTATAGTAGCAGGGATTGTAGTAAGGTTTTAATTATAGGGATAACTATGGTTCAGTGTCTTTTAAGGGGGAATGAATTCCAAGCAAGGGGTTGGAACTGAGTGAGGCTCAGCTGGTTCCACAGAGGAAATGACACAGTGTGGACTAGTAGAAAAAGCACAGGCTAGGGAGTCAGAGGAATCATACCTAAGAAAGTTTCTTGGTTTCTTGGTCTTAAATACTTAAGCAAAGGTGCAGACTTCTTCATGTACCCATCCAGCTAGAACAAATACTTAGCTTCCAGTTGGAATCGCTATTGATAAGAAAAATGCTGAGAGATTGAAGTCCCTAAGACCTTAATAAACCGTAGTGTTCAGCTGGCCTGGAAAATGTCATTTAGAACTCTTTGAAGTTGTGGACTTACTAGGAAGCTATCCAGCCTGTTCTTCCTCTCCCTGAAGTGTCACCTGCAGCTTCATTAGACATTAACAGCACTTACTGTTGAAGTCAAAAGTTAAGGTAAATAAAGGTCTGGAGATAAATCAATATCTCAGTTGTCCATCTAAATTCTTTTCCCAACCTGAAAATTTGTGACCAAATAAATACAGTACCAATCATTTCTGACATTTTAGACGAAAGAGCACTGTTTTTCTTCCAGATCCAAAGTTAAAGCAAACTTTCTTACATGCACAGTGAAAAATCACTCAGTTGGGTCATGAGGATAATCCAGTATCTGGTATTTTGTGCTGTTTCAAAGCTTAGAATTCTTTTCCTGCCCAGAAATCCTGCTTAGTAAAGCACAAATGAAAAGCTCAATCTTTCATATATAATGTCTGTATAGTAACTGAATATAGTTTTATCCTTATTGCCCAACCTTTTAATTCAAAGGCTTTAAAATTGCCTGTTATCTTTCCTTGAGTACACTTTTGGTTCATTTCCCAATCTGATCCCTTTAAAACTGCTTGCTGGTTACCAGAATTTTTGCCAAGCATCAGCATGTTGCTATCATTTATCTCTTTGTAGGGTAGTCTTTCTTCTAATCAATTCATTCTGAAGCACTTTATATGCATAGCTAAATTAATTCGAGTTCAGGACTAGTGTTAGAATCCCACCATACACTTGCCAAAAACATTACAGCCCTGTATGGGTTGCTCTTGGCTAATTAATTAGACAACATCAGGAGGCATTAAAACTCAGATTTTGGGGGTTGCTTAATGAATGAGTCTATTAATTTCAGAAGATTTAGCAATTATGCATTCTCTAATATTGATTTCCACTAAATTTTCTCTTGAAATTAAAGAGATTGATAATAAAATCTTTTATTCAGTTCCACCACAATAGACCTAATGAATAAATTGGCTGCATGCATATCCTTAGAACCAGCCTCATTGAGTATTGAATTCTATAATTTGATTGGCCATGTTATAACAGGAATCAAGGGGAAAACACAGGTGGAGGCTGAATAGAATGGTAGGTTAATTAAAAAAAAACCCAAATGAAGGAAAACAGTGTTCCACAGATTGGTGAATGACAATTTTTTTGTGTTATTTTGGGAGCATATTATTTATGCATTATTAAACTATATTATCATTTTGAGATGTCAGGTTAGACCTGGCTGTTTTTGTAGACAGTCATAGAGTCTTTTAGGAAAAAAAACTCATTAAAAAAGAAACCAGATTAAACTCAATCTTGTCTTTCAAATCATCTAAATAACACACTAAAAGAGAACTCAAGCTGCCAAGTTTTAAATTCAGTCATTCAGACACAAGACGTAAAAATAATTTGCTGTCTTATTTTGGAGCTGCAGAATAGTTATAGCCAATCTCTACACCAGAGGAGGGAGGTCAGGCCTGTGAATCATTCAGTCCATTACAAACCAGAAATGTAAGAATATGGTTATATCATTGCACTGCAATACACCTATTTATCTTGTGATTCTGTGTGTCCATTGTGCTTATGTTCTTTGGGCTAAGGAGTAGACACAAGACTGCCTGTTAATCTCATGTCAGTCTATGAGAGTTCATCATGGCTATCTAAAGCTTCTTATTTTGTATTGATTTTACATTGTAGAAATACAGCTCAGATCATGTTGTGTGGAAATAGCTTAATTCATGCAAAAGAATTGTGTAAGTAGGTCAAGGAGGAGTAATGTGAGTTGGGGTTGGAGAGTCACTTAAGAGTCAGTAAGAAAGACTGGGTTTCAGGATCTTTTGGGCCCCTCCCATTGGATCTGTGGAAAGACTCCGGGCTTGGGAGTCAGAGGTCATGGGTTCGAATCTTGGCTCTGCCACGTGTCAGCTGTGTGACTGTGGGCAAGTCACTTAACCTCTCTATGCCTCAGTTCCCTCAACTGTAAAAATGAGGATTAAGACTGAGAGCCTCATGTGGGACAACCTGATTACCCTGTATCTACCCAGCACTTAGAACAGTGCACTGCACATAGTAAGCGCTTAACAAATGCTAACATTATTATTATTATTATCTCAGGGAATGTCTTGGCTCTGGGATCAAAATCATGTGATCCCTGTCCACCTTGAAATGCAGAACTTTCAAAAATGATTGCAAACACATGATTATATCTCTCACACTCCCTCCCCCTGCAAATCTTGGCTACTGCCCCACAGAGACCTCCGCTGTCTTGATCCCATCCGTCTTTCCAAAAGCATCTCTCCTCACCTTGCCGCCCTGTCCTCACTTCCCACTCTCGATGATCAGGTCTCCGCTCTCAACTCCACCCTCTCTACTCATCTCGACTCTCTCGCCCCCCTTTCCCTCCGCCGCTCTCGCTCCACTAACCCACAGCCCTGGATCACCTCCTCCGTCCGCCTCCTACGCTCCTATGCTCGAGCTGCTGAGCGCTGCTGGCGAAAGTCCAAGCACCAAGCCGACCTCACACACTTCAAATTTATCCTTTCCTGCCTTAACTCTGCCCTCTCCTCCACCAGGCAAAACTTCTTCTCCTCCCTCATCGACACCCATGCCCGTCACCCCAGCCGATTGTTCCGGACCTTTAACTCTCTCCTTAGGCCCCCTGTTCCTCCCCCTCCCCCATCTCTCACCCCCAATGATCTGGCCACCTATTTCCTCACGAAAATCAACACAATCAGGTCTGAGCTCCCCAAAGTCACCCCTCCGCCTCTCCCCTCCCCCCCACCAACCCCCTCCCCTACTTTCCCATCCTTCCCTGCAGTATCCTCAGAGGAGATCTCCTCCCTCCTCGCAAGTGCCACCCCCTCCACCTGCGCCTCGGACCCCATTCCCTCTCACCTTATTAAAACCATCGCCCCTGCTGTCCTCCCTTTCTTAA
Organism: Ornithorhynchus anatinus; assembly: GCF_004115215.2. Taxonomy (NCBI): domain Eukaryota; kingdom Metazoa; phylum Chordata; class Mammalia; order Monotremata; family Ornithorhynchidae; genus Ornithorhynchus; species Ornithorhynchus anatinus. The sequence continues at coordinate 53,457,944 of NC_041731.1, read as the reverse complement.
CTTCTGTTTTAACCACTCAATATCCAATGGCTCCTTCCCCTCTGCCTTCAAACATGCCCACGTCTTCCCCATCCTAAAAAAACCCGCTCTTGACCCCACTTCCCCCTCCAGTTATTGCCCTATCTCCCTACTACCCTTCCTTTCCAAAATCCTAGAACGAGTCGTCTACAATCGCTGCTTAGAATTCCTTAACTCCCATTCTCTCCTAGACCCCCTCCAATCTGGCTTCCGTCCCCTCCACTCTACTGAGACTGCTCTCTCTAAGGTCACCCGTGACCTCCTTCTTGCCAAATCCAATGGCTCCTACTCCATTCTAATCCTCCTTGACCTCTCTGCTGCCTTTGACACTGTCGACCATCCCCTCCTCCTCCATACCTTATCTCACCTTGGCTTCACGGACTCCGTCCTCTCCTGGTTCTCCTCTCACCTCTCTGGCCGGTCATTCTCAGTCTCCTTCGCTGGAGCCTCCTCCCCCTCCCATCCTTTAACTGTTGGAGTTCCTCAAGGGTCAGTTCTTGGCCCTCTTCTGTTCTCCATTTACACTCACTCCCTCGGTGAACTCATTCGCTCTCACGGCTTTGACTACCATCTCTACGCAGATGACACGCAGATTTACATCTCCGCCCCTGTCCTCTCCCCCTCCCTTCGGGCTCGCATCTCCTCCCGCCTCTGGGACGTCTCCACCTGGATGTCGGCCCGCCACCTAAAACTCAACATGAGCAAGACTGAGCTCCTCATCTTCTCTCCCAAACCCGGTCCTCTCCCAGACTTCCCTATCACTGTGGATGGCACGACCATCCTTCCCATCTCTCGGGCCCGCGATCTCGGTGTCATCCTTGACTCGTCTCTCTCGTTCACCCCACACATCCATCCGTTACCGAGACCTGCCAGTTTCACCTTTACAATATCGCCAAGATCCGCCCTTTCCTCTCCACCCAAACGGCTACCTTACTGCTACGGGCTCTCGTTATATCCCGGCTAGACTACTGTGTCGGCCTTCTCTCTGATCTCCCTTCCTCCTCTCTCGCCCTGCTCCGGTCTATTCTTCACTCCGCTGCCCGGCTCATCTTCCTGCAGAAACGATCTGGGCATGTCACTCCCCTTCTTAAACAACTCCAGTGGTTGCCTATTGACCTCCGCTCCAAACAAAAACTCCTCACTCTAGGCTTCAAGGTTCTCCGTCACCTTGCCCCTTCCTACCTCTCCTCCCTTCTCTCTTTCTACCACCCACCCTGCACACTCCGCTCCTCTGCCGCCCACCTCCTCACCTTCCCTCGGTCTCACCTATTCCGCCGTCGACCCCTGGGCCACGTCCTCCCGTGGTCCTGGAACGCCCTCCCTCCTCACCTCCGCCAAACTGATTCTCTTCCCCTCTTCAAAACCCTACTTAAAACTCACCTCCTCCAAGAGGCCTTCCCACACTGAGCTCCTCTTCTCCCTCTACTCCCTCTACCACCCCCCTTCACCTCTCCGCAGCTTAACCCTCTTTTCCCCCCATTTCCCTCTGTTCCTCCCCCTCTCCCTTCCCCTCCCCTCAGCACTGTACTCATCCGCTCAACTGTATATATTTTCATTACCCTATTTATTTTGTTAATGAAATGTACATCGCCTTGATTCTATTTAGTTGCCATTGTTTTTACGAGATGTTCTTCCCCTTGACTCTATTTATTGCCATTGTTCTTGTCTGTTCGTCTCCCCCAATTAGACTGTAAGCCCGTCAAAGGGCAGGGACTGTCTCTATCTGTTGCCGACTTGTTCATTCCAAGCACTTAGTACAGTGGTCTGCACATAGTAAGCGCTCAATAAATACTATTGAATGAATGAATGAATCTGCAGACTGGTAAACTCCTTCTAGGCAGGGATCCTTGTGGTCAGACTTTGCCAACTCTGTTGTATTCTCCCATGTGGTCAGTGCAGTGCTCTGCACACAGTAAGAGCTCCATAAATGCCATGGATTGATAGGAATGACTAATAATGTCATGAACTTAGAAAATGAAGAGTGAGTCAGATTTTTCACCATGTCCATGTCTCACTTGCAGGTCCTTTGTTAGCAGCAGTAGGGAAGAGCTCCCCATCATCCCATAAGTGTGGTCTTACCTTGCCCATATTCTTAGCTGCAATTTTGCACCAACCATAACTAACACACATCTCTGGGCCAAACTGGTTTTGACATTATAATATATTCCCCAGTCATAGCCATCACTCGCCTGAAAGAGCAGATGAGAGTCTTTGAATTGTGTATATGGAGTCTCCATGACTGACTTTAGATTGAGAAGCAGGTTGGTGTAGAGGATAGACCACAGGCCTGGGAGTCAGAAGGACCTGGGTTCTCATTCTGGCTCTGCACACTTGTCAGCTGTGTTATATTTGGCAAGTCACTTAACTTCTCCATGCTTCAATTATCTCATCTGTAAAATGGGGATTAAGACTATGAGCCCATATGGGACAACCTGATTACCTTATATCTACCCCAGGACTTAGAACAGTTCTTGGCACATAGTAAATGCTTAACAAATACCGTAATTATTAATAAAGAGCAAACACATTCATGCCCACAATGAGCTCACAGTCTAGAGTAGGAGACAGACAGTAATATAAGTAAATAAATCTAATTATCTTGTATCTATCCCAGAAGAGTGCTTGGCATATAGTAAGCACTTAGTAAATACAATTTTTTTATAAAAAAGATTAGGTTCTATACAAGACAGAGAGCATTTACATGATTGTTTCCAGGCACACATTTAAGTTTGAATGAAGGGAAATGTTACAGTTCCTGAAATAATGATAGAACAGTATTACATAGTTTGGACTTTCAAAACACATCAGGGCTTCATAAAGGGAGCATATTTAATATTCCATTTTAATTGTTAAATATTTCCCCTACTGTTTAACCCATCATACAAGATGATATTAGTGAATGAGTCACATAGTATGTTTAACAGTATAGTTAGTGTCCTTTTCTTGTAATAAGTTTCATACATTTAAGTCTTTTTCCTGAAAATGTTTATTTATTCATAATTATGCTTAATCCCATGTTCTTTGGAATGTAGTATCACCTGAACAGAACTATGAATTTAACAAGAAAATTCAGTTTTCTCCTCCAACCTAGCGATAGACAAGAAAGTCAGTCCTATTTTTTGAGCACTCACTGTGTGCAGAGCATTGTACTCAACTCTTGGGAGAGTACAATATAATAGTTACATTCCCTGCCCCCAAGGAGCTCACTGCAGTCTAGAGGGGGCAAGTGCCCTCCAGGACTCTCTTCCCTCAGTCCCTACCTCCCCTTGTAATCAACTTAATGGAAAGAGCAAGGGCCTGGAAGTCAGAGGATCTGGGTTCCAATCCCAGCTCTCTCACTTGCTTGGTGGGTGACTTGGGCAAGTCACATATCTTCCCCAGATTTCAGTTTCCTCATCTATAAAATGGGGAGTCATTACTTTTTCTTCCTCCTACTTAGACTGTGAGCCCCATATATTATAGGGACTGTGTCTGATCTGATTACATTGAATCTACCCCAGCAGTTAATGTAGTGTCTAGCACTAGAAAGCACTCAAAAATATTATTATTATTATTATTATTAATACTCCCACCTCTGGGTAAGTATGGCACAACCAAGTAGAGTCAGAGGCCTCTGTAGCTGTTGGCAATGCTGCTTCCTTACTCATTTTCACAATTGCTGGGCAAGGTGCCTACTGAGGGGGTCATCTCAGGAGATCAGAACACTTTTACCACTCCCTTCCCTTGCAGCATAAATCTACATCAAGTTCTGACTGTTATATCCCAGCAGACCTGCAGGGAGAAGAATCAGAGAGAAAGATTTTTATATCCTCAAGGATATATTACACTGAGGGGGTCATTGTAGTTATTTTAATAATGAAAAGATAGTGCAGATTCTGGGTAAGTAGGAGCAGCGTGGCCTAGTGGAGAGAGCATGGCCCCAGGAGTCAGAGGACCTGGATTTTTATTCCAGTTCTGCCGTCCACTGTGTGACCTTGGGCAAGTCACTTAACTTCTGTGTGCCTCAGTTACCTTATTTGTAAACTGGGGATTGAGACTGTGAGCCCCATGTGAAACAGGGACTTTCCAAACTGATTATCTTGTATCAATCCCAACAGTGATCACAACACAGTGTTGATGCTTCGCTGAAACGTCAACAATCCAGCAGGTCTTGGTAGCTGCTGCAATCTTTGTTAGATCTTTTTCAGGGTTCCTGCTCAGTCTGGCCACCTTGTGGAATACTCTAGATATTTCTATGATCAGAAACTTTCATCGCCCATAGTCTAGCCTCTCCTTATCTCAGTCAATCAATTGGTATTTACTGAGTGCTTGTTGTGTGCAGAGCACTGAATTAAGTGCTTCAGGAAGCATAATACAACAGAGTTGGTAGAAACTATCCTGCCCACAAGGAGCTCACAGTCCACATTGGGACGCAGACATTAAAATGAATTAGAGACAGGGGAAATAGAATAAAAGGAAATGAAGTTGGGATGAGAGCCCGGTCTCCTGATTGCCAGAGTGAAGCTTTCCTGCCAGATTAACATTAGGGCTCATAGGAATATAGCCAATGGTCATATTTAGATATGTACAGTTTTTAGCACTTTAAACCAGTGTGGCATCTATGAGGCCATTTTTGAGAGTGTAATTGTAACATCAACTGTGATGTTTATTGAGCAACCTGCATTTCGAACTTAGTTTATCGTTTTCTATAGCTCAATTTGAGAAGGGTATTTATACACTTTATAAATGTTTTATAAACAAAACCCACTTATTCTATTGAAACCAAGGCAAGTATAGCAAATCTTTCTTAGACTGTAAGTTCGATGTATGTAGTTGTACTCTCTGAAACACTTAGTAGAGTGCTATGCACAAAACAAACACTCAATACCATTGATGGATGTGAAACGAAAGAGTAGAATGTCTTATTTTTGTCTTCCTTGTATGGGATATTATACTATAGACCCTGATGTCCTGAGGAAGAAAGTGAGATAAGCAGAGTCTTTTCTTCAAGGTTATGCTGTAAATACTATTTTTCAACAAGTGTGGAGGGGTGGGAGTGCCCTTAAGAATTGAAGTTTAGTACTGGTAACAACATACTAATGTCTCTGAAATGGTTAGAGTAGTAGGTTGTCATTGTATTTTCATCTTCTGATTAGGAAGGGAAGGAGGGTAGGAGACAGGGATTCCAGGGTCAGTGATTTCTTCACATAGCCACATGCCGTGTGTCTGATTGTCATCTTTTATGGCTTCCTCTGGGTCGAAATGTCTAGACGGAATGTATGACTAGAGATACCAGCAGAAAGGTGCTCATGGCTGCCCATACAGTAGACAAGGGAATGGGTAATTCTCCCTAGACAGTGACTAGATAAAGAACATTCAGCACTGCCTAGTGGGTAAAATAAAGGCCTAGAAGTCAGAATGCCTCCACCATTTGCCTGCTGGGTGACCTCAGGCAAGTCACTTAACGTCTCTGTGCCTCAGTTACCTCTTCTGTAAAATGGGGATTACATCTGGGAGGCCCTTGTGGGACATAGACTGCTTCAACCTGATTAGCTTGTATCTACCCCAGTGCTTAGAATGGTGCTTGATGCATAATAAGCACTTACCATCATGAAATACCATCATGCTAAGTGAGAGAACACTCAGGGAAAGGGCAGAGGAAAGGTTTAATGGTACTCCACCTGAAGGAAGGGAAATTGCATGGAAATAAATTAGATGGGTATGGTGGGCAATGAGGAACCTGTAAAAGCAAATTTTCTTTTCCCATTTTCTTAATAATAACTTCAGGTATTTTGATGAAGTAGATTAAACTGCAGTCCCTATGGTGTTGATGCTGCTGATGTTACTTATTTGTGCCTATGTGTGTGTGTCTGTGTGTGTGCATGTCTTATAAGACCAATGCGTGACTAGCAAACTCTTCCACACAGTGTGAATGTTGACCTGCTCCATTACATAGCTACAGAACCTGGCAGCATTTTCAATTCTGCATCTTAAGGTCATGATGTTCTCAAAGTGCCTGTTTGAAGAGTGTCTTCTTATTTCTAATTGCTGTTCTGCCATTTGATGCTGTTTTCCAGCTATCTGTGGCTATGCCACATCATTTGCTGTTGTGCTTCTCAGTTTCTTAAAAATGTTTCTTCTGCCCTACATGTTTACAATTTCCCTACTTCAGGTGAGTGTAATACCACTATTTGAGAATCTTACTGTCATCCATTTTCCCCAGAGGATCTGCCCTACAAAAATAAAATGTTATGAGAATAGCTTCAATAATGGTTTGCCAAATGCGTCTAATGTGTCCCAGAACTTCACAGTTTCTGATTTGGTCTTGTCAGGCAATATTAGGTATGGTAAATAAGAGATGTTGGAGGCTGAGCTCTAGGAGGCAAATACAGATGAATCCTCAGTACAACTGTGATAAATTCCTCAAAATCTTGGACCTGTCTTCATAAGCTGTATCTTGGGGTATATTTTCCCATAAGCCTATATGAAATTTTTTATGTTTCATTCCAGAACCACCCTGACACGAAGACCAGACCCTACAGATAAGCTAAAATAATAAAATAATAACAATAATTATGGTATTTGTTAAGCACTTACTGTGCTTAACTGTTTACAGGCACTGTTTACAGCACTGGAGTGGATACAAACAAATCGGGTTGGACACAGTCCCTGTCCCATCTGTGGCTCACAGTCTCAATCCCCATTTTACAGATGAGGTAATTGAGGCCCAGATAAGTGAAATGACTTGCCCAGGGTCACACAGCAGACAAGTGGCCAATCCAGGATTAGAACCCATGACCGTCTGACTCTCAGGCCCAAGATTTATCCACTACACAATAGTGCTTCTCTAAAATGACATTCACTACTCAAGCACTGACTTCCCTGCAGTGATTGGACATTATACTGGCTGGAGTGTCTAGATCCTAGGCTACTTAATCAATTAGTGTGTGGCACCATATATTGGGGTTCTCTAGAACTAGAGATATGCCTGTTTGTCATCATGCCAAAGGCCGGATATGAAATTTTGTTCTTCAGTCAGCCTGTCATTTATTGAGTGCTTACTGTGTGCAGAGCACTGTATGAAGTGTTTGGGAGAGTGCAATAAAGCAATATAATGGACACACTCCCTGCCCACCAGGAGCTTAGAGATTTTTAGTCTGTACCTTGTTATACTGGCACTACATCTATGTCTTAGAATATGCTGGCCTTCTTAGTTCTTTGTTCTGCCTCTGTTTATCTTTGCATCATTGGATGACACTGTGAGTTACATGCAACATTCATTCAATCATATTTATTGAGCACTTACTGGATACAGAACACCGTAGTAAGTGCTGGGGAGAGTACAACGCAACAATAAACTGACATGTTTAGACTGTGAGCCTATTGTTGGGCAGGGATTTTCTCTGTGTTGCCGAACTGTACATTCCAAGCGCTTAGTACAGTGCTCTGCACATAGTAAGCACTCAATAAATATGATTAAATGAATGAATATTCCCTGTCCACAACAAGTTACACCTCCAACTCCTTGTTCACATCCTGCCTCTGGGCAGGATCACCCTCCCTCCTCATATCCAACAGACTGTAACTCTCCCTATTTTTAAAACCTCATAAGGTCCAATTATACGTCATGATTGTCCTTGAGAAGTATGCACAGAGAAAGGTAAATGGATGATCATGAACTCATTTAAATTCATATCCTGTCTGTGTCTGAGAAACTTTACAGGCCAAAAAGAAGCTCCATCAGAGACACACTGTTGCACCACTGTAGACAGCACCACCATCATTCCTGTCTCACGAGACCGTAACCTTGGTGTTATCCTTTTCTCTTCTCTCTCATTCCACCCAAATATTCAATACATTGCTAAATCCTGTCAGTCCCACCTTCACAACAACACTAAAATCCACCCTTTCCTCTCCACTAAACTGCTAACACCTTAATATAATCACTGGTCTTATCATGCCTGCATTACTGCATCCACCTCCTTGCTGACCTCCCAGCCTTCTGCCTCTCCCTATTCCAGTCCATACTTCTTTCTGCTGCCCAGATCATTTTTCTACAAAAATGTTCAGTAGATGTTTCCCCACTCCTCCAGAAATTCCAGTGGTTGTCCATCCACCTCCACATCAAACAAAAATTCCTCACCATTGGCTTTAAAACACTCAATCACCTTGCCCCCTCCTATCTCACCTCACTACTCTCCTACAACCCAGCCCCCACACACTTCCCTCCTCTAATGCTAACCTTCTCATTGTGCCTCAACCTTATCTGTCTTACCTCCGACCCCTTGCCCATATCCTGCCTCTGGCCTGGAACGCCCTCCCTCCTCAAATTAGACAGACAGTTACTTTCCTCTCTTCAAAACCTTACTGAAGGCATATCTCCTCCAAAAGGTTTTCCTTAAGCCATCCTTTCCTCTTCTCCCACTCCCTTCTGTGTCACCCTACTTACTTTCTTTTTTCACCCCCCCCCACCAGCTCCACAGCACTTATGTAATCTATCTGTAATTTATTCATTTATATTCATGTCTGTCTCCCCCCATCTAGCCTGTCAGCTGTCTGCTGTGTGACCTTGGACAAGTCACTTGACTTCTCAGGGCCTGATTTTCCTCATCTGCAAAATGTGGATTGAGACTGTGAGCCCCATGTGGGAGAGGGACTCTGTTCAACCAGCTTACCTTGTATCTACCCCAGTGCTTAGAACAGTGCTTGGCACATAGTAAGTGCTTAACAAACACCATAGTTATTATTATTATTATTTAATACCATAAAAAAATCCAGGCAGCAGAGTGATGTAAGGATTGAAGTGGGGAGAGTCAGGAGGAAGGGATGCCAACAATGAGGCTGACATAATAATCAAGGCTGGATAGGATAAGTTATAAGGATAGGATAAAATCCAATGATACTGTACTAGCTTCCCAGGGTCTCCCAGCCATGAGATGGTCCCAGGCTAGGACAGAGCAGCTACAAGTGCTGCACATAGGTAGAGAGAGCTGAAACCACAGAAACCAAACCTAATCCAGCTGGAACCCTATGGGCAGAACTCTACTGCTCTGACAACAATGCTTTACTAACAACAACAACAATAATAATAATTGTGGTATTTATTAAGAACTTACTATGCATCAGGCACTGTACTAAGTGCTGAGGTAGACACGAGATAATTGGGTTGGACACAGTTACTGCCCCACATAGGACACACAACCTTAATCCTTATTTTATAAAAGAGGGAATAATAATGTTGGCATTTGTTAAGCGCTTACTATGTGCCAAGCACTGTTCTAAGCGCTGGGGTAGATACCAGGTAATTAGGTTGTCCCACGTGGGGCTCACAGTCTTCATCCCCATTTTACAGATGAGGGAACGGAGGCACCGAGAAGTTAAGTGACTTGCCCAAGGTCACAGAGCTGACAGGTGGTGGAGCCGGGATTAGAAACCATGATCTCTGACTCCAAAGCCCGTGCTCTTTTCAGTGAGCCAGGGAACTGAGGCACAGAGAAGTTGAGTGACTTGCTCGGAGTCACACAGCAGACAAGTAGTGGAACCGGGATTAGAACCAAGGCCTGCACTGTTTACACTAGGCCACAATGTTTTTTCTCTATTTTCTCAGTAAATGGCTTCTTCCCACTCTAAAGTTTGGAATCTGGGGGGCTTTGGCAGCATCTTATTAATTAGTCTACCATTACTGTCCACCGCAGCTGGCTCCGTTTCTATTTCTCCTGAACTGTGCTGCAATTTTTCCCTAGTTATGTTCTAACCCAGTAGACCTATTTCTAATTGTTGTACATCAATTTGGTCTGTCTGCTCCTGCTGTTTCCCAGCTGTTCATGGCTCTACTATATCATTTGTTGTTTTACTTCACTGCATTTGTATAATGTTTCTTCTCTTACCCTGTTGAGTCCTGTTGAGTTCAGGGACACATTTTAATATGGACCGCAGCGTTTACCTGATTGTTTGTCGATTGTTTCTGTATTTGCCCACCAGAGGGCAGTGCTTTTGAACACCTGCAGAAGGCAAATTGAAGTAACTATTGTAACGAGAAGACTAAATTTTCACTTCTACTATCACCAGACTTGGGAAAGGTTAGTGTTTACCTAAAGGATTAGGGCGGGGAGCCTTATTTGTATCTGATATAACACCTGATAACTGATTAAAACATTAGCTTGCGAAGGCTACCTTTTGCTGGGTAATTCATTCAATAGTATTTATTGAGCGCTTACTATGTGCAGAGCACTGTACTAAGCGCTTGGGATGAACAAGTCGGCAACAGATAGAGACAGTCCCTGCCGTTTGACGGGCTTACAGTCTAATCGGGGGAGACGGACAGACAAGAACAATGGCACTAAACAGCGTCAAGGGGAAGAACATCTCGTAAAAACCGATGGCAACTAAATAGAATCAAGGCGATGTACAATTCATTAACAAAATAAATAGGGTAACGAAAATATATACAGTTGAGCGGACGGGTACAGTGCTGTGGGGATGGGAAGGGAGAGGTGGAGGAGCAGAGGGAAAAGGGGAAAATGAGGCTTTAGCTGCGGAGAGGTAAAGGGGGGATGGCAGAGGGGGAAGAGGAGCTCAGTCTGGGAAGGCCTCTTGGAGGAGGTGATTTTTAAGTAAGGTTTTGAAGAGGGAAAGAGAATCAGTTTGGCGGAGGTGAGGAGGGAGGGCGTTCCAGGACCGCGGGAGGACGTGACCCAGGGGTCGACGGCGGGATAGGCGAGACCGAGGGACGGCGAGGAGGTGGGCGGCAGAGGAGCGGAGCGTGCGGGGTGGGCGGTAGAAAGAGAGAAGGGAGGAGAGGTAGGAAGGGGCAAGGTGATGGAGAGCCTTGAAGCCTAGAGTGAGGAGTTTTTGTTTGGAGCGGAGGTCGATAGGCAACCACTGGAGTTGTTTAAGAAGGGGAGTGACATGCCCAGATCGTTTCTGCAGGAAGATGAGCCGGGCAGCGGAGTGAAGAATAGACCGGAGCGGGGCGAGAGAGGAGGAAGGGAGGTCAGAGAGAAGGCTGACACAGTAGTCTAGCCGGGATATAATGAGAGCCCGTAACAGTAAGGTAGCCGTTTGGGTGGAGAGGAAAGGGCGGATCTTGGCGATATTGTAGAGGTGAAACCGGCAGGTCTTGGTAACGGATAGGATGTGTGGGGTGAACGAGAGGGACGAGTCAAGGATGACACCGAGATTGCGGGCCTGCGGGACGGGAAGGATGGTCGTGCCATCCACGGTGATGGAGAAGTCTGGGAGCGGACCGGGCTTGGGAGGGAAGATGAGGAGCTCAGTCTTGCTCATGTTGAGTTTTAGGTGGCGGGCCGACATCCAGGTGGAGACGTCCCGGAGGCAGGAGGAGATGCGAGCCTGAAGGGAGGGGGAGAGGACGGGGCGGAGATGTAGATCTGCGTGTCATCCGCGTAGAGATGGTAGTCAAAGCCGTGAGAGCGGATGAGTTCACCGAGGGAGTGAGTGTAAATGGAGAACAGAAGAGGGCCAAGAACTGACCCTTGAGGAACTCCAACAGTTAAAGGATGGGAGGGGGAGGAGGCTCCAGCGTAGGAGACCGAGAATGATCGGCCAGAGAGGTAAGAGGAGAACCAGGAGAGGACAGAGTCCGTGAAGCCAAGGTGAGATAAGGTATGGAGGAGGAGGGGATGGTCGACAGTGTCAAAGGCAGCAGAGAGGTCAAGGAGGATCAGAATGGAGTAGGAGCCATTGGATTTGGCAATTCTTCAGTAAGAGATTAGTTTAGCTAGAATCTGAACTTCTGTATCACGCCAGTTGATATATGTTTTTATGTACTGAATGGTATATTATCATTATCATCTTCATTTACTATTTACTCATTTAGTATTTGTCAAGCACTGTTCTAAGCACTTGGGTAGATAAAAGTTAATCAAGTCAGACTCGATTTCTGTCCCACATAGGATGCACAGTCTAAGTAAGAAGCAGAACAGGCTAATTGAATCCCCATTTTACAGTTCTTAAATTAAGCTCTTACTTAATTCTTCAGTAAGAGATTAGTTTAGCTAGAATCTGAACTTCTGTATCACGCCAGTTGATATATGTTTTTATGTACTGAATGGTATATTATCATTATCATCTTCATTTACTATTTACTCATTTAGTATTTGTCAAGCACTGTTCTAAGCACTTGGGTAGATAAAAGTTAATCAAGTCAGACTCGATTTCTGTCCCACATAGGATGCACAGTCTAAGTAAGAAGCAGAACAGGCTAATTGAATCCCCATTTTACAGTTGAAGAAATTCAAGCATAGAAAAGTTAAATGACTAACCTAAAGCCACACAGTGGGCAACTGACAGAGCAGGGATTAGATCCCTGATCCTCCTTCTGCCAGACACAGGCTCTTTCCTCTAGGCCATGCTGTTTGTTCATAAGTAACATTTGGCTTACCTTCTTTGAAAGCATAAATTGTTCAACTTAATAATGTTATGGAAAGAAATAGGACTTATTTGGAAATTCATTTTTCATTCTATTTTTACTTTAAATCAATTCTTTAAGATATATATTAGGATAGCAGTCCTTCTTAAAGTTCACATTATTTCCAAAATTTTAGAAACAGTTCTCATATTCAAATGCCACCCTTACTACCTTATGTAAAAATCCATTTGCTGTTGCAGAATGGTCTGAGGTGGCAAAAAAAAAAAAAGGTGTTATAATGTGAATACAACACTATAATTCTTTATAGTGATCAATGAGGGAATCCATTAATCAGTAGCATTTATCGAACATTTAATGGTAGTTTTTTAGCACTATGGGCAGAACATGGTACTAAGTGCTTGGGAGGGTATAATGCAACAGTTAGCAGACATGTTCCCTGTCCACAATGAGCTTACGTTTGTGTGCAGAGCACCTTACTCAGCACTTGGGAAAGAACCGTGTAATAGATCTGGTAGATCTGATTTCCAAATGGAGGCAGGTTATCCCAAATTTATACAGGTTAGAATATCCCTCCCATTTGTAGCCAAATGTGACTGCCAGCATTATCTCTCTTAGTTCTAATCGCTTCCCCTCAGCCCAATGTCTAATTTTTCCTCAATTGAAGAAGTTTTAATGAGTGACCTACTTTAGGAAAGTTTTTGGTAAAACAAAATCATTTTTGCTGATGTCATCTTCCTTCCTAGCTGATTAATATGAGAGCCTAGTAAAAACCCTTTGGAGAGCATGTGGCCTGGAAAACATCCCAAACCTGTCAGGAAATATTCTGAGTGGTTGTACCCTGCCTCACCTCTCATTGGACTGGCAAATTCAGTGAAGCCAGGAAGACTAGTTTATGGCTATCAGACTTGAAAAGAAATTGTGAGAATCCAGTGTATTTATCAATCAGTAGCATTTATTGAGTGTTCACTCTCTGCAGAGCACTGTACTTAACACTTTGGAAAGTATATTTCAATAGATGTGATTCCCTGCCCATAAGAAGTTTACAGTATACAGGTAGAGACAGACATCAGGAAAACCTGACAGATAGGGGAAATAGAGTATAAAGATATGTATATAATTGCTGTTCTGGGAATAGTATCAAAGTGCTAGGGGTGGGAAGGTACACAGCCAAGTTCTGTGTGGAAAAGTAGCAGGCCTAGTAAACAGTACTCTGCACATAGTAAGCACTCAATAAATGCTATTAAATGAATAGAACCCAGACCTGGAAGTCAGAGGAACCTGGGCTCTAGTACCGCTCTGCCGCATGTCTGCTGTGTGACCTTGGGTAAGTCACTTATCTTTTCTGTGCCTCAGTTACTTCATCTATAAAATGGGGTTAAGACTGTGAATCCCATGTGGAACATGGACTGTGTCCAGCCTGAATAGCTTGTATTTGCCCGTAATGCCATAGAATAGTGCCTGGCGCATAGTAAGGACTTTAACAAATACCATTAAAAAGTGCCTAGTTAATGCAAAGGGGAGGGTGGATAGGGAAGTGGAAGAGGACTTAGTAAAATGAATAAGGCTTTAAGCAAAAACACTGCAGAAATGTGAGAGAATAAAAAGTGCAGCCAACAGAGCTAATGATAATAATGCATTCTTGTTTTGGTTTTTTTTTTCCACATTTCAGGTTCAGTGCACTGTACAGAGCAGAAGTAGAATTGTTGAGCGTGAAATGTAGTTAGAAGATCAGCTTGGGAGGAAAGAGAGCAAGCTGTGAGGTAGTGGATAAAGGAAACTTTTAGATAATATTGGGAAAACATCATTCTGCAGCCTTAGACATGCATTATTTTTAGGGAAATGGACAAGAGATAACAATTTTATTTTCCCTATGGAGGAGAATAGGCCTTACTGACTAAGATTATTAGAGGCAATTAAAATTTGTGGTTTCTCCCTCATCTAAAGTTCAACAATCAGTCAGCATTTGTTAAACACCCATAACTGACCAAAGAAGAAAGACACAAGTAATTTACAGAAAGGAGGAACAAGGAAAAAGAGATTTGTATTTAGGTCAGTGATTAAGTACTAGGGTATGAAAGATAGGTACAAAGGGTTCTGGGCAATATCAGTACACCAGAGAAGCAGCTTGACTGGATAGAACATGGGCCTGGAAGTCAAAAAGTCATAGGTTCTAATCCTGGCTCTGCCACTTGACTGCTGTGTGACCTTGGGCAAGTCACTTCACTTCTCTGGGCCTCAGTGACCTCATCCTTAAAATGGGGGTGAGACAGTGAGCCCCACATGGGACAGGGACTGTTTCCAATCTGATTTGCTTGACTCCACCCCAGAGCTTAGTACAGTGCCTGGCACATAATAACAGCTTAATAAATATCATTATTATGATTAGTGCAAAAGTACTAAAGTCCTTTATACTATTAGGTCCTTTGGTGGAGGGAATGATGTCTACCAACTTTGCTGTAATGCACACTCCCAAGCTCTCAGCAGAGTTTACCCTTGAAAAAATGGGAGCTTTAGCATTTCTCTCACTTTTGCAGGTTAATTTAGAGGAATACTGGGGCCATGATGCAGTATGATATCATAGGATGAGGGGAACAGCTTGGGCCTAATTTGAAAGTGGTAGACTGTCATGGTGT
The DNA here is from genome assembly GCF_004115215.2 of Ornithorhynchus anatinus. Taxonomy (NCBI): domain Eukaryota; kingdom Metazoa; phylum Chordata; class Mammalia; order Monotremata; family Ornithorhynchidae; genus Ornithorhynchus; species Ornithorhynchus anatinus. Next base: position 53,442,923 of record NC_041731.1, on the reverse strand, counting down.
TTTCCTTTATTTGAAAAGTATCAATAAACGCTGAGGCAAATGGAGCCTGTCATTTGTTTTTAGTTTTTTTTGGAGCCTCAAAGGACATTTATTTTATGACTAAACTGCAAGGTCATTACTGCTGAAACAGCACAATGGCTGAATACTGAGGCTCCTGTCCCTTGAGTTTCCATTCCCATGTCTTCCGTACCTCATTTTCCACATATAATGTTGGGAAACTGGAGGTCATCAAAATAAATGAAAAATGGGAAGGAAATGTTTGGAAAATAGCAGATGCACAAATCCTGACTTCACCCTGTATTTATTATTTGCCATTTCCAGAGAAGAGATAAACTGACAAGTCAGGACCAGTATGCTTATAAACAAACACACACATACACACACACACGACAGGAATCTACCCAAGTGTAAATACACAGGCAATTTCTAAAGGTATGGTAAAATACTATTTTTTCAAAAGCTTCTAAAAGCATATCTGATCAAGAGAAATTAGATAAAAAGTATAAAATAAATTAGGTGTATGAGACTATTGCTTATTGAAATAAAGAAGGATCTACTGGTGAGGTAGGAACTTCAAATTTGCTACAGTGTTATAACTCTTTAGAATTAAGAGCAGGAGAGAGACACCCTTGAAGTCAGTTTTAATCCAAAATCCAAGATAGGATTCAGAAAAGCTGCTTGATTATACAAACTCCTGGAGCTTGGGAAAAGAATTATCTAGACAAAGATGCCCTCTCATTTGTTTTTCACAATTTAGGTTTTACCCAAAAAGTATTCTTTTGAAGAAAACTAGAATTTCAAGTCTTTATTTGACAAAGAAATGGATGGAAGCTTAGGGCAAAAAAGGGTTTTGGAAGCCAGTTTCTATTGACCACAAATTTTGAATGCTCTTCCTGTGTTCTTTTTATACTGCTGATGCTCTAAAAGCACCTGGAAGCCAGTCAGCAAGCCAAATGATTTTATAAGTTTTGCTGTAAAAATAAACTGCACTATAGGAAAATAATAAGAATTTCTAATTGAAATTGCTCAGCACTGTGACACCCGCTGAATTAAGAGATTTCAATTTTGGATGTAGACTGACACAGTCACCATGTAAGGCAGTGGTCAACATAAAAGATGGGAGTATAGCACCATTGCAGTTATCAAGTTTCTGACCAGCTAAACATCTGAAGGCAACTCTTGTCAAGTTATACCAGGATCATTTGCACACCAAACTTACCAAGTGGTGAGTTGAATTGTCAACATTGCTACCCATCTAGTGGCCTTTGGGGATGGAAATAGGCACTCAGTAAATGCCATTGATTGACTTACTGAACAGATATACACACAGCTCCATTACAGTAACAATATCTTGTCTTACGCTGTCTAGTCATTCCCGAATCATAGCGACTCCACGGACACATCTCTCCCAGAAAGCCCCACTCTCCATCTGCAATTGTACACCACAGAGTTTTCTTGGTAAAAATACAGAAGTAGTTTACCACTGCCACTTTCCAAACAGCAAACCTTTGTCTCCACCCTCGACTGTCTCCCATTCTGCTGCCCAGAACAGTAAGTGACCATAGTAGAGTAGTACAGTGCAACGTACTAAACATTTGGCAAAGTAAAATACAAAACATGTTCCCTGATAACAAAGAGCTAGCAGCATAGCACAGTGGATAGAGCATGGGTCAAGAAGTCAGAGGGTCATTGGTTCTAATCCTGCCTCTGCCATGTGACCACTGTGTGACATTGGGCAAGTCACTCTACTTCTCTGAGCCTCAGTTGCTTCATCTGCAAAATGAGGATCAAGACTGTGAGCTCCATGTGGGACAGAGACTGTGTCCATCCCAATTTGCTTGTATCCAACCCCAGTGCCTGCACATAGTAAGCGCTTAACAAATACCGTGATTACTATTATACTCTAATGGAGGGAGATCTACATAAATACATTTTCTGTGGAATCAGAATAAATCAATTGAATGTTATCCTTCATAGACAAAGGAGAAGACTCTGACAGCAAAAATTCACATGTGTGTGTGCTTGTGTTTGTGGGCGGGTCTTACTGACAAGGCCATTACAACAGCTGCAGTCCAAACCACATTGTGCACACACAAAGGCTGTCCCTTGTTGTGTTGTTATGTTTGATGTTTTCAGTGCTTGGAACTGTTTATGCTTTAGCCTCCTGGTCCCTTGATCCTTCTGATGATTTTCCTCCAAAAGAACAACTTTTTTTTTGGTAGCTGAACGTCATGCTGGTCTATCGTTGGCAACTCTCTCTCAGTTCTCAGCTGGGATGCAGCACCATCTGAGGCTTTGTTGTCCTTAACATGCATCCTCTTCCCTCTTTGCTTTCATTTTCTCGATTTCAACTGGCCAAATTTTAGTGGTTTTGGTATCCTGCTACTCTTCATTCTCCTCACTACCTCTCAAACTAACCTATTCACTGTGCTTCTCTGTCAACTCTCCTGCCTCTGATCCCTTGCTTTCACCTTCTCCAGGATGGATTTCTCTCCTTCTCCATTTCCCAAAACTATGGCTCTCAGTCAATTAATCAATCAGTGGTGTTGATTGAGGGCATACTTTGTGTGGAGTGCTATATTAAGATGTCCCCATCTTCAAAACCTTTCTAAAATCAATCTCTTCTAGACATCCTTGCTAAATTAATTTTTGTCTTACCCCATACCTTCCAACTACCATCACCTCAACCCTTCTCTGCAAATCATGCCCTTAATGCCCTCACTCACTTGTAATACTTCTCTACATATCAATTTGCACACAATACTTTTTAAGCATTATTCTCTATTTGTCCTTGCTCCTCTTTTTTCTGGAACCTCTACTTACTCATTACACTTCATGCCTTGCACTGGAAGGGACCAGATGAGTGAGAGTGGTAGTCCCCAAACAATTGGCCCAAGAATTGATTCCTCCCTGTAGATTCTCCTCAGCAATGAGTGGCATCCTTTGGTCCCAATGGAAGGCTCCATTATCATCATCAGATGCACTGGAATCAAGATTATTACTTGAGTTGTAGTACATTTTCCCTTCTTTGCAATGAGAAAGTTGTTAATAGGTTGTCATGGTTGTATGCCGAGGTTGACAATGCCGCATGGAATGATGTTAGTGGGCTTTTTTTCAAAGAATTTAGGCCTTGATGATCTATAGAGGCTATCTAGATGGCTCAGTTTGTCATATAATTGACACCAATTATCCTGAGAATACTTCAATTGACTCTTTTTAGGAGGTAACTTATTCAGCTTGGAAAGAGAAGTGATGGAAAAATGCTGCCCTGGTTCATTGATGTTTTGATTCACTGCTGCTACTTGGCTGCTTTTATTATTTTCATTTATTTGCTGTTGCCTCTTTGGTCTCTTTGCCATACCCCTTGAATGGCCCTGAGTAAAGATGACTTGAATTGTAATGAAAAGACAAATAGAAAACAGGGGAAGAATGAAGTAGCTATATGAAAGCAGCGGGACAATAAAGCAGCCATGTGACTAGCTGCCTTTTAATTAATTCATTCATTCACTTACATTTATTGAGCACTTTAGTGTGTGCAGAGCACTGTACTAAGCTCTTTGAAAGTACAATGGAGAGGATTTAGGGCTGTTGATCATGATTCCTTTAGGGTTTAGATTGGTGAAATGTCTTTCTCTTCCTATCCTTCTTCTGCTCCTTTCATCCTTTCATCTTTTTTCCCATTCTTCCCTTCCCAAATTAAATTGCAGGGGATGGTGATTTTGTTTTGCTTTGCCACTTAAATCCCTTCATTTTCACAGTCCTGAAATTAGCCATTAGCCTCCACAGGAGAAAGAATATTAGTTTCCCTCTCAAGTGGCGATAAAGCCGAATTCCACTTAATAATGATCATCAATAATAACACACTATTAATATTTTAGATTATGAACATTCATTTTCTTCTCCTTGTTGCTTTCCCTCTTAGTGAAAAAGACGCTATTAATGCTAGGGGCAACCGAGAGGAAAAATATGAGCCTGGACAATGGAGCAGGAAAACGTATGTACTGGAAAAGGGTACACAACTCAGGTGGAAGTTCTCTAAGGTATGTTTGATTCGATTATGGCTGTCTCTGGGTGCCTGCGTCTGATCGTCCTTCACCCAGTTGAAGGGTTTGATTTACGACACACTCGTGAGCCATGTCCTCTGGTTCCTACAGATGGGATCTAATGGGAAGATATGCTAATCTTCTGATTCATTGAAATTGTAGTGGGTGACACAGACTGAGAGTCAGAGAGACTGCTTCTGAAAAATTGAAATCCACATCCTATCCCCATTATAGTGGAATGCTGATAATAAGAGAAAAACAGGGAGGATGTTTCTGAAAAGTCAAAATCCTTCCCTATCTCCACCTACCCTTGTGTGCAGAAGCCTGTATTAAGTGCTTGGCAAAGTTCAATAGAGCAGAGTTAGTTGATACATTCCCTGCCCACAAGGAGCTTATAATTATATATAACAGTCTATAATTCTCTGCTGCCTCGCATTTCCCTTGCCTTCAGACATTTCTACCCGGATGCCCAGCCAACACCTCAAACTAAACATGTCCTAAACAAAACTCCTCATCTTTCCCCCCAAAGCCTGAACTCCCCGAGTCTTTCCCAACACTCTAGGCAATACCACTATCCTCTCTATCCCCCTAACATGTAAGCTTGGCATTTTTCTCAACTCATCTCTTTCAGCCCACGTATTCAATATGTCACTAAATCCTGTCGGTTCTACCTTCTCGACATCACCAAAACCTGTCCTTTCCTCTCCATTCAAACTGCTACCACACTGATCCAAGCATTTATCATAACCCCTCTTGACTACTGCATCAGACTCCTTGCTGACCTCCCTGCATCCTGTATCTCCCCTCTCCAGTCCATACTTCATTCTGCTGCCCAGATCAATTTTCTAAAAAGATCATTCAGTTTACATCTCATCACTCTTCAAGAACCTCCTGTCGTTGCCCTTCCACCTCCACATCAAAGAAATTCTTTACCATTGCCTTTAAAGCACTCAGTAAGCTTGTCCCCACCTATCTTACCTCTCTAATCTCCTGCTACAACCCAGACCACACAGTCTGCTGTTCTATCACCAGCTTACTCACCATACCTCATTCTCCTCTACTTCTCCTTTGACCCCTTCCCCACATCCCCTTTCTGACCTGGTACTCCCTCCATATATGCCAGACTATCACTCTCCCCACTTTCAAAACCTTATTAAGGTCACATCTCCTTTAAGAGGTCTTCCTCAGTTAAGCCTTCTTTTTCCTGACTCTCTCTTCATTTCGTCTCATCTGTGAACTTAGATATGTATCCCTTAAGCACCTGATACTCACCCCACCGTCAGCCCAGGAGCACCTTTGAATAATTTGTAATTTATGTATTTATATTAAGGTCTGTCTCCCCCTCTAAACTGTAATATCATTGTGGGCAGTGAACACGTTGTACTGGACTCTCCCAAGCACTGAAAACAGTGCTAAGCACACAATAAGCATGGAATAAATGCCATTGATTGACTGACAGGCCTGATGAAAACTGAAATCACACCCTATGAGTAGCTATCCTTGGCATACCATAGGTAATGTAATAGTGCTTAGAATAAGTAAAACCACTATAGAAATTCAAGAGTGTGAGGCTTTTTATGATATTTGTTAAGTGCTTGCTATGTTCCAGGCAACGTTCTGTAAGCTCACTGTGGGCAGGAAATTTGTCTGCTAATTGTATTGTACTCTCCCAAGCCCCTAGAACAGTATTCTACACATAGTAAGCACTCAGTAAATACCATTGGTTGATTAGTTGATTGATACAAGATAATAAGGTTGGACCCAGTCCATGTCTCACATGGAGCTCACAGTCTTAATCCCCATTTTACAGTTGAAATAGCTGAGGCAGAGAGAACGTAAATGACTTGCCCAAAGTCATGTAGCAGACAAGTGGTGGAGATGGGATTAGAACCTGGGTGTTTTGGACTCCCAGGCCCATGGTCTATCCACTAGACCACGCTGCTTCTATCAGTGTTGTGATCTATCAGCTGCTGCATAGCACAGATTTCACTCCTTGCTTCTTTCAGTTCTCACCAGTACTTGTCTAGGAAAAAGACTACAGTGTGAGAATCCATAGAGGGTGTGGTGCCTGTCTGTAAGTGATACTTCCAATGATTTACATTTGGGCCCGATGAATTGAAGTTCATTAAGTTCCTGGTTTCTACTGTTCATTACTCCTCTTAATAATAATACTGACTACAATAATGAATTAGTTATGATTGTATTTGTAATGTGATAGTGTTTTGTATTGTACTTAGCTTTATATTAATGTCTTTATCCCCCTCTTGACTATCAGTTGTGGACGGGGAACAAGCCTGTTAAGTCTGTTGTATTGTACTCTCCCAAATACTCAGTGCAGCGCTTTGCCAATTAGCTCTACAAATGCCATTAATTGATTGATTTGTTTTCTTGCTTAATACTTTATTTGTTAAGAGCTATGAACTAAGCCCTGGTCTAAGGGCTGGGGTGGATACAATTATATTAATTATGATTGTGGTATCCGTTATATAGTTAGTGTGTGCCAAGCATTGCAGTCGATACAAGAGTAGACACAAGAAAATCAGGTCAGACATTCACAATCCAAGGAGGGAGAACAGCTAATGAATCACCCATTCTACAGAGAGGAAACGTGGGCCCAGAGAAGTTAAGTGACATCCTCAAAGTCAGACATTTGCAATCCATGTTTGCAGCTAATAAGATGAGTTAAATAGAAAAATAGGACTTAAGCAATTCATAAATTTTGCCCTTTTTTGTCATGTACCAGTTACAATGGGATTGTGCACTAAAATATTTTAACCAATATGTTGATAAAGAATGTCCTTATGATTCTGCCTTTTGATAGAGATGATTTCTCTTTTTCTTATGGAACATCTTTAAATGTACTGAATAGTAAGGATTCAGGAGAGGAACCTAAAAAATTGGATTGGTAAATAGCAAAGGTTAAGTTCATATCTTTTTTTGAATTCCTGGGGAAGTGATTATGGGAGGGAAATTGGCCTTTGGAAAGCAAATGTTAGAAGGAAATTGCTTCTTGCCAAAATTCCATTCTTCCAGGGAAATAACTGCTGCTACGGTCAAAAGTCATTAACAAATTAAAGCTACTGTATCTGCAGGTGACATAGACATGCCCAAAATATATCATTCCATTCTGAGTTGTGCTTCTTCTAGCATGTACCCTGAAACCCTCCTAAAATACATTTCGCAGGGGGAAATAGCTAATAGCTAACATTTTGCAAGCGTTCTCCAAAAATGGTTACACGCCACAGTGAAATCCTTGAGAGATGAATCCAAGAAAAGCCAGGAAGATGCAATCCCATCCCAGAGTTTGGTGGTTTGCTGAATGAACCCACTGTCTAATCAGATTTTCAACTATGTGAATTTACTGAAGCAGAAACAGCATTACCTCCTCAGAGAAATATCTCTTGAAATGTAGCCCGTCAAGAAGATGACCAGCTGTAAGGGGACTTCTGACCAATCAGTCCATCAATCAGTGGTATTTATTGAGCACTTTGTGCAGAGCACTGTTCTAGCTCTTGGGAGAGTACAATGCAAAATATTTAGCAGACACGTTCCCTGCCCATAATGAATTTATAATCTAGAGGGGAAACCTGCAGCTTTGGAAGAAATGTGTTCGGGTAAAGTTCCTTATGGAAAGGGATCATGTCTTTCTAACTCTGCACTCTTACAAGGGCTTAGAACAGTGCTCTGCAAATGTTGCTCAATTAATACTATTGACTGATGAGAAATAAGAATCTTGGGGATGTGGCCTAATCTAAATATCCAAGCTACCTTATCCTCTAGACTATATTCTTGTTGTGGGGAGAGAATGCGTCTGTTATATTGTGCTCTCCCAAGTACTTAGTACAGTTCTGTGTGCACAGTAAGTGCTCAATTAATACAATTGACAGAGTGACCGACTCCTTAGGGGAAGGGTAAGTTAGCAGTTTTGGGGACAGAATAATTCAGGGGCGGAGAGTCAATAGAGACCCGAGAGCAATGGTGAATTGAAATTGTAGAGTTGAATTTGAGAAAATCAAGGGGCAGGAAACTGTCAGGCCCTCCCCCTGTCCTGACACCACTTGTCTCCCAAATCGCCTCTCTGGCTCCCACCCAATTTAAGAATTTGGGAGATCCAACCCCTACAACACATCAGAAACCCCCGATTCACACCTGGAAAACCCTACATACTGCCAAGAATTAACATCAGTGGAACAAAGTTGAATGTTGTCATGGAATTCTGTTTTCTAGGTAGCTCACTGTCCAATGAGGCCAGATAAAAAAAGGAGTTAAAAAATGGAATCAAGAAGGCTAATATATCCTCTAGGGACAATATGGAATTGTTTCAGTCCAGACTAATTATTAGAATACTTATGGTATTCAACCTTTTTACAGTTGTAAGACCTGAATCTCTCACAGATGCCACATTTGACTTAGAACCGTTCCACCCATTGCACCTATGTGCAGTCCTTATTGAGTGGTTCAACAAGATTAAAAACAATTGGATTTAGAACACAGTCAGACTTCAACCAATAGTTTTTAATTAACACCTACTATGTGTTTTGGGCTTGGGGGAATACAATAACTAGTACACACAATCCTTGCCTTTAGGGACTGTACAATCCAGTGTCAACAACACTAAGACCCCGGGACGACAGCCAGTGTTTCCTGTTTGGTAGATGTACGGGGAACAGGTTGAGCTGTGGTGAGCTGAAATGGAGAAACTCAAATGCCTGGACTGAAGAAATGCTTTAATGACACATGAAGCAAAATTCAAACAGAGTAGCAGAGCAATAGTCATTTGGGAGACAACAGAAAAATGTGGCAGACCAATAGCCACTTGGGAGAGAGCAGAAAAATACAGGTCAGTTTCCTGGGTAGAATTCAAGGGTAGGGTGACTGTCTTGGAGCAGAGGCTCTCTGAAATTCATGAGGGTGGCAAGCTAGCCTGCTGTAAAGAGCATGGGAATGAGAGTCCGGGGACTTGGGTTCTAATCCTAGATCTGCTACATGTTTGTTGTGTTTTTAAGTACTTACTATATATGTCAAGCACTGTTCTATGCAACTGGGTAGATACAAGTTAATCATGTTGGACATAGTCCCTGTCCCACATGGAGAACAGGTACGAAATCTCTATTTTACAGTTGAGGAAACTGAGGCACAGAGAAATTAAGCTGCTTACCCAAGGTCACTCAGCAAGCAATTGGCAGTGCTGAGATTAGAACTCATGTCCTTTGACTCCAGTAAGTCGTTCTGCTTCTCAAAATGCAGTAATAATATTGAATCATTGTATTGGAGAGAGATATCTGAAGAGGATGTATTTGAATGATTTTTAATGATGCCAGAGAAGTGAAGTCATTGGTTCTCTAACAGTTGAGTAAAGTCAGATTTAAAAAAAATCAAAATATCAAAATATTTATATTTTGATAAAACTGAAGACAACCCAATGATTCCCAACTGGAATCTCAAACTCAAGGCAAATTTTCTGTTAATTAATTTTTATTGTAAGTTTTTCAAGGGGCCATATCTTATTCTTTTGTGCTTACCTCCAGTGCATGCTACTATGTTTTCTGCAATGTCGGTAATCACTACTACTACTAACTTTATCAAAAAATTGAAATAGATGGAAATCACTATAGGAGAAGCAGACATAGAAATGGAAAGGAACAGAGTCCTTGAAATTTTTAATTTCAGTAGATTCTTTTACAGATTGTGTGCTAAAATAACATTCTGTTGTGTTTTGTTTTTTTCCACAGTGGTAGAATGAAATTACATACTACTACTACAGGGTTTTAGTATTTAATTACCACCTAATGTTAAATAATAAATAAATAATGATGATATTTGTTAAGTGCTTATTATGTGCTGAGCACTGTTCTAAGTGCTGGGATAGATACAAGATAATCAGGTTGTCCCATGCAGGGCTCACAGTTTTAATCCCCATTTTACAGATGAGGTAACTGAGTCACAGAGAAGGTAAGTAGCTTGCCCAAGGTCACACAGCAGCCAAATGGTGGATCCAGGATTAGAAGCCAGGTCGACTGACTCCCAAACCCATGCTCCTGCAACTATGTGGCTCTTACCACTAAGCCACACTGCTTCCCCTCTGTTACCTCTGTCCAACTCCAGTAAAAGGACTGTCCCACTAGGTAACCATTCTCAAAGGGACCACACATTAGAAGTATGGCTTATGACAGATCCTCTTCACTCTTTTCCTCCTTCAAAGCCCTGAGAGCTCACCTCCTCCAGGAGGCCTTCCCAGACTAAGCCCCTCTTTTCCTCTGCTCCTCCCCTCCCAATCGCCCCGACTTCCTCCCTCTGCTCTACCCCCTTCCCCACCCCACAGCACTTGCGTATATTTGTACATATTTATAATTCTATTTATTTTATTAATGATGTGTATATATTTATAATTCTATTTATCTATTTTGATGCTATTGATGCCTGTCTACTTGCTTTGTTTTGCTGTCTGTCTCCCCCTTCTAGACTGTGAGCCTATTGTTGGGTGGGGATTTTCTCTATCTGTTGCTGAATTGTACTTTCCAAGTGCTTAGTACAGTGCTCTGCACACAGTAAACAATAAATATGATTGAATGAATGAATTAATTAGGCAACCCCACCAGCCCCAGATGCTAGGGACACCATCCCAGCATCATCTGGTCAACACACACCTTTGTAGCAATGGCTTTTCTCTATAACAGCTAAAGAAATCCAAACTCCCAAATAATTCCCAACCTCCTCCCCTTAGTTCTCAGTCCGTCAGAGCTTCCTGCATGCTGATCAAGTACCTCCTTTTTCTAGTAATGGTATGCAGGAACACACAGAAACATCATATCAAGGAGATTTCTCTCCTGATGATGTAAACAGTACTGATTCCTCTGCCTTTTGTTGATTAGAGAATGCTTCCCTTGAAAGATCTCTTTTACTTGCTAGAATATGGGAGCCTGCTCCTTGAGCAGTTCCAGAGATGATCTGATTGTCCACTCAGGAATGATGCAGGTTCAGTGGGGTTATCTTGCTGTTGTTATCCAGCAACTGGCACACGGTATGCCCAGTGGCCCCCTTTCTCAGATTATACAACATTCTTTGTTTAAATAATATCAAGTGCAACAAATCATAGATGATATATCCTTGTGACCTTCTAAATTGCTCACAAAAACATCACAACTGTAACTGAATTCACCTAACTTGTATCTACTCCAGCACTTAGTAAAGTGCTGGGCTATACTTATTATTGTTAGCTTATATAATAATAATAATAATGTTGGTATTTGTTAAGTGCTTACTATGTGCCGAGCACTGTTCTAAGCGCTGGGGTAGACACAGGGGAAGCAGGTTGTCCCACGTGGGGCTCACAGTCTTAATCCCCATTTTACAGATGAGGGAACTGAGGCACAGAGAAGTTAAGTGACTTGCCCACAGTCACACAGCTGACAGGTGGCAGAGCTGGGATTCGAACTCATGAGCCCTGACTCCAAAGCCCGTGCTCTTTCCACTGCGCCACGCTGCTTCTCTATATGTCTTTCAAAGGTCAATTGTTTGAAATCAGAAACTCAGGTTATTTTTCATCCTCTTTTTAAAGCTTAAAAACATCTCATTAATGTAAGAAGGCTTCTCTAGCTGTGCTTCTATCTGGCTATGTGTATGGAGTGGAAAGGAAGTCGTTTTCTAAGTAAACAGAAACGGGATGCAAGATGCAGGTGTGGAATGCAGAGTAAGAGTCCAGGACTCTCTTTTCAATGTTCTGTTTACCTACCTGGTAAGGCTTTAGTGGCCCATTCTGTAGCCTGAAAATTAGGCTTACAAAGGTACACTTGTATTGTCTCTTACATATGTTCCAACCAGGTGGATAGATGTTGAGCAGTAATAAATGTCACATGGTATGAAGTACTAAAGGTGAAACTCAGACATTGAAGAGGAGAAATTACTGATTGGTTAGTAATTAGATTTTCATTAACAAGCACCTCTTCTCCAGTACAGTCTCACAGCAGTGTCTTGTGTAACTGAAATAGTTAAGTCTCACAAATGGTTAACCATTTTCCAAATTGAAACTATTCAGAGAAGTTAGCAGAGGTTGAATTAGATGAGTGGGAAGGAATTAAGGTCCCTAGATAAAAATAATTATTATTGTAATTCTTAAGCATTTACTGATGTGTCAAGCACCATTCTAAGCACTGAGATAGATAGAGGTTAGTTAGATCCAGTGCAGTGCTTGTCTCACAGGGGGATAATAAATTAAGTAGGATAGGTATTGAATCCCCATTTTACAGTTAAGGAAACTGAGGCTGTGAAGTTAACTGACTTGCCTGAGGTCACACAGCAGGCAAAGTGAAGGAGCTGGGATTAGAATCCTGGTCCTCTCTGACTCTTAGGCCATGCTGATGTTTTGTTCATGTTTTGATTTTATTTTGCATATTTCTGATGGTCTGGTCTCCCTTCTTTAGATTGTTACCAGGTCAGGGATTGCTCTTAGTTGATTTTCAGTTGAGTAAAACAGTCCTTGGTTTAGGACCTCACACATTTTAGGTGCTAACAATGCTTGCAGTGGTAATGGTGATATCAAACTCAGACCAACTTTGTTACTTCTGAAAAATTGTTCAAAGGGACTGAAGGGAAATATTTTGAAACCAAGAGCTAAAACAGACTTGATGAGTTGTCTGGTTGTTTGGAGAATTTGAGGTACCACTGTCCCTGACAGATAAAATACTTGAGAGTAGTTTATACTTATATTAACTACCACTGCCATTCACAGAGGGTAAGCAGCATGGCCTAAGGGAAGCAGCATGGAATAGTGGATAGAGCACTGACCTGGGAGTCAGAAGGTCATGGGTTCTAATCCTGGCTCTGCCACGTGTCTGATGTGTGATCTTGGGAAAGTCACTTTATTTCTATGGGCCTCAGTTACCTCATTTGAAAAGTGGGGATTAAGACGGTGAGCCCCACATGGGACAGGGACTGTGTCCAACAAAATTTGCTTGCATTTACCTCAGCGTTTAGTATAGTCCCTAGCACATCGTAAGTCCTTAACAAATACCGTAATTATTGTTATAGACCAATTGTTATTCCCTCTCCTGACTGCCCACTTTTTCTTGCAATGTCCTCCATCTTCTCCTGTCCATCTTATTTCTCTTTCCCCTTTTTCCTCCATCTCCTCCCTCATTTGATATTTATACTTGGTGCAGAAAGAAAAGAGGAAAAGGGTGAGAACCTTCCTTTGGTCTGTTCTTTCTTCCAGAGTTAGGAAGACACTAGGAAAGAAACAACCTTCCACTCCTCTGTCACCCTCATTGCTTTAGCTCTACATCAGCCATCAACTCAGCCCACCTAAATACAGATGGAGAAGCTTCACAGGTACCAAAAAGCCAATCTGATCTTATTCATTCAATTGTATTTATTGAGCGCTTACTGTGTGCAGAGCACTGTATTATGCTCTTGGGAGAATACAGTATAAGAGTATACAGACACATTTCCTGTCCACAATGAGCTGGACAGAGACACATGTGTTGGTAAATTCACCAACATTGATAGTTTAGAGGCTGCTTTACAAAGCGATTACTCCCTTTCTCAACTCCACTAAACAATCAATTTTGATGTTCCTACTGAAGAGGGGGCTGCAGTGATGGTGGATGGGGGACCCAGAATTTTCCTGGGCCTGGGCAGCAGATAAGAGTACCTGCCTCCCCCTGCCATAGCCCTATCAAGGAAGACGCTTGCAGCCACAGATCAGGCCCGCTGCAATTTCTAACATCTCTTTCACCAGAGTTTTCACTTCGGGAAACTCTATGGGAAAAGCACGAAAAGCAGCATGGACTAATAGGGAGGCCAAAGGCTTAAGAGTCAAAGAACCTGTGTTCTAATAGTGACTCTGATAATACTTGTGACCTTGTGCAAGTATCTACTCGAGGGCTTAGAACAGTGTTTGACAAATAGTAAGCACTTTACAAATACAATAAGTCACTTCCCTTTGACTCAGTTTCCCCAACTGTAAAATGGAGATATCTGTTGTCTCTCCCCTTTAGACTGTGAATCCCATATGGGATAGAGACTGTGTCCTATATGACTATCTGCTATCTACCCCAGCACTTAGTTCAGTGCTTGGCACATAGTAAATGCTTAATGCCACAATTATTGTTGTTATACTTCTTATTAAAACTTTAACCACAGTGATATATTTTCTTTAATAATAACGTGAAATAGTCACTGATGTTGTCCCTGTAAAGTTACCTCCTAGAATAGAATGACCTTTTTCATGATTATTTCTGTCTTCCTTGACAAAATTACCTCCGATGCTTCCTTAATACACTGAGTGTTAAACATAGAGGTAAAGGGCAGGAGAATTACTCAAAGTACTGCTATGAAAATGTCAGAAGAGGAAATATGTCGATGTCCTCATCAGTATAATTACATATTTGAAATTTACCAAATAGTGAACTCTTAATTGTTTCCTCTTTTTTTTTAAAAAAAGAGTTGTGACATTAAAAGCCTCTGCTGAAGTGCAAAAGCAGTTAGGTTCTAATATATGGTTTTCAGTCTCACAAAGAGTATCACACACCCAGACACAGACACGTGTGTGTGTGTGTGTGTGTGTGTGAGAGAGAGAGAGAGAGAGTGAGAGAGAGAGAGGGGAGGGGGAGGTGCGGGGGGAGAAGGGGACACCACTGCCTTAAAATGTAATATTCACTTAAAACTTGTTATATGATTTTTCACTCTATGCTAACTTACTGTGGTGGGGTTTGAAACTGTTATTCATTTAGGAAAGGCTAAATTGGGCTGTAATTATCTACAAAATTCATACTTATCTTCAAAAAATGAAATATTCTTCAATTGGGCATGAAAGAAATCAGGCTTACTTTTCTGTTATTCTAATCAATATCTGGGGCTCACAGCAGATTATTAGTTTTCTCCATTCAGTGGAATCACTTTTTCAACAATGTCTCTGTGGTTTTCCACAATATGCTGCTTTAATTTCCTTTCATTACTCTAGATTTTTCATAGCCTGTTTTCCTCTGTTGCTTCAGACATCTTCTTTTTGACTCATATCAGCAGATGGCCAAGATCTTTCACAAAATTGAAATGGAAGTTAAATTTCATTTAAAAAAAAACTTTCTATGCTTTCCAAGACCATCTTGAACAAATTTTGGTCCCAGTGCACTGTGCCTTGGTATTAGGTAATTATTATGCATTATTTGTTCATATAAAAATTCATATTTTTTTTTAATTTAACATGAGTTCTTTAACCACATCATATTTCTGCAGAGCCTTCCTTAATTTATCACTTTTCAATGTATGTTTTTGTCCAATCTATATTTCCTTGGAAGATCTTGAATGCTTCATTTTCACAGCATATCTCTCCTTTAATCATATTTTAAGAATCATTCAGTGGTATTTATTGAACACTTACTATGTGCATAGCACTATACTAAGTGCTTGGGACAGTACATTGCAACCAAATTAGTAGTCAAATTCCTTGCCTACAGGGAGCTCATAGTCTAGAGGGGGAAACAGGTTAATATAAATAAATGAATTAGAGATATGTATATTAGTGTTGTGTGAGGCTGAAAGTTGAGGGAATATAAAGCTTTAGGTATAGAAACCAATTGCCTAGATGATGCAGAAGGGAAAAGGAATGGGGGGAAAAAGACTTAATTGGGAAATGCCTCTTGAAGGAAATGTGATTTTAGTAAGTTTTTGAAATTGGGGAGAGTGGTGGTCTGTCACATATGAAGGGGGAGGGAGTTCCAAATCAAAGTGTAGATGAGAGCAAGGGGTCGATGGTGAACTAGATGAGATTGAGGCGTAGTGAGCAAGCTGGTGCTAGGGGAGCGAAGTGTTTGGACTGGGCTGTTGTAGGAAATCGGCCAGGAAAAGTAGGAGAGGGTGCTCAAAAGCAGATGGTAAGGAGTTTGTTTGATTTGCAGGTGACTGGGCAACCATTGGCTGTTCTTGAGGAGTGGAGAGGTATGGACAGAAATGATCCAGGCAGTAGGGTGAAACATGGATGGAGTGGGGAGAGCCAGGGAGGAGCCAGGGAGGTCAGTGGGGAGGCTGAGGCAGTTGTCATGGAGGGATATGATTAATGTTTGGATCAGCATGGTAGCAGTTCAGATGGAATGGAAAGGGAAGATTTTAATGATGTGACATTAGGACTGACAGGATTTGGTGACAGATTGAGTAGGTGGGTTGAATGAGAGAAATGAGTTGAGGATAGTGCCAAGGTTACAGGCTTGTAATTTGCCACTTTTTTCCCCCACAGAAAGTAGTGTTGTTTGTGATGATCAGGTCTGCTACTTTGGCTATTTTTTAAATAGTATTTGTTAAGTACCAGCTAGTATATGCCAGATACTATACTAAGCACTTGGATACAAGATAATTAGGGTGGATACAATCCCTGTCCCACATAGGGCTCAGAGTCTTAATCCCATTTTACAAATGAGGTCACTCAGGCACAGGGAAGTTAAGTTACTGGTGCGTGGTCACATAACAGACAAGTGGCAAAGCCGGGATTACAGTCGAGGTCCTTTAACTCCCAGGACCATTACTCTTTCCACGAGGCCATGTTCATTCTCTGTGGAAAGCCCTTGCCTACAGTCACTCCTTAACATACTTTCAATGATATTATTGTTTGATTCCAGCAGAAGAAGATAGATGTAAACTAACACACTTTTCATTTTGATTTCAGTCGTGTTCCCATTCCTTCTATATTGTGTAGGACAATACCTAGTACATCCCGATGGGGATGATGACAAGCAATTTCCAGGTATGAAATGGGCACATGATTTTTCACAATTTAGAAATTCAATCATTTGTTATCTTTTCCACAAGAGGAGTCAAATGAACATGATAGGAAAACAGGGTAGAACACTGAATGAAGCAAGCACAATGGCCCATTTCATTTTTATCTTTCACACAGTTCAATCTTTCATCTAGGTAATCCATATGCTGATGTTTAATATTAGTCAGACTCAATTTTGAATAGTTTGTTCTTCTGGAAGCTTTCATTTTTGATGAAATGTAAAGATGCATAGACTATATTTGGGTTTCCAATTTCAGTGGTGTAGTCTGGGGAGAGGGAATGCTCCCTGAAGTCACTGAACTAATACTTATAGCATTCCATCGAGGTTTCTACAGCAAGCCCATTAGGAAATGGATTGTTCCTCAGGGCTAAATCATTCTATGGAGGCAATACAGTTCTTGTAGAGGTACATAAATGCCCAAAGACAACTAGGATCCACTTAATTAAGTGACTAGCATTCATTCCTTCTACTGCACCCTAGCAACCAGGGTGTTATACCCGCCTACCTAAATGCCTAATTCCATCCAGAATCCTGGTGGGATTTATGCAGAGTAAGCCCCATTGAAATCAGCAAAAGAACTTCAACAGTTATTGAAGATGAGAGAATGGAGGTCATAAACATTGCTACTACTGGGAGAGAACAATGGCTTTTATAGCCCAGTGTTCTTTCTGTCTCTAAAAGTGACAAAAAATTCCTAAAAAAAAAGGCTATGATTGTCTTCCTTGATATCCAGCCTAATGTTTAGTGGTGAGCCATTCCTAGCTTTTCCCTCAACATCCCTGAGCTTTCCTCTTGACCGTCCTACCTCTCCCTTCTATTAACGTACAGTGGACTTCTTTTTAGGAATGTATCCAAACCCCTCTTGAATCTATCCCCTTAACGGGAGAAATAGATTTTTATGTTTATTTCTATAATTTATGGGTTTTCCTTGGTCTAGAATAGGCAAGGAAGAGTTCTTAAACAATAATAAAAGTACTTGACAGCTGAACAAAGGCTTACTGTGAGTATAAATTGCAGTAGTAAGCATAGTGATAGCATTTATTAAGTACCTACTATGTGCAAGCACTGTCCAAAGTCCTGGGAAAAAAGTACATAGGTGAGCTATAGACATGGTACCTGATCTCAAAAAGGCTAATCATCTAAGAATAAGTGGTAGAGAAATGAGATTGGCCACAGACACATAAAGAAAGATAAGAAGATAAAAATACAAAGGACAAGGAAACAGTTTATACGAAAGAACAATAATCTGGTGAGCAGAATAGACGAGGCATGCCCAAGGTCACATAGACAAGTGGTAGGGTGGGGATGAGAATCCAGGTTCTCTGACCCTCAGGCCCATGCTCCTTCCACTAGGCCAGCTTGAGGTCTCCATCCTGAACAGGCCTGACCAAGGGTAGGAAAGAGAGGGAAGGGTATCCCCTGTGTTTGAGATCAACTTACTACTTCCCAGTTTCTTGATAGGTTGATGGCTTCTAAAGGATCGGGAAGGAAGAGGGAGGTGATTATGATTGGGAAATAATGGGGAGCCTGCAGTGAAGGGAGTTATTCTAGGCCAGCTGGGAAAGCCTAGTTTTAATAGGCTTCCATTAGCTGGGTCAGTTCCTGCAGGGGGCCACTGAGGTACTTGGCCCCAGGACTTCTGTAGAGATGTAGCATGGCCTAGTGGAAAAAGCACGGGCTTGGGAGTCAGAGGTCGTGGGTTCTAATCCAGGATCCTCAACTGTTGGCTGTGTGATCTTGGCAAGCCACTTAACATTTCTATGCCTCAATTACCTCATCTGTAAAATGGGGGTTAAGACCATGAGCCCCACATGGGACAACGTGATTACTTGAATCTACCCCATTGCTTAGAGCACTATAGTAAGTGCTTAACAAATACCATTATTATTATTATTAGAGTCCAGATAGAATGCAAACAGAAATGGTGGCCTTAGGCAAAGATGGCAATGTGGTCTTACACAAATGGGCAGAGAGTAGTCAGAAAGTGTGGGGTGCCCAGGAGGGGCAGAGCTAGTCTGGTAGGGTTGCGCTGGAGCAAGAGGTTGGTCTGTGGTGAAGTGGGATTGGAGAGTTTAGGAATCACATGTTTTAGAGATGCATTTACAAAAGAGACCCAAACCTGATTATTTTTTAAGAACTTAAATCTAAGTCAGTGACCTTTCCCTGGCTTTATTGTTGGTGTGGCTAA
Organism: Ornithorhynchus anatinus; assembly: GCF_004115215.2. Lineage (NCBI taxonomy): Eukaryota > Metazoa > Chordata > Mammalia > Monotremata > Ornithorhynchidae > Ornithorhynchus > Ornithorhynchus anatinus. Next base: position 53,423,922 of record NC_041731.1, on the reverse strand, counting down.
CTGAAACTTTAGTTTGTTGATTTTTGAAATTCTACAGAAAATTTAGATTCCAAATAACAAAAAGGAAAGCAGGAGGAGAAGGAAGACATGGAGGGCGGGAGGGGGGAGGGAGAAGGACATTCTACATGCTAAGCACTGGGATAAAGTCAAGATAATCAGGGTGGATATTATCCCTATACTTCATGGAGTTCATAATCTGAGAGAGAGAGGACAGGAATCCCATTCCCATTTTACAGACAAGGAAAAGGAGCCCTCAGGAGGTTAAATTACTTGCCCAGAGTTACCCAGAAGGCTTGGGTGGAGTCGCTAGTAGAATTTGGATCTCCTAACTCCTAATTCTGTGTGCTCTTATCGCTGACTGCACTATTATCTTAAATTGTTAGTGTAACACATCTGCCAACACTTTTAAAAAGACATAAAGGTAAGATTACAGAATCGATACAATGCATTCTGCAGAAATATTTCAATGGTGTATGAAAAGAATTGTAGCCACACACTTAGAAGAGTTTTTGGAGAGAATTATAGAATTTTGAGTGAATTCTATAGCATGACAGTATGAGTTGTGAGCTCCCTGTTTCAAAATCACATGCTATATATGATCAGATGACAGTTAAAGGGAGGTTTGTAATCCGTCTTGGGATCTAGATACATTTCTACCACCAAGTAATAAATTCTATTCTGAACCGGTGAGGTTATCACAGTATGACTCTCCTAGGGATACTGTGGAGTTTTACGTAAATAAAACTCTTCCTTCACTTGGTTACTTCCTTTTTTGTACAAAAATGTGTCAAAGTTGGGGGTCTATCTTCCCCAAGTAGCTAGCGATTTACCAGTTCTCCAATAATTAATTTAAGCTATTCTTAATTAAAATAGTTAATCTCAGGGACTTCTTTGAACTTCAATCCACAATTGAAATGTTGGTACAATGGTAACAAGGTAGCAGTTGATTTATATCCAAAATGATCACACATTGAGTTTGAAAACCTACTCATTTTTTGTTAAGTGCAATCAACCAATCAATTAGTATTTATTAGGTGTCTGCTGAGTACCAAGCATTGTACTAAGTGCTTGGGGAGTACAGAAACAAAATCCATGTTCTCAGACCTCAAGGAGCTTCAAAGTCTACTGGGGAAGATAGACAAAAACTATTTACAGAGGAAGAACAAGGATATAAATAACCTAACTGTCAAAGTTCATCCACTTAGATAACTACATAACAGGCATTATTTAACTTAAAATACTATGACAGCTTCCACTACCAAAATGGAAAGTATCTGCTGAGGAGATAGGAGCCTCCAGAGGCATTAGCCCTGGAAATAGGTGATGCCATAACTGCAAGCAGCCCACACCTACTCAACACTCAGAGATCAGTTGCAAAGATTTTCTTCTTGTTTCCTCTCTTCAGGAAGGGCACATGCATTTAATGGTTCATAGAGACAGTAGTTCAGAATAACATATGCCATTAGGGTGTTCTTTATTAATGCATTATTCCAGTTTCAAAGACAAAACACTCTCGTGCATCAATGTCATGATTATGCAAATAGTTAATATGGATGTTGCCTTCTATAGGGAGCAATGCTTGCTGACTGCACATTTGAACAGACATGAGCAAAAAACACCTTGTAAAGGATAGAAATCTCTGCAATCTATTTACAGTGTTCTGAGGACTATATTAAACAATTGAGAGAGTAACTTGAATAAAAATTGTGCCAAGCACTGCACTAAGTAAACAATAATGAGGTCTGTTACTGACCTTTTTCCCAGCTGGGGCTCATAGTCCAAGTAGGAAGGAAAATAGATATTAAATCCTCATTTTACAGATGACGAAACTGAGGTATAGAGGAGTTAGGTGACCTGCACAAGATCACACAGTGGACAGGGTGAGAGATTCAGGATTAGAATTCAGATTCACTAACTCCCAGGCTCAGGTTGCTGGTTTGTGACAAGGGAGGAGGATGATATCCAGAGTGAGAGTAAAGTATTGACACCAAAAGGGTTTGGGTAGGAAAGTGAAATGTTTGCTGGTGGACACAAAAAGTTTGAGGTTTCAGTGGAACATCCTAATAAAGATGTCCTGAAGGTATGAGGAAATGTGAGACTGCAGAGAAGGAGAGAGGTCAGGGCTAGAGAGAGATTTGGTGATCATCTGGTTAGAGATGGGTCAAAGCTGTTGGAGTGAATGAGTTCTCCAATGGATTGGATATAGGTGTAGAATAGGAGGGAGTTCAGAACTGAGTCTTGAGAGACCCCGTCAGTTAGGGGATGGGAGGCAGAGGAAGAGTGTGTAAAAGAGATGAAAAGGAGCAGCCAGAATGGTAGAAGAAAAACCCAAAGAGAGCAGGGTCAGCTAAACCAAGATTTTATCATGAATTCAGAATAAAAGGAGTAGTCCAATGGTCCACAGTGTCAAAGGCTGCTGAGAGGTTGAAGATTAGGATGAATAGAGTTAACTTTTACAGATAAACAGTTCCATTCCAGTACTTGGGTTTTTTCAAGGCTCAGTTCTGAGTCCCCTTCTATTCTCCATCTACTCCCTTGAAGCAGCAGCACTCCCTTGAGAAGCAGCGTGGCTCAGAGGAAAGAGCTTCGGCTTGGGAATCGGAAGTCATGAGTTCTAATTCCGGCTCTGCCGCTTGTCAGATATGTGACCTTGGGCATGTCACTTAACTTCTCTGTGACCCAGTTACCTCATCTGGAAAATGGGGATTAAGACTGTGAGCCCTGTGTGGGACAACCTGATTACCTTGTATCTACTCCAGTGCTTAGAACAGTGCTTGGCACATAATAAGCGCTTACAAATGCCAACATCATTATTATTATTGAAGAAATCATTTGTGCTCATGGTTTCAATTACCCCCTCTATGTGGATGATTCCCAAATCTAAATCTCCAGTCATGATCTCTTTCCCTCTCTTCAGTCTCACATTTCTTCCTTTGTTTAAGACATCTCTACTTGGATGTGCCACTGATACCTCAAACTTAACATGTCCAAAACAGAACTCATCATCTTCCCACCAAAACACAGTCCTCCACCCCCACCTGCTATTTTCCCATGACTGTAGATAGCACCAACATTCTTTCTGTGTCATAAGCTATCTGTGACTCATCTCTCTCATTTAGCATATGTATTCAATCTATCACTAAATCTTGACTTTTCAACCTTCACAACATCATTAAAATCCTCCATTTTCTCTCCATCCAAACTGTTATTATTCCAAAGACTTATCCTACCGCACTTTATTTTATCAGTCTCCTTGCTTATCTCTCTGCCTCCTGTCCCTCCCCACTCCAGTCCAAACTTCAATCTGCTGTCTGGATCATTTTTCCACAAAAATGTTCAGTCCATATTTCCCCGCTCCTCAAGATCCTCCAGTGCTTGCCCATCCACCACCACATCAAACAGAAACTCCTTGCCATCAGCTCTAAAGCACTCAGTTATCTTGCCCTCTCCTGCCCCATCTCGCTCGTGGCTCAGTGGAAAGAGCACAGGCTTGGGAGTCAGAGGTTATGGGTTTGAATTCCGGCTCTATCACTTGTCAACTCTGTGACTGTGGGCAAGTCACTTATCTTCTCCGTGCCTCAGTTACCTCATCTGTAAAATGGGTATTTAGATTGTGAGCCTTATGTGGGACAACCTGATGAGCATGTATCTACCCCAGTGCTTAGTAAGCGCTTAACAAATACCAACAATGTTATTATTATTTGCCTTTGACACTGTTGACCATCCCCTTCTCCACACCTTATCTCACCTAGGCTTCAGGGACTCCATCCTCTCCTAGTTCTCCTCTTATCTCTCTGCCCATTCATTCTCAGTCTCCTTCGCAGGCTCCTCCTCCCCCTCCCATCCTCTAACTGCTGGGGTTCCTCAAGGGTCAGTTCTTGGCCCTCTTCTGTGAACTCAGTGAACTCATTCACTCTCACAGCTTCAACTATCATCTCTATGCAGATGACAAACTGTCCTCTGTCCTCTCCCCATCCCTTCAGGCTCATATCTCCTCCTGCCTCCAAGACGTCTCTACCTGGATGTCTGCCCGCCACCTAAAACTCAACATGTCCAAAACTAAGCTCCTTATCTTCCCTCCCAAGCCCTGTCCTCTTCCTGACTTCCCTATCACTGTGGATGGTACCACCATCCTTCCCGTCTCTCAAGCCTGCAACCTTGGTGTCATCTTTGACTCGGCTCTCTCGTTCACCCCACATATCCGATCCATCACCAAGACCTGCCGGTCTCACCTTTATAATATCGCCAAGATCCGCCCTTTCCTCTCCACTCAAACGGCTATCTTTCTGGTACAGGCTCTCATAATATCCCAGCTGGATTATTGTGTCAGCCGTCTCTCTGATCTCCTTTCCTCCTGTCTCTCCCCGCTCCAGTCTAGTCTTCATTCAGCTGCCTGGCTCATCTTCCCGCAGAAATGCTCTGGGCATGTCACTCCCCTTCTTAAAAACCTCCAGTGGTTGTCTATCAACCTCCACATGAAACAAAAACTTCTCACTCTAGGCTTCAAGGTTCTCCATCACCTTGCCCCCTCCTACCTCTCCTCCCTTCTCTCTTTCTCCTGCCCACCCCGCACGCTCCACTCCTCTGCTGCCCGCCTCCTCACCGCCCCCCATTCTTGCCTATCCCGCCGTCAACCCCTGGGCCACGTCCTCCCGCTGTCCTGGAATGCCCTTCTTCCTCACCTCCGCCAAACTAATTCTCTTCCCCTCTTCAAAACCCTACTTAGAGCTCACCTCCTCCAAGAGGCCTTCCCAGAATGAGCTTCCCCTTTTCCCTCTGCTCCCTCTGCTGCCCCTCTACCCCCCCCTTCACCTCCCGTCACCTAAGCCCCCTTTCCCCCCCTTTCCCGCTGCCCCTCCCATCCCCTTCCCTCAGCACTGTGCTCCTCAGCTCAATTGTATATATTTTTTATTACCCTATTTATTTTGTTAATGAGATGTTCTTCCCCTTGATTCTATTTATTGCCATTGTTCTTGTCTGTCTGTCTCCCCCAATTAGACTGTGAGCCCATCAATGGGCAGGGACTGTCTCTATTGCCGATTTGTACGTTCCAAGCGCTTAGTACAGTGTTCTGCACGTAGTAAGCCCTCAATAAATACTATTGAATGAATGAATGAATGAAATACAACCCATCCTGCTCACTTTGCTCCTCTAATGCAAACCTACTCACTGTACTTCCATCTCATCTATCTCACCACCTCACTCACCTCAGCCTCTGGACTGGACTGCCCTCCCTCTTTGTATCTGACAATTACTCTCCCCCTTAGAGAAGCAGCATGGCTCAGTGGAAAGAGCCCGGGCTTGGGAGCTAGAGGTCGTGGGTTCACATCCCGCCTCAGCCACTTGCCAGCTGTGTGACTGTGGGCAAGTCATTTAACTTCTCTGTGCCTCAGTTACCCCATCTGTAAAATGGGGATTAAGGCTGTGAGCCCCACGTGGGACAACCTGGTTACCTTGTATCTCCCCCAGCGCTTAGAACAGTGCTTGGCACATAGTAAGCGCTTAACAAATACCAACATTATTATCTTCAAAGTCTTATCTGAAGGCACATCTCCTCCAAGAGCTCTTAGGCCCTCATTTTCTCGTTTCCCACTCTTTTCTGCATTGTCTTGATTTGCTCACTTTAGTCATCCCTCCCTCAGCCCCACAACACTTAAGTACATATCTGTAATTTATTTATATTAATATAATAATAATGGTATTTGTTAAGTGCTTACTCTGTGCTAAGCACTGTTCTAAGTGCTGGGGTAGATACAGGGTAATCAGGTTGTCCCACGAGGCGCTCACACTTTTAACCCCCATTTTCCAGATGAGGTAACTGAGGCACAGAGAAGTTAAGTGACTTGCCCAACATCACACAGCAGACAAGTGGTGAAGCCGGGATTACTCAAGACCTCTGACTCCCAAGCCCATATCTGTCTCCCTCTCTAGGTGGTGGGTTCATGGTGGGCAGGGAATGTGTCTATCAACTCTGTCATCTTGTACTCCTTCTAGCACTTAGTTCAGTGCTCTGCACACAGTAAATACTCAATAAATATGATTGATTGTTTGGTTTATACTTCTACTTTCTTACCCTCAGTTGGAGAAAGAAATGCTGCTTAGTATCCTGGGATGATATAGTGTAGTCCAGTGGAAATATATCATTTTTATGAGAAATATATCATTCTTATGATTTTTATATTGTCTCAAAATTTCTATAAGGTAGACATTTTGGAAGTTGTAGCAAGTAATTCACTGAGCTTCATAGTTGCCTGACTTTTATGCCCTGTGAAAATGATGAGTTTTAGACTGAGACCAGGAGTCAGAGTATACAGCTTCCAATTTTCCCTCCACCTCTGACTTGATGGCTTATGCTGGGTTAATGTTCTCATCCCTTGTGGCTGACCTTCTTCTTGTCTATATAGAAAAGGCCATCTCTAGACCCCCTGAACAGGCAAGGGATGCTGTGACAGTGGATGTTGATGAGAGGTGAATTCTAGGAGATGGAAAAGCCCAAATATCTTCTGACAACAAGGCAAAGGGGCTGAGGTCAGGGTTTCCACGGTAGGCTCTGAGATGAGATAATGGTAAGACTCTGAGTTCATTCTACTTCTCAAGGATAATATTCATTCAGGAAATTTGTCTGTTTATTGTTATATTGTACTCTCCCAAGTGCTTAGTACAGTGCTCTGCACACAGTAAGGGCTTAATAAATGTGGTTGAATGAATGAATGAATGGGAAGCTTTGGGATTTTTGGGACCCTGCCATGGTTCCAGTGGAGGAAAGAGAAGAGGAGTGGGATGGGACAGACACCGAGCCACTGCGGAAGGGATAGGAGGGGGGAATCACAGCATGTCCCACCCACCCTCTCCCCAAGCTCAGTCCTTGTTTCTAGGTTAGCGCTAAATGATAATGATGGTGTTTGTTAAGCGCTTACTATATGCCAAGCACTGTTCTAAGTGCTGGATAGTTTAAACTACTAGACAACAAATGAGGCACCAAGAGGAAATAGCACCTTATTTGGGTCATCTTGAAGGACTTGTCCTATTAATCGGGTTGCAAATCAAAGTGCGCTAACCCATTGTGAAACCCCTGAAATGGGTGCTCAGAATGGAACTTGAGCCAAAGACTCCAAAGTTGGGCATCTACCCTGGGAACCATATAGTGAAAGGGTATTCTCCAAGACTTGAATGACATTTCACTTCTGCTCCCTTTTCATTTGCTTGATAGAGTTCTCTGCTTTTCAGGCAACAAACCTCTTCTTTTTAAATGTGAATTCATTTATAAAGATTGAGACGAGCACAAACTGAACAGGAGGGCTTCCAGTCAGAGACCTCTTATGGCAGGAGGTCTTGCTATCATTTGGTTTGAGTCTCACTGTAAGGGCAGGTGATCCTCCTACAGAACCTTAATGACCTTTAACCTAATGCAGTCGAGGACCCTCATTATACTGCTGCACACTGAAGTCTAACTGAATATTCAATAGGAAATCAGTATCCTTTTCCCAGCACAGGAAAAGAGCCCTGCAAAGGCAATTATTATTAGTGTTTCTAGTATCTGCCTGGTAATTGGAGAGGCATGCAAAAGTACTAATTTTCACCTGAAGAAGTTGAGTTTAGGGAAAAAAAGTGATAATATCCAGGCATGCAGATTTATCTGACAGAAGTGACAATACAAAGGTTTGAATGTCATTTTCTATGGGAGACTGCATCACCATCGTCGTCATAGACATCACTAAACGGTATTGAGCTTGAGCCAAACATTGGGAAAAGAACTGTTTATATTTCATTTTATGGAAATGCTAAATATGTAAGCCAAGCCATTACTAAATTAGATCAATCGTTTATCAATGGTGCCAACATTACCTTGGTATTCTTTCTGTGAGAATACTGAAAAATTCTCAAGAATGTAAATTCATTTTGGGCAGGGAACATGTCTGCTAATTCTCTTGTATTATTACCTCCCAAGCTCTTAGTAAAGTGCTCTGCATATAGTAAGTGCTCAATAAACACTATTGTTTGACTGAGGATGATGATAAACCTGGAACAACTTAGAGAAGCAGTGTAGCTCAGTGGAAAGAGCACGGGCTTTGGAGTCAGAGTTCATGGGTTCGAATCCCGGCTTGGCCACTTGTCAGCTGTGTGACTTTGGGCAAGTCACTTAACTTCTCGGTGCCTCAGTTACCTCATCTGTAAAATGGGGATTAAGACTGTGAGCCCCACGTGGGACAACCTGATTCCCCTGTGTCTACCCCAGCGCTTAGAACAGTGCTCGGCACATAGTAAGCGCTTAACAAATACCAACATTATTATTATTAACAACTGATGGTTGCTCTCAATTACCATCTATTCTCTTGGTCATATGGGTACCAACCAACACCCCTAGCATTTCCTTCTTCATCCCTGACTTCTCCATCTAGTAGATCATTATGGGCCTCATCCATATCATATCCAAACCCTTCTTGAGCCTGCTGAAATCTTTATCTCCTGTGGTATAAACTAAAACAGTTAATTTTCCATCTATTTGATCTGTTTCACTATAGCATGTAGAGACTCAATGGAACACACTTCAAGGCTATAATCCTCAAAATAAATATTTCGGGAAATGGACCAATCTCTATGTTGAACTCTTTGTGAGCAGAGAACATGCCTACCAACTCCATTGTCTTGCTCGTTCCTCCTTTGAAGACTTATTGAAGGCTCATCTCCTTCAAGAAGCTTTCCCTGACTAAGCTCTCCTTTCCTCTTCTCCCACTCCCTTCTGCATTGCCCTGACCTGCTCCCTTTGTTCTTACCCCCTCCCAGCCCCATTGCACAAATGGACATAGCTCTAATTTAGTTATTTATATTAATGTCTGTCTTCCTGTGGGAGACTGTGTGCAAAGCACTGTACTAAGTGCTTGGGAAAGTACAACAATAAACAGACCCATTCAGCTTACTGGCTCAGACAGTAAGCTCACTGTGGGCAGGGAATGGGCCTGTTTATTGTTGTATTGTACTTACCCAAGCTCTTAGTACAGTGCTTTGCACACAGTATGCACTCAATAAATATGACTGAATGAATGAACTCTCCCAAATATTTAGTATAGGATTCTGCAAACAGAAAACATTCAATAAATGTCATTGATTGATTGATTTTGGCACAACGAGATGCACTGAAAAGCAGCATGGCCTAGTGGAGCAGGGGCCTGGGAGTTAGAAAACCTAGGTTCTAATCTCGGCTCTGTCAACTGCTTCTTGTGTGACCTTGAACTTAACTTCTCTGTGCCTCAGTTTCCTTAACTGCAAAATGGGGATTAAATCTTAGTCCCCCCTCCTTAGACTGTGAGCCTCATGTGGGACAGGGACTGTGTCCAACCTGATAAACTTGTATCTACCCCAGTGCTTAGAACAGTACTTGATAGATGATAAGTGCTTAACAAATGCCATAAAACAAACTTTTTCTAGCTTGGTCATATCTAGAGTGAGAGGCATAGAACCAGATATATTCCCTCACAACTCTTAATTATTTTCCCCATGGATCAAAATGGCAGACCAAATTAATGGAATCCTGACCTTCTAACCACTTTCCCTTATCTCCCATATAAAAATCCTTGGGAAATTGGACTAAATGGTCCATTGATATGAACCACTACGGAAATTCTTCTGTGACATTTTATTTTTGCTTTCCAGCTGAAAAAAAAAGGCATTTTCAGGCCCATTAAGTGTGAATTTTGAGTAGCAGATTAAATAAAAAACACAATCAACTGATCTCAAAGTAGAAGAAACTGTAGATATTTTAAAATGTATAATATTTGGAAATGAGTCACTTCTATGAGTTTTCATTTGAGTAGAATTTTTTCTCAATTTATTCTCATGTGATTGATAATTATAGCTCTAGCAAATGCTTTGTCAGTGAAAAATTCTTCTTCGGCTTGTTGAGTTTGAAAGGTAGTTTACTATATCTGCATATTAACATATGATCTCTCATTAAATGATATCAAAAAGGATAAACAGTGAATAAAAACATCTGGCAACACTTTAAAGGTCCAAACTACATTTGGTATTCAGTGTAACAACATTAATCAAAATGAATTTGTATGATATTCATCATCTCTTTACCTAGGTGGGACATTGTAATTTAGTGTTAATGAATAGATTTGTTATTATAGAAGATCTGCCCTGAGTTGACCCTCATTATTCAGAGACCAGCCACAAAGTACTTTGTCTGATGTTTTGTGTGCTTATTACTGTAGCTGGTGGGAACAATGAAGAGTTTAAAAATGTACATGAGTGCATACTGGTCCTAATAATCCAAATCATACAACCCATAAATTATATATTATAAATTATTTATTTATATTAATTCTGTCTCCCCCTCTAGGCTGTAAGCTCCTCGTGGGCAGGGATTGTGTCTACCAACTCCTTTGTGTTTTACTCTCTCAAGTGCTTAATACAGTGTTCTGCACTGACAGGATAATGGTCCCATCTTTTGGATAATTCTTCTGGATTTTGAATTTCAACCATTTACCAAATGTATGAATTGCTGCATAATATTTGCTAGATCGTTTGGTAGTCTGTTTTGTTGACCTAGTATCTAAATATATTGCTGTTAAAGGTAGGGTCATTCTTGATTACTGTCAGACTTAAAAGGCGTATTGTATTCATGACCAGAATACAGGGTATTGAATGCTGAACAACATTTTTAAGGGCAGCGAAAACCAACCAAAAGGAAAATTCTGATACTATTAAAAAACAAACAAACAATGGAACATCTATGTCTGGAATTTTGCATGGAGTAGTGGATGCCAAATTTTAGGGAAGATGCAGTAGAACCAAAGAGAACTTAAAGAAGATAGGCAAGGCAATCAGGGATGTGCAAAAGTTGCTTTATAGGGTTCAATTGAAAAAGTAAAGATTCTTCAGTTGTGTTTCCATTCATCTGTGGCATTTTCCCTGTGTCCACCCTGTGGGAGGCATCAGTGCTTCCATCAGATTTGTCTTAGGTAACCAGAACGTACCTCTTATTCAGAAGATGTGAGAGAACATGATGTCCTTCTTAGGAGAACCTATTTTAATTCTAAGTTCTGTTATCATGAGACAGCTGTTTGATGAAGGCTTAACTTTGTCACACCTGGCTTAGATATGCCACAGACATGTTCAAAAAGAAGTCTTGGTTTGTGTCTGAAATAGAATTTGTAAAATGTAGCAGCTTCAAATAATCTTTTGGGATCTTGAGAAGTTTGAATTAACTCACTTTAGTGAAGCTTGCACAGTTTGGAAAAAAAAATTAAATAGAAAAAAAAAAAACCATCAAAGAGCATTTTCAACAAGTGTGGGGAATAAAGTGAGTGAAGTTTAGCTCAGTTTGACTCTAAATCCCAGTTCAGTCAGATCAGTCCTGGCTATTGGCAGACTGTTGTGGACGATTTTAGAAAAATGTATAAATGTGTCAGAATTAAGACTGTGCTGGCAAATGAACCAATCTACCTTGCACTGCCTTTGCTTATTTTGAGTGCATGAATCTATACAACAGGGATAATATGCTCAGAACGTATTCGCTTTAGTTTCCCTAGCATTCTGAAAAGCAGCTTGGCCTACTGGATACAGAATGACCCTGGTAGTCAGAAGGATCTGGGTTCTAATCCCAGCCCCGCCATTTGTCTGCTGGGTGACCTTGGGCAAGTCACTTGACTTCTCTGTGCCACAGTTACCTCATCTGTAAAAATGGGGATTAAGACTGAGCCCCAGGTGGGGCAGGGACTGTGTTCAACCTGATTTGCTTGCATCCATCCCAGTGCTTAGTACAGTGCATGGCAAATAGCACTTAACAAATACCACAATTTATATCAGTATTATCATTATTATTCTGGAACTTGGTGGGACATGGGTGTTCCAGAATGCTGTGGGACTGTCACATGGTCTGTTGCCCACATGGTGAGCAACCAGGAATGGGAAGACAACGGGATGGGATTTGCTTTCAGAGGAAATAATGCAATAATGTAATCTAGTTAAGCTATTGTTGGAGGATCCTGGACATGACAATGTCCAGCCTCCCATTGGAAGCACTGAGAACTAAAGGACTGAAGTGGGGAGAGGAAACTAGTTCTCGTAGCATTTGCTGCTTGGGAACCACATTAATCAGACATTAATTAAACATGGGAATAATAATCAAACAGCAAGCTAGGTGGAACCTTTAAAACGGAGGAGAAGAAACCCTGGCATGCTTTCTCTCCCTTCTTTACTGCTTTGTCATGTTACTCACCTTGCTGAGGATCTTGCCCATTTGACAAATTGTGAATGCACACATTTAGAATGTTGATAGTGTAGCAAGAAATTTTGCCTATATATTTAAAATAATAAATAGGTATGTTGAAGTCTGTCTCTACCCTAGTGCTTAAATGATGTTGGTATTTGTTCAGCATTTATTGTTTGTTTTATGGTATTTAAATGCTTTTTTTGTGCCACCCCCTGTACTAAGTGCTGGGGTGGATACATACAAATTGGGTTGGACATAGTCCCTGTCTGACTTGGGTCTCACAGTCTAAGAAGGAGTGAAGACAGGTATTGAATCCCATTTTACAGATGAGACCACTGAGGTACAGAGAAGTTAAGTAATTAGTCCTAGGTCACACAGCAGGCAAATTGGAAAAGTTGGGATTAGAACCCAGGGTCTCTGACTTTGAGCCCCATGCTTGATCCAGTAAGCCATGCTGTGTCTCTTAATAGTGTTCTATATACACTAACGCATAACAAATGCCATGACGATGATGATGATGATAATGGTATAGGAAATCTATCTGGCTTAGCTTTCCCCAATTTCTCTCTCTGTACAACAAACCAAACTTGTGTCTATGTGTTTGTGTTGGGGAAGTCAAATAATTTCAATTTATCATCACTTATTATGTTTTGGTTTATGCTTGATAATATAAAGCAAAGACACTCCTATAATCTTCAATTTCCTCTGAGGTGTCTTGTTTTCTGGTTCTTTTGTGAGTTTTTTTTTAAAAAATATTTATTGTTTCTTCACCTGATAGCCAAACATTCATTAGATATTGGTTTGGGTCACTCAGAAACACAAAACCGAATGTTCATTCAGTATCAGGTTAGATAAGGATCCTAATTTCCTTCAAAATGAAAAGAATAGGGAAATCATATATACATAGGAGTACCTCAATATAGGTTTTTAGTTTAATAAAGCTTTAGAGAGAGCTGGTCCAACCTTTTCCAGTTAATGTTTTGTTTATCTTTGGAAGAGAAATTGTGAGCTAAGATCTGAACTGTATGTTATCCATCTAATTTTGTGGGCTCCTTCTTTGTCTCCCACCCCCAGACTGTGGGAGTTCTTCAAGGCTCAGTTATGGGTCCCCTTAATAATAATATTTGTAGTGATTGTTAAGAGCTTACTATGTGCCAATCACTTACCTAAGTGCTGGGGTAAATACACATTACTCAGATTTCCTGTCCCACATAGGGCTCACAGTCTTAATTTCCATTCTACAGATGAGGGAACTAGGTCCAGAGAAGTGAAGTGATTTGTCCACCGTCACCCAGCAGAAAAGTGGTGGAGCTGGAATTAAAACAAAGGTCCTTCTGACTCCCAGGCCCATGCTCTATCCATTAGGCCATACTTCTTCTCTTTTCTCTATCTACACCCACTATCTTATGGAATTCATTCACTTCCACTGCTTCAACTACCAACTTGATTAGGACAATTCCAAAATATACATCTCCAGCCCTAATGTGTCTCTTTCTCTGCAGTCTCATATTTCCTCCTGCCTTCAGGACATTTCTACTTGACTGTCCCTCTGATACCTCAAATTTAACATGTTCAACAGATAACTCCTTATCTTCCTACCCGAACACTGTCCTCTCCCTGACTTTCCCATCACTGTAGACAATAGCACTATCCTCCCTGTCTCACAAGCCTGTAACCTTGTTGTTATCTTTGACTAAACTCTCTCATTCATTCAATCAATAAATCAATCAATTAATGCTGTTTATTGAGTGCTTACTAAGTGCAGAACACTGTACTAAGTACTTGGTAGAGCACAATACAACATAATTAGCAGCATGTGCCCTGCCTCTGATGAGTTTACTGTCTAGAGTCAATCAACAAATTCCATCTATCACCAAATACAGTCTCTTCAACCTTCACGTCAATAAAATCTACTCTTCTCTTCATCCAAATTGCTTCCTTGTTAATCCAGGCATTTATCCTAACCCACTTTGATTACAGCATCAGCCTTCTCGCTGACCTCCCTGCCTCCTGTCTCTCCCCACTCCAGTCCATACTTCACTCTGCTGCCCAGATCATTTTTTCTACAAACAGATCATGTTCAGGCTGTTTCTCCACTCCACAAGAATCTCCAGTGGTTGCCCATCCACCTCTGCATCAAGCAGAGACTCCTTACCATCAGATTTAAAGCACTGAATCACCTTGCCCCCTCCTTACTTACCTCTTGATTTCCTGTAATAACCAAGCTGCACACTTTGCCGCTCTAATGCCAACCTACTCCCTGGTCTTTGATCTTGTCTATCTCACTGCTGGACTCTAGCCCACATCCTGCCTCTGGCTGGAGCACCCTCCTTCTTCATATCTGCCAGACAATCACTCTCCCTACCTTCAAAACCTTATTAAAAGCACATCTGTCTTAGGGGAAAGCACATGGGTTTGGGAGTCAGAGGACATGGTTTATAATCCCGGTTCTGCCACTTGTCTACTATGTGACCTTGGGCAAGCCACTTCACTTCTCTGTGCCTCACTTACATCTTCTGTAAAATGGGGATTACCAAGAGCCCCACATGGGACACCCTGATTACCTTGTATCTATTCCTGTGCTTAGAACACTGCTTGGCACATAGTAAGTACTTAATAAATACCATCATTGTTATTATTATTATCTCCTCCAAGAAGCCTTCCTTACTAATCTTTGAAATCCTCTTCTCCCACTCCCTTCTGTATCTCTCCTGCACTAGGATTTCCAACCTTTAATCACCCCTTCTCAGTCACACAGCACTTATGTTCATATCCATAATCTATTTATATTAATGTCTGTTTCCTCTTCTAGACTGTAAGCTCATTGTGGGTAGGAAAAGTGTCTACCAACTCTATTGTACTCTCCCAAGAACTTAGTACAGTGTTCTGCACATAGTAAGTACTTAACAAATGCAACTGATATAGACATTGAGTAAAATTAATTACAAATGTATTTACCTCACCACATGGCTTCACAGGTTTCCAATGTGCCTTATTTAATTACCAGTTTTTGATATTTTCTGAGATTCATAAAAAGATTTAATTCCACTCAGCTATAAATATGCAAATACTTAGTTTTGAGCATGTAGCTCTCTAGTCATACTTGTCTAGTTCTGTGTGACATGAGGAAAAATACCATCTACCAGGAAGGACCTGAAGTCTGATGTGAAGGAGCCTCAAGTAATTAATGTAAGAGAGGAAAGTTATTTGCTGGAAATCAGAAGTTCTGTAATACTGAAGAGAAAGGATGTATTGTGATCAATTAATACTGCTATGATCTGAAGATAGAATAGAAATAAAGCATTACCTATAAATTGGACAAAGGTTATGAGTCAAGGAAGCAGAAAACCCACAGTTTTGTTTGCAGATAAAAGTAAGGCCCAGGCTAATAAATGTCTCTCTATTAATCAGTTCACAGCCTTGAAGGCAGGCTTTCATTTACTGTGGAAAGGAAAATGTTAAAAGATTCTTGTAATTACTATGTAATCAAAACTATGATTTTGACACAGCTCACTACCTGGGTAATTTACAGCCTAAAATTTGATGTGATACAGGAAGAAAGAAAGCTTTTGGTCCCAAAGTAATTAGTTATTCACTAAATAAAGCTCTGCATCATTAGAAGGTGTGTGATTTGATTTTTCATCTTATAAATAGTTTGAAATGAAGTTATGAAAGATTTGAAACCCTAATTTCACAGAGTCCAGATACTGAAGCCAGTATTTTGACCTCACTTCCTAAGTCTCAAATGCACCAACAGGAATGAGACTAAAGCTTTAAGTCAAGGAAGTAAACTCCTTTTTCCTCTACTTATATTCTAAAGTCCCAGAGAGACTTTTTGAGAAAAGAATGATCCATGAATTCTAATTAACTGCCCTATCACTTGACCAAGAGGAAGCAGAGAGCTGTTACGTGTTTTCACCTCCATTCTTTCTGTTGAAACAGATGACATAAATCTGAAACAATAAGCCTATCTAATGAAACAAGCATTTTGAGAATGACCTAAAGTAGCAAGGCCTAGTGGATAGGGCATGGATCTGGAGTCCGAAGGTCCTGAATTCTAATCCAGCTCTGCCACTTGTCTGCTGTGTGACCTTGGGTAAATCACTTCACTTCTCTGCACCTGAGTTATCACATCTGTAAAATAGGGATTAAGAATGTGAGTCTCCTGTGGAACAGTGACTGTGATCAACCTGATTTGCTTGTATTCACCCCAGCATTTAGGACAGTGCTTGGCAATTAGTAAGTGCTGAGCAAATACTGTTATTATTACTATTTTTATTAAGCCCAAATTACCCCTCTACAGGGGGAATTGTAGGATGCCTTAGCAACTTAGAGACCATGCTAACATGCAGTTGACCAATCTTTCCCCTGCCTCCATGCACCCCCAATTTCTAGCTAGAGGTGCCAGAGCCATGCAAATGTTCCATGGCCATGGGAGGGAAGAGAAGCTGAGGCAGAGTCTGAGAATTCTGGGCCAGAGCTGATGGATGTTTTTGTGTGGTGATACTTCTGATTGATTAGCTATCCACTGTGATGCCTTATTCTCTAAGGCTATATTGAACTATATCTTCTGTCCTCCTTCCCCTTATGGTGGCAATCAGTCAGTCAACCAACGGTATTTATTGAGTGCTTACAAAAAGTACAATGCAATAGAGTGTCCCATTACAACTCATCATACTCAGTCATTTGGCTATCTTACAGTCATCTGTTCTCCTCACTCATCACATTCAGTGAGGCTGTGCAGTGCTCCATTGCTTAAAGACGGACTTTTTTTCAGGACCCGTCATTTGTGATCCTATCTTGCCGCTGTAGTGATACTGATTGAACTGAACAGCAGTATGGAATTTGTGGTGGGTCAATCAGTGATATTTATTGAGCATTTATTGTGTGCAGAGCACTGTACTAAGTGCTTGAGAGAGTACAGCATAACAGTGTTGGTAGACATGTTTCCTGCCCATAATGAGCTTACAGTCTAAAGGGGGTTCAGGTCTCACGACCATATAGAAAGTTGGATAGCACCGATGATGTTAACCCTCTAGATTGTAAGCACCTTGTAGGCAGAGAACGAGTCTACCCACTCTGTTATGTTGTACTCTCCCAGGCACTTAGTACAGTGCTCTGCACATAGTAAGCACTCAATAAATATGATTGATTAATTATGGAATCTCTTTTCATTTGGTTTGAAATCCAGTGGTATGCTTCCTAATATTCTATTTAATAGTGTCCCAAAAGGAGTATCTGTTTTTATATATTTTTTTAACTCTTATGTTGACTATCCAGTTTGTTGCCTAGTGATGGCATTTGGGTCAATTGCAATCTTTTCAAGACTTTAGGCTCCATGAGGCAGGGATCAGGTCTACCAATTAGGTTGCACTGTATTTTCTAGGTGTTTAGTGAAGTGCTGGGCAGAAGTAGGTGTCGAAAAAATACCAGTGATTTGGTTATTTGTAGAGTTTCCCTTATGTAGATTAAAACATTACCTCAGTTTTCTTCAGAGCTATCATCTGGCCACATTCCAGTGATGACAGAGGAGCTTTTCACAATCATGTGTGTGTCTTCTTGAGCTTCCCTATAAAGCACAGCTGGGCACATTTAGCAACTCTTGAATACTTGAATAATTTGAATAATGGAATAATTATTGATAATAATAGTAACAATAATAATTGGATATTTTAATAATTGAATAAAACCCCTGAGATTTTCAATTATGCCTGGTGCTTGTTGAAGTAAAAGAGTTTCCTAGAATGCATTCTGCCAAATGCATTTTAGCAAAATGTTACCAGGACCCTTGTTACATTCACTAACATGGCTGTGATGAATAAACTAGATAGGATTGGAGGTACAGTGCATCCCTGCTTTACTTCACTGGGGATAGGGGATGGGGTAGAATGGGCACCCTAGTTCTCCCAAACCAGTCATGACATTTTAGAAGCACTGAGCATCTGTTTGTGCATTCTGCTGATATGAGTTCTCATATATCTTCTATGGAAAAAATTTAAAAAGCATCTTGTTCCTCTAGACTGTAAGCTCATTTTGGACAGGAAACATGTCTTCCCACTCTGTTGTTTTGTACTCTCCCAAGCACTAAGTACAGTGCTCTGCCCACAGTAAGCACTCATGTTCTGGGCATGTCACTTCCCTCCTCAAAAATATCCAGTGGTTGCCTATCAACCTATTTATGAAGCAAAACTCCTTTCAAAGCTCTCCATCACTTTGCCCCCTCCTACCTCACCTCCCTTCTCTCCTTCTAAAGCCCAGCCTGCACACTCTGGTCCTCTGCCACTAACCACCTCATGGTCCCTCGTTCTCACCTGTTCCGCTGTTGACCCCTGGTCCACGTCCTACCTCTGGCCTGGAATGCCCTCCCTCCTCACATCCACCAATCTAGCTCTCTTCCCCACCTTCAAAGCCCTTCTGAGAGCTCACCTCCTTCAGGAGACCTTCCCAGACTGACCCCCCCCTTTTCCTCTGCTCTTCCTCCGCTCTCCATCACCACTACTCCCTCCCTCTGCCCTACCCCCTTCCCCACACCACAGAACTTGTGTATATTTGTACACATTTATTATTCTATTTTATTAATATGTTTATATATCTATATTTCTATTTATTTTGATGCTACTGATGCCCGTCTACTTGTTTTATTTTGTTGTCTGTCTCCCTCTTCGAGACTGTGAACCCGCTGTTGGGTAGGGATTGTCTCTATCTGTTGCTGATTTGTACTTTCCAAGTGCTTAGTACAGTGCTCTGCACACAGTAAGTGCTCAATAAATACGACTGAATGAATTGATGAATGCCACTGATTGATGAATTGCTCTGGTACTCTCCCAAGCACTTAGTACAATACTCTGCACAAAATAAATACCTCTGATTGATTGGTTCATACTGGCAGGCTTTTTCTCCTCCTTCTTGCTGACACTTCTTGCACACATCTGCTCCACTGCCTGAAGATCCTCACTCCCACCTCTCCACTTCAAATCCAGTACACCACAGAAATTCCCATCTTCAACAGATCTCAGAAATCACGTCTCTTCTTGGAGTTCTTCCAAATGAATTTATAATCTCCTCACTTTATATGTCTCTAAACTATAAGTCTGTAGGGAGCATGTCTACAATCTCCATTGTTCTGTATTCATCCAAGTTAGTACAGTGCTCTATGCACATTAATTATGATTGATTCATATCCTCCAACTCCCATTTCAGTACTTTGGCCCCACCTAACACTTTAGTATTCACAGCATATATTAGCACTTATATGCAAATCTTATCGATCAATTAATTCTATATAATGTAGACTTCCTGCATGCCAAGCACTATGCTAAGCACTTGGAAGAGTACAGTACAGTGGAATTTGTAGATATGATCCCTGTCCTCAAGCAGTTTGCAATTTATTTTACACTTCCCACTGCTTACACACTAATTCATTCCCTTTCCCTTATCCCTCCTCACTGACTGATTTTAGTGTCTGTCTCTTTCGTTGGACTGCAAATTATTTGAAGATGGAGTTGTGAAGGAAGCCATATTGCCACAGGATTGGGACTCTGAAGGCACGGATTCAGGCCCCAGATCTGCTACTGGCCTTTTACCAGGCCTTAGGCAAGTCCCAAAACCTCCCTGAGCCTCAATTTCCTCATCTACAAAATGGGGACAAAATTGATTGTGAACTCAATATGGGACAGGAACTGTGTCTCACCTCATAACCTTCTATCTACAGCAGAACTTAGCATCTAGCAAATAATATTATAATTAATTCTATTGTTCTCTCCCAAATACTTTATGCCATATTCTACACACAAGAAGTGCTCAATAAATCATACTGACTGACTTAAATATGTTTCAGGACTTTATTACTGACAATGCTGTTGATATTGGCTCTTACCTATGTGATGTACACACTAAGTCTTGAGTTGTGTGTTTTTGACTTAATTTTTATAATGAGAATTACATAACAGCTTTTTAGCTTTGTAGGTTTCCTTGCCAGGTGGAAGTTTGGTAATCAGATGAACAGCAACAAAGGATGGAAGTTTTGTTTGTAAAGAATTTTATGTGTTATTTTCACCTAAAATCTTGTGGCTGAGATTTGTTAGCTAAAAAGATGACAGGAATGCAATAGTTCTCCATGCTTTTCTATACTCATCTCTCAAACCTTGAGGCTATGTGAACCCTTTTCTGTACTAAAATAGCAGTAGAAAAACAGAAGCTCATGGAAGAGCACTTGGAATAGCATAGCTGGACAACGTCAGCATATTAAAGCAAAAACTTCATTGCAATGAATAAGCATAAAGAATAGCATGACAGTTTTCGAATGTTTCAGAAGAAAGGGGCACAGGAAAAATAGTGTCCCAGTGGAAGTGAATACTGGACACCATTGTGTTAATTAGCATTTTAGTACCTCATTGTTAGTATTTATTTGACTATTATCAGAGATTGATGTCAAGCCCACTTATAAAGGTATAGATCTTAAGGAGACATGAGATATTAACTGGTTCCACTGGTTTCAAGGCAACTGATCAATCAATCCATTTTTTAAGGGTATTTATTAAGGGCTTACTATGTAATAATAATGTTGGTATTTGTTAAGCGCTTACTATGTGCCGAGCACTGTTCTAAGCGCTGGGGTAGACATAGGGGAATCAGGTTGTCCCACGTGGGGCTCACAGTCTTAATCCCCATTTTACAGATGAGGGAACTGAGGCACAGAGAAGTTAAGTGACTCGCCCACAGTCACACAGCCGACAAGTGGCAGAGCTGGGATTCGAACTCATGAGCCCTGACTCCAAAGCCCATGCTCTTTCCACTGAGCCACGCTGTACTATGTGCCAGGCATGATACTAAGCCCTTAGGTAGATAGAAGTTAATCAGGTCCCACTTGGAGCTAACAGTCTTAATTCCCACATTACAAATGAAGTAACTGAGGCACAGGGAAGTGAAGTGACTTGCCCAAGGTCACATAGCAGGCAAGTGGTAGAGCCAGGATCAGGACCCAGGTCCTTCTGACTCCCAGGCCCGTGCTTAATCCACTAGGCCATGCTACTTCTCATTTCCATATTTGCCACCACTCTTTTCCCAGAGATCCACCAAGAAACTAGAATCTCACCCCCCAACCATCTAGACACACAACATGAAATAGGATAGAAAGGGTTTCTAAGAGTGGCTCCACATAAGTTAATCACTCTAAAACAGGCTCAGATTATTTATCTAAATTCCCCACAGTGAAAAATGAAAATCAATTATTAATAAAATGCCATGTGCAGAGTTAATTTTATAGTTCTCCAGGAATTCAATGCGGGAACAGCTGAGGGTGGGGATATGATAGAATAAGAAGATCCCAGATGAGTAGAAAAAGACAAACTGTAGATTATTGAAGATGGAAACAGTGGTATATAGTGCAAAGCACTATACTAAGGTCTTGGGAGAGTACTGTACAAAAGAGTTAATAGACCTGATCCCTGTCCACAAGGAGCTTACAGTCTACAGGGAGAGACAGACTTTAAAAAGAAATAGGGGTAATAGCATAG
Organism: Ornithorhynchus anatinus; assembly: GCF_004115215.2. Lineage (NCBI taxonomy): Eukaryota > Metazoa > Chordata > Mammalia > Monotremata > Ornithorhynchidae > Ornithorhynchus > Ornithorhynchus anatinus. Next base: position 53,402,190 of record NC_041731.1, on the reverse strand, counting down.
TATAAGAATATGGACACAAGTATTTGGGGGCTGGGGTGAGTATTGTAGTGCTTAATGGATAGAGTCAAGTGCATTGGAGATGCTGAGGGGAGAGCAGAAAGGGGAAATGAGGACTTAATCAGGGAAGGCCTCTTGGAGGAGATATGATTTTAGAAGAGTTTTGATGGGTGGGCTATGGGAAATGAAGGGGGACAGAGTTCCAGACCACGGGAGATTTTGGGCAAGGGATTGGTGGTGGCATAGTCAGAACTGAGGTACAGAGAGTGGTTTGGCATTAGATGATCTGAAAGTGTGTTTTGAATTGTAGTAGGATATCAGTGAAGAAAGATTGGAGGGAGTGAGCTAATTGAGTGACTTAATGCTAATGATAGGAGTTTCTGTTTGATGCAGAGGTGGATAGGCACCATTGGAGGTTTTTGAAGAATGGGGAGATAGGGACTGAACAATTTTTCAGAAAAATAATATGGGTAGCAGAGTGAAGAATGAACTGGAATCAAGAGACAAGAGGCAGGGAGTTCAGCAGAGACTGAAGCACTAGTCCAGGTGGGATATAAGTACTTGGATAAGCAGAGTAGCAGTTTGAAGCAGAAAGGACAGATTCTAACGATTCCATGTGGGATGAATGACAGATGAATCAAGGATAATGCCAAAGTTATGGGGACCTGTGAGAAAGAGAAGACAGTGGTGTTATCTACAGTGACAGAAAAGGACAAAGTTTGGTTGGGGAGTTGAGTAGCTCCATTTGGGCCCATGCCTTGAGGATCCACTCTTTCAACCTCCATATTCAATAAGTTGCCAAATCCTATCATTATATACTGTAAATCATTTATATTAATGTCTGCCTCTCCCTCAAGACTCTTAAACTCTCTGTGGACAGAGAACATATATGCTAACTCTGTTATATTATACTCTTCTAAGTGCTTAGTACTGTGTTCTGCACACAGTAAGTGCACTCTCTCCAGAACTTACTAGAGTGCTTTGCACATAGGAACCATTCAAAAAATGTAATTGACTGACTATATACTATAGTAATAATTGTGGAATTTGTTAAGCACTTACTATGTGCCATTCACTGTTCTAATTGCTGGGCTAGATACAAGGTAATCATGTTGGACACAATCCCTGTCCCACATGGGGCTCCCAGTCTTTTACAGATGAGGTTACTGAGGCCCAAAGAAGTGAAATGACTTGCCCAAGGTACACAGCAGACAAGTAGCAGAGCTGGGATTATCACCCATGACATTCTGACTCCCCAGCCCATGCTCTTTCCATTATGCCATGCTGCTTCTCAACTTGGTTTGTTTATAGTGTTTATATTCCCAGAGTGCTCTCACGTTAATTAGTTCATTTCAACACTCACAACACCCTTGTGACGTGGGGACACAAGGCAGGTGTTATCCCCATTTTACAGATGGAGAAACTGAGGTACAGAGAACCTAAGTGACTTGCCCATGGTCACTCAGCAGGCTAACGGCACGGCTCACACCCGAACCTGGGTCCTCTGGCTTCTTGACTGGCACCCTGCTGCTTATGCCACACTTCTTCCCCTACCTCACCTCTCCTACCTAACAGATCACAGCTCTCCCCATCTTCAAAGCTCTCCTGAGATCACATTTCCTAATGACTGTGAAATTTGTTAAGCTCTTACTGTGGACCAAGCACTGTACAGTATAATCACATACAGTACAGTGTTTAGTACAATGTTCTGTGCCCAGTAGATGGTCAATAAATAGTAGTGATTGACCGAATCCCAAACTTCAGCTTCAAGATACAATGGAACGGTGATGATAGTGAGGTTGCTAAAACTGAATTTGGATTTTTTTTAATTAGTGTTTTTTCCATAGTGTGAATATTGTAGAAGGAAATTGCTCAATTCCAAGGCAGAATCCTGAAGTAAGAGTGTGCTGGAGTTCCAGCTGGCTGCCACAGAGGATCTGGCAGAAAATGACAGGAATCATAAAATAGGGCTTAAAATGCAAGTCTGGATTTCATATGCTATCTATCCTTGACACGCTCAGAGGAACAGAATCATATTAAGAGTTTGAATGTAGATCAAGATGTTGGATTGTAGCCACCAAATACACCTATAAGTACTACTGCACTGGGTTGCCAATTAACGGATTATTTCTATGAACTTGGAGAGACTTCAGAATACTCAGCTACATATTAGATGAAGAATGCTGTATGATGCCACCAAGAAACGTTGACTTGATTTTTCCACAGTTGCAATATATTCTTTAGGGAACTATATTTTCCTATCAAATGTTTTGTACATGCACGCACACACACACATACACGCCTTTAAATGCCATCAGCCAGCCTGTGGGACAGGGACTGTCTGATCTAAACACCTTGTATCTAATTATTAATTATTATTATTGTTGTTACTATGTGGAGGTAGATGGGCAATGACTGGAGGTCCTTGAGGTTTGGAGAAATTTAATTATTAAGTAATCATGTTCATACAAAATAGAAAAAATTGCATTTTAGGGATCTTTGTAACACAGGACATGTTCAATAAATACAACTGATTTATAGCGAATATGAAAGGATAAGAATGTCTCAAAAGCACATCAATTATTCTCCTGATTAACTGCACTAAGTAGGAAGTGATTTGGATGGATCATTTACAAATTTACTCCATTCCCAAGTTCCCAGGGCTGTTCCATCTTCACTTCTCTAAACCTGAGTCCAGCATTAAGCAGATAAGAAGTTTTGGAAGTGAGGAGAACTATTTATCCAGACCTGGCTGTATTGTACCAGGCAGCTTGGTTAGAACTATATTGCCAGAATTGGATATGGCAGGCAAAATCCCCTTGGAATCTGGCTGCATTATGGATTCCTCAGGATTATCATGGGACAGCAGGGGAAAGGCATGTTCATGACCTAAAATATCTCACAAACAGTTGGTACTGTATATATATATATATAGCCTACATTATACATCATGTATGTCATTATATATCATAAATTTATGTAATATATGTATAATGAAACAGCATGGCTTAGTAGAAAAAGCATGGGCTTGAGAGTCAAAATACCTGGGTTTCAATCCTGGCTCTGCTACTTGCCTGCTATGCAAGTATTATGCACACAGTAAGCACTCAATTCAAATGACTGACTGCTTTGAGACCTTGGACAAGTCACTAACATCTCTGTGATTTACTTGCCTCATCTATAAAATTGTTTTCTTATGGCATTTATTAAGTGCTTACTAATTGTCAAACACTGATCTAAATGCTAGAGTAATTACAGGTTAATTAGGTTGGACACAGTCCCAGTCCCACATAGGACTCTCAGCCTAAATAGGAGGGAGAACAGGAGAACTGAGGCACAGAGAAGTAAAGTGACTTAGCAAAGGTCACACAATAAACAATTGGCAGAGTTGGGATTAGAACCCTGGTCTTCTGACTCCCAGTCCTGTGTTCTTTCCACTAGGCCAGACTGCTTTATTATATATACATATTATGTAATTACATGATATGTAATGGTACATATTGTGGTGCATACATAGAGAAGCCGCATGCCTTAGTGGAAAGAACCCGGGCTTGGGAATCAATATCAGCTGTGTGACTTTGGGCAAGTCACTTCACTTCTCTGTGCCTCAGTTGCCTCATCTGTAAAATGGGAAATAAGATTGTGAGCCCCACGTGGGACAAACTGATGACCTTGTATCTCCCTCAGCGCTTAGAACAGTGCTTGGCACTTAGTAAGTGCCTAACAAATAGCATTCTGAGAAACAGGCTGTAAGTCACTAGAGTCCTCTGCACATAGTAAGGCATCAGTAAATACTAACAATTTTGATAATCACAATCTAGACAAAGGAGCTTGTCAACAGAACAGGAGACACCAAACTGGAAGTTGGGACAATCAAAAATGAGACTATTAAGTGAGCAAAGAAGATGAAAGGAGGAAATTCCTTATTAGACATGGTGGGTGTGAGTATTCAAATTGTCAGTGAGTTAAAGACCCTTGGTCCCAATTTGTTGGTATAAACTATGCTCTTCTGAAGATGATAGATAGGATCTTCTAGCTGCAAATCTATCTCCATAGTGTAACTGTTCCAAAGGGATGAGTATTATTTCCTTACAGTTAAATGTGTGGGCAGAAGTCTGGAGTTTATATCCATAGTTGTGGAAATTGATGGGATAAGGATTTTTAATTTCTTCAAGAGGCTAAACATCTTTTTTTAGATAGTGTTATCATTTGGCTCGAGATAGTTAAATGTCTCAGGCCTCATAAAGACAACAATTTTCCTGAGTTGTCAATAAAGAGCCAATATCTTGAAATATCATCAAACTGAATATTAAATAATATTTGCCAAATGAGCAGCAGCAATGCATGTCCATTTGAACAGCTCTGGGAGAAGGAATTTAAAACAATTCTGCATTTTGGGGCTTTTCCCAGAAATATCTTAAAGGACAGGGAGTAGGGGGTATAAAAGCAGCCTAACAGGACAAAGTAGAACAACTAATATAGGAATTTTAAACAGAGTAAATAAATGACTATTCATTTCTGGAGAAGAAAGTGTGCTCAAAATATACTATTTCTAGCAGATACATATGTCAACCTTTCATCATGGATCTTGGAATTCTTTTTTGAAACTGTAACAGAGCTGACAAAAGACTATAACTATTATCAGTGGACTTCTCACTGGAAGAGTGAGATTAATCTTTAAAATCTACAAAAATACTTTTTTCTGGATTCTTTTTCTAGAGGGATAATTAAAAATCTACAAAGATCACATATATTGATCTATTAAATGCCTGTAGACATATGATGAAGGCAGTGATGAGGGAATATTTCATATTTAAAGGCAGTATCAAATTCACATGGTTTGTTTTTCAAACTGGCACTTCTCCAAAATGCTGCCATTAAGAATGTGCTTAGATAGGGTTATATCTATAATGTTGACAAATAAGAGTGATAACAATGTAAAATACTATTTAGTGTTGAATGGCCTATACTTTATTCCTTTTTTCTGTTTGGAAAAAGAGTTTGTTCCCTGTGTTTCTAACTCTAGTCAAGTAAAATTAAGTGATGGGAAGATACAATCTTCATTGAAAACTCTGAAGAACCTTATAGCCAGTGGAACTAGTCCATTTTATTCCAACAACTCTTATTTAAACATAGACATTTAGATTTTAGCACTCTTTTTTCTAAGGAAAGGTTTTTTTTACTCAGTAACTCAATTTTTTACTCAAATAACTTTTTCTGCATAAAGACCAGAGGTTTCCAGCCATTCCCTTTGAAGAGACAAAGAGGATATTTAGCATGGCCTAATAAAAAAGCACAGGCCTGATAGCCAGGGGGTCTGGATTCTAATCCCCACTCTTCCACTTGACTGCTGTGAGCTTTGGACAAGTCACTTAAATTATCTCAGTTTCCTCATCTCCCTACCTCTTAAGGCTGTAACCTCCATGTGATGCAGGGACTAACATGATTATCTTGTACTTTGTCAGTGCTTAATACTGTACTCAGCACATAGTAATGCTTAACAAATGCCACAGTTATTAAGCAATTGTCAGAATCGTTATTTTTCTGGAAAAATCTACTATGGTCCAGAAATAGGTTTGTAGGCTGACACCTGAGTTTGGATGTTAATAATAGTCTGAGATGGTGTCGTATTAGTAGCATTTATAAAGCATCTTGTAGGGCAAGAAAATGGGAAATTGTCCAGGTGCTTATTATAGTACTCTGTCCACAGTAAGTGCTCAATAAATAACAGTGATTGACTGTTAACTCTGTGAAGGCACCCAGGGCTTAGAATAGTGCAGGCACATAGTAAGTGCTTAATAAATACCATAATAATTATTATTAAGGGAATATATGTGTATGTGTGCACATGCGCGCATGAGCATGCATCTGTCTATTCCCAGGATGAGCTGGTCCCGGGAATTTAGAGATTTAAATAACAATTTCAACAACCAAACATAATGGAATTGTCTACAAAATGCACGTATTCACTGAGCTTCTAAGGATATATTGTGCCCGCTCCTCTCCCCCTGGATTTCCCTTGATCTAGTTGAGTGCAATCGAGACAGAGGGAGAGAGGTATTCCTGCTGTTAGCTCTCTCTAATCCCATCTGGCAACCCATTTAAAGCTCAAGGCAGGCATCAATCTGTAGTCTTCCTGCCAGCTTCATTTTCCACCACTAGCTCTAATTTTTTGAAAAAAAAAAATCTTTCACCTCAGTTGAATCCACCACAGGAGCCGTAGTCATGTAACCAACGTGGACAGTGGAGCCCCTTGATTCTGGCGGGTTACTGAGGTGCTTGAGTAAACTTGCCTTGCAGTGTTCAGGGGCAAATGGCTCTCTCCAGTGGCTAGTGTGCCCTCCCTGCTTTTACTGTCAGTAGTGAGCCCTGTATGGGCGAGGGACTGGGGGCAGCTGTGCTCTTCAGTCCAGTGTTTGGCCCAGAGTAAGTGCTAAATCCATACTGTAAATAACTAATAATAATGATGGTATTTGTTAAGCGCTTACTATGTATCAAGCGCTACTCTAAGCGGTGGAGTAGAGACGAGCCAATCAGGTTGGACACAGTCCCTGTCCCACCTGGGGCTCACAGTTTTCATCTCCATTTTACAGATGAGGTAATTGAGGCACAGAGAATTTAAGTGACTGGACCAAGGTCACACAGAAGACAAATGGCAGAGCTGGGATTAGAATCCCAGGCCCGTCTCTATCCACTAGGCCATGCATAGCGGTGAGCCCCTTTTGGGCCAGGGAACCTGTCTAATTTTCATCTGTGTATCCCTTCCCAGCACTTAGTACTTTGCTGTGCACACACTGAGCACTTTACAAATACTATTACTATTTGTATGGGTGTGTATGGGTGTGTATATGTGGTGGGTACGTAACAGCATATTGTCTTTGTGGCCTACCAACTCTTTACTAAGTATTTGATAGAGTAAAACAGTGTTCTGCACATAGTAAGTGCTCAATCAATTGTGTATGGGACAAGAGTAAGCTTTGTGTTTACGTGTAGGTGCTCAGTGTGTATGAGTGCAATTGATGTGCATGTGTATGGTTCTGCTTAGGCAAAGAGCAGGAAGGATATGATCCATGAATGCAGAAACACAGGATGAAAATGAGAAATATTGAAAAGACAAGCAAGCCTATGATATAGCCACTAGCTCTGCCTCTTGAAAAGCCTTTACCTTCTGTATAATAAGGCTTTACCCTTTAAATAATAAGGCTTTACTTTCTAAAAATGAACCAAAGTGGGCCAAATGACACTTGTAAAGGGGAGGAATCTGTGCATCTCTCTAAGCAGAGAATTCAGTCTGCCCCCAAACTCCAGTCTAGCTGCTCTAGTGAAGGGTTCACAAAGGAAGGTAAAGGATCTCTGTTGATAAAAAGAGGAGGCTTCTCCAGAATGGGTTTTAAACAGACCTCTCTACACAGCAGAGCAGAAATAAAGGTGCAATTGAATCAACTCACTTTTCATACTGCTTAGCTAGGCAGTTTATTCCTATGGAAAGCAGTAAATATTGATTATAGGTTAAAGGCAATTAAAATAATGGACTTGTAGTTGGCCACCCGTACCAGAGAGTTCTTGGCACTCACAGCATTTACCACATAAGCAATGACTGTCAAATTTAATGAGCAAACACATTTTCCAGGAATAAGCATTTAATATTCATTTGACTGGCTTTTATGGAACACATGCTTTATTAAATCTGTGGGTTAACACTCTTAAAAAGTGAAGAGACTCAAACTGTGAGTCTTTTTTAAAAGAAAAAAAATGGGTCTCTAAAGAACCCAATTAGAATTAAAATTATTTCACAATGGATTTGCCATCGAAAAGCCAATAAAGTGAAATATAGCACTCTGACCCAGCAGAAAGTAGAGTAGGGAGTTCAGAACATCAGATGCAATTACTCCAACCCTCCTTTTTGCTGGGATGTTAGCGGTATTTGCCAAGGCAGCTTTATGTTATGATTGTGCAGACTTGGCACAAGGCAGTGGAAAAGTCAGCCTTTTCTTAAAGATAAGATGGCTGCAACTTACTGCAGATTAACTTATTGTTCCTAGCCCCCCAGCTCAAATGTATTTGTTTTCAGTGCGTACTGGTATTACTGCCTTAGACCTAAGGCTTTTGTAAACATTTACAGCTCACCTTGCCCAGGGAATTGATCAAATGCCACCTACTCCTGGAGACTTTGCCTAGTTAATTTTTCTTCTCCAACTCCTATCCTGTCAACTATCACCTGAAAATATTTGTGCCATTTATGAACACTTAATAATAATGGTATTCATTAAGTGTTTTCTATGTGTCATGCACTGCTCTAAGCACTGTGGTAGATACAAGCTAATCAGTTGTAACTCAGTCCCTCTCCAACAGTGCTCACAATCTAAATCCCCATTTTACAGATGGGGTAACTGAGGCACAAGAAAATGAGTGATTTGCCCAAGGTTACACTGCAGGCAAGTGGTAGTGCCAGGATTAGAACCAAGGTCCTTCTGATTCCCAGGCCCTTGCTCTATCCACTAGGCCATGCTGCTTTTCAATTATGCACTTACGCACTCATGAGTGTGTATATATACATAGTAGAGAATGTTGATACACACATACCCACACACCTTTATATATTCGCATTCTCTACTACTGAAATACTTAGTCAATTCAATCGTATTTATTGAGCACTTACTGTGTGCAGAGCAATGTCATCCACATATTCATTTGCTCATTTCCTTTTTCAATCTATCTGTAATTATTTTGTGTCCATCTTCACTACCAAATTGTAGACTATTTGAGGACAGGAATCATGTCCTCATGAATCATGAATTATATCTATTGATTACTGGATGTGAGTGCTGAGTTGACATGACCAGAATGGTGAAGACTGAATTAGTACAATGCTTGGCATTTAGTAGGCATTTGAGATACTACTATTATTATTGACCCTTTGAGGAGGATCCAGGAGTCTCCGGGAGAAGGGATACCAGGGCAAAGAAGGATGAAGCAAAGTTACTTCCCAATCAAATTTGATAAAGCAGAAATTAAATGTTTCAAATTAGAAAGAGAAGTGATTTTTTACCCCTTTGAGGTGGGGCCCTTCCTACTATTTTGGAAACCTATATTCTTCTTTGTGTACCCAACTATTGGATTGAGTATGCATCTCAAAATTTCCTTTCTAATGGCCGTGGTTGTATGTATTTTCTTGGTTTTGAATTTGGTGATCTGTAAAGAAGTTCCTTTAAGACTAAGCTCCTTCTGGGCATGGAACATGGCAACCGATGCTGTTATATTGTACTCTCCCAAGTGCTTAGTATATTGCTTTGCATGCAGTAAGCACTTAATAGATATGATTGATTGATTGCATAGTGAATGAACAATTTCCAGAATCAAAAAAATGTTACATTCTGGTGCTTTTGCTCAATGTCTGTGTCATTATTATCAACAAATTGGTTTTCATCAATTTGCTTAGTTTCTCAATTTCAGAACCTGAGACTTTTGGACTAGGGGAGAAGGTGAGGTAAAGTCACACTTGTCCTTTCTTATTCTAATATGTAGTAATTCACATGGCTCCACAAAATGCTCTCCCCCTTCTTATCCAGTAGGACATTACTCTACCCCCATCTTCAAAGCCCTACTAAAATCACACCTCTCTCAGGAGGCCTTCTATAACTGACCTCTCCCCTTCCCCATTCCATTTCACACCCTACTACAAAATCTACATGCATACCTACATACCTACTACCCCCCCCAAGTTCATCCACATATTCTCCCAACAGCACTTATGTACATGGGGGGAAAAGAGGGTTAAGCTGCAGAGAGGTGAAGGAGGGGCGGTAGAGGGAGTAGAGGGAGAAGGGGAGCTCAGTCTGGGAAGGCCTCTTGGATGAGGTGAGCTTTAAGTAGGGTTTTCAAGAGGGGAAGAGAATTAGTTTGGCAGAGGTGAGGAGGGAGGGCGTTCCAGGACCGCGGGAGGACGTGGCCCAGGGGTCGACGGCGGGATGGGCAAGACCGAGGGACGGTGAGGAGGTGGGCAGCAGAGGAGCAGAGTGTGCAGGGTGGGCAGTAGAAAGAGAGAAGGGAGGAGAGGTAATAATAATGTTGGTATTTGTTAAGCGCTTACTATGTGCCGAGCACTGTTCTAAGCGCTGGGGTAGACATAGGGGAATCAGGTTGTCCCACGTGGGGCTCACAGTCTTCATCCCCATTTTACAGATGAGGGAACTGAGGCCCAGAGAAGTGAAGTGACTCGCCCACAGTCACACAGCCGACAAGTGACAGAGCTGGGATTCGAACTCATGAGCCCTGACTCCAAAGCCCGTGCTCTTTCCACTGAGCCACGCTGCTTCTCTAGCAGCAAGGGAGGTAGCAAGGGGCAAGGTGATGTAGAGCCTTGCCAGTCCTTGCATAGGGCTCACAGTCTAAATCCCCATTTTATAGATGAGATAACTGAGGTACAGAGAAGCGAAGTCACTTTCCCTAGGTCATACAGCAGACAAGTTGCAGACCAGGGGTTAGAACCCAGGTTCCCAGGCCAGTGCTCTTTCCGTTATTCCAAGCTGCTAGACACTTATCCTACTTACGCAGATCTAGCCTGTAAGATCCAATGCAATTGCTCTAGTGTTCTCCAGAGAGTAACCTATAACATTTTGCTTGATTTTAAAACTCAGATGGTGGGGTTTCTATTACCTCCCTAGTGAAAACAGGCCAAAGCAAATAGAAATTGTACTGTTGGGAACAATTGTGCACCAGCTCAAGGGAATTACTCAACAATGAGATCCATTCTTAGGGCAGGGCTTCCTGATATCCAATCTAACATTTCCTTTTCTGGGATTTTTATCCTACTGTGCCCTAGAGTATACTCAGAAATATCTTCCTTCTTTGTTGCTGAGACCCAATTGCAGACAGTTATTGCTAAAGCAACACCAACAGAGATAGTAATTTATATTGCTCTGTGTGATGTACAAGAAAGTTCACTCTGCCAACTCAATATAGCTGCAGTTCTGCAAATATCAGTCTTAGAAATCCTGCTTTGTCATGCTTCTAATCCACTCCAGTGTAAAGGATGGATGGTGAGGGAGCCTCTGGAGGGCAGGCCTAGGGGGTGGAAAGGAAGGAGAAGAGGAAGGGAGCAAGGGAGAAGAGAAATGGAGAGAACATGACACTGGGTGTCAGAAAACTCAGGTCCTAGTCTTATGCCTGGTGTATGACCATGGGCAAGTAATAGTCCTCATTTTCCTATGAGTAAAATGGAGATTAGATACCAGTCCCTCTCTTCCTCTTGGATTATGAGTTAAGTGTGAGGCAGGGACTGTATTGGATCTGATTATATTCTATCTACCCTAGAGCTTAACACAATTATCTGGCATATAGTAAGTACTTAGTAAGCACTGTACTTATGATTAGAGGTGGGAAGATAACAGGAGAAAGAATTAGAGAAGAACTGTTAGAAAAGAAATTTACAGTCCTCTAGACTACCAGATCATTGAGAGCAGGGATCATGTCTATCATCTCTGTTCTCTTGTACTTTCCCAAGCATTAGTGCAGTGCTCTGCACAAAGGAAGTGCTCAATAAACATGAATGACTGAAACCTGAAGTGAGGGATAAGGAAAAAGATAAGGGCAGAGAGAAGGAAAGAAGAAAATAGAAAAGGAGGGAGAAGTGATGAGCTGAGACACTGTCATCATCCTGTGCTTTTAGGGACTACTGCAATCCCATACCAATTTTTAATATATCAATGGATTATATTTATTGAGCACTTACTATATGCAGAGCTCTGTACTAAGCATTTGGAAGAGTATAATATAGGAAAGTTGGGAGGCACATTCCTTGCTATTGGAGGAAACAAACCTTAAAATCAATTACAGATAAATCCTGGTGGGCCAGGGCATGCTAAATATCAAGTGCCTAAAGGGTGCAGATCTAAGTACACAGGTGAAACAGAGGGAGTGGAGAGATGAGGGCTTAGTTGGGATAGGTCGCTTGGAGGAGATGTGATTTTGATAAGGCTTTGATAACTGGGGAGAGGAAGGGAGCTCCAGGCCAGAGGGAGGATGTGGGAAAGTGATAAAAGGGGCAGACGGTGGGATAGATGAGCTTGAGGTACAGTGAGTAGGTTGTCATTAAAGGACCAAAGAGTATGGGCTGTGTTGTAGTAGGAAATCATAGAGGTAAGATAGGAGGGGGCAAGGGGATTGAATGATTTAAAGCCAGTAGAAATAAGTTTCAGTTTGATTAGGAGGTGGATAAGTAATCACTGGAGGTTCTTGAGGATGGGGGAGAGGTGGACTGAATTTCTTTTTAGAAAAATGATCTGGACAGTGGAGTGAAATATGGACTTAAGGGGAGAGAGTCAGGAGGCAGGGAGTCAGCAAGGAGGCTGATGATCAGTGAAAAGTGCTTGAATCAATGTAATAGCAGTTTGGATCAGTCAATCATGCAATCATATTTACTGAGCACTTACTATGTACAGAGCATTATACTAAGCACTTGGGAGAATAAAATACAACAGAGTTAGCAGAAATGTTCCCTGCCCATAAAGATCTTACATTCTAGTGGAGGAGATAGACATTAAAATGAATAATTAATTTATAATATGTAATTTAAAGATGTATATATAAAGATGTGTGCTATGGGGTTTCAGGTGAGTAGAATATCAAGCTTCCAAAGGTCACAGAATTGTGGTGCATAAATGACACAGAATGGAGAGTGTGCTGGGGAAAAGAGGGCTTAATCAGGAAAGGCCTGTTGGGGAAGATGTGACCTTAGTAATGCTTTGAAGGTGGAGAGAGTGGTGGTCTGGAGTATATGGAGGGGGAGGGAGTTCCAGGATAGGGGGAAATGATGGGAAAAGGGGTCAATGTCAAGATAGACAAGATTGGAGCACAGTGATAAGGGTGGTACTGGAGGAGTGGAGTATGGGGGCTAGGCAGCAGGAGATAAGTAAGGTGAGTTAGGGAGGGGAAAGCTGGTTGAGGGCTTTAAAGCAATTGGTAAAGCTAGAGTTTCTTCTGTTTGATGTGGAGGTGGATGGAAAGTCATTGGAGGTTCTTTAGGAGTAGGGAGACATGAAATGAATGTTTTTGTTGGAGAATGATTCATGATAAATGGGAAGAGACAGGAGACAAATGCAGTAGTCAGGGTGGAATAGGATAAGTGCTTGGATTAGTATGATAGTAGTTTGGATGGAGAAGCAAGGGTGAATTTTAGCAATGTTGTAAAGTTAAAACTGATAGGATTTGGTGACAGATTGAATATGTGGGTGTAATGAAAGCAATGAGTCAAAGACAGTGCCAAGGTAATAGGCTTGTGAGGTTGGAAGGATAGTGGTGTGTCTATAGCGATGGGAAAGACAGGGAGGACAGGGTTTGGGTGTAAAGATAAGGAGCTGAATTTTGGACATTTTTAATTTAAGGATTTGGTTGGACAATCAAGTAGATATGCCTTGAAGGCAGGAGGAAATGTGAGGTTGTGGGGATGGAGGGAGGACAGGGCTAAAGATATAGACTTGGGAATCTATTTGCATAGAGATGGTAATTGTAGCCATGGGAGCAGGTGTAGAGGGAGAATATAAGGAGACCTAGAACTGAGCTTTAAGGGACCCCTACTGTCAGAAGGTAGGAAGCAGAGGAGGAGCCAGGAAAAGAAACAGAGGAGTGGTCAGAAAAATAGGAGAACCAAAGGAAGATAATGTCAGTGAGTCCAAGGTTGGGTAGCATTTCAAGGAGAAGGGGATTGTCTAAAGCATCACATAAGGCTGAGAGGTATAGAAGCAATAGAGGCAGTCGAGGATGGAGAAAGGGAGGGGAGCAAGTGTTTTAAAATAGTATGAAGGGATGGAGTCAGAAGCACAGGTGTAGGGGGTGGATTTAGAGAGGAGGTAAGAGATTTTATCTTGAGTTACAGAAGGGAACATAAGGAAAATCAAAGAATTTGTGAAGGGATTGGAGAGGACCAGGGGAGATTTTCAGGGAGATCATGCATGACGGTGTTTCGATTTTGTTGATGTGGCCAGGTCATTAGGGGAAAAAGTTGGTGGGGCAGGGGAATAGGGGATTTGAGAAGGGATTTAATCAGGGGAGACAGACAAAAACAATAACAATAAATAGAATCAAAGGGATCTACATCTCATTAAAGCAATAGCAACAAATAGAATCAAGGTGATGTACATCTCATTAACAAAATAAATAGGGTAATAAAAATATATACGAATGAGCGGACAAGCACAGTGCTGAGGGGAGGGGAAGGGAGAGGAGCAGAGGGATAACATGAAGAATGTGGGTTCAGCTTTATCTCAAGAATGCTCATTTTTAGAGGCAAGCATGGGTGTCTGTCCTGGCTCCTTCTTTAATCACTAACCACTAAATTTTCAGACCAGCTGGCGGGGGCAGTGGGTATGGGAGAGAATTAGGAAGGATAAGTATTGATGTCAGGCAGTGGAGAGGGCCAAAATGAAACAGACCAGAATGAATTTAAGGTCAACAAGGCCAGAGAGATGTCTGGATTTCCTCCAACAGCACTCCACAGCTCTTCCACAGGAGTGGAAGAAGTGGACTGCAGAGGAGAGGTGCTCCAGGGTTTGGGTTAGTATTATGAGACTGAAGGAGGGTCAGGGATCAAGGGAGTTCAGTTCACTGGAGATCTGTGTGTCAGGAGAAGGAAGTTGGGTTGTGGAGATGAAATGAGATGGAGAGCAAAGGGCAGATTTTAGTGATGTGGTGAAGGTAGCATCGACAGGATTTGGTGACAGACCGAATAGATGGGTTGAATGAGAGAGATGAGTTGTACCACCTTCACTTTGACCTAGGAAATGACATCCACTGAAGTGAAACATCTGCCATCCCAGCTGAACTATTCCTTCCCATGTCATTCCTTAGAGGTCTTAGTGTAGTTGGAAATGTGTTGTTATGGAAACAGTGGGTGCCCCCCTCACCAAGGAATGGCCTGAAAGGACCAGTTCACTTGCAGCTGCTATTATTACTGAAGAGAAAAAGAAGGCCAGGCAGCCCCTTCTTCACTTGTTCTCCATGATATTAAACCACTTCCACCATCACCCTGACTTCCTCTAACCCACTGCTAGTTCCCTCCAGAGGCCATTGGTGTGAGGGAAGAATCTTAAAATTGTGATAATGTTACCCTCATTGGGATGCCTGGTCAATCAATCCATCAGTCATAATTATTGGGCACTTACCATGTGCAGATCACTGTACTAAGTACTTGGGAGAGTACAATACAACAGAGGTGGCAGACACACATTCCCTGCCCCCAGACAGCTTAAAGTCTAGTGGGGGAGACGGATATTCATATTAATAAATACATTACAAATTTGTACATATTGTACTTTCTCAAGTGCTTAGTACAGTGCTGTACATGCAGTAAGGGGCTTAATAAATACAATTGAATGAATGAATGAATGCTGGTCAATCGCATTACTCTAGGTCTGTATCTGTCCTTAGATTCCCAGCCCTGAATTCCTGGCTCCTAACCTAGCGATGTCATGCATCCTTGGCTAAATGCTCTTCTTCCTATCACCCAAGTTAACAATTATGCCTGGTTAACTAAGTGGTAGTCTGTGAAATAATACAATTCTAGCAGTGATTTTCCAGGTATCTTTCAAAAGTAGTTGGGGATCCCATAAAAGTAGACAGGATCCCTGTGTCTCTACCATTCATTCATTTAATAATATTAACTGAGCACTTACTATGTGCAGAGCACTGTACTAAGCACTTGGAATGTACAAATCGGCAACAGATATAGTCCCTGCCCATTGATGGGCTTACAGTCTAATCAGGGGAGACAGACAATAACAATAAATAGAATCAAAGGGATGTACATCTCATTAAAGCAATAGCAACAAATAGAATCAAGGTGATGTACATCTCATTAACAAAATAAATAGGGTAATAAAAATATGTAATAATAATAATAATGTTGGTATTTGTTAAGCGCTTACTATGTGCCGAGCACTGTTCTAAGCGCTGGGGGAGATACAGGGGAATCAGGTCGTCCCACGTGAGGCTCACAGTCTTAATCCCCATTTTACAGATGAGGGAACTGAGGCACAGAGAAGTTAAGTGACTTGCCCACAGTCACACAGCCAAGTGGCAGAGCTGTGATTCGAACTCATGAGCCCTGACTCCAAAGCCCATGCTCTTTCCACTGAGCCACGCTGCTTCTCCATATATACGAATGAGCGGACAAGCACAGTGCTGACGGGAGGGGAAGGGAGAGGAGCAGAGGGATACCATGAAGAGTGTGGGTTCAGCTCTATCTCAAGAATGCTCATTTTTAGAGGCAAGCATGGGTGTCTGTCCTGGCTCCTTCTTTAACCACTTACCGAGAGAGAGAAAGAGGCTTTATCATTCTCCTAAGGGATATTGTATGTTCATCCTCCCTATGGAAACTTTGACAGTCTATCATATTTATTGATAGATTACTATGTGCAAGTGCTTAGGAGAGTACAATATACCAGCATAGGCCCATTCCCTGCCCACAATAAATTTACCGTCTAGAGACTGCACATTACTCGATCAAACTGGCAAGAGGGCTAGACTTGATTGAACGAGAGTGGGTTTTTTGTGGGGTTTTTTTGGAGTAGGTACAAGCTAATCAGGTGGGACACAGTCCAAGTCCCATATGGGGCTCACAGTTTTAATCCCCGTTTTACAGATAACTGAGGCCCAGAGAAGTCAAGTGACTTGTCCAAGGTCACACAGCAGACCAGTGGCAAAGGTGGAATTAGAACCCAGATCCTTCTGATTTAAGCCTTTCTAGCATCCATATAAATTCGGACATTTCTTAGAATCACTGCTATGAGCTGTGGTTTTAAGATTAATTTTTAGACTGCTCAGGTGGCTTTGTGAAGGAGTCAAATGAACAATCAATCAATGATATTTATCGAGCACTTACTATGTGCAGCGCACTGTACTAAGAATTTGGGGGAGTACAATGTAACGGGATTAGTACAACTACATTGATAACCAGCATGGCCCAGTGGAAAGACACGAGTTTGGGAATCAAAGACCTTGTGTTCTAATGTTGGCCGCTTTTCTGCTGTGTGATCTTGGACAAATCCTGTAACTTCTCTCTATCCCAGTTCCTTCATTGGTAAAATGGGAATTAAATACCTGTTCTCCCTCCTACTTAGACTGTGAGCTCCCTGTGGGGAAGGGACTGTGTCCAACCTGATTAACTTATTTCACAAATAATATCATTATTATTATCATCATCATCATCTTAATCTCAGTGAAAATGCTTCACTACAGCATTTATCTAAGGATAACAAGATGGGGGAGGGGCTTCTCAGGCTTGTTTCCCTGTGCTACTTCCAGTCAAAAGACACCCATTTGAGGGATCAATGGAGCACAGAGGGTGAGTGAGTACAGATCTTTGCAAGAGAGAGAGAACATCAATGGAATACTGAATTGCTAAGGTGGCTCTTCACTGTGGTTGTTCATTTGACTTCTTCTTAAAGCAGTGGTCATCAAGGGCCACAGTGACAACCAAAAACACCATCTGCTAGCCTTGGATATACCCCATGAAAATGACACCTTGCTGGGTCAGTTGGGTTATATGCAAATCCTGTAGGTAAAAAACTCCAAAGAACAGAAAACACTTCTAAAATGTCTTTGTAGTGTGCTACACTCCTGCTCCCCTACTCCATTATTGGCCTCTGTGTCCCAGTGGGCACTGGACTGGCAGAGATACCCTCTTTTTGTACCTAGAGCTCATCTATCTCACCTCCAACCTCTTGCCCACAACCTGCTTCTGGCCTTGAACACCCTCTCTTTTCATATCTGACAGAAAATTACTCTCCCAACCTACAAAGCCCTACTTAAGGCACATTTCCGAGAGGCCCTCCCTGACTAAGCCCTCCTTTCCTCTTCTCCCACTCCTTTCTGCATCACCTTGACCTGCCCCCTTTATTCATCATCCCTCCCATCATAACACTTATGTACATATCTGTAATTTTATTTATATTAATATCTGTTTCCCCTTCTAGACTGTAAGC
The DNA here is from genome assembly GCF_004115215.2 of Ornithorhynchus anatinus. Lineage (NCBI taxonomy): Eukaryota > Metazoa > Chordata > Mammalia > Monotremata > Ornithorhynchidae > Ornithorhynchus > Ornithorhynchus anatinus. The sequence goes on along the minus strand of NC_041731.1, from coordinate 53,384,215 downwards.
TTGTTGTGTGTAGGGGATGTTTCTGCTTTATTGTACTCTCCCAAGCAGCACACAGTAAGCTGTACATTCCAAGCACTTGGTACAGTGCTCTGCACACAGTAAGTGCTCAATAAATACAATTGAATGAATGAATGACTGTGCACACAGTAAGCGCTCAATAAATACAACTGACTGACTGGTATTACCCAAATCACCAACACAAAATTCAGTTCCTTTACAGCCTGTTGTTCCCAAAGTCTCAGTACTGAGGATTCTCCATCATTCCAGGTGGGAGATTCCATTGTCTTCATTCTCTTTTGGACTTGTCCCACATCCTGAACCCAGAAATTTGGTTTTAGTGGAATGTCTTCAGGAAATTTCTGCCAAGAGGTCAGAAGTCATTTGGTTATCCTGCTGGTGGACAGATATGTTACTATGTCCACCAATCAGAGCTCCCTTTTAACTTATGCAGATCTGAACATATTAAAGACCATATTTGCAACTTAAGAGACTTCATCTCATGTCCCAGCAAATAGAGCAATCCTGAAATTCTCAAATGTCAACAAGAAGATTAAGTGAAGTGTGTCTTTGAAAACTGGGTAAACAATCCCCCAGCCTTATTTCAAATGCAAAATAAATTCAATTTGAGCTTTCAATATATAATTTCAATTCAATTTATATTTAAATAAAATATTTCAAAGCATTAGACATTGCTATGAAAATTGAAAAGCCAATTACTACATTTAAGTCGAACACTAAATAATGTTACCTATTCACATGGCAAGTTACTGGAATAGGGATTCAAGGTAAGGCCCCTAAACCAGTAGCTATTTAGTTTAGAATAAGCAACTATCTGCTTTGGGTGGTCTTACATGTATAACTGCTGTAGGCAGTGGGCTTGACTTAGTAACTTCTTAAGTTCCCTTTCCAACTGAGGATTCAAGAAAGCAAGACTGAGTACAGAAAGATTTAATAGGCTTGATTGTTGACATATTACCCCAAATTATGAACACACTGGGTATGCTTACTTTAAATATCTCTGTTCACTTAGGCACAGTTTTGTATCATGATGCCTCACTATCTAAAAGATGGAGAGTTTTACAATGATTTTCTTGGAAAAAACATTTCTATCATCATTAATAAGATTGAGTATAGAGTTTCTCTTGCCCCTACCATTTATGCTTTCTGTTTGGAATTATTTTATAGGACTCTGAAATATGAGCATGGAATTATAAAATGCCTCAAGCATTCTGATTGGCAGATAACTGGCTTAAATTAAAGTTGAGTGAAGAAACTCAAACACTATACATTTCCATTTGAAATACCTCCAGAAATTCCATCACTATAAAGAATGGAATAGAAAGGTTGGCAGGGGCCTTGGGCATTAAGAACTCTATAACATTTCATATATTATATGAGGTTATGATCTTTTGGATTTTTCTTGTTGAAGTGCTGTTCCTAGGCCTTTCGTATAGAGTTCCAGTGTACTTGTACTTACCTTTAATATGGAAAGTCCATCCTACAGTGAGGTTGGTTGCCTGGAAGGGGGAAATGCTCAGGCAAACAAAACACTGACTCTTAAAAAGTCCTTTGGACAATTTTCCTTCTGTTCTTCTGGAAAGGCTGAAGGGGAGAAGCTTTGCCTCTGCCTCCCTTCAATCAGTCAAACAGTGGTATTTATTGAGAGCCTGCTGTATACAGAGTACTGCCATTCATTATCATTCTCTTTTGCAGGCTCTCCCTCTACCTCCTAACCCCTAGTTCTGAATCATCTTTTATTCTCCATCTACACCCACTCCCGTGGAGAACTCATTTGCTCCCATGGCTTCTACTACCATCTCTATGCAGATGATTTCCAATTCTATCTCTCCACCCTGATATATCTCTTCTGGAGTCTCATATTTTCCACTGTCTTCAGCCACTACTATGTGGATGTTCCATGCACCTCAAACTTAACCAAAACAGAACTCCTCATCTTCCCACCAAACCCTTTTCTCTTCCTGTCTTTCACATCACTGTAGACAGCATCATTAGAGCAAACTTTGCAGGCTTGGTTGTAAAAGGAAATGAGAGGAATGGTAGGAGGAAGAGAACTGATTGCCTTATAATGGATGGTAACAGTGTCTGATGTGGAGGAAAATGGGCAACAGTGGAGGTTTTTATGGAGTGGGGAGATATGGGATGAATTTTTTTTTAGAAAAATGATCTGCTCGGCAGAGGAAATGTTGACTGGAGAGGGAAAATACTGGAGGCAAGGAGGTCAGCAAGGAGGCAGATGCTGTAGTCAAGATGGGAGATAATAAGTGCTAGGATCAGAATGGTAACAATTTGGAATAGGTAAGAAAGATTAGATTCTAGAGATAGCGTGAAGGTAGAACTGACAGGATTTGGTGACCAATTGAGTCTTGCACCAACCTGCCCACTTCACTCCTCTAATACTCACCTATTCTATCTAGTTTCTCTTGCGGCCAACTCCTTATTCATACCATTCCTCTGGTCTTGAACTCCCGTCCCGCTCATATGCAGTAGACCACCACTCTTCCCATATTCAAAGCCCTACAAAAATCATATCTTCTCCCTGACTCTCTTTCCTTCTCCCTATTCCTCCTCCCTTCTGAGTCACCAGTGCACTTGATTGTATCCCCTAAGCACTTTAATACTCACCCCTACCAAACAGTACTTCTGTAACTCTTCCTATATTACTATGGTTCCCCTATCTGTAATTTATTTTACTTGCTAACTCCCCACCATAAGCTTCTTGAGGTCAGGGGTCATGTGTACTAACTCTTAGAGAAGCAGCGTGGCTTAGTGGAAAGAATACAGGCTGGGTAGTCAGCAGATGTAGGTTCTAATTCCAGCTCCACCACTTTTCTTCTGTGTGACCTTAGGCAAGTCACTTAACTTCTCTATGCCTCAGTTCCCTCATCTGTAAAATGTGGATTAGGACCGTGACAACCTCATTACCCTTGTATCTACCCTAGTGCTTAGAACAGTGCTGGGCACATAGTAAATGCTTAACAAATGCCATAATAAGAATAATAATCATTATATAATATTCTCCTTAGCTCTAGGTACAGTATTCTGCACACAATAAGACTGCCCCCACCCCTGCAAATGCCACTGATTTACTGATTGATTTGTTAACCACTTTCTTGTGCCAACCACTATCTATGTGCAGGTGTAAATAAAATGCAATGGGGCTCACATGTCAAAGGATAGGGAGATACAGGTAATTTAATTCCCATTTTACTAATGAGGAAATTGACTCAGAGAAATTGTGTGACCTGCCTAAAGATACACAGCAGGTAAGTGGGGAAGGAGAGTAGAATCCAGGGCTCTCGACTTCCAGGCCTAGGCTCTTTCCACAAGGCAACCTTGCTTCTACCAGTTAATTGAATCTGCAAGCCAGATCTGTGACTAGCCATCTGGAATTTGTTCTAAATGATCTATCATGTCATTGATTTGAGATTGCATTAAGATAACTGCACTAGTGAGTGTCTGCTCTCTCAGCCTATGGACACAGTAGTGATTCACTTTTATGGAAGGGATTTGGGAAAATACCCTTTCTCAATTCTTGTTCCTCAAGATATTTTAATGGTAAACTAAAATAACTTGTTTCCCTGACTTCATATTTCTGGTGCTAACAAACTCATTTTTAATTCATAGAATGAAATATTTTGGCAAAAGGGGTAAGGTTTTATTCCTCCTCCATTTAAAAATCTTCAAAATATTAATACTAATGATTTCTCTGTGAGGGGTGTTTTTTTCTTTTACTCCAAATGGGATTTGTTAAAGACTTACTACATTCTAGGCACTGTATTATGTCCTGGTGAAAATACAAGATCATCAGGTTAGGCACAATCCATATCCCACCTGGGGCTCACAGTCTTAATCCCCATTTTACAGATGAGGTAACTGAGGCACAGACAAGTGAAGCGACTTGCCCAAAGTCACAGAGCAGATAAGTGGTGGAGCCAAGATTGGAATCCAGATCCTTTTATTCCCAGGCCCATGCTTTTCCCAATAGGTCAAGCTGCTTTTCAGTTTTTCCATATACAGAGTAAATGAAAGAATGAAGACTTCTGGAAACTATAGCTGTCATCTGCAACTTCACTCTGGTTTCAGATTATTATCATTCTCTTATTTAATTGCTCTGCAGCCTGTTCTCCACCTGGCATATTTCAGAAAATATTAAGAAAATCATGGCTCTGAGTGTATATCCCTTCCAAAGAGGCTGAGAAATGCTAGGTCATAGTCTGATTTTGTAGAAAGGTTCCCAAAGGATCCAATATAAGTGGTATGGGCTAGTGGAAAGAACATGAGCCTGGGAGGCAGAGGACCTCAGTTCTAATTCTGGCATCACCACTTGTTTGCTATGGGCAGGTCACTTAATTTCTCTGTGCCTCAGTTAACTCACCAGTAAAATGGTGACTAAATCCTCCTCCTTCGGGCTTGAGACTGTAAGCCCTATGTGGCACAGGGTCTGTGTCCAACCTGATTATCTTGTATCTACCCCAGTACTTAACATAGTAGCATGGCATAATGGATGCATGCATGTTGCAGTCAATAGAGCACGGGCCTGGGAGTCAGAAAGTCATAGGTTCTATCCTGGCTCTGCCATTTGTCTGTTGTGTGACCTTGGGAAAGTCACTTTGCTTTTCTGTGCCTCAGTTACCTCATCTGTAAAATGGGGATTGAGACTGTAATAATAGTAATGATAAGAATAATTGTGGCATTTGTTAAATTCTTACTATATGCCAAGCACTGTACTAGCGCTATGGTGGAAACAAATTGAGTTGGACACAACTGTAAATGGGGTTTTTCTGTTCTTCCTTCTACTCAACTGTGAGCCACATATGGGTCAGGGATTGTATCTGATGATTCATTTGTATCTACCCTTAGAACACTATATGACACATAATAAGCATTTAACAAATACCATAAAAAGGAAAGAGCCTTTATAAATCTAAAAAAAATCCACTGTAATAATATTGGCAGTCCTTGAGCTGCATTTATTTGCTTGATTTTGGTCAATACCTCTTCTTCCTCCTATTAAAACTTTGAGACCCATATGTAACAAGGACTGTGTCTTACCTGCTTATCTTGTGTCTATCCCAGTGCTTTTTACAGTGCCTGGCACATAGTAAGTGCTAAACAGATGTCACAAGTATTATTATTTCATCTTTGTCCAGTATTTCTTGTTGGTCATGAATTCCACAGGTTGCCTGTGACTGCTAGTTGGAATTACTTTAAAAAAGGGGAGAACAGTCAGTGGTCTGCATAGAGGTATTATTACCCAGGAAAAGTTTGCCCAAATTTTCAAAGGTTATTAAAATTTGTTTGGTCTTTGACTCAATTTCTAGTTTCCTTTTGGCTCACCAATTTGGCAGAAAGGGATTCGGGGACAGCTCATAGGGTATGCATCCATTTCAGCTATTAGGAAGGTATTTATTTTTCTTATTGTTGGAAGGTTTGATTGGTTTGTACTGCACCAGATCTTTCCAATTCATAAACTACTGCTTGGACCAACAATTAAATATTTCCACTGTGGTATATGAGATGGGACCCTGGGGACATAGAAACTGGCATGTATTTTAGTGAAATATAAAGGGAGAGGTTCTGGTATCCAGTAAGATATTCATATTATCACCATTCATGCTGCTCCCATTTCTCCAGGAGTGCCCATCCCAATTTTTATTTTACAGATAAAAGGCAGGTTAGAAGCAGTGTGACCTAGTCAAAGGAGCACAGGCCTGGGAATCAGAGGACCTGGGTTTTAATTCTGAATTGCCACTTGTCTGCTGTGTGACCTTGGTCAAGTTACTCAACTTTCCTGTGCCTTGGTTAACTCATCTGTAAATTGGGGATTAAATCCACCTCCCTCTGATTTATGTGGGTCAGGGTCTCTGAACCAACTGATTATCTTATGTTTACTCCAATGCCTAAAATAGTGCTTGACACATGGTAAACTTTTAACAAATACCATAAAAACAGAAATGCCTGGCAACATTGCACCCCTTTGGTTTTTATGGGTTTCTTTCTTTCCATGACACTCAAAACTGCCAGCTTTACCAAGATCTTCACTAGCCACTTATTCACCTATTGTGTTTTGAAAGCATCCATATTCATTCATTCAATAGTATTTATTGAGCGCTTACTATGTGCAGATCACTGTACAAAGGGCTTGGAATGTACAAATCGGCAACAGATAGAAACAGTCCCTGCCCTTTGACGGGCTTACAGTCTAATCGGGGGAGACAGACAAGAACAATGGCAATAAATAGAGTCAAGGGGAAGATATTTTGGCAGTTCTTCTGTGGCCAATTTCTGATTCTTCCAGTTCTCCCATCTGACAGACAATCAAATCTTCCCTCCTTGTTTACACCAAATGTCTCACTGGATTCCTTTCAGAGGTCCATTATGTTTGCACTTAGCAGGCAGATCACCATATGGAGCAGGGATTCATAAACCTACCTCTCCAGTGCCTAATAATCTATTCTCACTTACTATAACATCTACTTCTGCTTACCCTGCAGGGATCTTTCCTTGCCCATAATGCAAGTAGAAAGTAGGGCATCAGCAATAGTTTCTTTCCCAACTAAAGGTATCTTGTGTCCTCCGCACTGGGTGTTCTTACTCAAAGCTTACTTTCTCTTCAGCAACAATATGTGGTCATTGCTTTGCAAACTGCTCATTCCTTTCAGCAGGTAGATATGAACTTTTGAGTTACTTTTCTTAAAGAATGCAGAATTATATCAAGGTTTGCAAACATCCTCAAGTAGAATTTTTTGATGGAGATTGGAGAAGTCTCTCCTTTCCTTTTTCGCTTATTCTTTTAGATATACAAAGATGAGCCTTGCTCCTAAACTCATAGCCATTAGCTGCATTTAAACAGTTATCTCAGTCCTGAACTCTCTAGCAGGCCACATGACAGGCAGAAAGAAATCCATGTAGTGTCAGCATAATTACACTTTATGTGGGATCACTGGAGTGTTCAATATGCCTGTCAGTGTTCCCTGAATGTGAATATGTGGAGAATCTCTAGTTCAGATACAAACTGAATAAGAATTGTAGATTTGTCAAATCTCTGACTGTAATTATTACTATCCATAAACAATATTTCACCTCTTAATAAGAACAAATGGAAATGAATTGATACAAGAAGCCAGATTAACTATTTCAGATCTATGCATCCTTAGTTCAGGATGAGTCAATTTTCTTGTTTGGTCTGAGATTTATAGGTTCATGTGAGGTGTGCCATTGTGATGGACTTTAAATCAATGTTGCATTATGCAGTTTTCTCAAGTCAACCCCCTTATATTTCCTATCACTTAATTTCTCTATTCTGTATGTTTGGTAGACACATTCCCTGCCCACAAACAGCTTACAGCCTAGATGTGGAGAAAGACATTGAAATAAACAAATAAATTATGGATATGTACATAGGTGCTGTAGGACTGAGGGAGGAATGAATAATAGGTTCAAATCCAAGTGCAAGGCTGATGCAGAATTGAGTGGGAGAAGAGGAAATGAGGGCCTAGTCAGGTAAGGTCTCTTGGAGGAGATGTGTCTTCAATAAGGCTTTGAAGGTGGGAAGACTGACAATCTATAAGATAGGAAAGAGGAGAGCTTCCAGGCCAGAGGCAGGTTGTGGGCAAGAGTTCAGTGGCAAGATAGAAGAGACTGGGGTACAGTGAGTAGATTTTTTAAATTGTATTTAAGTGCTACTATGTGTCAAACACTGTTCTAACACTGGGGTAGGTAAACATTAGGTTGGACACAATCCCCTCCCTCATGGCACTCAAAATCTAAGTAGAAGGGAGAACAGGTATCCTTGTGTGCCTGTTCTCTCATTCTACCATTGAGGAAACGGAAACACAGAGAAGTTGTGACTTGCCTGATGTCACACAGCAAGCATTTGGCAGAGCCAGTATTAAAATCCAGGGCCTTCTGATTCTCAGGCCCATGCTCTTTCCACTAGGTCACACTGCTTCTCATGTGCTATGTGACCTTCATTAAGTCACTTAACATCTCTGGGCCTCAGTTCCCTCATGTGTAAAATGGAGATTAATTACATGATCTCCCACTTATTTAGATTGTGAGTCCCATGTGAGACCGATTATCTTGTATCTACCCCAGTGTTTTGTACAGTGCTTGATACATAGTAAACATTTAATAAATTCCAGTTATTAATAATATGTATTGAGGAATTAAGCTCCTTTTGGGCAAGGATTGTGTCTACTATCTCTATTGTATTATATTCTCCCAAGTATTTAGTACAGTGTTCTCCACATGGTAAGTGCTCAATGAATACTATTAATTCCCTATTGTGAGCAGAGTAGTTTTCTCAGTGCCGGGGGCAGTACAACACGGAAGAGTAAGTACAGATAATCCCTGCACACCAGGAGTTCACAGACTAGAAGAGGGAGATGGTCAATAAAATAAATTACAGATGGATACATACAAAAATGCTCAGCTAAGGCCGACCCAGCTGCTGGTAGTTGCATTTTAGAAACACTACTACCTACCTGGTATATTTGCAGGACAGGTGGTAGTAATAGTAGTAGTAATGATGATGATGATAACCATGGTATTTCTTAAGTGCTTACCTAGAGTCACTCTAAGTAAGAGGAAACTGAGGCACAGAGAAGTGAAGTGACTTGTCCAAGGTCACCATACAGGTATATGGCTGAGATAGGATTAGAGCCTGGACCTCAGATTCCCAGGCCCATTCTCTTTCCACTAGGACTAATTGCTTCTCAGGAGCAAAAGCAGCATGGCTCAGTGGAAAGAGCCTGGGCTTGGGAGTCAGAGATCATGGGTTTGAATCCTGGCTCTGCCACTTGTCAGCTGTGTGACTGTGGGCAAGTCACTTCACTTCTCTGTGCCTCAGTTTCCTCATCTGTAAAATGGGGAGGAAGACTGTGAGCCTCACGTGGGACAACCTGATTACTTACCCTGTATCTACCTCAGCGCTTAGAACAGTGCTCTACACATAGTAAGCGCTTAAAAAATACCAACATTAATGGTACTGAATAGGGCACTTATTCAGGTCAATGCACTACATAATATTAGAAATAGTTATAGTATTTATCAAGCACTTACTGTGTGAAGAGCACAGTGTGAAACACTGGTAAAGAGAGTACTTAGGTGGAAAATAGATACCGATCCTTTCCCTCAAGGACAATTGATAGTCTTCATTGAATGATTACACTTTTCAAGCCGCTGTCCTAAGAGTTTGGTAAATTACAACAGAAAAATGTGAAAATAAATTCCTTACCCAAAAGTAACTTATACTTGTATTGTGAGCAACAGGATTATCAGAACAAAGGTTCTTCAGCTTTGGAGTCTCACTTCAACAGTGTAGGCAAGCCTCTAGTTAGAGATAGGCCATCTAGTGCCCCTAAATTTCCCTCTACATCCCTTTTGCACTTCCATATTTTTTAATCGTGTTTGTAAAGTGCTTACAGTGTGCCAGGCACTGTCCTAAGCACTGGGGTAGGTACAAGAAAATCATGTCCCACTTAGGGCTCACAGTATTAACCCCCCCATTTTATTCATTCATTCAATAATATTTATTGAGCGCTTACTATGTGCAGAGCACTGTACTAAGTGCTTGCAATGTACAATTTGGCAACAGATAGAGACGATCCCTGCCCAGTGACGGGCTTACAGTCTAATAGGGGGAGATAGATGGACAAAAACAAGACAACATAATCACGATAAATAGAATCAAGGGGATGTATACCTCATTAACAAAATAAATAGGGGAATAAAAATATTTACAAATGAGCACAGTGCTGAGGGTAGGGGAAGGGAGAAGGGGAAGAGCAGAGGGAAAGGGGGCTTAGCTCAGGGGAGGCGAAGGGGAGAAGGGGGAGGGAGCAGAGGGTGGAGGGGGAATAGAGGGAGCGGAGGGAGAAGGGGGGGGGAGCTCAGTCTGGGAAGGTCTCTTGGAGGAGGTGAGCTCTTAGTAGGGCTTTGAAGAGGGGAAGAGAGTTAGTTTGGCGGAGGTGAGGAGGGAGGGCATTCCAGGACAGCGGTAGGACATGGGCCAGAGGTCAACGGCGGGATAGGCATGAACGGGGGATGATGATGAGGTGAGCGGCAGAGGAGAGGAGCCTGCAGGGTGGGCAGTAGAAAGAGAGAAGGGAGGTGAGGTAGGAGGGGGCAAGGTGATTGAGAGCTTTGAATTCCAGAAAGAGGAGTTTTTGTTTCATGCAGAGGTTGATTGGCAACCACTGGAGGTTTTTAAGGAGGGGAGTGACATGCCCTGCAGTGTCATCCTTCTGCAGGAAGATGATCCAGGCAGTGGAATGAAGAATAGCCTGGAATGGGGTGAGACAGAAGGGGAGATCAGAGAGAAGGCTGACACATATTATGAGAGCTTGTACCAGTATGATGGCCATTTGGATGCAGAGGAAAGGGAGGATCTTGGCGATATTGTAAAGGTGAGACCGGCAGGCGTAGGAGACAGATTGTATGTGTGGGGTGAATGAAAGAGCTGAGTCAAGGATGACACCAAGGTTGCGGCCTTGAGAGATGGGAAGGATGGTCATACTGTCCACAGTGACAGGGAAGTCAGGAAGAGGACAGGGTCTGGGAGGGGAGATAAGGAGCTCAGTTCTGGACATACAGATGAGGTAAAAGAAGCACAGAGAAGTTAAGTGACTTACCAAAGGTCACCCATATTGTACTCTCCCAAGAGCTTAGTACAGTGCTCACACACAGTAAGCTCTTAGAAATATGATTGATTTATGTGGTAGAACTGGGATTAGAACCCAACTCCTCTGATTCCCAGATGTGTGCTCTTTCTACCAGGCCTCATTGCTTCTCTAAACCTTTCTTGAACCCACCATTGATTGGGCTTTGGTCTATGTCAAATACTGTTCTTAGCACTGGGGAAGATGAAAGTTGCCGAACTGTACTCTCCAAGTGCTTAGTACAGTGCTCTGCACACATTAAGCGCTCAATACATATGACTGAATGAATAAATGCAAGTTAATCAGTCTGGACACAGTCCCTGTGGCTCAGAGTTTAAGTAGGGGGGATAACAGCTATTAAATCCTTATTTTGCAGATGAGGAAACTGAGGCACAGAGAGGTTAAGTGACTTGAACAAGGTCACACAGCAGACAAGTGGCAGAGCTGGGATTAGAACCCAGGTCCTCTGATTCCCAGGCTCTTGCTCTTACCACTAAGCCACGCTGCTCTTGAGGGTAACAAATGGCACAAGTACTGGAGGAGGAGGAAGTTTTATAAATTATGGAAAAATGGAGTTTAGAGGAGGAAGAGCAGAAGCATCTAGGCAGCAGTTTTCTAAAAGCAATCATGGAGTTTATTTCTTCAGAATACAGTGTAAGCAGATATTTTAAAACGTCTATCATCTCCAGTACCTAGGCTCCCCTAGAGCCGACTCGTAGGTTTACAATTGTGTGGAGGGGAAATCATGAAGATTTTCATTTTTTCCCACTGTTCTCTTTTCTCCTTCACACTTCCATGCTTACTTTTCATCTCCATCCCTCCCCAGGAAACAAATCTAATTTTGACTTCTGTTTATTGTCAAGCATGACATTGGTCCTAAGGAAAAAAAAAAGAAAAAGATAATTATACCGGAGCTCGATTTTTCCCCCATTCACGCTAACAGCAGGACTCTAGCACTGGGCTGTCATGAGGGCATGGGAAACTCAAGGCAAAACACAAAACTTGGCATTATCCTCAACTTACCTCTCTCATTCAACCCACATATTCATCTATCACCAAATCTTGTCGGTTCTACCTTTACAACATCTCTAGAATCTAGGCGGAGACACACAGTCTACTGAATAGAATATGAGCCTGGGAGTCAGAAGGATCTGGGTTCTAATCCGGATCCCCCACTTTATCTGCTGTGTGACCTTGAACAATTCACTTCATTTCTCTGTGCCTCAGTTACCGCATCTGTAAAACGGGGATCTATCCTACTGCTTAGTACAACACGTGACAAATAGTAAGCCCTTAACATTTACCATAAAAAAAGAATACACCCCTTCTTCTCCATCCAAACTGTCACCATGCTGATCAAGTCACTCATCATTTCCCACCTTGGCCACTGCAGAGCAGCCTCCTCACTGACCTCCCTGCTATCTGTATCTCCCTTCTCTAGTCCACATTTCACTCTGCTGCCCAGATTATTTTTCTAAAACAATCTTCAGAGTGTACATCTCCCCACTCCTCAAAAATGCCCAAGGGTCACCCATCTATTTCTCTATCAGACTGTTTACCATTGGCTTTAAGACATTCAATCATCTACCCCCTTCCTACCTAACATCATACTTTTCTCCTCCAGTGCCGTGTTCATTTTATTCCGATCTCATCTTTCTTGCTGATGAACTCTTGCCCAGATTTTCCCTTTATCTTGGAACTCCCTCCCCTCCCATATTTCAGACCACCACTCTCCCCATCTTCAAAATCCAATTAAAATCACAACTTCTCCAAGAGACTTTCCCTAACTAATACTTAATTTCCCCTATCTGCCCTGACTTTTGTGTCCCCAGTGCACTTGGCTGCATAGCCCTTAAGCACACTGATACTCACCCCAGCCCCACAGCATTTCTGAGAATATCCTTAGTCTCCTATCTGTAATTTATTTTGTCTGACTCTCCCTCTATTCTTTAAGGTCCTTGAAGGCAGGAATTGTGTCCACCACCTCCATCATATTTACTCTCCCAAGTGCTTAGTACAGGACTCTGCACAAAGTAAGCACTCAATAAATACCATTGATTGATATTGATTGGTTAATTGCCTGCCTCTCCTCGATTCTTCCCTTCAGCTAGGCTGGTGGGGAGATCCAGTGAGCAATAGAAGAACAAGATGACTGCCTAGGGGTAGTAGAAAAAGCATGGGCTTGGGAGTCAGAGATTGTTCTAATCCTGGCTCTGCCACTTATCAGCTGGGTGACTCTGGGAAATCAGTTACCTTCTCTGTGCCTCAGTTACTTCATCTGTAAAATGGGGATTAGGACTGTGAACCACAAGTGGGACAACCTGATTACCTTGTATCTACCCCAGCTCTTAGAGCACTGCTTGGCACATAATAAGCAGTTAACAATTACCATCATCATCATCATCATATTTATCATTATCATCATCATTTCCCCTACTCTCCTTTATCAGTCTGAATTGGGATGTGAATCCAAGATGGATTTGGATTTAGCTCAGGAACTGTCAATGTGTTTTTCTATTCCAGTCCATTACACAGGAAGCTGTCTTAGTTCAGGGCTATAGATGCTCTCTGGATGTTTCTGGTGTGGCCCTGACTGAAATGAGTCAAAAGCTAAAGCTGTTGGACTCTGTGTCTCCAGAAACAGGCTGAGCAGTATATTCAAGGCTCTGGGACAGGAGATGAAGTTCTCCTAGAATTTGCCTGAGGGTATCCAATGCTTTGTCAGCCATGGGGCAAGCAGAATGTACCAGACAGAAGCTATTTCACTGTCTGCATTACCAGATGGAAATGGGGAAAGATGTGAAGTGACAGCTCCCCAATCAATATTCTGCAATTGGCTTTCATGTCATAAGGCCCTTCCACATGGCATCATCCTTGATTTGGAAAATTGGAATGTTTGGAATGAGATGCTTAGATTAGTGACCAGATTCTTTCCACAGATTTTGAGATGAGACATGTTGAACTCAGATCAATACCGTATTTATTTACATTATTGTCCACTTTTGTGCATAATTTTTGTAACATTTAAAAATAGGTGGACTGTTATACAAGTCAAAATAATTAAGTCTAACAACAAAGAAAAGAGGAGAAAAAAGAGGAGCGAAGGAGGCTAGAAGGAAGAGGAAGGTAAGAGGGCACTTGACATTACATGTCTTACTTCAAATTGCATTCTCTCTTGTGTGGCATGCAATTGGCAACTGTGAATTAAAGTTTACCACCTGCTTTGTTGATGTAGAATTCCCACCCTTCTTATCTTCCTCCTCTTAGCTACTGCATACTTGATGAATTAACCTCTAACCTGGTTGTGGTCACATTTTCACTCTCCTGCTCCTCCTGCAATTATCAATGCTTAAATATTCTTATCTCCTCCTAAAAATCAGGGTTGGACAGTCATTGAAGTAAATATGGTCATTATGGCATGTTGGATTAAGTACATGGTTATGAGATTCAACATAGTCTCTGTCCCAGTCAGTCTCCCAATCTATCACCCTCCTCAGTTTTCTCATCTGTAAAATGGGGATGTGTCTTGCCTAAGGTTATCCAGGAGGCCAGTGGCAGAGCTGAGACTTGAACTTGGCTCCCCCTGACTCCCAATCCCAAACTCATTCCACTAGGTTTTGCTGCCTTTATGATGCTAATAATAATGATAATTGTGGTATTTATTAAGAACTTACTGTGTGCCAGGCACAGTACTAAATGCTGGGGTGGATATAAGTAAATCAGGTTAGACACAGTCCCTTTCCCATGTGGGGCTCACAGTCTCAATCCCCATTTTCCAGATGAGGTAACTGAGGCACAAAGAAGTGAAGTGACTTGTTCAAGGTTGCACAGCAGACAAGTGGCAGAGTCAGGATTAGAGTCCACAACCGTCTGACTCCCAGGCCCGTGTTCTGCCCATTATTCCATGAAATACTAAATGGTAAAAATAAGCTTTGTCCCTTTTAATGCTGCATATAACACTTTCAAATTCCACACACACCAACAAGCCTCCAAGCACTCAGAGTAATTTCAACCCAAGTCACCTTTAGCATTCATAAATATAATTATAATAATTGTATCCAATAGGTGCTTACTATATGCCAATCACTATCCAAAATACTGAGGTAGTTCCAAGGTTAGACATGGTTCCTGCCTCACATGGGGCTCAAAGTCTAAGTGGGAGGGAGAACATAGATTTACTCCCCATTTTACAGATGAGGGAATTGAGGCACAGATAATTCAAGTGACTTGTCCAAGGTCACACTGCAGTCCAGTGGCATAACTGGGATTAGAAACAAGGTGTTCTGACTCCCAGGCCCTTGACCTTCCACTATTAAGTCATGCTGCTTCTCATTTTTAGCACTTGTGCATGTGTATATATTCAATGGAACATTCAACTATTCTAATTTCATTGCTTGCAAACAGTTTTGTCTATGCTTCCTCCATTAGAGTATAAGCACTCTGTGAGTAGGTAACATGTCTTTAGCATCTGTTGAATTTCCTCTGTGCTTAGTATCATGCAATATATCTTCAGTAGGTGTTCAGCAAATATCACTTCTTTTGATAGACCTTTCACCATAATGATCTTCTCGACATAGCTATACTGAATAAGTTGGTAACTCATGAACCACAGATAAATTATTATAGTCTGCTATTGAACGTCTCCCAGAATAAGAGTTGTCAGTTCTTTATGAAGTTGTTTGACCTCTGATTTTTACTATAACTCTGGTGCATGCGAAATGCATAATTTAAAGAAATCCTTTTATCATGAGTGTCACTGATACATTACAGCCATTGTAGAAAACTTCTAGTATATTTCATATTGAATTTTCTTTGAGGACTTATGTTTAATGGAAAAATAGTGAATTCAAATATCTGATGATGAACTTCTGTTAAGGTGCATAGGTAAACTTCACTGAAACTAAGTTTCTAGAGGGCAGGAAAAATGTCTGTTACTCATATTAGAGAAGGAGCATGGTGTAGTGGCTAAAGCACAGGCCAGAGAGTCAGAAGGTCATGGGTTCTAATCCCAGCACCGCCACTTATCTGCTGGGTGA
This sequence comes from Ornithorhynchus anatinus, assembly GCF_004115215.2. NCBI lineage: Eukaryota > Metazoa > Chordata > Mammalia > Monotremata > Ornithorhynchidae > Ornithorhynchus > Ornithorhynchus anatinus. The sequence goes on along the minus strand of NC_041731.1, from coordinate 53,368,497 downwards.
CCTTTGGCAAGTCACTTCACTTTGCTTTGCCTCAATTACCTCATCTGTAAAATGGGGATTGAGACTGTGTGCCCCACGTGGGAAAGAGATTGTGTCCAGCCCGATTTTCTTGTACCCACCTCAGCATTTAATACAGTGCCTGGCACATAGTAAGGACTTGACAAATATGATAATTATCATTTTTATTATATTGTATGTTCTCAAGTACTGAAATATCAGTTGATATTTTTGAGTTCTTACTCTGTGCAGAGCACTGTACTAACTGTTTAGGAGAGTGTAAGTGAATTAATAGGTATAATCCCTGCCCTTGAGGAGCTTATAATCAAGCAGGGGAGGCAGAAAATAAAATGAATTACAAGTAGCGTATTAGTAAAGTTTAAAGATATGTAAGTAATTTTTCCAGGGGTGGGAAACAACACATGTCTATCTAGTAGAGGGAAATGAGAGAGAGGTGAAAGGCCTCCTGGAGGAGGTGTGACTTCAGAAGGGCTTTAAAGATAGGGAAAACAGTAGCCTGTCGGGTATGAAGAAAGGAACTCCATGTAGAAGGAATGGCGTGAGCAGGAGGTCTGTGGCTAGAGAGATGAGAATGAGGCACTGGGAGGAGTTTGACTTGAGAGAAATAAAGTGAGTAAGATGGGGAGAGGAATCAGTAACCACTGGGGGGTTGTGAGGATGAGGAGAGAAGTGCAGATGTCAGTATATCAAATACAAAGGAAAACAATTACCCTTTAGTCACACTCTGCCCAAGAGTGGAATTTTGTAAAACATTATTCTGTTAGCCTACAACTCCTAGTCACTTTCAAATGTTTCACTCTGATATCATTCACATTTCAATTACCACAAACCCTAAGGTGGTAGGACTTAAGAAGACACAAATTTGCCACAGCACAGTTTACATGCACCTACCAAATCTCAAGAGATAATGTGGTTTGCACTGATAAGATGCAATTTGACAAGCCAAATTTCAACTTAACTCACAAGCTGATTTGGAGAGAAGACAGAGTAGAGAAAATAAAGAGCCAGCCACCTTTTCAGAAAATGCTTTAAAGCTTTATATGAGGCAGCTCCTGCTGTAGTCAAGCTGCTTTGGCCCAAAAGCCTCGATTGGTAAGAGAACAATGAAACTGAAAAAAAACCCAGATAATTATGCACATATAAAAGAAATGATAAAGGGCTATCTGGGTACTAACATAACCAGTAGTGAACCTATCCCTCACAAGGCTGGCCCAGACAAAAGAAGCTGGAATAGAGGGCTGCTGCTTGCCCTTGCTTTGAACCATTTCCTCTAGGTCCGGGTCCCTGGGAGTGGAGATTTTGTGTCTGGATCAACATTTCCCAGGCAGCTCTGCTCTCAAACCTTTCCAGGATCAGCATCCCTACGAAGTACTAAAGGGGATAGGAGGATGAGAAGAGAAGAAGAGAACAATGCGGAGAGGTCCATTGGATGAGGGAAAAATATTGCTTTCCTCTCTCTCTCCTCAATTATTTTAGACAATAAGAACAATGATAGGGGTTTATAAGTGTTCCCTGGGGCCCCAAGCCCTATACTAAGCCAGGCTAAGGAGGAGGGATAACAGGTAACCCATATTTTACAGGTAAGGAAACTGATGCCTAGAAAAGTTAAGTGACTTGTCTAAAGTCACTTAGTAAGCAAATGACAGAGCTGGGATGAGAATTCAGGTCTTCTAACTCCCAAGCCTCTGCTTTTTTCATTAGATCATGCTCCTTCAGGGCAGGAATTGTGTCTTCTTTTATTGTACTCCCCCAAGCACCTATTAGAGTCGTTGTTTTTAATGAATGAAATCTCTTAAATCGGGAGAATCTAACCTCTGATTGAGTGATCCATTAGAAGGGATCACTGGAATGTCTTGGGACAGAGATGGGGAGGAGGGAGCAGCAAGGTGATTACCTGGAATTCCAGGACAAGGGATGAGACCTAAAGTCTGGATTCTGGGGAATAACCACATAGTTGCAGTGCAGGCTCTTCAGGTTCAGCACAGGACAGAAGATCTTGGTGGGAAGGGACCATGTGCCTGGAAAAGGAAGTAATAGCAGATATGAGAAGTTCTTTCCTTCCCTACCTCCTTTTCTTCTGCATCACTTCCCCTCCCCTGACAAGGCCTCCTGCCCTCAAGGAACTGAAGTAGTGGGACCCATGTCATCAGGGTTCCTTAGCCAGCAGAGACGGGTAGATGCTTCTGGGTATGGAAATGCACGGGACACTAAGCAAGAGAGTGGGCACAAATCTGGAAGTGAAAGAGCCTCATTTTACTCACTATCCTGGCTCTACACATCCACAAGGTATCACACTTCCTGGTCATCTGTTCTCCTGCAACAGTGTTAGAATAAGCTCAAACACTAATTACTATATCCTCAGTTCTCCAGGAATGAGAGTGTGTGAGTGTAAGTTTGTGTGTGTGTGGGGGTGATTTACATTCAATCAAGTAATCAGTTGTTGAATACTTATTGTGTTCAGAGCACTGTGCTAAGTATTGGGGAGTGTATAATATAATAGGGTTGGCAGACATATTCCTTGCTCCAGGGAGCTCAGTCTCACAGGCCTTCAAATGATTGTGGGAGTGTTTAAGTGCTTAAAATAGTACAGATCTGCATGCAGATTTGACACAGAAGGGAAAAGGAGTAGGAGAAATAAGGGCTTATCTGGATGAACCAGATTTTAGCGTTGGTGATGAGGACCAGTGCCTGGATCAGGTACAGGTCATGAATGAGAGAAAGCTTTCCCATAATGGAGGAGGGAATCCACAGGCTGAACTTGGAGTAGGGGGAGGGCATGCTGCAAGAGATAGGGAGGGGTTGAATGGGAATGATCTGATGGGGTCTGGTGTGGAGGTGAGTGTCTGGGAAAGAAGGAAGGGGATGGTGCAAGAGATGTCATACTCTGCTAAATGGTAGCCTGTGGAAAAAATGTCTCATTTCAGCAAATATGCCAAAGGCAAAGAGCAAATGCAAGTAGGAGGTCATTCTATCAAAAATATCCCCAATTCATATGGGTACAAACTCACTCCAAATATTTCAATTTTTATAATAATAATTGTGGTATTTGTTAACCCCTTCCACTATTCTAAACGCTGGGGTAGATAAAAGAAAATTAGGTTGGACACAGTCTTTGTCCCTCATGGGGCTCACAATCTTGATCCCCATGGGGAAGCAGCATGGTGTAGTGGATAGAGCACGGGTAGAAGCTAGAAGGTCATGGGTTCTAATCCCAGCTCCACCACTTGTCTGCTGTGTGGTCTTAGGCAAGTCACTTCACTTTTCCGTGTTTCAGTTACCTCCTCTGTAAAATGGGGATTGAGACTGTGTGCCCCACAAGGGACAGGGATTGTTTCCAATGCAATTTGCTTGTATCCATCCCAGTGCTTAATTCAGTGCCTGGCACATAGTAAGTGCTTAACAAATACCACAGTTATTATTTTACAGATGAGGTAACTCAGAGAAGTGAAATGACATTCCCAAGATCACACAACAGACAATAATAATAATAATGTTGGTATTTGTTAAGCGCTTACTATGTGCAGAGCACTGTTCTAAGCGCTGGGGTAGACACAGGGAAATCAGGTTGTCCCACGTGGGGTTCACAGTCTTCATCCCCATTTTATAGATGAGGGAACTGAGGCACAGAGAAGTTAAGTGACTTGCCCACAGTCACACAGCTGACAAGTGGCAGAGCTGGGATTCGAACTCATGACCTCTGACTCCAAAGCCCGTGCTCTTTCCACTGAGCCACGCTGCTTCTCTGCCACAGACATGTGGCAGAGTTGGGATTGGAACCCACAACCTCTGACTCGCAGGCCCATGCTTTTTCCATTACAGTATGTCACAAACAGGAGTCTATGAAAACATGTTTTATGTATGTGAGAGCTAGAATTTTCAGGTATACCATAAAGATAGAGTTAGGGACCTGTTTTAAAAGTATTCTCAAGTCTTCACCTCTAAGCCTGAGGATGTAGCTTCATTACAGAATAGGCATGATCTCTAATGCCCAGCATCTTCATGAAGGGCATCTATTTTAAGCAGAAAGGAGAAAATAGGAAAGCAATAATTTTTATTGAATATTTACTGTGTGCAGAGAGACCAGTAGAGTTGGTACTGGTACAGTACAGTAGAGTTGGTAGACAAGATTCCTGACCACAAGGAGCTTACAGTCTAGATGAGGAAACAGACATTAAAATAAATGATAGGTGAAATGACAGAGTGTAAGGATGTGTATACACGTGCTCTGGTGCTGGAATGGGGTGAAAATCAATTATTCAATTGTATTTATCGAGGGTTTTTTTTAGGATAAGAGATATATAAGCGTATTTGAAAGCAGTGGGAAGAAGCTGGTAGAAAGTGAACAGTTGAACTTGGCAGTCAAGGAGGGAAGACGGGCGAGAGCGAGTGTTTTAAAAAGGTATGAAGGGATGGGGCCAGAAGCACAGGTAGAAGAGCCAGATTTAGAGAGGAGGCAAGAGATTTCATCTTCAGTTATTGCAGGGAACTTAGAAAGAGTCAAAGAGGATTGGGGGGGTAGAGGGGGTGTTGGAGAAGAGGAAGGGAGATTTTAGAACTATCAAGTGCTTAAGGTTATAGTAATGCTAACATGGAAGACTGTTGCCCTAAAAATGATTTATCATGATCTGTGCAGAACCAGAGTAGTGGAAATTGAGCAAATGTTGGAAGAGAAGTGAAGAACTATCCAAAGTATATGTTTTGTTGCAAAAACTTTCTTATCCAAAGGCTTGCTTCCATACTTTGTATTTGAAATGTTATCCACATGGGCAGCTGGTACTTTAAAGAAGCACCTGAGACCCATAGTTCTTTCTGCTCCGCAAACCTGGAAATGTACTTCAGTGTGGTTTGAAGAGCTTAATTCCGATTGGGGGATGTTGTCCCATAAAAGCACCTTCTCCTTCAGGTAGATACTTGGCAAAGCTAAAGATTCGACCCCCTCATCTGATCAGGCACATCCAGAAAGGAGGAATGGAGGGAGAGAAGGATGTAATCCCTTTTTCATACTAGGTCAAGTGATGTGGTAGGGAAACTGGGAAGTGAGGAATAGGGGCTGTTAGTCATCCCATCCTGATTTCCTTTAATTCTGCAATGCAGAGGTTACCCTACAATCAATCAGTGGTATTTACTAATCAATCAGCAGTATTTACTGAGTGCTTAACAGTGTGCCAAACACTGTACTAAGTGCTTGGGAAAGTACAATATAGTAGTTGTTGGCAAGGAATGTGCCTGCCAACTCTTTTACATTCAACTCTCCCAAGTGCTCAGTATACTGCTCTGCACACATTAAGTCCTCAATTAATACTATTGATTTATTGATTGAAAGAGTAGGTGTAGAAAAGCCCTGCTCACAAGAAATTAGCAGACTCCTCCTTCCCCCCAATATCTGGTTCCTAATGGCCTGGCCATGTACTTCATTATGTGGTTGTTAAGTGCTTACTTTGTGCCAATTAAGTGTTCACTTTGTGCCAACTCCTTACTAAGCCCTTGGGTAGACACAGCATAATCAGGTCAGGCAAAGCCCATGTCCCTTAGGGGTCTCACAGTCTAAAGAAGAGGAAAAGTGTATATTTAATCCCCATTTCACAGATGGGAGGAACTGAGACACTGGGAATTTAAGTGACTTGCTCAAGGTAATACAGCAACCAGTGGCAGAGCCAGGATTAGAACCCAGGTCCTCTGACTCCCACCTCTCTGTCTCATAAGCTCATAACCCTGGCATTATGCTAGACTCATTTCTCTTATTCAATCCACAGTTCAATCTGTCATGAAATACTATCGGTTCTACCATCATAACATCTAGAGAATTCACCTTTGCCATACCTCCAAACTGGTAAGAAGTAGTGTGGCCTAGTGGAAAGATCATGGGCCTGTTAGAGGACATGGGTTCTAATAATTGCTCTGCCACATGTCTGCTATGTGATCTTGGGCAAATCACTTCTCTGTGCCTCAGTAACTTCAAGTAACCTCAAACCCCATCTGGGAAAGTGCTGTGTCCTAGCTGATTAGTTTATATCTACCCCAGTGATTAGAACAGTGCTTGGCACATAGTAAGAACTTAAATACCACGATTTTTGTCCTTATTATTTTTACTATACTGATCCAAGCACTTACCATTTTCCACCTTGACTACTGTGTCAGGCTCCTTGTGGATCCCCTGCCTCTTATTTCCTCTCTCCAGTCCACACTTCACTCTGTTGCCTAGATCACTTTTCTGAAAATATGTTCTGTCCATAGCTCCCCACTGCTTAAGAACCTCCAGTGATTGCCCATCCGCCTTTGCATCAAACAGTAACTTAACAATATATGTTAACAGTAACACTTACTATGTGCCAAGCACAGTTCTAAGCACTGAGGTAGATATGAGGTAATCAGATTGTCCCCACATGGGGCTCACAGTCTTAATCCCTATTTTACAGATGAGGTAACTGAGGCACAGAAAAGTTAAGTGGCTTGTCCAAGGTCACACAACAGACAAGTGGCAGTCAGGATTAGAACACACATCCTGATTCCCAAACCCATGCTCTTGCTGCTAAGCCTCACTGCTACTCTGATCTCATCCCCACATTCTTTATCATGCCTGGAACTTCCTCCCTCTTCATATCTGACAGTCCCCTCTCTCCCCACCTTCAAAACCTTCCTGAAAGCATATTTTCCCCAACAAGCAGCCCCATACTTACACCCCCACAACTTATTTCTCATATCTGGTCTCCCTTCTGTGTCATTTGGTTGTGTCCTCCTTAGGCTCTTTGAGACTCACCCCCGCATCACAGCACTTAAATGAATATTCTTGTACTCTACCATTTCTCTTATCCAGAATCATTTATAATGTCCATCTCAATGTAGATTGTAAATCCTTGTGGGCAGGGATTGTATTTACCAACTCACAGGTACTTTCACAAGTGCTTAGTACAGTGCTCTGTTGATTAATTCATTGAATGATAGAAAGGAGGACAGACAAAATAAATTACAGGTGGGTTTGTACACAAGTGCTTGTAGGGCTGGGGAAGGGTGGATATCAAAGTGCTTAAGGAGAGCACTGCACTGCAGGTCTTCTTAATCAAAGTTATTTACTGAGTACTTTCTGGGTGCAGAGCACTGTACTAAGCACTTGGAAGAGTACAATACAGCAGAGACGGTAGACATATTCCCTGCCCTCACTGAGCTTACAGTCTAGAATATCTAGCATTTAGAAAAAACATGCTCCTCACTCTTTCACTGCCATTATGAGTAACTCAAATTGTACAACTGCTTTTATGATCTTAATGATTGGATTCTGAAATGGTAACACAAATGTTTCCTGTTAGTATCTTATGGAGTAAGGTGGGACTGATTTTTTTGAAAAGGAAAGATTCAGGATTGTGGAATTATTTCATGCTTTGGAAGTTAAAAGGAAGGAGAACAGTAGCAGGAAGCATTATTGCTTTAAGTTTTTATGATAATGTGGAACTCACAAATTTAATAAAAAGTGGAAATGATTGGGGGCTATAATCCACATTTTGATAATTATAATCTTAACACTTTTGATTTCCTTTTACAAGAAATTAACAGTTTTATGGGTGCTGCACAATGTAGAATTCACAGTTCAGAATCTTAGCTATTTTAAATCAGCTGAAAAAAAATAGACTATATTGCCAAAGAACAAAAGCATTGTTAAGGAATGATATTGTTGGTCTCTATAATAATTTTAGGCATCATAATCATACTTCCGAGAAAAAGCTTGAGCTTGCTAGCTAGTCTCATTTCTATGATAGATTGAAGTGCCAATTTTGAGGGTACAACAGAGGACCTTATTCCCCAAAGATTGATTTATTTTTTTTTTAGCTTGGCACTCTCCTAGCTTTAAAAATTTTAAAAATCGGGTGCTAGACACCCGTGAACAGACTAGCAAGTGGATCAGGGATAACAAGGTTCTGATGATTATTTGGGGATTAGTCTGTGATTAATTCTTCTGGTCATATGTAAAAGATGAAAAAGGCACAAGTTCAAACTACTTCCTATCTCCAAAGATAGCAACATTTCTATGCAGCATAATTGGAAATTGTAATAAGAACACCCTGTCTGCATGATGTGATACAACACAATGGACTCCTGGGAAATATGAAGCAGAAGGCCTGGGAAGATCCCAGCACAGCAGTTAATTTTAGGAACATTATTGGATGAGGAAACATGTAAAGCTTTCTTTCCACATGATTAGGAAGAGAATCTTCATGAGCAGTCAGCTTTCCCTTAAAAAGGCCCGTAGTTATTTTGTCTTAAATCTCAGTTAAAACTGTTTTCTGTTCTATATCCATGTTTGGAAAATGGCTGCACTGGATTTTTGAAGGTTGGTGTCAATTCAGCAGTCATTATTTGGGGCAAACAAACTGTGAAGGTGGTGACCAGAGCTTCTTAGTGATTGGCCTCAAAAAAGGGGACACATTAAGAGCAGAGAATAGTGTTCCCAAGCTATTAAATTCATTCATTCAATCATATTGAATAATAATAATAATGTTGGTATTCCTTAAGCACTTACTATGTGCCGAGCACTGTTCTAAGCACTGGGGTAGATACAAGGTAATTAAGTTGTCCCACATGAGGCTCACAGTCTTCATCCCCATTTTACAGACGAGGTAACTGAGGCACCAAGAAGTTATAGAGAAGCAGTGTGGTGCAATAGAAAGAGCCCGGGCTTGGGAGTCAGAGGCGATGGGTTCGGATCCCAGTCCTGTCACTTGTCAGCTGTGTGACTGTGGGCAATTCACTTCTCTGTGCCTCAGTTCCCTCATCTATAAAATGGGGATTAAGACTGTGAGCCTCACATGGGGCAACCTGATTACCCTGTATCTACCCCAGCGCTTAGAACAGTGCTCTGCACATAGTAAGCACTTAACAAATACCAACATTATTATTAAGTGACTTGTCCAAAGTCACACAGCTGACAAGTGGTGGAGCCAAGATTAGAACCCATGACCTCTGACTCCTATGCCTGTGCTCTTTCCACTGAGCCATGAGCACTTACTATGTGCAAAGCACTGTATTAAGCGCTTAGAATGTATTAAATGTTATGTTTTATCAAGTTGAACTACTGCTTTAATTTAGATAATAATAGTGATATTTGTTAAGTGCTTACTATGTGCGAAGCACTGTTCTAAGCACTGGGGGGGATACAAGGTGATCAGGTTGTCCCATGTGGGGCTCACAGTCTTAATCCCCATTTTACAGATGAGGTAACTGAGGCACAGAGAAGTTAAGTGAGTTGCCCAAAGTCACACAGCTGACAAGTAGTGGAGCCAGGAATTGAACCCATGACCTCTCACTCCCAAGCCTGGGTTCTTTCCACTGAGCCACACAACTTCTCTTCCAGGGGTTTTCAAGAAATTCTAAGATTCTGGTCTCAATATTCCATCTCATTACCCTCTTCTACCTACACACACACACACACACACACACACACACACACACACACATGCTCTCTAGAATATCACCTGACATATAGAGATTAAGAAAATTTGTGCTGCTGTCACCCACTCCCTAGATTATATCCTGATGCTGTGAGGTAAATTCCTGCTGATACCAGAAGAGCCATGCACTTTTAAGAGAGGACAATTATGTCAGGAATAGATTATTTTCTCACCTGGTCTTTGTGATGCCATGCAATTTCTAGCTGGCTCTCTAGAACACTCTCTTCACAAAATCCAGCAAGAATGGCTTGGGAATCAATAAGAGCTGTAAAACCTGTAGGATCTTTAAGTTCCTTGCATGTGTGTGCCCCTGATTGAAAGCCAAATCTAGACCCCCAAAAATATATACATCCATTAGTAGTACTTATTGAGTGTCAACTGTGTGCACAGCAATGAATTAAAGCAATAGAGGTAGAAAAGCTGATCCTTGATCTTGTAGATCTTATAATGGGCAAAACTTTAAAAGAAAACTGTTGTAAGAAGATGTATAGCTAGGAAAAACCATTCAAGGAGCTAATATAATTCTATAATTTCTAGCAAAGATTGAGAATCCTATTAACTTCCACACATTGAGCAACTAGTCTGACACACCATTTAATTGTTCACTTCAGGTACTAGTTGAATTGAGAACTCCTATCACCTAAACCCTCCACATGAACCCTATAGTTTGTTTTCCATTAGAACTATGCATGACACAGTGGATAGAGCACGAGCTTGGGAGTCAGAACATCATGGGTTCTAATCTTGGCTCTGACACTTGTCGGCTGTGTGATCATGGGCAAGTCACTTCTCTTCTCTGTGCCCCAGTTACCTCATCTGTAAAATGGGGACTGAGACTGTGACTCCTGTGTAGGACAGGGACTGTGTCCAACCTGATTTACTTATATCCACCCCAGCGCTTAGAACAGTGCCTGGCACATAGTAAGTGCTTAACAAATACCACAGTTATTATTATTATTAACTCTGCCCAGATGACTGAGGCCATCTTCCAATAACCCTTTCAGGAAGCCACTTTCTGATCTTCTAGATTGGAGTAGGGACTGTGGCCTCTATGAACACTCCTTACGTGAGCCATCACTTCCCAGCAGTTCCACTCCTGGAGGTTCTGCTCAGCGGTATATGTTCAACAAGATCTTCAACCTGCTCTCTCAATCTTCCCCATCCACCTGTGTCTGATCGCATCCCTTGGCACCTGAGCAAAACACTTGCCTCCTCCCTTCGTTCCTCCCTGACCACCATCTTCAACTGTTCACTTTTCTGTGGTTCCTTCCTTACTGCTTTCAAATATGCTTATGATTTCCCTATCCTTAAAAAGACCCTCCTTTGTAGCTACAGCTCAATCATTGTCCTATCTCCCTCCTCCCATTCCTCTCCGAGTTCTCTGAGCAAGTTGTCTGCACCTGCGGACTCCAATTCTACAGTGCAACTCTTTCATCGACACCCTGCAAGTAGCTAACACCCATTTCACTACTTGGAAACTGCCTTCTCTAAGCTCACCAGTGACTTCCTTCTTGGCAAATTCAAAGGCCTTTGGGTTTGGATTCCATACTTATCCTCCTTGATCTCTCAGCTGCCTTCTACACAGTGTGGAGCGATCCCTTCTACTTGAGATACTGTCTAACCTTGGCTTCACTGACACTATCCTATCCTGGTTCTCTTCCTATCTCTCTGGAAACTTCTTTTTAGTCTCTTTCACTAGCTCCTCCTCCAACTCTCATCCTCTAACTGTGGGAGTCCCCCTCAAGGCTCAATTCTGGATCCCCTTCTATTCTCCATTGTCATCAACTCCCTTAGAGAAATGATTCGCTCCCATGGCTTCAACTACCCACTCTATCCGGATGATTCCCAAATCTCCTTCTCTGCAGTCTCACATTTCCTTCTGCCTTAAGGACATCTCTACTTAAATGTACAACTGAAACCTCAAATGTAACACATCCAAAACAGAACACTTCTGAATTCCCACCCAAACCCTGTGTTCACCCTATCTTTTCCATCACTGTAGACGGCATCACTATCCTCCCTAACTTGCTAAGCCCATAACTTTGGCATTATCCTTGACTTATCACTCTTCAAACCACACTCATGTCAACAGATCCTGACGATTCTACCTTCACGATGTCTCTAGAAACCACCTTTTCCTTTTCATCTAAACTTCTACTACTCTGATCCAAGTACTTATTCTATCCCTTGATTACTGCATCAGCCTCCTTGCTGACCTTGCTGCCTCCTGTGTCTCCCCATTCTAGTCCTTATTCACTCTACTGCCAGGATACTTTTTCTTAAAAAAACCTAAAAAAATCCCAAAAGAATTCAGTCCATGTAGCTCCACTCCTGTAGACCTCCAGCTGATTGTCCATCTAACTGCATCAATCAGAAATCCCTTACCACCAGCTTTAAAGCAATCACCTTACCCCCTCCTTGTTATCTTCCTGGTTTCCTACAACAGCCTACCCTGCACACTTTGCTCCTCTACTTTCAACCTACTTATTGTACCTTAATCTCATCTGCATTGTCACCAACTCCTTGTCTATATTCACCCTGGGGCCTAGAACTTTCTCCCCCTTCATATCTGACAGCCCTCCACTCATCCCACTTTCAAAGCCTTACTACTACTAATAGTAATAATATATAGTATTTGTTAAGCACTTAATATGTGCCGGGCAATATACTAAGTGCTGGGATAGATGCAAGCTTATCAGTTTAAATAGAGATCCTGCCCCTCATGGGGCTCACAGTCCTCTTTCCCCCCTTTTACAGATGAGTTAACTGAAGCACAGATAAGTAAAGAGATTGCTCAAGGTCACACAGCAGAAAAATGGAAGAGTTGGGATTAGAATCCTGGTCCTTCTTACTCCCAGGCCGATGTTCTATCCACTAGATTCTCAATAATTCTGATTCTCAATTATTAAGTGTTTTCTTCCCGTTTTGAATCAGGGACCTTTTGCATGTGTGGCTAATATGATAACCACTACATTATGGAAACTGATATCACATCTATTTCCAAGACGCCTTCCTTGACTAAACCCTCATTTCCTCTCCTCCCTCTCTCATGTAGTCTCTATGTACTTGGTTCTGTAACCTTTAAGTAATTGACATTCACACCTTCTATGTGGATCATTTCCAAATCCACTTATCTCCAGTCTTGACCCCTTTCCTTCTCTATGGTCTCAGATTCCTTCCTGACTCCAGGACATCTCTATCACACTGACCCCTCAAATTTAACATGTCCAAAACAGAACTCCTCATCTCCCTACCCAAACCTTGTTCTCCCAATGACATTACCCAGCAAATGATTTTGACATGCACACAGATGTGCATGTGTGATGTGCTTTAATTAACAAAGGGGCATGTTCCCTTTGCCGAGGCTGACAAGGAAAATGAAAATTTTCCTTTACCTTTCACCCTGGTAAGCACTTTACAGCTCTTTGCTTTATTCTCCTGATCTCTCTCTCCAAATTCTCCCAACTACCTCATCTTTTTATACATTTCTATCCTTAGGAGTGATCTGCACCCTCCAACATGAAATCACTAGGCTGCTCTGGACACTTGAATGAGTTGCTGTTAAGTCTAAATCCTACTTTTTTATGGTGTTATTCACTGATTAAGTGTCAAGCACTGTTTTAACAGTTGGGGTAGATAAAAATTAATCAGGTCAGATATAGTCCTGTCCCATATGGGCTCACAGTCCAAGTAGGAGGGAGAACAGCTTTTTAATCCTCATTTCACAATTGAGGAAACTGAGGCTAAGAGAAATTAAGTGGCTTGCCCAAGGTCACAGAGCACGCAACTAGCAGAGCTGGGATTAGAATCCAGGTCTTCCAACTCCCAGGCCCATGATCTTTCCACTAGGCCAGACTGCTTCTCTCCCCATCTGTTCCATGCCAAACATCAGCAGAGGCCTCTCAACTGTCCCGTTTCACTGGGAAATCACTCTCATGGGTTGGGTGAGGGTGGACTCACCAACAGGCTTTGTAAATTCCCAGAAATGCAGACCACTGAGAGGTCAAGCAGTCATCCCTGTTGATGCCTCATCTATTGTCTAGGTGGTTTAAACTATGCAGTGGTTGGCCTAATAATAATAAGTGCTTACTATGTGCCGAGCACTGTTCTAAGTGCTGGGGTAGACACAGGGGAATCAGGATGTCCCATGTGGGGCTCACAGTCAATCCCCATTTTCCAGATGAGGTAACTGAGGCACAGAGAAGTGAAGTGACTTGCCCACAGTCACACAGCTGACAACTGGCAGAGCTGGGATTCGAACTCATGACCTCTGACTCCAAAGCCCGTGCTCTTTCCACTGAGCCACGCTGCTTCTCTAGCAATGAGGGGGTGGAGCTAGGGAAGAGGGAGGGTGGGGTGAGCCATGATCCTACCCTTCCCCCAATGGCTCAGTTTTCCCCTTCTCCCACCCCTCCTCTCTGTCTGCCAATGGAGCTGTGGCTATGACGCAGCATTTGTGGAGCCCGTGGAGCCCTTTTCCAGCATCTAGAGAAGTTGGGGGCAGAAATGACTTGGGACACAGCATTTGGAGGCTCAGGGACTTCCCAGCCCCATTGCCATATCAGATTATATCATGTGACCAGCAGAGAGGATGTGGCTAATTAGCAGGCTATAATCAGTCAACGCTACTTATTGCAATGGTGTTTACTGATTGCTTACTGAAACCCAAGCACTGTACTATGTGCTTGGAAGAGTGTAGTCCAAGAAAACTGGTAGACACATTCCCTGCCCACAAGGAGTTCACAGTCTAGATGGAAATTAATGCCTTCGGCTGAACGGAGATAGATAGAATAGAGGTGACCAGGCATACGTGTAATTAAATAAAATACCGCTTAGGCAAATAGCACCCTTGTCGTATACCCCACTGAGAAACACTCAAGAAACAGCATAGCCTTGGGGAAAGAGAATGGGACTGGGAGTCTAAAGACATGGGTTCTAATTCTGCCTCTACCACTTGTCTGCTGTGTGACACTGGGAAAATCACCTACCTTTTCAGTGCCTCAGTTTCCTCATCTGTAAAATGAGGGTTAAAAACCTTATGCTTTTCTCCCTCCTTTAGATTATGAACCCCAAGAGAGACAGGGACTGCATTCAACCTAATTATCTTCTATCTACCTTAGCACTTCTACCATGGTCTTCAGTCCATGATTCAGTCCATGATTCCCCATTCCTCAAGAACCTCAAGTGGCTGTCCATTCACCTCTCCCTTGGGCAGAATCTCCTTATGATTGGCTTTAAAGCCCTCAATCACCTTGCTCCCTCCTACCACACCTCACAACTCTCCTACTACAACCCAGAACACACACTTGGCTCCTCTAATGCCAACCTATTCACTTTACTATCTCATCTATCTGGCCACCAACCACTCCACTCGCTCAAGTCATGCCTCTGACCTGGAACACCCTACCTCTTCTTTTCCAACAGACAATTACTCTCCCCACCTTCAAAGCCTTACTGCAGGCTAATCTCCAAAAGACTCTCATTCAATCTTTTCCCACTTCCTTCTGTGTCACCCTGGCTTCCTCCTTTTATTCACCAACCTCTCCCACTCCAACAGCACTTAAGGGCATATCTGTAATTTATTCATATTAATGTCTGTCTTCCCCTCTAGATTGTAAGCTTTTTGTGGGCAGGGAATGTGTCTGTTTTCTTACTCATTCAGTAGTATTTATTGAGCGCTTACTATGTGCAGAGCACTGTACTAAGTGCTTGGAATGTACAATTCGGCAACAGATAGAGACAATCCCTGCCCATTGATGGGCTTATTGTGTGGTATGCTCCCAAGTACTTAGTACAGTGCTCTGCACATAGTAGAACTCAAGAAATATGATTGATTGACGTTATCTGTGAATAAATCCCTCTAGTCTGTAAGCTCAGTGTGGGCACGGAATGTCTACCTACTCTGCTATATTGTACCCTCTCAAGCTCTTAGCAATGTTCTCTGCCCACAATAAGTGCTCAGTAAATAAGATTGATTGATTGGATCCATAGTCAAGACAATGCCTTATGAAATATCTCCCAATGTCTTGGTCTCTCCCTCTTCAAATAGTTGGAGTAAACACCAGAGTTGGTTAAGGTTGAAGAAGAAAGGAGATTTCCTGTAGCAGAGCACCAGATTGACACAATTTGTAAATCACACTGAACATGATATTCTTTAGAAATCAGCAGATGGAGCAGAATGGACATGCCCTTAAGATATAGCCTTTTGAAAGCTGAGGGGCACCAGATCTCTGCTTTGGTTTGCACTGATATCGGAAGAACAATAAGATGCCTACTAACAGTTACTTTGAGAGTTCCAGCACTCCTGTGAAGGCCAGACTGGAGGGAGAACACTTTGGCACCCCTTGTTTAAACTCCTAAGCAGAATTGTCAATCATGGTCCTTGGCCAACTGTTATTTTGGGCAATTCAGCTTTTTGTTTGTATTTCTGGCTCAGAAAAATGTGTCCAGATGCATCTGTTCCCCAAAGCCTCTAATTCACTGTTACTTACCCAGGGCCGGAAAGCTGGAGGAGGATGTTTTTACGCAACTGAAGGCGATATTGAGATGCTTCCTGATGAGAAGCAGAGGAGATGCCACATTATGTTTTCAGGCAATTTGTCCTGCGAACAATTTACAAGAAAAAAAGGGTGTATTTTTAACGGGCAAGGAACAGGGGCCGAGGACTGACTACCTTTAGGCTTAATGTTTCGGCTCCTGAAGCGAGGCCCCTTGAAGAACGAACGCAACAGGACACTCAAATGGAGATGCTTTCAGCCTTTATATTAATGCCAATGTACTTTCGCTTAATGAAATACATTCTAGCTACTATCACAAAATGCACTCTAAGAGGAGCACTCTAGTATTAATACAAAGAATCCAACATTTCCAAATGCCTCACTTATCGATTGTTAAATATAACTACCATCATAATAGACATGAGCCCACATACACAATGCAAATTGGGCCCTCTCTCAGTTTATACCAGTGCATGAATTCATTTTGCAAAGTTCCTTCTAGGTTGTATTTTCCTCAGGAACAGCTAATCTGTGATTATGGTGAACTACTGAATTATGATGTTTAGGCCTCAAGATTGGGTGGTAAAGCAGTGGGGGCGGGGGGAATATGAAGCTAGTGGGAAAAGGAGAAGACGTTAGCCAAGAGTAACATGCAGTATGATAGGGACCTGGGAGTGAAAATTACCATAATTTGCAATGTTAATTGTCCTTGAATTTCACAGCTGCACAGCTGCATGCCTATGTTTAGTTGTAACAGGCTCATTAGGAGGGTTGATTTAGATTTACTTTATTCTGATTACCATATCTTAAAACTCCATTTTTAAATCATGAGCTCATATCATTTTGACACTTTGTGAAGCATCATCACTTTAAAGACTTTACAGCGAGACAGGCATCTTGATGCCTTATTTACACCAGATTCTGCTTCTTTGCCAAAAGCAACATTGACTTTGGTGACACATTTTTAATTCCTAGTCAGTAAGTGCATCATTTGATAGTATACTGCCAAAACAGAACCATTCAGGGAGAACCTTCAAAACAATTCTGCCAGTAAAGATTTTTTTTTATAGACGATAAGGTTGTTTTGTACTGCAGGCTGATATATGACTTTAATCCTCTTCAAGATGGTTGTAAAACTGTAAGGCTGTGCTGACTCTGCAAAAAAATCCATAATCTATTCTTATTCAACTTCTAAATTGAACATTTCCAGGAACCATCCATCAATAGATGAATGGTTTGAGGATTGTTGTGGAAGCTTCTAAGGGTTGGAAACCCTGAGAGTCTCAAGTGAACTGGACATGTTGCTAAGAAGATCAAGCTGTTGCTGTTCCCTTGTCTTTTGTGTACAATGTAGGCTAACATTATGTCAGCTGATTCTCTTTTTCGCAAACCAGGAATCTCAGTAATATACACACTCAAATTCTTCTGTTTAACTTTGTGGAATGAAAACAGAACCCATCATTAGGTACAGCAGAGGTGAGTGTCTCACTCAACAGTTGTGGGTAAATGAAATGAGGGAATATCTTGCATACGTATCTTAACCAACCATTTATCAAGGTGTGCTGTTGGCATCCAGAGGTTGAGGAAAGAGTGTGTGGATGGCTCACTGTAAACCATCACCAATATTGAAAAAACAATTCAAGCCTACGTCCAACTTACTACAGGCTGCCTCTTACCTGAACTAGACAAGTCTTACATGATTCAGCACAGCTTAGGCTATTGGCCACTAATGAGGAAGCAGAACTGCTTGACAGTTCACAGTATCTTCTAAACAGTTGTAGGCAGGAATAGATTGTTCACCTTGAAAAGGGGAAGAGAAAAGGTGTCCAAACACGTTGCCTTCCTCACCCTAACCTGGGTGAGGGTGTCTCAGTTCCCTCATTGACAAAATTGGGATTCAACAGACTGTGAGCTCCCTGTGGGACTGTCTGATGACATTTGTCTGCCTCTAAAGCAAAAGTGCACACGCCCCCACAGTGATGCACTGTGATGTTAGACAAAGAATCGTCTTCTAAAGATTTAAATAAACTAATCTCGGTGGGATCAATTTCAGACCACTGCACTCTAGTTGGAGCTTTCAATGATAGTGTTTAGAAGTGATGCCCGTGCATGAAGGAAGGTCATCAGGCCACATGGGACCAGTGAACTCAACAGCAGTGGCTTTTTGCTGAGTGACTACATCAAATATCACCTCACAATTGCCAGCTTTCATATTTTGCCCAACAATAAAAGAAAAACCTTCTGATGCCTCCCCAATATAAACTGTTCTAAGTGCTGGGATAGATTCAAGTTAATCAGGTCAGATGAGGTCCCTCTTCCACATGGGCTCACAATCTAACTAGGAAGGAGAACAGGTATTGAATGCCCATTTTACAGCTGAGGAAACTGAGGTGAAGAGAAGTTAAGTAACTCGCATGGGATCACACAGCAAAAAATTGGCAGAGGTAGGATTAGAATCCAGTTCCTCTGACTCCCAAGCCTGTGTTCCTTCCACTAGGTCATGCTGCATGATCTTACTGTGATTACATCATGATGCAGCAAAGCAAACACATAGATTTCCCGATCATAGTAACCGTGGTTGAAGCAGAACAGTGGATGGACCACCATTTCCGACACCACAAGCGCCTACTATCCTTTCAACTATTGCATCAAAAACTGGCTTCTAAATCAATTTGACCGATCAATCAATTACTGAGTGCTTACTGCATGCAGAGCCCTATACATAGTGCTTGGGAAAGTATAACAGTTGATAGACATGTTCCCTGTCAAAAGCAAGCTTACACTATAAAATACCTGAACCTTCAATTGCTGGAGAACAAAGACTCTCACAAGCAACTCCACAGCAACATCATAGCTTCCCTGTGAAAAAAGAAAAACAAATTGCAATCACCAACTTGCACAGTGATTGCGGATTTCACCAAGATGCTGTATCTCAGGCAACTGTAAGTACACTGGACACAGAGAAAGGGCCTCACAGTCTTAATCCCCATTTTCAGATGAAGGTACTGAGGCCCCGAGAAATGACGTGACTTGCCCGAGGTCAAACAGCAGACAAGTGACACAGCCTACCAACAGTGCCAGGCACTAGAAATAAGAAACATGACAGCACAGGAATGAACAGTCTTTTTGAGTGCATGGTATGGTTGGAGACTTTTGATCCCACATTGGTCTCATCTACTTCATCCACGGATGAACCTTAACTGTTAGAGCTAGCTCGAGTAACAGTATATACTTAGTTTCCATTTAATGCAGTTCCATGTACTAGGCCCTTGTGAAGTAGTTTCCTTCCCATGAAGAGTTTATAGTCTAACATGGGAAAAAGTACAAAAATATTTCCAAAAAAAGTAAAAATAAATGATTGCCTGAACAGTTTGACAAACATATATATGGGTGTTGAGGTTGGGCATAAATACATTCACAAATCCTAGAAGTGGCTGATGGTTTATATGACATAAGTTCCTGAGAAATTAATCAGATGCTTTCTATGAACAACCAAGTTCATACATTTTTAAAAAATTGGGCAGAATAGTTATGTGACTTGCTAGATAATTTTAAAGTCACAAACTAATCATATAACCCTTGACTTCACTACAGCTCTGCAAGAAGTCAATTTGTACCTTTTATGCATGTTCACAATCTGATCTGAATGGCAGGAAAACACAATCTGAAATAATATCAATGAGCGATGCGAACTGTTGAAAAGTGACAGCATCTTGGGTGTTAAAAATCTATGTCAGGCCATACAAAAACATAAGTGGAATACAGCTAAGGCTGTTCTTTCATGTGTCATGATTGTTGTATGGATCTTCCTCTATTATGACTTCACTGAATGGGAGCCAACATGCTTTTCTCCCAAACGTTTTTATTCCTGTCAGATTCTGCTATTTGACTTTTATGCTCTGGCTGTGACAATATTCTGAGCCCACTGACTTCTGTCAGAAATCTTCTAGGAGAAACCTTGGTTATGTGAAATGCCTCCTGAAACACTGAATATAACAGCCATCAAAATTCCAAGGAAAATGAATTCTTTTTTACTTCTGAAACCCTAGACTAATCAATTGCTTTGCACATATCCCAAAGTCTTCATCCCTGGGTCAAATTTTATCTGGTTTTCACAATAGATTTCTCAATCACCCCCACACTATGGAAAAGCCCTGTTCTCAGCCCTCGGAAAAGGCACAAAGTCATCAATTTAGACCCAATCTCTGATCCACAGGGGCCTCTCCTTCTAAAATGGGTCAAACTGGCTGCAGGCATACAACAAAAAAAAATAATGAACCAAACAGTGCAAAAATAACAATTAAGCTACAGTGGCCACAAAAACAGCAGTAGATTACTCCTGGAAACAATTGGCCTAGGGCCTCCTCAATGTTCCAGCAAGGTCAGCATTTGTCAAAACGTCACAATTCTGTAAAAGTTGGGAAGGTAAGCCCAATCGATCTCTATATATCCTTACACCCTGCCAATTCACCCATCTGCAAGTGATTAATAAAAATTATGGTATTTGTTAAGCCCTTATTTTATGCCAAGCATTGTAGACAAGCAGCATGGCCCAGTGGAATGAGCCCGGGCTTGGGAGTCAGAGGTCATGGATTCAAATCCCAGCTCTTCCACTTGTCAACTGAGTGACTGTGGGCAAGTCACTTCACTTCTCTGGGCCTCAGTTCCCTCATCTGTAAAATGGGGATTAAGACTGTGAGCCTCACGTGGGACAACCTGATTACCCTGTATCTACCCCAGTGCTTAGAATAGTGCTCTGCTCAAAGTAAGCACTTAACAAATAACATTATTATTATTATTATTACTAAGCACTGGGGTAGACACACACTAATCAGGTTCGACACAGTCCCTGTCCCACTGCAGGCTCACAATCTAAGTCGGGGGAAATAGGATTTAATCTGTAAAATTGGGATGAGGTAACTGAGGTCCAGAGAAGTGAAGTGACTG
The DNA here is from genome assembly GCF_004115215.2 of Ornithorhynchus anatinus. Taxonomy (NCBI): domain Eukaryota; kingdom Metazoa; phylum Chordata; class Mammalia; order Monotremata; family Ornithorhynchidae; genus Ornithorhynchus; species Ornithorhynchus anatinus. Next base: position 53,347,595 of record NC_041731.1, on the reverse strand, counting down.
CCCAAGGTCACACAGCAGCCAAGAGGCAGAGACAAGATTAGAATCCAGGTCCTCTGACTCCCAGGCCTCTGCTCTTTCCGCTAGGCACCACTGCTTCAATGTCTGCATCTCCCTATAGACTGTAAGCACCTTGTGGACAGATATGTCTACAACTCAATTGTACTGTAATTTCCTAAGCTTACAGTACAATGCATGGCACACTACACAATAAGTGCTCAATAAATACTACTGATTGATATCGCTCTGCAAGATTGTAAGCTCCTTGATGGTAGGGATTTCTTCTACTTACTCTATAGTAATCTCAAATGCTTAGTATAGTGCTCAGCACACAGAAAGCACTCAATAAATAACAATGATTGATTGATTGGGGGGTGGGGGAGGGTGGTGCTTCCCTGTAAAAACCAAGTACCTAATGGAGAGTCTGGGTATATCTTCCTTTCAGTTCCCCATGTATTCATTCATTCATTCTTTCGTCATATTTATTGAGCACTTACTATGTGCACAGCATGGTATTGTGCACTGTGGAGAGTACAATATAACAATGAATCGACATGTTCCCTCCTCATCTCAAATTCAAAGTCTAGAGGGGGAGACAGACACCAATATAAATAAATTACAGATATATATCTATATATCTATATAGATATATATATAAGTGCTGTGGGGCTGGGAGGTGGGATGAATCAAGGTAGCGAGGCAGAAGGGAGTGGGAGAAGAGGAAATTAAGGCTTAGTCAGGGAAGCTCTCTTTATGTAGCTGGTTTGGTAATTTTACATGCCCCTTTGATATCGATTGGGGTTCTCCCAGCTCTCTTCCCATATGAGATAAATAAATATGACTGATTCATGAAAGGCACGCAAGGTCACTGAAAAAAAAAATCTTGGATGACTGCTTTTTGTTAGCACCATAAACCCTCGGGCTCTTTCCTTTCACAGAAGGGACAGTCATTAGGAGTCCAAAACTCACCCTTCATATTCATTGGTTGTTGATATATTGAAAAACTTATATCTAGCTTTTCTTCTCCTTTCCTCAGCAGCACATTCTCTCCAACATTCTTATGTGCTCTTTGACCTCCCTGATAAAAACACACAACCAGGTGAGTTACAGGGTTTCAGCTTTTACTAGACAGTGCACAAAGTAAGTTTTACCTCTTGGTCACAATAACAGTATGAAAAAAATCCATTACAAACCACCATCCCATAGTCTAACAGGTCTCCCAGGGATTTCAACACCCCTTCCTATCCCCAGGGTCCCACTTACATTCCTTGAGGAGCACTGGATTTGGTCAACTTGAGGTCACATGGTCAACAATCCTGTGGTTCGGCACTTCCTAAATTAGCTTTATTTCCTCCTGTTCATATGCTTATCCCTCTGGATAATGTCCCCAGAGAAGAAAGGGTTGTCTGAATAAAAAAAAAATAATTTGTGCTTTGATTTATTATTATCACTATGAAATATTAATAATCAATGTCTGTTTACTGTTTGATTGTACTACAAGTGCTTAGTACAGCTCTTTGCACACAGTAAGCACTCAATAATACATACATAAATAAATACAATTCATTCATTCATTCACTCAGTTGTATTTATTGAGCGCTTACTGTGTGCAAAGCACTGTACTAAGTACTTGGGGTAGTACAATCAAACTTACTGTGTGGAGAGTGCTTATTTTGTGTAGATGACTGTACTAAGCATTTGGCAGGATATAATACAATAGAGTTGGTAGACTTGATCCCCGCCCATAGGGATCTTAAAGTCTAGCAGGGTAGACAAACAATGCAATAAATTACAGATAAGGGATACAAAAGGCTAAAGGACCATATATGCTGTAGGTTTGTGGGTAGGATGAATATCAAGTAGTTAAAGGATACAAATCCAAGTGCAAAGGCATGGAAGAAGGGAGAGGGAATGGGGGAGTGGAGAGCTTAGTCAGGGAAAGCTCCTTGGAGGAGATATAATTTTAGAATTTTTCAGATGAGGTAACTGAGGCCCAGAGAAGTAAAGTGGCCCAAGGTTACACAGCATACAAGTGCCAAAGCCAGCATTAGAACCCATGACCTTCTAACTCCTGGGTTCCTGCTATATCCATTATGCCATGCTTCTTCTCAACTGTGCACTTGAGTTCATAGCTTTGAAGCACTCAGGTACTGACCCCACACATTTATACTTATACGATTACCTTAATACTTGTCCACATCTGTTATTTATCCTAATGACTGCCTCTCCAGCTAAATTGTAAACTCCGTAAGGGTTGTGATTATGTAGATACAAGGTAATGAGGTAGTCCCACATGGGGCTCCCAGTCTTAATCCCCATTTTACAGATGAGATAATTGAGGATCAGAGAAGTTAAATGACTTGCCCTAAGTCACACAGCTGACAAGTGGCAGAGCCAGGATTAGAACCCACAACCTCTGACTCCCAAACACTTGCTCCTTCCACTAAGCCATGCTGCTTCTCACTCAGTAAGCATGCATTAAATACCACTGATGGACTGTTGGAGGTGTGAAACTCTCTTCTCCTTCATAGACTAAAAAAAAATAAAGCAGCTTCTATTAAATTGAGAAGTTTATAAAACCCATTAGATTTCCTTTAACACTTGTGATGTGTTTCATCTTGAAAACCCTTAACACAAGCAGATGCTCTAATTATTAAAATAAAATTATGAAAATGATGTAATTGTAACATTATGGTTCATCATTTTACATTTAGGAAGACAAGTGGATAAATCTATTTTCAGAGCAGCAAACATTTGAATAATGTTGTAGGTCATAACATGGAGATTAAAACTCAAAAGTCTGGCAGTGTATTAAAGTTGAGATAAATCCAAAAAGGTTCATTGTAAAAAGAAATCTAGACCATCAACTGTTACCTACACATGACAAAGCATTACAATTCATTTGAACTCCAGATGACAAAAACTGAGTTGCATAACAATGTATAACAGGGGGAAAAACAAAGAGGAATTGCTTGAATATTAGCCAGTAAGATATACATATATCTCTGTGTAGCAGTATAGCACCAGGAGCTGAGGTCAATAAGAATAATTTATCATTTGTATAACCAAAAATCTTAAATCCCAGTAGGATAGTTTACAGCCTAATCCCCCTCTAGACTGTAAACTTTTTGAAAACAGGACACTAGTGTCACCGACACTGTTGAACTGTACTTTCTAACTCTATTGAACTGTACTTTCCCAAGTGCTTAGTGCAGTTCTCTGCATATAGTAAGTGCTCAACAAATGCCACTGATTTATTGAAATAATCTAATTATGAGAAATTACCTAAAAACAGCTTTGAAATAGTATTTATTAAGCATTTATATACCAATTCTTGGCTAAAGGCTGGGGTAGATAAAATATCATGAGACTGGACACAGCCCCTTCCTCTTATGGGGCTCGCAGTCCGAGAGAACGAGAACATATATTTTACTCCATTTTACAGATGAGAAAACAGAGGCACGAGGAAGTTAGGTGGCTTGAGCAAGGTCATCCAGGCAGGTAGTGAAGTGGGAGTTACCTGACTTTTAGCTCCCTCCTCTTTCCACTAGGTTACGCTGCCTCCCCAAAGATGTAGTATTTTTTAAATGGCTGATTCTTTATATTTAAAGCAGAATGAAGACTGGATTTTCAGCAGCTGATACCCCCAACTTCCACTCCTCTTCTTCCCCCAGTCCCTAGCTCTCTTCCAAGATTCCCCTGTCTGGTGCATTCCAGATCAGCCATCGTTCAGGTGGCATGAAGCCTGCTTCCTGCTGCTGGTTTATCCAGTCCCACCCACACCAGTAGGTAGCACTTGTCTGATGCTAAACACACTGTCCAGCATCCTGGAGCCTGACCCTTTCAGAGTGTCATGCCCTACTTTCTATCCTCTCCCATTGCACTATCTCTACTCAAAGTATGCAGGACAGAGGTAGAGTTATGATTAAACCTCTACTTGATGACAAACAGATGTTTCTTTTTTTGTTTGTTTGCTTAATGTTTTCATAGTGAATGCTTAAACATTAAGAAAGACCAAGAAGCAGCACGGCTTTATGGAAAAAGCATCAGCCTGGAAATCAGAGGACCTGGGTCCTAATTCCAGCCCTTCTACTCGCCTGTCATGCTACTTGACTTCTCTCTCCCTCAGTTTTCTCTTCAGTAAAATTTGGATTCAATATCTGTTCTCCTCTGTTAGACTATGAGCCCCATGTGGGATGGGGACTGTGTTCTCTAGACTGTAAGCTTGATGTGGGCAGGAAATGCATCTAGTGATAATAATAATTACGGTGTTTGTTAAGCACTTACTATGTGTACTAAGTAAATTGGATCGGACACAGTTCCTGTCCCACCTGGGCCCACAGTTTTAATGTCCACTTCACAAGTGAGGAAACTGAGGTACCAAAAAGTGAAATGACATACCCAGGATCACAAAGCCAACAAGGGATGGAGCTGGGATCAGAATCCATATCCTTCTGACTCAAAGGTCTCTGCTCTTTCCACTGAGCCATACTGCTTCTCTTTAACTCAGAGTTTACCAATCTCCCAGGAGCTTAGTATAGTTCCCTGCACATGTACATGTTCAATAAATATGACTGATTGATCATCTGGTACTCATTCCACCACTAAGTACAATGCTTTAAACATTATAAGTGCTAAACAAATACCACAATTATTATTACCTTTGCAAATCCAAAGAAATAAAGGCAAGGGTGAAAATAAATGTGACATAAATCACAAGGGGATGTAGTTCACTCACATTCTTGTTCTATAAGTAGGCAGTAAAACCCAGAATCTTATTGAGTATATTGAGCCATTGACTAAAATCTTCAGTACAAACAGGAGGCTTATATTTTCAAGGGTTAAATTTAGGGATGGCTATCCATGGACAAGATTTTATTTTTTATGACCTAAAAAAACCCTTTATTCTAGTTGGAAGACTTTTTTAAATGAGACTTCTGCTTCTGTCATTTTTATGAGGCAAAGTTATACACATTCATCAGACCACTCTGGTCTACATTCTAAACACACAGTTTGCCATTTGTAGCTGTCAGGAACAATGATGTGGCCACATCTTTATGTCACATAGGTGAACTTTCCATATGTTAATAAGAAGGTAACTTGCATGCCTATTGAGGATGTAAAGGGTCTATCCATTTCAATTAATTTTCCTCCTGCTCCTCCATCCAGAATGGGTGACAAGCCTGACAACAATTTCTCCACAGTTACATGAAAAGTTCACTTCAAAGTGCAAACTATTTTGTTCTAGACAACTAGTATAGAGACTATACCTCTTCCATGCAGGTTTTTCAACCCATCTTTTACTTTATTTGAATGTAGGCCAGCAGACATGATATTTGCAGGATGATAGGTAAAGAAGTATGGAAAACAAGATTTCCATACCATATCCATGTTTTTAATGCTAAGTTCCTAAAGAATGAAACATCTAAATTGGAACTCTTGGTGGATACCAGGGACCATGACATTACTGGCTTCTCTGAAATGTGGTATAGGAAAAAAATTAGTATAGGCTGACTCCAGTGAGAAACCACTTGAGAGTGGGAGGAATAAAAACTCCTAGTCATTAAGGAGAATGACTTGGAATACAGTGGGAAGCACCATGGCCTCGTTATAAGAGCACAGGCCTGAGAGTGAGAGGACCTGCATTCTAATCTCAGCTCCACCACTTGCCTTTTCTGTGACCATGGCAAGATATTTAACTGTAAGTTTCCTCATTTGTACAATGGGGATAAAATACTTGTTTTCACTCTTTCCCAGACTGTGAGCCCCATGTGGGATGGGGACTGTGTCTGACCTGAATACCTTAGATCTACCCCAGTGTTCAGTGCAGAGTCAGTGCTTAACTAAAAACATATTATTATTAATTCCAAATAATAATAGAAATTCCAATTTAGACAAAATGTCATAGAAGGAATATTCTACAGACCAACTGACAATGATGAGGAGAGTAACCAGGACATGTTAAATGAAATTTGGGAAGCTGTAAGAGTATCAGCTCCTCTCAGGATCTCACCTGAAGAGTTTACCGTACTTTACCAGTCTCAGCTATGGGACATAGAGTCCAGTGAAGGCATACCCATTGCTTTCCTAGCTTGGGCAGTGGCTAGCAAGTGGAAGGCAATTTGCTGCAAGTCAAAACTCACCTGTGCCGGGCAGCAGCAGCATGGGAGGGAGTCGAGGGTGGAGACTCAACTTTACTGTGTAGAGAAAATATTTCCATATTTTTACAAAGAAAACTCTATGGATACACTACTGGAATGATTGCAGATGGAGGTGGGGCATTCTGTGAGCGATGTGTCCGTGGAGTTGCTATTGGTCGGAGATGATTTGACAGTGTAAGACAGGACAAGAGTATCAGGTGGTAAGACTCATGGGGAACCTATAAAGCTAACACATAGATGAATAACATTAGGAAGAGGAGATGTAAAGTTTTGGGTGGTGTTCTGGATTATTGACGTGGTAGAGGAGACATTCAATCATATTTATTGAGCGCTTGCTGTGTGCAGAGCATTGTACTAAGAGCTTGGAAAGTACAATTCAACAATTGTAAAATGGAAATTAAGACTGTGAGCCCCATGTGTCCAACCTGTTCTTGCCTGGCACATAGTAAGCACTTAACAAATGCCACTATTATTATTAATAATATTACTATTATCATATGCTGAGGAAAAATATATGAGAAAAAAGGCAACCACCTCGAAAACCTGCGTGACTAAATTTGAAGGGGGAAAAGAGGTCATCAGACAGAAGATGTTTCCTTGTAAAAAATGGAAAGCTCACCTAAGTGATAATAGTTAAGTCCAAAAACATGCAAATTGGCAGATCTGATTAAAACAGGAAAGTAGATTGGCTAGCTCTCTTTAAAAAAAAAAGTAACAAAGGATGTCAGAGATAATAATCAAACAATAATCAAATATATAAAAAGTAATTCACTGACTAGGAAATCAGTGAAGCTCTTAATAATAACTAACAATTTATGATATTTGTTAACCACTTACTATGTGCCAGGCATTGTACTAAGCCCTGGGCTGGATACAAGTAGATCAGGTTGGACAAAGTCCCCATCCCATGTGGAGCTCACAGTCTCAATCCTCATTTTATAGATGAGGCATCCGAGGCCCAGAAAAGTGAAGTGACTTTACCAAGGTCACACAGGAAACATGTGGCAGAGCCAGAATTAGAACCCATGACCTTCTGACTCCCAGCACATGCTCTATCCACTACTCCATGCTGCTTCTCACTTGATTACAGTTAAAGGGAAAAGGAGGTAATGTAGAGGTTTAATGCATTATTAATTTGGTATTTACTGAAGAAACCATTGGTAAAATTAAGCACATCCAAATTAGTACTTGTATCCATAGAGGCCAGGACAACTTGACCAAATTCTGGTGACTATAAATAATGTTTTAGACCAGACTGATAAATAAGATGCTCTCATCCAAGACTGAAGCAGTGTGGCCTAGTGGAAAGAGTAGGGCTTGGGAGTCAAGGGACCTGGGATCTAATCCTAGCTCTGTTACTAGTCTGCTGTGTGATTTAGGGCAAGTCGCTTAACTTCTCTGTGCCTCAGTTACTTCATCTGTAAAATGGGGATTAAGCCTGTGAGACCCCTGTGGGTTATGGACTGTGTCTAACCTCATTAGTGTCTACCCCAGTGCTTAGTACAGTTTCTGGTACATAGTAAGTACTTAATCATATGTATTGAGCATTTACTGTGTGCAGAGCACTGTTCTAAGTGCTTGGGAGAGTACAATACAATTGAGTTGGGAGTCACGGTGCAAGTTCACAATTGAGATTACACACTAGAAGGGGAGACAATAATATGAAGATGTAAATTATGGATATGTATGTAATAATTATGGTATTTGTTACGTGCTTACTATGTGCCAGGCACTGTACTTAGGGCTGGAATGGATAAAAGCAAATCAGGTTGGACACAGTGCCTTGTCCCACGTGGGGCTCCCAATCTCAATCTCAATACCCATTTTACAGATGAGGTAACTGAGGCACAGAGAAGTGAAGTGTCTTGCCCAAGGTCACACAGCAGACAAGTAGGGCTGAAGTAGGAGTGAACGAAGGGAGAGGGAGAAGTGGAAATGAGACCTTAGTCAGGGAAAGCTTCCTGGAGGAGAGGTAGTTTTAATAAGGTTTTAAAGGTAGGGAGAGTGATGTGCTTTGGATATGAAGGAGGACATCCCAGGTCAGAGACAGAATTTGGGAGTAAGGTCGGTGACAAGATGAGATCGAGGTACAGTGAGTAGGTAAATACCATGAAAAAAGATTCCAAAGGAATTAGGAAGGAAAGTTGCAGAATTCCTAAAAAGGGTATGTGATCTATTTTCACAAATGACCACTGTAGCAGAAGACTGATTAATATTTAATATGTTTCCTATAATTTCAGAGCTGATCCTAAGCTGTAAAGGACTGCAAGTCACTTTTGTATTTAGCACATAAGTAGAATCTACAGTCAAGTTTAGGATCTGTGAATATTTACAGTAATCAATGGGATTCATTGATCAGCTCTGAACAGAGTACTGCATTAAGGGCTTAGGACAGTAAAATGGCATTAGCATGATCCCTACCCTCAAGGAGATGCAATCTAGTCAGAGAGACAGACAATAAAATAAATTACTGGTTCTTAAATAAGAAGCAATCAAGTAGGAATCAAGAGAGTGTAAATATGCGTACTAAATTGCATTTGGATAAAGGAGTGCGTAAACAATGAGTTAGGTAATGTGAAAGTGCTGAAGTGGCAGTAATGGAGGGGAATAAGGTTTGAAGAGCAGAGTTCAATTAGAGAAGGTCTCATGGAGGAGATGTAACATTAAAACAAACGTTGGGAAAACTAGAACACCAATAGACAGTTTTGTGCAGCTAAGCACAATATAAATATATACTCAGAGTAGAATGGAGCAGCAGTGAGAAATAGGAATTTTCTGTCACATTCACAGACGTGACTAAATCCTTACTGTCAGTAGCATCAACTTCAAACATGAAAGACAGCTGCTTGTGTGTGTGTGTGTGTGTGTGTGTGTGTGTTAGAGAGGATTTAACATATTTCAAATGGAGCTGAGGAATGATGTTCAACTGATACTAACAGAGATTGAAGGTCCTCCTAAACTGAGTTTCTACTGACATCTTAGATGTTGATAAACCACATTTAGAGGCTTAATCATTTCTCAGTGGTAAATTGCTTTCACTTCCTCACATAAAGGATCATCGCTTCCGGAAAGTCTGTTAGATTTAATCTAGTATTTCTGGAAAATACATTTTCATTCCTGAAGTAATAATTCGTTTTTCATTTCATTTGCAAAGTTTAACTTGCTTATTCAGCCTTCCATAACAAATGAGGCATTATGCTCTTTGAAAGCACATGGAATTTTGCACGTTTGAATCTCCATACCTCCTCAATTAGATAGAGTGGTCTAATAGGTCACTCTTGGAAAGTAGAAAAGAAGTAGAGATGGCAGTGATGGGCAGAAGTGATTAGTTATTGATCACTTAGACACTTGGAAATAAAGAAATATGTAAACCTTCATCCTCATGTGGTTATAGATTCTTTGCATGACATAGAATTCCATTTTTGGTGTGCTGCTGTTCAGTTGAAAAAGTCCATTATTTGTTGATATACTTATATTTCAGGTAAGCATATTCAAAATTATGTTTACTGTCTCTCCAAATAGGCTATAAACTTAAAGATAGGCTTTGCATCTTCTACTTTTTCTGCACATTCCACAAGGATGCAATATCATATTCTGAATGTGGCAAATGCATTACGGTGTCAAAGCATGTTTTCAAACAGCTTTTCCAAGAAAACCTTATTAAAATCATATTCCTTCTAAGAAGCTTTCCTTGACTATTTTTCATTTCTTTACCCTATTCTCTTTCTCTTCAGCATTCCTTATGCACTTTGACCTTCATCCCCCTAAGCACTTTGATACAGCATCCCCAACCCTACAGCATTTATAGACATATCTTCATACTCTCAAAATTATTTTATTGTCCATCTCACCCATCAGACTGTAAGCTCCTTGAGGGCAGGGATCCGTAACTACCAACTTCAACATACTGACCTTCTAAGCAGTTAGTAGAGTGCTCTGTGCATTGTAAATGCTCAATAAATACCACTGACTGATCTACTAATGCCTTCTTGCAGGTCTCCCAGCCTGCGGACTCCCCTACTCTAATTGATAGAGCTTGCTAGTGCACAATCTTCTTAGAGCTTTGGCTGGGCCTACATCGCTCCAGGGACTCTAACCAATTCACCTCATCTGCTGCCTCTTCTCTCCTCACCTGCTACCTGCAAGCTTGCTTTCTTGTGGTTCTCTCAAGCTAAACTAACTGAACCACTCTCTCACCTTCCCCTCCTTCATCCACTCACTGACATTATTTCCCTTGATAGGAACTCCATCCCTCCCCAAACTCCACCAGACTACAGCATGCCCCCTTCTAAAATAACACTTCCTTGCACACTGGACTGTAAGCTCCTTGTGGGTAGGGGGCATGCTACTTCTCTGATTTGTATTTTTCAAGTATTTATTACAGGGAATTGCAACCAGTAGGTGCTCAAATACTTTCTTTACTCTGACTACTACTATTGTGGTTATTTTTGTTTTTTCAAAGAAGGGAAGTTTCAGTAAACACCCTTTCTCATTAAAAAAAAAGTCATACTGGATGCCTCACAATCAATCAGTGAAGCAATGTGACCTAGTGGAAAGAGCATGGGCTTGGGATTCAGAGGACTTGGGTTTTAATTCTGGCTTCACCACATGTCTGCTGTGTGACTTTGGACAAGTCACTTCACTTCTCTGTGCTTCAGTTACCTCTTCTGTAAAATGGGGATTATGACTGTGAGCCCCACATGGGATATGGATTGTATCTACCTGAGTGCTTAGTACAGTGCCTGGCACATAATAAGAACTAAAATACCATTAAAAAAATTAGTGAGTGCTTACTTTGTGCAGAGCACTGTTCCAAGCTCTTGGAATAGGCATGATACTTTGCCCTTAAGGACCTTACAATCTAATGGGGAAGACAGACACTAAAATAAATTACAAGTGGAAAGGATGTGTGGGAGTTACTATCAAAATGTGCATAGGTCACAGAAAGGATGGGGGATAGGGTAGGGAGATGAGAAATAAATCAGGGAAAGCTTCTTGGAGGAGATATGACTTCAGTAAGACTTTAAAGATGGGGTAAATAGTGGTCCAGGCAGAAACCCAGGTTTATAACTGAAAATACAGATGGATCCTTAGCAACCAAATGGCAAACCAAATGGCAAATGGATTAGTTCGAGTGTCCAAAGAAAGTAACATATAAAATATCAAGCAATAGCACTTCTATAACTAAACTTGAGGGAGAGTAATTGTAACTTTCCTGACCTTAATCCATTTTAGGGCATGTGTGTTTAGGTTTTTTTTAAAAAAATCACTCAATATTTGTGAATGAAACCATTTAAACACAAGTTCATACACAGTTGAATTCTTGGGCAGTTTTAACATTTCAAATGTGCTACTTATAAAAGCTGATGTATGACATTTCAAATTCACCCATAAAAATTAACCTTGCCAGTTCACGTTCTAGTGACATGCATAATCCTTACACCCTTGAGAGTCAATAAGATCAAGTCAATAACAACATCGGTTTACATTGCTTTGACCATGCTTTAAAAAGTCAAACAAATGACAGATTAGCTACCTATGAATCATTCTCCTAGGGTACTATATTCATTCATCAATTTATTGCTCTTGATTAACAATCAATCAATCATATTTATTGGGCCCTTAATGTGTGCAGAGCACTATACTAAGCACTTGAAAGAGTATGACCTAACAGAGTTGGTAGACACCTTTCAAGTCCACAATAAGCTTATAGTCTAGAGGGGGAGGATGGAAGTTGTAAAGTTGAAAAGTGGTCAGTGAATAGAAAAAGTGTTATCAAAACCAAACAGCTGAAAGATACTACTATTACTATGAATAATAATTATAATAATAATAACTGCAATATTTTTAAGAACTGTACTGAGCACTGAGGTAGATTTTAGAAACTCAGGACAGACACAGTTTTTGTGTCAGTCCAACAGGGTGGAAGAACAAGTATTTAATGCCCATTTTATAAATGAAGAAACTGAGGTATAGAATAGTTGATAAACTTGCCCAAGGTCACAAAGCAGGCAAGTGGCAAAGGTGGGAGAGGGACCCAGGTCCCCTGACTCACTGGCTCATGCTCTTTCCACTAGGTTACATTTTCATAAACTTGTTTTTTCCCTTTTCAACTGATTCCAATCCATATTTTTGAACATATTTTTATTAAACTATTCATTCATTTGAGAGTGAAAGCACAAGCCATGAGTATCATTTTCATTATTTCCAATTCAACTGCTTTCAGATGCAGTAGAATGATATCCTACCTGATTTTATGGAAATCTCATGCCATCCTTTATGCCGTAGCACCTCAGCTTCCATTGAATTGTTCAAATTTATTATATAGTTCAAATATTCTAAAATGAAATTAAGATAATTAAGTTTATATGATTAAATCAGAAATCCTAAAATGCACTTGATCTCTTTTCCTGATGGCTATGTTGGCTTCCTGAGGTGAACTGATTCATACCTTTACAAAGAATAAGACTGACTTAAAACCCCTCTGGATAGCTCCTTAGCAATGGTGGATGGTTTTGAGGAAAATAAATCATAGACATTATAAAGGCTAGTGGATAAAGCATGGGCCTTGTATCCAGAGAAACTGGATTCATTCATTCATTCGTATTTATTGAGACCTTACTGTGTGCAGAGCACTGTACTAAGTGCTTGGGAGAGTACAAAAGAACGATTAATGCTTAGTACAGTAGCACTTAGCACACAGTAAGGGCTCAATAAATATGATCAAATTCATTCAATAGTATTTATTCAATAGTATTTATTGAGCCCTTACTATGTGCAGAGCACTGTACTAAGTGCTTGGAATGTACAAATCGGCAACAGATGGAGACAATCCCTGGCCATTGACGGGTTTACAGTCTAATCGGGGGATACAGACAGACAAAAACAATAGCAATAAATAGAACCAAATGAACAATAAACAGACACATTCCCCACCCACAGCAAGCTTACAGTATATGGTTGGGGGGCAGACATTAATATACATAAATAAATTACAGATATGTAGACAAGTGCTATGGAGCTGAGAGGGGGTAAAACAAAGGTAACTAGCCAGGACAACGCAGAAGGGAGTTGGAGAAGAGGAAAGGGGTCACTTAATCAGGGAAAGTTTCCTGGAAGAGATATGCCTTCAGTAAGGCTTTGAATGGGGGGACAGTGATTGCCTGTAGGATTGGAGGAGGAAGGGCATTGCAGGCCAGAGACAGGATGTGGGCAAGGGGTCAGCAGTGAGATAGGCGAGACAGGCATATTGAGAAGTTTAGCAGTAGAGAAGCGAAGTGTTCAGGCTGGGTTGTAGTAGGAGAGTAGTGAGGTGAGGTAGGATGGGTGATTGAGTGCTTTAAAGTCAGTGGTACAGAGTTTTGGGTTCTAATCCCAGCACTGCTACTTACCTGCTGGGTGAGCTTGGGCAAATCACTTAATTTAGCTGTGACTCAGTTTGCTCAACTGCAAAATGGGGATTCAGTACCTGCTCTCCCTCCTAATTAAACTGTGGACACCATGTGGGACAGCGGCTGTTTCTAACATGATCGACTTGTATCTCTCCCAAAGTTTATAACAGTGCTTTACACAGAGTACGCACTTAAATATCATTGGAAAAAAGTTTGATTTGAAATAAAAAATAGCAATAGAAGTCTCAATCTGAATAAAATAACATATTTAACCCAATTAAAGAAACATCTTAAAGGAAGCAGCATGACCTAGTGGAAAGACCTCGGGCCTGGGAGTCAGAAGTCCTGGGTTTTAATCCCAGCTCTGACATTTGTCTGCTGTGCGACCTTGGGCAGGTCACTTCACTTCTCTGTGCCTGAAACATCTGTAAAATGGGAATTTAATCCCACTTCCTCATACTTAGAACCCCATGTAAAACAGGGACTGTGTCTAGTCTGATTAACTTGTATCTACCTCAGCACTTAGAACAGTGCTTAGCACAGAGAAATCAATCAGTGGCATTTATTGCACACTTACTATATGCAGAACACAGTTCTAATCATTTGGGATGGTACAAGAGAATTAGCTGATATGTTTCCTGCCCAAAATGAGTTTACTGTCTAGAGGGGGAGATGGATGTTAATATGAATAAGTAATTAAATAAATAAGGAAGGTCTTAACAAGTACCATAATTATTATCTTTTACTTAAAAAGTATCATTTTGTAAGTTAAGGTAATTAACTCTCCCATAGGAAAACAGTTGATTGATAATCATAAGAATTTATTTCACATTCAATTCATTTTTAGGGCATTTTTTTTCTAGGTAACTAACCTGGATAAAAGAATGAATAAAGATAATTAAAATTACAGGGGTTTGAACCATAATTTCCTTTGTTTTCACTTTTTGAAATCCTGTGGTAGTTTGTATCTTTAATTATGACCTTACAATAATATTTTCCTGGAATGCCATGGGCATAAACTGCTTTATTACAAGAAAAGTCCTTAATCAACCTCAAAAACTGACAAGGCCCAGGTAGATTTATTGTGGGAAAATACTCTGCCAATTCTAATAATTAAAGGCATAAAACTGTTTGAAGATATAAATAATAGCACGTGGGGCTCTATTCATAAATTGACTCAGGGACAACAGCTTAGACAAAAGGAGACCTTAAATGGAAAATAAACTTTGGTCAGGACAAAAACTAGTACTTCTCATGCATAATACTGTAAACTACTTGAGAGCAGGTACCACATCTTTAACTTTTATTGAATTCCTCCATTGATTAGGTGAAACCATATGGCCTAATGGAAAGAGCACCTGCCTGAGAGTCCTGAGGTGTAAATTCTAATCCTTGCTCCACCACTTGTCTGCTGTGTGACCTTGGGAAAGTCACTTAACTTCTCTATGCCTCAGACACCTCGTCTGTAAAATGGGGATTAGATCCTCCCTTCTTCTGAATAGACTGTGAATACTATATGAGGCAGGGACTGTGTCCAACCTGATTATCTTGTATCTACATCAGCACTTAGTGTTGGGCTTGGCACGTAGTAGGCACTTAACAAATACCATAAAAAATAGTGTGGTGCTGAAGGTACAAAATAAATATCTTTGACCATGATTTAAAGGTACCGGTGGCTGTCCATGGCTGTAGGGAGAGTGATTTCAATTTTCAACATGCCTATGCACTGGGCTGTGTCAGGGCCTTTATACAGATGTCTCTTCTTCTCCCTCTGAAAGCCAAGTATGATGTTTGTACCACTCAATGAATTTCTCCTTATAGTTTCCAGTGGTTTCCTTATGAGATGCTAAAGAAGTTTTACAGTGACCTCTGGATTAAAATAGCAGATGAGAGTATGTCATCTCTTCTCCCACCCACCTACCACCAGATTTAGCTCAATAACCAAAAAATCCCAACCTTTCAAATATTTGCATAGGTTGAACTGCCCACTCATGTATCCTCTGCTCAGGAGGGGGTTAATTTGACTTTCCTTAGGAACAGGAAAGAAAAGAGAGTCTTTTTTTACCATAAGGCTCTCCTAAGCCCTTAAGAAAAAATCTAAGTTTTAAAACAAATTGCCATGTCTGTTTAAGATCACTGTTCTAGCAACTGTACCTAAAAGCAATTAATACAATTACAATTAACTTGTATCGTCCCTGGTGCTTATAACGTGTTTGTCATGGAGTAAGCACTTTAAAAACACCACAAAAAATGAAATATAAAACATTTTATGGAAGGTTGTGGGTGCATAAATGCTGAGATGACCTTTTTGAAGATGGAACCTGGGGGAGAAAGAAGATTAATCCAGCCAAGCTTCCAGAAGGAAGTGAGATTTCAGAAGGGCTTCGAGGAGGGAAGAATTGGGATCTGATGGATTTGAAAGTGAAGGAAGTTCTAGGAAGAAGGAAGGATATGTATGATCCAGGAGTCAGAGGAGGTAGAGTCAGGAATGAGGTATGGTGAGAAGGTGATGGGGAGTGCAAAGCTGGGGTGGAATAAAGGGAGAGAGTGGATAGGGAGGAGGGAGGGAGTCAGTGGATAGGAGTTTGATGCAGAGGAATGAGGATTAATCATTGAAGGTTTTTCAGAAGTGGAGAGAATAGAGTAGGTAGGCTATGTTTTAGCAAGACTGTCTTAGCCTGAGAATGAAGTATAAACTGGAGAACAGAGGGGCTGGAAGCCAGAAGAAAGTGAGAAGGCTGATGCAGTGGTCTAAGCCTGGCTATGAGCCACTTGGATGGTCAGAAAATGGAAAGTCTGGGAATTGTTTTCGATCATAAACTGATTTGCTTATAGCTGGATGGGACAGTTGAGAGTGAGGAGTCCAAAATAATGTGCTGGTTATGGGCTTCATACAGAGTATTGACTAGGTGAAGCGTAGATGAAGAAAAATATCTGATCAGTGCCTTTAAGATGCTTACAATCTAATGCTAAGGTCTTAGTTTAATAAATAGAAGTAAATAAATTGATAGTATAACAAGAGATAAATAAGTGAATGCTGAGATGGTTAATCCGTTAACATGATTGGGGAAAGTAGAAAAAATGATCAGAAATGATTTATTTTCTCTATGGTCATCAGCAAATAGCTGCCTGCTATACTGGTGCATTTATTTAGATTTCTCAAATTTCCTATTTGGAAGGAAGACAGGGCCCATATTTTCAAACAATATAAAAGCTAGTAAAGTGTCTTACTCATAAATCAATGACATTCCTACACAGTGCCCAGAGTACTACAAGTTTGGAAATGGCAATTTCACTTTTTATTTATCAAGTAGATTGTGATGAACCTCATTATGATTCCTAAGAATCATGAAGTGGAAAAACTTGTTTTTTAATTGCTAGTTGGCATACACAATTTTTCTCTGTATCTGTTGTAACATTTCTATTTGCTATGAGACCCAAAGAAATCTCTGTCAGCTGTCATAGATTACATATTCTCCCCATCAGTCGTCACACTGCATAAATGCCACTGGACCCCGGGGTCACGGGCAAAGAGAGAATGGATCGAAGAGTAAACTATCCAGGCCAAAATCAGCTGATAATAGAATGTCCAGTGCAAGAAAAATGCTTTGTTACATCAACGTTGACTACAAAGAGAACATAAAGTGAACTAATTATTAAATGTATAGGATGATAACATTCCTAATGAAAGTCAAGAGAGAAAAATATGGTCATCTACCTAAGAAAAATTCCATTTCCCTACAGATGGAATCAATTTCTGGCTTTCAGCTCATAGTTATCTGAATTAACTCAAGCTAATCTAACTGAAGATGTTGAAATGAAGGTGATTCTTCTAATGGGCCCAGGATACCTGGTAGCTGCTATTCACAGCCGATCTAAAATACATTTCTAGAAATCAGACTTGTGCTAGATACTAATGGAAAAGATGATTAAATCACCCAAGTCATTCTGGCAAGAAAGAAATCAGTCAGTTTGGCATCCCCTTTCAAATTACTTCTCCCCCACTATTTGAGCCCATCAGAAATAGGTTTGATCATAACCAAAATTTACATATTCCAAAGGATGTCAGTGCCCCCCATATTTAATAACTTGATTTAATCCAATTGTAAACTGAAAGGCTGCTTTGATATGTGGATTCTGTTTCAAACTTTCATTTAGGAAACTTGATTGCTTCTGTTACTAGAATTTCAAATGACTCCTGGAGCTGAACAAGCTAGGTATTACTAGAGCAATTTAACAGTCCAAAATATGCAGGATCCAAACCCATGAGTGATGATGATGATGGTAATGATATTTGTTAAGCACTTACTATGTGTCAAGCTCTGTTCAAAGCACTGGGGTAGTTGCAAGCTAATCAGGTTGGACACCTTCTCTTTCCCACATGGGGCTCACAGTCTTAATCCCTATTTTACAGTTAGGGAAATGAGGCACAGAGAAATGAAGTGACTTGCTCAAGGTCACACAGCCTACAAGCCAGGTCCTTCTGACTCCCAGGGCCAGGTACTATCCACTAGGCCACACTGCTTCTAAAGCACATGAACAACAATGCTTTAAAACTGAGTTCCTGCAAAGTTTAAGCTCCTATTTCTGCTGTGGCTGAGGAACTTCTCAGCTTCTTCATTAAAGGAAATTCAGAAAGCTATTTCTTAATTCAGCTCCATCAATCCTACTAATGGGATAGTTCCCAGAAAATAAAATGCAATAAACATTTCATGAAAATGTTGACCCATTGTCAATTTGACTTCTTTAATGGCTGTTTAGGAAAGGCATAGTCTCAGACACAATAGAAGAAATAGTGTCTTCTAATTCATAATATAGGAAAAGACCTGGCCTCCAACATCTCCTATCAGCTAATATCACTTATAGATGAGGATAGTGAAGCCCAATGCAGTGTCTCTTAATCTTATGATGCACTTACCAGTCATCATTCACCAAGACCAGACAGGCTTTATTAACAACCAGAGCTCAGCCAGCAGAATCTACAGAAGACTTAGTTTAATTTATTTTTTCCCAGAGATCTAAGAAACCCTTACATTAATACTAACTGTGGATGCCAAGAAAGCTTTTGATTAAATTGAGATTTGATGATTAAAGTTTAGAAGCTATATAGCTTTAAAAATATTTTTTCTAAATGGCTGGACACCATATATTCAGACAAGAAAATTCCTGTGGTCTCTAATTCTTTGAGATATTTTGCTTTACGAGGAAAAGGTGCCTGAGAGAGAGTTTTCAGGTCTTGCTTTTTTCTTTCATTCATTCATTCATTAGTATTTATTGAGCGCTTACTATGTGCAAAGCACTGTACTAAGCACTTGGAATGTACAGATCGGTAACAGATAGAGACAGTCCCTGCCCTTTGATGGGCTTACAGTCTAATCCATTCAATCACCTTGAATGAAGAACAAATTTAAAATCTTATACCGTCAAAAGGAGAGAGTGCCTTTATGTTAATTATAGCATGGTTGGAAGGTCTATTGACCACCTATCTAGTCCCTTCCTGGTCTTGAATTCGGACTTGGGCAAGGGTTCACTGGTGGAATAGACAAGATCAGGTACAGAGAGTAGCTTGGCATCGAAGGAGTAAAGTGGGCAGGCAGGGTTGTAGTAGGAGATCTTTGCAGTGTGGTAGGCAGGAGAGAACTGATTGAGTGCCTTAAACCCAATGGTATTAAGATTCTGTTTGATGAGAAAGTGGATGTGCAACTGCTAGGGGTTTATGAGGAATGGGGAGAAATGGACTAATTTTTTTTTTTCAAAAAAATGACCCAGGCAGTAGAGTGAAATATGGACTAGTTTGGGGAGAGAAAGGAGGCAGGGAGGTCAGTGAGGAGGCTGATGCATTAGTTCAGGAAGGATATGATAAGTCTTTGGATCAGTGTGGTCTGAATGGGGAAGACAGGCCAGATTTTAATGGTTATGAAGGAAGAACCTAAATACAAATATTTATTTATATTGATGTCTGTTTCCTTGTACTGATGTCTATCTCCCCCCTTCTAGACTGTGAGCTTGTTGTGGTCAGGGATTGCCTCTATAGCTTTATTGTACTTTCCCAAGCACTTAGTATAGTGCTGTGTAAACAGTAAGTGCTCAATAAATCTGATTGAATGAATGAATGACAGGTGAAAAAATGAATATGTGGGTTGAATGAGAGAGCTAAGTCTACGATAATGACAAATTTTGGGGTCTCTGAGACAGGGAGAATGATGGTAAGGTCTACAGTGATGGGAAAGTTAGCTGGAGGACAGAGCTGGGAAAGAATAATGTTGGTATTTGTTATGCATTTACTATGTGCAGAGCACTGTTTTAAATGCTGGGGTAGATACAGGGTAGTTAGGTTGTCCCACATGAGGCTCACAGTCTTAATCCCCATTTTACAGATGAGGAACTGAGGCTCAGAGAAGTTAAGTGATTTGCCCTAATTCACACAGCTGAGAAATGGCAGAGCAGGGATTCGAACCCATGACCTCTGACTCCCAAGCCCGGGCTCTTTCCACTGAGCCACGCTGATGATGAGGAGTTCTGTTTTGGACATGTTAAGTTTGAGATGTTGGTGGGCCATTCAATTAGAGATGTCCTGAAGGCAGGAGGAAATAAGAGACTTGAGAGGAGAGAGATCAGGGCTGAAGACATAGATTTGGGAATCATCTGCATGGAGGTGGTAGTTGAAGCCATGGGAACAAATGAGTTCCCCAAGGGAGTGGATGTAGATGGAGAATAGAAGGCTGCCTCTCTCTCCTCATTCATGGCATTCATCACAGCTTAAAACTCCCTTCTCCAACAAATCAGGCAGAACACAGTTCTCACATTTGAAGCCCTCCTAAAAATCCCACCTCCTCCAACAAGGCTTCTACATGAATTCTCCCAACACCCTGAGACATATGGCTTAGAACAGTACTTGGCACACAGCACTTAAATACCATTATTATTAATTAATTCATTCAATAGTATTTATTGAGCGCTTACTATGTGCAGACCACTGTACTAAGCACTTGGGATGAACAAGTCGGCAACAGATAGAGATGGTCCCTGCCGTTTGACGGGCTTACGGTCTAATCGGGGGAGACGGACAGACGAGAACAATGGCAATAAACAGAGTCAAGGGGAAGAACATCTCGTAAAAACAATGGCAACTAAATAGAATCAAGGCGATGTACAATTCATTAACAAAATAAATAGGGTAACGAAAATATATACAGTTGAGCGGACGAGTACAGTGCTGTGGGGATGGGAAGGGAGAGGTGGAGGAGCAGAGGGAAAAGGGGAAAATGAGGGTTTAGCTGCGGAGAGGTAAAGGGGGGATGGCAGAGGGAGTAGAGGGAGAAGAGGAGCTCAGTCTGGGAAGGCCTCTTGGAGGAGGTGAGTTTTAAGTAGGGTTTTGAAGAAGGAAAGAGAATCAGTTTGGTGGAGGTGAGGAGGGAGGGCGTTCCAGGACCGCGGGAGGACGTGACCCGGGGGTCGACGGCGGGATGGGCGAGACCGAGGGACGGTGAGGAGGTGGGCGGCAGAGGAGCGGAGCGTGCGGGGTGGGCGGTAGAAAGAGAGAAGGGAGGAGAGGTAGGAAGGGGCAAGGTGATGGAGAGCCTTGAAGCCTAGAGTGAGGAGTTTTTGTTTGGAGCGGAGGTTGATAGGCAACCATTGGAGTTGTTTAAGAAGGGGAGTGACATGCCCAGATCGTTTCGGCAGGAAGATGAGCCGGGCAGCGGAGTGAAGAATAGACCGGAGCGGGGCGAGAGAGGAGGAAGGGAGGTCAGAGAGAAGGCCGACACAGTAGTCTAGCCGGGATATAACGAGAGCCCGTAACAGTAAGGTAGCCGTTTGGGTGGAGAGGAAAGGGCGGATCTTGGCGATATTGTAGAGGTGAAACCGGCAGGTCTTGGTAACGGATAGGATGTGTGGGGTGAACGAGAGAGACGAGTCAAGGATGACACCGAGATTGCGGGCCCGAGAGACGGGAAGGATGGTCGTGCCATCAACGGTGATAGAGAAGTCTGGGAGAGGACCGGGTTTGGGAGGGAAGATGAGGAGCTCAGTCTCGCTCATGTTGAGTTTTAAGTGGCGGGCCGACATCCAGGTGGAGACGTCCTGGAGGCAGGAGGAGATGCGAGCCTGAAGGGAGGGGGAGAGGACAGGGGCGGAGATGTAGATCTGCGTGTCATCTGCGTAGAGATGGTAGTCAAAGCCGTGAGAGCGAATGAGTTCACCGAGGGAGTGAGTGTAAATGGAGAACAGAAGAGGGCCGAGAACTGACTCTTGAGGAACTCCGACAGTTAAAGGATGGGAGGGGGAGGAGGCTCCGGCAAAGGAGACCGAGAATGACCGGCCAGAGAGGAGAGAGGAGAACCAGGAGAGGACAGAGTCCGTGAAGCCAAGGTGAGATAAGGTATGGAGGAGGAGGGGATGGTCGACAGTGTCAAAGGCAGCAGAGAGGTCAGGGAGGATCAGAATGGAGTAGGAGCCATTGGATTTGGCAAGAAGGAGGTCACGGGTGACCTTAGAGAGAGCAGTCTCGGTAGAGTGGAGGGGACGGAAGCCAGATTGGAGGGGGTCTAGGAGAGAATGGGAGTTAAGGAATTCTAAGCATCGATTGTAGATGACTCGTTCTAGGATTTTGGAAAGGAAGGGTAGTAGGGAGATAGGGCGATAACTGGAGGGGGAAGTGGGGTCGAGAGCGGGTTTTTTTAGGATGGGGAGGCGTGGGCATGTTTGAAGGCAGAGGGGAAGGAGCCCTTGGAGATTGAGTGGTTAAAAATAGAAGTTAAGGAAGGTAGGAGGGCAGGGGCGATGGTTTTAAGAAGGTGAGAGGGAATGGGGTCCGAGGCGCAGGTGGAGGGGGTGGCACTTGCGAGGAGGGAGGAGATCTCCTCTGAGGGTACTGCAGGAAAGGATGGGAAAGTAGGGGAGGGGGTTGGTGGGAGGGAGGGGAGAGGCGGAGGGGTGACTTTGGGGAGCTCAGACCTGATCGTGTTGATTTTCGTGAGGAAATAGGTGGCGAGATCATTGGGGGTGAGAGATGGGGGAGGGGGAGGAACAGGGGGCCTAAGGAGAGAGTTAAAGGTCCGGAACAATCGGCAGGGGTGCCGGGCATGGGTGTCGATGAGGGAGGAGAAGAAGCTTTGCCTGGCGGAGGAGAGGGCAGAGTTAAGGCAGGAAAGGATAAATTTGAAGTGTGTGAGGTCGGCTTGGTGCTTGGACTTTCGCCAGCAGCGCTCAGCAGCTCGAGCATAGGAGCGTAGGAGGCGGACGGAGGAGGTGATCCAGGGCTGTGGGTTAGTGGAGCGAGAGCGGCGGAGGGAAAGGGGGGCGAGAGAGTCGAGATGAGTAGAGAGGGTGGAGTTGAGAGCGGAGACCTGATCGTCGAGAGTGGGAAGTGAGGACAGGGCGGCAAGGTTAGGAGAGATGCTAATGGAAAGACGGATGGGATCGAGAGAGCGGAGGTCTCTGTGGGGCAGTAGCGAAGATTTGCAGGGGGAGGGAGTGTGAGAGATGAGGCAGGTGAGAAGGTTATGGTCAGAGAGAGGGATTTCAGAGTTGGTGAGGGAGGAGATAGTGCAGCGGTAGAAGATGATGAGATCGAGGGTGTGACCAAGTCGGTGAGTGGGCGCGGTATGGTGGAGGAGGAGGTCGGCAGAGTCAAGGAGGGATAGCAGGTGGGCGGCAGAGGAGTCGTCGGGTACGTCCGTATGGATGTTGAAGTCTCCGAGGATCAGAGTGGGCAGAGGGAAGGAGAGAAGGAAGGTGAGAAAGGGGTCAAGGTGGTTGAACAAGTCGGAGGTGGGACCGGGAGGGCGGTAGATGACGGCGACAAGTAACTGGAGTGGGTGGTAGAGGCGAATGATATGGGCTTCGAAGGAGGGGAAGGAGAGGGAGGGGGGAGGAGGGATAGTGCGGAAGCGGCAACGGGGCGAGAGGAGGAAGCCGACGCCTCCTCCCTTACCGGTGAGTCTCGGGGAGTGGGAGAAGGAGAGGCCTCCGCCGGAGAGAGCAGCGGCGGAGACCGTGTCTTCGGGAGAGAGCCACGTTTCCGAAAGGGCGAGGAGGAGGAGAGAGCGAGAGAGGAAAAGGTCATGGATGAAAGGTAGCTTACCTGTAATAGAGCGGGGGTTCCAGAGGCCACACTTGAAAGTAGCTGTGGGTGCAAGGGGGGGAGGGGGGGAAGGGCGGGGGGAGGGGAGGGTTTGGATGGGCAGGAGGTGGCAGGGCCCTGGACGGGGAGAGGGGGATGAGGGGTAGCGGTGGGACAAAAGGACTGGGATGGGGCATGGGTGGGGAAGAGAGAAGGGGGGAGGGGGTAAAGAGGGGGTTTGGTGGGGGGAAGAGTAGGGGGAGGGGGAAGAGGGGTAGCGCTGGTAAAGTGGGGTTCTAGGGCGGGAGAGGGGAGGGGGGAGGAGACAGAGGAGAGAGCGGGAAAGAGCTGAGCGAGAGAGGGGAAGGGGAGGATAGGAAGGGGCGGGAGGGGGGAGGAGGGGAGGAGGGACATGGCGAGGCCAGAGAGGTGGGTGGCAGCACTGACAACAATAAACAGTAATAAATGAAATCGGTAATATAGCAACATGGTACAGTATGATACAATACAGTAGTGCTAATATAGCAACATGATACAGTATGATACAGTATAGTCATGTTAATAAAAGGGGCGATGATCAGGGTCGGGGGTAGACTCGATTAAGGGGCGACCTGATCAAATTCAAAGTCTGACGACAATAAACAATAACAAGCGAGATTGCTAATATAGCAACATGTTACAGTAAGGCACACTACAATAGTGTTAATAAGCAGGCGATGACCAGGGTCGGGGGACGAGCCGACCCTACCCGATCAGACTCAAAGTCAAGCGGCCAGCGGCCGAGAGAGTCCCAGAGCTCATGACCAAATGTCCCTGTGGCGGCGGGGGGCCCTGAGGTTGTCCGGGGTATTATTAATTCCATCAGCCACCTCTGGCACTTATCAGGCTTTTAATATACATTCTCAAGACTCAAGTGTTTAACCCCACCCCAAATACACACATATTTCCCTATGCATTGGGGTACCTAATGATTTTAATCGCTCTAGTGTTTAGAGCACATTCTCAAGACTCAAATAAGTAACTGAGTATCCCCCATTTACACACCTACAAACAGGCTCTCTTATTTTGACCACTCTAGTTCTAAATGCTTTCATGCTTGTTTCTCCTGTTAGAGAAACAAACAAGCTCCTTGCAAGAAGGACCCTTTCCCATTTTTTATTTTGTACCTTCTGAGCTCCTAGTAAAGTGTACTCATCCAAATGGTAGCCCAGTAAATACTGGGCTACTGAGGAGCAGCATAGTGTGGTGGATAGAGCATGGGCCTGGGAGTCAAAAGGTCATGGGTTCTAATTCCAGCTCTGCCACTCATCTGCTGGGTGACCTTGGGCAAATCACTTCACTTCTCTGGGACTCAGTTACCTCATCTGTAAAGTGGGGATTGAGACTGTGAGCCCTACATGGAACAGGGACTGTTTTTGACCCCATTTGCTTATATCCACACAAGAGCTTAGAACAGTGCTTGGTACATAGTAAGCTCTTAAATAGCATAATTATTACTATTATTATTAAATACTGTTATTACTATTCTTCTTGAAGATGATCATGATGGAGGTACCTATAGGCTTCTGTGGTATTTCCACAGTGGTCCATAGTCTAGGGAAGAATTAATGCAGGTAGTTAATCAGGGTGTCCCCTCCATGTGTTTTATTTGGGAGTAAACGAATAAGAGCCTTGAAGTCAGGGATTAGTTTTTTTTTTATTATTTTATGTAAGAAGGCCACTGCTGTAGTTAGCCTTCTTAGAAAAAATTAAAATCAACTAACCACTAATTTCAAGACTTGCCATCAGTTGACTTCCTCAACATGTCTTCCCCTGCTAAAGCTCACATTTTTCATTCTTTATAAGCAAGCTTTTAAATGTTCTTCTGTCAATCACTGACGCCCCCATTCTCCCTGAACAGAAGTCTGTAACCTCACTGTCATCCTTGAGT
The DNA here is from genome assembly GCF_004115215.2 of Ornithorhynchus anatinus. Taxonomy (NCBI): domain Eukaryota; kingdom Metazoa; phylum Chordata; class Mammalia; order Monotremata; family Ornithorhynchidae; genus Ornithorhynchus; species Ornithorhynchus anatinus. The sequence continues at coordinate 53,322,053 of NC_041731.1, read as the reverse complement.
TCTCACTTTCAGTTCTCGCAGTCAATCCATGTTGCTTCTCAAAAATCTCCAGTGGTTGCCTATCAACCTTCATATGAAGGAAAAACTGCTCACTATTGGCTTCAAAGCTCTCTATCACCTTGCCCCTTCCTACCTCACCTCCCTTCTCTCTTTCTACCTCCCAGCCCACAAACTCTGCTCCTCTGCCACTCATCTCCTCACCGTGCCTCGTTCTCACCTGTCTCGCCGCTGACCCCTGGCCTACATCTTACCTCTGGCCTAGAATGCCCTCCCTCCTCACATCCACCAAACTAGCTCTCTTCCTCCCTTCAAAGCCCTACTGAGAGCTCACCTCCTCCAGGAGGCCTTCCCAGACTGAGCCCTCCTTTTCCTCTGCTCCTTCTCCCCTCCCCATCAGCCCTACTCCCTCCTTCTTCCCCACCCCACAGCACTTGTGTATATTTGTACATAGTTATTATTCTATTTATTTTATTAATGATGTGTATATATCTATAATTCTATTTATCTATTTTGATGCTATTGATGCCTGTCTACTTGTTTTGTTTTGTTGTCTGTCTCCCCCTTTAGACTATGAGACCTTTGTTGGGTAAGGATTGTCTCTGTGGCCGAATTGTACTTTCCAAGTGCTTAGTACAGTGCTCTGCACACAGTAAACACTCAATAAATACGATTGAATGAATGAATAATGAGAATTCAATAAAAACTGATTTCTAGATTGATATTGCTAATTCCTTCTGGTTCATCCAATACAACATATTCTGGATCCCATCCCTTCCACTCCCCCGAACAGGTATCATTTTGGTAGAAGATCTGGCCATATCACAACAAGGCTGGTAAATAGCCTGTTGTACTGCAACAACAACATGATACAACTGTTATATCAGCCTTTTCTCTGTTCTCCTTGCTTCCAGATTACCTGTGCTCTAATTTATACCTACCACCAATGTAAGAACTTCCAGAAGTTGGTTAACCACTTCCACATCCAACAAGAACTCCTTATCTTAGCCTTGAAAGCACTTAATCATCTTGCCACCTCCTACCTCACTTCTCTGATCTACTACATCCCAGCCTGCACACTTGCTCATTGTGCCCCAATTTCTCCTATCTCACCACCAACTCTTTTGTGGCCTAGTGGACAGAGCACAGGCCTGGAAGTCACAAGGACCTGTGTTCTATTTGCAGCCTGCTACTTGTCTGCTGTGTGACCTTGAGCAAGTCACTTTACTTCTCTTTGCCTCAGCTCCCTCATCTTTAAATGGGGATTGAGACTGTGAGCCCCACGTGGGGCAGGGACACTGTCCAACCCAATTTGTTCATACTTCCTCCCAGCACTTAGTACAGTTCCTGGCATATAGTAAGCACTTAACAAATACTATTGTTATTTTCAGTAATAGCATTATTATGTCCTCCCTCTGGTCTGGAACTCCCCATCCCTATACATTAGACTGCCACTATCCAAGTTTCTGTTAAAATCATATCTCCTCCAAGATGTCTTCATCATTACTTAAAAATAACTCTGATGCCTTTAGAAATACCTGTTCTTTCTGAGCCAACAGTGGTATTTGCTAGGCCTGTAAATAGGCAGGTTTAGGTCAGTGGATTCCAGAGGCAAAGCAGTTTTCATGATTGACTGCTATGGGACACATCACTGTTCACGTTAAGATACAAAGTTTGTACTCCTTTTGAAGAAGCTGACATAAGGTCCACCATCATAGTCTTCTCACTAGCTGCCCTGACTCAGTACATCAAAATGGAGTTGAAGTCAGTATTAGAAAACTCAAAGTATGTTTTTTCCATATGGCTACTCACTCTACTGCACTGTGTCTTAGCTTGAAAATAAATCATTTTTGACAACAAAAATATATTTTGTAGTATGGGATTCTTTTAAAATTCTGTAAATGATCTCTTCTAGAGTTTCATGAAAGGTGATGCCAATCAATTCAGCCCATTTTATAAATGACAGAGCCAACAGCTTTCTCTTTGGGATCATAACCACCTCTTCAGCTCCAAGAGCTGCAAAAGGTGTATATCATAATTTTTAGTCCATTTTATTTTCAGCAATTGTTTGGCACAAATATAAGGCCTCATTGTCTGCTGATCTTGCCTAGATAGAAACCTGAAACCCATTCAATTAAATTCAATTCTTCCTCACTCCAAAAAGTAAACAGAAAGCACAATTATGGCTATATTTCACAGAAATTCTATCAGGCTGCAAAAATATGGTTTTCTCCTCAATTCTGACAAGGAAATAATAGGTACCCATATTTTCTAAATTCTATTTCCAAGGGTGGATGAAGCTCCTTTTCACGTATCTTCCTGTTGAAACTCTAGAAGATAAAGTGGCTTTATTGATGTTCCTTAAGGTTTGAACAGAAAAGCTAGAAATACTTCTTTTGATAGTAAATCTTTAAAAATACATTTATTCTGGATTTCAGCTTGTATCAGCAGGCTTAGATCAGACAATACAAAATGCACCCTTTCCAGGATACATTTTCCATGAGTGTATTTTGTATTGTTCGCTGATCTAAGTTCTCCGAACATGGCAGCTGCAGGGATATATCACTACTCTCTGCCCATCTGGCCAGCCAACCCAGCCCCTCCCAGCCCTCCATGATAATAATATTCATAGTAATGATGATAATAACAATAATATTAAATAATGGTGGCATTTGTTGTGGTATCTCTCCCAGATATTGTACTAAGCACTCTGGAATAGATGCAAGATAAGTATCCCCCTTTAAACTGTTGAGCTCACTGTGCCCGGGTAATGTTTCTGTTTGTTGTAGTACCGTATTCTTCCAAGCACTTCCTAGAGTGTCTTGCACACAGTAAGCCCTCAGTAAATAAAATTTAATGAATGAATGAATGAATGAAGTAGGTTGAATGCAGTCTCTGTTCTGCTTGGGGCTCCTAAGTCTAAGAGTGAGGGAAAACAGGCAGCATTGCCTAAGTGGATAGAGCAAGGGCAATGAAATCAGAAAGATCTGGGTTCTGATCCTAGCTCTACAATTTTTCTGCTGTTTGATCTTGGACAAGTCACAGTGCATCTGGGCCTCAGTTTTCTCATCTGTAGAATAGGGATTAAGATGGTGAGCCCTATATGGGAAATGGACTGTGCCCAATCTGATGATCTTGTATCTACCGCAGAGCTTAGTACAGTTCTGGGTACATAATAAGCTCTAAACTAATATCATAAAAACAGGCATTTAATCTCCATTATACAGATGAGGTGACTGTGACACAGAGATGATAAGTGACTTGACCAGGGTTACACAGTAGGCATGAGGAACTTTGAGCTCAATGTGGGCAGGGAATGTCCCTATTTATTGCTGTACTATATTTTCCCAAGCACTTAGTATAGTGTTCAGCACACAGTGAGAATTTAATAAATATGACTGAATGAATGAATGAACAAACTCAGATCCCCTGGCCCTCAGCCTATGGTCTTTCCATTAGGTCATGCTGCTTCTCCTAAAGCAGGACCCTCAAACTCACTCACTCACAGGTCTGCCACGTAGCATGGACAGCGATCCACACATGGGGCTCAGAACACCCTGGAGGTGTTTCATCATATAAACCTGGTCCTGAGGAGCTGCCTTACACAGGAACCAAAACACAGATTTTAATGACCGTCTCTACTATAGACTTAAAGCTCTCTGAAGGCACGGACTTGGGAGTCAGAGGTCGTGGGTTCTAATCCCAGCTCTGCCGCCTGTCAGCTGTGTGACTTTGGGCAAGTCACAACTTCTCTGTACCTCAATTATCTCATCTGTAAAATGGGGATGAAGACTGTAAACCCTACGTGGGACAAGCTGATTACCTTTTATCTACCCCAGTGCTTAGAACAGTGCTTGGCACATAGTAAGCGCTTAACAAATAACATCATTATTATTATTAATACAGTATGCAGTGCTCTGCACAGAATAAGCACTTAGATACTATTGACTGAATGAGGGGTCCAGGGACTTGAAACCCGAATAGGACAACCAGATTATCTGCATCCCTAGCAAACCAGATCCTCTTGCAGCTCAGACCCCTCCGCCCCCCGCACTACCCCCAAAGCTGTAGTTGACTGGCCTCCCCACAGAACGGAACAGATGATTCAAAGATGTTTTCTCTGCTTTTAGAAACATAGAGGGGAGAGCAACAGCTGCCTGCCTTTGGCTGATTGGTCTCCCTCGGCATATTCCCTGCTTCACCCCAACCCAAAATCCCGATCCTTCAGAAATGATGCCTTTTATAGTTGGATTCAGTAAGCTGTCAAAAGTTTAGAATGAAACCGCAAACCAATTTTTATTTTAAAGACCATGTTCAGACAGATTATGGAGCATGAAACTTGTTTTAAACAATATGAACAAATTACTTTTTTGCTATCTGAATTTCTATGATGTCAGAACATGGGAAATGATCTATTTCACCCAAGGACCAGGCTTGTACCAAAACAAATTGTACTTCGCTCTCAATTCTTTCATTTCTGTCTTTTCACTCCTGTGGTTCTGTTGGCTTGAAACTCCCTCCCTCCCCTCATTCAAATCCTCCCTTAAATCCCACTTTTTCCAACAAATTTTCCCCAATTATTTTTCCAACATCTTAACTTATATCATCCCTCCAGCCAACCTTCACATTTAGGCATTTAGGCACTTATTTACACCTTATTTATGCTGCCTGGATCATCTTTCTACAAAAACTTTCAGGACATGTCACCCCCCTCCTCAATAATCTCCAGTGGTTTGCTTGTCCACCTCCATACCAAACAAGAACTCCTCACCATTGGCTTTAGAGCCCTCCATCCCCTTGCCCCCTTCTACCTCACCTCACTTCTCTCCTTCTACAAGCCAGTCTGCATACTTCAGACCTCTGATGTTAACCTTCTCACTGTGCCTCAATTTCCCCTGTCTCACTGCCAAATCCTAATCCATGTCCTGCCTCTGGCCTGGAATGCCCTCCCTCCTCAAATTCGATTGACAATTACTCTCCCCACCTTCAAAGCCTTTTGAAGGTGCATCTCCTCTAAGAGGCCTTTGGAAGCAGCATGGCTTAGTGGAAAGAGCATGGGTTTGGAAGTCAGAGGTCAAGGGTTCTAATCCCAGCTCCGTCACTTGTCAGTTGTGGACTTTGGGCAAATCACTTAACATCCCTCTGCCTCAGTTACCTCATCTGTAAAAAGGGAATTTAGACTGTGAGCCCCATGTGGGACAATCTGATTAGCTTATAACTCCCTCAGTGCTTAGAACAGTGTTTGGCACATAGTAAGCACTTAACAAATACCATCATTATTATTCCCAGACTAAGTCCCACTTTTCCTCATCTCCCACTCCCTTCTGCATCACCCTAACTTGCTTCCTTTGCTCTCCCTCCAGAAGCCCCATAACAGTAATGTAAATATCTGTAATTTTATTTATTTGGATTGATGTGTGCCTCCCCCACCCCCGCTTCCACCCCCAGACTCTGAGCTCATTGTGGGAAGGGATTGTCACTATTTACTGTTGTATTCTCCCAAGTGCTTAGTACAGTGCTCCACAAACAGTAAGCCCTTAATAAATACAATTGAATAAGTGAATGAACCTTCCTTGGACACACATGCATTCTTTTATTTTTGATCACCTTAGATATATATCTATATCTGTAATTCATTTTAATGTCCATTTCCCCATATAGTCTGTAAACTCCTTGTGAGCGGTTTTTGTGTCTCCAAATCTATGGTATTGTACTTAGTAGAGCCTTCTGCACACAGTGAATGCTGAATAATGCCACTGATTAATTGATCTTAGGAGAATTTTCTACCTACAATACTAAAGTAGTAGTAGTGTGATTGAAAGATTGGAGCCATCCCTCTCCCAGGATTCCTAAATAATGCCATATACATTAATGTATTTTACTGCCATTATATTCTATGTCTTCCTGGGATCAGGATCATTAAACATACTCAGTTGGAGTAACTGTATTTTTCATTTCCTGTGAAACAAGGTTCAACTGCTATGCTTGGACTTAAGAACTTGCACAATACACATATTTCATAGGTAGACACATACATTCTCCCCTTAAAACTTAGGAAGAAGAATGCTCATATCTACCCATATATAAATATAGGTAGATAGATATTTATATACATACACATTCCTCCTTCCCTACCCTTTTCATTGTCATGCTTCTCACCCAGGAAAGTCCTTTTATTTGTTAACAATCCAGGAATTTGAAATCACTGATTTAAATGGAGTTTTGCTTTCATTCCTCTAGTTAGCAGCTTAAGCAATCAGAACAATAAGACCATGGAAGTGTGCCTTTCGTCCTGCACTGTGTTTCATTAAAGTTCATAACTACAATCAAAATTCACTTTAGGGAGATTAATCCAGTCTCCTTGAAAGCATTAATCAATCAATCATATTTCATTCATTCATTCAATTGTATTTATTGAGTCTTCTGTGTGCAGAGCATCGTACTAAGTTCTTCGGAGAGTACAGTATAAAAGAGTTGGTAGGCATATTCCCAACTCACATATAGACAGAGCCAAAATGATGGCTATGAAAAAGCCCAACTCATCTTCTCTCCCCAAACTGAAACTAATCCCTCAATAGGTGTCTGGCTTTGGTATTAGAGGAGAAGCAGATGCCTTGGTTATTTTCCTAATGCAGTTAGGTACAATGAGATAAATGATTTCTTCCTGGAACAAGAATCCCAAAAATCAGAAAATAAAGCATGCACAAACTTTGATACAGAAAGATTTGTGAATAATAGTCTTTTTTCCATAAATGAAATTTTCACGCACTAAAATTATTTTTCTCAAATGATATAGAATAGGCAATTTTATCTTGCTTGATTGTCCTATATTTTTAAGGGTGTATTTACATTCTTACCTCTGATAAGCTAAGAATAATAAATAACCAAAATAATGCCAATACCTGTTTGCTTACAATGTGCCCTAGTGGAACGAGCATGGATCTGAAAGTCAGAGGGCTTCAGTTCTAATCCTGGCTTTGCCACTTGCCTTTTCTGTAAGCTTGGACAAGTAGTTAAACTTCTCTGTGTCTCAGTTTCTTCATCTGTAAAATGTGAATAAAAACCCTGTTCTACTTCTTACTTAGAATGTGGGACAGGGGCTGTTTCTGACCTGATTATCTTCATTAGAACAGTGAAGTACAGTGCTTAGCACAGAGTAAGCACTTATCACATACCTCACCTATTTTTAGCATTTCTTATTATTGAGAACAACAAAATAATAAAATTAGGAATAAAAACCTCCTCTTTTTGCTTAATTTAGGACACACAGATTCACCTATTCTTGGTCACTACAGTGTTGATTAGTTTTTAATGGTAGATTCTTAACAAAGGACCAGGAACAGAGTATTTAACCTTTCATGAAAATAGACAGATTCACAGTCAAGACAGATTTGCTCATCCCTATTCCAAAATGGAAATAAAAACATTTTTGGTCCCAAGAAGCAATCGGTTGGCATTTTCCTGTGCTTCACTGTACATCAGTGAATACATTTCTGAGGCCCAGCCTGACATGGATTGTGTTACAATGAGGTATATATCATTCAAGAATAACATTGGGGATCAATTATGTTAGAAATGGAAATCTAACCTCATGGATTGGCAGCCCTACAACAAAGAATCAGAGTACAGAAACTTACCAGGGAAGCCATTTTCTAACACAGAGAAATCCTTTCCTCTGCAGTGAATCAGAGTATTCCCTGATATGAAGGCCAGTGGGTTCTGCATATGATTTGAGTTGCTCTCAGAAAACATGTTTGCTCTCTTAATGAGTTCTCCAGAGGCGGCTGAGAAAGTGGGACTTCTCATTACAGGGCTCACGGTGATTTAGAACGCTCATTAGAGGCTGCTTCGTATGAACTCATCTTTCATATAAGGCCGCTATGCTTTGGACTGAAATTGCATTCAACTATTTCAAGCCTCTGTTCAGAGCCTTATATCATATAAAAAGAAAGAGAATGAAAATGTGACCAGCAGTTGAAGTATGATATAGTGCCCATGGCTTAATAGGGGAACGTTTAAAAGTCATTAATGTTTAGAGATAAATTGACAAAGGGCCTGGAGACCTGGACCCGGTTTTCAGCATGTGCAAAGTTGTATTATCACTGAGAAATGGTTAGATGGGTGCTAAGTAGTGAGTAGGCATAAAATTGCCTGCAGAAAGTCCCAAGCTATTTGTTCACCATTTGGCTCAAAGGATGCGGATATTTCCTTTGATAGAGAATTTCCGGGCATGATCTAAGAGTGAATGTAGAAGTATTACCCCCATCACCTATGAGTATCAGGTTACTGCAACAGGGAGAGAACTGATTCTTGATGATCAAATACTCTTCAGAAATCAATAAGAGTATCACTCATTTTACAGAGTACCTGGATTAATGTCCTTAGTTTAGGGAGTGTTGAAATCAACTATGCACTCTAAAAATAGTTACAGAAATGGGCCCTCTGCAGACAGGGGTTCCTGATTGAAAACACAGGTTGAATTTGTGAAGACGTACGCCTAAACAATTCCTTCTACACTAACCCTCCCCACCTCCCCGTTTATTATCTATTAGGGGTGATCCAAATCATTTTAAAAATCAATTTGTCCCAGTGGAAATAACACATTTAATGCTTCTCACATATCTTGCTCTGTCCCTGAGTTTGACCTATATAAGAATGATAATGATTTTGCTCTACCAGTCCCAAAACACTGTCAGGACACAGTTTTTCAAATATATAGTTACAAAAATTGAGTATGTACTGCAAACAATATTTTTTATAAAGAACCATACTTACTAGAACTCTGTCCGAGCCCTGTTCTTGCTTTCCATTTCAAAGTCCAGGCCTGCTGTCACCTTCCAGTGAAGACTGTCCCACTGGCACTGTGTATCCCACAATGGCCCTCCCTTTGCCCTATGGGAAAAATGGATCATCCCTTCCCTCTCCTTCATCAAAGTGGTACAGAAAGCCATATCTTCTATGAAGCCCTCCCAGATTTCCTCTTTCTGGTCTAAATCGATCCAATCACTCCAGTAACCAATCAAAAGTGTTTCCTGAGTGCTTACTCTGTACAGAACACTCTACTAAGCACCTGGGAGCATACACTTGAGTCAGAAGACACTACCCCTGCCGTGAAGAAATTTATCATCAAGCAGAGTCCACTGCATTTCTGTCGCTTTGTTAGGTTTCAGTAATTGGTAAGTACTAAGCACGTGCTATCTTCTAAATGCTGAGATACCTACAGATCAGAAAAGTCTCTCTCCTACCTGGATCTCTCAATCTATGCGCTAAGGAGATCAGGTATCTTAACCCTATGTTAACAGATGAGAAAAAAAAATATGAAGACCTTAATCAATTTGGCCAATGTCGCCTAGCAGGCTAGTGGCAGAACTGGGATCAGAATTTGGTCTTTTGAAAGCCTGAAAAGAGCACACTACCCATCTGTGCATACACCAGCACTCTCCCCATCTTTCCCCTTACAGTGGAATTGCATGCTTCAGGAGAAAGACTAGATTGGCATTCCTCAGTTCCACTGCCCTCTATCCCTGCTTCCCAGCCTAAGCCAGGCTGGAATTCCTGGAAACCCAGGAGATGGGAACCAGTGAGTCACTGACTGGAACAGTCGATGAGCTCTCTAAAAACATCCAACTCACTCTCCAGGTGGTGCTTTCGCTCTGGGAGAATCTAGCTCAGTATCTTCTTTAAAGCACACAAACAAAAATGAAAACATAAATTTGAGTTCAAAATCATATGCCCATAATTAGTTTACTAATCAAACCTCATAAATCATTGTCAGGGTCACAAGACTCTCATGTACACTCCTCCTAAATAATAAAATTGCAAGCATTAAAATGAAGAGTCACCTCTAAATAAAGATTTAGTATTGTGACAACCCACAGAGCAGAACATTTTAAAGAGTAATAGATTCTCTGTTGAAGAGTATTTTGAATTTAAAGAGGTCAAAGGAAGTGCAAGATTAAATAATATATGAATTTTAAATTCATTTATTATCTCCAGGCAGAAGATTAATACAGTTTCCAATACTATCCTAAGTCATTACATTTGAGATGAGGAAGGTTTATGCTCTTTGCTTTATCTGAGCAAGTATCCTGGTGGGAATTTTAAATCTGTGTAATTTCTGGATCACTAATGGAGTAACTAAAGTGTTATAGGGAGAGGTGAGAGGACTCTGGAATTCTGTGGGGTGTATCAGATAGGGACTGTCATACCCAAGTTGTCAGTTTACCTTCCACTAGTCCCTAGCTGCTCCTGCCTGGACTAAACACTTAGATAAGTGTTGGACCCCGCTCACTATAGAGCCCTTAGCAGTATTCCCTGCAAAGAAGCAAGAGGGAAGGACTATTGATCAAAGGCATTTATGGACGTCCTAAAGAGTGTTATGCATTGAACTAAGTAAGCACTTGGAAATGGAGTAGATCCAGAAAAAAGTGCCAGCTCTGCCAACTCTCTCCATCTAGACCATAAGCTCTTTTGGGCAGGGAATGTGTCAGTTATAGTGTACTCTCCCAAGCTCTTAGTACAGTGCTCTGCACACAGTAAGTACTCAATAAATACTATTGACTGATTGACTGACATTGGCTTCTGTGGCCCTTGGGCACAGCACAACTTCTCTGGGTCTCAGTTTCCTCCTCAGTAAAATGTGAATTATGATAACTGCTCTTCCTATTGCTTAGATTGAGTCTTTATTATGGTATTTGTTAAGCACTTACTATGTATAAAGCCCCATACTAAATGCTGGGGTAGATACAAGATAATCTGGTTGGTGCAAACCCTGTCCCACACAAGGCTCACTGTCTTAACCCCCATTTTACCAATGAGATAACTGAGGCAGAGAGAAATTAAGTGACTTGCCCAAAGTGACATAGCAGACAACTGGCAGACTGGCAGGGAACGTATCTACCAACTCTCATGTATTGTTGTCTCCCAAGGGCTTAATTTGGTACAATGTATCCAGTAAGGACTCAGTAAAATCCATAGACTGATTGATGTGTTTATAAATACTTAATAAGACAACAAGTGGTTTAGTATGTAGTTTTCCCATTTTAAAGTCATAGTAGATATCTTGTCTGGCCCTGTCTATCCAGTTCTCCTCCTACTTCTCTGGCCAATCAATCTATTTGCACACTGCCCCTCTACCTCCTACCACCTAAATGGGGGAGTCCCTCAGGGTTCAGTTCTGGGTCCCCTTTTGTTCTCCATCTACACCCACTCCTTGGAGAACTTGTTCACTCCCATGTTTTTAACTAAGATCTCTATGTCGATGATTCTCTCATCTACATCTCCAGCCCGGATCTCTCTCCCTCTCTGCAGTCTCGCAGTTGCTCCAGTCTTCAAAACATTTCTACTTGGATGTCTCAAACTTCACATGTCCAAAACAGAACTCAACTTCCCACCCAAACTCTGTCTTTCCCCTGACTTTCCCACTACTGTAGATAGCACCACCAGCCTTCCTGTCTCATGAGCCTATAACCTTGGCATTATTCTTGACTCCTTTCAATTTACATATTTAATCCATTACTAAATCACATGGGTTTGACCTTCACAACATTGCTAAAAATCTACCCTTTCTTCTCCATCCTATCTGCTACCACATTAGTCCAAGCACTTATCTTATCCTGCCTTGATTACTGTATCAGTCTCCTTGCTGACCTCCCTGCCTCCTGTCTCTCCCTACTCCAGTCCATACCTCACTTGGCTGCCCATATACAAAACCATTCATTCCACATCTCCCCACTCTTTAAGAAACTCCAGTGGTTGCCCATCCACCTCTGCATCAAACAAAAACTACTTTATCATCGGTTTTAAAGGTGTCAATACCTTACATCACTTCACTGCTTTCCTACTACGATCCAGCCTACACAATTTTCTCTTTTAATGCCAACATACTCATTCTACCTCTCTTGCCTATCTCACTGTTGACCTCTGGCCCACATACTGCCTCTGACTTGAAATGCCCTCCTTCTTCATATCCCATAGACATTTACTCTCCTTCCATTCAAAGATTTATTGAAGGCACATTTGCTCCAAGAGGCCTTCCTTAACTGAGCTCTCATTTCTTCTTCTCCCACTCCTTGTACATTGCCTTTGCACTTGTATTTGCTCCCTTTGTTCACCCCTCCCTCACCCTCACACTACTTACATTTATATCCATCATTTAATTATTCATACTAACATCTGTCTTCACCTTTAGACTGTAAACTCGCTGTGGGCAAAGAGTGGGTCTATCAACTCTTGAGAAGCAGCTTGGCTCAGTGGAAAGAGTACGGGCTTTGGAGTCAGGGCTCATGAGTTCAAATCCCAGCTCTGCCACTTGGCTGTGTGACTGTGGGCAAGTCACTTAACTTCTCTGTGCCTCAGTTCCCTCATCTGTAAAATGGGGATTAAGACTGTGAGCCCCACATGGGACAACCTGATTCCCCTGTGTCTACCCCAGCGCTTAGAACAGTGCTCGGCACATAGTAAGCGCTTAACAAATACCAACATTATTATTATTATTATTAACTCTGTCATATGGCTATATTGTACTCTCCCAAGCACTTAGTACAGTGCTCTGCATAAAGTAGTTGCTCAATAATACAACTGATTCTCCCTCCCTCTTTCTACACCTCCTTCCCCTCCCTATTCTCTTCCTCCATTCTTACCTCCCTTCACTCCACTTTTCATTCCTTCTGTCTTCCAGCTTCTTTCTCCATTTCACCCCCAAAACGTAAAGAGACATAAACCTTCATTTGAACATTGGACCGGTTGGGAGATGGAAGGTGGGTAGTACACTTTCTAGGGGAAGTTCTAATCATAGCTTTGAGTCTGAAACTCTAGTGGTATTGAATGGAGGCACTTCCCATCTCTTCCTTTTCCTAAGCCATTAATCATGCTCCCAAAAGAAATTAGTTACTCCTAGTTTTACCCATTTGTGGAGACCCCACCAATACCGTTTAAGTGGATTGCTAGCTATCACTCAGTCAATAGCATTTATTTAGTCCTACTATGTGTAGAGGACTGCATTAAGGACTTAGAAGAATGCAATAGAGTGAGTAGACCATATTTCTTTCTTCGCTGGTCTTTCTTACTGCTCTAGTAGTATTTGGGTCCTGGTAACATGTTTATTCAATCACATTTGCCTTCCAGGTTTTTCAAATATAATGCAAATATTCAGGTTATATAAAATATTAAAAAGGTACAAAGCAGTACATTAGAAATGCACCAGGCAGAAATCCAATTCTTGGCATATTTGCATAAGGTGTTTTTCATTTCTGAAGTTGGTAGGAAGGGTTCCTTGATGTCCCACTCTTCCCCACCAATTCTCCAGTTTTCTTTCACCACATCTTGCCCTGGGTTTTAGTCTTGACAGTGGCAGACACTTCCTCTTCCTCAGAAAGCAGTGTGGCCTGGTGTAAAGAGCACAAGTCTGGGAGCCAGGAAATTCAAGTTTTATTCCAGTTCCACCACTTGCATTCTGGATAATTTTAGGCAAGTTACTTAACTTCTCTGTGCCTCAAGTTTCCTTTTTGCAAAATATCTGTTCCCTCCCACTTAGACTTAAACTGTGAGACCCATGTGGTACAGAGACTGTCCCTACTTGACTGTATTGTATCTTGTCCAGTAATTAACACTATGCTTTGCACATATGTGCTTAAAAATACTACAATTTTTTTTTATTATTACTAGTAATAATAACAATAATAATACTAATAATAAAGGACCAAGAACTGAAATTGACAGGACCACACAAAATGAAAGAGTGAAGTGTTGAAGAAGAATTAGAATCTGCCACTTTCCTGAAGGGTGACCTTGGGCAAGTCACTTAACTTCTCTGTACCTCAGTTTCCTCAACTGCAAAATAGGGATTTTATGCCTGTTCTCCCTCCTACTTGGACTCTGAGCCCCATGTGGGACAGGGACTCTATCTATATTTGATTATCTTAGTGTGGTCTGATGGATAGAGCAGAGGCCTGGGAGGTCCTCCACCATTTGTCTGCAGCATGACCTTAGGCAAGTCACTTAACTTCTCTATGCCTCAGTTACCTCACCTGAAAAATAGGGATTAAGATTGTGAGTCCCATGTGGGACAGGGACTGTGTCCAATTCAATTACTTTGTACCTGCCTCAGGGCTTAGTATTGTGTCTGGCATATAGTAAGCACTTAAATACCACAATTATTGTTATTATAATTACATCTACCCCAGCACTCAAGAGTTCTTGACTCATAGAAAGCACTTAGCAAATGACTTAAATACCATGAAAAGGAAAGAGTAGAGAGGTAGGAGGAGAACTAAGAGTCAGTTAGTCAACCACATTTATTGAGCACTTACTGTGTGCAAAGCACTGTCCTAAGCGCTTGGAAGAGCAAAATATAACAATAAACAGAAACATTCCCTGCCTACAGTGAACTTACAATCTGGAGAGAGGGAGGACTTTGTCAACAAAACTAAGGGTGGGGAGATAATTTTTAGGATGAGAGTGTTATTTATAAGTGCTTATTATGTGCCAAGCACTGTACAAAGTGCTATGGTAGATAGAAGATAGGTCAGACTCAGTGGTTGAACAGGAAATGCTTTGAGAAGTGCTGAAAAGGCCCCAAGGGTACAAGGAGGACTAGAACAAAAACCAGAGACCAGGAAATCTTTGCTAGAAAATGATGTTTGGAAACCTTGATACTTCTCATGGTATTTTTTGAGCATCCTCTGGGAACAATAACTGTAATAACTGTTTGGGAAAATGAAACAGAAGCTGTAGACAAGCAGTATGGTCTAGTGGAAAGAGCACAGACATCAGAGCCGAAGGACGTGGGTTCTAATCCCAGCCTCATCACTTGTCTGCTGTGAAACCTTGGGCAAGTCAGTTCATCTGTCTGTGCCTCAGTTACCTCATCTGTAAAAATGGGGATTGAGACTGTGAGCCCTCTGTGGAGAAGGTACTGCCAGTCTACCCCAGTGTTTAGTACAGTGCTTGGCATATAGTAAGCGCTTAATAAATACCACTTAAAAAAATAGAATAATCTGTGCCCCCAAGGTACTTTGGTGAGTATTTTCCCCATTTTCAAGGCCTATAAAAATATCTCCTCCAGGAAGTCTTCCATGATTGATTCCTCATATATCCACCCTATTTCCCCACTCTCCTTTAGCCCCTAAGCACTTATGGACTCTGCACACAATAAGCACTCAATAAATACCACTGACTGACTGAATCCATTTCCCATGCCACAGCACTCATGTACATATCTTTCCGTTTAATTGCGTTTCCCAACCTGTGGTTAATTTGAATGTTTGACTGTAAGCCCGTCAAACGGCAGGGACTGTCTCTATCTGTTGCCGACCTGTTCATCCCAAGCGCTTAGTACAGTGCTCTGCACATAGTAAGCGCTCAATAAATACTATTGAATGAATGAATGAATGAATGTTTGTATCTCCACAGCAAGGCAGCAAGACCCTTGAGGGCAACATTCATATCTACTAGAGAAGCAGCGTGGCTCAGTGGAAAGAGCATGGGCTTTGGAGTCAGAGGTCATGAGTTTGAATCCCAGCTCTGCCACTTGTCAGCTGTGTGACTGTGGGCAAGTCACTTAACTTCTCTGTGCCTCAGTTACCTCATATGTAAAATGGGGATTAAGACTGTGAGCCCCACGTGGGACATCCTGATTCCCCTGTGTCTACCCCAGCGCTTAGAACAGTGCTCGGCACATAGTAAGTGCTTAACAAATACCAACATTATTATTATTATTATTACTATATTGCATTCCCCCAGAGCTTTGAACAGTGTTCTGCACAGTGTTTGATATTATTAATAATAATAATAATGATTAATGGCTACCCTATTGTATATTTTCTCAAATTTCTCAGCAGGCAAATTCATTTAATTCATTCCCATTCCTGCCCGCAAGTTTTCTATAAGAATACATTTTGAATGAGTGGAAAAAGCCCTTCTCCTAGAGTAGCCAGCTCCCTACCTTTCATCATGCAATTAGCTGAAATCATACCTTTTCCAAGATGCTTTAGCATTGTACTCTCCTATTTGCTTAGTATAATGTTCTGCACAGAGTAAGCTCAATAAATACCACAAGTTGATTGATTGATGCATTTCATAATGAACTACTAACTGCTTAGTATTGTGTTCTGCCCCCAGTAAGCTCTCAGTAAATTCTACTGATTGATCTATTAGTAGCTAGCAATGTCCTGGGATTTGATTTTCAGGGTAACTATTCATGGCTGAAAAAAAGGTGTTCTAAAAGTGTATTTCAGCTTGAAGCATACTGCCATTTTTTTCCTCTCCCCAAATTCAATTTTTTTATGCTTATTAATGTGGTGCTTTGAGATAAACCACTGAAAAAATGCTAAATAATATATGGTTTCTTTTTTATTGAGTCATTTACATTCATGATTTCCAACAGGGAAATAATGCTGTGGTGTGTTTCAAGCATTCAAAGATGCAAAATTGAGTTTCTGGAGCACTGATAAGTAATCTATCCCTCAATTCCTTCATATAATTCTTCCCATCCAACAGTTAACTCAGTGAGGGAAGTGCTGTAGAAAACATATTAAAATGTGAATAAAATTCACAATTTGATTTGTAGTAACCTTAGAAACATATTTTTCTAACATTCTTCCTGACTTTTCTTTTGTTTTCTGTTTCCTCAGTGTTTTATTTGCATAATCATAAAAGTGTGACTTTTAAAGAAAACCATTTGTTTAATGAGGCTGATTTGGGTTCTTCCTTTTGTTTGTCTGAACATGTCATAAAAAGGAAAGTAATGCAAAACAGGCCAATCCATTGCTGATACAAAGCATAGAGGTAATTTAGGCCTTCTTGACAGTTCGCTTATTTAAACTCCATAACCCCTTATTTGGACTTGAACAACCACTAGATAGCGGATTGTTAAATGTCTGTGTCAAGTATAAAATTTCAATTAGTACAGCGGTCTCCATTTCAAAACAAAATAGACTTTGCCTGCTTCTTCAAGACAAACAAGGACCACTATTATAATCAGTGCAAACAATCAAATCACTGGTATTTATTGACTGCTTATTGTGTGCAGAGCGCTTTACTAAGCATTTGGAAGAGTACCTAGAATTGGTAGACATGATCCCTGCTCACCAGGAGCTCCCGAACTAGGAGGAGCTGTCACTGCAGCCCAAACAACCAGCTTCAGTCATGCACAGATGTCCTTTGTACCCAGAGATATTACTGATGGGGAGATTTTTTTTGCATGAATTTGAATTTGTACTTCCAAGACCATTATAAAACTGACAAATCTATTCCATACAAAGCATAAAACAGATTAAACATGCTGCGTTATTGCATTTTCAGTTTGCAAGTCCTTCTACCGTTTTGCATTTTGAATCCAGCTTCTCCACATTCCAACTTAACAAAGCTTCCGCTAGCAAAACTTTCTGATAGCCACACACCAGAGTGTTTATCTGCCACTTCTACAGGGAAATTACAAAATTGGTGGTTATGTTTTACTGTCATTTAAAAATATTCATGTTGCCTTCTTTACTTTGTTCCCCAACTTAAGTTCATTATAAAGTAACTGCTATATAGTGGACAATCAGCATGTCCTAGTGGAAAGAGATGGGTCTGGGAGTCAGAGGACCTGGATTCTAATCTTGGTTCTGTCACTTGTCTACGGTAGGAACTAGGGCAAATCACTTCATTTCTCAGTGCCTCAGGCACCTCATTATATAATGGAATTAAGACTATGAGCCCTAAGTGGGACATGAACTGTGTCCAACATGACGAGCTTATAAATACCCCAGCACTTAGTATAGTGCTGGACACATAGAAGTGCTTAACAAATACCATAAAAATAACTTCTTCGATATCTTACCTTCATCTGCTCTCCTCACATCTCTCCCAAACCAAGTGGGAAGTTGAAAGCGTGGCTCAATGTTGGGTGATCTACTGTACTATAGTATTTGTGATTGCCTTGCCTTGCCTCCCCCTCTAGACTGTAAGCTCTTTGTGGTCAGGGAATGTGACTATTTATTGTTGTATTGTACTCTCCCAAGTGCTTAGTACAGTGCTCTGCACACAATAAGCACTTAATAAATACTACTGAATGAATTTGATGTAGGTGAAACTGATGCAGCTAATCAAGAGAGCAGGTGTAATGTGAATGATAAGCCAAAGAATTAGTAGCCCACAACCTTTAATATAAATGAAATCTAGGTATTAGAATGACGTGAGAAAAATACTTCTGCACAGCCAGTGGAAATGTTTTGGAGTGAATATGCTTCTCAGGTGCAAGCTGGAGCATAACCTCAGCTTTCTTTAAGCTACCTGGTAGTACAAAGTGCTATACCTGTCTTGCAAAACAGCCCAATGAATAGCTTGTGCATATTTTCAAGACAGAATTATCCTCTGGACTGTAAACTCCTTGTTGAGGGAACGTGTCTAGCAACTGTTGTATTGTGTTGTATTGTGTATGCCAAGTGCTTAGTATAGTGCTCTACACACTAGAAGAGTTCAATAAATACCAATAAATGTATTTGAACAATATCAGCTCTGAGCACTTTCTGAATGACTGACTAAAAGACCTCCATTGTTGCTCCTAGTCTGTAAAGTTCGAAGTTCCCCACAAAGGATTGATAGTTTATTTTCACACTCACTTCTTGGTGTCTTTTTTCACATCAACAAGCATGGCTCTATAGCATGAGACGAATGAAAATTGATACAATGAAAAGCCATCCTTTATTCCATTAGGGATGGTGGAAGAATCAGACAAAACACTAAAATTCTGGAAATATTAGCCATTAATCAAGATACTAATTAATGCCAATTAATACTATTTTTGGCACCTGTTTTAAGTGCAGAATATTATACTAAGCAATCAGAAAGGTACAAAAGAAGTAAAACACATGTTCTGTCTTCTTGTGGAGTTTACAATCTAAAGCAGACAAGGAGATAATATAATTTATGAATACTGGGAGGAAGAGCAGCATGGCCTAGTAGAAAGAGCACTGGCCAGGGAGTCAGAAGGATCTGGGTTCTAATATTAGCTCTGCCACTTGTCTGCTCTGGGACCTTGGGCAAGTCACTTCACTTCTCCATGCCTCAGTTACCTCATCTGTAAAATGGGAATTAAGATAGTGAGCCCCATGTGGCTCACAGGTGTCCAATCTGATTAGCTTGTATATACCCCAATAATTAGTACAGTACCTCGCACATAGTAAGCACTTAGCAAATACCCTAAAAATAGTGGAGGAGGAAGATTAGGATAGAGACAGTAATATGAATATCAGGATGGAATGCCCATATAAATATATAATTATTTTTTCAGGAAGTTCAGAAGAAGTAAATACATATGCGTTAAGGTTAGATATTGGGTTGGTGAAATTAATTAGGGAAGCCTTCTGGATGAGGTGGGATTTTAGAAGGGTTGTGAAGATGGAGAGATGCTACAGTCAGGTAAATTTAAAGTGGGAGGGGAACAGTGCAAACAAAAATCTGGGGGTAGGGCAATTAAGAGCAAGATGTAGTTATGAGGTGAGATTTGGAGGAGGGAAAGTGTGCAAGCTGGATAGTGATCAATCAGTCAATAGCATTTAATGAGCACTTACATTGTGCAAGGAACTGAACTAAGCCATCGGGAGCATACAAGGCAACAGAGTTGGTAGACATATTCCTGAACCACAAGGACATTACAGTCTAGGCGGGGAGGTAGATGTTAAAATACATTTTGGATATGTACAGAAGGGAGTCAATATGTAAGATGGGGAATATGGATGGAACACCAATGTTTGCCAGTTCCTGTTTATAAGGAGAGGAAAGGATAACCATTTAAGGCTTGAATACTGATTAGACAAACTGCAGAAGAATGTTTCTGAAAAATGATTCAGACAGCAAAATGAAGTTTAGTTTGGACTGTGAGGAGAATTTCAAGACAGGGAAATTAGTGAGGAATTAAAGAAGGTGTTTCAATTAAGGAAGAGAATAGTGGTATTCCCAATCAGTTACTCTGGTACAAGAATCAGGAATAGTAAAACCATTATACCATCTCTGAGCCTTTGGTCAGGCTGTTCTCCCACCCTGGAACTCCCTTAGCCTGTCACATCACAGTTTTGTCGGTCCAGCAATTCATCTCTAGAATGGGGTTTAAAATTGTAAGCTCCATGTGGGACATGGATGTGCCCAACCTAATTAGCTCATATCTACTCCAGCACTTAGTACAGTGCCTGGTACAGGTAAGCACTTAACAAATATTAAAAATAAAAAAGCAAAATCATAATACTACTGGTTGACTGATTACCAAATGTTATAAGTATCTGCAGCCGGATCTAATAATCTGCAAAGAAAATGTTCAGAAGCATTAATTAGTGAGTGCTTCCATTAGACTGTAAGTTCCTTATAGACAAGAAATATGGCTTTTGTTGCTTTTATACTTTCTCAAGCACTTAGTATGGGGCTCTACCCTAGGTAGATGCCCCTTAAATACCATTACAACTGTCAGAATAAGATTAAGAAGTACATTTGTGAAAAAAGTCCTGGATCAAATGCTGTGAAAGGAGGATAGTGTGGATTTTCTTTATATGCAGAACTAGGGCCAACCTATCCAAAGACTCACTGTTACCATAGCAAATATAAGAAGCAGCAGGGGTCTTTCCTGACTAAGCTCTCTTTTCCTTTCTTTCAACTCCCTTCTGCATCACCCTGGCTTGCTCCTTTTGTTTATCCCTCTCCCAGACCCATAGCACTTATGTAGATATCTGTAATTTTTTTATATTAATGTCTGCCTCCCTCTTTCAACTCTAAGCTTGCTGTGGGCAGGGAATGTCTCTTTTATATTGTTATACTGTACTCTTCCAAGTGCTTAGTGCAGTGTTCTGCACACAGTAAATGCTCAATACATATGATTGATTATGATGAGAGATTTGTAGCTTTTGTAAGATGGTTGGGAACAACACCAATACTAATATGACTAAAAATAATAATAATAATAATAATGATAATTCTGGTATTTATTAAGCACTTATTCTGTGCCAGGCACTGAACTAAGCACTGAGATAGGTATAAGATAATTGGGTCAGACACTGTTCCTGTCCCATATAGGGTTTATAGTCTTAATCCCCATTTTAAAGGTAACTGATGCACGGAGAAGTTAAGGGACTTGCCTAAGGTCACACAGCAGACAGTGGTGAAGCCAGAATTGGAACCCAGCTCTTCTGACTCCCAAGCCCATGCTCTTTCCACAAGGCCATTCTGTTTCTCTAAGTGAAGTGTGGCAAGGTCCTTGAGAGAGATCTCGCCAGAACAGATGGAAAGCAGAGGGACTTGGGAGACACTTGGTGTGGCGAGTCAAATCTCCGGCCCTCTCCCATCGCATCCAGAGTCCCCTGCCATGCTTCTCTACTGTGGCTGCCAAATCCTCAACATAGCTCCAAATCGTTCAGTGGAGTTGCTTTTTAAACTCCAAAACTTTAGGAGTGATAACCTAAGACAGTTCGTTAGCTGAAAGTACAAATTCACTGTGTCAGTCACAAATTCACCTTTTGAAATATACTTAGTAGAGAACCTGCTGAATAAACAAACATTACAATAGTGAGTCAGAAGACCCCTTCAGTAGAATGAATGCTTGGGTCATGAATGTCTGTGTTCTGAAAGAAGGATCTTTGCAAGTGATGAGGCAAATTAGTCCTTTAGAATATGGTTTACCTAGATGGTAATAATAAAAAATGAAAATAATAATACTTCTGCATCATCCTCACTTGCTCCCTTCATTCATCCTCCCTCCCATCCCCACAGCACAGATATATATATATAATTTACTTAATTCATGTATATTAATGTTTGTCTCCCCTCTAGACTGTGAGCTCCTGGTAGGAAGGGAACATGTCTGTTCATTGTTGCATTGTTCTGTCCCAAGTGCTTAGTACAGTGTTTTGCACACAGTAAGTGCTCAATAAATATGGTTGAATGAATGACACTAAGCCCTGGGGTTGATACAAGATAAGCAGTTCACTCACAGTCTTTTTCTCCCCTGAAGTTCACAGATTGAAAGAGACTGAGAACAGGTATTTTGTCTGCATTTTACAGATGAGATGACTGAGGCATAGATAAATTAAGTGAATGGCCCAAGGTCACACAGCAGGAACGTGACCCAGCTGGGATTAGAACCCTGGTCCTTTGACTCCCAGGCCTGTGATCTTTACACTAGGCCCATTGCCCTGGTTCCTGTAGGTCTTTTTCAGAAAAAAAATGGTCTCAAAACCCCCCTAGAAACATAATCTATTTTTTTTTTTTAATCTCCAGACAGACGTCTCAACTCTCCTTTGGAACACTGCCTTAATGTCACTTAATATCACTCAAATTCAAGCTGTTCTCACTAACCTAAATCATTTTATGCAGCAAAGTCAGCCAGTTACCTCTTCTCCAACTCTCAATGAAAGTGAGAAAATGCTAGTTTAGCTTACGTCTGAATGATACAGTAATACCCAAAAAATTCCCTTACACTTGTTCTGCTACAGAATTCATCTGGTTCTCTTAGCCTTGTCCTCAAAAACCTATTTCTCCAGACATGAGTCATTTTTGTGGTTCAGCTTTTTCAGCCATCTCTCAGGTCCCTAGACCTGAACCCAGTACTCTCATAAGTGTCTGACCAGCACAAAGTGGGAGAATCATTTCCCGATTCTTGACATCGGTGTCGTTTGACTTTAACAAGAACTTTACATTGCTACTTGATATACAGCTTGTGGTCAACTAAGAACCCCTGGCCTATTTCTGATACATTTGCATCTAACCAAATGTAAAAATGCAATCCTCTCCTTCCTATATATTAGGGTGAAATAGTAGCATGGATATTTGATAGGTTGTTGTTTCTGAGTACATTAGTCCCTATTGAATTTTTTCCAGTTATCACAGGAGTATTTCAACAATTAACTTCAGTCTTGCATTCAGTTCCTTCCTTCCAAAGTGTTAGTAATCCTTGCCTAATTTATTATTTGCACACTTGGTGAACATGCTCTCAATTCCTTTGTCCTGATCATGAGAATGTCTCCCGCTTCTTTTCAGCAAAGACAATCTGAAGAGAAGTCTAACAGCAGCCCCAGCTATGCCAATTACCAAGGGCATTCAGCCAGACAGCCCAAAGACATCGAGCATTTTACTAAAGTCTAAAGATAAAAATCCACAGCACTTGTAATATATTCAAAGATACCTCACCTCACTGATGTCAATGGCTCATCTTCGTCATGTTAAAAAATGTGAGAAGCAGCTTTGTGGGCTGATAGATGTTTATGAACCTATCTGCAAGATGCCAGTAGCTGTTTTCATCCTGCCAATTTAGTGACTGGTTCCAAAAAATCTCTCAGGGGATGTATGATCTGTTGGCTTTCCATCATGAGGAACTGAAGATCTGAATAACAGCTGGATAAAGGAATAGCGATGGTAGTCTTTGGACCACCCTCAGCCTCACAGTTTATGTACATATCTGTAAGGTATTTTAATATTTCTCTTCCCTCTAGACTGTAAGCTTAATAATAATGACAATAATAATGTTAATTGTGTTTTTTAAGTGATCACTATGTGGCAATCACTGCACTAAGCATGGATTAGATACAAGATAATCAGGACAGACACAGTCCCTTCCCACTTGGGGCTTATAGCTTAAGTAGGGGGGAGAACAGATATTTAATTCCCATTTAACAGTTGAGGAAACTGAGGCACAGAGACGTTGAGTGATTTGCCCAGGGTCACAAAACAGGCAAGTGGTAGAGTTGGGATTAGAACCCAGGATCTCTGATTCCCAGGCCTGGGCCATGCTGCTGCTTCTTGTGGGCAGGGAATGTGCTGTATTGTACTTTCTGCAATTGTATTCCAATTCTGCTGTATTGTACTTTCCCAAGAACTTAGTGCTCTGCATACAGTAAGCACTCAGTGAATACTATTGACTGATTGACTGAATGTGGATAGCAGAAGGGAAACATCACACTTGGATTTACTCCCTTTTTTTACCCATCTCAGCCTCACTTATGTACATATCTGTAATTTATTTATATTAATATGTGTCTCCCCTTCTAGACTGCAAGCTCATTATAAGCACAGAATGTGTCTAACAACTCTATTATACTCTCCCAAGTGCTTAAAATAGTGCTCTGAACAAAGTAAGTACTCAACAAATATGACTGATCAATTGATTCATTGAAACTTTTATCTTTCCCAAGTGCAGACAGAATCCTAGTGGTGCTTCTCTCCAGTGTGTAGAGATAAGAAAATTCAGCAGTCTCCCTTCCCTCCTAACCATACGTTCACCAGCACTACCTTTACTGGATCTGACTAATAGTCCGTTCAGCCCAGTATTCTCTCTCTGAGGGTAGCAATGGGATACCGAGAGGAACTGTGTCATGGCTGCCTTGTTCAATGTCCATATGCTCTTGGACATCTATCATTCCTAGCTCTTTTCTGGGCATCCCTCACTTTCCTTCTCAAACTTTTTAAACCTACTAATAGTTTTGGTCTGGACCACTTGAGAAGCAGTGTGGTCTAGTGGAAAGAGCACAGGCCTGGAGTAAGAGGACCTGGGTTCTAATTCCGACTCCACCAACAGCCTGCTGTATGACCTTGGATAACTCACTTAACTTCCTGCAGCTCATTTATGTCACCCGTAAACTGGGATTAAATCCTCCATCTTCCAATTTAGACTGTGAGCTCTATGTGGGATAGGAATTATGTCCAACCTGATACACTGCTACCCACATCAGCACTTAGAACAGTGATTAACATATATCATAAAATAACAACAAGACTTTCGGGGATAGCAAGTTCCTTATGTTGATGATGCCATTTATGGAAAAAAGTGCTTCCCTGTAGTATTCTGAACCCAGTACTCTCTCACAGCAATAGGAGCAGCTTTGTTACATACCACATGGTTTAAAAAGCAATAATTCACTGAACTCAAATCTCTTGCTCAACTGCCCCTCCGCTGATCTTGCACCCCCAACCACCAGAGGATACTTCCTCTGATCATGTGCTCATAATAATGTTAATAATGTTGGTATTTGTTAAGCGCTTACTATGTGCCGAGCACTGTTCTAAGCACTGGGGTAGACCCAGGGGAATCAGATTGTCCCACATGAGGCTCACAGTTAATCCCCATTTTACAGATGAGGTAACTGAGGCACAGAGAAGAGAAGCAGCATGGCGCAGTGGAAAGAGCACGGGCTTTGGAGTCAGGGCTCATGAGTTCGAAACCCAGCTCTGCCACTTGTCAGCTGTGTGACTGTGGGCAAGTCACTTAACTTCTCTGTGCCTCAGTTCCCTCACCTGTAAAATGGGGATTAAGACTGTGAGCCCCAAGTGGGACAACCTGATTCCCCTGTGTCTACCCCAGCGCTTAGAACAGTGCTCTGCACATAGTGAGCGCTTAACAAATACCAACATTATTATTATTATTATTTAGGTGACTTGCCCACAGTCACACAGGTGACAAGTGGCAGAGCCAGGATTCGAACTCATGACCTCTGACTCCCAAGCCACACTCTTTCCACTGAGCCACGCTGTGCCACAGAGCGCTGCTGACAGAAATCCAGACATCAGGCTGACCTTGTTCATCTGTCACCTGCTATAACTCTGCTCAGCAGCAATATTTCTAAACTCCATCAATTCCCCTGCCCATTGCCCAAGCCTTTTTCAGACTTTTCAAATCTCATGTTCCTCCACCTTACAAATTTCTTGATCACAATGACCTTGCCATGGATTTCATCAATAAAATTGGAATTATTGGACGTAATCCGCCTAAAATCTCCCCTGCACCTCTCTCTGATCCCACCTTCCTCCTGTCACCTCTTCTACCCTCCTTGCCCACCTGGAACTCCTTCCACTTTCATTTCTGACATTCCACCACTCTTCCCACCTCCAAAGTCTTCTTAAATTCACATCTTCTCCAAGAGCTCTTTCCTGATTAAAGCTCTAATTCCGCTTATCTGCCCTCCCTTCTGCATCTCTTATGCATTCGGATCTGTTCCCATGTACCCCTTCACTTGCCTGCTGTGTAAGCTTGGGCATGTCACTTACTTTCTCTGTGCCTCAGTTTCCTCCTTTGTAAAATGGGTATCAAATTCCTGCTCTTCTTAATCGTGAGACTACAATTCTCAAGTAGGAAAGAGACTGAATCAGATCTGATGATCTTGGGTCAAGTTCAGGGTTTAGCCGTGTGTTTGGCACATCAGAATTATACTCCATGAGTACCTAAGAACTGTTATTTTTCCTTAGACAAATCAAGTGTTATATAAATGGGAAGGAAAAACTTCCCTGGCAGTATATTTGTTCAAAAAATTCCTCAAGGTGTTAAATTCCCTCAAAGCCCTCAGTCATTTACTTGAGACACTTCAATTACTGAGAATAGGTCAAATAAATAATTATCAGAATTAGAAAGGAAACTGCAGTGCATGAGTATAAAATTTAGTACATCAGTAATCTGTGGCATCATCCTTTTCAAGAAGCTCTCAAAATGATTGTATCTCAGCATCTTTTGTTCAAATTTCTCCCTAAGAGTGAATGGTCATTGGCCACTTAGGTGTGATAACACACTTCCTATAGAGGTTGTCTGTCAGGGGCATCTACAGTTCTGACACATTTATAAAAATAGTCTGAAAAAGAGGTATGGGATGAGTATTAAAAGATTTTTGTCTTCCCTAAGTCTTTCCCTGAAAACTTGCCTAAGCTAGCATGCCATTGGGTAGAAAGACTACAGGAAATTGTTTTGTGTTTAAATATATCTTACTACTACTCTATCATCTTGTACTCTCCCAAAAGTTTAGTACAGTACTCTTCACACAGTAAGCACTCAATAAATGTGATCGGCTGACATAGCATTGTAAAATGATATACGCTTAAAGAAGAGTGGCCTAGTGGAAAGAGCATTGGCCTGGGAGTTAGAGGACATAGTTGCTTATCATGGTGGCTTTGCCATGTGACTGCGGTGGGACCTTGAGCAAGTCACTTAACTTCCCTCATCTGTAAAATGAGAATTAAGATTGTGAGCCCCATGGGGGATAGGGACTGTGTCTAACCTGATTACACTGTATCTACCCCAGCACTTAGAACACTGCTTGGCACATAGTAAGTGCTTAACAAATACCACAATTATCATTACTATTAAAATATAGCATTATTTTGTTCAATTTCTGAAACCTCTGGAGCAAGCTACTTCTAATGAACCTTGCTGGAGGTTTATGTATCTCCTCTCTCTGATGCTTTTTTTTGGTAAATTTCTTAATGCTTTCCTGGAGTATTAAGGCTAGGTCAAATGATAGATTGGTGGGTATGTTCATTACAGGATTTCAGCTATTTTTTAAAAAAATTGTTGACACAAATGATACTTCTCTGTTATTCCATCCGACATTCTGGTTTTCTTATTCATTTTAACACTGCCTAAGGATGCTGAATAATATTTGGCATTTCATTCTATCGGAGCCCATATTCCTTAATTATTGAGGGTCTTCATAGATGCGCACCATGCCCATCAATATCACAAGAACTCAGAGCCCCATGTTAAACTTCTTAAAGAAGATCACTGAAGACATTTATCAGACTTTCTTGGAGCAATGCTCTCACACCAGAATCATTTTCAAATTAACCAGCCAAATTTTGGTTTAACGAAACTCTTTCAACCTTCCCACTTTCTTCCCACTTAAAAAAATGAAAAATTCCCAGACAATATTATCCAAGTAAAGAAAGTTTCATTTTTGCTCATTAGGATTCTAAGCAGGATCATTTCAAACAATGGTAATATCAAATGGCAGCAGTCTTCCTGCATCTCCATTTGTATCACTTTTTGAATATTAAATTCTCTCATCCAATGGCTCCATACAAAAATTCATGTTTGAAAGCAAATTTTGGGAAAAAACAGTCTACTCGTTCTTTCATAAAATAAACTAAGCTCCAAGAACTGTAACAAAGAGAGGAGGTATTTTTTTTCTAAAGAGAAAGGAATAAAAGTTCAACTCCACAGTATTTTTATCACTATCATCATTAATCAACAAATCAATCATATCTATTGAGTGCTTACTACATGGAGAACACTGTACTAAGTGCTTGGGAGAGCACGATACAACAGTGTTCGCAGTCATCGTCTCATCATCATTAACAGTATACATATCTCTATTCTACTGTCATACACTGAAAACCTAAGACAGCTGAGTGATTTTACTCACACCAGAGGATACCAACCTTCTAGGTAGGACTGCACTGAATTACAGAAGACAAAAATAAATGCATATGGACCTTCCTAAAGCTGATTGCTCAGATGAACAGAGAGGTAAATAGCTTTTAAGATTTTCTGAGGGTCTACACCCACCTACATAAACAGTGAAAATGACTCTGGCAACAGTCCTGGCCCAAGAAATGTCTAAGATGCTGATGCCTGACCTGCTCCCCTCCTCCAAAATAATACAATTACATGAAAACCATTCATTAAATCACAAATGCACACTCTTTCGCTCAAATTTTTCCAAAGCACTTTCTCCCTCTGTTCCTTCTCCCCACCTGAGTCCTTTCAGCTTGGACCTTCACTGTCAATGTTATTTATGGAATGCTTACTGTGTGTAGAGCACTGTACTAACCACTTGGGAGAGTATAATACAACAGAGTTGGTAGACACACTCCCTGACCACAAAATGCTTACAGTCTAAAGGGGGAAACATCTATGATATAAACTACTGGCTGTCCTCCATGACAGATGGTACAAGGTTCAGGTGGACCTAGTTCTCCATCAACCTTATGGACTCCATATGTACTTAAGTATATATCTGAGAAACAGCCTAGTGGAAGGAGCACAGACCTGGAAGTCAGAAGACCTGGGTTCTAATCCTGGCTCTGCCAATTGCTTGCTGTGTGACATTGGTCCAGTCATTTAACTTATCTGTGCCTCAGTTTCCTCAACAGTAAAATGGAGATTTAAAACCTGTTCTTTCTTCTACTTAGATTGTGAACTTCATGTAGGTCAGGGACTGGGTCCAACCTAATTAACTGGTGTCCACCACAATACTTAAAACAGTGCTGAATACATAATAATAATAATGATATTTGTTAAGCACTTACTATGTGCCAGGCACTGTTCTAAGTGCTGGGGTAGATACAAGATAATCAGTTTGCCCCATGTGGGGCTCACAGTCTTAATCCCCATTTTACAGATGAGGTAACTGAGGCACAGAGAAGTGAAGTGACTTGCCCAAAGTCATACAGTTGATAGGTGGCAGAGTCAGAATTAAAACCCACGACCTCTGACTCCCAAGCCTGGGCTCTTTCCACTAAGTCACATGCTGGAATGCAACAGTAATTATAAAGATGTACTCAACTGTCCATCAGATAAATTCCAGCCTCCTTTTTGCATTTTGGAGGACTTTCAGGGCAGGTCACATAACTGTAATTTATTTATTTATATTAAAGTCTATCGCCCCTCTAGGCTGGAAGCTTGTGTGAGCAGGGAATGCATCTGTTTTATGGTACTCTCCCAAGCACTTAGTACAGTGTTCTGCATACAGTAAGTGCTTAATACATGCAATTGATTAATTGTTTGAGTTTAGCAGGATGGAGAAAACTACCAGTCCTTCCAGTGATCCTTCAAGCTTGATATGCCCCATCCATTCTAGGCCACCAGCACCCTTAGTCCACAAACCATTTTGATCGCAACCTTACATTTCCCCAACTCTTTTCTTCCCCTTCCCACCTCTGCCTTCCCTCCTCTGTTCTCTCCCTTCCTTCTATCCTCAAGTTTTGGATCATATTTAATGAAAAACCAGTTAGACGGGTATGCTTTAAGAGTGTATATTTTAGCCCTCATCCATTTCTGCCATTTACTGCTCTGTTATATATTTAGCCCAAGTTCTTTCTGACATAGGATGAATAAACCACAAAAATTATAATATTTTAGCCAACAGTAACAATGGTGGTGTTTGCTTAGTGCTTACTATGTGCGAATCATTGTGCTAAGTGCTTGGGTAGAGAAATAATCAAGTCAGAGAGGACTCACAATCCAAGAGGGAGAGAGAACCCGTATTTAACCCCCATTGTATAGATGAGGAAATTGAAGAGAAGTGCAGTGATTAGGCCAAGGTTATAGACAGGCAATTGATGGAATTAGGATTAGAATCCAGATCTCCTAACTCCCAGTCCTGTGGTCTTTCACATCAAGGATTTTGGGCTTTAGTATCACCCTTGAGCAAGACTTAATAATAATAATGGTACTTGTTGAGTGCTTACTATGCACCAAGCACTGTTCTAAGTACTGAGGTAGATTCAAGTTCATCAGGTCAGACACAGTCTCTGTCCCACATGGGACTCATAGTCTCAATCCCCATTTTATAGATGAAGTATCTGAGGCACAGAAAAGTGAAGTGATTTGCCCAAAATCACACAGCAGACAAGTGGCAGAGCCAAATTCTAGACTGTAAGCCTGGTGTGGGCAGGGATAGTCTCTCTTAATTGTTGAATTATACTTTCCAATCACTTAGTATGGTGCTCTGCACACAGTAAGCACTCAATAAATATGATTGAATGTATGAATGAATAAGAACCCATCACCTTTTAACTCCCAGGCCCATGCTTTATCCACTAAGCTATGCTTTCACACCCAGACCCTTCCTGGTTGTGTCAAAGGCCTCACAGACTTCTTCAGAGAGCAAGTTAGGTAAACAATTATAATCACAAATATGCTTTTGAAATTATTTTACAATTGTCCCAGCAGTATTAACTGAAAGTCAGAATGAAATCAAAGTATAGCTAGATTCAGGAGTAAAATCAAATTTTTCTTAGAATGCCAGAAGGTCTTGGTTGACTTTTTAAGAGAGCTCCTGTGGAAGCCATGCATTGTATTTCACAAAATAGCACCATCCCAAATTCCCCTCAATTAATATTGGGCAGAGTCTAATAAAATGGAACAAAACTTGATGGGAAGGAAGGCTTTGGTCACAGTTACTCGACTAATTTGTCCTTCCAGTTATGGGGTAATCTATCAATCAATGGTATTTATTGAGCCCTTACTATGTGCAGAACACTGTGCTAAGCACCTGGGTGATTACATTAGCAATATAACAGACACATTCCCTACCCAAAACAAGCTTAGAGTCTAGGCCCCTTTTTCACATTTCAAAGGACACTTCACTTTCTGCTGGCTCTGCTCCTAGCCAACATTCCCCAACCCCTACTACTCATCCTGGCTTTGACCCACATCTTCTGCCTCTCCCTTTATCTCTGACAAGTCTATGGTTTTATATGTATCATTCTCCTTTTTCTCTTCTGTTGCTGTCATTTCTCCTGTTCAGCCTGAGAGCACCTGCTGCTTCTCTCAAGGCCCTAACTCCCGCATATTGGGTTTAAGGTTAGAGGCTCTCTGTAGGGGTAGAGCCCCAAGCAATGGTATTTAACAAGTATTTTGTGCAGAAAACTGTACTGAACATTTGAGAGATCCCAATACAGTTGGTAAAGTCCCCAATAATTTGGGACGATCATTCTAATAGCAATAGAAGTGAAGTGGCCTAGTGAATAGAGTATGAGCCTAGGACTCAGAGGTTCATGGGTTCTAATACTGGCTCTGACTTGTCTGCTGTGTGACCTTGGGCAACTCACTTCACTTATCTATGACTCAGTTACTTCATCTGTAAATTGGGACTTAAGGTTGTGAGCCCATTCAATCATATTTATTGAGTGCTTATTGTGTGCAGAGCACTGTACTAAGTTCTTGGGAGAGTACAACATAACAATGAACAGACACATTCCCTTCTCACAATTGGTTTACAGTCTAGAGGGTGTGAGCCCCATGTTCAATCAAATTTATTGAGTGCTTACTGTGTGCAGGGCATTGTACTAAATGCTTGGGAGAGTACAATATAACAATAAACAGACACATTCCCTGTCCACAGTGAGTTTACAGTCTAAAGGGATATGGACTGTGTCCAACCTGTTTATTTTGTATCTAGCCCAGGGCTTAGTACAGTGCCTGTCACATAATAAGCACTTAATAAATACCAAGAAGAAAAAAAACTCTAGGTCCCAGAAAGGCCATAGAGATTGGGCAAGAGCCTAATGCTCAAAAGTGGGACAATATATTCATGATTTTTTATTATGGCATTTAAGATCTTACTATGTGTACTGTTCTAAGTGCTGAGATGGGGATCAGTTAGGTCAGACACAGTACCTGTCTCACATGGGTATCACAAGTGTAGGAGGGAGAACAGGTATTGAATACCCATTTTTCAGTTAAGCAGAACCACAGAGAAGTAAAGTGACTTGCCCAAGCTCACTCACCAAATAAGTAGTGGAGCTGGGATTAGCACTCAGGTCCTCTGGCTCCCAGTCCTGTGCTCTTTCCACGGTCACACATTCCCGATTTTAAGAGCTAATGCTCCTCCCCAAAGTACCCTATTCTATTCTATGATTCTATTTAGTTGCCATTGTTTTTACGAGATGTTCTTCCCCTTGACGCTGTTTATTGCCATTGTTCTTGTCTGTCCGTCTCCCCCGATTAGACTGTAAGCCCGTCAAACGGCAGGAACTGTCTCTATCTGTTGCCGACTTGTTCATCCCAAGCGCTTAGTACAGTGCTCTGCACATAGTAAGCGCTCAATAAATACTATTGAATGAATGAATGAATACCCTGCACACTGGGAGAATGGCACTTATTTCTCAGATATCTCCAGTTTGTGCATCATGTGGCTACTATTCAAAAATACTGCTCAAACATCTATGTTTAAGATAATCAGAGTATTAATTGGCCAGAAACGCCAAAAGAATCACTCTTTGAAACAAGGCCAATGTGATGATAAATATAGCATATTACCTTAGAAATAATCTTTCTCTGTCACCTGCAATGCTTGGCAATTTTCAATTATGCCTATTCACACATAGATTCCCCCTAAAGTATGAAGCCAGGCCATTTCTATGGCATTCTTTTCTAGTATTCACCTTGTTTGGGGTGAACACTGTGTTCCTAGAAACCATCAATCAGTGGCATTGCTTCAATCAATTGTCTTTAGTGAGCATTTACTGTGCAAAGAGCACTGTATGCTTTGAGAGAGCACAATCAAATCTTATAGTCTAAAGGGGAAGACAGACATTAGTATAAATAAATTACTGATATGTGCATGAGTGCTTTGGGGCTGAGGGAGGTATGAGGAAAGGGAGAAAATCCAAATGCAAGGGTGATAAAGGGAGTGGGAGAAGAGGAAAGGAGGGCCTAGACAAGGAAGGGCTCTTGGTAGAGATGTGCCTTCGATAAGATTTTGAAGGTGGGGAGGATAATTTTTGGTTGGATATGAGGAAGGAGGGCATTCCAGACCAGAGGCAGGATGTGTTTCTCGGGCTCTTTCTGTGTGCAGAGCATTGTACGAAGTGCTAGTGTGGCTCAGACCATCAGGGGCATCCACAAAGAAACTCTATCATTATTGACAGCGATGCTGCTATTTGGAAAACCTCTAAAAGATTGGTGGCCATGAAGCCAGCCTAATGAACCTATTCGATGCTTCCCTAAGTCCTTTCTACATTGTTTTCACTTGCACTAGCGGAAAGTGGGAAGGACAGGGGAAGCAAACAAGGTCGGACCTTCTTCTTGCCCCTTCCTGCCTCTAACCAGCCCCCGTCTCCCTGCCCCCTTTAGTACCACCTGTCTCCTGACTGGCAAAGGTGGCTGTGTCACCATCTCTAATAATAATAATAATGTTGGTATTTAAGTGCTTACTATGTGCCGAGCACTGTTCTAAGAGCTGGGGTAGATACAGGGTGATCGGGTTGTCCCACTTGAGGCTCACAGTCTTCACCCACATTTTACCAATGAGGTAACTCAGGCACCGAGAAGTTAAGTGACTTGCCCAAAGTCACACAGCTGACAGGTGGTGGAGCCGGGATTAGAACCAATGACTTCTGACTCCTAAGCCCATGCTCTTTCCACTGAGCCATGCTGTTTCTCTAGCTAGTGAGCTTTGACTCTAAACTGTGCTAGAGAGGCCCCCACCTTCCCTGCCACAACCATCTGGACTGCAAAGGTTTCAGTATGCACATTTTAAAACCCAAAACCCAATGGGGATGGGGACAAATCCTGTCCCTAAACTGGTGCAGTGTTGTTGCCCCTACCACCGTCACCCTCTCCCCCATACACACCCGTCATCCCCTTTTCCTCAGCAATTAGATTCTGTCTGGGGAAACATATCAGAGAAAGAGAGCCATGAACACCCCGAAAATCAATGCTTTAAACTAGTTGAATTTGATCAAAATAAGTCTTCTGGAAGCTATAATTTCTCGTAGTGGATGGAAATATTCCACAGACTGTCACTCTCCCCACCTTAAAAGCCTTATTAAAATCACATCTTCTCCAAGAGACCTTCTCCAGCTAAAGCCTCATTTCTCCTATTATCTGTCCCTTCTATATCATCCTTGTACTTGCATTTACTTGCTCTATTCACCTCATCCTCAGTTCCACAGCACTCATGTTCCCATCTGTAATTTATTTTAATATCTGTCTCTCCCTCTTGATAGTAAGCTCCTTGTTGGCAGGAAACCATGTCTATCAACTCTGCTATATCGTACTCTCCCAAGCACTTAGTACAGTGCTGTGCACACAGTAAGCTGAATAAAAAGGATTGATCGATTGGAATTAGTAATGCCTCCAACTGGGCAGTGACCTGGAAAAGCTACTCTGAGCAGATCAATTAATCAGGCAATGGTATTTATTTAGAGCTTACTGTGTGTAGAACAGTGTATTAAATGCTTGGGAGGGTACAATGCAATAATGTAGGTAGACACGATCCCTATCCACAAGGAATTCACAGTATAGAGATGTGTAGTCTTGGGGAAGCTGAGGAGTACTATGACTGAATTTCCACAGCAGGGTGTGCCTTAGAATAATGTTAGCATAAAAATCAATCAATCCATTCATCAGCGGTATAAAATCACTCTTTCGGGCAATCATCCTACTGGAATGCAGGGATAGAGGTGGAGTGGCCTCAGGATTTGTATCAACAGAGATTGGCATCCAGTCAGATTACACTGATCAGAAGGACCAGCACAGTGACTCTTCTTCTCCCCAGCTACCCTACACCACATGGAGAACCACTCTGCCATAGGGGAAGGGCAGAATCCACTTCTCCCCTACTTTCCTTCTTGTAAACAAACACAAACCATCAAACACCAACATAAGCACACCAACTCCCCTTCGGTTTGTGAAGAATGGGCCTCAAGAACTGAATTTTGACAAGAATAAAGAAATATGATGCTTACAGTAGTGGACTGCTGTCAGGAGAGATTGATTTTACCTTTGGAGATCATAGATTCATTTTCCTCTTGGCGCTTCTGACATTTCACATCACCTTGTGATCTGAGAGCTGCCCACTTGTCACTTTCCCATTGGAGCCACTGGGGGGGACAGACGGAACACAGCTTGATGCTTGATTTTCTCATTTTATGTACTTGACTTTGATCCCCCGTTCAC
The DNA here is from genome assembly GCF_004115215.2 of Ornithorhynchus anatinus. Classification (NCBI taxonomy): domain Eukaryota; kingdom Metazoa; phylum Chordata; class Mammalia; order Monotremata; family Ornithorhynchidae; genus Ornithorhynchus; species Ornithorhynchus anatinus. Next base: position 53,286,649 of record NC_041731.1, on the reverse strand, counting down.
CCCGTCAAAGTAATCCTCACATGAAATGGTTTCTTTTGATGGAAAATTTGGTTGTGTAACTAGTTCCATCCTTGATTAGCCCTTGGAGCAGTGGATCAGAGAGAAATTCATAATAGAAATAAGAAATGAAGAGTGAAGGCTCAACGCTGTTGCTGCTGCTATTGCTGCTGCTGGCTACTTAGCAACCCAGCGGTCTGAAAATGCTATCTCAAGAACCGGCCAATCCGTAGAACAGGAAGGATGGTGATGTGGTGCATAGTTGTAGAAAAGCTAGAAAGAGAAGAATTTTCAAGAGGGGAGGAGAGGAGTATAGTTTGGGGTATATGGAAGGAAGGTGTCCCTAGGGCATACAAATGGAAGGAGTCAAGGGGAAAAGTGGAGAAACAGTGTGGCTAGAGCAGAGACCTGGGGGTCAGAAGGACCTGGGTTCTAATTTGGACTCTGCCACTTTGCTGTATGACCTTGGACATGTCACTTGACTTTGTAACTTCTCTAGTGATCTCATCTGTAAAATGGGGATTAAAACTCTGAGTCCCAAGTAGGACCTGATTACCTTGTATCTACCCTAGCGTCTACAAATGTGCCTGGCACATTGTAAGCCCTTAACAAATTACCATAAAGAAAATGGGAATGAAAAACAAGCAAGAAGGGGAAGGGTACTGTAGTATGCAACCGCAAATACCTCATAATCGTGATGATGATTATGATAATAACAATAACAATAATCCCTGTACTAAGCACTGAGGTAGACTCAAGAAAATCCTTATCCAGATGTCAGGCTGGATTGAGGAGAGCCGCTAAATGTTAGGGACAAGCTCTGATCCTTTTGGGGTGGGAAAGGCCTTAGCTACCAGCTTGAGACTGTTGGACTAGGACCAGCCATGTCAGGAAAAGTGAGGAACCGAAAACATTTTTTTAACACCTCTGATTATTTCTTTTTCTTTTTCACTATTTTTTTCTTTCCTAGTGTCTGTCACCAGTAACCCCTTCTCTGTTTTAGATGGTGATTCTGCTGTAGACCAGAGATTGTATCTGAATTATCATCCTGGTAACTTTCCCCAGTGCTTAGTTCAAGGGAGAGGGGTGGGAGTAAGAAGTTCTGAGAGATAATAATAGTAATAATAATTATGGTATTTGTTAAGCACTTACTATGTACCAAGCACTGTCCTAAGTGCTGGGTACGATAGATACAAGGTAATCAGGTTGTTCTACATGGAGCTCACAGTCTTAATCTCCATTTTAGAGAGGAGGTAAATACAGAGAGATGAAAAGAAATTGGAAGTTGTGCAGTTAGAAAATATCAGTAAGTTCAAGTAGGTTTTGGATAAATAAACTTGTGTGCTAGAGGGTATGAGTTAAATGTTAGCTTCCTATCTTCCATTAGGAGGAATGTTAGTAAGGGCAACCAACACAATTTTTCTTTAAGCATCCTATTGCCACTGGATTAACAATGATGATTAATGGAATTTAAGTGGTTACTGTGTGCTGAGCATTGTACTAAGCAGTTTGGAGAGTATAATGCACTGGAGTTAGGGTAGACACAGTTCCTGCCCAAAAGGAGCTTACATTCTAGAGAGGAAGACAGGCAACAAAATAAGTAACAGAAGCAGGGAATGTGTTTGCCAACTCTTTTGTACTGTACTCTCCCAAGCACTTAGAACAGTGTTCTGCACACACAAAAAAAGGCTCAATGAACACCATTAACAATGATGATGATGACAGGGGAAACCGCAGAAGATAAGGGTATGCACGTAAATGCTGAGGGGGTAGGAATGGGGTGAGTGTAGCCCAATACTGGCAATGTGCATTATAGAAATGATCTCACTGTGGGTGACAATAATAATTCCTTCCTTCTGCAATACATTTTAATCCGCTTTACCTGTTAGACTTCACGTTCCTTGAAGGCAGGGATTTTGTAAAAATAATGATAATTAATGATGCTAATAATCATGATAATAACAGTGATAATAACTTTAAGAACTTGATATATAGCAAGAACTGTACTAAACACTGGGGTATATACAAAATCATTGTAGGTTGTATTGAATTAATTGAAATAGTATTTATTAAACATTATTTTGTGGCATACAGTGTACCGAGGCCTGAGAAAAAAATGCAGGTGAATAACTGACCAAGTCCCCAGTCCTTAAAGGGCTCACAATGTAAGAATAAGAGAAGGAAGATTGGGTGGGTTACAGTCGTATAAGGTATGTAGGTGCATAGCTCTATTTGTAGTCTCCAAAATGCTAATACAGTGCTCTGCAAAGAGTAAATGCTTAATACAACTATTAATTGATAACAAAATTACAAACAGAAATATAAAGGACAAGGGCAACAATCTTTATATACTTCATTAGAGGTGTAGGTGATTGTTGCTAGAGGAGTGAAGTTTCGAGGTCCTGAAGGCTCAGGGGCTTAAGTCCATTGGTCTGCACATAATAAGTGCTCAATAAATAATACTGATTGGGTGAGAAATTAATTTTGATTCATAAAAGTGTGAAATTGATGGGTTATGGTTATATACTTGCTGCTTGAGTTACAACTGGGCAATGAAAAACAAAGTAAAAATCTTACAGGAATATTTTTACTATAAAAGGCATTTTAAGAATAAGCCACTACATTAGGGTCTCTTGAGATGAGAATAAAATGTGTCAAAGATGACATATCTTAACAAGTGGTTATGTTATCACAGCTTTGGGAATCTAAACTAATAGTAAATTCATTTTAATAATATACTTTCACTTGTTTTCTGGCAATGGGCTCTAACCATTTAAGGAAAGAAACTCTTTGGAAAGTACCTTTAACTCTAATCCCTAGTAGGTTAATAAAGCTTGAATCTATGGAGAAAGGGTTTTAGGTTCCATAGTATTAATTATCCTTTGCCCTATGATGAATTATGGAATCTTTAGAAAACTATTTTTTCCATTCATCTGGAAACTAGGATACATTTTCACAAAAATCATATGAGTTTTTGCTCAATGAATGACCTGATGTTGTAAGCTAAGTAGATAGCTGTTTTCATGTCAATTTGCTGAAAAGCTAAGCTTACTCTGGTCTCAGGCTTACTGTTTTTCACATTGCTTTGAAAATCTTTCTGCAACTCCTCTACTCAGCACTGATATGGTCTTATCATATCTATGACAGTAATAAAGATCCCGAAAGCATTGTTGCCTAGTGGATAGAGCATAGGCCTGGGAGTCAGAAGACCTATGTTCTAATCCTGGATCCTCCACTTGTCTTTTGGGTAACCTGGGGCAAGTCACTTCACTTACCTGTGCCTCATTTACCGCAGCTGCAAAATGGATATTAGTACTGTGAGCCCTAGGAGGGAGGTGGACTGTGTAAAATAGGATTAGGTTGTATCTACCCCAATGCTTAGTACAGTGCCTATCACATAGTAGGTTCTTAACAAATAACATAAAAAAAGATGATTCAATACCAAGGTCATATCTGAAAAGGAAATATTTCTCACTAATCCCCTGGATTATGAATGTGATGGTGTAAGAAGTGCTTAGTACAGTGCTGTGCACATAGTAAGTGCTCAATAAATACTACTGAATGAATACTAGAGCACTGAAAATGAAATACAGACAGTCTTGGTTAAATCAAATATGTGAAACAAGTGCAACTGGAAATGTATCCAACTTCAACGTTAATAGCCTCAACCCAGTATATTTATGTGGAGTAGTTAGGATGATGCAAATAAATTCAAATATGTCTACAAATATGTCTGTCCTTTCTGTTAAAAGAGGATGGTGCTGTGGGTGAGATTCTCTTTCAGTGATGCTCATAGAGATGCATCGTCTTCTCCCATTATACTTGGAAAAACACTTAGGCTCTTTTTCCCTTCCTTTGCCTTTCAGGTGAGCAATGTATCTCTAATCTAAGCAACAAAGGACATCTCTCAAATGGCGCTGCTACCTATCAACTAATGAGGCTGATTCTATGATTTATGACCATTTAGAGCAAGTCTCCTACCACCAGGAGGGCATGCATTTGGGGTGGTAGTAGGGGTGATGGGTTGCACTGAGCTATTCACTCTCTCTGCCCAGAACCCTATAAGCAGCAAGAGCTTGCAAGATAGCTGGTAAGGATAATGGTTAGATAGGAGGAGATCTCTGTGATATATAGTTCAATTTCACCGTCACTAAAGAACAGGCCTTTGGGCAAAAGCACAAGTTAGGTATGCATAAAATATATTCACTCTGGCATAAGCATACCTGTCATTAAATTTCAGTCAAAATGTTCTTGTCCCTATTTTTGTCACTCTTTCCTAAGCAGTGAAAACTCTAAAATATAGATTGATCTAGAAGCCCTGATAAAGGGGAAAAGAGATACTATTGTCATGATCAGTGAAAGGATAGACCCAGTAAAACCCCATTATTTCCCCATTATTTGGCAAAACATCTATTTCTACCATGACTTGGGTCTTCCTGATGCTGCCTTGGTAATAGCCATCTGACAACATCTTCAATGCTGCTACTGCAACTTTTAGCATGGCTCTGTGGAATGGGTTGAAGCAATCTGCATCGAACACAGCTGTTCAGTACTCCATCTGTGGAAGGGGAAAGCACCTGACAAGGTCCTTCCAGTTCTGACATGGGCAGCTCCATTATGATAGTACTGATATTAACTCTACAGATGAGTGCACTGGTCAAAACCTGAACTTCTCCAAGAGAGGAAAGGACCAGAAAAATGGGTGTACCTGGATGCTTACAGAAAAGTAGCAAGTATATCAGGGAAAGGGGGAAAAGTGTTGGAATAAAGAGAAAGACATTTGGAATCAGATTCTGTCCTAGTTACCTAATTGACTCATAAAAAAATCTTTTTCAATAAGCCTGTTAAAAACCCAGCTGAGCTCTGACCTCGGACCTGCATTTGGAAGGGGCTCAGGTAGTTTCTGCATGGCAGACAGATGCAGTTACCTGGGAAGCCATGGGAGCAGGAGGGAGATACACTCTTCTAAGGTTTCTGCAGTCACCTTCAGTTAGGAAAATGGCTGTCGGGGGCCCCAAATGAGCCCTGTGGGGCTTGGGGATGCTTCCTGGAGAGCTGACGGACGATGGTGGTGGCTTAAGGGGTCAAGGAATTGGGAAATGTTCGGGAATTCCCCTAGTCCTTGTCCATTTCTGCAAGGACAATCAACTAATTATATTTATCGAGCACATACTGTGTGCAGAGTACTGTACTAACCGTTTGGGAAAGCACAACAGCAGCATGGCATAATGTATAGAGCACAGGCCTAGGAGTCAGAAGGACCTGACTACCTTCTGACAAATACCATCATTATTATTATTACCTGGATTCTCATCCTGACTCTGCCAATTGTCTACGTGACCTTGGGCAAGTCACTTCACTTCTCCATGCCTCAGTTACCTCATCTGTAAAAATGGAAATTAAGACCGTCAGACTCTTGTTTGACAGGACTGTGTCCAACCTGATTAGCTTGTATCTACCTTAGTGCTTAGAACAGTGCTTGGCACCCAGTATGTGCTTAACAAATACCATAAGAAAATGCACAATTAGTGGACTAGTTTCCTTCCCACAAGAAGCTTAAAATAAAGGAGGACTTTAGGATTTGGTAGACATTATCAGACATCTAGGTCACCCTTGATGCTCAACAGTGCTCTATTGGCAGTAGTGAAAGGGGGGGCGAAGAGGAGGAAGGAGGGAGGAAGATGGGGGGGAGAAGGAAGGAGGGAAGAGGAGGACCACCATCCTCCTTGTCTCACAAGTCCAAAAATTAGGCATTATCCTCAACTCATCTCTCTCATTCAATCCACACATTCAATGTGTCACTAAATCCTGTCGATTCAACCTGCACAACATAGGTAAAAATCAGCCTTTCCTCTCCAATCAAAATGCTACCACATTAATCCAAGTACTCATGGTCTAGTGGAAAGAGCATGGGCCTGAGAGTCAGAGACCAGGTTTCTAATCTCATTTCCACCACTTGCCTGCTGTGTGACCTTGGGCAAGTCACTTCACTGCTCTCTAAGTTATGTCATCCATAAAATGGGGATTCAATACCTGTTTCCTTCACAGTTAGATGGCAAGCCCTGTGTAGGAAAGGGACTATGTCTGAACTCATTATCTTGCATCTTCCCTGGTACTTAGAAAAGTGCTTGACACATAATAAGCACTTAACAAATACCACTTACCCTAACCCACTTCAGTTATAAATTTGTTGTGGGAAGGGGATGTATCTGTTATTGTTGTATTGTACTCTCCAACGCACTTAGTACAGTGCTCTGCACACAGTAAGTGCTCAATGAATGATTGAATTACTGACTACCATATCAGCTTCCTAGCTGACCTCCCTGCCTCCTGTTTCTTCCCGCTCCAGTCCACACTTCACTATCCTGCCTGGATACGTTTTCTACAAAACCTTTCAATCCATGTTTCCTCAGTCCTTGAGAACCGCCAGTGGTTGTCCATCCACCTCCGTATTCAACAGAAACTACTTACCATCAGCTTTAAAGTGATAAATCACCTTGGCCCCTACTACTATATCTCTCTGATTTCCTAGAACCCAGAACACACACTTCACTCCTCTAATGCCAACCTACTCACTGTACATCAATCTCATCTATCTTGCCCCTGACTCCTCCTCCATATCCTGCCTCTGACCTAGAACTCCCTCCCCATCTTTAAAACCTTATTAAAACATATCTCTGACAAGAGGTCTTCCCCAATTAAACTATCATTTCCTCTTTTCCCACTCTCTTTTGTGTTGCCCTTGCATTTGTAGGCTTTACTCACCCCACTTTCAACCTCATAGCATGAATGTCCATATAATTTATTTATATTAATGTCTTTCTCCCCCTCTACACTGTAGACTCTTTAAGCACAAGGAACATGCCTACCAACTCCAATATACTGTACTCTCCCAAGCGAGTAGTACAGTGCTGTACACATAGTAAGGACTAAATAAATATGAATGATTGATTTTGCTTATGAGAGAACTGAAGAACTGAGAAGTTAAGTAAGTTGCCCTAGGTCACACAGGAGACAAGTGGTAGAGCTGGGATTAGGAAACAGGTCCTCTGACTCTCAAGCAGATGTCCTTTTCCCTAGGCCACACTGCTTTCCCAATCCCCTGAGATGACTCAAGTCCATCACAGCATGATAGTCAATTTGTAAATCAAGAATAATGATTAAAAATGATCTATTTCTTATTTCTTCAACCAAAAATGACAATATAATGAATATATCAGATGGTCAAATACCCATCAGTGCAATTGTCGGGATAGGAATTAAAGGTAAGGTACAGATGGGAAGTCAGTGAATGATTTCGCTATAGGCTCCAAAGAAATAAAAACAAACTAATTAAGGGAGGATTTGCTTATGAAAAGCTATTTCAAAGACCCCTCCCTTAGCATGCTGTCCTGAACAGTTCTCTGTTTGTTGTCTGTTTTACCCTGTATATAAATGGGAAAAATTGTGGTGTGTGTCAGAGCACCATGGCTAATCACAGATGTATTATTGGAAAGCCTGATGCTGGTCCAAGTTTTGACAATAAATGAAGGATAGATTATCCTAGAGAATAGGTCATTTTTATTACCTGCAGATGGCTTACTGCCACTCATTTTTACAATGTGTGCATTCTTAATTGTGAGAGGATTCATCTTGTGATGATCTATCAAAGGCTGAGATGTTTTCCTTTTGTTTCAGTGAGGGGAAAAAACACCTTTTAAAATGGACTGCGGATAGTTTGCTTTGAATAAAGTCAGAGCCATGGTGATTTCGGTGGGAAAAAATGACACACACTTGCATTGACTATGGAAATAATTCTTTTTTTTCTGAAGGGTAGTTTAAAAAAAAAAGAAGAAAAAGCCTTGGAGAGGAACATGCCAGGGCCTAAAAGCTTTGACAAGTGAATAAACTTAAAATGATAATAATTGTATTGTTGAACACTTATGTGCAAATCAGTTCCAATCATTGGGGTAGATACAAGATAATGAGGTCAGAAGTCCAGGGGATTGCTCCACATAGTAGTTTTCTAACAACTCTGTGATATTTATAGAAAAAGGGATTTTCCAGCTAAAAGTTTAGATACATTTTTGAAAGGCTACAGCAGACTGGAGATCCAAGATTTAACCCTGTCCTTGTGTGGGATTCTGGGTTTGAGGAGCACCACTGGTGATTCTGGCATGACTGAGCTGTGGAAGTGCTCAGTGAGGGCCAGTGCAGTATTGAATTGATGTTTAGACTTTAGTCCGTCATCCTTCCCTTGAGGGACCATCAGTTAATAAATAATAATTAATAATTGTAGTACTTGTTAAGCATTTTCTATATATCAAGCACCGTTATAAGTGCTGGGGTAGATAGAAGTTGATCAGGTTGGACACAGTCCCTGTCCCACATTCACCTCACGCTCTTAATCCCCATTTTTTACAGTTCAGGTAACTGAGGCACAGAAAAGTTGTCACTTGCCCAAGGTCACAGAGCAGACATGAGACAGAGCTGGGATTAGAACCCAGGTCCTTCTGACTCCCAGGCCCATTCCCTATCCACTAAGACACACTGAATTATCCTAGTAGGAATTGGTCATTCAGCAGTTCACTTTGCCATATAATCTTCCAAACTACATTCACATATATTAGATGATAAAAGCCAGCCTTGGATTATTAGTATTTTATGAGATCTCTTCAGGTAGGAGAAATGCCAAGAGAATTTTCAGGGAAAGTGGACTGCATGACCACTGAGGCAAAGGATGGGCATATTTCTAAGTAAGGTATTGACCGAATACAACCCTCTTTGACTGAGCCTGTTGGGGTGCTTATCAAGCAAATAGATATGAAAGGAACAGGTCAAGGTAACTTCTCTGGGCATCAGACATTGCCAAAGTGCAGCACAGTTAATGGACACTTTCCACTGAAATAGCTTTATAGCTTTATCTTTCTTATGTTTTCTCAATCCTTCTCAAGGTTAAAGGAGTGCCTGTGATTTATCAAATGCTGTACAGGAGGAAAAGCTTGGTTGAGCTTGGGTAGAGAAAGGCAGTATCAATAACCATTTTTTCCCTACTAAGTAGAAGGTATCCATTAAAAAAATGGATAGAAAGTATTTTGCATGATAGATGTGGTATAATAGGAGTTCCTAATATGTAGCTTAATTTTAACTTCTTCCATTTATACAATGAGGCCCTCAAATTTGATGAATTTCACTGTTACTTGTATTTATGGTTTGTTCACGTCTGAAAGTGTTGGTAGATGGAAAAAATAAAAACCAGGCACCACCCTAGACTGGCAAAGAGCAATGATGCACACTTTCATGTGCAGTTCAGCCCTATGAGGAGTCATATGGAATCAATTAGTTTAGTATAACCCAGTGGTGTATTAATTGCAAAATATAGGCCAACATCTGGCTAAGCCATGGACATTGACCCCTTTTAATCAATGGTTTTAGTATTTTCATCTATGAAATTTCAGCAATCCTTTTACCTCAGCAAATGGGTTACCTGTTCCATTTTATTTACTATGATTGACATCTTGAGAAAGAATTGCCAGTTAAAACTTTTCTCTTCCAGACCCTGCCAGGCACATGAGTTGTGTCAGGGGAGACTATGCCTCTCATAATTCCACCCAAAAAACCTTGTTCAAGACTCTCCCACTGCTCCTTGAATAGGTGTGAGACAGGACAGAAGTTTAGACTCCTGATACATGCATGGTGAATTGCTCTTACAATCTTCCTGGGTGATGTGGCAAGAGGACACTCATGAGGCTCTCTCTGTCTCTTTCAATCCAATTTAGTGGCCATTTCAAATAATTGGAAATCTTCTGAATTCAGACCTGAATATTAGCTCAAAGTAATTAGAAGGAATATTTGAGTGGCAACTGATGTATTGCATTTTCAATCTGTTTTAATGTGTAATGGGAGGATTTTTGAAAGATGCATTCACCACAAACATTTACCTTCTCTGTAGATATAGAGATATTTTCCTTTTAATAATATTTGTTAAGTGCTTACTTTGTGCAGGCACTTACTAAGCACTGGGATAGTACAAGCTAATCAGGTTGGACACAGCCCCTGTCCCACATTGGGTTCACAGTCTCTATTTTACAGATGAGGAAACTGAAGCACAGAGAAGTTAAGTTACTTGCCCAATATCTCATAATAGACAAGTGGAAGACCCAGAGTTAGAACCAAATTCTTCTGACTCCCATTCTCATGGTCTTTCCACCTGGCCATGCGGCTTCTAAGTTCAGTTACAGTTCTTTAGCAGAGGGGATCTTTAGTTCTTTTAAGCAGAGGGTTCAGATATTGTTAAGCCTGGGTGTCAAAGGACCTGGGTTCTCATCCCAGCTGGGCCACTTGTCAGTCAGTCAATCATATTTATTGTTTACTGTGTGCAGAACACTGCATCTTGTGTTTGGGGAGTATAATTTAACAATAAACAGACACTTTCCTTGTCCACAGCTACCTTACAGTCTAGAGGTCTGCTGTGTGATTTTGGGTAAGCCACTTAAGTTATCTTTGCCTCAGTTATCTCATGTATAAAATGGGAATTAAGACTATAAGCCCCATGTAGGACATAGACTGTGTCCAACCTGATTATCTTGTATCTACCCCGGTGTTTAGAACAGTGTTTGAAACAAAGTAAGTGCCTAACAAATAAATTCCATTAAAAAATAAAATGGTAAGATTCCCTTTCTCTCATATTGATGAACCTATCTCATTGAGTAGCTTGGAGCAGGAGAAGCAGAATAAAAAAAAGGGACATCTAATCCTCAACCTGTCATTCAATAGACTGCAGAAGAAGGGTTCTCTTTAAATTCTAGTACCATCACTTATTTGCACCCCCACCAGGAGAGTCAAATTTAAAATGGACCTTAAGAGAGCTTCATACCTCTCAAAAGGACATTAATTATTATTATTAATTTTTGAAATCTCAGGAAAATGACACTTTGGTCACTGTTGATTAAAATGGTAAATGCCATTCTGTCTCCCACTCCCCCCCTCCAAAAAAATGATACTATCATTGAACATTTTGTCCTCCCATTCTCATGGTCCTGAAAATATCCTTGTTTGGGAACTTTCCCAAAATGGACACATCAGCAGCAAATGACACTCCCTGACAGAGAGAGCAATGACTCCTAGGTTCTTGAGACACCCTGGAAGTGGCCTGAGATAATAGGAATATCAGTGAACACAGACTTATATGGTGAGGAGCTGTCTCAGAGTATTTAGTCAAGCTGCTCATTTGTTTACTTAGGATACTATGGGTATCCCCATAGAGGAATGCAAGTGTTGGTGTGTGTATCTAAGGAATAGGAAATGGAGGATAAGAATAAGAAAAAACGATGATTCTATGCTTGTCTTTTAATGATGTCATCCAGTGTGGCATACGTGAGCCATTCTGTAGGAAACCAAATGTATATGAGAATAGGATTTATGCTTAGTCTTAAGTGAAATGGATATGCTTTTTAACTATGACCTCTATAAAATATAAAATATTTATATTAATTTCCCTCTCGACTGTAATCTCATTCACTGATACAATCATATTTACTGAGTGCTTGTACTATGTGCAAAGCACTGTATTAAGCACTTGCGAGAGTACAGTATAATAATAAACAGACACATTCCCTGCCCAAAGTGAGCATACATTCTAGAAGGGCTCCCTGATCACGAGTTTACATTCTAGAGGGCAGGAGAAAAACATCAATACAAATAAATTACAGATATGTACATAAGTGCTGTGGGGCTGGGAAGGGGGAAGAACCAAGAGAGCAAGTCAGGGTGATGCACAAGGGAGTGGGAGAAGAGCAAAGGGGAGCTTAGGAAGGATGGAAGAAAGGCCTCTTGGAGGAGATGTTTCTTCAATAAAGCTTTGAAGTGGGAGAGCGTAATTTTGTGGGTAGGGTACGTGTCTACCAACTCTGTTGTATTGTACTCTCCCAAACACTTAGTATATTGCTCTGCACATAGTAATTGATTGATGACCTGACTGGGATTACTTACGATGGTATGTTTGAGAGAATTCTGCAGTAATATAATATGGAGTTTGTGTATTGTTATCAGCACATTAGGCCACAAGGAGACAAAATGTTAACAGGGGCTGTTTGATGGTTTTGACTATTGGACTTACCATTAATCAGCAAGCCTACCAATCCTGGGCCTTAAGGACTAATTGAAATGTTAGCCAGTGTCAATTTGCAGCATTCCCTTCTGGTGGTTTGAGTGCTGTAGATATTCCTATTACTCTTCCCTTTCCTTCTGCCCTGCTTTTCCATTTTTTTCTAGAGCATATAGCTAATTCTGAAAACCCATTTTCACCCTGCCCACAGGAATTTTATCACCAATCATCAAATCCCCTGAAACCAGGAACACAGTCAAACTCCTGAAAATAGACACAAAAAACCTGGCGGGGACCACAGAGGTCCAGTGTGTGGGTTGGTGGGAAGATCATCGACCTCACAGAGACAATCTCCATCCTCCCACAATGAGGCAACAAACAACAAAAAAAGACAGTTGCTGTTCAATCAATTTGCCAAAGGTGCATTCCCCTGAGTGATCTTACCCCAAATAACACTTCATAAGAAAGCTGGCCTCATTAAAGCAATTAGTTGTAGGAAAAATGATTCTTGTTTTTCCCTGCACCCACATTTGTTTTCATAAATCCAACTACTTCTTATTTATGAAGCTTAGTGAGAAGCACAAAACAGAATTCCCACCCTCATATATGAATTATCCCTTTCTTATCAGAGGCATTAATGGATATATAATAAGTAAATACCCACAGGACACGCTAAAATCAGAGGTAAATATTTAACTGTTGGAGAGGATCTAAGTAATAAGTGCCCATGCAGGCAATATTGCTCTATCCGAACTAACCCAGTGGTCCCCAACGAAAACTGGAAAAAGGCCTTGCTTTTGCAAAATCTACTCTCATTTCATGAAAGCCTCCCCACCCACCTCCACTGAGCTCCCTACTCCCTGGATCCTTCCCATCTTCCTGCTTCCCATCCTTGCCAGTACCTCAATTCCCCAGATCTCATTTTCTCTTCTTCCTGTCCTTCTCTTCTTCTCTGACTTCCATCTTGTGTCACTACCTGGTGGCAGCATGACTTCTCTTTTCACTGAAGCTGTGAGAGATGGTGGCCAACTATGGCAGCGCTTGCCCAAAAACTGTCTGGAGGCTATGTATGGCATTTAAGACGCCCTGGCTCATTGAGCCTAGAAATTTCAGCCACTCGAGGATGGCTCCAAATTCACAAATTCATTTCAAAACCAATTTCTCAGAAGGCAGAGAGTTGGTTTGAGTTTCAGTGAAGGAGCATGGAAAAAAGTATTAGTTTGTGGCATCACTTTCAACTAGCGTACACACACACTCACCCACACACATGCACAATGATAATAGCAATACCAGTCTGACTCTAGGTGCGTCCATTTACATCCCAATCTCCACTGATCCTCATCACCATCCCTGTAAGTGCTTCCACTCCCATAGCAGCCCCTGTCACCTCCTCTGCTTCCTCCATGGCTGGACATATTTACTAGGATCCAGAATTTCTGTTTTTCTCTCTCCCAGTTGCCCAGGTAGCTCCACATTCTTCTTCCCCAAGTCCTGCCTTCACTTTGTCACTTCCCCCCCACCCTTGTTCCTGCTCTCTCATGGTCCATAATGCCCACCCAATCACTGAGAAAGAGCCATCCCACATAATAATAATAGCATTTGTTAAGAGCTTATTATGTGCCAAGCACTGTACTAGAGATTGGGCTAGATAATCAGGTCCCACAGGAGTTTCACAGTAAGTAGGAGGGAGAGCAGGTCTGAATACCCACTTTGTGGATGAGAGAACTGAGACAAAGAGAAGTGAAATGACTTGCTCAAGATCACACAGCAGGTAAGTGCTAGAGACAGGATTAGAACCCAGTTCCTCTGACTCCCAGCCTGTGGTCTTTCCACAGGCTATGCTGCTTCTGCACTTGAAGGCAGTTTCCACACACATGTAGCTAGGAAAATAGAACTGCTACCAACAGCTAAGCACTTTAGTCTCCTCACTTTATATAATGAAAATGAGTAACTAATTGAGAAGTCAAGTTTATATATGACCAGTGTAAGACACTGAATTTGCTTGGTGTTTTTCTTAGACACTGTCACTGAAAGTATAAGTATGGATGTCACATATGACTTGACCTCTACCTTATTTCTTCATTTGGGTCAAAACAACAATTACATTTTAGGAGAAGGAGATTGAGAACTTTTGGCATTTTACGGAATAATGCCCTGGCCCACACTGGACGTTCTGGAACATTAGGCAGAATGTATTACAGAGGTCCATAAAGAAATTAATCTCTGCACTGAAAGCCTTTAAATTCCTGGGCAAGCATTTTTGTGAGGAAACCCGCCACAAGCATATTGACTCTTTAAAAGGTATACAAAGGTGGAAATACATGTAGCAGGGTGAATTCTTAATAGAATATGTCTGGATAAAAATGGAACTCAATTCTATTAGCATGCACACTTTCAGATTTTAATCATTGGATTGGGACATGATGGGTGTCTTGGAGGGGTAAATACACAAATCTAAATATAAAGGAATCCCTGCAAGAGAGAAGTCCTTGGCACATAGTGAACACTGTAACAGAAAGACAATTAAAACATAGATTAAACACTTTAAGAAGAAATTCAGATGGAATTGCTCATCCATCCCACCTTGCCTAACTGTTCCTTTCCACTTAGCCATCCAGAAGAATCAAACTGTGAGCCCTTTGTTGGGCAGGGATTGTCTCTGTTGCCGAATTGTACATTCCAAGCGCTTAGTACAGTTCTCTGCACACAGTAAGCGCTCAATAAATACCACTGAGTGAATCAAACCTCATTAACCAATAGACTCTAGGTTCTTGTCAGAATATTGTATTGGCTGGTAGAAACATGTCCTAGAAACAAAAGATGATATAAATGGAATTAGGAAAATCTTGAGGCAAAAGAGGTGATTTCTCCATAGACTTTATGGATTCCCAGAGGTTCTTAGAGCTCCAAGAGCCAAGCCTGGTTTACTGCCACCCAGAAGTAGTTTAGGGCAGAAGTGGTAACATTTTCTATGACCTCACACTATGGTAAACTAAATTTTTCCCTCTAATCATTCAGTAAATCAAAGGTATTTCCTGAGCATTTGCTGTGTGAAGAGCCCTGTACAAAGAACTTGGGAGAGTACAACAGAGTTGGTAAGACATGTTCCTAAGCAGAAACAAGGCACTTAGTGCTTAACGAGGTTGCCCAGGTAAGCTCGGTTCAACAGTCCACAATCCAGTCCTCAGGGATGCCTCAACAATTTAGAAAGCAGGTGAGGCCTAGGAGTGTTTAGGCATTCTGAGAGCAGAGGCTAGGACTGAAGAAGTAGGGCTGGAGAAACTCACAAGAAGATTAATAAGAAACTGGTTCTGGGTCTCCTTAGGCCATGCTGAAATAGCAGCTGAGGCTCTCTTGGCTCAGCTGTCAGTAGACCAGGCTAATCAGTTTCTCACCTTAAGGGGGCTCTAGCCATCTGTCATTTCTTACACTTGCATGGCAAATTTCCCTCTCCCTCTGGGTGATTTTGATTCCCTTATTTTCTTCTTAATAAGGATGTTCTACTCAGTCATATGAATTCATCCAAAGTGAATTCAAATCTACATGAAGTATCTGTTGACCTCTTCTGGCCTTTTTAGTCTAACAGCTCCAGTTTTCTCTAACATTAATTCTTTGAGATGATTTCAACCCAAACTTGACAAATCTAAGGCAGAATCTCTAACATCTCTTTACTCCATTTTCTAAAACCTACGTTGCCGAATTGTACATTCCAAGCACTTTGTACAGTGCTCTGCACATAGTAAGCACTCAATAAATACGATTGAATTGAATGAATTTATGTCTCCTTTGACCATCTTCTCAATTTCATTTCAGTACGTTAAAACCAGTGTATTTTTCCTTGGCTATTCTTGAGGGATTTCCTTCATTTTTGCCCCTAACACCTCCCTTGTCCCTCTTCTCTCACATTAAAACATCCATCTAAATCATTTTAAGGGATCTTAAGTATTTCCTGAATGACAATCTAAATACTGGATTAATTCACAGTTCAATATGTAATTGCACTTAAAGGTTTGACACCAGGGGTGTGGGGTATGTGTGTATATATGTATATGTATATATCATTCAATCAATGCTATGTGTTGAGTGTTTACTGTGGTCAGGGCACTATGCTAAGCACTTGGTAGAATACATTCAAGAGTTGGTAGATACGTTCCCTAACTACAAGGAGCTTACATTGTAGAGGATGGTCACTCTATGGCTTTTTCCTATTAACGCTTGCAAGTAGATACATTGTCAGAGATATAATGATATGGCTCTTCATGAAGACCTTGATGATATTGATAATAATAATGACAATAATAATAATAGGGGCATTTGTTAAGCAATTACTATGTGGAAAGCACTGTGCTAAGAATTGGGGCAGATGCAAGATAATTAGGTCAGATGCACTCCAGGTCCTCATGGCACTCACTATCTAAGCTGGGGGTAATATAAATATTCCATCCCCAATTTATAGATAAGGGAACTAGGGCACAGAGAAGTTAAGTGATTTGCTCAAGGTTACATATTAGGCAAGTGAGAATTGGATTTAAATTGTAAATGGTAAATTGGATTTAGAATCCAGGTCCTCTGACTCCTAGGCCTGTGCACTCTCTACTAGATCAAGCTATTTCCTTTACCAGGTTTTCATTTCCATTTAATTAGGCTGGTGCCTAATGGTTCCTGTCAACTCATGAAACAATTGTAGGAGACTTGCCCATGCCTTGGTGTCAGGCAGCAGAGGATGGATAGTCAAGGGGAGAGGAAGAAGGAAAATCGCAATTCAGAGAGGGGCAGTCAAGGGAGACAGATAATAGGCTGGGTCTTGTGCAGTACTGATTCTATATTACATACCCAAAAGTACCCATTGACTCTGCCAAAGCCTGAACACTCTGTTTGGAACCAGAGATATTTATCTTAAAGAAGGTTAGTCAGTGTCTTGATTCCGTTCCTCATAAAGTTACATCTTTCCTAGAAGGATCAGCTCTAAGGACCTCTTGTAAAATCATTATTTCATTGTAATTAAATGCTATTGTATATACTCCTTGAACCTTCCAATTGCAGTAGTATTTTAAGGCTCCGGAGTGATTCATTATACAGAATCAATCAACTGATGGTATTTATTGAGCACTCCCTGTGAGCAGAGCACTGCACTAAGCATTTGGCAGAGTAGAGAAATTTATGCACTAGTCCTGTTGGTCCAGATGCTAATGAAATCTAAAGGTGTTCTGGAGATCTAGATTTTCCAGATATTGTCTTCACTGGATTCTCAATTGCTGTCTTTAAAACCCATAAAGGAAAATTAGGGTCTAATATCAGTACTAAGGAGGTACTTTTTAATATGTTTCCCAGACTTTAAAGTACTTTAAAAGTCTGTTTCCAGAGATTAAAAGTCAAATTTGACTTAATCAATTTCAAAGAGAAGCTTAAAAGATAAATGAAATAATACCTGGATTTTCCAATCCCCTCAGGGTAAAGGGCTATATAAATTCAAGAACTTACTCATATTTCTGGCATTGTCACTTTGGGACATTACCCTTGATACACTTCTGCCATTCCAACCTTATTTCCCCAAATTTTTCATGCACTCCATATGACAATGAATAACAGGAGAGGAGAGTTACTACCCTCTCTTGATACTATTCTATCCCCATTTCTGAAGAGAGATGCAACACATGGTGAATTGGACAGAGGCCTAGATAAGAACCCCCTCAATCCCAACCCCAATTTGTCTATAAATGTAGGTTAATTTTCTTGTCTATATATTCTAATTCAGGATGGCTGCTTTCCTATGCACTCATTCATTGTCATATTTATTGAACTCTTACTGTGAAAAGCACTGTACTAAACAATTGGGAGAGTAAAATAGAGCAAGACATATTCCTGCCCACAACAAGCTCACAGTCTAGAGGGACAGACATTACTAAACATAAATACATAGATAAATAAATTACTGATAAATACATATGTGCTGTAGGGATGGGAGGGAGGATGAATGAAGGAGCAAGTATAAGCGGCACAGAAGGGAGAAGAAGAGGAGAGAAGGGCTTAGTCAGGGAAGGCTTCTTGGAGGAGATGTGCCTTCAATAAGCTTTTGAAGTGGGGGAGAGAAGTTATCACTATAACATGAGGAGGGAGGGTGTTCCAGGTCAGAGGCAAGATGGGGGTGAGAGGTCGGCGGCAAGATAGATGAGATCGAGGTAAAGTGAGAAGGTTAATAATAATAATAATAATGTTGGTATTTGTTAAGTGCTTACTATGTGCCGAGCACTGTTCTAAGCGCTGGGGTAGATACAGGGTAATCAGGTTGTCCCATGTGAGGCTCACAGTTAATCCCCATTTTACAGATGAGGTCACTGAGGCACAGAGAAGTTAAGTGACTTGCCCACAGTCACACAGCTGACAAGTGGCAGAGCCGGGAGTCGAACCCATGACCTCTGACTCCGAAGCCCAGGCTCTTTCCACTGAGCCACGCTGCTTCTTAGCATCAGGGTAGCATCAGAGGAATGAAGTGTGCTGAGAGGGTTTTAGTAGGAGAGTAGCAAGGTGAGGTAGGAGGGGGCAAGGCGATTGATTGCTTTAAAGTCAATGGTGAGGAGTTTCTTGAGGAGTGGGGAAACATGGTCTGAACATTTTTGAAGGAAAATGATTCGGGCAGCAGAATGGAGTATGGACTGGAATGGGGAAAGACAGGAGGCAGGGAAGTCAGCAAGAAGGCTGATACAATAATCAAGGAGGGATAGGAAAAGTGCTTGCATTAATGTGGGAGTACTTTGGACAG
Source organism: Ornithorhynchus anatinus (assembly GCF_004115215.2). Lineage (NCBI taxonomy): Eukaryota > Metazoa > Chordata > Mammalia > Monotremata > Ornithorhynchidae > Ornithorhynchus > Ornithorhynchus anatinus. Next base: position 53,267,807 of record NC_041731.1, on the reverse strand, counting down.
AGAGGAAGGAACCAATTATATGGTAAAGATATTTAACTACCACCTGAGGAACTGTCCCTGTGTTCCCCCAAGGGTAAGGAGACTGCCATGCTCACTCACACCCATCAGTCAGCAACTCAGCAACCCTTCTCCACAGTTCCTTAAAGATGCATGCACACATAGATGCACAAACACAGACTCACTCTCTCAGCCCAACAAAGTCACACATGCCCTAACTCAGACAAGTGTGTGAGAGGTAGCAAGGTCATATGACTAGTCAAAGGACAAACCACCACCATATCAATAAAAAACATTCTGGGAAGCTTTTCTACTAGTGCTTGGCCCACAGTAAGCACTTAACAAATACTATTAGTTGTATTTTTATTGTTGTCCTTAAGGAGTTTTCAATCTAATGATTTACCATCTGAAACTCCAGAGTTCTAGGCTTTTCCAGATTTTGAAGGCAATGTCATTTACTACAAGCAGTGTTGAGGGAGAAGGGTGATAAACTCTCTCTTGCCTTCACTGATGCCTTCAGAAACCAAGACACAGATACAAGTAGAGCCCAATAGGATGGTTCTCAATTCACCTTTGAAGTTAATTTCAGATTTATAGAATATCTAAATTCTCAAGACACCATTTCCCAGGAGAATATTCTGTGAACCTCTACATATCTATCTTGGCAAGATAAAGGTATGAGTTGATCATGGGGGAATTTGAAATGAAGGCTCCAGGGAGTCTGAGTATTCTAAACATGAAACAGAAACCTAAATATCATCAGGCTCATTTATTATATACCATTGGTGGTTGGACTAGACTGTGCATTTGCTTGCATTGACTATCTGAGTCTCTATGGTTAATTTACAAAATATTTATCAGAATAAAACCAAAACAAACCCTCAGTTCCCCTCCTAGCCAGATATGCGAGAGGACTTATAAACAGACAGAGGCTTTACTTCTTTATCGTAAATGGTTTCCCTGTCCTAAAGCTAAACTAAATGAAAAATAGCTTTCTTATCCAAACATTCTGGAACTCTATTTCTGTCTTCTGGTCATTTCCTTCCTCCTTGACCTCTTACTTTGGCAGGCAATCATACAAGAACTAGTACTAGAGCTTCTTAGCCCCTGACACGGGTATTCTTTCATTCCGAAGCCCTTACCCAAGATTCTTGACTATAGCAATTGACTTCCATATTCCCCACTATAGTTTTTAAATGCAAAGATCACTGGTTGGTTCAAGTTATGGTATTTCTTAGGTTGTTCTTTCCTCCTTCACTTCTCTGCTGTGTGATTTTGGGCTAATCACTTCACTTTTCTGTGCCTCAATTACCTCACCTGGAAAAGGGGAATTTGAGAGTGTGAGCCCCAAGAGTGACAGGGACTGTATCCAATCCAAATAGTTTATATCCACCCTAGTGCTTAATAATAACAATAATAATAATAATAAAAACTCATAATAATGTTGGTATTTGTTAAGTGCTTATTGTGTGCAGAGCACTGTTCTAAGCGCTGGGGTAGATACAGGGTAATCAGGTTGTCCCACGTGAGGCTCACAGTCTTATTCCCCATTTTACAGATGAGGTAACTGAGGCACAGAGAAGTTAAGTGACTTGCCCACAGTCACACAGCTGACAAGTGGCAGAGCCGGGAGTCGAACCCATGACCTCTGAGTCCTAAGCCCGGGCTCTTTCCACTGAGCCATGCTGCTGTTATGGTACTTAAGTGCTTACTATGTGCCACACACTGTACTAAGCACTGGGGTGGATACAAGCAAATCGGGTTAGACACAGTCCCTGTCCCACATGGGGCTCACAGTCTTAACTCCCATTTTCTAGATGAGGTAACTGAGGCCCCGAGAAAAATAATAATAATAATGGTTTTTCTTAAGTGCTTACCATGTGCCAGACACTGTACTAAGCACTGGGGTGGATACAAGCAAATCGGGTTGGATACAGTCTCTATCCTGTATAGGTCTCACAGTCTTAACCTCTATTTTTCAGATGTGGTAACTGAGGCCCAGAGAAAAGTAATAATAATAATGGTTTTTGTAAAGTGATTACCATGTGCCAGGCACTGTAACTGGGGTAGCTACAAGCAAATCATGTTCTGCAGAGTCTCTGTCCCACTTGGTACTCACGGTCTCAAATCCCCATTTTCGAAATGAAGTAACTGAGGCACAGAGAAGTGAAGTGATTTCTCCAAGGCCACATAGACAAGTGGTGGAGGTGGAATGAGAACCCATGACCTCCCAACTCCAAGGCCTGTACTCTAGCCACTACACCATGCTGCTAATACAGTGCCAGGCCAAAGTAAGTGTTTAACAAATACCACAATTATATTTATTATTATTGTTTTCTGATTTGTAGCATTACTGAATTCAGACCGGCATTTCTGCTGTTCTTTTGGACAGCTGTCCATCTGGTTGTGGTTAAGTGAGGAACATGACGGAGTATCTTAAGCCTGCTACTGGCCCATGTTCCAGACTCTTCTGGGAGTTGTGTTCTGGGAATCCTGAGGTGGGATTGCACTTGAATCTGTATCCTTTGGACACTTGGTATTCACCTCACCCTCAACCCCACTGCACATATATATATATATATATATATATATATATATCTGTAATTAATTTATTTATATTAATGTCTGTCGTCTCCCCCCTAAACTGTAATCTCATTGCAGTCACAGAATGTATCTTCCAACTCGGTTATACTGTACTCTCCCAAGCACCCTGCACAAAGTAAATGCTCAATAAATACCACTGATTTATTGATTGGAAAGGTTTGGAGTGAGCTCTGTGTGAGTCTACACTGATTCACTCCAGGATAACAATGCCACCTCCCCCACTCCCCTTCAAACACAACTGGGATCCTCTAAGAGATGCCCCAAAGATAGGAGTACTGCAGTCTCCAAGTATCACCAGAGCTGATTGGAAGTTCCATGCTAAAATCCCTAAACTCTGTAAGGCTGGAGTTGGGTTTTCAGCTATTCATTTAATGTGTATCTCTCTTTGAAATGATGTATCACCTACTGTAGATCATTTATTATCAACCATGTTTGACTGATGGATGAAGTTAGTTCTCAGAGAGTGAAATGACAAACCCAAGGTCACATATCAAGTCACAATCTAGAAAATGGAATGCCTAACTTCTTCAACTCAATAACTAGGTACTAGTCACTGAGCTATACTGCTTTCTTGGTTTGGCATCTAAAGATGAACTGACATCTACTCCTAGTTGTTGAAAAAATTTAGAATTTCCAGTTTCCTTTTTTGAAATTACTTTTCTTGCTGCCAACTGAGGCTTAGCCCAGTTCCTATGAAGTGAAACCTTGAAAATCAATACCCCTGTTTAACAACTTTCAATCTCTTGAATTCCATTGACATTTTCTTGCCTTATCATAAACCACCATGAATTAATGACACCAAAATTCAAATAAAGCAAGAAATAAAATCAGCCCATGTTTAACTCTCTGGTATGTTTGTAAGCAGACTCCATATGCTGTGCAGTAATGTTCCTTTGTTCAGCAGTTTCAAAATTGCTGAAGTTTTCAGGCTTAAGCTTACGTTATAATGACAATAAAAATGCCTACTGCAGGAAGAGCACTGTACTAAGCATTTAGGAGACTAAAATTGAAGCAAAAGACATAGGGGAGAATGATTTACAAAGAATGGGAGCATTAATAAGGAGAAGGATAGAACGAGTAGCAAGAATATAGCAAGATGAAACAGGACTAAACAATTGAATTAATAAGTAGCATATGCACGTTAACAATTATTATTATTATTGTAGTTGTTAAGCAGTTACTAAGTGCCAAATCTGTCCTAAGGTGCTGGGGTAGATAAACGTCAGAGAAGCAGCGCGGCTCAGTGGAAAGAGCCCGGGCTTGGGAGTCAGAGGTCATGGGTTCGAATCCCACCTCTGCCACTTGTCAGCTGTGTGACTGTGGGCAAGTCACTTCACTTCTCACTGCCTCAGTTACCTCATCTGTAAAATGGGGATTAAGACTGTGAGTCCCACGTGGGACAACCTGATTCCCCTGTATCTCCCCCAGCGCTTAGAAAAGTGCTCTGCACATAGTAAATGTTTAACAAATACCAACAGTTTATCAGGTGGGACCCAGACCCTGTCCATATGGGGCTCACAGTCTTAAGTTGGATGGAGAACAGATATTGAATTTTTGTTTTATGGGTGAGAAAACTGAGGCACAGAGAAGTCAGGTGATTAACCCAAAGTAACACACAGCAGGCAAGTGATAATAGTATTAGAACCCAAGTCCTCTGATTCCCTATGCCTGGGCTTTTTTCAATAGGAAACTCTGCTTCCATGACTACGGCTTTTATTTCCCCTATTCTGCCTCCTTTGGGCTTCATCTATACATTTGAATACTCCTTAAGCATTTTGATATTCACTCCATTCCCAGTCCCAGTCAATGAGATAGATGAGACTGAGTAGGTTGGCTTTACAGGAGTGGAGTGTGTGGGCTGGGGTATAATAGGAAATCAGCAAGATAAGGTAGGAAGGGGGGAAATGATTGAGTGCTTTAAAATTTATGGCAAGGAGTTTCTGGTTTATGTGGCAGTGAATGAATACCTATTGGAGAGTCTTGAGTGGAAAGATGTGGACTGAAGTTTTTTAGAAAAATGAACTGGGCAGCAGAATAAAATAAGGACAGGAATGAGGAGAGAAAGGATGGCATATGTTGATAATTGGCCATTTGCCCTTTAGGTAACTTTACAATTTACAACAGGTCATTACTTTCTTACCTTCAAAAGCCTTATTAAAATCACATCTCCTCCAAGAAGCCTTCCCTGTCTAAGCCCTATTTCCCCCTATTCCCTCTCCTTTATGTATCACCTATGCACTTGGATCTGTACCCTTTAAGCACTAGATATTCACCCCCCAGCAGTTATGAATGTACCCAAATTTAACGCCTGTCTCCCCTTCTAGACTGTAAGTTCTCTATGGGCAGAGCATGTGTCTACTAACTCTATTATATAATCTTCTAAACACTTAGTAATAGTACCCTGTATACAGTGAACCTCAATAAATGTCATTAATCACATGTTTTGCCAAATTTTTAGTTCAGTACTATGCACAGAGTAGGTCCTCAGTATATAAATATGGGGGCTGGTGATGTTAATTACCACAGTCTTCTCAGAATAACCATTCTTTGTGCATCTCATTACTTTCCCTTTCTCTTTCCCCCACTTCCCACTTGTTGGCTATTTCCAACCTTTGCCTCTCCTTTCACTTTGTATAGGGTAGATTAGGACTAGACAGTGCTTAGATGCAGGCCTACTCCAAATTCCAAAGCTCAGGAGAGTCATGCCACACTGAGTTATCCACTTAGGGTCTGGTACGCCTCCCGAACTGAAATCTCTTCTGGAAGCAAAACAAATTGTGCCACTTCTGAAAGGGATTATACAGTGTTCATTGGCCCAAATGGTGTCAACCCAGACCATTAGAATCAGTTCTACCTGAGTTAGCAACAGTGTGGAAAATTTTCAATGGTTAACAATTCCCATTATATGTGGGGTGATACCTTTGCCCCTTTAATCCTAACAGGCCTCTCTTTCCTCTGGTAGAGTCCCACAAATTAGAGAAACAGAGTAAAGATTAATGAGAAGAGTTGGCAGAGTGCAATGAGCTTCTGAGGTGAAAGCTGCTTGTCTTGTCTTGTCTCATGCTGTCAAGTCGTCTCTGACCCATAGCGATGCCATGGACACATCTCTCCCAGAACACCCCACCTCCATCTGCAATCATTCTGGTAGTGTAACCATAGAATTTCTATTATTTATTTAGAATTATGCAATTTCCAGGACTCTGCTAGAGGGGCTGGATCTTGATCCCTGCCTTACAAATGGAATGTCAAAATCTCCCTGATTCTTGTTTCTCCAAATGTCAAAACGGAAATAATCATTGATTGACAACTTTGTCAAGAAATTTGCTTTCCCCCATAAAACAGAGCTTCCACTGTATTCCTATTGAATGGAAGGTTGATGGCGCTCAAAACCACTAGGTCAAGTCATCCTGATCCCAAGCCAGGAAGGACTAGACAGGGGGTAAAGGTTTGGGGATTCATTCATTCATTCAATCATATTTACTGAGTGTTTACTGTGTACAGAGCACTGTACTAAACCCTTAGGAGAGTACAGTACAACAATACACAGACACAGTCCCTTCCCACAACGTAAGTTGAAGAATCCTATACTCTCCTCGGCTCCTTTATTTCTTCTTCCCTCAGTCAGTAGTATTTACTGACCATCTACTGTGAGCTATAATGAGAACTAAATTTGTTAAGTTGTTGTTGCTTGCTTGTTAAGTTAAGGTACTTGTTAAGCGCTTACTATGTTCCAGGTACTGTACTAAACCCTGGGTGGAGACTGTGAGCCAATCACTGTGGGCAGGGATTGTCACTGTTTATTGTTGTACTTTACTTTTCCAAGCACTTAGTACATTGTTCTGCACACAGTAAGCATTTAATAAATACAACTGAATGGATACAAGCAAATAAAAGCAGACACAGTCAGTGTCCCAGATGGAGCGCACAGTAATCCTCCTTGACCTCTCTGCTGCTTTTGACACTGTCGACCATCCCCTCCTCCTCCATACCTTATCTCACCTTGGCTTCACGGACTCTGTCCTCTCCTGGTTCTCCTCTTACCTCTCTGGCCGATCATTCTCGGTCTCCTTCGCTGGAGCCTCCTCCCCCTCCCATCCTTTAACTGTTGGAGTTCCTCAAGGGTCAGTTCTCGGCCCTCTTCTGTTCTCCATTTACACTCACTCCCTCGGTGAACTCATCCACTCTCACAGCTTTGACTACCATCTCTACGCAGATGACACGCAGATCTACATCTCCACCCCTGTCCTCTCCCCCTCCCTTCAGGCTCGCATCTCCTCCCGCCTCCAGGATGTCTCCACCTGGATGTCGGCCCGCCACCCAAAACTCAACATGAGCAACACTGAGCTCCTCATCTTCCCTCCCAAACCTGGTCCTCTCCCAGACTTCCCTATCACTGTGGATGGCACGACTATCCTTCCCGTCTCTCGGGCCCGCAATCTCGGTGTCATCCTTGACTCGTCTCTCTCGTTCACCCCACACATCCTATCCGTTACCAAGACCTGCCGGTTTCACCTTTACAATATCGCCAAGATCCGCCCTTTCCTCTCCACCCAAATGGCTACTTACTGCTACGGGCTCTCGTTATATCCCGGCTAGACTACTGTGTCAGCCTTCTCTCTGATCTCCCTTCCTCCTCTCTCGCCCCGCTCCAGTCTATTCTTCACTCCGCTGCCCGGCTCATCTTCCTGCAGAAACGATCTGGGCATGTCACTCCCCTTCTTAAACACCTCCAGTGGCTGCCTATCAACCTCCGCTCCAAACAAAAACTCCTCACTCTAGGCTTCAAGGCTCTCCATCACCTTGCCCCTTCCTACCTCTCCTCCCTTCTCTCTTTCTACCACCCACCCCGCACGCTCCGCTCCTCTGCCGCCCACCTCCTCACCGTCCCTCGGTCTCGCCTATCCCGCCGTCGACCCCTGGGCCACATCCTCCCGTTGTCCTGTAACGCCCTCCCTCCTCACCTCCGCCAAACTGATTCTCTTCCCCTCTTCAAAACCCACCTCCTCCAAGAGGCCTTACCAGACTGAGCTCCTCTTCTCCCTCTACTCCTTCTACCACCCCCCCTTCACCTCTCGGCAGCTTAACCCTCTTTTCCCCCCATTTCCCTCTGCTCCTCCCCCCTCCCTTCCCCTCCCCTCAGCACTGTACTCGTCCGCTCAACTGTATATATTTTCATTACCCTATTTATTTTGTTAATGAAATGTACATCGCCTTGATTCTATTTAGTTGCCATTGTTTTTACGAGATGTTCTTCCCCTTGACTCTATTTATTGCCATTGTTCTTGTCTGTCCGTCTCCACCGATTAGACTGTAAGCCCGTCAAACGGCAGGGACTGTCTCTATCTGTTGCCGACTTGTTCATTCCAAGCGCTTAGTACAGTGCTCTGCACATAGTAAGCGCTCAATAAATACTATTGAATGAATGAATGAACCCCCATTTTACAGATGAGGTAATTAAGGCACAGAGAAGTAAAATGACTTGGCCAAGATCACATAGCAGACAAGTGGTTCTAATCCCAGGTCCTTCTGACTCCCAGGCCTGTAGTCTATCTACTAGGACATGCTGCTTCTGAGAGTATGGTAAAATTTGTTGACAAGGTTCCTGATCTCAAGGACTTTACAATTTAGCAGCATGTGATAGGCAATAAAATGTTACAGGTAAGAGGAAATACTAGACACTAAAAATATATATAACTATATATATGTATATATAACAGATATAACCTCTGTGGGGTTCCTGAATTCTCCTATGTTCCCAAGGATGCTTACATGGCTCCCAGCTTCCACCAGTGTTCCCAAGGCCATGGCTCTTTATCCCCCATCCCTACCTGATAGTTGTAAAGTAAGAGAGGAAACATTTCAACACTTTACAACTCAAGAAGGAGGGCTGTCCTCTGATGGTTTGGAAAACAGTAGAAATAGAGTTAATGCTGCCACAGTAAAAACACATTTGCATTTTCCCCTACCAAAGCTAGAATAGTTTTAACATCCAGAGGGAAAAGAAAAGTACTTTGAACTTTTTCCAGCTGGACTTGATGCAGAAGGATGCTGAAATTCCCCTGCCCTCAAGCAGCTACTGAAGCATTTAACTGTGGGGAGGCTCGTTAGTTCAAAGCTCATTACACCTCAACAGAATCCATTTCAAGCTGGCACCCTGATGAGGTGGAGGGGGTCGGGGGTGACTCTATTTGCTCCTACACACATAACAAGGGGCTGTTTAATGACTCCCATATACCCACAGGCTATTTATAGGACTCCCAAGGAAGGCACAGACAACATGCCTCTGATCTCAGTAGGAACACTCACTGTTCCAGGCAAATGATACCATTTCAGAGAAAGGCTTCTGGAGATCACAAGTTGGCCTCCGGGAAATGGAATGCTGAGAGCAACCTCCTGGAACATTCCCTAGAGACAGCTCCCACAGGATAGCACTGCAGCCTGACCAACACCACCGAGCAGCAAATGCTCCTTAATGACAACGATGACTAGGAGGAAAATTCTGGGATCAGACTACCTGGTCACACATGTGTGCCCAAGCCTTTGCTAAATTCTTTCAGAATGGATTTCCGAGCCTGTGCTGGCTTTTTACAATATGACAAGCAAATGAACGGATTAGGTAGTTCATGAATTACCAGTTCAGAATGAGGACAGAGAAAGGAGAAACAGGAAGAAACAGCAGTGACTGTAACTCATGGTTCAGTGGTTAAGGATGAGGTCATAAAGCTCACCTGGCTGCACTGTTGGGGCACAAGGGATTAGAAATTCAATAATCTTAGTGGAAAGGAGGAAAAGGAAAGATGGACAATTTTCACTCTGCAAGGAAATCAGATTTTGTTTCTTGAGCATCTCCATGGAGAGGAACAGTATTTGGATTTACACGTCTTTGGGCCCACATCACCGTTCATTAAGTTTCAGAATGTGAGAGAACTGTTCCTTCCTCAATCTGAAATGTTAAATTTGTATATCCTAAAACTGTTAAATTTCATGGACTATTTGTTTTCTTCATTTTAGAGCATATAGGAGAGTTTCTCTTTGGTATAGTATGCTTGTTTATGTCTTCTATGGTACATATATAGTATGACTGAACTTCATTTGCTATAATGAAATATAATGCTGCTTAATATGTTAGGAGGAGGTGGAAAATTTGCTTTGGATGCTTTTCAATTCACACTGTTAATTTAAAGTGAGGGGAAAGAATGAAAGGATTTGGTTGTCTACTAGAAAAATGGCAAATTTAACAGACTTAAAAGGCCCCAGTTAATGATAATAATAATGGTATTTGTTAGGGATTTACTATGTACCAAGCACTGTACTAAACACTGGGGTAGATACAAGATAATTAAGTTCATTCATTCAGTTGTATTTATTGAGTGCAAAGCATACTAAGCGCTTTGGAGAGTACAATATTACAATAAACGGACACATTCCCTGCCCACTGTAATAATAATAATAATGTTGGTATTTGTTAAGCGCTTACTATGTGCCGAGCACTGTTCTAAGCGCTGGGGTAGACACAGAGGAATCAGGTTGTCCCATATGGGGCTCACAGTCTTAATCCCCATTTTGCAGATGAGGTAACTGAGGCACCGAGAAGTTAAGTGACTTGCCCAAAGTCACACAGCTGACAAGTGGCCGTGCCGTGATTCAAACCCATGACCTCTGACTCCAAAGCCCGTGCTCTTTCCACTGAGCCACGCTGCTTCTACTAGGATAGTATGTGATAGTATGATAGTATGTGAAGAGATGGGGGTTCTCGGAGACAATGCTAAAACAGATTTGCTGGCCCCAGTAGGAAGCTGACCAGAAGTTCTGCTGGGCTAGGGGTGGTGTCTGTTTCCCCTGCTCTAAACTGTAAGCTCATTGTGGGTAGGGAATGTATCCATTTATTGTTGTACTATACTCACCCAAGCACTCAGTACAGTGCTCTGCATAAAGTGCTCAATAAATATGATTGAATGAATGAATGACTACCTTTTAGCTGACCTGTGACCTTGCCAGAGCAAGGCATGTGCAATGGCAATGATGACAATATTTTCATAGTGAAAAACAGGTGAATGGGCAGGCTAGGTGTAGGTAACATGGCAGCATATGCTAAGCCCGCACAGTGGATGACGTGGCCAGGGAAGGAAGGAAGTGACCAAAAATCGGTCCGCCCTTTGTTAAAGTCTCCCTTTAACTCCAGGGCCTGAACAAGATCATGTATGGATATTACTGGGCAAACTGTCCTAAATTTAACCACTCAACAAGAGTCCTGCTGATCGTATTCCCTCTGTCAGCAATTCATGTCAGCCAGGGACACGGATTAGCATCCATATGGAAGCTAACATGTCTAAAACAGAACTCCTTTTCTCAACCAAACCCTCCCCTCCCACTGATTTTACTATCAATGTACACAGCATTACCATCCTCCTTGTCTCACAAGCCCAAAAACTTGGCATTATCCTCAACTCATCTCTCTCATTCAATCCGTCATGAAAGCCTGTTGGTTCTACCTTCATAATATTTCTAGAATCCACCCTTTCCTCTTCATCCAAATGCTAATCCAAGCACTTATTATTTTCTCCCTCTACTACTGCATCAGCCTTCTCACTAACCTCCCTATATCCTATTCCTCTTCTCGTCAATCCATACTTCACTCTGAATCATTTTTCTCCAAAAGTGTTCAGTCCGTATCTCCCCACCATCAAAACCTCCAGTGGTCTCCCAGTGGAGAGGCAGTGTGGCTTAGTGAAAAGAGCACAGGTTTGGGAGTCAGAGGTTGTGGGTTCTAATCCCGATGGATACTTGTCTGATGTTTTACCTTGGGCAAGTCACTTAACTTCTCTGTGCCTCAGTTACCTCATCTGTAAAATGGAGATTAAAAGTGTGAGCCCCAGGTGGGACAACCTGATTACCCTGTATCTAGCCCAGCGCTTAGAACAGTGCTTGGCACATAGTAAGTGCTTAACAAATACCATTATGATTATTATTTTCCACCTTTGCATCAAACTTCTTACCATCAGCTTTAAAGCATTCAATCAACTCTCCCCCTCCTCCCTTACCTCCCTGATTTTCTATTACAACCAAATCAACAGACTCCACTCCATTCTTCTAACACCAGCCCACTCTCTGTACCTCGATCTCATCTAATCCGCCGACTCCTGGCCCACGTTTTCAGGCTTGGAACTCTCTCCCCCTTCTTATCTAATAGTACACCATTGCCCCACTTTCAAAACTCTTCTAAAATCACATCTCCTCCAACAGTCTTTCTCAGACTAAGCCCTTTGTTTCCCTTAAATGCCCTCAGACACACTTCAACTATGCCCTTGGCCAAGTACCCCTTAAACACTTTGATAGTCACCCCTGCACCACAGTGCTAAATATTATATTCTAATATCTCCCCTAACTGTAATCTATTCCAATGTCTGCCTCCCCTTATAGACTGAAAGCTCCTTGTGGGCAGGGATCAGATCTATTAACTGCTGTTCTTTCCCAAACACTTAATACAGTGCTCTGCACCCAATAAGTTCTCAGTTAAGATCATGGATTGATTGATTGATTGCTGAATGTGGGGCAAACACCAGAGGATTTTATATTCTGTGCTATTATTTTCAAAATTGACATTCTAATTAAGGTCAGTAGAATCATGTTCATTTTTCTGACTTAAAAGTGTAAACCAGGTATTTGCATGATCAAACTGTGAGCCACCAAATGCCTATTTTATGGTTCTTGGGAGCCCCCTGAGATGTGATTTGTATTCTCTTCTTGTGCTTGCCTGAATCTAAAGAATGGCATTAAGTTGTCTGGGGAATGGGTTCCTGGTTTAACTCCCTGGGGAAAGCCTAGCACTTCAGAATTTACTAAAGGGCTTTTGAATAGAGGATTCCATGGCGAAGTTGATGAGTAAAACACACTAATAGTTTTCCTGGTATCACCTCCTGGTCTGAAGACCCTTTAAAGTGGGTTACAGAGTCACTTGTAAAGACTGGATTGTTCACGCTTTATTTTATCCAATTAGACCTGATAATCTCCAAAGCCCCCTCCTTTTCACTTTACCACAGTTCTAGCAACTAATGAAATGTTTGTTGGATTTTTGGTTGGGGTGGGGAGTTGTTGCTTTTAATGGGATTTGTAAAGGGCTTACTATGTGTCAGGCACTGTTCTAAGTGCTGGAGTAGACACAGGTTAGTTAGGTTGTGCACTGTCCCTGTCCCACATGAGGCTTACCGTCTTAAGTAGGAGGGAGAACAGGAGAACTGAGGCACAGATAAGTAAAACAGTGCTTGTCACATAGTAAGCATTTAACAAATACCATCATTGTTATTATTGAGTGACTTGGCCAAAGTCATCCAGCAAACAGTTGGCAGACCTGGAATCAGAACCCAGGTCCTCTGACTCTCAGGCACATGCTCTTTGCACTGGACCATCTATGGGTCCTCACAAAATTTTGGCCAAAGATTGATATCTAAATGTGTGTTGAAAACACCTTTCCTTGTAACTGATGCCTGTTAACTTGTTTTGATGTCTGTCTCTCCTGCTTCTAGACTGGGCCTGGTGTGGGCGGGGATTGTCTCTATTGCTGAATTGTACTTTCCAAACGCTTAGTACAGTGCACTGCACACAGTAAATGCTCAATAAATACAACTGAATAAATGAATGAACTCTAACAATAAAAATGCCATTCATCATCATCATAATCGATACTGCACTAGGCACATATTCAGAGACTAATTTAGTTGAATAAATATCACTGGGGTTGATGGACAAAAGTGATTTTTTAGAAAAAAAACATTGCTCAATATCCCAATTTTAAATCTGTCTCCTAAATTCTGGAATCCCACCAAAGTAATACATATTGAACTAAGCAATGTTCAAGCTTTGGTAAAGCCTGAGAATAATAATACTAAGACTTAGGGTAATAGTCACAGATTCTATTTACTGAGGTACCTTTTATCAAAGAACTCGAAGCACATCCTCCTTATCCTCAACTTAAAAAAAAAATCATTAGAGGTTTTTTAGGAGTAGCTTGATCAATTTGAACTCTATTAAACATCAACAGTGCTTAAAACCTGAGTCAGGTTATACCAGTGGAACCACTCTCAAACCATATGATGGAATGGAAGAAATACACAGAACAGTCACTCAGGACCTCTTCTCCGCCTGCCCTCACCCCCTCCCCACCCCCCCACTGCCTAACAGACACAACGTACTCTTGCAAGGTGCAGCATCCCTAATGGATCAGACATTTGGGCCTGGAAGTCAGAAGAACGTGGGTTCTAATCTCCGCTCTGCCACTTGTCTACTGTGTGACCTTGGGCAAGTCACTTCACTTCTCTGTGCCTTAGTTATCAGTTATCTCTGTGCCTTAGTTATCAGTTATCTCACATGCAAAAATGGGGATTAAGACTACAAGCCCCAAGGGGACAGGGACTGTGTACAACCTGATTAGCTCCTATCTACCCCAGCACTCAGAACTGTGCTTGACACCTAGTAAATGCTTAACAAATACTATCATTATCAATATTATTACTATTGGCAGTAGGAGCAAATAATACTAAAAATTCCATTGCTGTTGCTATTACCATCATGATCACCGTCATGATAACTCATCCTTAAGAGCACGGGCTTTGGAGTCAGAGGTCATGGGTTCGAACCCCGGCTCTACCACTTGTCAGCTGTGTGACTTTGGGCAAGTCACTTAACTTCTCGGTGCCTCAGTTACCTCATCTGTAAAATGGGGATTAAGACTGTGAGCCCCACGTGGGACAACCTGATTCCCCTGTGTCTACGTCAGCGCTTAGAACAGTGCTCGGCACATAGTAAGCGCTTAACAAATACCAACATTATTATTATCCTTTGCCAAATCCTCCACCTGTTGGCCCCAGTGTCCATGTAATTGATCGCAGTGGCAATGGCTATTTTACACTGCCATCTGCTCCTGTCTTTAATTCTCCAGAGTTGTCACCTCTGCAACAGCAGCAGAAGCTTGAAGGCACAGGAAGACATTGCTATCATCTACCACCCTCAAAGCCACCTAGGCTGAGGTGCTTTTCCCTCATTGTAGAAAAGACGATGGATCCTCTTCCAGTCCTGTGAATGCTCAATAACTACTCGTTGGTGACCATTCAGAATTTCCAAATGAAGAACTGAGGTTGGCCAAAAGACAAGATTCTTGGCTCAGATTTAGAATGTAGTAGGATAGTTAGATGGCTATTAGGAAGAGAATGGCAAGCAGCGTAGTTCAGTGGAAAGAGCACGGGCTCGAGAGTCAGAGATCATGGGTTCAAATCCAGGCTCTGCCACTTGTCAGCTGGGTGATTTTGGGCAAGTCACTTAACTTCTCTGTACCTCAGTTACCTCATCTGTAAAATGGGGATTAAGACTGTGAGCCCCACGTGGGACAACCTGATTACCTTGTATGCTCCTCAGCACTTAGAACAGTGCTTTGCACGTAGTAAGTGCTTAAAAAATGCCAACATTATTATTATTATTATAAATAATTGGGATCTACTCTTGATTCTGTCTCTTCATATTGGGCCCAGAGCACTAAATGTACACACACAATGTCTCTACTGTAGACAATGGCATGCAGGGATACCAAAACCTCTCAAATTCAAAGCTACCAAGGCAGGAACAATTATATCATTGTGGCAGAGAATGGGAACTGCAGTGGTCCCAGCAAAAAGAAGCGACAATGTAGGAGAGGGTATTAGGCCCTTTAATGATCATTTCCTCCCACTCCCTCTGTGTCACCCTTGTAATTGGAATTGCTTCCTTTAATAATAATAATAATAGTAATAATAGTATTTGTTAAGTGCTTACTATATGGCAAGCACTGTTCTAAATACTGTTCTAAGTAATCAGGTTGTCCCACCTGGGGCTCACAGTCTTAATCCCTATTTTACAGATGAGGTAACTGAGGCACAGAGAAGCTAAGTGACTTGTCCAAAGTCTCACAGCAGACAAGTGGCAGAGCCGGTATTAGAACCCACGACCTCTGACTCCCAAGCCTGTGCTCTTTCCACTGATCCATGCTAATTCTTTTATTCACCCCTCCCTCAGCCCCATAGCACTTTTGCACATATGCCTAATTTTTTTTTTATATTAATGTCTAGCTCCCCCTCTACACTGTAAACTCATTGTGGTACAGAATGTGTCTATGAACTCAGTTATACTGTACTCTCCCAAGCTCTTAGTACAGTATTCTGCACATAGTAAGCACAAAATATGACTGATTGATCAATTCAGGTGCAAAGGCTCCTTATATTTTGCCACCTGCTCCCTCAGAAAGACATCGTGTGTGTGTGTGTATGTGTGTGTGTGTGTGCATGTGTGTTTGTGTGTGCTTGGGGGGCATGAGTTTGCAAGGGTGGAAATATGTGCTGAGGGGCATACAGCAGTTGAGATGGGGGAGCAGGGACTGAATGAGAGGTGGCAGTAGTGTACACAAAGTGGAGGAACTTCAGGTGAAATCTTGAGATTGCAGGATAAGATTTCTACAAAGGGTTGGCTAATCTGCCTGCCCTAAATAAACAAAAAAGAGACACAAGTACAGTTATTAATGTGTTTTCCAAATGCTTGGAGGTTAGAGTAGCTTTTATTAAATCATCAACATTTGCCGCCTAGATATCCCTCTGTTTTCCCAACTCAACTCAAATCTCCACCTCATTTTTTAAAATATGAGGTCTCCTAAGATGGTATGACTCCTGGAAATATCTTCTAAATAACTCTCTGGAAACTGTTATGCATGCTGTCATATAAAAATAATCCACAAGCAGTCTTTTTAGGCACATAATGCCTAAATGATTTCTTCCTACTTGGTCTATGACAGTCTCTAGAGTGCAGTATGGCATTCTAAACTGAAGGGCTTTAGAGAAGCACAAGATGATAGTACTGTATAAATAAGAAAATAAATAAGCTCGCTCATTAGCATCATTTTTATCTCATTCCATTTCAGTAGAGAGGACAGATCGTCATATGCTGAACTTCCAAATGCTGTAGTGCTGTAATACCATCTCCTGGGTATTAAGAAAACGAATGTGACTCTAAACTGGTGTGTGCTATAGGAAGATTATGGCTTTAGAGCCCATTTGCTGAGTCTTTGCCACTGATGTCATGAATACTTGAGGCTATTGCCAGAGTTTTCAGTAGAATTACTCATTCAAGCATGAAAGAATTCTCTTGGAACATGTTTCCTGTATATAGTATATGGACACATTTATTATCAGCCAGTTCTGCAATTCATTTGAATGTCCTACCATTAGGCATCCCATGTGGATTAGTCAGCAAATACTTCAAATAGTACTTACTGTCTATTTAAAAAAAAAATGGCATCTGTTAAACACTATGTTTCAGATGCTGCACTAGTTGCTGGGGGAGGTAAAAGTTAATCAGGTTGGACACAGCCCCTGTCCCTCACGAGGTTCAGAGTCTTAATCCCTATTTTACAGATGAGGGAACTGAGGCATAGAGAATTGAATTGACTCACCCAAGATTACACAGCAGACAAGTAGCAGGGGCTGAGATTAGAATCCAGATCCTCTGAATCAGGCCCCTGGATCTACCCACTAGGACACTCTGCTCCTCTATTGCATGCAAAGCTGTGTACTAAGCATTTGGGAAAGTTTAATAAAGGTAGAAGTTGTCTACCAACTGTAATCAATCATGCCAGGCATTTGGCATTACTGCAAACTCCCATAGCCTGCTTCTCTGACATTGGCTGGATCAGTAGTCAATCAATAATAGTTATCAAGTACTTACTCTGTGCAAGGCTCTTTATTAAGTGCTTGGAAGAGTAATATAGAGTTCCTAGACACAAACCCTGCCTTCAACAGATTTACAGCCTAGCAGGGAAAACAAACACTAAGATACATTAATACTGTCCCAAGTTCTAACCTCATCATCACCCCCAGCAAAATAGTCTCTAGGGAACCCATCCGCTGGAGATGAAGTTTCTCAGGCTAAAAAAAAATCCAGTTCTTTCAAAACTCCATCTATTTTCATAGTGAAGAGACTCATCTCATTCCTATTCTTCAACAGGGACCACAAGTTGCAAAGTAGCCAATGAATTGAAGATTCTTTCATTTCTATTTTGGCCTCATGGGTATAATAGGAGGTTCTTGAGGTCATGAAATATCTAGCTGCCTTTAGTCACAGAAGATTTTAAAGGAACCATTTTGTCTGTGTTTTCAAGAGCACCTTTAGACTGTGAGCTCCATGTAGGACAGAGACTGTGCCCGATCTAATCATTTTGTATCTACCTCAGCACTCAGTAATAATAATAATAATGTTGGTATTTGTTAAGCGCTTACTATGTGCCGAGCACTGTTCTAAGCGCTGGGGTAGACATAGGGGAATCAGGTTGTCCCTCGTGGGGCTCACAGTCTTAATCCCCATTTTACAGATGAGGGAACTGAGGCACAGAGAAGTTAAGTGACTTGCCCACAGTCACACAGCCGACAAGTGGCAGAGCTGGGATTCGAACTCATGAGCCCTGACTCCAAAGCCCATGCTCTTTCCACTGAGCCACGCTGCTTCTCCAACACAGAGTAAATGCTGAACAGATCCCATTATCGACATCAATTATCACCTGCCCATTACTCAGGAATCTGCTGACTCGATGATCTTGGTGCCTGAAGCAGTTACTGATCTTGAAACAAATTTTTGTCAAGGCCAAGATCTTGGTATTCCTCACTGCTAAATGAAGAACCTCTATTCTGTTCTCCCAGTTGCCTAGTCACATCTTTTCAAATTGAGAGATACTACTCAATATTGTCTGGAGTGTGCCTTTCCAATCAGCAATGGCCAGGGTGACCTACAGCCAACCAATCATTAGTAAATACTCATCTCTCCCCACTAGTACAGTCCTGGGTTCTAATCCTGACTCTGAAAATTACTCTGACAATTGCTTGTTAGGTGACCTTGGGCAAGTAACTTAACTTTCTGTACCTCAGTCTCCTCAACTGGAAAATAGGGATTCAGTACCTGTTCTCCCTTCTACTTAAGATGGTGAGCCCCCCATGCAAGACAGGGACTGTGTCTGACCTAATTAACTTGTACCTACCCCAGTACAAGAGAAGTGTTTGACACACAGCAA
The DNA here is from genome assembly GCF_004115215.2 of Ornithorhynchus anatinus. NCBI lineage: Eukaryota > Metazoa > Chordata > Mammalia > Monotremata > Ornithorhynchidae > Ornithorhynchus > Ornithorhynchus anatinus. Next base: position 53,249,131 of record NC_041731.1, on the reverse strand, counting down.
GTGCTTAACAAGCAACAAAAACAAACCAAATCCTTCAGCACACTACTCACTTGAAGCTTAAAGATGCCATGTTTTAATTTAAGGCAACAAGTTGAGTTGGTCAACTCTGATGTTTCAAGGGGGTTTGGGATAAATTCAGAGATAAGAGGTGCATAATATCTTACCATAACTGGTTAATAGAGGGATCATTACAGATGTGGAAGGGCAAAAGGTTCTGATTTAGAGGAGACATTTCTAGACATCAAGATGGATTACTCCAAAAATCCTGTTGTCATATGGCTATAAGCTGTTCAAGGGCTTAGAGGGTTTTTTTGTTCTTTTAAAAAAAATATTGTATTTGTTAAGCACTTCCTATGTGCCATACACAGTACTAAGTGCTGGGGTAGATACAAGATCATCAGATTGGACACAGTCCATAACCCACATGGGACTCATAGCTTTAATCTCCATTTTACAGATGAGGAAACTGAGGCACAGAGAAATTAAGTGATTGCTGAAGGTCACACCATAGATATGGGGCAGAGCCAGGTTTAGAACCCAAGTCCTCTAACTCTCAGGCCCATGATTTATCCACTAGGCCATTCTGCTTCTCCATCTAAAGAATGCCCCCACTGTAATTCCTACTACTCACTACCAAACTAAATGCTCCATTAACACTGATGTTGAAGACAGTCACCTAGGGCTTTGGAAAGCAATATAAAATGTAGACACATTTAAACACATAAAAGGAGAAAAATGATTAGAAAGTAATTTGAATGACTCTCTCACCTTGTTTCTACACAAGGGTTGAGATGAACTTGGTGGCTGAAGGAAAGCCTTGTGAAGACCAGATGCCTAATGCAATAGAAACATGCTGATGTTTTTAGATTCTCCTTAGAGGCATGAAAGTCATTTGGAGCTCATCCTCCTGTTTTCTCAGTAACAAATATACTGCAAGATGACCATCTCCAGTAAAACTGTCAGGGAAGATAGAATTGGATGACATAAAGGACAGTTTATAAGCACTAGTTTATCCCTGGAGCAAGAATTTAGGGGCAGGAAATTCTACAATAGGGTTAACTAAACAAAAGTTTTCCTGGATTTAGACTTTAACCATCCCATGGGGTCACTCCAAAAGCAGTGCACCTAAAACGGCAGTAGCTTCCTAGGGCACGAACATTTATTTCGATGTCAATTTGACTGGAGATACCTGAAAAAGAATGCTTGAAAGCAATTCCACCGAGGCCCCCACTTTCTAAAACCAGATTAGCCCCCATATTGGCAGAGCAGACATATCTTAAGCTTGGATGAAGAGGTGAACATTCAAAGAAATATTAAAGCTAAATTTTCAAGAAGCTAAATCTATGCATTGAAACTAGGTTTCTAGTTTAGTTGTATGTGCCTATGTGTCAGTTCGTGTGATATGTGATGCTTGTGTGAAAAAGAAGGCAACCAGCATGGCTTTCAATAATAATCATCATAATAATGCTAATTGTGGCATTTTAAGAGCTTACTATGTGCCAAACCCTGTCCTAAGAACTGGGATAGAGACAAGGTAATCAGGTTGGACATGGCCTAAGTCCCACATAGGGCTCAGAGTTTTACAGATTTTACCTGTTTTACTTGTTTTACAGATTTTACCTGTTTTACAGATGAGGTAACTGAGGCACAGAGAAGTTAAATGAGTTGCCAAGGGCACACAGCAGACACATGGCGGAGCCGGGATTAGACTCTCCATCCTCTGACCCTCAGGCCGGAGGTCTTTCCACTAGACCATCAGGCAGGAGTCTGGATCAAGAAGGTACCAAGCTCCAGAGTGAATGAGATGTTTCAGCAGCTCCCCCCACATCTGATGTGGTGGCCAGAGGAAGAGAAGTCACCTCTCAGCCACCTCACCCCATCTTGGCAGTATAGTTGGCCCACAGGGAGACATTTAGAGAATACGCTCTGTGGAAAATAGCCTACCTGCATTCCCTTGGTCTAACTGCTTTTAGCCTTTTTTATTTAGTCATTCATTTTTTATGGTATTTGTTACATGCTTACTATATGCCAGGCACTGCACTAAATGCTGGAGTAGATAGAAAATAATCAGGTTGGACATGGTTCCTGTCCCACAGGCTTAATCCCCATTTTACAGATGAGGTAACAGGCACAGAGCAGTTATAGTTACTTTCCTAAGGTCATACAGCAGAAAATTTGAGGGATGAGAACCCAGGTCCTTCTGACTCCCAGGCCTACACTTAACTAGGCAAAGCTGTTTCAGCTTTGGCTAAGTGTGACAAAAAAGTACCTGTAGTAAATCCCCATGTCCCCCCATGACAAATCTGACTAATGAGGTGGATTTTATTGGAAACATTAAGAGACATGAGGATTCTGCAATGCAAACTGACAGGTTTGGCACATGCAACATCAGCCGAAATGTCCATCAGTTATTGCATCAGATTTGCTGCCTCCCCACTTTAGCAAGGACAGCTATGACTCCTCCTCTCCTGAATCCACCACTTCATTTCCCCTAAGACGATGAACAACATAACATTTAACAAAAGCTGCTTTGGGCTGGATTTTTAACCCATGATCTAAGGGATAGACTGCTAACAGATCCTAGCCATCTCTTGTTTCTCATGTGAGTTAATCTTTAAAGCTTAAGAGAGCTTAGAGAAAACTCACAATTTTGAACAGTTTAATGAAGAGAACCTGGCAGCAGTCCTGTTTTTAGAAGGAATGCAGAAGGAAAAAAAAAAAAGATTGAAATGACTTTGGACTTTTACATGAGAAATTGGTGCTTCCTTCCTGAAATGCATCAGTGGCCTCCAAGCTATATTTGTATTTAAGAGATAAGCCAAATGCCATTTCTATGACCTACCATAGTTTTTATTTTTAGAAAAGATGAAATAACTTACATTTTTACATCTGTGATGTGAACCAATAACCCCATGAAATTGGATGAGCACTAACCTTCTGTGAAAAATGATTAGCCCCATGTTCTAAAATAAAAATAATAAAATATGAAAAAAAATGAAGGACAAATTTTCTCCTTCCAAGCTGAGAATTAGGTTCTTCCAACAGTGTTCAAAGAAATGTATTTTCTTCCAGAAATGGATGAAATGGTAAAATGTGTTACTTTAGAATTTAATGAAACAAAGAGGAACTCTGACAGTGTTAGTTATTTATTACATAAAAAAACAATGCTCTTCTAGGGTTTTTTCCTTTCAACTTGCAAAGAAAACAAGCATGCATAGGTAGTTTGCCAATGGTAACGTCAAATACACTAGGAATAAAAGCTCAAACTGATTTTGATGTGTTAGCAGGTATAAAAGTCAGTGCTTTCAAAGTATTTCTGGTTCTCAAATCAAAATCTGATATTTCAAAAGTAATATGTTTCTTTGCTTGAGGCATCAGTTACACCACAAAATTTTACATTATTTTCTCAAAAAAGAATATTTTATTCGACTTATTCTCAAACCTATGTAATAAGTATGTGCTCTGATTCTGCAATGCATGGCTTAAGGTTTACAGGGGGTAATATATGTTAAAAAAGTTGGTCGCCAAAGTGTTTTTTTTTGTCAAAAATTATCTAAAAATTATCTCTGAAGCCCTCATGTTTGAAACCAATAATTGAGAAGTAATTTGTAAGTGTAACATCACTTGCTCATTTAAAAGAGCCCCATAGAAATACATGACAATTTTCTATACCTGTCTCTTTATAATCCCACTTCTTACTTTTTAGTCAAGCTGCTCTTAGAATCATCTTCTTATAGGGGATAGTTGAAGACATGGGAACGGATGAGACACTCAAAGACACTGAGTTAGAAGGAGAGGAGAAGGGGACCTAGAACACAAACTTGAGGATTACCAAGACTGAGGAGAACAAAGTCAGAGGAAGAGATTGAGAAGGACAGAGAAAAATCAGTTAGAAGGCATTGGTGACCTTGAAAAGAGTGGACACATTTAAATGAAGAGATGTAGCATGGCCTAGTGGACAGAGCACAGGCCTGGAAGTCAGAAGGAGTTGGGTTTCAGTCCTGGCTCCAGCACTTGTCTGCTGTGTGACCTTGGGCAAGTCACTTCAATTCTCTTGTCTCACTGACCTCATCTGTAAAATGGGGATTTGAGACTGTGATCCTCACCTGAGTCAGGGACTTTGTCTAACCTGATTTGCTTGTATCCACCCCAGTGCTTAATACAGTGCCTGGCACATAATAAATGCTTAATAAATACCTTAATTATTATTATTCTCTGGGCCTCAATTACCTCATCTGTAAAATTGGGATTAAGTCTATAAACCGCATGTGGGACATGGACTGTGTCCAACCTGATTAACTTGTATCTACCCCAGTGCGTAGTACTGTGTCTGACACATAGTAAGCATGCAACAAATACCATCTAAAAAGGGAAAAAAAGAATGAAAATGGGGTTGAAACCTGGGTGCAGAGGTGAAGGAGGGAGTCAGAGAAGTGACAATGGAGGGAGCAATTGTGATACAGCCAGTTCAAAGAGTTTGGACAATATGTGAAGAGAGAAGGAAATAGTTGCATGGATCAGGGGGTCCAGAGGAGGTTTATTTAAGGATGCTCAAATCGTGGTTGTATTTCAAAGTAGAGGGGAAGGCACCTTTGCAGAGTGAGGAAATCCCAGCCCCCATTTTCAACTTTCTGAAACATTTAAATACCTTTCTCACACGGATCCTCAGAGATTTCAATAATCACATGGATGTTTCTGATGTTCTTCCAACCGCCTGCTTCCTCTCACTCCTCAACTCCACCCCATCTCACCCACTCACCAACTTGATCACAAGCTTGACACATCACTTCTAATAACTGTACAATCCCTAACATCAGCAACTCTAAATTCCAACTCTCCTACAACTACCTCCTAACCTTCCTCTCCACAATACTCTTCTTCCACTCATGTGCTCACCTCACAGAACACTGTTGGCAGAAATCCCAACCATAAGTTAACTTCATCCATCTTAAGTTTATTGTCATCTGCTACAACTCTGCAATTTTCTCTGCCTGGAACCCAACTTCTCCTTCCTCAGTGACTTTCATATGTATTATCTGTGCCAATAATTCCTGAGTTTTAACTCCAGGGTACTCACCTACCCAATCCCTTGTGAAATGACTCTACTATCTACTTCATTGACAAAATGATAAACTTTAACAGTAAAATTCCCCAAATCATCCACTTGCTTCCTTAATCCAAACCACCTCCTACCCAACACTGACTCTCTCATCCTTCCCAGCCGTCTCTCCAGATGTCGTCCACATCTTTTCAAAATCTATACCCTACACCTGTGCCTCAAACCCTAGCCTTCTGCATCTTATCAGAACACTACACTCATCCTTCTTTCCTCCCTGACTGCCAGCATTAAATACTTACTTTCCAGTGGTTCTTCCCTCTCCACTTTCAAACATGCCCAATTATTTATCTTACAAAAAAAATCCCCCTCAACCCCACTGCACTCACCAACTATCACCCATTTCCTTCCTACCAATCCTGCTCCAACTCTTTGAACAGGTTATTTATTCCTGCTGCCTCCACTTCCTCTCCTTCGACTCCTCTCTTGACCCCTTGCAGTTGGGCTTCTGCCTCCTTCACTCTACAGAAATCATTCTCTCCAGGGTTACCAATGACTTCCTTCTTACCAAATCTAATAGACAACACTTCACCCTAACCCCTTTCGACCTTTCAGCCAATTTTGACACTGGGAACAACTCCTTCTCATCACCTCCCTTCTCTCCTTCTACATCCCAGACAGCACACTCTGCTCCTTTGGTACTAACCTTTTCCCTGTGCCTCATTCTCTCCTGTCCCACAGTCAACCCCTGGCCCATATCCTACCTCTGGCCTGGAATGCCCTCCCTTCTTAAATCTGCCAAACTAGCAGGCTTTCCCCCTTCAAAGCCCTAGCGAAAGTTCACCTCCTCCAGGATCCCTTCCCAGACTAAGGCCCCCTTTTTCCTCTACCCATCCCCTTCCCCATCACCCTGACTCACTCCCTTTGTTCTGCCCCCCTCCCTGCCCCACAGGACCTATGTATATATGAACACATTTATAATTATAATTCTATTTTTATTAATGATGTGTGTATATATATATATATATAATTCCATTTATTTAGAATGATTCTACTGATGCCTGTTTACTTGTTTTGATGTCTGTTTCCCCCCTTCTAGACTGTGATCCCATTGTTGGCAGGGATTATCTCCAGTTGTTGATGAATTGTACTTTCCAAGTGCTTAGTACAGTGCTCTGCACACAGTAAATGCTCAATAAGTATGAATGAATGAATGAAACACTATCTAACCTTGGCTTCACTGACTCTGCCCTCTCCTAATTTCCTCCTATCTCTCTGGCCTCTCCACTTCAGTTTCTTTCATTAGCTCCTCCTCTGCCTCCCACCCTCTAACTGTGGCTCAGTCCTGGGCATCTTTCTATTTAAAATCTCCCCTCACTCCTATGGAGAGCTCTTCCAGTCCAACAGCTTGAACTACCATCTTTACACAAATCTCTTCCAAATCTACTCCAGCACCCCAAGTGCAGTGGAGTTGAGGGGGAGCTTTTTTTAGCCTTTTTATCAGTAATCCTGCACCTCCTTCTGCCAAAAAGACATCTCTACATGAATGTCCTGCTGGCACCTCAAACTCAACATGTCTAAAATTAAAGTCATCTTCCCTCCTATTCAACTTATCCTCCTAACTATCCATCACAGTAGACAACACCCTTCCCTCAATCTGGGCCAATATGGGCCAACGACCCCGGGCAGCTCCATACTGCTGGGAAATATAATAAATCATCCCTTTTGCCCACTGGGAAATATAATTTTCCTTTTTTCCCTACAAATCCCTCATTACCTGCAAGTGCACCACTATTTGGTTGTTTTGAAATCCCATTTTGTACAAAAGACTGATTATAATGATAGTGATAAAAATAATAATTGTGATATTTGTTAAGAACTTCCAATGTTATAGGCACTGTTCTAAGCACAGGGGTAGATGCAAAATAATCAGGGTGGACACAGTCCCTGTCGTCCATAGGGCTTACAGTCTTAATCCCCATTGTAGAGATGAGGGAATTGAGGCACAGAGATGTTAACTGACTTGTCCATCACACAGCAGGTAAGTGGTGGAGCCAAGATTAGAACCCAGGTCCTTCTGACTCCCAGGCCCATACCCTATCCACTAATCCATTAGTGTTGAAGGTAGAAATGTATTAAAGCCATGCTGGCATTAATACATTTCTACCTTCAACACTAATGTGCCAATGCATTCATTCAAGATTCATTTATATATTTAATTATTTATTGATCTAATCAACTTTGCACATGGGCACTCAACCCCTTCACCCAATAACACCTATGCATATATACTGAAACGCTGTTGTTTCACCCTAGTTATAATTTATTTGGGGGGATTATCTCTCCCTGTTCAATCATACTTTCCTTTAAGGCAGGGATTGTGTCTACTAACTCTACCGTACTTCTTTAACATTTAGTGCAATGCTCTGGGCACAAGTACTTAATAAACACTGCTGACTGAATTACCTCATGTTTTAAGTGTTCACAAAAGCTGGATCTGTGTGTTCACAAATGCTAGATATGCATAAAATGTCAAGTTTCAAGGGTTGGTGTTGGACTAACAGAACAAATCACTGTGAAATAATTAAAGGAGGCATCCTGGAGGAGTTGGGGTTTCAGAGTTCTTGGAATATGGGGAGAACTGTGGTCAAACATATTTGTGGGGGGCCAGTGAGAAAGGGAGTTACAAGTTAGGGGAAAGGTATGAGCAAGGAGTTGGAAGCAAAAGAAAATGGAGAGAAGGAAGTCACTGCAGAAAGTTGTACTTCATACAATTTTCAATGGCGCTACAAATTATTCATTTTAGTCCCATATACAGTTCAGGAAACTCATATTCAACTCTTTCATCCATTTTCATCAAACTCAAATATACACATATAATTGCTGGATAGGATTTTGTTGAATTTATATTCATCTTTTTTGCCTTCCCTCCCTTCTAGGACATGGGCCTACCATCCATGTCCCCAACTCTATCCAGCAAGCTACACATCGTCACTGGGTATTTATTGCTTACATTACAGAGGCATTTCTGAAATAAGCTGTTCGTAAGCCCAAAATGGTAGTTTTCAAGTAAGTCAAGTTCAAAGATGGAAGGTTGGGCAAGACATCCTCTTTGGTAGACTAATGGTTTCTTATGCAGGAGAACAGATTCCCACATCTCCAGGGATTGTGAGGACCATTGAAATTAACCAATCAATCATTAGCACTGATTGAACATTTACTGTGTACAGAATACTGTATTAAGTACTTTAGAGAGTATAATACAACAGAGCTAGTGGACATGTTCCCTGCCCACAGGGAGCTTACAATCTAGTGGGGAAGACAGATATTTAACTATAAATTATAGATATGAACATAAGTGTCATGGGACTAAGGGAGGGGTTGAATACCAAGTGCTTAAAGGGTACAGATTCCCTCTAGACTGTAAGCCCGTTGTGGGCAGGGATTGTCTCTATTGCTTTACTGTACTTTCCAAGTGCTTAATACAATGCTGTGCACATAGAAAGCGCTCAATAAATACAGTTAAATGAATGAATGATCAAAGTGTATAGGTGATACAGAAGGGAGAGGGAGTAGGAGAAAGGATGATTAGTTGGGGAAGGTCACTTGGAAGAGATATGATTTTAATAGGGCTGTGAAAAAGGGAGGGGTTGATCTGTGCTATATAAAGACTGAGGGAGTTCTAGACCAGAGATCAAAGTACAGTGAGTTATTTGGCATTAGAAGAGTGAAGTACATGAATTTAGTTGCATTAGAAGAGTGAAATGCGTGGACTGGGTTGTAATGAGAGATCAGTGAGGTGAGGTACGAGGGAATGAACTCATTGAATAACTTAAAGCAGATGGTAAGGAGTTTTTGTTTGATGAGGAATTCATTCATTTATTCATTAGTATTTATTGAGCGCTTACTATGTGCAGAGCACTGAACTAAGCACTTGGAATGAACAAGTCGGCAACAGATAGAGACAGTCGCTGCCGTTTGACGGGCTTACGGTCTAATCGGGGGAGACGGACATACAAGAACAATGGCAATAAATAGAGTCAAGGGGAAGAACATCTCGTAAAAACAATGGCAACTAAATAGAATCCAGGCAATGTACATTTCATTAACAAAAGAAATAGGGTAATGAAAATATATACAGTTGAGCGGACGAGTACAGTGCTGAGGGGAGGGGAAGGGAGAGGGGGAGGAGCAGAGGGAAATGGGGGGAAAAGAGGGTTAAGTTGCGGAGAGGTGAAGGGGGGGTGGTAGAGGGAGTAGAGGGAGAAGAGGAGCTCAGTCTGGGAACGCCTCTTGGAGGAGGTGAGTTTTAAGTAGGGTTTTGAAGAGGGAAAGAGAATCAGTTTGGCGGAGGTGAGGAGGGAGGGCGTTCCAGGACCGCGGGAGGACGTGGCCCGGGGGTCGACGGTGGGATAGGCGAGACTGAGGGACGGTGAGGAGGTGGGCGGCGGAGGAGCGGAGCGTGCGGGGTGGGCGGTAGAAAGAGAGAAGGGAGGAGAGGTAGGAAGGGGCAAGGTGATGGAGAGCCTTGAAGCCTAGAGTGAGGAGTTTTTGTTTGGAGCGGAGGTTGATAGGCAACCACTGGAGTTGTTTAAGAAGGGGAGTGACATGCCCAGATCGTTTCTGCAGGAAGATGAGCTGGGCAGCGGAGTGAAGAATAGACTGGAGCGGGGCGAGAGAGGAGGAAGGGAGGTCAGAGAGAAGGCTGACACAGTATTCTAGCCGGGATATAACGAGAGCCCGTAGCAGTAAGGTAGCCGTTTGGGTGGAGAGGAAAGGGCGGATCTTGGCGATATTGTAAAAGTGAAACCGGCAGGTCTTGGTAACGGATAGGATGTGTGAGGAAGTGGATGAGTACCCACTAGAAGGTCCTGAGGAGTGGCTTGACAGTTCATTCATTCATTTGTATTCATTGAGGATTTACTGTATGCACAACATTGTACTAATCCCTTGGGAGAGTACAATATAGCAGTGAACAGGCACATTCCCTGCCCAAAATGAGTTTACAGTCTGGAAACAGAGGGTCTTGCTGAGCATGCCATCAGCACACTTCCATGATTCAGGGTCTCTACGGCTATAAACTGGCAGTGAGTGTGAATACTGAAAATGCTGTTAACTGATTCGCATTTTGCATAAATTTTGAAATTTTATCTTTTCAAACCAGAATTGCATGAGTTATTGAGATGGGCTAGGTTACCCACAGGGCATGACAGATACTCTGCATCTGCTTTCCTTTTATAGTCTAATAGCACTTGGAAAATAAGGCCTTCCAACACTTCAAAGCTGCCGAGAAAGGATTATTTCTTTAAAATTAATGTAGCTTCATTACTATAATAATGCAATAAAACAAAGTTTATTGCAATAACAGTGTTAATATAGTAATATACCAGGGGAAATTAATGACTAATTTCCAGAATGAGTTTTGTTTTTATTAACATAAAGAAGCTATAAACTTATCCTGGGCCTTAAAAGGCCATTTGTGGAGTTCACTGATGCAATAATAAACTAAGACTGTAGAGCTGCTACAGCTTGACTCTCTATCGTTAAGACTCAAGGTGGCCACAAATCAACTACTTCTCTGCAAACCTGACAGTTTGGGTAGCAATTTGAAGTCTCCTAAGTCTAAATTTTAGAATATATCTGAGCACCTAAAGTAGACCTAACAATAAAATTCCATTTCAGATTGCCACCTACTACATAATGCCTAGATATTAATCTGAAGGGCTCAAATTAGAGTGTAAGCTATCCTGTTGCTGGACTCTAAATGTTCTCCTAGTCACCTGAAGGAGGAAATACCTGTACTTAAATTATCACAGTGAATTTGCCTAGCCTGAGGGGAGAATCTGGTCCATCATATTGGCTATACCTAAAATTTTGTAGAAAATGATTGATTGTATAGCATGGTAGCATAGGAAATGTCATTACTAAGCTTAATTCCTCATCCAGTTCTAAATTCTAACAGTGGCAATAGACAGTGAAAGCTCAATACAGGCAGGGAATGTGTTGGTTACATTGCTACACTCTTCTCTCCCAAATGCTTAATACAATGCTCAATACATAGTAAGCTCTTAATGAATATGACTGATTAATAATGGATTGCTTGGAGTAACTGTGTAAAGGTTATATTCCTGGTCATCCATTCTAATGATTTAGGTACATTTCCCTCTAAATCCCCAGATGTAAGTGGAAAGAGCACATGCTTGGGAGTCAGAGGACATGGGTTCTAATCCTACTTGTTGCTGTGTGACCTTGGGCAAGCCACTTAACTTCTCTGGGCCTCAGTTACCTCATCTGTAAAATGAGGATTAAGACTGTGAGCCTCATGTGGGACAACCTGGGTACCTTGTATCTACCCCAGTGCCTAGATCATTGTTTGGCACATAATTATGGTATTTGTTAAGGGCTTATTATTATTTTTATTATTATTATATATGGCCATTCATACAAATCCTTCTTAAACCTGCCAAATGGCCTGAAACACTTTGAGGAACTAAATTCATATTCTGATCATCCTCTGGAGGTGTCTTGTCTTTATCTGCAGTCATTGTACTTGACACCTTCAAAGGAATGATCCTAACAACTTCACAAAGGCAAAGCAAGGCCTAGGCAAAGTTAGTTCATTGAGGCCAGTTGCTCTTATCTTAGCAAAAACCCTGAATCAATCAATCAATCAATCAATCAACTATTTACTGAGCAAGTACTATGTGCAGAACACTGTAGTAAGTGCTTGGGAGAGTACACTATAATATAATTGGTAGACACATTCCCTGCTTGCAATGAGCTTATAGTCTAGAAAGGGAGACAGTCATTAATATAAATGATTAAATTATGGATATGTACATAATTGCTGTGAGGCTGAAGGAGGGATGAATAAAGGGTGCAATTCCAAGTGCAAGGGAAATACAGAAGGAAGTGGGAGAAGAGGAAATGAAAGCTTAGTGGGAGAAGACCTCCTGGAGGAGATGTGCTTTTAATAAGGCTTTGAAGCATCACCAAACACTGCCGGTTTTATCTACATTGCCGGTGTAGATAAAAGATAAGTCCCACATGGGGCTCACGGTCTAACTAGGAGGAAGAATAGGTATTGAATCCCCATTTGATAGATAGGGAACTGAGGCACAGAGAAGTGACTTGCTCAAGATCACACAGCAGGTAAGTGACAGAGCCAGAATTAGAACAGAGGTCCTTTGACATCCAGGTCCATGCTCTTTCCACCAGACCACACTGATTGTACTTAGTGCTTGGGAAGGGCAAAACAGAGAAGTGCCCTGTTCCCTTCCTTCCAGTGGGTTGAATGAGAGATGAGTTGAGGATAATGCCAAGGTTATGGGTGCTGCCCATGATTGCCCATCAAACTCTGCATCAAAGAGAATTCCTTACCACTGGCTTTAAAGTAGACAATCACCTCTCTTCCTTTTATCTTACCTCACTGATCTGTTACTATAACAGTCTGCACACTTCACTCCTCTAATGCCAAAATACTCTCTGTACCTCTATTTCACCAATCTCACTGTTGACTCCTCGTCCATGTCCTCCCTTGGACCTGGAGCTTCCTCCCCTTTCATATCTGACAGTTTACCCCTCTCCCCACCCTCACAGCCCTCCTAAAATCATATCTCCTCCAACAGGCTTTCCCTGATTAAGTCCTTATTTCCTCTATCTCCCCTCCCATCTCTGACAACTAAGGACTTGGACCTGTAGCACTTTGATACTTACTCCAGCCCCACAGCACCTATGCCCATACGAGAAGCAGCGTGGCTCAGTGGAAAGAGCCCAGGCTTGGGAGTCAGAGGTCATGGGTTCAAATCCCGGCTCTGCCACCTGTCAGCTGTGTGACCTTGGGCAAGTCACTTAACTTCTCTGTGCCTCAGTTACCTCATCTGTAAAATGGGGATTAAGTGTGAGTCCCATGTGGGACAACCCAATTACCCTGTATCTACCCTAGCGCTTAGAACAGTGCTCTGCACATAGTAAGCGCTTAACAAATACCAACATTATCATTATTATTATCATCATACTTACTATAGCCCCTATCTGTAATTTATTTTAATATCTGTTTTCCCCTGTATACTGTAAGCTCAATTGGGACAGGGTTCATATCTTCCAACAATACTGTGCTTTATCTTTCTAAGTGCTTAGTACAATGCTCTGCACACACTGAAGTGTTCAATAAATACCACTGATGGATTAATTCAGAAAAGATATTTATAACAGACATATAACAGGAGTGCAGATTCCCTAAATATGCTTGACTGAGACCATTACATATGAGTTCCCAGGCATGCCTGTGACAGGGAATGAGTCTGTTTATTGTTATATTGCACTTTCCCAAGTGCTTAGTACAGTGCTCTGCACAGAGAAAGCACTCAATAAATGTGATTGAATGAATGAATCATTCTGTACTTAGTTTAAGAAGTTGATTTATGCAGAGAAGTAGCATGGCTCAGTGGAAAGAGCACGGTCTTAGGAGTCAGAGGTCATGGGTTCTAATCCTGGCTCCACCACCTGCCAGCTGTGGGACTTTTGGCATGTCACTTAACTTCTCGGTGCCTCAGTGACCTCATTTGTAAAATGGGGATTAAGACTGTGAGCCTCACGTGGGAGTGTATCTACCTCAGAACTTAGAACAGTGCTTGGCACAAGGTAAGCACTTAACAAATACCCACATTATTATTATCTGTTAATGAGTCACATTCTCTGATCTAGGGCATAGTACAGTGTCTGGCATACAGTGCTTAACAAATACCATAATTATTATTATTATTGGTTCCTTCAGGAAGGCTCTTGTGCATTTGGAATATAGGCTAATTATATGAAGCATTCTCACCCAGATATCAGGAGATCCAGGAAAGTTCTCTACGAGGCTTGTGATACCACCCTCAAGCTTCCCGCCTCACATTATCACATCCCTGTTTCTCAGAGGATTGTCACACCATAATCGCTGGCCCCCCATGGCCTCTGCCCCTCCAGAGGTCGGGGCAGAGGCTCCAAGAAGCTATTTGCAGTAGCTTCTGTGGAGGACGGAGAGAGTGGAGACACTGGACTCCCGCAAGAGAGTCAGTTAGAGGTGGAGAATCATGGAATATTCCACCCTTCCTCTTCCCAGGCTCTGCCACCTTGACACTAAGTTGGTGACTCCTCGATTCTCTTAGCTGAGTGTCTCGCGGGGCCTGAAGCATTCCTCACATCCACCAAACTAACCCTCTTCCTCTCTTGATAGCCCTACTGACAGCTCACCTCCTCCAGGAGGCCTTCCCAGACTGAGTCCCCCTTTCCCTCTGCTCCTCCTCCCCTCCCCATTCCCCCTTCTCCCACCCTCTGCTCTTTCCCCTTCCCCTCCCCACAGCACTGTGCATATTTGTACATATTATTTATTACTCTATTTATTTTGTTAATGATGCGTATATATCTATGATTCTATTTATCTTGGGGATATCTATGCCAAACTACTTGTTTTGTTTTGCTTTGCTGTCTCTCCTTTTTAGACTGTGAGCCTGTTGTTGGGCAGGGATTGTCTCTGTTGCGGAATTGTACATTCCAAGCACTTAGTACAATGCTCTACACATAGTAAGCACTCAAATATGAGTGAATGACTACTTAGTTTGATCCACCTAGACAATGGAAGAGGTGATGATATAAAATGACTGCTTATCTATTCAGCATAGGCTTATCCAAGCACAGGCTATCACTCAAACTTTATAAAGATAGCAATTGGCACAATATGGGCAGAATCATTTTTTTTTTTAATGTTGTTTCTTAGAACTGCAGTTTGGTGTGGTGGTTCAGATGATATAGGTGCACATAAAACCAAAATTTTAAATGTGTTTTTTTCCCATTTTTTTGGTTCAGGTTTTAGGACGATTAGAAAATGAAATGCAAAACCCTTGGAATACTGTGTGGCTGAGAGAAAATGATAACTATAAAAGAAAAACTCAATTTGTACAAAGAAAACCTGCAATCTAAGGGAGAGCCTCCCTCCCTCCTGTCCAAATGGAGGAAAGTTCAAAATCCTGGTATACAGTGTAATAAATAGTGCAGAGGAGAAAATGGGGCATACAGCGTGGGAAGCTATTTCCCTACTATCCTGGGGTTAGAAGGTGGTAGTAAAAGTTGTTTACCTCAGGAATTTTATTGAAGAAAGTCTCCCATATGTGTCTGGAAAAGCTTCATATGGAAGGAATGTTGAAGTTGGCTGCAGACATAACATAGCTATTTTCCCTTGTAACCAAATGTAAGAATAATGATGATGATAATAATAGTAATGATGTTTACAGTTAAGTACTTCCTATGTGCCAAACACTGTACTAAGCACTGGGGTGGATATGAGATAAACAGGCCAACAAGGGTCTTGAAGTTTAAGTAGGAGGGAGAACAAGTAGTTAATCCCCATTTTGCAGATAAGGGAACTGAGGCATAAATAAGTTAAGTGACTTACCCAAGGTCACACAGCAGGTATGTTGTTGGAGCAAGGATTAGAACCCAGGTCCTCTGACTCCTAGGCACATGCTCATTCTGCTAGGCCACACTGCCTCTCAAATTGCAGCAGAGCAGAATTAAAAAGGGAAGCAGAATATTGCCTAAATGGAAAGAACATGGGCCCAGGAATCAGAGGACCTAGGTTATAGTCACAGCTCCACCACTTGTCTGCTGTGTGACCTTGGACAAGTCACTTAACTTTTTTGCTCTTCAATAATCTCATTTAACTATTCCCTCCTAGTTAGAGTGTGAGTTACAGGACAAGGACTATCTAACCAGTGCTTAGTATAGTGCTTAGCACAAAATAAGTGCTTATCAAGTGCCTTTCAAAAAAGTGAGAGAAAGGAAAGTGCTCCCCATTCCATCTTACTGGAGAGTACTTTTGTGCTCTTGGTAGTGCTTATGAGATATATAGCAAGCTATCCATTGAGATTCCTGCTTAGAGAACCTAAAGAATTTACCAGATTTTACTCGGGCAGTCACCTTACTTCCTCATAAAGTTTGCACCGCAGCATCAATACCTATTCTTACTCCTACCTAGACTGTGTCTGACCTGATTATCTTGTATCTACCAATGTTTAATACAGGATTTGACAAATAGGAAGTGTTTAAAATACTATTACTGTTATTAGTAATATTATCAATGAGTCCTGTGAAATTCAGCATTAAGTTATCCATTCATTTCACTCAAAAAATCATGCTCACCATTTGATTAAAATGAATCTTTCATCTTCTATGTTCTCTTTATGCTTTTTACCCAAGTTTCTTTCAGACAAGGGAGATATTTCAAACTATTATGTACATAATCTCTAAACAGAGACTTACCTATGATTATCAAGGACAAAAAATACTGAAGAACATATCTTTCCTCAGGAATGATCTCACTGATGGGAACAGTCTATTAGCTGTCTGACATTTGTAGAGTTGATTAGTATAACTCTTTTCACCTGGGACATCGGGATGAATCCCAGAAATGTTGCTAAGTTTTACCAAGTGAAATCCAGTTACATACCAGATTGTGTCCTAATTATACCTGCCTGGCATTTCCAAATTTGCCTCAGATGACATCAAATCTGACAAAAAACAATGACAATGTTTTGGGGCCAGGTAAGATGAGCTCCCCTGTGGCCCAATCTGCACTGCTTCAGATACACTTTGTTAATTAGCATTTCCATGTCCTAGAACTCACATTCAATTCCCACATTCCTATCTCAGGGACTAATATGTGAATTAAAATTGTAGTGGGGATGGTGTTTGGTTCCATTCTTACAGCCTCACCTTCAATTTATATTGTGATCTCTAATATTCTCTATTATACTGTACAAGCACTTAGTTGTATTTATTGAGCACTTACTATGTGCAGAGCACTGTTCTAAGCACTTGGGAGATAACAGTACAACAATATACAGACACATTCCCTGCCCCCACAGTGCTCTATACAAAGTAAGGCCCCAATAAATTCCATTTACTGATTGATCTAAAGTAAATCTCCAGATACACTAAAGATAAAGAGTAAAAAATTTGTTTACGATATTGCTGCAAATGGATATTGGAAATAGAAATCCTATCGTCTTGGGTGGGGGATGTGGCTGTTTATTGCTATACCGTACTCTCCCAAGCACTTAGTACAGTGTTCTGTACACAGTAAGTGCTCAATAAATACTACTGAATGAATGAATCCTTTTCCACATGTTCATCCTAGGCAATTGACTGTTCTCTGTGCTTAATGGATTTCATTTTTAGACCGTGGCTCATTTTTGGGAAAAAGCATTTTCTGAGTCTGGGAACTTCCTCTCCTTAAAGTGTTCTCCTAAGTATAAAAAAAAAATGCAGTGCAATTACCTCAACAAGAAGTCCAATCTGGTGCACGGCTAAAGGTTATAAACCTCCTCCTCTCCCAGAATGCATTTCCTTTTGTCTCCAAGGCAGCCCCTAGGCCTGACTCTTCCACTTCTCGGCAGGCCTCTCCAGCTGCCTTGATCTTTTCTGAACAAAACTTAACAATTATATACTGTTCCCTACCTTTCCCCCTTACCCTTCCCATGTAGTGGTTTACCAGAACACTGGGCTGGAGTCAGGGAAAATGGGCTGAATTTCAAAATCTGCCACTCACCCACTGTGTGACCTGCACTAAAATCACTTCACCTTTCTGTGCTTCAGCTCCTCACTGAAGAATGTTAAGGGAATGCCTTCCAGAGATTTTATTCGGTTTATTCTTCCAATGACTGAAAAATGCTTTGTGCCTTTCAGCAAAAAATGCTACAGAAATTCAGGCCATTATTAGTCTATATCCCTTCCCAATTAACCACCTATAGCTCACAAAGTTCATTGCTATGCTCTCGGCACTGAAAACTCTTGACCTAGCTATGTGATACTCAGTAAATTGGACTAAATCAGGCATACGGTAAATCCCCTTAGCCATGGTCATTGAGAGCAGATTAGTATTGAGCATTTGCTTTTCACCATTCTCAGAAATTTAGGCATGGCACCTTGTACTAAGGCTAGATAATTTTTTTTTGGAATACATTGGACAGGTATTTGAGTGGGCAGAAGTTTTCATCATTTAGTCCATTAATAATGAACATGGCCTGGACTGTAATTTTACAACAAAGAAAGACACTGGAGAATTAAACACACTATAACTATTCACTATCTCTGACCATTTATCTCATAAATGAAAGAGGAAGTGCTTGACTGAGATTTGGCTGGCTTTCGGTTTCCAAGATGATAGGACCGACAGTGAGGGTTTTATCGGTGCATGTGATTATTGCTGAAAATCCCTTCCACGTTGTGTGCATGTAACAACCACCACCACTAATATGTTCACTATGCACAATGTCTGGAATATTTATTTTTTTAATGTTATTTTTAAAGTGCTTACTATGAGTCAGGCACTAAGTCCTGGGGTAGATATAGGACCCAGTCCATATCCCACATGAGGCTCACAGATTTAATCCCCATTTTACAGTTGAGGTAACTGAAGTGCAGATAAGCAAAGTGATTTGCTCAAGGCCACACAGCAGACAAATGGTGGAGCTGGGATTAGAGTCTTCTCAAACCTTCTATTTTAAGAAAGTCACTCTGTTTTTAATTTCAGAATGTCAGTCGATTCGTCTAGTCTGAGACCCTAAAGAGAAAGTATACTTGCACAGTTGATGACATCATCATTCCTTAAAGCTGACCGTGCCTTTTGGAGGCCAAGAGAAATTCAGAACTAGTCCAACCTGTAATGTCATCAAAGCATTCCATTTTGTTCTGTACAGACATTGTCAGCTCAGTATGATTCAGTATTTGCAAGCCCAGCTCGAAAGATAGTTCAGTTTATGGTGACTACTTCAGAGGATTAGCAGTGAAGGTCCAGATACAGATGTCTGCTAGTTCTCCCTCCATGTCTTTATGTAGACTATGATCTCATTTTAAATCATATCCGAAGAGCTTTGTTTTTCAGTTGTTCAGCAGGGAATCCTGTGGAGAGCTGGAAAGCAACACTGTTCCTTCCTGTAGTTCACCATCTGTATCCCTAGCTTTTTCCCCCTATCGCTAGGAAAATCTAACCATACAATACTCAATTACAGCCCACACTAAGAATATTTTTCAGTCTCAAGTTGTTCAGAATATAGGTTCAGAACACAAATATCATTTGCAAACTACAGTCTAAAAGAGACAAAATGACAAAATTTGGACTATGCTTAGCTTTGAGAATGGGCTGATCAGTGTTTTTGTTTAGTAATCAAAGTGGCATTCTAAAAATATTAAATTATTAAATTGGGCATGACAGATACACTTCATTCCTTAAAATTTTCTGTATTAGGTAGTCTCATGTATCATTTTCCTCATTACCCATATCGTCCTTATCATCACTTTTTACTGAGCACCTACTTTGTGCAGAGCACTGTAATGAGGTGCTGTACTTTGAAAATCATTCACTCCCACACTTCAACTACCACCTCTCTGCAGATGATTCCCATATCTACATTGCCTGCCTTGATCTCTTTCCTTCTCTGTAGTCTCACATTTCCTCCTGCCTTCCGAACATCTCTACTTGGATGTCATGCCAAAACCTCAAACTTAACATATCCAAAACCAAATTCCTCATCTTCCCATCCAAACCCCATCCTCCCATCTTTCCCATAACTGTAGACAAAGCCATTATCCTCCATGTCTCACGAGCCTGTAAACTTAGCATTATGCTTGACTCACCGCTCTCATTCAACCCAAATAGAAAAACCTGTCAGCAAATCTTGACTGTTCTACTTTAAAAAAGGTATTTCATTCATTCATTCAATAGTATTTATTGAGCACTTACTAGGTGCAGAGCAGTGTACTAAGCGCTTGGAATGTACAATTCGGCAACCAATAGAGACAATCCCTGCCCAGTGATGGGCTCACAGTCTAAACTTCAGTATTTCTTGAGTACTTACTATGAGCCAGGCATTGTACTAAGTGCTGGGGTAGATATAAGGTAAGCAAGTTGGACACAGTTCATGTCCCACATGGGGCTTACAATCATAATTAAAAATGTTATTAAAATCACATCTCCTCCAAGAGGTCTTCTCTGACTAACCACTCATTTCCTTTCCTCCTCTCCCTTCTGCATTGCCTATTCACTTGGTGATGATGATATTTGTTAATAGCTTACTATGTACCAGGCACTGTACTAAGCAGCAGGCACTACACTAAGCATGAGGGTGGATACCAGCAAATTGAGTTGGTCACAGTCACTGTCCCATGTGGGGCTCACAGTCTCAATCCCCAAGATCACACAACAGACAAGTGGCAGAGCTGGGACTAGAACCCAGGTCCTTCTGACACCCTGGCTCACGCTCTACCCGCTAGACTTGGAGGTGTGAGGAGCAGGAATAAGGGACAGCAAACATGCTAAGGATGAAGGAACCAGTTGGAAAGAACCTAGCAGTTCAAAGATATGAAAAGAGAGTTTAAACAATAGAGGAATTAGGACCCAGAGAATCAAAATCATTACCGGTAAAATATCCTGGACCAATGGAGCAAATGTAAACATTGATGTGGGATATGGACTGGGTCCTATATCTACCCCAGGACTTAGTGCCTGACTCATAGTAAGCACTTTAAAAATAACAGTAAAAAAGAAATGATTCCAGACATTGTGCATAGTGCACATATTAGTGGTGGTGGTTTACAAAGATATTAGCAAGTCAATGGAGCACTGACTGGGAGGCAGAAGCCTAGTTTCTTATCCCATCCCTGCCACTTGACTGCTAAGGGGCCTTGGGAAAGGCACTTGCCTCAGTTTCCTTATATGTAAAATAGGAATTAAATACCTGTTCTCCCTTTACTGGGAAAAAGGAGGTGTCCAGCTCCCATTTCCAATCCAGGCTCCGGAATGAAGTTGGGCTGCTCCGTCAATACCCGGGGCCTATGGGCTGCCACCAGAGGGTCAATGACCCACTGGCTCCCACTGCTATCTACAGCGTGGCTCAGTGGAAAGAGCACGGGCTTTGGAGTCAGAGGTCGTGAGTTCGAATCCCAGCTCTGCCACTTGTCAGCTGTGTGACTGTGGGCAAGTCACTTAACTTCTCTGTGCCTCAGTTACCTCATCTGTAAAATGGGGATTAAGATTGTGAGCCCCACGTGGGACATCCTGATTCCCCTGTGTCTACCCCAGCACTTAGAACAGTGCTCGGCACATAGTAAGCGCTTAACAAATACCAACATTATTATTATTATCTACCACCCTCTTTGGGCTACCAGGCCCTAGGGGTCTTCCTCTACCAGACTAACATAGTGCCTCTCCAGGATTCTGAAACAGCTCTCCTCTGCATCCCCAAGGTACATCCACCCTGGTCTGCCTTCTGCCACCTGGCAGGAGAGAGAGGAACAGCCACAGTCCGGTGCCCATCTCCAGCCTGTGGCGGATTTTGCTGTAGCTATCATTCATTCATTCATTCATTTTCATTCATTCATTCATTCATTCATTCATTCATTCAACCAACCAACTGTATTTATTGAGCGCTTGTTGTGTGCAGAGCACTGTACTAAGAGCTTGGGAAAATACAATACAGTCACTAGAGCTTTGGTTTTGACTGTGCACTCTGAGCCATTAGGAGCCTAAAATTCATCTCCTAAAGCTAGAGTACTCTATTGATCTTTGCTTTGGTTTGTATATTGTCAGTGTTTTGTTTCCTCTCTCCTTATATGTCTGTGGTGAGTCCCCTTCCCACACTTTGAATTTTAAGATTGTGAGCCCCATGAAGGCCAGAGAATGTGTCTAATTCTCTATTCTTTCCCAAGGCTTAGGCTGTTTATTTTTGTATTATATTCTCCCAAGCACTTAGTATAGTGCTCTAATAATGCTGGTATTTGTTAAGCTTTTACTATGTGCAGAGCACTGTTCTAAGCACTGAGGTAGATACAGGGTAATCAAGTTGTCCCACGTGAGGCTCACAGTTAATCCCCATTTTACAGATGAGAGAACCTAGGCCCAGAGAAGTTAAGTGACTTGCCCACAGTCACACAGCTGACAAGCGGGGGATCTGGGATTCGAACCCATGACCTCTGACTCCCAAACTCGGGCACTTTCCACTGAGCCACGCTGCTTCCCAACACACATTAGGTGCTTAATAAATATGATTGAATAACTGAATGAATAATCAATAGAAGAAACGGATAGTGAACGTTTCTGCAACCCCTCCCCCACATCCTCCTATTGGCTTGAAATTCCCTCCCTCCTCAAATCCAACAGATAATTACTCTCCTCTCCTCAAAGCTTTATTGAAGGCACCTTTCCTCCAAGAGGCCTTCTCTAAGCCCCCCTTTCCTCTTCTCCTACTCCCTTCCCTCGCCTTGACTTTTGCTCCTTTTATTCATCCCCTCTCCCAGTCCCACAGCACTTGTGTACTTATCTGTAATTTATTTATATTAATGTCTGCCTCCCTTTCTAGACTGTAAGCTCATTGTGTGCAGGGACTGTGTCTATTATTATATTATTCTCTCCAAAGAGCTTAGTACATAATCTGCACACTGTAAGTGCTCAATAAATACAATTGAATGAATAAAGTGTTCTGCACACGGAAAGCATATAGTAAATACTATTAGTACTTCAACTACCACCTGAGAGAGATTTTGTCCATCTTCCAGGTTATCTGGACTCACAGTGCCCCTTTCTCCAGAGAGAGAGAACTAAGTGACAGACTGTGTAAGTCTCTTCTGACCCTCAGAATGTTGGGAAGGTCATGGCTTCAGCTCTAGCTTCTCTCCATGCTGTAGGTCAAATGCAGCACATCAGAGACCACATTCTCTACGCAGGATGGGGGAAACAGGGACTGGGTCACACATGGTTCGGCCTCCAAGCTCAGCCACCACCACCCCATGCCCAGCACTGTTCACCTGGAGCACTGGGGAATCTTAGGTCAGCCACACTGTCAACTACTCATTGCCATGTTTTGATATTATCTTGGTTCATTGGCTCCATTACTTGCTGATGTTATTGGAGACAAACTATCATTCAGGTAGAAAAAAATAAAACCTAGCGAAGCAGTCTGGTCTAATGGAAAGAGCCTGATCCTGGGAGTCAGAGGACCTGCGTTGTAATTCTGGCTCTGCCATTTTTCTGCCAAATGACCTTAGGCAAATCACTTAATTTCTTGGTGCCTCAGTTTCCTCATGTGTGAAATGGAGATTCATTACCCATTCTACTTCCCACTTAGTCTGTGAGCCCCATGTGAGACAGGTGCAGGGTCTGACATGATTATCTTCAATCTCAGAGCTTAGCACAGTAATCAGCACATGGTAAGCACTTAAAAAACATTATTATTATTGTTGCTGTTTTCAATGCATCGCTAACATCGTCTTTTTCTGTCTATTCCACTTAGCTTGGGAGCCCCCTATGGGAGAGAAGATTGAGTCCTCTCTGATATGTTTTAATCTACCCTGGCACTCAGAGAAATGCTTGCCATAAAGGAAGATCTTATGTTATGTTAATAAATGCTTAAATAATTATTGGGACTCCAGCCTTGGGGAACAAATGAAGTCTGTAACTTTCAAATCTTCGGCTACATCCATGGCCTCCAATCCAGTACAGATTAGCTTTAATTCTCACTCCACTCTCACAGCACTCATGGATGTATCCTTATACTCGACTGCTTAATGTTCATTCATTCAATAGTATTTATTGAGCGCTTACTATGTGCAGAGCACTGTACTAAGTGCTTGGAATGTACAAATCGGTAACAGATAGAGACAGTCCCTGCCCTTTGTCGGGCTTACAGTCTAATCGGAGGAGACGGACAGACAAGAACAACGGCAATAAATAGAATCAAGGGGATGAACATCTCATTAAAACAGCAGCAAATAAATGGAATCAAGGAAATGTTCATTTCATTAACAAAATAAATAGGGTAATGAAAATATATACAGTTGAGCGGACGAGTACAGTACTGAGGGGATGGGATGGGTGGGGGGGGGAGGAGCAGAGGGAAATGGGGGGAAAAGAGGGTTTAGCTGCGGAAAGGTGAAGGTTGGGGGGTAGAGGGAGTAGAGGGAAAAGGGGAGCTCAGTCTGGGAAGGTCTCTTGGAGGAAGTGAGCTTTAAGTAGGGTTTTGAAGAGGGGAAGAGAATTACTTTAGTGGAGGTGAAGAGGGAGGGCATTTCAGGACCACGGGAGGACGTGGCCCAGGGGTCGGTGGCGGGATAGGCGAGAACGGGGGACGGTGAGGAGGTGGGCGTCAGAGGAGCGGAGCGTTTGGGGTGGGCAGTGGAAAGAGATAAGGGAGGTCCCCAAGTAGACTGTAAGCTCCTCAAGGGCAGAATTTGCATCTACAAACTCTATTATACTGACTTCTCCTAAGGTCTTAGTGTAGTGCTCTGCCCAAAGTGAAAACTCAATAAATGTGATTGACTGAAGACACATCAGTGCTTAGAATAGTGTTCAGCACATAGAATAGTGTTTGACATATAGTAAGTGCTTAACAAAGATATTAGTGATTATAATTATAATAATAATAATAATAATACTGAGTCTGGTTTATGTTCCAGGGCTGGAACATCAGCCATCTCTTCTTTCCCACTGCCCTGAACCAGGCAGAAGGAGGGTGACTTACAGTCGGTCTCCATTAGGAGTTTCTGGAGATGGAATGAACTCACTCAAAGATGAAAATCAGCTAGCCCATATTCACTGACACCTGAGTTCATTGTGCTCATAAATATGCACTTGAAAACCCTGCTATTTTTACACATAAACTGTGCCTCATTTTCAAGTGCTTAGTACAGCGCTTTGCACACAATAAGCACTCAAATTGAATGACTGAATGAATGAAATGCCAGTGCCTACATCCAGGGCAGAGTGAAGGCTACCAGGTGAGTAAGAAACTGTCAATCACTGCAAACCAATACGTGCTGTTCTAGTAAAGGAAGTCAATTAGTAGCTCTCTGCGGACTGGGTTTAAATAATGAATGTAGTTATAGGCTAAAGACAGAAAGTCAGAGTGTTAAAGGTAAAAGAGCCTGCACTACTATCCCTTTTGACTGTTAACCATGTTTTATCTATAGCGCCTTTGTTTGTCTGCTTTCCAGAAAAAAATAAAACTGATATAGTGAGGAAAACCCATTTAGAGCAAAAAAACAGGATTAAAAAGAGCTTACCACATGGCGATATAGCCCAAGTGTCATATGGGATCAAAGAGAGACAAGGCAAAATTGGTGGAGGGAGACATAATGAACGTTCATTCTGATCTGGAGGGCCCTGGTCTTGTTATCAAAAATATCAGGGTAGAAATGATTATACTTAATTAAATGTACTGAAACAAGGGCCATACAAGATAAATGCAGGAACGGAATAAAATCATTAAAACAATAAGAATAAGAGCAATGCAATGACATTCATTGAGAAGTGCACATGTCTAATGATAAAAATATTTGCTGACTCACTTCGAAATGTTCAGCATGGAGAGGGTGGGGAGTTCTTCCTTACCCTCTTGATTCTTCCCAAGCATTTAGCACTATACCCTGTACACAGTAATCACTAAACAAGTACTATCGATTGTTTTAATGATTGATGCGCGAGTGTTTCCTGGCATCCTCCATGTCAACCTGAACTCAGTTCAAATTTACATAAAGGCTACTCTTTCTAGTTTGTTGGGGGAAAAGTGGAGTCTTACCTTAGCTCCTTTCCTCTTCTCCCACTCCCTCTGCATCACCTTGACTTTTTCCCTGTATTCATACCCCGTCCAAGCCCCACAGCACTTATGTATATATCTGTAATTTATTTACATTAATGTCTGTCTCCCCCTCTAGACTGTAAGCTCATTGTATGCGGGGGATGTGTCTACTGTTAGATTGTACTCTCCCAAGCACTTAGTACTGCACTCTGCACACAGTAAGTACTCAATAAATACTATGGAATTAATGAACAGTAGTTCATTCTCAGCTCAGCTGAGCAGATTAACTATCACCATTGGAAGGACATCATTATATAAAAGCAGGGTGTTTATAGCTCTATCTAATGGGCATCAAACTCCTTTCATAAAACTAGTCAAAGACTGTAGCTTAATCAAGTGGGTGGTGAGAAAGAGAATCAAGAATGTTTTAGCTCTAGTTCTGCCAATTGATAAATATGTGATCTTGACAGTCAAACCTATCAATCAGTGGTACTTATAGCGTGTTTACTGTGTGCAGAACATTGCACTAAATGCTTGGGAAAGTACAATAAAAAAGAGTTGGTAGATGTAATCCCTGCCTGCAAGAGGCTTTCATTCTCTAGGGGGAAAAAGATTTTAAATAAATTAGAGACAAGTGAAATAATAGAGTATAAGAAGATGCACATATGGGCTGTGGGTCTGGGGTGAGTATGAAACTGTTCGAGGGCTACAGGGCTTAGTTGACATATAGTAGACAAAGAGGGAAGGGTAGGCAGTGAAATGGAGATTTAATCAGGGAAGACCTCTTGGAGGAGACATGATTTTAGGAGGGCTGGGAAGAGGGGGAGAAGCAGCGTGGCTCAGTGGAAAGAACACGAGCTTTGGAGTCAGAGGTCATGGGTTCAAATCCCGGCTCTGCCAATTGTCAGCTGTGTGACTGTGGGCAAGTCATTTAGCTTCTCTGTGCCTCAGTTACCTCATCTGTCAAATGGGGATTAAGACTATGAGCCCCACATGGGACAATCTGATTCCCGTGCCTACCCCAGCGCTTAGAACAGTGCTCTGCACACAGTAAGCGCTTAACAAATACCAACATTATTATTATTGTTAGTATTACACTGTTGGATGTGAAGCGGGGAGGGGGTTCCAGGCCTAAGAGAGGAAATAGGCAAAAGTTTAGCCATGAGATAGATGAGATCAAGGTACAGAGAGTAAAATGGTGCTAGAGAAGTAGAGTGTGTGAGTTGGGTTTTAGTAGGAGATCATGGAGGAAGGTAGGAGGGAGAGAATGAATTGAGTTCCTTAAAGTTGACTGTAAGGAGTTTCTGTTTGATGCGGATTTGGATGGACAATCATTGGAAATTCTTGAGGAGTGGGGGTTATAGGAAATGAATAGTTTTTCAGAAAAATGGAAGGAGTGCAGCCTAGTTGAAAGAGAATAGATCTGGGAGTCAGAGGACCTAGGTTTTAATCTAGGCTCTGACAAATGTATGCTGTATGACCTTTGTCAAGTTCCTTAACTTCTCTGTGCCTCAATAGCCTCATCTGTAAAATGGGGATTAAATTCTGCTCCCTCTTATTTAGACTGTGAGCCTTATGTGTGAAAGGGACTGTGTTCAACCCGATTATCCTGTGCCTATTTCAACACTTAGTGGAGTGCCTGGCATAGAGCAAACACTTAACAAGTACCATTAAAAAAAAAGATCCAGACAGCAGAGTGGAGGATGGACTGGAGAGGGGAAAATCAGGAACTGGGGAAGTAAGCAAGAAAGCTGATATAGTAGTTAAAACCAGGAAATGGTTGGATCAGCATGGTGACACTTAGGATGGAGAGGAAAGGGCAGATTCTAGAGATATTGTGAAGGTAGAAGCAGTACAATTTAATGACAGATTGAACATGTGGGCTAAATCAAAGAGATATGATAAAGACAATGTATAGATTATAGGCTTGAGACAAGAAGGGTTGTGGTGCCATCTACAATGATAGGAAAATCATGGAGAGGACAGGGTTTGAGTGGGAAGATAAGGAGTTCTGTTTTGATCATGTTAAACAAGGTGATGAGAGGACATCCAAGTAGAGATGCCTTGAAGGCAGGAGGAATTGCAAGACTGCAGTTAGGGGGAGGGAGGCAGAGGAGGAGTCTGTGAAAGAGACTGAGAATGAGAGGCCAGAGAGATAGGAGGAGAACCAGGGAGCTGTGGGGTCAAGGGCCGGTGTGTTTTTATTTGTTTGTTTTAGGAAAGCGGAGACATAAGCATGTTTAAAAGCAGTGGGAAAGAAGCCATTGAAGAGTAAACAGTTGTAGATGGCATTTAGAGTGGGAAGAAGGGATAGGGCAAGTGTTCTGATAAGGTATGAAGGAATGGGGTTGGATGTGCAGGTGGAAGGGGTGAACAACTGGTAAGGGCAATGGCCATGGGTGTTAATAAGGATGGAGAAATAATTTTGCCAGGACGAGGTCAGGCTCAAAACACACAAGGAGAAACTTTAAGTGGATGAAGTAGACCTGCTATTTGGATTCCTGCCAGCAGTGCTCTGCAGCTCAAGCACATGAGCAAAGGAGGTGGCCTGTGGAGATGATCCAGGGCTGTGGGCAAAGAGATTAACAAAGGAACAGGAGAGTGAGAGAGCTGAGATCAGTACATAGGGTAGGGTTGAGAGAGTCAATTTGGTCATCAACAACAGCAACAGTTTTTCGTGAAGAAGCAGCATGGCCTAGTGGATAGAACATGGGTCTGGGAGTCAGAAGGACCTGGGTTCTAATCATTCTAATCCCAGCTCTGCCACTTGTTTGCAGTGTGACCTTGGAAAAGTCATTTAACTTCTCTGTGCCTCAGTTCCCTCATCTGTAACATGGGCTAAAGACAGTGAGGCCCATGTAGGACACTGACTGTGTCCAACCTGATTACCTTGTATCTACCGCAGTGCTTAGGACAGTGTCTGGCACATACTAAATGCTTAACACATACCATTTTTTATTAAAAAAAAGACCTGGGTTCTAATCCTGGCTCTGCCATTTGCCTGCTGTATCACCTTGAGAAAGCAGCATGGCCTAGTGGCAAGAGAATGGGCTTGGGAGTCAGAGGTCATGGGTTCTAATCCTGGCTCCGCACTTGTCTGCTGTGTGATGCTGGGCAAGTCACTTAACTTTTCTGTGCCTCAATTACCTCATCTGTAAAATGGGGATTAAGTCTGTGAGCCCCATATGGGACAATCTGATTACCTTGTATCTACCCCAGTGCTTAAAACAATGCTTGGCACATAGTAAGCGCTTAACAAATACCATAATTATTATTATTATTAACTCACCTTCTCTGAGCCTAAGTTAGTTCGTCTGTAAAATGGGGATTGAGATTGTGAGTCCCATATGTGGCATGGACAGTGTTGATCTTAGTTCGTATCTACTAACTCAGTGCTTAGTACAGTGCCTGGCACACAGTAAGTATGTAACAAATGCCATTAAAAAAAAGCCACACATTTCAGAGATGTCTTAAAATTGAGTCAATAGAAAAAGCCCAATAGAGGAATTCTAATCAGCAGTTCTCTTCACCTTGATTCAGAGTTAAGTCTTAGACATTCAAGTGTCTTGAACAATGTGTTTTAGAACTTGGAACCTCATTCCAAAGGTTTAAAAAGTGAATAAGCCCTTCCTTTTTACACCCATCAGTGAGGCCCTGACTGGAGGCTTTTACTCAAGTACAGGTAGAGTTGTGCTCCCAGGTGAAGGAGACGGCCACACAGGACTGGACCCACAGGCTGGATGGAGTCAAAGTGGAATTTTTGAACAGTATACAGAAACTTTATTTAAAGCCACTACTTGAGTTTTTTCCGTTTTCTGGGGAGATTTAGTCATACAAAAACGAGATTTGTACACAAGCATAGCACCAGATATTTTCAGTCTGTTAAATTCCATGGTTAGAGGAACTAAAGTGTTTATTTTGCTAGGAAAGTAAGAAAGGGCAAAAAACTGACATTATTATTATTATTATGATGGTATTTTCTAAGCACTTACTTTTGTATCAAGAACTGTTATGAATGCTGGGTTAGATACAAATTAATCAGGTTGCACACAATTCTTTCTCCAAGTGGGGTTTACAGTCTAAGTGACTAAAGTCTACCCAATCAATCAGTTGTATTTACCAAGTGCTGACTGTGTGCAGAGTTGATAAACAGGTTTCCAGCCCACAAGGAGCTTATAGTCTAGAGGAAACTAAAGCAGGAAAGAGCTTAAACAATCAATAGTATCTACTGAGCCCTTACCGTATGCAGAGCACTATAAAAAATGCTTGGAAGGATACACTAAAGTAGACGTGTTCTCTGCTCTCAAGGAGTTTACAATCTAGCAGAATCAATAAAGTGGGATTTCACTGTCTGCCTTCCAATGGCTCATGTATTCCCCTATCCTTATCGCTCCATCATCCTCCTATCATTTCTATCCAAACTCCTAGACTGAATTGTCTATACCAGTTGTCAAATTCTTCTCTTCGACCCCCTCCAATCTGTCTTCCGTCCCCATCACTCCACAGGAACTGCCCTCAAAGGTCGCCAATGATCAATGACCTCCTTCTTGCAAAATCCAATGGCCTCTACTCCATCCTAATTGTCCTCTACCTCTCAGCTGCCTTCAACACTGTCCATCACCCCCTTCTCCTGGAAATATTATCCAAGCTTGGCTTCACTGACACTGTCCTCTCTTGGTTTTCCTCCTCTCTCTCTGGCTGTTCATTATCTGTCTTTTTCATAGGCTCCTGTTCTGCCTGCCACCCTGTGACAGTTGGAGCCCCTCAGACTCAATTCTAGATTCCCTTGTATTCTCCGTCTACCCTCACTCCCTTGGAGAACTCATTTTCTTCCATAGCATCAACTACCAACTCTATGCAGGCAATTCCCAAATCTACATATTTCTTCCTGCCTTCAGGAGTTCTCTAATAGGATTTCACCCACATCTGCTACTACATGAGCCAGGGAATCAGTAGGATCTGAGTTCTAATCCTGGATCTGCCACACGTCTGCTCTGGGACTTTGGGCAAATCACTTAGCTTCTTTTGGCTTCAGATACCTCATCTGTAAAATGGGGATTAACTGTGTGAACCCCATGTGGAACAGGGACTATGTCCAACCCGATTAACTCATATCTACCTCCGTGCTTAGAACAGTGCTTGGTACCTAGTAAGTGCTTAGCAAGTACTATTATTATTATTATTATAAACATAAATATGTCCAAAACAGAACTCCTCAGCTTCCCTCCCAAACCCTGTCCTCCCCCTGACTTCCCCATCAATACTGACAACATCACTGTCCTCCCTGTCTCATAAGGGAGGATAAATACCACTGATTAATTGATCATGGAATTTCAGAGCTGCTATCTTTTTAAAGAAAGGATAAAGGAACTGGGTCAGTCAACAGATATTTATTAACTACAAAATGATGAGTATTTGATTGAAAAATGTGCCTGTGGAAGATATGAGAGAGGATATCTTGTAACCTTTCTGCTTCATTAAATTCCCATAAATAATGAACACTACCACACACCAGAATTTACATTCAACCTAATTTCATCTACACAAAAACTATTTGTAGTTTTTATTAAAAGCTAATGCAGTAATGCAAATTTCCATTGACCTACTGGTTCACGTGTTGAAAGGAGTTACGCTGGAACCAAAATAAATCATATTGTGGCAAATTAAACCTTAAAATGAAAATTTTAAATATGACCCCTGAAACTAGAACAATATTTCTTTAGGTTATTAATGCTCATTTTCATGAGACAGAGCATATAAAATAATTCCTTATATTTGCAGCGCAATTTTGATTTTTATAAATGCTTTCCCATTAATTATCTCATTTTACCTTCATTACCCTTTGAGGTAAGGAGAAGTTGTCTTTAGAACAGATTGTCTAAGGGAACTTGAAGCACTTTAGGGGAAATGGTCATTATGGCAGACACTGGGTACAAATAATGGGAACTCCACTGGGGCCAGAGTTCACATGTATTTTTTCCCACTGCTTTATACTATAATCTGTCCAAAGTAGATGCTTTGAGAATACTATCATCCTACTTACTCCCCCAACTACTGCTACTTTAAAACATTTAATCACCTAGCCCCCTCCTATTTTACCTTGTTGATCTCCTTCTTCAACCCAACCCTCACACCTCACTCCTCTAATGCCAACCTGCTCACTATACTTTGATTTCACCCATCCTGCCTCCTTCCCTTGTCCAGATAGTCCCTCTGGCTGGATTTCCCTCCCCCTTCAAAAGATCTCCATTCTCCCCACCGTATTCAAAACCTTATTACCATCACATGTTCTCCAAGAGGCCTTCCCTGATTAAGCTCTCAATTCACCTACTTCCTCTCCCTTCTGGGCTGCCTATTCATTTGGATCTGCACCTTTGAAGCACTTGATATTCCCCTCCTCCTAAGCCCTACAGCGCTTATGTCCATATCCGTAATTTAATGTCCAACTCCCTCTCTAGAAGCAAGCTCCTTGTGGAACGGGAAAGGGCCTACCTATCTGTTGTACTATACTGTCCCAAATGTTTAGAACAGTGTTCATTCATTCAATAGTATTTATTGAGTGCTTACTATGTGCAGAGCACTGTACTAAGCACTTGGAATGTACAAATTGGTAACAGTGTTCTGCACACAGTAAGCATTCAATAAATATGACTGATTGATTAGTACTATTATTACTGCTGCTACTATTATGGGAATCCTGCAAGAAACATCTGAAGAACAGGGGCAAAAGATGACAGAGTCCTTCAATGCATTCAAGTGCTTGGAGTAATAGTAGAAAAGTGAAAGATCAAATTGAGACAGTAATCGAGGTTACTCATTACTCTCCTTTACCTGTGAGATCTAAGTCAGATGAATCCTGGATTATCTACTAAAAGAATAAAATCAACCTGACTCACCCAGACTCGCCTTGTGACTTAAAGCAGCAGTGTACATTAGAGGACACAGAATTTGGTGGGTGTCAGATACAAGAAAAGTGCAGGCTACAGCATTAGGTGTGCTATAGGGTTTTCTTACCTAAGCATTTGTACCTTCAGCTGAACTGGGTTCTAGAAATTACTAAAGTAAACTTGGCTGTCCTGAGGGGTTCATCGAGATCCTGAGATACTTCCAGATGGCATGGTTGGCTGTGTCAGAACTGTCTCCTTTCTGAGCCATTCTCCATTGCCATAAATTCATTCATTCAATCACATTTATTGAGCACTTATTGTGTGTGGAGCAGTTTAAAAATCACTTGGGAGAGTACAATACAACAATAAACAGTCACACTCCCTGCTCACAGTGAGATTATCGTGGATTGAGGGAGAGATAGACATTAATACAATAAAATTAGAGATAAGAACATAAATCCTGAAAGGCTGGGAGAGGGGAAGAACAAAGGGAGCAAAGATTAATGAAAAGGGGGGCTTAGTCTGGGAAGGCCTCATGGAGGAGAAGTGCCTTCAATAAGTGCCTTTGAATGCGGGGGGAATAATTGTCAGATTTGAGGAAGAAGAGCGGTTCCAGGTCAGAGGCAGGAGGTAGGCTATGGATTGGCAGCGAGACAGGCGAAATTGAGGCACAGCGAGACTAGCATTAGAGGAGCAAAGTGTGCATGTTGGGTTGTAGAAGGAGAGAAGCGAGGTGAAGTAGGAGGGGACAAGGTAGTGGAGTACTTTAAACCCAGTGGTGAGGAGTTGTTAGTTGTGGAGGTGGATGGGCAACCAGTAAAGTGTTTTGAGGAGCGGGGTGATATGTCCTAAACGTTTTTGTAGAAAAAATTATGGACTGGAGTGGGGAGAGACAGGAGGCTGGGAGGTCAACAAGGCTGATTCAGTAATCCAGGCAGGATAGGATGAGTGACTGTATTAATGTGGTAGCAGTTGCCATAGAGAAGCAGCATGGCCTAGAGGAAAGAGCACAGGCCTGGGAGTCGGAGGACCTGGGTTTTAAACCCTGCTCCACCACATGTATGTTTTGTGAGTTTGTGCAAGCCACTTTACTTCTCTGGGCCTCAGTTTCTTCATCTGTAAAATGGGGATTAAGATTGACAAGCCCTTGTGGGACATGGATTATATACAACCTCATTATCTTGTATCTACCAGAGTACTTAGTACATTACCTGGCACCTACTAAGAGCTTAACAAGTACCCTTAAAAATTAAAATGTAAAAGTAATGCAGAGGGTATAGCATCCTCAGTCTGTTTAATTTATTCTATGTAGGCATGGTGGAGAAGGCACCAAAAGACTTGGATGCAAATGTTAGAATATGCTTTGGCACCTCTGGGAAGCTCTTCCAACTCAACATACACTTACAGGGCCCAAATTTAATATCGGAAACCCAGAGCTCAATGCTGTTACTTAGCTGGGTAACTGATGCAATGATAGACCAGGAAATAAACATCAAAAACGTGTCTATAAACTCTCCGATATGGACCTCATCTAAGTGCTTAGTAAGGTGTTCTGAACATAATTAGAACTCAATAAATACCAGTGATTAATTGACTGATCAAGACAGCCAGCACAGCCTTTAGGAGACTGCCAAGACAAGAAAGTGACCGGCAGTATGGTATCGGACCCCAGACAAAGCTATATTTCTCTAAAGCTATAAGTTGTCCAACCTTCTTTCCGGTTGAGAAACCAGGACCCCTCATTAGCAGTACATCTATCTGCCTGAGCCGGTCTATCAGCGTCATTTACAATATCAAATGGAAAGGCAAGATCACAGATGTAGTCTCCCAGCATCGAGACTATCCTCATCTTCACACAGATATGCTGGGTGAGACATGTGAGAAGAACAAGAGACAGCAGAATTCCCAAACAACTGCTATATGGAGAGCAGAAAACCAGGAGACCACTGGTGGGGACTATTTACTGCTGTTTACTGCAGTCAAGAAAGGAGTGATCCTTTTTGAGCAAAAAATTCTCATGAAGATAGAGACAAGGGGAAAGAATTGGGGATTAAGACTGTGAGCCCCATGTTGGACAGGGATTGTGTCCAACCCAATTTGCTTGTATCCACCCCAGCACTTAGTACAATGCTTGGCACAGAGTAAGCACTCAACAAATACCACAGTTATTGTTATCATAAAAAAGAGACAATAGCACCAGGAGTTGGCAAACATTTGAACATAAGAACAAAAGAAAGAACCACATTTTGGGGGCACAGTAGAACTGAGAATGTTTGTCACACATTTGCCTTTTTAGCCATATACACAGTCATAGGTGAATTCACCATTAGTGATGTATTCTTCAAATATGAAATATATAGATATGGATATATAAAAACATACTGTACATCTTATAATAATTGTATTTTTCTAGTTCTTACTATGTGCCAAGCACAGTACTGGGATAGATACTGCCAAGCACTGGGATAGAAAAAACATAGTCAGGTAGAACACAGTTGTGTCCCACATGGGGCTCAGAGTCTAATGTGAAAAAACCAGTATTGAAGCCCCATTTTGTTGATGAAAGAACTAAGCGGCGGAGAAGTTAAGTGACTTGCCTAAGATCACACAGCAGACAAATGGAAGATCTGGGATTAGAACCCAGACCCTCTGACTCCTAGGCCCGTGGTCTTTCTATGAGGAACCACCTCATCTCATATAGAATAGCATATTTAGAGAGTAGTTGTAATAGTATTTGTGAATTTACTAATGTGTGCAAAGCACTCTACTGAACACTGGGAAAAACAATACTTGATCAAAAATGTAGACATGGTCTCTGTCCCTCAAGGGACTCACAGTCTCTGAGAAAGTCATGGAAGATGAGGGGTGATGATGGACATATATGAAAGATAAGTACATAAAGCTATAAGAGATAAGGGCTCTTTATGAGAAAGGAATATGTCTGCTAATTTGGTTGTGTTGTGCTCTCCCAAGAGCTTAGTAATAATTTATAATTATGGTATTTATTAAGTGCTTACTCTGTGCCAAACACTCTTCTAAAGCACTGAGGTAGATACAAGATAATCAGGTTGGACACAGCTCCTATCCCACTTAATAGTAATAATAATAATAATATTAATAATGGTATTTTATAAGCTCTTACTATGTACCAGGCAGTGTACTGAACACTGGGGTGGGTACAAGCAAATTGTGTTGGACACAGTTCCTATCCTACATGGGACTCTCAGTCTCAATCCCATTTTCCAGATGAGGTAACTGAGGCACAAACAAGTGAAGCGACTTGCCCAAGCAGCAGACAAGTGGCAGAGCTGGAATTAAAACCCCAGTCCTCTGACTCCCATGCCAATGCTCTTGCCACTAGGCCATGCTACATAGTAAGCACTCAATAAATACCACTGATTGACCAATAAGGGTAACAATAATTATAGTGAAAAGGGGCATTTTGTCTAGGGGACGGATGTTCCAGATTCGTCACAACTCAGTCCACCAATTACAAAAATCCCAGCCCCAGCCATGGCTTGCCCTCCATTTGAGTGGTTGAAAAGACTTCCCCTGCTGCCAGTGTGTGAACCCTTCCTGGGCTGGAGCAGAGGGCAAGGAGATGGCTTCTCTTCCCCTGGAGCCACATCCTCAGTGGGAGTTATTTTTTAGTGTAATCTTTTTTTTTTTTTACAGTACTTGTTAAACATTTACTATGTGCCAGGCACTACTCTAAACACTGGGGTAGGTACAAGCTAATCAGGTTGGACACAGTGCCTGTCCCACATGGGGCTCAGAGCCTTAATCCCCATTTTAGAGATGAGGTAACTGAGACCCAAAGAACTCAAATGAGTTGCCCAAGGTCACACAACAAACAAGTGGGGGAGCTAGGATTAGAATCCTGGTCCTTCTGAGTCCCAGGCCCATGCTTTATCCACTAGACAACACTGCTTCTCTGTGAAAAGATTTCGTCTCCACCAAACTTTTCAGGCATCCCATTAAAATAAAGAGTTTCTCTCTAAAGCAACCTTAGATCTGTGTCACAGGTGTGCAGTTTCCTCTGAAAATAACTGAGCCCAGTAATGTCTGGTGTCCTGTATGAAGGTTAACAGTCTTACATAGAAATGGAACTGTTTTTTTCTTTAAATGGCATTTTTAAATGCTTACTGTGTGTCAGGCACTGTACGAAGCACTGGGGTAGAGAGAAGAAAGTCAGGCTGGGCATAGTTCATGTCCCACGTGAGGCTAACAATTTTAATCTCCATTTGTCAGATGAGGTAACTGAGGCACAGAGGAGTTAAGTGACTTGCCCAAGGTTACACAGCAGACAAGTGACTCTCAGCCCCATGCTCTTTCTGCTAGGTCGTACTGCTTCTCAACTGATGACTTAGTCCTCTTCATTTCAGGATAGACGATTCTCAGGAGGTAGTTCTGATACTAATATTTATCACTTGCAATCACTCATATTTGCTCTTATAGGTGTGGAAATTTTGCTCTATTTTAGGTGTGAATGGCACATATAAGTTTACTTCAGAAATATCCATTCTGAATCTCGGGCCTTTGAAAGAAACAAGATGGAAAGTTTCAGAAATTCAGCATGCTAACCTAAGGGTCAGTGACACTAGCCTTCCAGGTGGCCTTAGTACCTTATAGCCCTAAAAAGATATTGAAACCTGAAGACTAAATTAGAGATTTCTGTACTCTGTCAGCAGGGTTATGAATGTGGTTTCAATGCCTACCTTTGTCTGAATGAATTGAAAATAATAATAATGGTGGTATTTGTTAAGCGCTTACTATGTGCAAAGCACTGTTCTAAGTGCTGGGAGGATACAAGGTGATCAGGGTGTCCCATTGTGGGGCTCACAGTCTTAATCCCCATTTTATAGATGAGGGAACTGAGGCACAGAGAAGTTAAGTGACTTGCCCTAAGTCACACAGCTGACAAGCGGCGTAGCTGGGATTTGAACTCATGGCCTCTGACTCCCAAGCCCGGGGTCTTTCCACTGAGCCACGCTGCTTCTCGTACAACCTGGTACAACCTGGGATTTGGGGCCAGGATGACTCATATTGACTGGTTCCAAGGTAAAGCTTCATTGATGTCCATCTCCCCGAAGCTAGACTGTAAGGTCATTGTGGGCAGTTGTTTCTGTTTATTGTTGTACTGTACTCTCCCAAGCACTTAGAACAGTGCTCTGCACACAGTAAGCACTCAAAAGATAAAATTGAATGAATCGAATGATTATTAGAGAAGAAGCGTGGCTTAGTGGAAAGCACATGGGCTTGGGAGTCCGAGGTCGTGGGTTCTAATCCCAGTTCCGCTGCTTGTCAGCTGTGTGACTTTGGGCAAATCACTTAATTTCTCTGTACCTCAGTTACTTCATCTGTAAAATGGGGATTACCATTTTACATCTACCATCCACCCCAGTGCTTAGGACAGTGCTTGGCACATAGTAAGCGCTTAACAACTACCATCATTATTATTAGTAGTGGTATTATTTTGTATCTACCCCAGCACTTAATACCATGTCTGGCAATGTAGTAAGCACTTACGTACCACAGTTATTATAGTCACGAACTTTGAATTCATTTTATGCTGTGGAGACCTTAGCCTTCCAGGTTCTGATTCATCAACTATACTGAGAATTAAGAAAATAGACTTTTTCACCTGATCCCACTGTATGGTAAATATCTCCAAAAGCGCAGAGTATCTGGCTGTCTGTAACCTGAAAAGAGTTCCTAAAAGTCGTTGAAAATAGACGACGACTGCACATAAACATCCAGCCAAAGGGAGTATATCTTGAAGAAAGGCAGCACAATTTAACTCCAGTTGAATCCTCAAGAATCTTGATTAATGGAACTATAAAGAGACCTGACAGTTGGCTCGCTGAAGAGCGAAGCTTAACGCTCAGCTTCCACCTACGACAACCTGACCCCAACCCACGATCCTTTGCTTCCAGCAGGTGTGACAGATGAAAGATAATGAGAGACCAGAGAGTTCACAGAAAAGATTGCTGCTTGAACAGCTCTGAAGCTGGCAGTCGCATAACCCACACCATGCAGCTCTCTAAGGAGAGCATACTTCAAACTACTTGATCTTTTTTTTTTCTTTGCAGAGTAAGCAAGGATGAGCAGGGATCTTTTCAAAAGCATGACCCTGAGTATTATTGAGTTTCCCCTTTCACTTTTTCTGTTGTCCTTTGTGAGATAAGTTATTTAGAAGAAAACCTGATGGATTATACATGTCTTGCTCTCCACATAAAGATAATAAAGTAAGATCATCTTCTTGGTACAGGTTTGATTTTTAAAATATTCTACTGCTTCTTCTGGAATGCAAAATAACCTGTGATCCTAAAGCATGAAATAAGGAATTCAACAGGAAAAAAACCAAAAGACATGCGTTGTATGCTGACTGATGCCTGAAAATGTCCTCCTCATAATGTTTACTTACACATTTTAAAATGTTTTCACAGTTGTTCCATTTGTGTTTTTATTGTTGAATGTGTGGGTTACCTACCTAATTATATCGACAGCACTTATAGGTCACAAACCTATTATAATTAAATTTCTTGTCAATTCCCTACCATTACTTAAGGTTTTAGTAAATTTCTATGCATTTTGTAATAAATACATGCTGGAGTTATTGATCCTAGTCAATTCATCTCCTTCTTCCAGAAATATTTTCCTATTTTTGCTACTTTGTTATACTGGAACCTTTCTGAATTATCAGTCTTGAAAGAAAGAGGAATTGGAAGTTCAAAATCTGTTTTAAAATACTCGAGGCTCTATGTTTCCTTTGAGTAATGGCAGAAATATTTTAAAAACATAGTGAAGTAGTCTCCACCTCTTCATCAAACAGAAACTCCTTACCATGATATATAGAACATTCTATCAGCTCATCAACTCCTACTGTACCTCACTGATTTTGTATCACATTGCCTGCATAGTTCACTCTTCTAAAACCAACTTACTCTAAACCTCTGTCTCATCTATCTCTTTGTCAACGCTTTGCCCACATCTTCCTTCTGCAATGCCTTCCCCCACCATATATGACAGGCCACCATTCTCCACACATTCAAAGCCTTATTAAAATCACATCTCCTCCAAGAGGCCTTACCCCATTAAGCCCTCTTGTCCCTTATTCCCTCTCCCTTCTGAATCCCATATGCACTTGGATCTGTACCCTTAAGACACTTGTTATTTATCTACTCAACCTTGCTTACTCTGTGAAAAGAAAAAAAAAAAGATTCAATATCATGAAGTATGCTTTCCTTAAAGAGCTGCCTGGCATTGTTATGTACATATCCATAATTTATTTTAATGTCTGTCTGCCTTTAGACTATAATGTCCTTGTAGACAGGGAACAAACCTACCAACTCTGCTTTATTGTATTCTCCCAAGCCTTTAGTGCAATGCTCTGCATACACTAGGTACACAATTAAACCTATTGATTGATTGATTTTGCAGAGGACTTACTCCCTCCTGTGTAGACTGTCAGCTCCATGTGGGACAGGGCCTGTATCCATCTTGATTACTTGTATCTACCCCAGAACTTAGAACTCTGTTTGACACAGAGTAAGAACTTAAATACCATAAAATAAACAAATGATAATAGTAATAACTGTCAGGAGAACACTTTGGCAGAGAGCCCAGCTAGTGCTCAGGAAATAGGAGAGGGTGCTGCTCTCCTTGAACAAAGGTTTCAGGAGTCCAAGAAGCAAAGTGAACAATGATATGGTCACAAAAGCCAATTGTGGACTCTCCTTTCCTCCAACTTTCTCCATGAAGTTCTACAGATTCATTTTCTAATCCCACCCCCTGACTCCACTGAAACTGCTCTCTTCAAGGTCTCCAGTGACTCTCTTCTCATGAACACCCTCTTCGTCACCAAATCCAATGAACCACAGAATATCCTAATTCTCCTTGAACTCTCAGCAACTTCTTGATACCGTGGACAAGCCCCTACTTCTGGAAACATCATCTAATCTTGGTTTCTCTGACATTGTTTTCTCTTGGTTTTCTTCTTCCCTCTCTGGCCACTCATTCTGATCTATTCTACAAGCTCTTAGTCTTCCACTCCCTAACTGCTACTGTCTCTCAACTCTCATTTCTGTCACCTTCTATTATGATACAGATGTTCTCCCTGGGGAAGCTCATCTACTTTATCTTTTGTTATCACCTCTTTAAGAATGACTTGCAAATCTATCTTATTAGCCCTAGTCTTTTTCCATCTCTATCTCACATCTCCTGCCTACAGGACACCTCTATTTGGAAGTCGTATCTGCACCTAAAAGCTCAACATCACACAAAAAAAGGAACTCCTCTCTTTTTTTTTATGGAGCTTGTTAAGTGCTAACTGTGTGTCAGGAACTGTTCTAAACACTGGAGTACGTATACGGTAATCAAGTTGGACACAGTCCCTGTCCCACATGGAGATCATAATCTGAATCCCCACTTTACAGATGAGGTAATTGAGACACAGAGGAAGTGAAGTGACTTACCCAAGGTCACAAAGAAGACAAGTGGCAGAGTCTGGATTAGAACCCATGACCTTGTGACTCCCAGGCCCATGTTCTATCTACTAGTCCATCCATGGAGAAGCAGCATAGCTTAGTGGAAACAGCATGGGCTTGGGACCCAGAGGTCGTGGATTCTAATTCTGGATCTGCCACTTATCAGCTTCGTGACTTTGGGCAAGTCACTTAATTTCTCTGTGCCTCAGTTACCTCATCTGTAAAATGGGGATTCAGACTGTGAGCCCCATGTGGGACAACCTCATTACCTTATATCTACCCCAGAGCTTAGAACAGTGCTTGGCACATAGCAAGCACTTAAATACCATCATTATTATTATTAGGCCATGCTGCTTCTCTCTTCCCTCCCAAATCCTCTCAATCAATTCACTGTATTTATTGAGAGCTTCTGTGGGCAGAGAACTGTACTAACCGCTTGGGAGAGTACAATGTAACAGAGTGGGTAGGCACATTCCCAGTCCAGAGCCCTTCAGGCCCTGATTACCCCCCCATCTTCACATCACCCTACTGTTATTTCAGCACTTCTGCAGCTCTTAAGTGCTTTGACACACACTCACCCTTCCCCCACTCTAGTAGCAATTATGTATGTAACTTTGAACTCTGTTGCTTTCCCTACTTGCAATTTTAGTGTCTGCCTCCCCTGCTAGAATGCAAATGTCTTAAGGGCAAGTATCTTCTTGTCAGCTAACTCTATTGTACTAAGTCCCAAGCACTTAGTACAGTGATCTTCATAGAGAAAGGGTGCATTAAATATTACTGATCGATTGTTATGCTGGGGTAAATTGTGGTTCTTCTGGGCCAGATTCCTTATAGGGACATGTCAAATGAATGAATGAACCAATAAATTTTAGTTATTGGGCATTTACTGTGTGCAGAGCACTGTATGAAGTGCTTGGGAGAGTACAATACAACAGAATTGATAGACATGCTCCCTGCCCATAATGTGCCTACAGTCTAGAGGGGAAGGTGGTTGTTATCCAGATCACAAACACTTCCTGCTCCATACAGGGCTCACAGTGTAGGAGGGAGAGGGAGAAGTGTTTTATTCTCATTTAACATATGAGAAAACTGAGGCACAGAGAAGTTCTAGTGACCTGTCCATGGTCATAGAATAGGCTAGTGGCGGAGGTAGGTCTCCATCTCCAGTTACTTACTTTTTCCACTAGGACATGCTACCTGCCCATAATTTTATTAAGAAGCAAGAAAATTTGCTCATGGATTAGTACTTTCGAGTAATTGAATAAAACATTCACAACTGTGCTGGCTTTCTTTCTCAAGGTGGCCCTGATGAGAGAAAAATTCCTGGATTATGAACTATAGTTCCTCATTTGTAGGCAAGTTATTTTGAGACTGGAAAGATTTTTTTTT
Source organism: Ornithorhynchus anatinus (assembly GCF_004115215.2). Lineage (NCBI taxonomy): Eukaryota > Metazoa > Chordata > Mammalia > Monotremata > Ornithorhynchidae > Ornithorhynchus > Ornithorhynchus anatinus. The sequence continues at coordinate 53,206,701 of NC_041731.1, read as the reverse complement.
TCTGGAATTGATTATAAATATACAGGTGTAGCCATCCATGTAATATTTTTTACATAGGCAAGAGAAAGTGATACACTGCTTTATGCAATTATTTTCAAAAATATATTTTAAAATGTCACCCTTTTAATTTACAGGACTGCATGCATGGAATTTCCACCATTAAACATTGCAACCTATGAAATCAGGCTAGTGATTCAATATGGCAAGATGATAAAAGTATTTGAACTACTTTTTGTGCTGTATGTAAGCACATAAAGTATGTGCTTATAAGGTTCTTCCGTAAAAGAATGCTTCCATGACAACATAATGAAAACATTTCTTAGGCATTGCAATTAACCTGATTTTAAATTCAGAGTCACAAATCATAACATTTGGAGAACAAAACATTTACTGAACTAAGCATTTATTAGGAGGGAAATGGAATGAGAGTAAACTAATTTTCAATAAAGAATTTGGTATTTTTGTATTACACAGTTTAAGGGATTTGACTATTTGTTGTAAGCATATTTATTGAGGTCCCACTGATGGATAGCACCAGATTCAGAACACCCATAAAATGTACATAGCATGAAGTCCTTTTTCTGCATTCTTAAACCCATCCCAGAAGTATCTAGGGGCTGAGACAGGGAATTATCCAATCTGAACATAAAAGGTGTTTATGACCAACGGTTGGAATTATGAGTTTGGAAAATAGAAAGGAGTATTACAGTTTCTCATCTAAGGTCACTAGTCAACACTGCTATAGTTCCATTGCTCAGCTTGCAATTTGCCATTACTTGGGAGAATAACTCACTCTAAGCTCCTTGAGTTGGAAATAAATGAATGCCTCAGATATAGTCCATGGGAGTTCAAAATCACAGTGGCATATATCTATTTTGCTGTAAGTACAAGGAGGCAAGCTTTATTCTGGATTCATCTGAACAGATATTTTAGAAGTAATCATATGGCTTGGGTTGAGACTGTTGACATTCCCTGGCTGTGAAAAAGCACTGATGATTAAATAGAGTTCATTTAAACTATAGCACATAAATAAAAAGTATTCACTTCTCAAGTTCTTACCGAATAAAAGCTGCTGTCTTCTGTTTATTACATCCATTGTTTGGCCGACACGTATATAGCCTATTATTAAAACACCAGAACACCAAAATGAGCACTTAATTTTAGGCTTTCACTAGATTAATAGAGTCCTGGTGATTCTTAAATTGGGTATTTCTTCAGGAATTCCAAACAAAGAGAGGTGAAGGAATGCATTGAACAAATGTTTCAAGAATGTATTTAACTGTAGTATAGCATAATTGTTTTTACAAAAAGACTTCCTATAGAATTATGGTCATGGGCTCTGTTTGATCTGATCAAAGTGAGCAGCAAGGAAAACAAATACCATGAAACCTGCATATGCCATAATGGAACTAATGATATCTGTCTCTTTACCTAGATAATCTTGGACTAAACTGAAACAGATACTTTATCACATTTCAGCACAAATGTCCCTGTATGATGCGATAGTATTAAATGTTGCATACTGAAAATGTTTGCTACCTTTTTACCTTTCTTCTGATTGACCCAGGATCTACCCAGTGTCCAGATGCTACCCAAGCATCTCCTTCCTTCACCCCTCAACCCACTTCGGGGCCATTTGCCAACTCAGAAGAAATGTATTCTGTTCATGACATCACCACACATAGAACCTATAAGAGTCCACCTCTGATTCATATGTTCTGGCCTCAAACCTCGCCCCACACCTGTCTATCAATCAATCAATCGTATTTATTGAGTGCTTTACTGTGTGTAGAGTATTGTACTAAGCATTTGGCTAGTTTGCTTAAGACTGCAAATACGAAGCACATTTCATGAGCATAACCTTTCCCTTGTCAAAATTTTTCACTTGGTTCTCACTGTTTCACACATGAAAGAAAATCTCCTGACCTCTTACCTCAAATATCTCAATCACTTTGCTCTTTTACCAGTCTTTTCACATCAGTCACAAGTTCCCCACCACATACTCTGCACCTCTGCAAATTTTCTATCCTACACTCTTAACTCTCCTACCTCGAACCCACTGCTCATCTCTTTTTTTCCCAGTGGAAAGTATTACCCCTTCAGGATTGCTTAGCCATGTTCCTTCTCTCCTTTTCATTCATTCATTCAATCGTTTTTATTTAGCATTTACTGTGTGCAGAGCACTGTACTGAGCTCTTGGAAAGTACAATTCGGCAACAGATAGAGACAATCCCTACGCAACAATGGGCTCACAGTCTAGAAGGGGGAGACAGAAAACAAAACAAAACAAGTAGACAGGCATCACTACCATCAAAGTAGATAATTAGAACCATAGATGGATGCACATAGTTAATAAAATAAATAGAGCAATAAATACGTACAAATATATACAAGAGCTTTGGGGAGGGGAAGGGGGTAGAGCAGTGGGAGGGAGTAGGGGCAATGGGGAGGGGAAGAGAAGCAGATGGAACAGGAGGGCTCAGTCTGGGAAGGCGTCCTGGAAGAGGGGAAGAGAGTTAGTTTGGTGGATGTGAGGAGGGAGGGCATTACAGGTCAGTGGTAGGATGTGGGCCAGGGGTTGATGGTGTTCCCCCCAGCTTTCCTTCTGCTCCCTCCCTTTCCCTCTGCTCCTTCCCTTTCCCTCTGCTCCCTCTCCCCCCCTTCCCCCTTCCCCGCAGCACTGTGCTCATTTGTATATATCATTTATTATCCTATTTATTTTGTTAATGAGGTGTACATCTCCTTGATTCTACTTATCTTGATGATGTTGTCTTGTTTTGTTTTATTCTGTTTTGCTGTCTCCCCTGTTTAGACTGTGAGCCCGTCACTGGGCAGGGATTGTCTCTACCTGTTGCCGAATTGTATATTCCAAGCACTTAGTACAGTGCTCTGCACATAGTAAGTACTCAATAAATACTAGTGAATGAATGAATGAATGAATGAATGGGACAGGCGGGAACGAGTCACCGTGAAGAGGTTAGCGGCAGAGGAGTGGAGTGTGTGGGCTGGGCTGTAGGAGGAGAGAAGGGAGGTGGGGGAGGAGGGGGCAAAGTGTTGGAGAGCTTTGAAGCCAATAGTGAGGAGGTTTTGCTTCAGGCTTCTGCAAAGCCAACTATTCCATGAAGTATTCCTTGGTTAATTCATCCACAATCCCTGCAATGTCACTCAGCCACCTCAGCATTCTTAAGTTCATATCTATTTATCTGTTATTGGTTTATTTCCCCCTTATGTTTATGATCTATATATAGGTAGACATACACAAATCCATCCTTTTAATTATGGTAAAATGAAAATTTTATGCCTGCTTTTTTATGGTATTTGTTAAACAATGTCTGGCACATAGTAATAATAAGTACGGTACTTGTTAATTGCTTACTATGTGCCCTGTACTGTTCTAAGTGCTGAGGTAAGTACAAGTTAATTAGGTTGGACACAGTCCCTGCCCACATGTGGCTTACTCTCTTAATCCTGATTTTACATAAGAGGGAACTGAGACACAGAGAAGTGAAGTTACTTTCCCAAGGTCACACAGCAGACAAGTAGTGGAGCTGGAATTAGATCCCAGGTCCTTCTGACTCCCAGTTCTGGGTTCTATCCACTTAATCATGGTGCTGTACTCCGTGCTGGGGTAAATACAAGCTAAACAAAATGGACACAGCCCATGTCCCACAAGAGACTCACAGTCTTAAAACCCATTTTATAGATGAGGTAATTGAAGCTTAGAGAAGTTAAATGACTTGCCCAAGGTCACATGCAGACAAGTGGCAGAGCTGGATTTAGAACTCAAGTCATCTGACTCCCAGGCCTGTGCTCTTTCCACTAGGCTAGACTTCCAAACTTCCCTTCCCCAGAAACCGACAATCTCAGGGTCTGACTTCCAACTCTCAAATTCATTATAAAATCAAATCCTTGCTAGTTCTTCATTCTCAACTCCTGCATCCCCCCTTTTCTCTCCACCCAAACTGCAACCAGCTTGGAACGAACTTTGGTCATAATACAGCTAGACTATTGTATCATTCTTCTGCTTGTACAGTCAGACTATTGTAACATCCTTCTTGCTTCTCTCCCTGCCTCTAGCCTCTTTTGCCTACAAAGTAGAGCACACACCATTGCATGAAACATCTCCTTTAAGTGTCACTCGGCTGACATTTCTCCTACATCTCTCTACCCTCAAAACCCTCCACTAGTTTTCCTTTCTTTCTGTACATTAAAACAAAAGTGAATTAAAACAAAAAACATGTTCAGTGTTGAGAATGTCCAACAACTCATCTCATTCTTTCCCACTGCTTTCAAACATGCTCATGTATCCTCACCTTTAAAAAAAACCCTCCCTTGATCTCATGGCTCCCTAAGTTATTGCCCCATTTCTCAGAGAAGCAGTATGGCTTAGTGGAAAGAGCACGAGCTTGGGAGTCAGAGGTCATGGGTTCAAATCCCAGCTCTACCACTTGTCCGCTGTGTGAGTGTGGGCAAGTCACTTAACTTCTCTCTGCCTCAGTTACCTCAGCTGTAAAATGGGAATTAAGATTGTGAGCTTCATGTATTACCCTGTATCTACCCCAGCGCTTAGAACAGTGCTCTGCATATAGTAAGTGCTTAACAAATACCAAAATTATTATTATTATCTTACCTAACTCTTCCCTCTCTCCATCTCTTCACCCTAGCCCAGATAACCCTCTAGTTATTCCTCACTCTCAACTCTGCCATCTCCATCCTCTAGCCCATATTGTTCCCCTTGCTTGGTACTTCCTCTCTTTCCAAAACAGACCATAGCTCTCATCACATAGCTCACCTCCCCCAACAAGCCTTTCCAGATTAATTTTCCAGAACCCTACACCATATACACCTAACAGCCAACTCCACCTCTTCTGAATCGACTTATAGCCTTCCTCAGCACTCTTTCTTCATTTGATTGTCCAGTGAATTTTTTTATTGTCATTCCAATTATAGTATAAGCTCCTTGGGGACAAGGAGCATGTGGCTTATATCTTCCGTACTTGCCAAGCATCTAGTACAGATCATTGCATCAAGTGGGTGCTCAGTATTGCTTACTCATTAGATTGTAAATATCTTGAGGACGGAAATTGTATCCTCTGACTCTTCTGCAAATTGTCCCCCGTCCAGTACAATCCTTCTCCAGAAGCCGGCCCTCTAAAATTGCACCTGATGATGATCATGTGGGGTTGACATATTGGAACAGTGGAAAAGCTTGAATTTCAGGGTTTTCAATCAGCTGTATATTAGAGCATTAGATCATTAGTAATGCTATTGCAGCATCAGATCAGTGGTTCACCTAAACCTGTAATCTGTCTTTTGCCAAGAATGCAAAAGCCACCTTGAAGGACTTGTGAGGTGTTGGCCCTGATGGACATTCATCCTAATGGTTATGAATAGCCCTTGTTAATTGTTAATGTTTTCCTCTACATCTATAATGTTCCCACTTAGTGTCCCCTTACAGACTTTCTAAACCTTGAATTCATCTAAATCAATTTTATACTTGCTGATATATTTGACCTGCACAACTCTGTGGTGAAAAATCCATCTGGTTACCACCTTCTGTGTGAAGAATGTGTTTTCTAAGTGTGCTGTGAATATACCACTTTCAAGCTTTAGTGGGAGCCCTATTGTCTTGTTCTTGTGAGATTTGTTGAACAAGAATGCCCTGTGTGCCCTGTCCATATCCTTCATGTGCCACAAAAAGCAGCGTGGCTCAGTGGAAAGAGCCTGGGCTAGGGAGTCAGAGGTCAGGGGTTCTAGTCCCGGTTCTGCCACCTATCAGCTGTGTGACTTTGGGCAAGTCACTTCACTTCTCAGTGCCTCAGCTCCCTCATCTGTAAAATGGGGATTAAGACTGTGAGCTTCACGTGGGACAACCTGATTACCCTGTATCTACCCCAGCACTTAGAACAGTGCTCAGCACATAGTAAGCACTTAAATACCAACTTTTTTTAGTGTTTTTTTAATTTAAATCACATCCCCTGCTAGCCTTCATATTTCTACAATGAAGAGTACTATACTTTCTGACCTATTTTCACAGAGAAGCTTCTCAATTCTGCTTTTTATCTTGGTTGCCCTGGTATTTTCTTCAGCACCTTGGGGTCTTTCCTGAAACATGAAGAACAGAACTACTTACAGTATTCCAAGCGGGGCATTCCATTGTTTGTTTGGAGTGCTCTGCCTTAGATCATTGCTATTCCTTGCTAATGATATCCAGTATGTGGTGGCCTTTTTGACTTGTGATATACTTTGGATCACTGATGTAAAAAAGAATTGAAAAAACTGATAAAGGGAAATCACTAAACTTCTCTGTACCTCAGTTTCCTCAACTGTAAAACAGGGATTAAATGCCTGTTTTCCCTCCTTCTTAGACTGTGAACCCCATGCAGGATAGGAACTGTGTTCAACCTAATTAACATACCTACCCCAATGCTTAGAACAGTGTTCGACACACAGTAGATACAAATATCACAAACTGAGGTACAATTAGACAAGCATATTTCTTGTTGAGCGCAGACACTGTACTAAGAACTTGGGAGAGTGCAAAATAACAGGATTGGTAGGCACATTTCCTGCCCACAACAAACTTATAGTAATTTAAATGACCTGCCCAAAGTCACCCAGCAGGAATACAGCAAAGCCAGGATTAGAACTCAGATCCTCTGACTCCCAGGGTTGTGCTCTTTCCACTAGGCCACAGTTCAGATACCCCCCCCCAACCACAGAGTTTTGTTTTACCCTAGGTCGTGGGTTCTAGTCCCAGCTCTGCCACTCACCAACTGTGTGACTTTGAGCAAGTCACTTGGATTCTCTGTTCCTCAGTTACCTCATCTGTAAAATGGGGATTAAGACTGTGAGCCCCATGGGGGACAACCATCTACCCCAGCATTTAGAACAGTGCTTGGCACATAGTAAGTGCTTAACAAATACCATCATCATCATTATTATTATTATTACTACTACTATCTCACACTGAGGCTCTTCTGCAGGATGGAGCCTATTTAGCTTTAGGAAATCAAGATGATATTTTACTATCCATAGACCTTAGGGTTAGGATTAGATTTGGAGATTTCATTTTCCCAGATCATTCATAAAGATGTTAAGTAAGAAATGGTCTTGATAGCAATCCTGAAGAACCTCATTATTTGAACTTCTAAATCTAGACAAGTACTTGTTTATTATTCCTCTTTCTTTTTTGTCTTTTAATATATTTTCTATTTATGACAGATCACTTCCTTTAAAGCAATTACTCCCTTTTTTGAGCAAAAGCTCAAACTTTGTCCAAAGCACTTAAATCTAAAATATTATATATCCTGAATCCCCCTATACCCATATGCTTCTTGGCCCCTTCAAAAAGCACCAGTAGTTTAGAAATGCATTATTTTCCCTGCCCAAATCCATTCTAGTTATTATATTCCTTGACTGGTGCTCTACAAGTCACTTAACTTCTCTGTGCCTCAGTTCCCTCATCTGTAAAATGGGGATTAAGACTGTGAGCCCCATGTGGGACAACCTAATTCCCCTATGTCTACCCCAGCGCTTAGAACAGTGCTCGGCACTTAGTAAGCGCTTAACAAATACCAACATTATTACAAGCAAATTTTTGGCTTACCTGATTTCCTATTTGTACCTGAACTCCTGATCTTTGTGGACTTTCATGTTCTCATCATTAAATTGAGCTTTCCATTTCAGAAAGTATGTCATTTTCCTTCTGATGACCTTTTCCCTACCTATTAAACATGCTGAATTTCTCTGTAGTTGGGTTTTTTTTAATTTTGTGGCCCACTTTGAGCTTTTTTCTAAGGTCTGCATTTTTTTCATCATTTCCTTTTCTAATTTTAAAGATTCTAAATTTCCTTTTTGGCCTAATCTCCTCTTATAAGAAAATATCCTTGAGTCCACGTACATGAGGCTATAGGCTAATATGATTGCAAATGGTTTTGGAGATTGTCTAGTTCAGATTAGTAGCTAATTATTGTATTAATACCTGTAAGTATATCTGTGTTCTCAGACCTTGAAACCTAGAAATTGTTTCTCAGTGAGAAAGAAAAATAAAACTCATCTACTTAATGAGTTAGTAAGTACCTTTGCCCTTCTTTCTCAAACCCAAATGGTATGAAACAGTGAATAATCTGATTACTAAATCCTAAGAGCCAAGCCTTCATTTGCAGTAACCTGTATGTCTCAACTTCATGAAGGTTGCCTCAGTTCTGATTTTTTCAATTTTTTTCTTTCTGTTACAAGATTTATTTCTCCAAGCAGTTGTGTTTTTTCAATCCCCCAGCCCTCGTACCTTCTGGTCTGGATTCCTGTGAATTCACTAGCTTCTTTCTCTTCATTCTTTTTGACTAGCCCTTAGTGCCAGGAGTACTATTTTCCCCACTGCAGTCAGTTCTCTTACAACGTGAGGATTTTGCTCTTGAATAATCTCCTGTTACATAAAGCCCGCATAAAAGAACCAAACCTTATCCAATACCATGCACACAAGCAACACTGTTTCTTCCCAAACTCTGTTGCACACTATCCATACAGATGCCTGCTTCTGGGAAAATGCTCCCAAGATCCGCAACAGTGTTTTATCTAAAATGTGTAATGAAAATGGAAATTATGGCAGAACTGACTACATTACCATTAGCAGCTTAAGTTGGTTGTGTGATTCAGCCCATCTTGCTAAAAGAGAAGCAGCATGGCATAGTGGATAGAGCAGGGGCCTAGGAGCGTTGTGAGTTCTAATCCCAGCTCCACCACTTGTCTGCTGTGTGACCTTGGGCAAATCAGTTCACATCTCTGGGCCTCAGTTACCTCTTCTGTAAAATAGGGATTGAGATTGTGTCCAACCCGATTTACTTGTATCCACCCCAGCACTTAGTACAGAGCCTGGCTTATAGTGAATGCTTAAAAGATACCATAATAATATTTACAATAATAATAAATATATTATTAATAATAGCCTCCATCAAGGCAAAGCATTCAGAAAAAATAAGATTGTGAATCTAGCTAGAATTTCAATCAGAATTTTACATAGACCTTTTGAAAGCTGCCAGACCCTTGATGAGCATGTTTAAGAGGAATTTTCCAAACAAGTCAAAAATTTCCTAAAAAAAATTACATCCAGAAAACATGTACTTATAGAAGGACTGCTTCGAGAAAGATTGATAATTCAAAAGGAAATGCTAAAATATAAACTACGATCAGAAACCCAGCTCTTCACTGTGGTTAATCATTTCCAAAAGGATTGATTAAGTGTTAAAAGCACATCTCCTCCAAGAGACATCTCCTCCAGCTAACCCCTCATTTCCTCTCTACCCACTCTCTTCTGCATCACCCTTGCACACAGATTTGCACCTTTTTATTTACCTTTCCATCAGCACTGATGTACACATCCATAATTCATTTATTTATATTAATGTCTGCCTCCCTCTTAGACTGTTAGCTCATTGTGGGTAGAGAATGTGTCTACCAACTCTATAATAATGTACTCTCCTATACACATAGTAGAGCGCTCTGCACACACTAAATGCTCAATAAATATGAGTAATTGCTTTTAAAATTACAGTCCAAAGTCTTCCAGTAGAAGTCGTGCTGCCCATTCTCCTCAGATACACTGACAGTTGGGACAACAAGGGGATGGCACAAAGCATGTCAAGGCAATTTGGGAGCAAAATTTGGGTCAAAATTATGCTCATTCCTTTTTGCTATGCATCCTATACACTAACTAAATTGAGTGCCCTGTGGCACAATATCACAGGAAATGTTTAGCTAGTGAAAGTATGGTTTCATAGTTTCTAAAATTACATTCTCCAAACATTTCTAAAGGGAAATATAGTTCTATGTTGTCCATATCTCAGAGAATGCTCTTTTGCTACACTTGGAAGATGAAGAAAGTAATAATTTTTGGACAGTGGAGGGATGGAATGGGCAAAATGTTATTGTCCTGAAATTCATCTATTTTTACACTAGGTTAAAATTCATAGTTTTTTTCAAACGTTGCCTTTGGAAATGGAGGAACTGAACTCTAACCCAAGTTTGAACAAGGAAGATCCAATAAATTCAATGTAGAATAAAATAAATTCTATCTTTAACAATTTATTTACAGTAGTTTCTTATGCCAAAGTATATTTTAGTACTACTTGCTAAAACTTGGGGTTTTTTTGCTTTCTAAAACATGAGTTTACTGTTGATTCCATACATGAAGTGTTTCTTCACTCTTTTTATTTGATATAAAATTACTAAAATAGATTTTATTGATGACTAGCAACTGTTAAATTATCAAATAATAAAATTTAATGCTGATTGCCTTTTCCCTTTGACTACCCAATACACTCTATGAAGCTATTAGGTGCAATCTTATTAAAGTGATCTATTAGGAATATTTTGCAATACAGAAAAGTCAATTTTCCTATGCTATTTTGTGTCAGGGATGCTATTCACTCAGATACATTCACTTTTTAAGCTTTTATGAAAAAAAATAGTTGCCTCAGTTTGAATTATATTTAAAAATAGTTTTAAAGGATGACATCTTTTAAAAGCAGTAACTTCATAAATTGCACCTACATATGTCACTGTTATTCAACCTGTTTAATCTCTTGCTTTTTCTTAATGTGTTCTGGTTTTGAATATGGTAGTTCTCGTGGCAAGGAATGGAAAAAAAGAGGGTCAGAAATGAAAAGGAGTAACAAATTGTTTTAGATTGGGCTGAGAAACAATTAGAAGATAGGTAGCAGCAATGGGATTTATGCATTCAGAGCAGGTTAGTTTGAGAAGAATGAAAAGAGTGGCTTGGGAAGTAGAATGTAAATCAGTCGATCCTATTTATTGAACACTTTATAGGTGCTGAGCACTATATTAACTGCTTGGGGAAATTACAATATAACAGAGTTGGGAAGCACCTTCCCTGCCCACAGAGAATTAACAGGCTAGAGGATGAGAGCAGATAGGTGAGGTGAGACATCATCATCCACTTTTTGGTTAGAGTGGAGGGTCATGGGGAGCCAGGAGAGCCAGTAGAGGGTTTTGAGGAATGGACAGATGTGTTATAAGCGAGTCCGAGGGAAATTATTCATATAGCAGTATTACAGTAGAGATTGGAGAGGTGAGAGGCTCGAGTCATGGAGACCAATGAGATTGGGGTTTTTTATTTTTTTAAAAATAGAATTTGTTAAGTGCCAGGCACTGCTCTAAGCCCTAGAATAAAGGTGAAGTAATCAGGTTGGACACAGTCCAGGTCCCACTTGGGGCTCACAGTCTTAATCCTCATTTTACAAATGAGGTAACTGAAGCACAGAGATGTTAAGTGACTTGTCCAAGGTTACACAGCAAATTACTGTGACTAAAGCTAATTCCAAATTGGTAGCTGTTTGTGGGGAGTGGAAGGGGTAGGTACAGGAGATTGTTTCACTGGATGAGCTGCCTGGATTTGGCAGTGGACTGAATGTAAGAATTGAAAGAGGGTGTGGAGCCAATGTTGCTGCTGAGGTTGCAGTCTTCTGGAACAGGGAGCCTAATCATGTTATTGATTTAGATAGGAAAGCCAGGAGAAGTAGATTTAGGAGGGAAAATGAGGAGTTCGGTTCTAGACAGTTTTAAGTCTGAGGTGCTGGTGGGATATCTAAATGCAGAGGACCTGGAAGCAAGAGGATATCACGTTAGGTGAAATGTCAGAACTAGAAATTATGAAGTATTTCAGATAAAGGTCATTCTGCAATTTATCTGCAAGATTATATGGGTTCTAACACATAACAAATCCTGTTATAGTATTGCATCACATGTTTTCATCCCACTGTCAACAAACCCAATAAATGGTATTCACTGAGCGCTATGTGCAGAGCAATGTAGGAAGTGCTCGGAGTAATCCTGGCTTTGCCACATGTCTGCTAGGTTCATTCAATCGTATTTACTGAGCACTTACTGCATGCAGAGCACTGTACTAATTGCTAGGGAGAGTACAATACAACAACTGTCACATTCCCTGCCCACAACAAATTTATAAAAATGAGTTTAGAGGTGGGAAGAAAGACATCAATACAAATAAAAAAAGAATTCAGGTATACAAACATGCTGTAGGGCTGGGAGTAAATCAGGGTAATGCAGAAGAGAGTGGGAAATGAGGAAAGTGTGGCTTAGTCTGGAATGGCCTCTTGGAGGAGGTGTGCTTTCAATAAGGCTTTGAAGTGGGGGAGAGTAACTGTCTGCTAGATTTGAGGAAGAAGGACACCACAGGCCAGAGGCAGGATGTGGGCTAGGGGTCGGCAGGGAGACAGGCGAGATCGGGGCACAGTGAGTTAGCACCAGAGGAGCGAAGTGTGCAGGTTAGGTTGTAGAAGGAGAGAAGTGAGGTGAGGTAGGAAGGGGCAAGGTGGTGGAGTACTTTAAACATGGGTGAGGAGTTTTTGTTTGATACAGAGGTGGATGGGCAACCAGTAGAGTTTTTGAAGAGAGGGGTGATATATCCCGAACTTTCTTATAGAAAAATGATCTGGACTTCAGAGTGAATTATGGACTGGAGTGGGGAGAGACAGGAGGCTGGGAAGCCAGCAAGGAGGCTGATTCAGTAATCCAGGCGGGATAGGATGAGTAATTGTATTAACTTTGTAGCAGTTTGGAGGGAGAGCAAAAGGTGGATTTTAGCTATGTTCTGAAAGTGGGAACGACAGGATTTAGTGGTGGACTTAATATGTGGGTTGAATGACAGAGAGGAGTCAAGGATAATGCCAAGGTTACGGGCTTGTAAAACAGGAAGAATAGTGGTGCCATCTACAGTGATGGGAAAATCAGGGAGCTGACAGGATTTGAGTGGGAAGATAAGAAGATCTCTTTTGCGCGCATTAAGTCTGAGGTGATAGGACATCCAAGAGCAGATATCTTGAAGGCAGGAGGAGATGAAAGACTGGAGAAAGGGAAAGAGATCAGGGCTTAAGATGTAGATTTGGTAGAGGTGGTATTTGTAGCCATGGAAACGAATGAGTTCTCTAAGGGAGTGGGTGTAGAGGGAGAATAGAAGGGGACCCAGAACTGTACCTTGAGGTACCCCCACAATTAGGAGGTGAGAGGCAGAGGAGGAGCCCCTTAAGGAGACTGAGAATGAATGGCCAGAGAGACAAGAGGGGAACTATTAGAGGAGAGAGTCAGTGAAGCCAATGTTGGATAATGTTTCCAGAACAAGGGGGTGGTCCGTAGTCTCATCTGAGAGGTCGAGGAGAATTAGCATGGAGTAGAGGCCCTTGGATTTGGCAAGAAGGAGATCATTGGTGACCTTAGAGGGCGGTTTCTGTGGAGCGAAAGGGACAGAAGTCAGATTGGAGGGGTGGAAAGGAGAGAATTGGAGGAGAGAAATCTGAGACAGTGGGTGTAGAAAATTCATTCAAGGAGTTCAGAGAGGAATGGTAAGGGGGAGATGAGGTGATAACTGGAGGAAGCTGGGTCAAAGGAGGATTTTTTTAGGATGGGGAGACATGGGCATGTTTGAAAGAAGTCGGGAAGAGGTTGAAGATGGCTGTTAGGGAGGGATAAAAGGACAGGTGAGAATTTTGAAAAGGTGTGAGGGCATGGGATCCAATGCACAGGTGGAGGGGGTGGCTTTTGAGAGGAGGCAGGAGATCTATCACTGTGGATGGTACTACCATTCTTCCCGTCTCTCAAACCCGCAACCTTGATGTCACCTTTGACTCAGCTCTCTCATTCACCCCACACATCCAATCCGTCACCAACGCCTGCCGGTCTCACCTTTATAATATTGCCAAGATCTGCCCTTTCCTCTCCATCCAAAGGGCTATCTTACTGGTATGGACTCTCATAATATCCCAGCTGGATTATTGTGTCAGCCTTCTCTCTGATCTCCCGTCCTCCTGTCTCTCCCCGCTCCAGTCTACTTTTCATTCCGCTGCCCAGATGATCTTCCTGGAGAAACACTCTGGACATGTCACTCCCCTCCTTAAAAACCTCCACTGGTTGCTTATCAACCTCCACACAAAACAAAAACTTCTCACTCTAGGCTTCAAGGCTCTCCATCACCTTGCCCTCCTACCTCTCCTCCATTCTCTCTTTCTACTGCCCAACCTGTACACTCCGCTCCTCTGCCGCTCACCTCCTCACCGTCCCTTGTTCTCGCCTATCCCACCGTAGACCCCTGGCCCACGTCGTCCCGCTGTCCTGCAATGCCCTCCTTCCTCACCTCTGCCAAACTAACTCTCTTCCCCTCTTCAAAGCCCTACTGAGAGCTCACCTCCTCCAAGAGGCCTTCCCAGACTGAGCTTCCCCTTTTCCCTCTGCTCCCTCTGCTCCCTCTCTGCCCCCCCTCACCTCCCCTCAGCTAAGCCCCCTTTCTCCCCTTTCCCTCTGCTCCTCCCCCTCTCCCTTCCCCTCTCTCTTCCCCTCCCCTCAGCACTGTGCTCATTTGCTCATTTTTATATATTTTTATTACCCTACTTATTTTGTTAATGAGGTGTACATCCTCTTGATTCTATTTATTGCTATTGTTTTTGTCTGTCTCCCCCAGTTAGACTGCAAGACCGTCAGTGGACAGCGATTGTCTCTATCTGTTGCCGAAGTGTACATTCCAAGTGCTTAGTAGTGATCTGCACATAGTAAGGGCTCAATAAATACTATTGAATGAATGAATATCCTCTAGAGATACTGCTGGGAAGGATGGGAGGGTTAAGAGGGGGCTGGAAGGGGGAGGGACTGAGGAGGGGCAGTGTGATCTTGGGCAAATCACTTCACTTCTCTGGGCCTCAGTTACATCACCTGTAAAATGGTAATTAAGACAGTGAGGCCCATGTGGGATGGATGCTGTGTCCAACCTGATTAACTTGTATCTACCTCGGTGGTTAGAACAGTGGTTGGCACATAGTAATCACTTAACACATATAACTATTATTATTACAACAAAATTATAAACATATTCCCTGCCATTAACAAGCTTACAGTCTACAGTGTAGGTACAGTCTACCACTGCTGTGAACTGGATGTAGGCATATTCCTTCTGTCCCGACCTCAGAATTCAACACCAACCTCTCAGCTAGCATCAATAGTATTCAACCTAGAATTAGATCTTTCATTACTGTGAAAACATTTCTGATCATTGCAGGAATATGTCAGCAAGATAATCCACCCATTTGGCAAGCCCTAAGGCAAGATTGTTAAGATGCATATCTGGATCAAAAACCCACATGTACTCCAGGAGTCCAAAACAATTTTCACTACTCAGCACAATGTTATCAAAGAGACATCACACCATCAGAGTCTATTGGGAATTGCCTCATTGTGGGCAGGAAATGTGTCCATTTATTGTTATACTGTACTCTTCCCAGGACTTACTACAATGTTCTGCACACAGTAAACACTCAATAAATCTGATTGAATGCCTCTGGATGTAAATTGATCTACCTTAGAAAATGCTTCTGGGAGTTCATTTTTTTCAAGGAAATTCCCTTTTGGGTACTCTTCAAGTGTTCTGATTTGTTTCATTTAATATACAATTTCATGGGCCTTTGGACATCTTGAAACTGCAGCATGGCTGCGAAGCCTAGTTTAACATGTAGCCAAATCAAAGTATTTTGACATCTCCGCAATCAGGTGAAAATCTTTGTGAAGAGGGAAAAGACTGAATTACTCCACCAGGAACAATCTCTAGTAGAACACTACACCGCAGGATATGTCTGAAAACATGAATTTGAGGTAAGAGAAAATGAAATGCTTCCATGATTCTTCAAGTACCTTGAAGATATTTTTGGGAAGCATCTAATATTTCAGTAGTCTAAATGTAAACTTCCTTCTTTCTCTACCTCACTGTTGATGTTCCTACTTCACACTTCCCTCCAAATCTGGAACTACCCCCTTCTAAATCTGCCAGACCAATAAGACTTTCTTGTGTGCATGCATGCTCACAATCATTCTCATATAATGACAATAATAATAACTGTGCTAGTTGTTAAGCGCTTACAATGTGCCAAGCACTATACTAAACACTGGGGTGTAAACAAGAAAATCTGGTCGGACACGGTCCCTGTCCTATGTGGGGCTTCACAGTCTCAATCCTCATTTTACAGATGAGGTAACTGAGGCTCAGGGAACTTATCTGACTGGCCCAAGGTCACACAGTAGACAAGTGACAAAGCTGGGATTAGAACCCATGACCTCAGAGTCCCAGGAATGTGCTCTATCCACTATACCATGTGCTTGCGCACTCTCACACACACATACACACATTCACTCACATCAGGGCCAGCCCTTCTAAAATCCCAGCTGCTCTCGGTAACTTTCACAATTAACTCAAACACCAAGGTTTTGTCAATGCAACAGCCACTCTTAACACTTCGGTCTTTTATTCCTATCATCAGCCTTTACACACCCACATATATACACTGGCTGTGGAACAAGGGAAAATTGACTTAAAGGAGATTGCTGATCAGGTCTGCAAAGACAAGGGAAATGGTCTGAAAGTCTGCAAATTTGATGCGGTAGTGTTAGTCATATATGGAATTTATTGAGCACCACTAAGTACTAGGGACTGTAGTAAGTGCTCGGGAGAGTACAAAAGAAGCAACATACACATTCAGGGGACTGCTGAGACTCTTCTAGGGTAGTTGTCATGTAACACATTTCCTGATAGGGGTTGGATCATACAGTTGGTGCTTATTCCATTGGGTCTGTGATACGGGTGGAAGGGAGGGGGGCATTTTGCATCAGAAGCATTTGGTTCTCTTATGAAAACCTCTGGCCATCCTATCAGATCTTCAGATCCTGAAACTAAGGGGTTTAAATATGATCCAACATGTTGAGGCCTCCCCCCTACCAGTCACAGAACAAAATCTGGCTTCAGCCTGATACACAACCCCACTGTCCGCTGCCCCTCTGAGGGGAGGGGGGTGGGGGTAGGGGGCAGTGTCAGGTTTAGGGGTTGCCCAGGCCTCAGGGATTGGCCCCAAGGGATTTTTTGTCTCTTTTTAATAAAAGGAAAGCAACCATGAGACATCTTATTTTGTTACTCCACCCAGCCCTTGGGAAGAAGGATCTTGGGCAGCATAAACTCTTCCAAGGAGCTGGGACAGAATAGCTTTGATATAAGGGGAGGGAAAAGGGCTGGTGAGGTGGGACATGGCTCCCGCCACCCCTGTCCCTTTCAGAGTGGCCTCTCTGTCCTCTGGTTTAGCAGTGGAAACCACAATGGGGTGAGCGCATCCCTTCACCCTCACAGGCTGGCGGCGGCAGTGATAACAGCAGCAGCTCTCTTTGTCCCACCAGAAAAGCACAGCCTTGATTCCATCCCTTCCCTCAGCCTTGAGTGCAGGAGCATTGGTGGTGAAAGCAGCAGCAACAGTTCTCTGCAACCAGTTCCCAGCTGCACTGTTGGTCCATCTCTTCCCCTTCTCCCTCTCCCCCTGCCCACCACACCCCCATCCAGCTATACTTCTGCCACACGGATCAGCTCAGGAAAATGAACCGGGACAGCAGAGGAAATGGCACTTTCCTGCTTCTCCTGCTCTGACCACTGCTCTAGATCCTGGGAAGATGAGCTGGGATGGGGGAGCATGTGTGCTGTCAGCCTGGGTTCCTTCCTCATTAGCTTGAAGGAAAGTTCCGCTAAGAGAGTTCTTTCTTGGTACTACCCCCAAGCTCAGAAGATCAAGTGACTAGAAATTCAAGCTCTGATATGGATCGATCAGTAGGCATTAAAAAACCCCAATATATCAGGCCATCTTGAAGGATTTCACCTGATTAACACTTCATAGAACAAAATGTGCTAATGCACAGAGGTACTCATCCATCCGAGTCAATAGTGATCTCCTTGCCCAGTCCAATGGCCTCTACTCTATCCTAATCCTCTTCCGCCTTTCAACCCTGTCAACCACCTTATTCTCCTGGAAACATTATCCAACCTTGAATTCATTGAACTGTCCTCTCCTGGTTCTCCTCCAATCATTTCAGCTTCTCATTTTAAGTAATTTTTCACGAGCTCCTCTTCTGCCTCCCACACCCTTACTGTGGGAGTATCTGAAGGCTCTGAAGGTTCTCGGTTCTCTTAACTCCATCTACACCCATTCTCTTGGAGAACTAATTTGCTCACTTGGCTTCAACTACCAACTCTATGCAGATGATTCTTAAATCTACAATCCAGCCCTGACTTCTATCCTTCTCTGCAATTTCACATTTTCTTCTGCCTTCAAGACATCTCTACTTGGATGTCCTACCAACACTTCAAACTCCACATCTCCAAAAGAGAACTCCTCATATTCCAACCCAAACCCTGCCTTCTTCCCGACTTTCCATCATTGTAGAAAGCACCACCAACCTGCTTGTCTCACAAGTCCTTAACTCTGGAGTCATCTTTGACTCATCTCTCTCATTCAACCCACGTATTTGATCTGTTACCAAATCCTGTCAATTCAAGCTTCATCACATCACTAAAAATCATCAGTTTCCTCTCCATTCAAACTGCTACCATGTTAGTCGAAGCACATATCCTATCCCACCTTGATTACTGCATCAGTCTCCTTACTGACCTCCCTGCCTCCCTTCTTTCCCCATTCCAGTCCATACTTCACACTGCTTCCTGGATCATTTTTCTACAGAACGTTCAGTCTGGTTCCCCACTTCCCAAGAATCTCCAGTGGTTGCTCATCCACCTCCACATCAAACAGAAACTTCTTATCATATGCTTTAAAGCACTTAATCACCTCATCCCCTCCTACCTTACCTCTCTGATTTCCTACTACAACCCAGAATACACACTTTGCTTTTCTAACGCCAAGCTACAAACCGTCATGGTACCTTGAGGCCGTCTATCTACTTCTACTCCCTCAGCCACAACCTGACTCTGGCCTGGAACATCCTCCCTCTTCATATACATCAAGTGATCATTCCCCCAACCTTCAAAATCTTATTAAAAGCACGCCTCCTCCAATAGGCCTTCCCTGACCAAGCCCTCATTTCCTCTCTCCCACTCCCTTATGTGTGGGCTTTGCACAACGATTTGCAATCTTTATTCACCCTCCTTCAGGCCCACAGCAATCAATCATATTTACTGAGTGTTTACTGTATGCAGATCACTGTACTAAGCACTTGAACAATGACTATGTACATATCTGTAATTTATTTATATGGATGTCTGATTTCCCTCTAGACTGTAATCTCATTGTGGGCAGGGAACCTGTCTACCACCTCTGTTACATTGTACTCTACCAAGCACTTGGTACAGTGTTCTGTACATAGTAAATGCTCAATAAATATGATTGATTGATATGAGTGGCTCATGCCATTAAAGCTGAATTTCATGAGATAAAATGGGAACCACCTAAGAGTGACAAATAGTGATTCTACTCTGCAGAGTACCCTGGCTTTGAATATAAGTGCTATGTTTTCTCAAAGGTGGAGGCTTTTTTTCAACATAATTTAGGTTCTCTTGTGAGTGACTTAATGTCCCAAGGAACTGATGGAGGTAGACTGGTCTATGGAGAGAGCTAGGAATCTTGAGACTGTACAACAAGAATAACAACTCCTGCCACTCCCTAACTTTCACAGTTTTTCTGAAGATAAAGGGAGGTAATTGATGTGAACAAGCAATGAAAAATAAATGTAATACAGACAAAAGTGTTTATTGCTATTATTATCGATATTATTGGAGGGTGAAGTGGTATTCAATTTTTCTGTAATTATAATACATTACTGGATTCCTCTTACAAATTGTATTCTTGATATCTCAATATTTGCCCAAAAGGAATGTGCAAAGAATGATGTTCAATAAGTTGAATCATGACCATTGAGTAAACACACTTCTAAAAAGGAAATATTAGCCACCCCATTCTTTGGCTGGAGACATTTTCTAATTTTCAGTTTTTCAAGACCAAAAGCTTGGTATATTAAGGCCTCACATAGAAAGCTAAAGCTGATAATCTGAGAGAAAAACAAGGACCTTTCATGAGATTAGTTTTACCATTAGAGGAAAGACTCAATGCTCCCAAAAGAAGGATGGAGTTTTAGAAGACATGAAAAAAAAGTAATTTCAGAAAACTTCTGAGGAATCTCTTTCAATATTTTTGGGAGGCTTTTATTTCTTTTCAGTGAGAAGTTCTGGAAAGTGGCAGAAACTTAGAAATAGAGAAAAGGGGTTGCTTAAAGCTTTTGGGCCAAGAAAAAGGATGTGTGATGTTTCCTTTCACACGACACTCACTAAGATTCCCAAACCATGCCATTGATTTAAAAGAAGCAGAGGCAGAGCCAAACAGGAAATCTGTGAGGTCTGGAACAGCTTTAGGAAAACTCATTTTTCTATCTCAATGACTCTGTGGTGATCAGTTTTGTCATTCTACATCATGAGCTAAGTTGCATAGTCATCTACTAATTTGCTATTTCTATAGGCAGCTTTGTTTCAGGAAACCCCAAAATAAACATTAAGGTCATTTCCTGGATGCTGTTGAGTTAAAGGACAACTGAACAATTGTCTTCTGAAATTCAAAGGCAGCCCTATCCTTGTCCTGACTCATCCACACTAGTAGGAAAGAAAAAAAAGAATGTATCTCAGAGCGTGAATCTGGAGAGTTAGGGGCCATAAAAATAAAGACAGGAAACCTGAAGAAAATGAAAAAGCAATATTGATAGAATTCATTCCTCTAACTCACCGCTATTGAATTGGCTTTTTGGTAAGTCAGTAAGCAATACCGAAGCTACCAGTGTATGATGAGTATGTTCTGATAACTCATCAAAGTAAAAGATAGCTACCTAACTCTCAATATACCTTATAGAATGCAGCTCCAGTTATGAAGCTAAAAGAAGATGATGTGTTCCTCCTCTTCAGTGAGGAAGTAACATAGAAAAGCAATACAAACTACTGAGGGATGGAAATTAGACAGAGGAAAACATTGCTTCCTATAATGAGGGTGGTTAAATGTTGGAATGGCTTAGTAAAGAACATACTGGCTATTCCTGAAACAGCATGGCATTGTGGTAGAACGTGGGCCTGGAAATCCGAAGATAATGGGTTCTAATCATGGCTCCACAACTTTTCTATGTGACTTTGGGCAAGTCACTTCATTTATCTGTGCCTCAGTTTCCTCATCTGTAAAATGGGGATTGAGACTGTGAGCCCCACATGGGACAGGGACTGTGTCAAACTTGATTTGTTCATATCCACCCCAGTGCTTAATACAGTGCCCAGCACTTAAGCACCATTTTCTCTCACAACAGTGAAGTCCAAACACCTTACCTCCTCTAACACCAATGTCCTTACTGTCTCCTAATATTGTTGTAGTCACTGACCCCTTGCTCGCATTCTCCCTCCTGCCTGGAACTCTCCCCCACTTCAAAACCAACAGACCATCACTCCTCCCATCTTCAAAGCCCTGCTAACATTATCTCTCTTCCAGAAACCCTTCTTTGACTAATTTCTCATCTCCTCATTCTATTCTCCTTCTTTTTGCATCACCTATGTACTTAGATCTGTACTCCCTAAGCACTATGACATTCATCCCCCCCACCCCCGCCCACCACAGCACTTAAATACATAACCTTATACACTAAGGGCTTAGAACAGTGCCCTGCCCAGAGTAAACACTCAATCGATACCATTGATTGAATGCCATCCCCCCATCTGTAATTTAATATCTGTCTTCCCCACTAGATTGTAGACTCCTTGAAGACAGGAGGACATGTCTACCAACCCTACTATATTCTCCACACAGCAAGCACACAACAAAAACTATTGATTGATAGTAGAATCTCCTTCCACAGGGGGAACTGGTGGAGATGACTGCCCTACTGGTTGGAGGGCTAAGCAGTTAATTGGTTTGGTTAGATTAAGTACATCCTATCCATGGGCTCCCCAAAAGATGGCTTGGTGACTTGAAATCCAAAAGTGAGTAGAATTAATTTGAATGAAATAATGAGGAAAAAATATGAATGTTCAGGTCAATTACACCAGCAACTACAGATATACATTTATTTTTGTCCACATTTCTGGATGCCTGAATTATGTAGGTGCAAGATAATGCCAATTGAATAGATAACATATATGCCAAGTAAATTGTCTCCTCCTCTAGACCGTAAGCTTCTTATGGGCAGAAAAAGGATTTTCCAACTCAGATGTATCTCCTCTACAGCCTACTTCTTTGGCTCCTGTGCAGAAGCTGCAGAGTGCTGCTGGCAGAAACCCATGCATCAGCCCGACCTTGTGCACCAGAATGTCACCATACCTTACTACTCTGGCCCGCAACATTATTTCTCCATCCTCATTGACTCCCGTACCCATTGCCCTCACTAATTGTTTCAGACATTTAACTCCTTCCTTAAACCCCTTGTCCCCCTTCCTCCCTCATCTTTTAGCCCTAATGACCTGGCTACATACTTTGTTGAAAAAATCGAAATCATCAGTCGTGATTTCCCTAAAACCTCTCCTGATCCTTTCCAGCCCCTCCTTCCTCCTACTCCTTCTCCAACTCTCCATAAATCGCACCATAATCCCAAGATGAGATAATAATAATAATAATAATAATGTTGGTATTTGTTAAGCGCTTACTATGTGCCGAGCACTGTTCTAAGCGCTGGGGTAGACATAGGGGAATCAGGTTGTCCCACGTGGGGCTCACAGTCTTAATCCCCATTTTACAGATGAGGGAACTGAGGCACAGAGAAGTTAAGTGACTTGCCCACAGTCACACAGCCAACAAGTGGCAGAGCTGGGATTCGAACAAATGAGCCCTGACTCCAAAGCCCGTGCTCTTTCCACTGAGCCACGCTGCTTCTTCACCTCCCACCTCCTCTCAAAATCTCCCACCTCCTCTCAAAATTCACCGCGTCCCTTGTACCTCTAACCACATCACTTCATACCTTATCAAAATGCCTCCCCCCTCCCAAACATCTTCAACTGGCCCCCCTACAATGGCTTCTGCCCCACACCTTTTAAAAATGCTCATGTCTCCCATATCCTAAAAAGGAAACACTTCCTTGATCCCATTACTCCCTCCAGGCATAGCCCCTTCTCCCTCCTACCCTTCCTCCCCAAACTCCTTTAGAGTTGTCTACACACACTGCCTCCACTTCCTCTCCTCCAATTCTCTCCTTGAACCCCCTTGAATATGGCATCTACTCCCTTCACTCGACCAAAATTGTCCTCTCACAGGTCACCAATGATTTCCTTCCTTCCAAATCCAATGGCCTCTGCTCCATCCTAACCCTCCATGCTCTCTCAGATGCCTTCAACACTGTCAACCATCTCCTTTCTCCTGGAAATATTAACTCAATTTGGCTTCACTAACACTGACCTCTCCTGGTTCTCCTCCTATCTCTCTGGCTACTCAGTCTCTTTCATGGTTCCTCTTCTGCCTTCTACCCACTGACTGTTGGACTCCCTCAAGGCTAAGTTCTGGGTTCCCTTCTATTATCCATCTACACCACTCCCCTGGAGAACTCATTCACTCATGTGACTTCAACTACCACCTCCACGCAGATGATTCCTAAATCTATAACTCCAGCCCTGATCTCTCTCCTTCTCTGCAGTGTTAGATTTCCCTCTGCCTTCAGGACATCTCAACTTGAACGTCCCACCAACACCTCAAACTTAACATGTCCAAAACAGAACTCTTAATTTTTCTTCACAAATCCTGTCTTCCCGTGACTTTCCCATAACTGTAGACAGCACCACCATCCTCCCTGCATCACAAGCCTATAACCCTAGCATTATTCTCAGCTCATCTACCTTTACAACATCACTAAATCTATCCTTTCCTCTACATCCAAACTGCTTCTTTGTTAATCCAAGCATATATTCTATCCCACCTGGATTACTTATCAATCTCCTTGTCTCTCCCCACTCCAGTCGATATTTCACCCTGCTGTCTGGATCATTTTTCTACAAATCTGTTTAGTCCATGTTTCCCCACTCTTCAAGAGCCTCCTGTGGTTGACCATTCACCTCCACATCAAACAGAAATTACTTACCATAAGCTTTAAAGCACTCAATCATCTTGCCCCTCCAATCTTACCTCCCTGCTTTTCTACTACCACACAGCCCAAACACTTTGATCTTCTATCAATCATACTTATTGAACACTTACTGTGTGCAGAGCAGGTACTAAATATTTGGGAGAGTATAACACAACTATATGAGTCATATTCCCTGCCCACAATGCCATCTTAATCCCTATACCTAGATCTCATCTATCTTGCTGCCAACCTCTTACCTACATCATAGCTCTCACCTGGAACACCCTCCCTCTTTATATTCAACAGATGATTACTCTTCTTACCTTCAAAACCTTATTAAAAGCACATCTTTTCCAAAATGCTTTTCCCAAGTAAGCACTCTTCTCCCTCTCCCTTCTGTGTCAGTCTTGCACTTGGATTGGTACCCTTTATTCACTCCTCCCTCATCCCCACAGCACATATTCAGAACCATCATTTATTTTCTTGTCAGTCTCCTCCTCTGTAATCCTCCTCCTCTCCACCGTAAGCTTACTTTGAGCAAGGAACAAGTCAACCAACTCTGTAATACTGCACTCTCCCAAGCACTTTATACAGTGTTGTGCAGACAGTAAGACCTCAGTAGATGTGAATGAATAATTCATTGTACTCAACTAACTGCTTAGTACAGTGTTGGGTACTCAGAAAATACCACTGATTTGTTGCTGTGAAGTGTTGCTACTATTTTTGGAATGCAAAGCCCAGCAAAGCCCAAGGAGTTTGGTGTCAGGTCCTCCTACTCAGACTGTAAGCCCCATTTGGGACCTAATTATATTGTATCTACCCTAGTGCTTGGCACATATGGCATAAATACCATAATTTTCATTATTACTATTAATATTAGGTAGACCTTATAATGGACTTGGATTGCCCTATTAAAATGTGAACAACTTCTACATAGCTTGGTTTCTTTAGGAGTTTAATTCACCAATATATCTTTCTAATCTTGTGACCCTGCATAACTGTGTCTAAAAGAATTTGGATTTGCTGGTAATGCACCAAATCGATCGAACCCTAAAATTCTGTACTTGAGTTTTTACACAAAAATCAGTCATTAAAATAGAACACACATCCCATAATTAATGTGCCTTTGGGCTTACATGAAGATTCATGGTCCAGTTCAGTAAGGTGTCATGGAAGATTTCCACCTATATGTTTATGTCCAAACAGTGGTCAGTGATTCACTTGTGGTGCATTTCATTACATTCTCTGTCCTTTTATGTGGTTACCATCTTTTTATTTGGTTACCATATTGAATACAATTGGGAAATGCTTACACTTTTCTGCCAGATTCTAAGCTCTATGAGGGCAGAAATCTTGTATAATAATTATGGCATCTGTTAAGGGCTTCCTATGTGTCCAGTATTGTACTAAGCGCTGGAAATATACAAGAGCAGTAGGTCCCACAAGGGATCACAGTCTAAGCAGGTGGGAGAGGGAGAACAGGTATTGAATCCCCCGTTTGTAGATGAGGGAACTGAAGCACAGAGAAGTTAAGTGATTTGCTCTTACAGCAGGTATATGGTGCGTCTGGGACTAGAACCCAGGTCCTCTGACTCCCAGACCCATGCTCTTTCCACAGTTCTATTATTCTCTTCTAGGCTTTGGAACAGAGTGCGGCCTACAGTCATCATCTTCTTCAAATGACATTGAGTCATTTCTGACCCATAGAGACTCCCTAGATGCATCCTCTTCAGAACATCCCATCTTCTGTCATAATGTTATTCTGGTATGTGCATCCATACAGTTTTCTTGGTAAAGATACAGAAGTGGTTTACCACTGCTTTCTTCCGTGCAGTAAAACCTGGAGTCTCTGCAATTGTCTTTGATCAATGTTCTCCTTTAGACTGTGAGCTCATTGTGGGCAGGGATTGTCCCCCTTTATTGTTGTACTGTAATTTCCCAAGTTCTTAGTACAATACTCTGTGCACAGTAAGCACTTAATTCAATTGAATGATCACTTGATCATCCTCCTTTGATTCTATCCCTTGCCACTGCTGCCCAGCACAGCTGGATCAACTTTATCTGAGCCTTGGCTTAGACTTTTCCATTACAGATAAGCCTATATGGTCTAGCTCTAAGCTCTATTAGCGTAGGCAAACCTTTCTGCTATAAGGCATCGATTCATAGGCGAGCTGCCCAAGTCTCCCCACAATAAATATCTTTGCTGCAAAGGTTGGAAGTTCTTCTCAGCTAAGGCATACTTCTCCAACTCTTGATTCCATAGCACGGCTAAGCAGAAACTTCATCCACTGTCCCTGAAATTTCAGCTCTCTCCTTTTTGTTCTTCTGCTCCTTCTAAATCACAAGTTAGGCTGGATAACTGAATGCATATCATGCATGACTTTATCAAAGGACCATGTTTCTATTTGCTTGGGAGCTCAGTTTCTTTAACCTTAGGCACAATGATCTGTTAACTTTGCTCAGGAACCATATTCTAAGGCAGCTTCCACATTGTTAATATAAAGCACACTCTACAGAAGAGAAGCTTAGACCACTTCAAAACTACCAGGATCACAGCTTAGAAACATTTAACCATGAATGGTTTGGTAGTTCTTTTGCTTAGAAATTTATTTCTGAAAGAAGCATCTTTACAATGAAAGATTGCAACTGAAAGTAACTTGCTAAGCACCTTTGATGACACTTCAGACAAGCTGGAGAAATATTTCATTAACACAGACAGGGAAAAACTCTCCACATCATAAAAGTAACATTCCCCATTTACTTTGGATATTAAAGCCTGCAGGTTGCCATCTCCTTTGTGATGAAGACAGACCCTAAAAGTTCTTGTAGGCTCAAGGGAAAAAGCTGAAACAGATGTCCAGCATGTCTAATTATGCTATCTTTTTATGTAGCTAATTTGATATTTATGACAAAATATGTATCAGCTGAGGCAGTTACTTAGAATCTCTCCACAGTGAGTACTTGAAAGTTGTTAGAATCAAAATAATAGTGGTTGTAACAGTAAATATTGATTGCCAACATAAACACACAGTTCCTCTTTGCTTGCAAAAACAAAACTTGTAGTTCAAATAGGTCTGTTAGAAATTACATGTGTGCGGCAAATGTGGCCATTTGGCTTTTTGCTGGGTCAGTGTTGTATCACCGGGGCTCTGTCCACTATGCCACGCTGCTCCTCAATATAGAGAAGCAGTGTGGCTCAATGGAAAGAGTCTGGGCTTGGGAGTCAGAGTTCATGGGTTCAAATCCCGACTCTGCCACTCAGCTGTGTGATTGTGGGCAAGTCACTTAACTTCTCTGTGCCTCAGTTCCTCATCTGTAAAATGGAGATTAACTGTGAGTCTCACGTGGGACAACCTGATTACCCTCTGTCTACCCCAGCACTTAGAACGGTGCTCTGCACATAGTAAGCACTTAAAAAATACCAACATTTTTATTATTATTATTATTAGTACGAGGGAGATAGAGCAGTAAGTGGAGGGAGCCATGGAGTTAAGGGACTTTTTTTAGGTTAAGGTAAACATAAGCATTTTTGAAAGCAGTGGGGAAGAAGCTGTTAGGAAGTTCCCCCTGCCACTTCTAGACTGTGAGTCCATTGTTGGGAAGGGATTGTCTCTATCCGTTGCTGAATTGTACTTTCCAAGCACTTAGTACCATGCTCTGCACAGAGTAAGCACTCAATAAATACGATCAAATGAATCACCCTATGTTCCCATGGAAATATGACTGGCAGGAAAAAGAGATTTGCCAGATCACACTGTCACCATAATTAATTCCTTCATTCAGGGTCTCAGTCCTAAAGGTTCCAGATAGAGTCTCATCTGTTATTTCAGATGGAAGACCATCATCCTCATCATGTTATTTTACTGCATTTTTTCCTCAATGTACTTACTCCTTCTTTGTGAGAAATCAACCTTGTTAATATTACTAATTTGCTAAAGGGAACAAATTTAAACCATGCCCTCAGAAAGCCTTTTTGACTGATGGCAAAGAACTGAACATGGAGTCAAACTGTACAACACAGAAATGATTGAACTAGAATATGAAATAATTATTTTTCAAGTTGAAAAGATACCATGCCATCAATCTTCTATTTAGCTTATTTCTTCCAAGGCATATGTATTTATTAACCATACGAATGAATTTGAAAGAAGCCGGAAGATTATTAAGAAACAAATGAACTCTCTTAGAAGCCCCAGTTATTTACATTACATTGAAATATATTATGCAAGCAATATTATTTGTAAATGATCTACACCTTTCCTCATGTCAAGATATATTTTGTAGGAAGAAGCTAATTCAATATTTTTCCAGCTAAAGAAAAGGAAAATAGTCTCTTCTAGATTGCACTGGTTTCAGAAATGTTTCAACAAGAGCAGGTAGTCAATGGACATTTACTATTGAGTGAACACCTGCATAAATGGATAGGATCTCCCATCAGTAATGTCATTTTTTAATGGCATTTGTTGAGCACTTGCTATGTGCCAGACACTAAGCATTGGGGTAGATACAAGTTAATCAAGTTGGACACTGTCCATGTCCCACAGTTTAATCCCCATTTTACAGATGAGCTAGCTGGGGCACAGAGAAGTTTAGTGACTTGCCCAAACTAATACAGCACATGAGTGGCAGAGCTGAGGTTAGAAACCAGTGTCAGATCTGGGATTAGAACCCAAGTTCTTCTGACTCCCTGGCCTCTACACTATCCACTAGGATACACTGCTTCTCAATGCTTTTCAATCATTCAATCCATGTATTTGTTGAGCACTTACTGTGCTCGTAGGACTGTATTATGCACTTGGAAGAGTTTAGTAGAGTAGGCAAGACCCCTGACCTCATCTTTAACATTGGACAAGTAATTTTATATGCTGCACATCTGTTCAATGGGTACATAACTCTGAATATATCTTAGCAATGAGTTAAAAGTATGTATCGAGTCCTAAATAGAATGCCGTAACACAAGAAGCAGCGTGGCTCAGTGGAAAGAGCACAGGCTTTGGAGTCAGGGCTCATGAGTTCGAATCCCAGCTCTGCCACTTGTCAGCTGTGTGACTGTGGGCAAGTCACTTAACTTCTCTGTGCCTCAGTTCCCTCATCTGTAAAATGGGGATTAAGACTGTGAGCCCCACGTGGGACAACCTGATTCCCCTGTGTCTACCCCAGCGCTTAGAACAGTGCTCGGCACATAGTAAGCGCTTAACAAATACTAACATTATTATTATTATTATTATTATTAAGAAAAAGAAGGGATAGAAGAAAACAGGAAGGAAAATTACTGACAATCAACTTGGGAGGGTCAGTGCTAGCCAGTTCTTTGCAGTGACAATAATTACCCCGGGATGCACTACAAGTCCTGGAATCTTTCCAAGTTCAGCCTCTGGACTGAATTCAATGTTCTATCTAGCCTTGGTCTCCTCTTCACACTAAACTTGTCATCACTGAACTCTGGAAAAATCCACCGAATATATCCCCAAAAGGATATGGAGTGCACTGTTTTAAACTGTTTTTATGGTTCATAGTATGGATTGTAACTATAAAATGCATTCCACTAAGTTACTAAGCACCAAGTAAGAGCATATTTTCTCATCTGTGGTCTACCTTGCCCTATATCAGATGGGCCTGTTAGTCAAAACATAACACGTCAGCCCCTTCTTTATAAACTCAGAAAACAATGATAAAATATGTCTGAGAAAGTCCGTTATTTATCATTTAATTATTTGTCACAAAGTCTAGATCAAGAATAAATAACTTCCTGAGACTGATATGATTCAGATGCAGAAACAGATCTGATATTTCATGAGGATTCCATTTAAAAAAATCCCAGAGCCAGTCACTGAAAAGCTAATAACTGCAGAGTTGTGCATCTTGTTACCTTGCTCTAGAATCTGATTCATTTGCTAATATCTGAGGTGTAAATATGTCTTATTTTTCTTCATGAACAACAAAAGTCCTTTCAACATATCTCTTTTGGAGGGATTTCATTATTTATTTAAATCATATGTGCACATAGCACACATCGAAGTCCTAGAGATCAATTTTAGCATGCTGCTGGGAGAGCCCCATATAATAATGATGGTTTTTGTTAAGTGCTTACTATGTGCCAAGCACTGTTCTAAGTGCCAGGACAGATAGAAGGTTAGGAGGTTGGACACAATCCCTATCCCATGTGGGGCTCACGCTCTTAATCCCCATTTTGCAGATGAGGGAACTGAGGCACAGAGAAGTGAAGTGATTTGCCCAAAGTCACACAGCAGACAAGTGTCTTAGCCAAGATTAATAATAAAAATAATAATGTTGGTATTTGTTAAGTGCTTACTATGTGCAGAGCACTGTTCTAAGCACTGGGGTAGATACAGGGTAATTAGGTTGCCCCTCATGAGGCTCACAGTTAATCCCCATTTTACAGTTGAGGTAACTGAGGCACAGAGAAGTTAAGTGACTTGCCCACATGCACAAGGGTTGTGTAAGTTCAGTAGGTAAGTTAATCCACGGTCTAGAACGGTGGTTGGCACAGAGTGAGCATTAACGAATACCATCATTATCATCCACCTGGCCACGCTGCCTCTCAACAACAACAGTGACAATAACAGCAACAGAATAATAGGTATCGGGCGCTTGCTCAATGTCAAGCACTGTACTCCCCTCCTTCAAAACCTCCAGGGGTTGCCTCTCGACATCCACACGCAACAAAAACTTCTCACTTTAGGCTTCAAGGCTCTCCATCACCTCATCCCCTCCTACCTCTCCTCCCTTCTCTCTACTGCCCACCCGGCACGCTCCGCTCCTCTGCCGCCCACCTCCTAATAATCATAATGTTGGTATTTGTTAAGCGCTTACTATGTGCCGAGCACTGTTCTAAGTGCTGAGAGAGTGAGCCTCATCGGGTTGTCCCCTGTGAGGCTCACAGTTTATCCCCGTTTTAGAGATGAGGTAACTGAGGCCCAGAGAAGCGAAGTGACTTGCCCACAGTCACACAGCTGACAAGTGGCAGAGCCGGGAGTCGAACTCATGACCTCTGACTCCGAAGCCCAGGCTCTTTCCACTGAGCCACGCTGCTTCCCAAGGTCCTTCTAACTCTGAAGGCCATGCTCTATCTACTAGGCCACACTGCTTCTACTCCAGATCAGCACTCAGTGGACCAGTTTTAGGGCCATCACAAGTCACCAGGGCCACTGATGTAATTGCATCTTTAGGCATTTCATTGGACAGTAGAATTTAGGCAGCATTTTCATGTCTGATGTTTGCAGTAAATCTTTTTTTTCACTGTTAGTTTCATTCCTAAAAAGAGAGTTCTTTTAGGTTTGGTGAATATAATTTAGGTTTTTTCTTCATTCTTTTATTTTAATTCATTCAATAGTATTTATTAAGCGCTTACTATGTCCAGAGCACTGTACTAAGCACTTCATTCAATGGTATTTATTTACTGAGCGCTTACTATGTGCAGAGCACTGTACTAAGCGCTTGGGATGAACAAGTCGGCAACAGATAGAGACAGTCCCTGCCGTTTGACGGGCTTACAGTCTAATCGGGGGAGACGGACAGACGAGAACAATGGCAATAAATAG
Organism: Ornithorhynchus anatinus; assembly: GCF_004115215.2. Taxonomy (NCBI): domain Eukaryota; kingdom Metazoa; phylum Chordata; class Mammalia; order Monotremata; family Ornithorhynchidae; genus Ornithorhynchus; species Ornithorhynchus anatinus. The sequence goes on along the minus strand of NC_041731.1, from coordinate 53,175,229 downwards.
AGTCAAGGGGAAGAACATCTCGTAAAAACAATGGCAACTAAATAGAATCAAGGCGATGTACAATTCATTAACAAAATAAATAGGGTAACGAAAATATATACAGTTGAGCGGACGAGTACAGTGCTGTGGGGATGGGAAGGGAGAGGTGGAGGAGCAGAGGGAAAAGGGGAAAATGAGGGTTTAGCTGCGGAGAGGTAAAGGGGGGATGGCAGAGGGAGTAGAGGGAGAAGAGGAGCTCAGTCTGGGAAGGCTCTTGGAGGAGGTGAGTTTTAAGTAGGGTTTTGAAGAAGGAAAGAGAATCAGTTTGGTGGAGGTGAGGAGGGAGGGCGTTCCAGGACCGCCGGAGGACGTGACCCGGGGGTCGACGGCGGGATGGGCGAGACCGAGGGACGGTGAGGAGGTGGGCGGCAGAGGAGCGGAGCGTGCGGGGTGGGCGGTAGAAAGAGAGAAGGGAGGAGAGGTAGGAAGGGGCAAGGTGATGGAGAGCCTTGAAGCCTATAGTGAGGAGTTTTTGTTTGGAGCGGAGGTTGATAGGCAACCACTGGAGTTGTTTAAGAAGGGGAGTGACATGCCCAGATCGTTTCTGCAGGAAGATGAGCCGGGCAGCGGAGTGAAGAATAGACCGGAGCGGGGCGAGAGAGGAGGAAGGGAGGTCAGAGAGAAGGCTGACACAGTAGTCTAGCCGGGATATAACGAGAGCCCGTAATAGTAAGGTAGCCGTCTGGGTGGAGAGGAAAGGGCGGATCTTGGCGATATTGTAGAGGTGAAACCGGCAGGTCTTGGTAACGGATAGGATGTGTGGGGTGAACGAGAGGGACGAGTCAAGGATGACACCGAGATTGCGGGCCCGAGAGACGGGAAGGATGGTCGTGCCATCCACGATGATAGAGAAGTCTGGGAGAGGACCGAGTTTGGGAGGGAAGATGAGAAGCTCAGTCTTGCTCATGTTGAGTTTTAGGTGGCGGGCCGACATCCAGGTGGAGACGTCCCGGAGGCAGGAGGAGATGCGAGCCTGAAGGGAGGGGGAGAGGACGGGGCGGAGATGTAGATCTGTGTGTCATCTGCGTAGAGATGGTAGTCAAAGCCGTGAGAGCGAATGAGTTCACCGAGGGAGTGAGTGTAAATGGAGAACAGAAGAGGGCCAAGAACTGACCCTTGAGGAACTCCAACAGTTAAAGGATGGGAGGGGGAGGAGGCTCCAGCGAAGGAGACCGAGAATGACCGGCCAGAGAGGTAAGAGGAGAACCAGGAGAGGACAGAGTCCGTGAAGCCAAGGTGAGATAAGGTATGGAGGAGGAGGGGATGGTCGACAGTGTCAAAGGCAGCAGAGAGGTCAAGGAGGATCAGAATGGAGTAGGAGCCATTGGATTTGGCAAGAAAGAGGTCATGGGTGACCTTAGAGAGAGCAGTCTCGGTAGAGTGGAAGGGACAGAAGCCAGATTGGAGGAGGTCTAGGAGAGAATGGGAGTTAAGGAATTCTGAGCATCGATTGTAGACGACTCGTTCTAGGATTTTGGAAAGGAAGGGTAGTAGGGAGATAGGGCGATAACTGGAGGGGGAAGTGGGGTCAAGAGCGGGTTTTTTTAGGATGGGGGAGACGCACTTAGAATGTACAGTTCGACAACAGAGACAATCCCTGCCCATTGATGGGCTTACAGTCTAAACGGGGGAAAAGACAGACAAAAACAATAGCAATAAATAGAATCAAGGGGATGTACATCTCATTAACAAAACAAAACAAAATATATACAAATGAGATGAGCACAGTGCGGAGGGGAAGGGAGGGGGGAGGAGCAGAGGGAAAGGGGGGGAAAGGGGGCTTAGCTGAAGGGAGGTGGAGGGGGGGCAGAGAGGCAGCAGAGGGAGCAGAGGGAAAAGGGGAAGCTTAGTCTTGATTAATCTGAATCAATATTATTTTATGCCCCAGAGTCAAATTTAAAGCCTTAGGCAAAAACATACTGCACCTGAAAACTGGGAGTTAGTTGTCCAAGACAAACCTCCATGGCCTACAGACATCAAGGAAGGAGTGCCTCTCTGAGCAAAAGTGGCATAAGGAATGAGATACAAGGAGGCAAGAGAGAAAACAGCACCAGGTGCTGCAAATACTAAGCACAACAAAACAAGGGTCAGCCGATTTGTGTGCAGCTAGTTCCCACTTGGTTATTAAGGTTGTACTCATTCCTAAATTTTGACCTAAAGAGCCCCTGGTGTCACTTTAGGGGAACCTGGATCCTGGTCAGCCCCTGCTGGGTCCTAAAGATGTCCAGGTAATTCCATTATTATTACTGTGATATTTGTTGAGCACTTACTATATATCAAGCTCCGTACTGGGGTAGATCAGGATGGACACAGTCCTTGACCCACATAGAGCCCTGCACACAGTAAGTGCCCAATAAATACGTTTGAATGAATGAATAGTGCTCACAGTCTAAGGAGAGATCAGGTATTGAATCCCCATTTTACAGATGAGAAAACTGAGGCATGGAGAAGTTAAGTGGCTTGCCGAAGGTCACCCAGCTGGCAAGTGGCAAATCCAAGATAAAAACCTATGCCCTCTGACTCTCAAGCCTGTACTCTTTCCACTAGGCTGCATTGCTTTTCTGTTTGCTCCTTAGCCATATTAATTTTGAAAACAAAAGTATGGACTAAATCAATCTACCTATATGAATATGTACATCAATATTTTAATACATATTCATATGTACACACATGTGTACGTGAAAAATGATGAAAATTGGTCCCTGAGCTGAATGATCTTCAATGGGCATTAAATCTACTATTTTTAGGGGAGGAATGGATTGCATTATGTGGAATTTTCAGCTAAACATTTCATCACATTCAGGTTTTTGAGGCTTAACTATCAACTTAGTTTTAAATCATAGTTTTCTTTTATAGTTCATCAACCCTAACATAAAGAGTACAATTGTATTTATTTAGTTCCAAATGTTGGCTCTTTTTTCCTTGAGTACACTGATTTTTGGACCATCCCCAAAATAGGCAGGACTTGAACTTATTGCTTTGCCAAACTAAACATTTTTAGAGCTGGGTTTTATGACTGTAACTATTTTTTTTTAATGGCAGTCTCCTATCTGAGAAGAAACCCCTCTAAATCTAAGTAGAAGCATCTGGTGACATATTGTTCTCTCTTATATTTACCTGCTGTGATATTTTATTAATATGGAAAAGATGTATTCAATTAAAATTGAGATGAGAAGTATTAGCATGCATTATAGCATTCATATTTTATGACCGAAGCTATATTAAAGGGCTCACTGTACATTATTATTGTCAGGACTGGCTTCAGGTGGTTAGTGGGGGAGGCAGGTGCCCTAGGGAAAACCAACCTGGAGAAGACAGTGGTTGGAAATTGAAAAAGGTCCAGCCTCTCTCCAAATCTTCTCCTATTTCCGAGGTCCCAGGCTCAGAAGTAGAGCCACCGGTCACATGACTCGGGAAGCAGCGTAGCCTAGTGGATAGAGCACAGACCTGGGAGTCAGAAAGATCTGGGTTCTAATCCCGGCTTTGCCACTCGTCTGCTGTGTGACCTTGTGCAAATCACTTCACTTCTCTGGGCCTCAGTTACCTCATCTGTAAAATGGGGAGTAAGACTGTGAGCCCCAGGGGCGACAGGGGTTGTGTCCTACCAGATTTCTTTGTATCCAACCCAGCACTTAGTGCAGTGCCGGGAGCATAAGTGCTTTACAAATACCACAGTTATGACTCCCTGTTTAGAGATTGTAGCAATATGCTCATTGTCAACTGAGGTGACCACAGTTGAATCAAATTTTTAATTAAAATTTAAATTGGAGTATAAAATGTTCAGAATACCAGTGAGTAAAGTCAAACATTTTTCATGTTTTTTGCAACACTTAGAAACTGTCATCTGTATGTCCGTTACCCTTGAGAAGCTAGGCATTTCTTATTAAAATTATTTTCAGCTCAAATTTGCTTCTTTGAAAATGATAAGCTTTATAAATTTATGTTATTATTGCTGTTCAGTACACAAGAAGTAATGCCATCAGCTTGTGCAATCACTGAAAACGTTTACATTCGTGAGTTAACTCATTTGCCAAGCTCACTTACATTGTAGATTTATCTGGTGCAGTTTTGAATATTTTAATACGCTTCATCACTGCTTTACTTTGAATATTTTTTTTACATATGTAATAATTTAGTTGATTTTTTGCAATATATCAGCTACTTCTCTAGCAGACCAAGGTGACCCTTAAAAACTGAATTTCAATGATAAGAAACTCAAACTTAATGGAAAGCTACAGGGAGCAAATCTTTGTTCAGGGCATACTGATCTCTGTACATCATTAGCAAAGAACATTTTGAAAGGCAAGGGTAAGATATATGAATTAATTAAAAATCATTTCTTATGCAATGCCAGAAAAGATAATTAAACTTAATGAAACAGAAATAGTGAAACCCCAATATCTTGGATTAAATTTCTTTTAACTCATTCAATCCTGAGATTCTGACCACAGTGTTGAAATTTCAAATGCCTTCAGTTTTTTGTAATTGTATGAATAATTTATGTGTTTATATTAATGTCTATCTCCCTATCTAGTCTGTAAGCTTGTTGTAGGCAGAGAATGCGTCTACCAACTCTGTTGCTCTACACGGAGTAAGTGCTCAATAAATAAAATAAATAAATGGTGGTATTTGTTAAGCGCTTACTATGTGCAAAGCACTGTTCTAAGCGCTGGGGGATACAAGGTAATCAGGTTGTCCCACGTGGGGCTCACAGTTTTAATCCCCATTTTACAGATGAGGTAACTGAGGCACAGAGAAGTTAAGACCACTGAATGATTTCTGTCGGAAGAATGAATGATGAAAGCACCATTGCACATCAGACCATAAGCAGTGCTGTTCGTGAGGATAGAGACCTCATCCAATCAAGTATATTCCATCTCTGACAGTGACTACAGGACACTTGGAGGAAATTTTGTTGTAGCTCTCTCCCATGGCATCTGACATACTGGTTTCTAGAAGCTCCTATTGACATTTCAAAACATTTCCCTTCAATGAGTCTTTTACATCTTTAATTTCCTTAATGTATCATTTAGTTCTTTCCATATATTGGATATTCTGTAAATAATGTTGATTTTAATAATCATTATCACGGACCTGTTGTTCATGAGCACATTTACATGAAAACTCCTCTAGAATCTTACAACTCTAACTTTTCCTTTTTAATCTTATGTTGATTTTTTTTCTATACCCTTCATGAATCTACTGACATTTCTATCCTGTAAAATTTCCTGTGGTGACATCTATCCTGGCATTGTTACAGTTGTGGGGTCAAGTGAGCCCATGTTCTACCTTCCTCAGGAGAGAGAATCAAACTCACCAAGGTTGTACTCTAATAGTAATAATAATAGTAATGATGACACCTCACTTGTTAAGCACTTACTAATGCCAAGCACTGTATTAAGCACTAGGGTAGATAAAAGATAATCAGGTTGGACAGAGTTCCTAACCCACATATGGTTCACAGTCTAAAGGAAATTTTAAAAAGGAATTTTAACGCCATTTCACAAATGAGGAAACCAAGGCACAGAGAAGTCAAGTGACTTGCCCTAGGTCACATAGCAAGTAAATGGAAGAGCTGGAATTAGAACCCAGGTCCCCTGACTCCCAGGTCCAGAACCTTCCCACTAGAAACCCCTTCTCTCACCAGTCAGCTAGTGGTTTATTCAAAAGTTTCTGAGAAGACTAGTTTTCTAAGTATCATTCACAGAAACTTATAGATATAATTGTGCTAATGCTTACTGTTCCAAGCCAACTCTCTTACCTCATATCAAAACCTTATTTGTGGTACTTGAATCAAACAGCCTTAGCTATAATCAACCAGCTAAATTCTAAGAAAAGACAATTTGATGACAGCCAACCTGAGTCCCTGCATTCTGTACTGGAACCAGGAATAACCACCTTTTTATACCCTTTCACTGTCTTGTTTCATTCCTGGTAGGTTTTCACCTTCTTATTGCATTATAATTTGGGAGGGCAGACTGTGCCTACATTTTTTGAAGCCAAAGGGTGATCATCTTTAGGGGGTACATCTAGTTTTATATTTAAATTAAAATACATCTTTTTTTATAACATATATCCAATTTAGTTTTCCAAAGATGTTATGATGTTTATGCTATTGCGATTTTAGTTCCAGGTGCAGTGCATTTACCCAGGTAGTTATCAGTACTTTCTCAATGAAGTAAATTCAATTCTTTGCAGAAATGTGTTTGATGTAATTGAACCAATGTGTGTGGAGAACTTAAACAACAGGAATACAAAAGCGAACACTTCCTCCTGGGAAGAATCAAAGGAAGTTTAGGGGGAAAAAAAAGAAAAAAAAGAATTAACAGGAGATGAGATTTGGACTTACTAGGCCAATTCTCTGATAATTCTCCCAGAGAGGAAGCCAAAGAATCTTACTTCTCGTTAAGAAAAGTATCTTCTTGGAAATACTGTCCACTTTCTAACAAGGAGGGTGGCGAGGGGAGAGAGAGAGAGAAACCTTCCTAATCACGCTGAAAATTCCAATTTCTTTGGTTTTTAAAACCACAGGAAAATTCTCAGATGAATACCAAGCGATCATCATTAAACAATAATAACTAGTAATTCTGGTACTTTTTAAGCATTAAGTGCCAAAAACTACTAAGGTGCCGGGACAGATGCAAGATAATCATGTTGGACGCAGTCCCTGTCCTACAGGAGGCTCACAGTCTAAGCATCATCAAAGGTCTATACTAATAACCTTACTAGAATCTCAGGATGTATAGAAAAAAATGAATTAGAGAACATCCCAGCCCTCATATAAAGCACAATCTAAAGGGAAAGACAAACAGAAATAATGAACAGGGCTACTGTAAACTCAAATTTTGTCTTGTACCCCTCTAAAAAGCCACAATGTGTTCTTTGAATATATGGGCATGCCATGAAAGACTGTATCATGGGGCATGTTTTCCCTTTGACTTTCATGGTATAACTAAGGACCATCCAAAATCTCCGGAAAAATAATATGAAGCTCATTTACAAGCACTATACTATTATATTGGGCATCACTATACTATTGTTGGAACTTTGTCAGAGTGTAACATCACAACACTAACCAAACGAAGAGCTGTAGTATGATAATGGAACTCTCCAGGGGGATACACAAGTAGAAGTCTGTTCGGTGGCCATGGTAGCATTTTTTTCTGCTTTAGTAAAGAATTTGTCCACTTAGATTGAACCATAGTCTTCTTGACTGTTTAAAGTCTCATGCAGAGGACCAATTTCCTCTGAACGCCTCTTTCCACCTTTGAACTCTTCCCTCCCTCAGGGTTGTCTTCTATCATTTTTATAAATTTGTCTGCTTTCTTTAAAATTGAAGCAGGATTTCTTAATCCTCAAATCTTAGCTGGTGGTCTAGAAATCCTAAAACTTCACCTATTTTGCCATTTTGCTATCATGAATTGGATTGCCAAGGTGGCAAGTCATAACAATAATAAGTACAGTGGTTTTCACACAGTAAACGCTCAATAAATACAATTGAATGAATGATAATGATGATAATGATGATGAGCTCCGGGTGGGAAAGGGACTGCATCTGATCTAATAACTTGTATCTATCCCAACAACCATTATTATTACATTTTTTAAGAACTTACTATATGTCAGGCACTCTTCTAAGCACTGAGGTAGATACAAGCTATTCAGATCAGATGGAGTCCCTTTCCCACCCTGAGCTCACAATCTAAGAGGGAGAACAATCCGGGAAACTGCAGCACAGAGAAGTTAAACAACTTGCTCCAGGTCATACAGCAGGCCATTGGCAGAGGCAGGATTAGAACCCAGATCCTCTTACTCCCAAGTCTGTGCTCTTTTCACTAGGATATACTGCTTCCAATCAGTTTCTGAACTTTGTGAGACCACAAGGTTACAACTGTATGATTTAAATATCCTTTCAAAAGAGTTCTGACAGGAGAATTGTGGAGAAGGGAGTAGACACATGAACTACAAGTCCCATGGTGCGAAGGGGCTGATTTTACCTACACTTCCTAGAAGCCACTGGAATGTACTGGAAAGAAACCAGTTCCTTGCCAGTAATGGGAGAGAGGGAGATCTCCACAGTCTTTCTGAGGCTGAAGTCTGGAGAGTTCAGAGGTTCTAGGTAATGGCCCTAGTGTTGATTTCTCATGAGGCAAAATCCCCAGAAGCAAACATTGACAATGATATAGCATACCCACAATTTTAGTTTGTCAATTATCAATCAGCTGCATTCAAGGCATCCTGAAGTAGAATAAGGAGATTTTCAAGCAATCAAATGAATGAAACAATAGTCTGTTCTCAAGGTCTCTAAATCATGTAAGGATATAAAAGTGGATATCATTTTTACCATATAACTGAACTGGCAGATGAAATCCTTGAAAATATTAAGACCATATATTTAAAGGAAAGATTTTACAGCATTCACATTGTCCCAATTTCCAAAAACAGATGGTATATTGATTTGGGATTTTCTAAAATGCAGCTTGGGATCAAGTATCTTTTTGTGTTTCTGAGATCTATTAGGACACAAAAGCTTTTTTCTTTTTTTTTTTTTAATCTTTATTCGCCTTTAGAGCCAACTGAATCAATACTGAGCCACATATAATCAGTAGTACATGTCAGCTGGATTAGAGGATTTGAAGTCTTGTACTCAGAGTAAAATTCATAAAAGACAGTGACTTATAGAAACTATCCACATAGGATCACACCCTGATAATAGTAGCAGTAGGTAGTAGTAGCAGTAATATTGAGTGTCCATATGGTGGGAAGCAGGATGGCCCAGTGGAAAGAGCATGGGCCTTTGAGTCAGAGGACCTGGGCTCTAAACTTGTCTCTGCCACTTATCTACTGTGTGACTTTGGGCAATCACTTAACTTCTCTGTGCCTCAGTTCCCTCCTCTGCAAAATTGGGAATCAATACATGTTCTCCCCCCCTATTTAGACCGGGAGCCCCATATGGGACCTGGATATCTTGTTTCTACCCCAGCACTTTGTACAGTACTTAACACACAATAAATTCTCAACCAATACCATATTTTTTTCCTTTATGGTTTTTGTTAAGTCCTAACTATGTGTCAGGCACTGTACTAAATATTGGAGTAGATGCAAGATAATCAGGTTGGACACAGTTCCTGTCCCACACAGACTTACAGTCTTAATCCACATTTTACAGATGAGGTAATTGAGGCACAGAGAAGTCACACAGGGTCATACAGGGTCATACAGCCCAGAATCATACAGCAGACAGGTGGTGGACCCAGGATTAGAAGGCAGGTTCTTCTGACTCTCAGGCCCATGGCCTATCCATTAGATCACACTGCTTCTCAATTATTGCAGTTTTCAGCATAAAACTAGAATTTAACACATACCACAGGTATTACTTTCCCAAACATTTAGTGTGGCATTTAGTGCTCCACTAGGTACTTGATAAATATCATTGTTGAACCCACTACAAGAAGCAGGGAAGACTGCTCCCTGGTCATAATAATAATAATGGTATTTGTTAGGTGTTTACTATGTGCCAGACGCTATACTAAGCGCTGAGGTGGATACGAGCAAATTGAGTTGAATACTGTCCTTGTCCCATGTGGGGCTTGCAGTCTGACAATTCAAACCAAGTTCACAGAACTGAGTAAAACAAGGAGGTGAGAGAAAACAATGTAGTCTAAGGCATTAGGGTTTGATAAAATCCGCTCAAATAATCACTGACCAGGACTTTGCTCTGCAAGGACTATATTAGAACAGTTCATTTTCATGTGGTAATTGAGAACATTCCCATTCCCAGATGAAGAACCTTCATTGGTCTTCGATGCCTGCTGAGTGACAGTTCTCAACATTATAACGATTTAAATCTACTGCGGTATTTTGTTGGATTTAGGTCATTATGGTATGGCCACCCAAAACCCTTATAGGTTTCTGTTTTGTTTTTGCTTTGGGTGGGGATCATTTGCTTTTCTGTAAGGAAAGACAATGAAATTGCAAAGGCAAATTGATGTTTTTCTCCACCACAGTATGCAGATGACTTTGCTTAGGTATGTAGTATCTTTAGAGTGCGGGGATCAAATCTTTTCTGCAGGAGTTTGCACAGATACCATGTGTAAACACTGTCAGCATTTGATAAGGAAACTTCCTAACAGGATAAGCAGCAAAAGGCAAATATTTTCATTGTTAATGGGAAAGAGACCAAAAATATTTATTTCAGAAGCAAAATAAGTGTAACTCTGGGAGGAAAAAGGAGTGCATTTTTGCTATTAGCTCTGACATAAAATTAATTGAAGGAAGATTTGTACTTTTAAATAGCCAGGGTTTACTCTAGACTGTCAGCTCATTGTAGGCAGGGAATGTGCCTACCAACTCTCTTGTATTGTGCTCTCCCCAAGCACTTAGTACAGTAAGTGCTCAATAAATAAGATTGATTATCATTATTCTTTCTGCCTGCCTTATTTTCTTTCTTCGGAGGAATCATCCAACTTGCAAACATACAGCCATTGGGCCAGTCAGTCCGTCAATCACCTTTAATGGATGCTTACTGTGTGCAGAGCACTGTATAAAGCACTTGGGAGCGTATGGAATAACAATATAACAGACACATTCCCTACCCACAACAAGCTGACAGTCTAGAAAGGGAAACATTGTGAGCCCATTATTTTCATTATAAATGGAATATAATTTTCAGAATGTTTTGTGACACATTCTTAGAAAGTTATAACACCATGTGAGATCAAGACTTCGTTATGATACTCTTAGAAGAGGGATAGTACTGATATATTCAAAGAACAATTCTGCTCTCCTAGATTTCATCCACAGAAACCTACATATTGAACTACATTATTACAATTTTAATGCTACTAAAAAGCATTTTGAATTCCATTCCATTCAAATTCTCATCAGTGCCCTGTTGAGGGGAGCTCTGGACTAACAGCCACATGTAATCACTCCTCAGACTATCATCTTCCTAATTTGCTCAGTAGGAGAAGAAAATTTGCAAACTGACCTCTGCAATGATTAACCATGCTGATATAGCCCCTGGTAACACTACTGCTGAATCCCACCACCTCCATAAATAGTTTTTCTTCTGCACACCCAAACCTGATTTTTCAGGGTTGAAATTTAGAGCTCAAAAGCAAGACTTCACTTATAAAGCTAAACGATCCTATTTAAAAAAAAAATAGTCACCAAAGGCATACCACCATACTTTGATGATGGCACTGTAAATTTTCACTTTCTCCTGAATATATTTCTTATGAAGCTTTTATGAATTTTACTCCCCAGGATGGATATTCTCTGAAAAATCTTCAAGTCCTGTTCTTGGTCAACCTGTGAGTACTATCAAATGGCCTGGGACATTCAAAAGCCTGATTTCCTACTGCAACCCAGTTTACATGCCTCACTCCTCCAGGACTAACACTCAGTGCACCTTGATTCCAGCTCTCTAGCTTCTGAGCCCTTGTCCATGTCCTCCCCCTGGCCTGAAACACCCTTTCCTTTCATATACGATAGACCACTACTCCCTATCTTCAAAGCCCTATTAAAATTGCATCTTCTTTAAGAGGCCTTCCCCAACTAAGCCCTGATTTCCCCTACTACTTCTCTCTTCTATATCACCTAGGCACTGGATTTGTACCTTTTATTCACTTTTCTGGTCTTTGTTAAGCACTTACTATGTGTCAGGCACATAGTAGAGATAAATTAATCAGGTTGTTCATAGTCCATGTCCCACATAGGGCTCACAACATTAATCCCTGTTTTACAGATGAGGTAATTGAGTCAAAGAGAAGTTAAGTAATTTGCCCAAGGTCACACAGGTGACAATTAGAGTAGCAGGGATTAGAATCCAGGTCCTATTCACTCCTAAGCCCATGCTCTATCCACTAGGCAATGCTATCTCTAGTTACTCCTCCCTCAAACCTCCACCACTTATGTACATATCCATAATTGATTTCAATATCTCTTTCTTCATCTAGACTGTAAACTCCTGCGGGGTGGGGGTGGGGAGCAGGGAACAGATCAACCAACTTTATTGTACTGAACTTTCCCAAGTGTTTAGTCCAGTGTTCTGCACACAGTGAGTGCTCAAATAAATACCACTTATTGATTGACAATGCTGAGAATTTAGAGAGTATCATGCACACTCTCTCTTCTCTGCCAGTTATGTTGGAACACTGAGGGCAATGAATAAGCAGGTGGCTGGGGCAGAGTATTTTGCTAAGTGTCTGTGTCACCTTCAACCAGTTAGTGGATGGTTATAGATAGTGGGCTATACGTAGAATTGAGACTGGAACTTTGGTTTCCTGATTCACAGAATGCCAACCTTCTCACTCAACTGGAAGCTAGAAGGACGTAGCTTGGTGGATATTCTAGAGATCATATCTCTAGAGAAGCAGTGAGGTCCAGTGGATAGAGAATGGGCCTGGGAGTCAGGAGGACCTGAATTCTCATCCTGGTTCTGCCACTTCATTCATTCATTCAATCATATTTATTGAGTGCTTACTAAGTGCAAAGCACTTTTCTAAGCACTTGGGAGAATACAATATAACATCAGACACATTCTCTGCCCAAAACAAGCTCACAGTCTAGAGAGAGAGATCTGCCTGCCACCTGTCTATGTGACCCTGTGCAATAATAATAATGTTGATATTTGTTAAGCTCTTACTATGTGCCAAGCACTGTTCTAAAGCGCTGCGGAAGATACAGGGGTAATCAGGTTGCCCCACGTAAGGCTCACAGTCCTAATCCCCATTTTACAGATGAGGTAACTGAGGCATCGAGAAGTTAAGTGACTTGCCCAAAGTCACACAGATGACAGGTGGCGGAGCCAGGATTAGAACCCATGACCTCTGACTCCTAAGCCCATGCTCTTTCCACTGAGTCACGCTGCTTCTTTACTACATCTCAGGCACCTCATCTGGAAAATAGGGATAAGGACTGAGAGCCCCATGTGGACATGGACTGTATCCAAAATGATTATTTTGTATCTACCCCAGAACTCAGTACAGTGCCTGGCACATGGTAAGCACTAACCAAATACCATTAAAAAAAGATTGTCATGTGATAGAGGGAATAATAATAATTATGGTATTTGTTAAGTGCTTACTATGTGCCAGGCACTGTACTGAGCACTGGGTAATAATAATAATTGCAGTGTTTGTTATGTGCTTACCTTGTGCCAGGCACTGTACTAACTGTAGGGCTAGATACAAGCAAATCAGGTTGAACACAGTCCCTTTCTCTCATCGGACTCACAGTCTCAATCCCCATTTTACAGATGAGTTAAATGAGGCCCAGAGAAGGTAGTGACTTGCCCAAGGTCACACAGAAGACAAGTGACAGATGCAATTAGAACTCACCACCTGCTGACTCCCAGGCCTGTGTGCTATCCACCACACCAAGCTGCCTCTGGACTATCCTCAGTGTTTCTAGATTTTAGAGCTCCAGAAGCACTATCTTTCACTCGACAGGGTCTAGAAGCCACTCCCTTCCTCCACTCTCAGGCCTTCCAAATGAATAATCCAAGGTAAAACATGCCAAAATAGTCTCCAAGATGATCCTGTGCTGGATTCTGAGATTTTTAGGACTCCAAATCAAAGGATTGAAGATGCTATCTCAAGAGACTACTTGTCCAGTTTGACATCAGATAGCCTGGTTTTCAGCTCATGGATTCCTTGCTGTCTTTCTTAAAATTTTAACACTGAACCTCCTGCAGCCAAGACTCCTGTGACTCAGTTCAACAGCTGATAGTGCTCCAGAGCTTAAGAGGTCTTTGGGCAAGTCACTTAACTTCTCTGCGCCTCAGTTACCTCATCTATAAAATGGGGATTAAGACTGTGAGCCCCATATGGGACAACCTGAATACCTTGTATCTACCTCAACGCTTGGAACAGTGCTTGGCAGATAGTGAGCACTTAAATACCATCGTTATTATTTATAGTATTTATTGAGCACTTAATATGTGCAGAGCACTGCACTAAGCACTTGGAATGTACAATTTGGCAACAGATAGAGACAATCCCTGCCCAATGATGGGCTTACAGTCTATCTGGGAGGAAAACACTGTGACTCTAGAGGAAGTAGGGGTTTAAGGGTCTCCCTGGAGAAACACTCAGGGATCAGGAGGAATTGACATGTTTCTTTGAGAAAGCAGAGTGTGACCTTCATTTGTCATGCGTGGTGAAGACTGTGGGAGGTCCTCCACTTTGACCTCCTCTCAACCCAACCTAGGAAAAGGGGGACAATCTCTGGGATGCCACTTGTTTTGGAAAGGGAATGTGTCTGTTTACTGTTGAGTTCTCTTAGGCACTTAGTACAGTGTTCTGAACACAGTAAGCACTCAATAAATACAACTGACTAACAGAAAATCCTAATGGAGCTTTCAATGTCCCTCGCTCCCTTCCCCATGGAGAGGCCACCCCAATGCTCATCAGGCATGGCTGGAAGGAAAAAGCAAGGACTCCCTCTTTCTGTTTCCTCACCTCCCAACAGGGACTGCTTAGAGTGGGGACAAGCAGAGCCTACAGAATCCAAAACTGAATCGGTGGTGCTGTCACCCCCACCAGGCCTCAGCACCGACCCTGACCCAGGGCTGCGCTCAGATCAGGAGCCCCAGCGCAGAGGACCAGTGGCCAGGGAAACTGGATTCCTTGTCCACCTGAGCTCAGGGCCCCACTCTGTCTTCTCCTCCTGAGAAGTAAAACCTGAGGTATCCTTCTTCACCCCAGAATATGACTGTTCATCACCAGGGAAAGGTAGAGCTTAATCAACCTCCATTACTATTTTTATATGGATTGGAGCATCTGTTTCAATCCTGTTTATACAGGATATTATTTTTGATATTTTAAGTTATTATTGTTATTTTTATTGCTCCTATTGTTAGCATTCTTTTCCTGGTTGTCTGCTAGCTCTAGGCCCTTTCATATTTTAAAATATGAAAACAGGAAAATGCATTTAAGTGAAATATCTGGGAGGATAAAGGCAAATTGATGGCCTGCATTTTCCAATGGAGGAAATGGAAGTGGCCACTATCCTATCCTTGTGGCATTTCTGGGAGCAGAACTGTTGTGGTCTCTGCAGGACAGCCCAGAGGAAAGGTTCATGGTAGATCCAGACATTCCTCAAATCCTCAAAATGTAAACACAGATGTTTAACTTAATACACAGGCAAAGAATGAAGAGAAAGTTAAACCAGATTCATACAGCAATACCTCTAGATACAGGGGCTTTAGTGTATTCTCAAACTGTTACAAGAATACAAGAAAAATACCTTAGATACAGAGACACATTTAGAGTGTGTGTACAAATACTATCAGCTATCAGCAAGAGAAAAAACATGCACAGGGGTGAGAGTGAGTGCTAGTCAGAGTTCCCCTTCTAATTTAAAAGACTCCACTGCTTATCTTGACTCTAATTCCCAGATAACTCTAGGAAATGTCAACCTTTGGCTTCTGGGAGCTGCTGGTCCTGTGTGAATGTTTCCTTATGTTATTTGTTAAGCAATTACTATGGGTCAAGCACTGTCCTAAGTACTGGGGCTGACACAAGTTAATCAGGTCAGACACAGTCCCTGTCCCCCAAGGGACTGTCAGTGTAAGTAAGAGGGAGAATAGGCATTAAATCCCAATTTTACAGATCAGGAAACTGATGCATAAAAAAGTGAAGAGGCTTGCCCAACATCACAGCAGGTGACTAGAGAGGCAGGATTGGAACCTCTGCCTCTCAGGCCTGTCCTCCTTCCACTAGGTTACACTCCTCCTTCCCTCCATTTTATTCCTTTGAGCCCTCTAGACTGTAAGCTCATTGTGGACAGGGACCGTGTCTGCTATTTTGTTGTGTTGTACTCTCCCAAGCACTTACCATAATGCCCTGCACACAGTAAATGCTCAATAAATAGGATTGATAAAAAAAAGATGTCTTCTTTCTAATTTGCGATGGAATTCTTTGTGCAAATTGTGCATTTTAGTCTCTTAACCCAGGCTCTGGACTAATCCACTCATATAACTACCTCACGTTCTTGGAACCTTGGCTCGGCACTTTCCGAGCCAAGAGACCAAGACAGCCAGGATAGAATTTTGTGGAAAGAAAATGATTCTTGAGCATTGGCATTTCCAGTTGACTTGGACAATCTAGCTGCAGCTGTCTGTTCTCTTCTTTGTACTTTCTCTATTCTTCTACCCTTGTCCCTGACTGATTCTTTTTCTGATTCCTTTTTCATGCATCTTTCTAGATTTATCTACCTCTCTGGTATACCAAACCAAAAGACTTCACACCTCATGCTATCATGGGAAAATCTTTGGCCAGAGAAGAATGTGTTGAAGTGTCAGAAGGTTCTGAATCATTACAAAGGCAAACATGGAAAAATCACCCAACCCGTCAGCTTACTCATGTGACAATTGTCTTTTTTCCTATCTACCGTTTTCCTGTTTTGAGTGGTTCTTTCATTTACATTTATCTTAGGATACAGAAACACTTTTATTTTGGATAGTGCTGAAAATCCTGCAGGTCCTTAGGAAGAAAAGGTGAGCAAGTCCCTTGAAATGAAATTCTATCTCCTGGGGTGGGGATGAGCATGGGCCTGGCCCTTTCCAGGACACCTGGATATGATTTGATGTCATGAACAATGAGATCAGATAAATCATACCCAACCTCCTAAAAAGAGTACATATGCTATCACTGAGGGAGGACTTTTCTTGTCCTAATGAGAGAAACTCTTGGAATTATTATTCTTAAATTTTACATGAATTCTGTTCTTAGACTTCCTGGGCAATGCCCCTTCTTTCTTTGATGGCAGTCAAATGATACATTTGTCACAGGTATAAGCAGTTATTAACTCCTTGCTTCTAATATGACATGTATTGCTAAGTCAGCTGATAAGTGGTTTTCCAAATCCTGACTATAGATAAGACTAATGTGTTGGCTTTGCTTTCCAATGTGCCACATAATTTTGAATTCAAATTTTGGAAACCTGCAGTCAGCCTCCTACTTACATCTGTTAATAAGCTCATAAGCCACTGCAGGGCTGAGTAGGTTAAACAGATGGATATCCATTTCAGAACAGATTGTAGGAAAGCCAGAATGTAGGTTATAAAGCCACCCTACAACCTGAACTGAGAAACTTATTCAGCAGCCAGGAAGACAGCCTTCCTTTGCTAATCATTCTTGTTATTTTTTATACACCATGTTTCAATATTTCTAAGGAAGGCAAATGCTTTTTCTACATAAATGTCTTCTTTTCCTTTAATCTTCTGACATCCAGAATTAATATTCAGTAGTACCAAAATTGCCATATCAAATTAATTTAATTGATCCAGAAAAAGATGAATAGTTAATGAACAGAAGCCAAAGGACATAAGTTTGAATGCATTTTCTGCCAGGGCTAGGTGTATGAAGATATTTTTCCAGTAAAAATATAAATTTCTGATCCCAAATTGCAGAAGACAAATCCACTGTATATTTGGAAAAGCCAATGGTTTCAGGGATAGTGCTTTGTGTAAACAGGAGTAAGGTTTGTGAATCAGCCAATCAGTAGTATTTATTCAGTGCTTACTTTGTGTAAAGCACTATATTAAACACAACAGACACACATCCTACTCTAAAGGAATTTACAACCTAGTCTCAGAGACAGACCCTAAAATAAGTAACAGGTGAGGGACTCAATAGAAAATAAAGGTATGTACTCAAGATTATGAGCCCCTTGTGAGACATGGACTGTGTCTGACATGATTATCTCTTCATCTACTCCAGGGCTCAGTAAAGAGCATGGCATAGAGTATATCATAAACCAAATTCCCGAAAAAAGTGCAACAGGGATGTATGAGTACCTAAGTGTCAAAATGATGTTCTAGTGCTAAAGGGACAGTAGAGGGTGGAAGTAGAATAGAGATATGATAAAATGATCAGACAAGACCTCTTGGAGATGAGAATTACAGCAGTTTTGAAGACAAGATGGATGCATCTGACAATTACTCTTCTCTACAATTAAAGCCTTTCTGAAGGCTCATTTCCTCCAAAAGGCCCTCCCTAAGTCTTCCTTTCCATTTCTCCCATTCTCTTCTGTGTCACCCTGACTTGCTCCCTTTATTCAACCCCCTGTGGCCCAACAACACTTATGTACATATCTGTAATTTATTCATTTATTTATATTAATGTTTGTCTCTCCCTCTAGGCTGTAAACTCGCTGTGGGCTGGGAATGTGTCTGTTTATTGTTTTATTGTATTCTCCCAAGTGCTCAGTACAATGGTCTGCACACAGTAAGTGCTCAGTAAATTCAACTAACAGATAGGAAGACAGGAATGGTCGGTCATGAAGTGGGAGGGAGTTCCAGACTAGAGGGAGGAAAGGCAAGAGGTCTGTAGTGAGAGAGATAAGAATGAGGCAGAGTGGGTAGACTGGCTTCAGAGGAGCGAAGGGCATAGGCGGGTTGTAGTGGGAGAGAAACAAAAATTAGCAGTGGGCAGAGAGCAGACCAACTACTTTGAAGCTCAATAATTAGTCTCATTCCGAAGACCCCTACAAGAAATAAGTCAGCATATTTATCGAATTAGCAACATTCTGGGCTTTCCCAGTCACCAAAGTCTAGTGTAGCCACCAGCACGGTTAGAGGGGCAGCTTGATGCCTCAGCACCCAAAGGCAGCAGCTGTCAAACCTGTACATTCCCAGCCAATGAAGAGGCAGGAATTGGCATACTATCACACAGCTGAATATTCTGACTTGTCAGGCTCAAACAGCTTGCAGACAATATGGAAAAATTACAACCAAAAGAAAATTCCCATTCTTTGCTTTGAAAATAAGACTGTTTCCATTATATTAATGATATTTGTTAAGTGCTGTGTGCTAAGCACTGTAGTAAATGCTGGGGTAATAATAATTATTATTGCAGTATTTATTAAGTGCTTGTAGGGGATGTTGTGTCCCGGCTCTGACCCACCAGAGTTTCAAGGCCAAGCCTGTGTTTTCGCGGTTATGGTATGCGCCCAGGACGTGCACAGATCAAGCTGGTAAACACCTTATCTAAGCTGTTTTGCTTTTGTAGTGATGTCATGCGGCATATAAAGGGGTGGCTCTAGTTAGGCAGGTTGTGGTTTGTCTCCTGTGCCCTGCTGCCATCCAGAGCTGTCCCGTAAGTAACTTCCCCAAATAAACCACTTTTATATAGATCTCACTAAGCCTGACTGGCATGGTCTGCTTCCTTTTCTGGAATCTGGGCAACTCGACGGCATGTGCCGTTACAGTACTTATTATGTGCCAAGCACTGTTCTAAGTGCTGGGGTAGATACAAGTTAATATGTTTGGACACAGTCCATGCTCCACATGGGGCTCACAAGAGAAGCAGCGTGGCTCAGTGGAAAGAGCCCAGACTTGGAGGGTAATGGGTTCAAATCCTGGCTCTGCCACTTGTCAGCTGTGTGACTGTGGGCAAGTCACTTAACTTCTCTGTGCCTCAGTTACCTCATCTGTAAAATGGGGATTAACTGTGAGCCTCACATGGGACACCCTGATTACCCTGTATCTACCCCAGCGCTTAGAACAGTGCTCTGCACATAGTAAGCACTTAAATACCAACATTATTATTATTAATCCCCATTTTACAGATGAGGTAACTGAGGCAAAAAGAAGTTAAATGACGTGCCCAAGGTCACACAGCAGACAAGTGGAAGAACTGGGACTAGAACCCAGGACCTTCTGATTCTCAGGTTTTTGCTCTATCCACTAGGACTTGGACACAAGATAATCAGTTTGGACACAGTCCATACCCAAAAAGAGGCTCCCACTCTTAATCCCCATTTTAGAGATGAAGTAACTGAGACACAGATAAGTTAAATGACTTGCCCAAGTTCACTCTTCAGATAAACAGAGCCGGGAATAGAATCCTGGTCCTCTGACTCCTAGAACTGAGCTCTTTCTACTTGGCCACAATGTTTCTTCCATTCGTACCATGAAGAAATATGTGGGTTTAGGGTTTTTAGTTTTGTTTTGTTTTACCCCCAAAGAGGCTTTTCCCAAAGCAGCATCAGCTACTGTGAAGGAGCAGGTGTGTGTTCTGAAACCTTTGGGATGGATTTGAAATGTCACTATTCTGTTATAAAAATACCAACATTCATTTTATATAATATGGGATTGGAGAACAACTTTGTGGGCTATAACCACATAGGACAAGTTGTGATGTACTTGCGGTCAGAGAAGAACCTAATAATAACCATCCAATTCAGGCCCTGGAAGCATTCTGTTATACCCTGCTTTTAAAAGAGATTCTGGAGCGTCTGGAAAAAAAACCATAAATAGGGTAGATATCATTTTAACTCTTCTTCTTTTTAGAAGACCAAACTCCTGCCTTAAATAGCATGAGGATCTTTTTTTTTGCCTCTAAAAGTTGTGCCCTACATCCCTAACATCTGTAGCTACCTTATAGAATCATGAAAAGGGGGAAAAAATAAAAGCAAAAGAATATTAAAAACTGGCTCTAGGAATATATTTCAGGTATTTCATTGAACATATTTTTCTAGAAAGTGGTTTTTGAAAATATGAAAACCCTTCAAGACTTTTCAATCTGCTTTGAACCTAGGTTTAATCGGTTGCTGGGGCAAGGGTCAGGAGAAATTATTTTGAAATTGTTTCACTCTTTACAGTGAAGAGATGAATAATTGAACTGACAAAGACCCATCAGGTTTGCCCTTTTGCATTTCATTGTTGAATATTGAAATCCCAGGGAGACTTTTCTGGCAGACATCAAGGACAAAGAGAATAAATGAATCCTAATAATCCATCAGTTCATTGAGTACCACAACTAAGATATCTAAGTTGGTCCCAGAGGTTTCTTTTAAGTGGAATATAGATAATTGTATCAAAATACTGGATATTCATTTTTATTCATTTATTATTTGGCTCTGGTGCAAATCTTTACCTAGGTTTCCTGAGCTGAATCTGGAAAAGGGTTGCTTCACAGTGGATTCTTAGACTCAAAAGAGAACTTCTGGTTTCCTGTTTCTGTTTGTGTTGGCTGCCTTCAGAGAAGGATGTAGACTGAACTGAGAGAAAATAGAGAAGTAGAGTGGCCTAGTGGATAGAGGGCAGGCCTGGGAGTCAGAAAGACCTTGAGCTCTAATTCCAGCTCCACCACTTGTCTGCTGTGTGACCTTGGGCAAATCACTTCACTTCTCTGGGTCTCAGTTACCTCATCTAAAAAATAAGGATTAAAATTGGGGAGCTCTTGTGAGATAGGGACTATGCCCCACCAGATTTGATCGTATCCACCCCAGGACTTAGTACAGTGCCTGGCACTTAGTTAGTACTTAACATATGGAAGCACGAGAAGCAGCGTGGCTCAGTGGAAAGAGCATGGGCTTGGGAGTCAGAGGTCATGGGTTCGAATCCCAGCTCCGCCGCTTGTCAGCTGTGTGACTTTGGGCAAGTCCCTTCACTTCTCTGGGCCTCAGTTACCTCATCTGTAAAATGGGGATTAAGACTGTGGGCCCCACGTGGGACAAATTTATCATCTTGTATTCCCCCAGAGCTTAGAACAATGCTTTGCAAATAGTAAGCGCTTAATACCATTATAATAATAATATACAATAATCATTATTAATATTATTAATGTTGACCATCCAACAACAGATTCATGGGGAAATGAAATGGTCAAACGAGAAACATAAGAGAACAAAACATTGAAGTCCCAAATAGGTCCCTCACATTTAAACTGTGAGCCCTGGATGGGACCGAGACTGTGCCCTACCTATTTATCTTAAATCTATCGCAAAGCTTAGTTGAGTGCTTGGCTCATAGCAAGTGTTTACAAAATAACATTACTATCATTAATTTTAATTATCATCATTAGTGTTAGGCATGCCTTCAACACTGGGTACTTGTAAATAGTACTCTTGTTTTTAGGGAGGATTTTTTTTTTTTTACAATTACACCCACAGATCTTGGATTTTTTTTTTTTCACTTCTCAACTTCCATGACATCCTGCCCCAGTCTCTTTATCACAAGTCCCTCTATCATTTCCCTAACCACTAAATCACATTCTCCTCATCTCCTACCTCACCACTCTCCCCCTACCATTCAAAATGGTTCTCTCACAGACATATCCATCCTTTAGAACCCCCCCACTTACCCCAAACCTTAATGGCCTAACTGAACTCCCTACCAATCCTCCCCTCCCTTGATTTTTTTTATGGTATTTGCTAAGCACTATGTGCCAGGCACATCCCCTCTCAGAGTCTCACCTGGAGAGTTTCCAGTTCTCTATCAGTCTCGACTATGGGAGGAAGAGTCAAATAGATGCATTTCCATTCCTAGCTTGGGCAGTGGCTAGCGAGTGGATGGCAATATGCTACATGTCAAAACTCTCCTGTTCTGGGCAGCAGCAGCATGGGAGAGAGTCAAGGGTGGAGACTTAAGTTGACTGAGCGGAAGGAGGCAATGGTAAACCACTTCCATATTTTTACCAAGAAAACTCTACGGATACCCTACCAGAAGGATTGTAGATGGAGGTGGGGCATTCTAGGAGAGACGTGTCCATGGCATCGCTATGGGTCAGAGACGACTCTATGGCATAACACATGCCAGGCAAAGTACTATGCACTGCAGCAGTAAACAAGCTAAGCAGGTGGAACACAGTCCATGTCCCGCATGGGGCTTACAGTCCTTATCCCAATTTTACAAATGAGGTGACAGACACAGAGAAGTTAAATAACTTGCCCAAGGTCTCACAACAGATAAGTGGCAAGGATTTGATGCACAAAACCTCTCCCTCAAAATCACCCGCCTCTACCAAACTCAACTCCCCTAACTCCTGTCCCTTCATTGACACAATACCCCCTACCCCTAGCTCTGAATCATTCCTTGTGCTTGTGCTGCTGGAAGAAATTCAGACCCCAAATGTGAAGGGGGTTTTTTATTGTAATTTTTTTTAGCACTTACTATGTGTGAAGCACTTTTCCAAGTGTTGGGGTAGATACAAGTTAATCAGTCCAGTTACAATCCCTGTCCCACATAGGTCTCACAATCAAAATAGGAAAGAGGATAGGTATGTAATCCCTATTTTGCAGTTGAGGAAACTGAGGCCCAGAGAAGTTAATAACTTTCCCAAGGTCACCCACCAAGAAAATAGCAGATCTAGGATTAGAACCCCTGACTTCCAGGGCTGTGCTTTATTTACTAGACCACGCTGCTTACCCTGCCACACTTCAAATACATCTTTTTTGCTGTAATACTTTCTTCTGCTCAGCATCAATTCTTCTCCTCCCTCAATTCGCCGTCCATTGACCCCACACATATTCCAAGACTTTAACTCCTTTCTGAAGCCCTCCATAGTTCCATTTAACTTCCCCCAACACCATTACCTTTGACAATCACATCATTTGGATGATAAAATTAAAATCCTTGAGTTCTCCCAAGTGCCTCCCCATAACTTCTCCATCTCCCCTCTCCAACTCCCTCCTATCACCATTCACATGCTTTCTGTCTCTCAAGAGAACATTCCCATCTATTTTCAAAATCTGCCTTCATTACCTATGCTTCTGGTCCCATCCACTTTCATCTTCTAAAAACGCTTTCTTCTTCTAAAAGAGTGTTCTCTGGGTCCCAACATCTTCTCCAGCTAGCATCCATCTCCCTGCTTTCATCTATCTCCCTGCTTTCATCCCCGACCAAATTCTTTGAACATGTTGCCTCTGGTTCCACTCCTCTAAATCCCTTCTTGACCTGTATTACTATTATCATTATCATCCTTATTAAGCACTTACCATGTGTCATACACTGTTCTAAGTGCTATGTTGGATACAAGTTAATCAGGTCAGATATAGTCCCTATTCCACATGGGGCTCACAGTCTAACTGGGAGAGAGAACAGGTATAGAATCCTCATTCTACAGAGAAGGAACTGCGGTGCAGATGAGTTAAGTAACTTACCTAAGGTCACACAGCAGACAAGTGGTAGAACTAAGATTAGGCCTAAAACTCTCCTTCTTGGGAGAGCTCATCTGTTCCCATGGCTTCAACTAGTAGTAGTTGTAGTAATAGCAGTAGTTTACTAAGCACTTACTCTTTTCAAAGCACTGTACTTAGCACCGGGAAAGGATACAAAGGTAGGAATTGGCCACTGTCCCTGGCTCTCCAGAGGCTCTTATATGTAGGTGGCACCCAAATCTACCTTAATAATCATAATCTCTCATATCCTCTGCAATCTTGCACTTCGTTTTGCATCCAGAAAATCTCCAAGTGGATGTCCCACTTGAAACGGGAAATATGTTGAAAATTGAACTCCTCATCTTCCCTCCTAAATCCACTCCTCTATCTAACTTTGCCATCACAGTCGTCAGCACCACCAGCATCTTTGTCCTTGAAGCCTGCAACTTTGATATTATCCCAGATTCAATTTTCTCTTTCACATTTGATCTCTTATTAAAACCCACCATTTATTTTTCTTTCACAACATTTCCCCAATCCATCCCTACATCTCCATCCAGTTGGGTTACCACTCCGCTCCAAGGAGCTCATAGTGTCTTGGCTAGGCTCCTATTCCAACCTCATAACCAATCTCCCTGTCTCCAGGTTTTCCTCACTCCAATTCATTCATTCATTCAATCGTATTTATTGAGTGCTTCCTGGGTGCAAAACCCTGTACTATGCACTTGGGAGAGAACAATATAACGACAAACATGCACACTCCTGCCCACAACAAGCTCACAGTCCAGAAGGGAAGACAGACATTAATATTAATAGGTAAATAAATTACAGATATATACAGATACATACATATGTGCTATGGGGATGGGAGGGAGGATGAATGAAGAAGCAAGTAAGAGTGGCGCAGAAAGGAGTAGAGAAGAGGAGGACTTAGTCAAGGAAGGCTTCTTGGAGGAGTTATGGCTTCAATAAGGCTTTGAAGTGGGGGAGAGCAATTATTTGTCTGATATGAGGAGGGAGGGCATTCCAGGCCAGAGATAGGATGTTGGCAAGATGTGGGCGGCAAGATAGATGAGATAAAGGTACAATGAGGTGGTTTGCATTAGAGGAACAAAGTGTGCAGGCTGGGTTGTAATGCGTACTTCACTCTGCTATCCAGAATTTTTGTTTTTCTAAAATATCACTATGTATATAGCTCTTCAGCTCCAATGAGTACCAAAATCTTGACTGCCCTTCTTTGGCTCATTATGCTGTTAACCTTTCTCTCAGTGGCCACCCTCCCTACTCTGATCACTCAGCACTTCTCATTCAATCTGGCATCCAAAACACTTGCACATCCTTTGTTGCCTCAAAACCATGTACCACTTACTGCTCCTTTTACAGAAAGTGCTCCACTGTCTGCCTACGCCAGTACCAGGTTTAGCTGGCATGGAATTATTTCCTCCTACCTGTAAACGACGGGATTAAAAACTGGTGTAGCATACCCTTAGGTATGAACAGGTCAAATATTACTCCTAGAGAAGCATCATGGCATAGGGAATGCAGCGCAGGCCTAGGAGTCAGAAGGTCATGGGTTCTATTCCTCAACTGCCACTTGTCTGCTGTGTGAACTTGGGCAAGCCACTTCACTTCTCTGTGCCTCAGTTATCTCATTTGTAAAATGGGGATTGAGATTGTGAGCCCCACATGAGGCAGAGACTGTGTCCAACCTGATTTGCTGTATCCTCCCCCAGTGCTTAGTAGAGTGCCCGGCACACAATAAGTGCTTAACAAATACCATTATTATAATATATAATAATAATGACTCCTTCCATTAGGAAAAGCTAAATGTATTAAGTTCCTGATACTTAATCAATCACAGAGGACAAGTGAAAAAAGAGAAGAGGGCTAGCAATTTGTTGTGCAGAAGCCATTTGGCCATTTTAAGAGAAGATGTATAACTGAGTGATCCAGGAGGACAAGGGATGGGAGAAAAGTTTCTCCAGGCTGGGGTCCAGAGGTCAGGGTCCCTGAGGAATAAGATTTCTTCTCTTGGGTGGGAGAGATGAACATGTTGTTGTGGGCAGGGAATGTGTCTGTTTATTAACCCCCAAGCTCTTAGAATAGTGCTTTGCACACAGTAAGTGATAATAATAATAACGTTGGTATTTGTTAAGCGCTTACTATGTGCCGAGCACTGTTATAAGCGCTGGGGTAGATACAGGGTAATCAGATTGTCCCACATGAGGGTCACACTTAATCCCCATTTTACAGACGAGGTAACTGAGGCCCAGAGAAGTGAAGTGACTTGCCCACAGTCACACAGCTGACAAGTGGCAGAGTCTGGGATGCTCAATAAATGGGAAGGAAGGAAGGAAAGGAAGGAAAGGAAGGAAAGGAAAGAAAGGAAGGAAAGGAAGGAAAGGAAAGAAAGGAAGGAAAGGAAAGAAAGGAAGGAAAGGAAAGAAAGGAAGAAAGGAAAGAAAGGAAGAAAGGAAGAAAGGAAGAAAGGAAGAAAGGAAGAAAAGAAGAAAGGAAGAAAGGAAGAAAGGAAGAAAGAAAGAAAGAAAGAAAGAAAGAAAGAAAGAAAGAAAGAAAGAAAGAAAGAAAGAAAGAAAGAAAGAAAGAAAGAAAGAAAGAAAGAAAGAAAGAAAGAGAGAGAGAGAGAGAAAGAGAGAAAGAAAGAGAGAGAGAGAAAGAGAGAGAAAGAGAGAAAGAGAGAGAGAAAGAGAGAGAGAAAGAGAGAGAGAAAGAGAGAGAGAAAGAGAGAGAGAAAGAGAGAGAGAGAGAGAGAGAGAGAGAAAGAAAGAAGGAAAGAAGGAAGGAAGGAAGGAAGGAAGGAAGGAAGGAAGGAAGGAAGGAAGGAAGGAAGGAAGGAAGGAAGGAAGGAAGGAAGGAAGGAAGGAAAGAAAGAAAGAAAGAAAGAAAGAAAGAAAGAAAGAAAGAAAGAAAGAAAGAAAGAAAGAAAGAAAGAAAGAAAGAAAGAAAGAAGAGAAAGAGAGAGAGAGAGAGAGAAAGAAAGAAAGAAAGAAAGAAAGAAAGAAAGAAAGAAAGAAAGAAAGAAAGAAAGAAAGAAAGAAAGAAAGAAAGAAAGAAAGAAAGAAAGAAAGAAAGAAAGAAAGAAAGAAAGAATACGTGGGTTGGTAGCATTCCCCAGAATCGGAAAACCCCACAGGGAGGCTGAAATCTGGAATTTTCCCTAGAGACAGGAATGGATCAGAAGAAGCAGAGCCCTAGAATGTTTCCAGGAAAGTAGAAAGGGTCCTGAGGGAAGAGAAATGTTTTAGAGGAAATGAAAGGACACTTCGGAATGGAAGTTCTTTTATATTTGTTACCTAATGAACTCATTTCAAAATCCTTTCAATTTGTCTATTAAAACCCACTGAAAGCTGTATCTTCTGTGTCTGCATCTGGAAGTTGGGACCAGACAGCTCCTGGCATCTGGAGAGATGCATTAGTCTGGGAAGTTGAGAGAAGGGGTGGGAGTCAAGACTTCTCACAGCTTCCGGCAGCCAACCACAGGATGGCTGGGCCCCAGGTGATCCCCTGCTGCTTTGGGGTGCTTCATTGAGAGTGGGGGGCTAGGGGGAGGGTTATCTGCCTAAGGACTAGAGGAAAGGGGATCACTTGCACAATGACAGAATGGGAAAAATCCAGCAGGTTTTAAGACCCTGCAGATATTGGACAACTGGGCCTTCATTAATTTACTTCAGAGGTGATTTCAGACAGGAGAAGGGGTAAATGAAGAGGTTCCAGTTTATCACAGTTTGCAATCTATTTTGAGATACTTTTGCTTTCAGAAACTGTGGTCATATTGCTTTGGCTAAAACTAGGTGTTGATTTTTATTAAATTTTGAGGATATTCTTTCACAGAGCTCCATCAGCCTCCAGAATGATTTTTCATGTTCTGTGTTTAGAAGCAAACTAAGATAACTGTTGGGGACTTCTAGAAATCATAAATATTCTAAGAATAAAGGGACAGATGACTTCCAAAAGTGGGTAAGTGGGTGGTACTGAGGCACATTGGAGTTTGCTCATTATGCAAATTAGCCCAAGCCCAAGAGTTCAGACTACAGAAATCAGAAGATGGAGTAATTTTAATAAAAATGTGTGACCACAGCATTTAATTCCTTCTTTCTAATAGTCACTGTCATCATAGACACCCTGAGGAGATGCAGCATATTAGGAACTCAAAGACTATTTACAGATTGTGGCTTAAGTAAGCTCTTCTAGAAGTAATGCTGACAGGTATAGCAAAGCAATATTACAAAATCAATACCCCATACAATTCTGTTGATGGACAATCTGGACTCCTGTTTTCCCACTGAATAAATGAATCTTTGTGCTTAGGAGTCTATTTTCAGCAACTTTGGGTTTGAACCAATCTCACATCCGTAGTGTGTCATGAAATCAATATTAGATAGGAAAGTGATGAATTTTGGCTAGGTAGAGTGACATCTGTAGGGGATATATTTTCCATTTTAGTCAAGTTTGAGAAGCAGAAATAATTGGATCTTGCAAACACTGGTCTAAATAAATGGTTCCTAGCTATTTATTTATATTAATGTCTGTCTCCCGCCCTAGACTATAAGATCACTGTGGGTAGGGGATGTGTCTATTTATTGTTATATTGTACTCTCCCAAGTACTTAATTCAGTGCTTAGCACACAGTAACTACTCAGTAAATATGATTGAATGAATAGTGAGGTAGGGCCCTCCAGTGTGACTTTGAACCTTCCATGGTGAGCCCCAGTGACTTCTGGGAACTGCCCTTATAATTTCAGGGTGCACTCCTGAATTTGGAGGGCACACATGCATGCTCAGTCAAATCAAAGATGGTGATGTACCAAAACAGGAACTTACCTATCTTTCTTGAGTTATCTGATCGTCCCAACATGCGTGGATGGAATGTATTAAGCACTGAGTACATGCCAAACAGTGTGCTAAGCACTGGGCTGGATGCAAACTAAGCAGATCAGACACAACCCCCACCTACAAGAGACTCACAGACTAAGAGACAGTTCCAACATTCACTCTCAATGGGTTTTAGCAGAAAGTGGGATGTCTAAAGACAACTCCAGAGTTAGGTGGCCCCAGTTGGAATGAAACACAGCAACAGTATGAGTGTACTGGCTGTACTCAGGCAATCATTTGGAGTGAAAATAAAAACATTTGAGCTACATATTTCGCTAATATTATAAAACACAAAGCCTTTTTCAGTGAAGGAGGCAAGTGATGACTTTTCTAGGTAGGAAAGAAGCAGAGGACACACAGACCACTTGGTTCAGCCCAAATAATGCACTTAAAAAGAAATGGGTGACTTAGAGCTAGTCAGACTCAGGTTATAGTCTTCTTCCAAGCTTGCTGTCTCTTTCCCTGCTTGTCTTTCTATACGGAAGCTTTGTCCACTCACTCTTCCCAAATTCCACTTTTTTATTTTTTTTTTTGGTATTTGGTATTAGTTAAGTTCTTACTATGTGCCAAGCACTGTTCTAAGTGCTGGGGTAGATACAAGGTAATCAGGTTGACCCAAATGGAGCTCACAATATTAATCCCCATTTTACAGATGAGGTACCTGAGGCACAGAGAAATTAAGAGATTTGCCCAAAGTCACACAGCTGACAAATGGCAGAGACAAGATTAGAACCCACAACCTCTGGCTCCCAAGCCCCTGCTCTTTCCACTAAGCCACGCTACTTTTTCCAATCTATGGTTGCCTTGTTTTTCACTTCTAGGGGACTGAAACTCATAGACAGGGCAGGGTCAATAACCAATGAGAGATTATCTCAATACTACTACTCTTAGTAGTAGTAGTACTAATAAGAATAACAATAATGCCTTTTAACTGATTATTATATGCCAAGCACTATGCCAAGTCTCCTCCCCCTCACAGTTCCCCATCACATCTTCTCTATAAATCAGAAGGTATAGCTCCACACTCTCTTATTCCAGTGACAAACTCTCGTCATAGTCTGGACAGCAAAAATCAACAGAGGATTGGGATCATGTGAAAATCCTGCCTCTTTAAGGGACACCCATTCCATCATCCCGAGTGGAAAGTAGCAACAAATCATGCACACATAAGAACCAAGATGATGAGACCATGCTTGACAAAGAGAGGGACAGCCTGTGCCAGCTGGAAAAATAATAATGATATTTGTTAAGCGTTATGTGCCAAGAACTGTTTTAAGTGCTGGGGGTAGATACAAGGTAATCAGGTTGTCCCACGTAGGGCTTGCAGTCTTCATCCCCATTTTGCAGACAAGGTAACTGAAGCACAGAGAAGTTAAGTGACTTGCCTGAAGTCCACAAAGCTGACAAGTGGCGGAGCCGGGATTAGAACCCGTGACCTCTGACTCTCAAGGCCAGGCTCTTTCCACTAAGCCACCCCATCTCAGAGAAACTGAGCAAAGGCCATGACTGCTGGGTTTCTGAAAGTGCATTTCTAGCCCTAAAGGCTCTTAAAATGAAGTGGGGAGAAAGCCAGACACCAGAAAGGGAAACAGACACATAGACTAAATTAATTAATTCATTCAGTCATATTTATTGAGTGCTTACTGTGTGCAGAGCACTGTACTATGACCTGCATGTTAGTAAGAAAGGCAGACTCTGAGCTCTGATCACCATCTCCCTATCCCGAGGATCTTTGGGAATGTGCCCTACCTGCTGGGATGACTCAGTTCAATCATTTAGAAAGTTCCAGGCACGTCTCCATGTTTCAGTCTGTTCTCTCACCTACAGAGCGTCACCGCTGAATGGAAATGGGCACTGTTTGAACAGTACACTCCCTTGGATTTAGAGAGACGTGAATAATGATAGCAGTTATTCCAGGCTATTCGGCTAGGGGATCATACTGGGTTGTTCAACTGGTAGAAAATAGCCTATAACTGCCCTTGATTTCCTCTCAGAACTCCTGCTGCTGACAGCAGGATTGTGCAGTGTAGCTTTTTTTTTTTATCATTTAGAAGACAGCATTCATCATAATATTTACTCTATTGTACAGCCATAATGTTTTTCTATTATTCCAAGGAGTCATTGTGCTGATAAATTAATTATATTGAAACGTCAACTTTTTGATGGAAGTCGGTTTGGATACTACAGATTCACAAAATACATGACACCTCAATTGCTGTGCATTCAGAGTGTAGCAGATGGTAACATCTTGCCCTACTGGGAAATCATGGCGTCTATTGTTGCATTTCAAGTGATACGTTTCTCCTCATGCTAGAGCAGGTAGAATGAAAATTCAGGCTGGTGCTAACAAAAGAGTGATTTCAGAGAGAAGCTGAAGAACTGTAATGATACGGACACTCAAGAGAGTTGGTTATGAAATGCTGAAAGTGTAGGGGATGTAAAAGAACTGTCGGGGGTATGAAAATTGCAAAAGGACAGTGCAGGCAGGATGCAGAAAAATAGCACCAAGCCCTAAAGCAATCTGAATCCAGGAATGGATATGGCCCAGTGAAACAACCAATGCCATTTTCTTTCTACTGTGAAATTTGTGTTCCAGAATATAATGTGGAATGATGAGAAGTGCATATATCTGCTAGATAGATGCTCTGGGTTATCCTGGATCTGACCAGCTCATGGCAATTGAAAGGGTTTGATTTGCAAAGTGAATGATAAGCATTACTATACAAATTTCTTCCTCAGCTGATGCAAAGTAGCACGCCCTAGTGGAATACCAAGGGCTGGGAATCAGAGATCTGGGTTGGAATCACAACTGGGCTGCTTATCTGGTGTGTGACCTTGGACAAGTCACTTAACACCTCTGAGCTTCATTTTCTTCTTCCCCCCACTCCTAGCTCCACAGCACTTAAGTACATATCTATAATTTACTTATTTTAATGTCTATCTTCCCCACTCTAGACTGTAAACCTTTTGTAGGCTGCGAATGTGTCTATTGTTGCATTATATTCTCCCAAGCACTTAGCACAGTGCTCTGCACACAGTAAGTGCTCAATAAATAAGACATTGAACAAATGAATGAATCTACTCCAGTGCTTAGAACAGTATCCGGCACATAGTAAGCGCTTAACAAATACCATACAGAAAAGCATGAAATTCCTTTCATCTGCTATGGTATTTATGTTTTCATACCAATAGAGGATAACTAAGTATGAACTGATAAGGGTGGGCTTCAACAATAAACCAGCAGCTAAAAGGAGTTTGAATACACAAAAGAATTGATCATTTCCCTTGATCAAGTTTGGAGACCATCTTTAGGAATCAATTCTCAGTGGCTTAAAATTGGAGTTCTTTTGCTGTCAATCTTCAAGGACAATCTTCCCTCCCCTTCCCCGTCCCCCGAGAATAAAATAATCCAAAACAAAAACCCGAGATTCCAAAACCTTACGCTAGATGAAGACATTACTCTATAAAAGGACCCATTTGATGCATAAAGTAGTATAAAAGTGTATGATTTCAAGAGAATGCATTTTGGGAAATAATAACAATGGGAAAGCATCAGAAGTATTTTTCATTATGGACATCTAAATCATTACAAAATATACTAAAATCTCACACTAATACACCAAAAAAAACCCCAAAACTGCTTAGAGGTCCTTCCACAGGAGATCAAATGAAAAAAGTTCATACTTTGAGGACAAATCAATTAATCAGTGGTACTTATTGAGTGCTAACTGTTGCAGAGCATTGTACAAAGCATTTCCTAGTATAAAATACAACAATGTTGGTAAACACATTTCCTGTCTACAAAGAGCTGGCAGTCTAGAGGAGAAAAAAACACTAATACTTTCTGATGTCACACACGTGACTGTGGTAAAAACACAAATAAAATTGACAACTGCTTTCCTAACAGGTTAAAGGAAATGAGAAGCACTTTTAGAAGACTCTTCTACTATGTAATAAATGGACACATTAATAAATTAGGAGGCAACTAATTGAGATATTAAAGTTTTCTATCCATTATTATTTAACAAGTAAAATGACAATGCAAGAAGCACCTTCTCATTTTCAAAGAACAAAATGTAACAAGCCTTAAAAAAGGTGTTTTTTTTGCCAGTCAGCTGGGAGACATGGAAAACACTCAAAGCTGTCAACTGAAATGGGAAGTATTAAGGTGGTTTAAGGGAAGAAGCCGAAGGTACATAAGCTCGTTGTGGACACGGCACATGTCTACTAACTCTATTTTGAACTCTCCCAGGTGCTTAATACAGTGCTCTGCACACCGTAAGCACTCAATAATAAATTCAAATATCACCGTGGATGGCACGAACATCCTTCCCGTCTCTCAGGCCCGCAATCTCAGTGTCATCCTTGACTCGTCTCTCTCGTTCACCCCACACATCCTATCCATTACCAAGACCTGCCGGTTTCACCTCTACAATATCGCCAAGATCCGCCCTTTCCTCTCCACCCAAACGGCTACCTTACTGCTACAGGCTCTCGTTATATCCCGGCTAGACTACTGTGTCAGCCTTCTCTCTGACCTCCCTTCCTCCTCTCTCGCCCCGCTCCAGTCTATTCTTCACTCCGCTGCCCGGCTCATCTTCCTGCAGAAACGATCTGGGCATGTCACTCCCCTTCTTAAACAACTCCAGTGGTTGCCTATCAACCTCCGCTCCAAACAAAAACTCCTCACTCTAGGCTTCATGGCTCTCCATCACCTTGCCCCTTCCTACCTCTCCTCACTTCTCTCTTTCTACCACCCACCCCGCACGCTCCGCTCCTCTGCCGCCCACCTCCTCACCGTTCCTCGGTCTCGCCTATCCCGCCGTCGACCCCTGGGCCACGTCCTCCCGTGGTCCTGGAACGCCCTCCCTCCTCACCTCCGCCAAACTGATTCTCTTCCCCTCTTCAAAACCCTACTTAAAACTCACCTCCTCCAAGAGGCCTTCCCAGACTAAGCTCCTCTTCTCCCTCTACTCCCTCTGCCACCCCCCCTTTACCTCTCCGCAGCTAAACCCTCTTTTTCCCCTTTTCCCTCTGCTCCTCCACCTCTCCCTTCCCATCCCCACAGCACTGTACTTGTCCGCTCAACTGTATATATTTCCATTACCCTATTTATTTTGTTAATGAATTGTACATCGCCTTGATTCTATTTAGTTGCCATTGTTTTTACGAGATGTTCTTCCCCTTGACTCTATTTATTGCCATTGTTCTTGTCTGTCCGTCTCCCCCGATTAGACTGTAAGCCCGTCAAACGGCAGGGACTGTCTCTATCTGTTGCCGACTTGTTCATTCCAAGCACTTAGTACAGTGCTCTGCACATAGTAAGTGCTCAATAAATACTACTGAATGAATGAATGAAGTGACTGATTGACATACTCTCCACTTCAAAGCCCTATTGAAGGCACAGCTCCTCCAAAATGCCTCCAAGCCCCCCCTTTCCTCTTCTCCCACTCCCTTCTACCTCATCCCAACTTGTTCCCTTTATTCTCCCCCCATCCCAAGCCCTATGGCACTTATATACATATCTGCAATTTATGTATTTGTATTAATGTCTGTCTCCCACAGTAGACTGTTAGCTCATCTTGGTCAGAGAATGTGTCTGTTTATTGTACTGTACTCTCCTAAGCACTTAATAAAGTTCTCTGCACACAGTAGGTGCTCAATAAATGAGAGTGTTACGGGAAATTATTTTCAAAGTACCAGGATGCATATATACTTCAGTGTCTGCAGAGACAGAGTAAAAGGATTCTCCAGAGACCATGAGAGGAACTTCACCATACCTGATTATCTTTCATCTTCCCCATTGCTTAGTGCCTAGTAAACTAAATAAATATCAAAATTATGAGAAAAATTATTGAGACTGATATTCTTCTTATTTGAAGATGGTGGCGCAAACAGTGATATTTACCCACATGGGCCAAAGAGGCTGAAAAACCTGTGTGAAAGCAGCAAGTTCTACCGCACCATGCCTGCATGTAGATCAATTAATCGGTAGCGGTTATTGAATGGGTACTGTGTGCAGAGCACTATACCAAGTGGATGCAAGAGTTTGAGAGTAAATAGACATGAACTCTGCCCTCAAGGAGCCTACAATCTGGCAGACCATCATCTTTTATGCTAATCTGTGCTTGTCACAGGCCTAATACTGTTGTTGGCTTAATGCTTCTTAGAGTTATGATCCCCTAGAAGCCTCAGTGGGTAAAGATCCACTCCTCTACTAATTGCAGTACCTAAGGTTTTTTTTCCAACATCCAACTGCATGCCCCCTTGTCTAAAGCTGCACTTTACTGTGTTCTTTGATCACTTCCTTTGCCCTGCCTCCTTCTAGTCATCCTATTTCAGTTGATTGTGAAGTAGTAGGGCATCCTATCAAAATAATAATAATAATGGCATTTGTTAAGCCCTTACTATGTGTGAAGCACTGTTCTGAGCACTGGGTGGATACAAGGTGATCAGGTTGTTCCACATGGGGCTCATAGTCTTAATCCCCATTTTACAGATGAGGTAACTGAGGCACAGAGAAGTTAAGACTGAGGCACAGAGAAGTTAAGTGACTTTCACAAAGTCACACAGCTGACAAGTGGCAGAGAAGGGATTAGAACCCATGACCTCTGACTCCCAAGCCCATGCTCTTTCCACTGAGCCATGCTCATTTTATTTGATTTTCTATTTATTCATTTAAAAAAAAA
Source organism: Ornithorhynchus anatinus (assembly GCF_004115215.2). Lineage (NCBI taxonomy): Eukaryota > Metazoa > Chordata > Mammalia > Monotremata > Ornithorhynchidae > Ornithorhynchus > Ornithorhynchus anatinus. The sequence goes on along the minus strand of NC_041731.1, from coordinate 53,139,716 downwards.
ATCACGAGTACCCTGTTAAGGTAGCAGGATTTACTGACAACATTAAATTCATAGGTGAGGAACATCTTTGGTTATTTGTAAATTCCTGGAACAGATTATTACATAAACCTAATCTTCAGGATTATTGTCATTCCAAAGAATCATGCTGAACCTGGGAAGTGGTCTATAATTATCTGCATAACTTCTCTGGGATGTGCCCTGGCAACACAATCACCAACATGAAGGAGTTCCTGGTTTATTTTCTCAAAGACTTTTACTGACCCACTGTACCTTGAGTTGGAAGTTTCCAGGACAATCAGATACATATTCTGACATCTGGTTCCATATCTCTTCAATCAATGCTTGGGAGAGTACAAGACAACTGGTAGACGTGATCCCTGCCCTCAAGGAGCCTAAAGTCTAGTGAGGGAGACAAACGATGAACTGAAATACCAGAGAGGGAGGGAAATCAAATATAAGAGTATGCATGTAAGTGTTGCTGAGGGGGTAGGGATGGTGGGAAGTACCTAAGTGCTTATGGGGTGGGACTAAGAAGATCATCATAGGCAGGGAATGAGACTGCCAGGCAAATCAGGTTGGACACAGATGGGTGGGCAATCACTGAAGGCCCTTGAAGAGTGGAGAATTTTGTGCAGAATATTTTAGAAAAATGATCTGGGCAGCAGAATGAAATAGGGACTGGGGAGGGAAAGAGGATGAAATCTCTGTTCCGTCCCCTTCATATACAACAAATCACCACTCTCCCCACCTGCATAGCCTTAGCAAAATCACACCTCCTACAAGAGGCCTTTCCTGGTTAAGTCCTCACTTCCCCTACTTCCTCTCCCTTCTGTGTCATCTATGCACTTGGATCTGTACCCTTTAAGTACTTGATATCCACCCCACCCTCAGCCCCACAGCACTTTTGTACATATTTATAATTTACTTTAATGTCTGTTCTCCCACTCAAGACTGTAAATCCTTGTGGGCAGAAAAAGCATGTCTACCATCTCAGTCATATTGTTCTCTCCCAAGTGTTAAGTACAGTATTTGGCACACAGTAAGTGTACAGTGAATACCACTGACTGATGGAAGGGAGGTCAATGAGGAGGCTGATACAATAGGAGAGACAGGATATGATCAGTGCCTAAACCTGTGTGGTAGCAATACAAATGGAGTCAGAAGAGCAAATTCTCTAGTTGTGGTGAAGATACAGTCAACATGCTTTAAGTGACTGGTGGTTGAAAGAGAGGGATGTGGCAGGGATAATGTCAAGCTTGTGGATTTGTGAGAAAGGAAGGTTGGGGTTGCTGGATCCTTTTTCATATTCACTAGCATGGCACCACAGAGCCGTCAGGGTGAAGAGACGCTGCCTACTATACAGCTCTGCTTTATTCTGTTGTTGTGGGTCAAAGATTCAAGCAAGGTATTCTAAATTCTCACTTGATCAGCCATATCATTATGTAGGACTTTTAAGATATTGGTGAACTTTTCTGGGCAGTCAAATTTCCTTAGTAATTACTCTATTCCCAGGCCTTTTGGAGGGGTCAAATGTTTGTAATGATCTTGAAATACAGTTTTACGGTCATAGAGATAATCCTGCAATTCTGCGCTATTTGTCGTGCTGTGAAAATTATGCCTGTTGCTTTGTTTAGGTCTAAAGCTGCCTTGCAATTCAAGAGATATATAGTTAATGATATTCTTCAGTCACCCATACAAACAGACTCTGGCTATGATATTGCTGGAAATGGGAAGCAGAAAGATACCCTGGTAGTTTTCACAGTCAGCTATTTCACCTTTCTTCTGTGAGACAGTGATTACTGAGGTATTTTTGAAGTTCTATACCATTTCTTCAGTCTTACAGATAGTGAGAGTCTATGCATACAGATAAGCATTAGATTCCCTCTATGTTAGAGTACCATTGATTTCAGGTTCTTTTTTTTTTTTTGAACGGTATTTGTTAGGTGCTTACCATGTGCCAGTCACGGTACTAGGCACTGGGGTAGATATAAACTAATCCGGTTGGACACAGTCCAAGTCCCACATGGGGCTCACAGTCTTATTCCTAATTTTACAGATGAGGAAACTGAGACACAGATAAGTTAAGTGACTTGCCCAAGGACACACAAGGGTCGAGCACCATCAGAACCCAGGTCCTGGCTCCCAGACCTGTGGTCTTTCCACTGGGCCATGCTGCTTCCGTTTACCATTGTAAGCTCTTTGAGGGAAAGGATCATGCCTACCAACCCACATACAGTAAGCCCTCAAAAAATTTCACTGATTGATTTGTATTTTTTTAACAGCAGTATTGATGTTCTCAGAAGTTGGAACAAAGGTTACTCTATAGGCTTTTAATGTTTACAAGCGAACCTGACAAAATCAGTTCTTTCTGCTTCTTGTACTTTTTGCTCTCTTCTTGGGCATCTGATGCAGTACCTTCTGCATCCCACTAAAATGTTTCCTCTCTGAAAAATATCCTATTACAAGAGTGAGAGTCTACATTTTCTAATGCCTAAAGACAAAAGATAAAGTCTTGATTAAAGAGAAAAAAGTGCCAGTGTCTGATGGAGACTATTGGAGAGGAAAGGATATCAACTCTTGATAAAACATGCATGCATCGCTGCTACCTGAGATCCATAAATTTTGATTGATCTTTCTGCTCCTGGAAAAAATAATGCCTCAAAAATGAATTTACTTCACATTGCAGCACACCTGTAAAGGAACTGCATAAGCAGTGACGTTGATGGAACTGGACTTGTCAAATTTGCTGACAGATCTGAAATGCCAGATCTCTCATTGTGCCCTAAGTAATGCTATTCAAATTGCAACTTTCATTTAACAGTTTTGATGAAGGCATCAACTATTCATTATAATAAATGCTCTTGTGTTTATGTGTTCCATCAATGTTTTAATTTCTGTCTGTCTCGAAGTCGAGGTCTCAGGAGCACAAATGTACCATATCTAAGTTCCCTCCATCTTCTCCCCCCACCCCCACTCCACACTCCGGGGCACTTAACTTTCCCTTTTTGCTTTTTCAGCAGTATAGCCATTTTTCCTGCATGGAAAGGGCACTCCTCTTTCTTTTTCAGTACAAGCAGAATGTTACTGTTACTTAGATTTTACTCCTTATTACTCCTGATAGTGATAGGACAAGAGACTGTGCTTGTATTCCCTTTGGATTCACTGCTTGTGGTTCTCCTCATCTCTTTGGCTACCCATTCTCATTCTCTTTCATGGGCTCCTTCTCTGCTTCCCACCCCTTGACTGTCGAGCCCCTCAAGATTCAGTTCTAGGTTCCCTACCATTCTCCATCTACACCCACTCCCTCAGAGAACTCATTCACTCTCATAGCTTCAATTAGCATCTCTATGCAGATAATTCTCAAATCTACATCTCCAGTCCCTGGTCTTCCTCCTTCCCTGCAATCTCACATTTTCTCCTGGCTTCAAGATATATCTACTTGAATGTCGTGCTGACCCCTCAAAGTAGACATATCTAAAATTGAACTCCTATCTTCCAACCCAAACCCTGTGTCCCCATGTCTTTGCCATCACCGTAGATAACCTCACTCTCTTCCCTGTCTCACAAGCCTGTAACCTTGACATTGTCCTCAACTCATCTCTCTCATTCCACCCATATATTCAATCTGTCACCAAGTCCTGTTGGTTCTACCTTTGCAACATTGCTAAAAATCAGCCCTTTCCTCTCCATCCAAACTGTTACTATGCTGATCCAAGCATTTATCCTATCCTGCCTTGACTCTTGCATCTGCCTCCTCACTGAATTCCCAGTGTTCTGTCTTTCCCAACTTCAAACCATAATTCATTCTGCTGCATGCAACATCTATCAACAAAAACATTCAGTCCATGTCTCCCCACTCCTCGAGAAACTCCAGTGGTTGTCCATCCTCCTCCACATCCAACAGAAACTCCTTACCATTAGCTTTAAAGCCCTCAATCAGTTCGCCTCATCCTACCTCATTTCACTAATCTCCTACTACAGCCCAGCCTATAAACAACTTCTCCGGTGCCAGCTTAATGTGCCCTGATCCTATCTTGCTGTTGACCCCTCGCCCATATTCCACCCCTGGCCTGGAACTCCCTCCCCCTCCATATATTCCAGACCACCATCTCCCCACCTTCAAAGCACAATTAATGTCACAACTTTTCCATGAGGCCTTCCCTGATTAAGCCCTCTATTCCCCAGCTCATTCTCCCTCCTTCATTGCCTATGTATTTAGATCTATGACCTTTGGACATTTGATATTCACTCCACCCCTAACCCCAAAGCACTTTTGTATATATCTTTAAATTATTTATTATACATTACTAGTCATATTCATGTCTGTCTCTGTCTCTAGCCTGAAACCTCATTATGGGCAGGGAACATGTCTGCTAATTCTGTTGTGGAGTACAAGTGCTTAGAACAGAGCTCTGCACATAGTAAGTGCTCAATAAATATGATTGTTTGACTGACTGATTGTGGGACTGAATGGGAAAAACTCTGCCATGTTTTGGGGTCATTCAGTCCTTGAGCCTCATGTTATTCCATGACTAAAGTACAAAAAGGAGTCACGTTTAAACTAGCCTCCCAGGGAGAGACAAGCCAGTGTCTGTGACAGAAAATGAATCAGACACTCTGATAGATCTACTGGATGATGAAGAATGATGCGAACTCTGTGAAATGTCCCTAAGGTTGTTACATATTTAGATCTTGGAGCACTGCAGAAGACAATGTTTCCTTGATCTGAATATCATATTCAAAGCCTTCTTGAGTCAACAGCAAGTGTAACAAACAGAAACCATTGCTTGAGAATTTACACTGTGGTCATTTTTTAATCATAGGCCTGCATTTTAAAAGGCACAACTTCAAAGAGCATAAACACTGTATCACATAGCTCCATGAGGAAAATCTGTATTTCAAGGGGCCCTTAAAGATAATGTCCTTTCAATTAGTTTTTTCGATTAACATCAATGTTATCATCAACAGTGTTTATTGAGTACCTACTGTGTGCAGAGAACCATACTATGTATTTAGTAAATGTACAGAATAAACCTACCCTCTCCTCAAGGAGCTTGAAATTTAGTGGGTGATAGACAAATTGTCAAAATTTGAGTACTTAAAAGAGCAGGAGAGGAGGTGTAAATAATACAACAAAGGTTGATAAATCAATCACTAACAAATAATTATTAAGCCTGGGCATACTGTGGGGCCTTAAAACAGTCTTTCTGCTATTCACTGAATTCAACAATCAGCTGAATTGTTAATGGAGGTTAAAGCAGCCCTGTCTTGAACCACACAGAGGTTTTTCGACAATGTGATTGCTAAGAAAACCTTTCTGAGAAAATAATATTTATAAAAAGACAATGGGTTGGAGTGCTTTCTTTTATGAAGAATTCTCTGCAAAATGTTCTGTATTATCATTATTGTGAAAGAAATGCTTTAGAACATTAATTCTGTTCAAAGGTCATCCACAAAGCACAACAAAATTCATTACCAGTTCCCACAGGATTGACATCAGCATCAGCAGGGGAGCCTCACATTAATTGAACTGGTCATTTCAAGGAAAGTCAGGACTTCACAGATCAAATAAATACATACATGCACATAAGTATACCAACTTGTAGTTGTGATCAGCCCCTAAGAAAAGCTTCTCTCTTGCTTAACATATTTCTACTTGATGAATCTTTCAAATGACTGAGGCAGGATCAGTGATAAAGTAGTTCCGAACAACTACAACATGAATAATTTGTATACACTGTGCATGGAGAATGATGTGTTTTAGAGATACAGTGATCTAGAGAAAAAGAGTGCTGAACTAAAATTCAGAATATATAGTGGGAAGGGGGAGAAAGTGAGAGAGCGAGAGCACACAGAGCACATTGGACTTAATGTTCAAAGACTATGTTACTGACAGTTTCATCTGTGTTATTCAAAGACAGTCTTTTCCAAACAAGGATAGCAGGGCATGGGCCTGGGTGTCAGAAGAACCTGAGTTCTAATCTCAACTCTGCCAAATTTCTGATATGTGACCTTGGGCAAGTCACTTAACTTTCCTGGGCCTCAGTTACCTCATCTGTAAAATAGGGATTAAAAGTGTGAGCCTGATGTGGGACAGGGATTGTGTCCAACCTGATAGACTTTTTATCCACCCAAGCACTTGGAACAGTGTTTGGCACATAGTAAGTGCTTAACAAGCATTTTACACCAACCTGATTGACTTTTTATTCACCCAAGCACTTGGAACAGTGTTTGGCACATAGTAAGTGCTTAAGAAGCATTTTACAAACCCTTTTCCCAATCGAGGAGGGTCTGGCATTCCAAAATAAAGTTGCCCAGATGCCAAGAGGTCTACCTAAAGGTGGTCATGTCTTTAGCACCATAGACCAATATGAACTGTCTCAGTACAGGACTTTAGGGAGGGGAAAGGAGGAGAAGAGTAGTCTATCATCAGCAGAACCACTCCTGGAATAGTCTATCACTCCAGTCATGGTGATAGCCTGTGCCATGCAATCCACATGGTATTTACAAGGCCCCATATAGCCAGTAGTGCACACCACGAGGCACATGGCAGGGATAGTTGATACCACTTGGGGTTGAGAAGCAGAAAATCCCTTGAAGACACCTCAGAGGCAGGTACTACAGTGCATTCATCCGTTCTGTGTACAGTCAAAAGGTGCCACTCCTATTTCTCTTCCCAGTCACTTTTAACTTGGGCACACCTAAACAAATGAGACTAATATCACACTAGATCAATTAATAAAGTACTTCTTAATTCAAAAGAGTTGTGTGTGTGTGTATGTGTGTGTGTGTGTGTTGGGGGGTTCGGGGAAAGGAGGACAGAGTGACAGAAATGGGAGAGGGAAAAAACAAGAAAAAAACAATAACAAAATGAAATAAAATGTGTCCTGGAGGTATAACCAATATACAATAGCTGAATTCCAGCCTCTCCTCTTGGGAGAGTACAATATAACAATATGACAGAGTTGGTAGACATAGTCCCTGCCTACAGTGAGCTTACAGTCTAGAAAGGGAGACAAACAGTTATATTTACTAAACAAATTATGGATAAGTATAAGTGCTGTGAGGCTGAAGGATGAAAAAAGGGAGTAAATCAGGGCCAAGAAGAAGGGAGTGGGAGAAGAGGAAATGAAGGCTTAGTCAGGGAAGGTCTCTAGGAGGAGATATGCCTTATTGAAAGTCAGGAGAATAATTGTCGGGTATGAAGATGGAGGGTGTTCCAGGCCAGTAGCAGGACATGGGTGAGAGGTCGGTGGCAAGATAGACAAGATCAAGGTATAGTGAGCAGGTTGGCATTACAGGAGGAAAATGTGTGGGCTGGGTTGTAGTAGGAGAGCAGTGAGATGAGGTAGGAGGGGCAAGGTGATTTAATGTTTTAAAGTTTAAGATGCAGAGTATTTTTTATATAGGAATGCTGCCTCAAACCTAGTGAACAATGAAACTATTCTAACAAATGTCTAATATTATTCTCATCATCTTCAATCAACTTTAAACATGCTCCCTTTACTTTCATTATGCAGAGATTAGGTTTTTGACAGTTACCCAGGAAGCAGAAGGGGACTTGTTATTCTCTGTCCTGTGTTGGGGAAGGGAGGGGAGTGCCCTCAGAAGACTGGGGGTTCAGGAGGTAGTGTTTTATAATTTCTCAGAGATTTTCAATCAATTAGAATGTATTTAATGACCACTTACTTTGTGAAGAGAACTGTGCTAAGCACTTGGGAGAGTGCAATACAATGGACTTGTTAAGCACAACCCCTACCCTCAAGGAATTTACAATCTAGTGGGGAAGCAAACATTAAAATATACTACAGATAGGGAAAATGGCAAAGTACAAGGACATGTACATAAGCGCTGGGTGACTGGCAATGAATGACTTGCCTATGAACTGACACCTTATTGTGGCAGGAGAGTTTGTGTACGCTGAGGAAACTTAGAGCTGTGCCATATAGGGCTACCCATAATGGAAAACTCCAAGCCAGAGTCTCAAACAAAGTTAATTCACTCATAATGGGAAGCAGGGGCATGGTTTTCTTTACCAAGAAAACTCTATGGACACACATACCAGAATGACTTTATGACAGAAGATAGGAATTTCTGAAAATGGTGTGTCCACGGAGTCGCTATGGGTCAGAAATGGCATTTGAAGAAGAAGAAGAAGACTGGCGATAGGGTGCATATAATGATAATGATGGTATTTGTTAAGCATTACTATGTGCCGAGCACTGTTCTAAGTGCTAGGTTAGAGACAAGATAATAAGGTTGTCCCACTTGGGCTCACAGTCTTAAATCCCATTTGACAGATGAGGTAACTGAGGCCCAGAGAAGTGAAGTGACTTGCCCAAAGTCACACAGCTGACAATTGGCACAGCTGGGATTAGAACCCATGACCTCTGACTCCCAAGCCCGGGATCTTGTCACTAAGCCACGCTGCTTCTCCATATCGAAGTGCAGCTCATAGAAAACACAGAAGGGAGGGCGGATCAGATGGATGAATGAGAATTTAGTCACAGAAGGCTTCTTGGAGTAGATATGGTTTTGGTGGGGTTTTAAAGGTGGGGTAAATGGTAGTCTGTCAGATATGAAAGAAGAGGGAGTTTGATGCGGTATGTTGGTGTTGGAGGAGCCAAGTGTGAGGGCTAGGTTGCAATGGAAGATGAGTGGGGTTAAGTAGGAGTGAGAAAGCTGGTTGAATGCTTGTTTTTCCTACCAGACAACCATCTGGGAATAAGCAGATTTAAAGTTCCTCAAGAGATAACTTTTACTGCATGAACTAAAAGTGAGAAGCAAAGCTAAACCTCTCCTGTCTCTTCCTTCCTCTTCTCCTTTCCCTCTCATCTTCAAATGAGACTTTAAAACAAAGAAAGTTCTTTTCTTGGTTTAACTTCCCCTATCACCCAATTATCCTGCTTGTCTGCTGCTATTGATGAGATCAGGTCACTTTACTTTTTATTTTCCTAGGAGTCGGTGATGGTGATTTGCTTCCTTGTTGGCTTTTGGGACAGACTTCATCATGCCTATGATGTGATTTAAGACCTCTTTTTACCAGAAGTGAAGTTTGAAGTCCCCTGTCCCTGTCAGTGATCGTTTTCATAGAGTCAGTTTGGACTCAGCTGTCACCCTTTCTACCAAAGCAGACCTCTTCCCACTGCCATGACCTGTGGTGAGCAATTCATTAAAGCTGACTGCACCATTCATTCTGCTGCTGTGTCTCCTGCAAAAGCCCTCATAAATGCATTTTCCTCAGAGACATCAACTGAAGCTGCCTATTGTATTTCTTCCTTCCCAGGTCTGGTGGTGCAGCTAAACAACCAATGTCCCAATTTCTGACTTTGGGCAAGGAACACTCACGGCAAAGCTAGAGATGGAGTTTAAAAATGTGCATTTTAATTTCTTCTATACTTTCCCTTGTTTTTTTCTAGAATGTTCAATAACATTCTGTTTGACTTTACATAGCAACTGTTAGAACATCCTACTATTTTTTTTCTGATATTTCCATTCTGTGCAAATTTGAACAAGACATCTTTGCTTCTTCAAGAGACGTATTTCACTCTCACACCCATATATCATTATTCTTATTTACTTAGCACCAATTAAAATTATTTCTTTTCTGGGGAGAACATCTCAGCACTTGTGTATTTCTGTTTATCTACTTTGTGACTGTTATTTATATTGATGCTCTTACCTGTAACTATTATATAGTCATTCATTTATATCCATTATCCCCCCAATTTAATTGCAGATTCCTTTAAGGAAAGGAGTACATCTTCCCTCTGAGAATTTGTCTGCCAACTCTAATGAATTGTACTCTCCCAAGTGCTTACTATAGTACTCTGCACAGAGTGAGTGCTTAATAAATACCATTGATTCTATTTCTTGTATAGACTCCCTCCTTAATCAAAGGTAAGCTTCCCTTCAACCTTAACCTGTTCCAGTCTGAATCACTGCTCTTCCTCATCAATACTGAAACCTGACTTTCCCCAAATAAAAATGTCTCCCCTTCTACCCTCTCCCTAGGGGGCCTAATATTATCCACTCCCCAAGACTCACTGGGAAAGGGGGAGGAATTGGTTTCCCTCTTGCTCCCCAATGCAGCTTTCATACAATCCTATCTTCCCCATCTTTCTTTTTCCCTTCTTCTGAAGCCCATATCATTCTCCTCTACCACCGATTCCAATTACTATCATCATCTACTGCTCCCCAGGGCCCACCTCTAACTTTCTTAATAGTTTTGATCCCTTTCTCATATTCCTTCTTTCTCCATTCCCACACAGATCCTCCAGTGAATTAAATAACCACAAAGATGTTTCCAAAGACCTTCCCACTGCCCACTTCCTCTCGCTTCTCAACTCCACTGACTTCCTGCTCCACCTCATCTCATCCACTCACCATCTTGGACATCTATACCACTAGATTTAGAATACTCAATCAGCTCTTCCTCTCTTTGCTTACCTCACTAATCTCTTATAAGAACCCAGTATTCATACTTCATACTTCATTCAGTCAGTCATATTTATTGAAAACTTTCTGTGTGCAGAGCACTGGATTAAGCACTTTGGAAATTACAATACAGCAATAAAGAAAGACAATCCCGGCCCACAACCAGCTCACAGTCTAGAGGCAGGGAGACAGATAAGAATACAAATAAAAGGACATCCGTATAAAAAATAAAATTACAGATATATGTATAAATGATGTGGGGCAGGGAGATGGGGGCAGAACAAAGGGAGCAAGTCAGGGTGATACAGAAGGTAGTGGGAGATGAGGAAATGTACAGCTTAGTTTAAGAAGGCCTCTTGGAGGAGATGTGCCTTCTGAAAGGCTTTGAAGGGGGTGAAAGTAATAGGTTAATTTGAATGAATGAATGAATGGTATTTGTTAAGCGCTTACTATGTGCAGAACACTGTTCTAAGCGCTGGGGTAGATACAGGGTAATCAGGTTGTTCCACATGAAGTTCACAGTCTTTCATCCCCATTTTACAGATGAAGTAACTGAGGTCCAGAGAAGTGAAGTGACTTGCCCACAGTCACACAGCTGACAAGTGGCAGATCCGGGATTCGAATCCATGACCTCTGACTCCCAAGCCCGGGCTCTTTCCACTGAGCCACGCTGCTTCTCTATATGAGGAGGGAGGGTTTTCCAAGACAGAGGTAGGACATGGGCCAGGGGTCGGTGGCTAGGCAGAAGAGATTGAGGCAAAGTGAGAACGTTAGCACTGGAGGAGCAAAGTGTGTGGGCTGGGTTGTAGAAGGAGAGAAATAAGGTGAGGTAGGAGAGGGCAAGGTGATGGAGTGCTTTAAAGTCAATAGTGAGGCAACACCTTGATCTCATCTATCTCACCACCAACTCCTTGCCCACATCCCCACTCAGGCCTAGAAGTCCACCCTCATATCTGACTTCGCTACCTTCAAAGCCCTAATAGAAATCACATCTACTCCCAAAAGCTTCCCCTTACTAGGTCCTCATTTCTCCTATTCACCCTCCTTTTTGGAGCACCTATGCATTTGGATCCAGATCAGTGCTTGGCACATAGAAAGTGCAATACAAATACCATCATTATTATTATTACTCCTTAAGCATTTGTTATTCATCCTACCTTCAGCCCTATAGCAGTTATGTACATATCTTTATATCCTTCATTCCCCTGTAAGTAATTCATTTTAATGCCTATCTCCTCATCTAGACTGTGAGTTCTTTGCAGGCAGGAAACATATCCATGTACTTTACATCACTGTACTCTCCCCTCCGTCTTATATAGTGCTCTGAACACAGTAAATACTCAAGGCATACCAATGATTGACTGATTCATTCTGTATGTTCTCTAAGCTGCAAGAACAAAGTACTCTTCTGCTGTTTAAATTTTATAACTCCTTTCTGCATTCTCAAACATTATACCTATGTGGGAAAATGAAGTGGTGAATCGAATAGGCAATCCAGATAAATCTATACTTCAAATCCACCCCCACCTCATTTCAAGAGCAATTCAGTTATACGTGAATTAGCCACATCATTTCTTCTTTTCTCTTTTGTCACCTTACCCTCAAGTGATTGCCTATCCACCTCCACATTAAGCAAAACTCCTCACCACTGGCTTCAGAGCACTGAATCACCTAGCCCCCTCCTACCCAACACACTAGTCCTATTACAACCCAGCCCACGTACCTTGAGAGGCCTTCCCTGACTGAGTCCCCCTTTTATCTTTTCCCACACTCTTCTGCATCACCCTGACTTGCTCTCTTTGTGCTTCCCCCCTCCCAGCCCCACAGCACTTATGGGCATATCTGTAATTTGTTTATTTCTACTAATGTATGTCTCCCCAACAACAGCAATATATATGTCATTGTTGGTAGGGAATGTATCTGTTTATTGTTATTTTGTACTCTCCCAAGTGCTTAGTACAGAGCTCTGCAAACAGTAAGCACTTAATAAACATGAATGACTGAATGACACAGTCCCTGTCCCACTTGAGGATCACACTCTAATCTCCATTTTCCAGATGAGGTAACAGGTAACAGGCACAGAAAAGTGAAGAGATTTGCCTATGGTCAACCAGCCATCAAATAGCCAAGCCAGGATTGGAATGCAGCAACTTCTGACTCCCAGTCGCATGCTCTATCCACAGACTGTTTCTCATAGCATGGGGCAGAGGTTGTACACATCTTCCCTAGCAACTCTCCTGGAGAAGGCTTATCCAAGAGAACAGTGCAAATCCAAGGAGTAAGAGGAAGAATCCAGATGCCCATTTATCCCCTACCTAACCTCAGTCCTCTCTCACTACAGACCAGCTAGCACACTTCACTCCTCTAATGTCAATATACTGAATGTGCCCTGATTTTACTTCTCTTACCATCAACCTCTTGCTCCCACCTTCTTTCCTGCCTGGAACACTCCCCAGTTCCAGTGGTTATGGAACATTTCTTAACCAAAGACTGCCAGTGTCCTCATTGTCAAAGCCTTATTAAAATCGTATCTCCTCCACGAAACCTTCCCTGACTGTCACTATCCTTCAACCTTAATTAAGGACTTTCCCTATCTCCTGGCCCTATATTCCTTCCCTTCTGTTTCACCTATCCCACTTGGGTCCTAACCCAATGAGCACTTTGAATTTTTTTTTGCTTATTAAGATATGCCAGTCTAAGCTCTGCAGTAGATACAACTCATGAAGTTGAGCACAATCCATGTCCCATGTGGGGCTCACACTCTTAATCCCCATTTTACAGATGGGATAATTAAGGAACAGAGAAGTGAAGTGATTTGGCCAAGGTCACACAGGAGACAAGTGGCAGAGCTGGAATTAGAAGCCAGGTTCTCCTGGCTCCCAGGCCTGTGCTCTATCCATTAGGACACTCTGCTCCTCACTTATATGTATATCCTTTTATTCTGTTGCTTAATCCTAACTTTAACTTCCAGAACTGGAATACAGTCAGTTACCTTACATCAGAGCTATGTTCACCTTAACAAAACTAAACTGGGTGGGACATGTGAAGAGAAATGAGTGACAGGAGGATATCTAAAGATCTGAGACTGGAAAATCAGAAGTATGGAGGGCAAAGGAAGAATTTTTAGGAAGCAGTAAAATGGAACCTCAGATGATCCTGCATTCTGGCAAAAAACTAGGCTCCAGGTGCAGAGGTAGACCGGTTTGGCATCCTGCCATTGAGAAGGGAATGTCTCATTTTGAGTACAAGCTTTGTATGGAAAGAGAAAGAGAGGCATTGCAAGCATTAAGCACAACACAAGGGAAAGCACTTCTATGTTTCAAATGTGGCCAGGAAGGTAGATCTTTCATTGGCCTTTCCAGTCATACCTTCACTCTTGGTTGAATTTCAACATCACTGGAATTCGCTTCAAACATGAAGGGCAGATATCTACCTATCTATAGATCTATAGATAGATAGATATTTTAGTGTCTGTCTTGCCCTCTAGAATGTAAACTCAATGAGACTAGAGACTATGTCTATGTCTCTATAGTTCTTCTCAAAGCACTTAGTGCCGTGATCTCCACATGATCAGCATTCAGTAAATATTGTTGATTGATTACAAGATTTTTCTCTTTGCTTTCCCCAAAACCTCTGCCATATTTCTCTCCTTGGCCTTTCTTAGCTTTTCCAAACTGATATCAAGTTCTGTCTCTTAGTCAAGGCTTGCTCCGAGTAAGTGATTTCTCCCAAAGGTCTCAAGCTTGTCTCATATCTCTGCTCACTTCTAGCAGCTATGATGCCCCTGACAAGGCTTTTCATGTTTTTTTTTGCACTTGTTCTGACAAGAATAAAGCCTTCTGGGGCCCATCAATGCTGCTTCAGGCTGCAGTCTGAGGATAGAAAATTGACAGGTTTGGAGCTCTGGGGTTATATTTGGGGTTTGGAGAAAATAAAGCAGAGATGAAAGGAAATTTAGCTAGGGACCAAGATCTAACTTTACTTTTCAATATTTGTAAGCTGGACCATTTAGACTCTACCTTACTAGTAAAAGGTATCTCTCCTCATAACTACCTCCTATTGCATCCCACCCACAACTCTTCCATGGAAGGGTCAGATATTTGAATATAATTTTTGCCCTTTGACAATAATAATGTAATAATAATGATAATGTAAGAGTGATATTTATAAAGCTCTTATTATGTCTTAAGCACAGTACAAAGAACGAGGGTGGATACAAGATAGCTAGACACAAGCCTGTCTCTTATTTGGTTCATTGCTTAATAGGAGGAAGAACAGGGAGAAATTTAAATTGAATCTGTAACTTACAGATGAAGAAACTGACACAGAAAAGTTAAATGACTTGCTTAAGATCCTCTTTTTCCATCATTACCATCATTGTGATCATTATTATTGTCTTTGTTACTTCCTATTGGTCAAGCACTGTTCTTGGGGTAGGTACAAGTAAATCAGGTCAGACAGAGTCCCTGTCCTGCAGTGGGACTCACAGTTGAAGTAGGAGGGAGTACAGAAATTCAATCCCCATTTTACATATAAGGAAACTGAGGCACAGAGAAGTTAAGGTCAAAGTCAAATAGCCAGCAAGTGGCAGAACTGGGATTAGAACCCAGGTCCTCTGACTCCTAGGCCTGGACTCTTTCCACTAAGCCAAGTTGCTTCCTTTCAATTAATCAATTATTTACTGAACACCTAGTGTTTGCTGAGCACTGTACTAAGCACTCGGAGCAGTACAATTCAACAGAGTTGGTAGACGTGTTTCCCACCTAAAATGAGCTCTGAGTCTAGAGGGGGAGGTAAACATTAAATGAAGAAATTATGGATATGTATATAAGTTCTGTGGGGCTGAGGGAGAGGTGAATAAAGGGTGTCGATCCAAGTGTCAGGGCAACACAGGAGTAGAAGAAGAAGAAATGAGGGCTTAGTCAGAGAAGGCCACTTGAAGGACATATTTTTTAATAAGGTCTTGAAGGTGGGGAGATTAATCATCTGTCAGATATATAGGGGGAGGGCATTCCAGGCCAGAGACAGATGTGGGTGAAAGATCAGCTGCAAGAGAGAACATGGCAAAATGAGTAGGTTGGTATTAGAGGAAGAAAGTGCACATCTGGGTTGTAGAAGGGAAGTAATAAGGTAAAATAGGAGAGGGCAAGGTGACTGAGTGCTTTAAAACTGATGGTAAGATGTTTCTGTTTGATGCAGAGGTCTATGGGCAACCACCAGAGGTTTCTGAGGAGTGGGAAAACATGGACTAAATGATGCAGGCAGGAGAGTGAAGTATGGACTGCAATGGAGAGAGACAGAATGTAGGGAGGTCAGAAAGGAGGCTGATGCAATAATCAAGGAGGGAAAAGACAAGTGATTGGATCAACATAGTAGAAGTTTGGATGGAGGGGAAAGGATGGATTTTAATGGTGTTGTGAAAG
The DNA here is from genome assembly GCF_004115215.2 of Ornithorhynchus anatinus. Lineage (NCBI taxonomy): Eukaryota > Metazoa > Chordata > Mammalia > Monotremata > Ornithorhynchidae > Ornithorhynchus > Ornithorhynchus anatinus. Next base: position 53,123,856 of record NC_041731.1, on the reverse strand, counting down.
TTGAACTGACAGAATTTTGTGACAGATTGAATATGTGGGTTGAATAGAGCAATGTGTCAAGGATAAAGCCAAGTTTATGTGCCTGTAAAACAGGGAGGATGGTGGTGCTGTCTACAGTGATGGGAAAGTCAGGGAAGATAAGGGCTGGAAAGATGAGTTCTGTTTTGGATATTTTAAATTTGAGGTGTCAGTAGGACATCCAAGTAGAGATGTCCTGAAGCACAGATTCAAATGCTTAATACAGTGCTTTGCACAAAGTAAGTGCTCAATAAATACAGGTGAATGAATGAGTGAAGTCAGGAGGAAAATGACACCACAGAGGAGAGAGATCAGTGCTGGAGATGAATGAAAGTAGTGAATGAAAGAACTCACGAAAAACGGTCTTATCCACTGTGCTCAGACCCATGCTCTTTCCAATAGATCATAGTGATTCCCTCTCCAAAAAAAAAAAAAAATCAAAGCTCTGATTTGTCTCGCTCTGGATTTTAACCCATATTGCTGTGAAACTTGTGACTTTTTATGTGTACTATGTTTAGTACCAGAAAATAAGGCATCATAAAGGGATGCTTTAAAACCAGTGTTCAAGGAATTAGGGGCATTAGGATGACTGGAGGCCTCTCCAAATTGCTTCCTTCCCCAACTTTCACACCTTCGCTGCTCATTCCACAAGGCTTTGAAACCTCTATATGTGGAATTTTTCCCCTATACTCAGCCAAGACATGAGTAACCAGGAATTGTATGTCTGGAGAGATGATGTCCCCAAGGACCACCAGATCCATAATAGCTAGCGATTTGGGGATTGTCAAATTTTAACTTGTTTTCATTTTTGTTTGTATTCTGATCATTACATGTGTTTTGTCTTACTTGTGGACCCCAGTGAGCTTATTTTTTCCTTTGCACATTGTAAAGTACCTAATAAGGATTAGAAATAATATATATAATGGAGCAGACATCATATGTACAAAATTCTTCAATAACCCCTTTTTCATATAAAACCATGGTAGGTCACAATTGGCCAAATGTGAACTCCGAACAGTTCCTAAGGCATTTTGAGAAGAAATTTAAAATACATCATTCTTAATATGAACTGTAGAAAATGCCCAGGCTGAGATAACATATGGCTGACATCTCAGAGTAGGTGGTGAATTTCTATTTAGGGCACTGGCACAATGGCTCAACATACATTATGAACAAGGACACTCTAACTGCCTGGAAAAGTACAAAGATAAAACTGTGGCTAAAGATTTTTGAAGCCACTATCAAGTAATTCTTCTCACAAATACATAGAATCATTACCTGAGTCATAGAAATGGCAACTACTAACCATACCCACTCCCTCCATCAGCTAACAAAAAGACACAGCGGATACTAAATAATAGTCTCCTACTTGGTGTTTCCCACAGGAGAATTCAACACTATTTTCAATGACCTCAGCAAAACTGGAATCAAATCAATAGTGTGTGTGTGTGTGTGTGTGTGTGTGTGTGTGAGAGAGAGAGAGAGAGAGAGAGAGAGAGTGAGACAAAGAGAGACAGAGACAGACTGACTCTCTGGAGATGAGCTGCAATTGAATAAGAGTCAGCCAGTTAATTGCATTTATTGAGCGCTTACAGTGTGCAGAGCATTGTACTAATTGCTTGGGAGAGTACGATAAAACAAGGAATAATGTTCAGCAGCTAACCTACGCTGCATAAATTCATACAGAGGAGTCAAGAAAGGAAACAAGGGAGGCAGCGTGGCCTAGTGGAAAGATCCTGGGGCTGGGAGTCAGAGGACCTAGGTTCTAATCCTGACTTTTCCAGTTGCTTGCAGTGTGACCTTGGGCAAGTCACAACTTCTCCATGCCTCAGTCTCCATGCCTCAGTTCATTCATTTCTAAAATGGAGATGCAATACCTGCCCCCCCTGGCACAGCCATTCCTATTTAGAATGTATGCTCCATGTGGGACAGGGATTGTGTCCAACCTGATTATCTTGTACATACCGCAGTCCTTAGTAAAGTTCTTGGTACATAGTAAGTGCCTGACAAGTACCATAAAAGTTCATAAAGGCCACATTGAGCCATACAATAAACAAACTCAACTAGGAGGGAAGAGATAAAGACAAGATTGAGACTTTGAGTTGGGTAGCTCCAGTGAATAAAAATTGGAGGTCAAAGATGAATGCTACATGCTCAAGGAGACTGTAAACTTCTGGAGGATGTGACCATCTCCTCTAATTCTACTGTATTATCTGAAGCGTTTAGTACCATGGTACTCCTCACACAGCAGGCACTCAGTAAATACTACTGACAAATTGGCTATTGTCACCTTGAGTTCTTTAGGGGAAAAAAAAGGATCAGGCATATAAAAGGATAAAAATACTTTTTGTATGTATTGGGTTTATTTTTTTCTTTGGGCAAGTCTTTCTGTTTTTCCTCAAAATGTCTCATTTGGTCATCTAAATTCCTCTTGTTTTCACTAATAGGCCTCTCTTTTCTCATTTGATTTCAGGTATTCATCATTTCTTATCCCTTACTTTCCCTTTCACCTACATTTCTCCCTCACCTTTTTCACTTTTCCATCTCTCTTCCACCTCCCCTTTCTCTTCATCGATTGCTCTTGCTTCACGCAACTGCTTTAATCTTACACATTTGGAACTTTTGAGTCATACCTTATCTAGCATATCAAACAAAAAATATTTATTGAGTGCTTACCAAGTACAGAGCATTGTACTACGCGCTTTAGGGAGTACAAAGTTAGCAGAAATGTTCCCTGTGAAAACCCAGGTGGGCTGGTCTACTTTTAGTCAGGATTCGGGGTTGGGTAAGGGATAGCAGGTGGGGACAGGCACTTGTGCGGTGGAGAGGAGTAGGTCTCTATCACTGGTCCGTGGAGTTGGATGGGAAAAGTGTGTGTGTGCTCGCGTGCGTACACAGCCTCAGCCCAAGTTGGAGCTGTAAATGTGCCCCCTACCCAGGGGATTTGTCCCCCAGAGCAGTTGATGATGATGTAGCCCAAATGGGCTCTGTAAACATGCCCCTGGGGCACTGGGCTCCCAGAAAAGTGGATGATGCCATGGTCTCTAACCAGTCAAGGCTTTTATGAGGGTTTGACATTTCCTTCTCCCTTCCAACCCCGCTAAGGAGAGGAACCATGTCTAATTGCCAAATGTGCATTCTTTCCCAGTACTTAGTAGAGTGCTCTGTACACAATAAGACCTTAATAAATACTATTACTCTACTACTGCCCAACCAACTTTACAGTCTACATTCAGTCATATATTAAGATATCCATATAGTAGAGAAGCAGCATAGCCTAGTGGAAAGAGCACAAGCCTGGGAGTCAGAGGACCTGAATTCTAATCCTAGCTCCACCTCTTGCTTGCTATGTGATCTTGGGCAAGTCACTTAAGTTTTCTGTGCCTCAGTTACAGTTAGCTTCTGTAAAATGGAGATTAAGACTGTAAACCCCATGTGGAACAGGGTCTGTATCCAACCAGATCAGCTTCTAATGACATTAGCACTTAGTACAGTGCCTAATACATTTTGTTTAACAAATACCATTTTTAAAAAGCAGGCAAAGGAAGGGATTTAGGGAAGAAAAGCAATGAAATAAGTATTGGCTTTTGCCAAGAGTTCTTCAAGGGTGAATTCACCCTTTTACTCTGTGATGAATAGCATGGTGTAGTAGAAAGGGCATGGACTTGGGTGTCATGGATTCTAATCCCAGCTCAGCCACTTGTCTGTGTGATCTTGGGCAGGTCATTTGACTTTTCTGTGCCTCACTTCCTTTGTCTGTAAAATGGGGATTGATAATGTGAACTCCATGTGGGATAGGGACTGTGTCCAATCTAATTTGTTTGTATACACCCCAGCACTTAGTATGGTGCCTGGCAACACACTAAGCAATACCATTATTATTATTATTATTGTTAATAGACCAGGAATGTTAACTCCTCTCCTAAGATTGGAAGCAAGAAATGCCCAACAGTGGTATTTGGCAGTGCATCATGGTGGGCAGACATCCTGGGGCACAAGCTATGGAATACAGGGCCTGCAATTTCTCAGTCTTGAAAAGCCTTTAAGAGTGGCTCCCTGAGGAAAGAGACTGCTTTTTCTGCTGAGTTTTAAATAGCATTAGAATGGCAGGGAGGGTAGGTTAAGAGAGTGTGGTCAAGGATAGTTTTCTAGAGAAAAGCTTCCAAAGGTAGAGCTGGGTTGAAGCCCACAGACAAGCAGTTCTAAATCGGGCAGATTTAAATGCTAAATTAAAATTCAGCAGAGGAAGCAACATGGCCCAGTAGGAAGAGGCTGGGGCTGGAAGTTAAGGAGCTGGGGTTCTAGTACCAGCTCAGCCATTCATTTACTTTCACACCCTGGGGAAGTCATTTCACTTCTCTGTGCCTCAGTTTCCTCTTCTCTAAAATGGGGAAAAAGTACCTAATCTCCCTCCCCCTTTCCTGTAAGACAAGAACTGAGCCCAACCTGAATATCTTGTATCTACCCCACTGCTTAGTACAGTAGTAATAGTAATAATAACAGTATTTTTTAGGAATTTATTATATGTTAAGCACTGTTCTAAGTTCTGGGGTAGATACAAGTCAGGTTGGACACAGTCCCTATTCCAGCTGGGACTCACAGTCTAAGTCAGAGATAGGGAGATTTAATATTCAGTACTTGCAAATAAAAAAAACACTTAAATACCACAATTATAATGATCAACAATTAATGGCTTGACAAAACCAGCCCTGATTTTACTGATTTCTGCACATTCACTATTTCCCTAAATATCCATGTCCCATTCTAGAAATGTGACTGCCAAAATCTAGTGAGTAGACTCACTAGGGAAATAAGATACTGCTAATCTAAATGCAGATCATTTAGTCTTTTTCACATTTGGCTTGTATCACTTCTCTTTGATATTTCTCTCCCGCTAGAATGTATTCTCCATGTGGGCAGGGAACATGTCTACTGTCTCTGTTGTACTGTCCTCTTTGAAGTACCTAATACAGAACCCTTTACAAGTAAATACTCAGTAAAATACCTTGGGGTGATTGACAAATCGCATAGTCCACCCACTAAGACATCACTCCCAGGGTCGCAGAGTCCACCCACTAAGACATCACTCCCAGGAACAAATAGACATTTCTAAAGGACCAGGCTAGGTGCTAAACCAAATGAAAAATGATTTAGGGCATCTGGTGTTTGTGTGGGCTGTACAGTTCATTCAGTCTCTCTCAAGTTATGGTTAAATCTTTTACTACATCTAATTTAGTGTGGCTAGTGATAGTTAATTACTCCCACTGGGAGGATGGTGCATGATATTTGATAGAAAAACAGCATGGCTTTAAATCCCAGATTGAAGAGTATAAAAATACCATCATTAATTGAGCCTTCCTAAATGTTCAAATAACAATAAGGTTAGTGACATTTGTTAAGGACTTTATATGTGACAAACACTGAACTAAGCGCTGGGTTAGACACAAGGGAATCAAGTTGGACACAACTTGTCTCACATGAGGCTCACAGTCTAAATTGGAAGGGGAACAGGTATCACATTTCCATTTTTCAGTTGATGAAACTGAGGCACAGAAAAGTCACACAGCAGGCAAGTGGCAGAGTCGGGATTAGAACCCAGGTCTTCTGACTCCCAGGCCCATGATCTTTCCATTTAGCCATGCTGCTTCCCACCTGTACAGCAGTAGGCTAAGCATGGACTGAATGGAAATGTAAAAATCCATCAATAACAAGGAACTGTGATCAGCATGAAATGGCACACCAACTCAGAGAAAAGCCACCAAGGTAAAAGGTAATGGAACAGTTTAACAAAAATGAATTATTCATTCATTCACCAGAGTCCACTGATACAAACAAATGAAGCAGAGATAGGTTTCATAAGACCACCTCTTGGACTTATGATGACCAGATGGGGTAAATTACCCCAAACTTGGTTTTCCACAGAGGGTGGGAAGAAAACCAAATGTTTGGGAAAACAGATATAGGAATTCTCTTGGAAGCAGAAAACCAGACACTGATTAGGAGCAATTAGAAGTCCAAAGTGAAAATAAGTTCTCACAAACATCTGGACTGTGGGAGAGGAAGAAGCAAATCCCAGTTAAAAGGATTATACCTTAAAGCGTTTGCCCACACGAATCCAATGAGGTGGGAACCTGTCATTGATCAATCAATCATTCAATTGTATTTACTGAGAATTTACTGTCTGCAGAACATTTGGGAGAGCACAATATAATAGAGTTTATAGAAAAGCCCTCTGTCAATGATGAGATGAAAATCTAGAGGGGAATACAGAAATTAATATGAAAAAACAAAATACAGATATGGACATAAATGCTGTGGAACTGAGAAAGGGGTAAATAAAGTGTGCAAATCCACGTACAAGGATGACTCAGAAGAGAGTGGGAGATGAGGAAATGAGGATTTATTTGTTGAGAAGGCCTCCTGGAGTAGATGTGCTTATAAAGGGGCTCTGAAGGTGGAGAGAGTGATAATCTGTTAGATATGAAGTGGGAGGATGTTCCAGGCCAAAGGCAGGACATGAGAGAGGGCTTGGCAGCAAGATAGATGAGATCCAAGTACAATAAGTAGGTTGGCATTAGAGGAGTGAAGTGTGTGGGCTGGGCTATAGTAGGAAAGCAGTGGAGGAGAGGGAAAGGTGAATGAGTGCTTTAAAGCCGACGGTAAGAAGTTTCTTTTTGATGCAGAGGTGGACAGACAATCACTGGAGGTTCTTGGGGAACGGGGAAACATGGACAAAAGGGTTTTGTACAAAAAATGATCCAGGCAACAGAGTAAAGTTTGGACTAGAGTAGGGAGAAACAGGAGGCAGGGAGGTGAGCAAGGCAGCTGATGAAATAATCAAAGTAGGATAGGATAAATGCTTGGATTAATGTGGTAGCCATTTGGATGGAGAGGAAAGAGTGGATTTTAGTGATGTTGTGAAGATGCAAACAACAGGATTTGGTGATAGATTGAATGTGTGGGTTGAATGAGAGAAATGAGTCTAGGATGATGATGCCAAAGTTATGGACTTCTGAGACAGGGAGGATGGTGGTGCTGTCTACAGTAATGAGAAAGTCTGGAAGAGGACAGGGCTTGGGTGGGAAGATAAGGAGTTCTGTTTTTGACATGTTAAGTTTGAGGTGACAGAGGACATCCAAGTAGAGAAGTCCTGAAGGTAGGAGGAAATGCGAGACTTCAGAGAAGGAAAAAGATCAGGGGCGGAGATGTAGATTTGGGAATAATCTGCAGAGAGTCTGTAGTTGAAGCCACAGTTCTCCGAGGGAGTGGAGATAGATGGAGAATAGAAAGGGACCCAGAACTGAGCTCTGCAGGACTCCCACAGTTGGAGGGTGGGAGGCAGAGGAAGAGCCTGTGTAAGAGCCTGAGAATGAGGGGCCAGAGAGATAGGAGGAGAAACAGGAGAGGACGGTGTCAGTAAAGCTGAAGTTTCAGCTCTAAAATGGAGAGTCTATTGACTCTTCCCTTGCCTCTAAGCTCATTATTGGGGGAGCACATGTCTACCAGCTCTTTTGCACTGTACTCTCCCAAGCACTTAATACAGTGTTCTGCACACAGTAAGTGCTCAATCAACACCATTGCTTAATATGGAACATGTCTTGACAATTAGGTAGACAGATGGTGGAACTACTGTGACATTAAACCTCAGACCAATCTGAAGGTCTTTCAGAATGGTGGACATGCTTAAACCTATGTAAAGCAGCATGGGAAGCAGCCTAGTCTAGTGGAAAGGGCTCAGGCCTGAGAGTGAGAGACCTACTCTGCCATTTGTTATGTAACCTTAGATAAATCAATTAACTTCTTTGTGCTTTAGTTTCCTTATCTGTTTCCCCCTCAACCTCTCAGCTGCCTCAGGCACTGTACACCAGCCCCTTCTCCTACAAATATTATCTAACTTTGGCTTCACTGACATTGTCCTCTCCTGGTTCTCCTCCTCTGGCTACTCATTCCCAGTCTCTTTCACAAGCTCCTCCTCTTCCTCCCACCCCCTAACTGTGGGGGTCCCTTATGATTCAGTTCTGGGTCCCCTTCTATTCGTTGTCTACACCCACTCCCTTGGAGAACTCATTTGCTCACATGGCATCAACTACTACCCGTATGTGGATGATACCCAAATCTACATCTCCAGCCCTGATATCTCTTCCTCTCTGCAGTTTCACATTTCCTCTTGCCTTCAAGACATCTCTACTTGGATGTCTTCCTGTCACCTGAAACCTAATAAGTCTGAACCAGAATTTATTTTCTCATCCAAACCCTGTCCTACTGTCCTCCTGATTTTCCCATCACTGTAAACACCACCACCCCCCTTCCTGTCTCCCAAGCCCATAATCTTGACATTATCCTTGACTCCTTTCTTTCATTCAATACACACATTTAATCCATTGCTAAATCCCGTCTGTTCCAGCTTCACAACATCGCTATAATCCACTGTTTCCTCTACATCCAAACTGCTACCACATTAATCCAGTCGCTCATCCTATCCCAACCTGATTACTCTATCAGCCTCTTTGCTGACCTTCCTGCCTCTTGTCTCTCCCTTCTTCAGGCAATACTTCACTCTGTTGCCCGGATCATCCCAGCTCTGCCACTTGTCAGCTGTGTGACTGTGGGCAAGTCACTTAACTTCTCTGTGCCTCAGTTACCTCATCTGTAAAATGGGGGTTAACTGTGAGCCTCACATGGGACAACCTGATTACCCTGTATCTACCCCAGAGCTTAGAACAGTGCTCTGCACATAGCGCTTAACAAATACCAACATTATTATTATTATCATTACTTTTGTACAAAAATGTTCAGGCCATGTTTCTCCACTAAAAAAACTTCGGTTGCCATCCACCTCTGCAACACCCATAAACTCTTCTCCATTGGCTTTAAAGCATTCAATCACCTTGACATCTCTTATCTCACCTCACATCTCACCTACTACAACCCAGCTTGCACACTTCACTTTTCTAATGCTAACCTTCTCACTGTACCTCAATTCATCTATTCGTTTAATAATAATAGTGGTACTTGCTAAGTGCTTACTATGTGCCAGGCACTATATTAAGCACTGGCGAGGATACAAGCCAATCAGGTTGCACACAGTCTCTGTCCCACATGGGGCTCACATTCTCAAATCCCCATGGTACAGATGAAGTAACAGGAACAGAACAGTGAAATGATTTGTCCAAAGTCACACAGCAGACAAGTGGCTGAGCCAGGATTAGAACCCATGACCTCCTCACTTCCAGGCCTGCACTCTATCCACGTAGCCATGCTGCTTCTATCTCACCGCCAACCTCTCACCCAATTATTGCCCCGGCTATGTCCGACAGACAGTTACTCTCCCCCACTTCAAAGCCTTATTTAAGGCACTTCTCCAAGAGGCCTTCCCTGACTAAGCCCTCCTTTCCTCTTCTCTCCCTCTCTTCTGCATCAGCCTGTCTTGCTCCCTTAGAGAAGCAGCGTGGCTCAGTGGAAAGAGCACGGGCTTTAGAGTCAGGGCTCATGAGTTTGAATCCCAGCTCTGCCACTTGTCGGCTGTGTGACTGTGGGCAAGTCACTTAACTTCTCTGTGCCTCAGTTCCCTCATCTGTAAAATGGGGATTAAGACTGTGAGCCCCACGTGGGACAACCTGATCCCCCTATGTCTACCCCAGCGCTTAGAACAGTGCTCGGCACATAGTAAGCGCTTAACAAATACCAACATTATTATTATTATTATTCATCCCCACTCCCAGCCCCAAAGCACTTAAATACATATTTGTAATTTATTTTATTTAAATTAGCGTGTGTCTCTCCCTCTAGACAGTGAGCTTGTTGTGGGCAGGGAACATGTCTGTTTATTGTTTTACTGTATTATGCCAAGTGCTTAGTTCAGTGTTCTGCACAAAGTAAGCACTTAAAAAATATGATTGACTAACCCTGGAATCACTGCCTGTTTTTCCTAGCACCTCACAGCACTTATGTATATATCTTTAAATTATATATTACAAATTATTTATTCATATCAATGTCTGTCGTCCTTTAGGCTGTCATCTTGTTATGGGCAGGGAATATGCTAATTCTGTTGCACTGTACTCTCCCAAGTGCTTAGTTCAGTGCTCTGCACACAGTAAACACTCAGACACCATTGATTGATTGACTCGTAGTGCTAGGCTGTGAGCTCAAGGAGGAACAGGGACTGTGTCCTACCTCATCATCTTACCCCCGGGTTTAGAACAGTGCTTGGTATACTGTAAGTGATTGAGATATACCATTTTATTATTTTTATCATCATTAATTGGCCATTAATCTATGATCCACTGTCTGGGTTGAGCAATTTCATCCATTTCATTCTTACAATCAGCAATAGCAAAGCAATTTTATGCAGGTTGGTGGTGCAAGGGAGATGTGGTTTAAATGGGACACATTTTCACCTTTTTGTTTTCAAGAATGTCACTCAAGCAAGGCCCAGTTTTGACTCTCACACCTTTCCCTCATCATGTCTATGGTATTTGAATTGCATGGAATCATTTTTGCTTCAGTCTTTTTCAGCCTACTCAAACCAGTTCTGACAGCATTCTGACCTTTGTCATCTATCAGAATTTCCTGTAACAAGGGTCTTCCCAGACACACTCTTACCTTCTTGGAAAGCAACTCACCTCCCCTCTTTGTGTCAGTTTCCTCAGTCTTAAAATGGAAAATGACTGAATACTACTTTGCAGAGATGTAGTGCAACCTAATTAATTATTGCAAACTATTTGGAGATATTCATAAAATTAAATGCCTGTTAATTATGTAGATAAAGAGTCAGTGTCAAATTATAACCAACACTTACAAGACCCTTTTAATCATATACTTCAACATGTGTGTTTTTTTTTCTTTTGTTATCCTTTGGAAGGGAAAGATAGAGCATAAGAAAGATAAAATTTCTAGAGATAAAGAAGTTTTCTTCCATTCCAGATTTGTTCCATCGAGAATATTAACCAAATTCATATGTATTCATCAGACCAATATTTCTTTAAGATTCATTTTGAACTATCAGGGCATCAGCAGACACAAAGCCTAATTTTTATTGCCTTGAGATCCCAAATGGATAAGTATTCTGTCTATTCTATATCTCTGAACAAGTAGAGGAAATTCATCTCTGTGGAGATTGTGAAGAAAGATACCAATTAATTTTTTATGTGACTAAGGCTCCTATTCCAGTCCTTCGACCTTTGACTCATCTAACTTGGATTTCATATAAAAATGTATAATTAGAAGTTTGTACTCTTCCCAACACCTGCTCATTCTGATCTCAGGAAATACCCACTCATATGTACGACACAGACATTCCCTTTCCAATATTGCATTATATTTATCTACCGTTACAAGTAATACACCACTACCAAAGTTGTCCTTTGAGCCAGCTGATAATTGACAAGTGACTGGAGACCGCTCTTGCTTGTGCACTTGGCTTTCAGTGTCCCACTGTGATTCCATCAGCTGGGATGACCAGCAACACCATCTGGGGATAGCACTGAATATGAAAATTTAATGAGAGAGGGGACTATACCTTGTTACTAGTAATGGAGCCTGCTTGAGTTATTAGCTGAGACCCAATCTTGGAGATGAGATGCTTCTTTCAGTAAGGAGGTGGAAGGAGTGTGGAACTAATCATGTATCCCAGAACTGCCTCTGCTGGTTCTCCTGCCATAAAGACAGAGGAAGGAATCATTAGTGAGCAGAAAATTGTATCAGTGACATATTCCTTCAAGCATATTCTTGGTATCTCAGGGTATGTGAATATTAAATTTGTATATTGAATTTGAACATGAGTAAATAGATTCTATGCTTTCCTCTGCTCAATCATAGTGGCATGATCTATCATTGAAATGACTTGTGTGAACATTTGTTTCTGAGATCAGGAATTTAGTTTGGTCAGAAGGAAGTAGAGGGGGGCTATTAATAGGATCCAGACAGGACTTTTCTCTATAATGTTCATAGAAGAGGTACATCAGCTGAGAAATAAGGTGGCTTGCTTCCTTCCTGGAGGAGATGGTAGTAAATAGAATATATTGCATTAGTCTAAAAAAAAATACAAACAATCCAAACTTCCCAGTAATGTTAAACTGAGAAAAAAAGCAGTGTTAAGTCTGTTATTAAACGATCAATGTATTCTAGCAAACGCAATTTCAGAAAAATGGATAGCATCAGAAAAATTTAGCTTGCACAAGCACACATTTACACAAGTACAACCAAAATCATTTTCCTCATCAACCAGTTATTAAGGGCTTACTGTGTGCAGAGCACTAAGCACTTGGGAAAATACATCTTTATAGTCACTCATGCTTGTTCAAAAGTAGACAATTACACATTCATGAATGTGTAGATCCAAATAAGCTTATGAATGTGTAAATGCATAGACATATTAGCACTGGAATTTGTATTCTACTTTCAAATCATTTTTCTCATTTTATCACCACATATCACTGTAATGCAGGCAGATGTGTGATTATCCCCATTCTACAGGAGGAGAAGAATAACCTCCCTGTCTAGACTGCAAGCTCCTTGAGCTCAAGGGATTGTATCTAGCAACTCTACTGACCTGTTTTCTCCCAAGAACCTTGTACAGTGTTCTACACAAAGTAAGTGCTCAACAAATATTATTGATTGATTAGGAACCTGGGGCACAGAGAGGCTAAGTGACTTGCCCAAGATCACACAGCAGACCAGTGGCAGAACCAAGACTCAAACTCTAGCTTCCTAAGAACTGTGCTTTTTCCGTTAGAACACTTTGACTCATGCCTTATTGGGTCAGACCAATGGTCTCTTCTCATGGACTAATGGCAGGAGGGTTAGAGAATGTTGCTATGGTTTTCCTCCTTGACAGTTTTGAACCTATATAATATACCAAATGTTTCCCTCTACTTTCCTAGATGTTCCTTTAGACCTTGAGTCAGGAGTTTATCCAAAGCCTCCTTGAACTTATCGATACTTCTGACTGAAAATAATGTTAAAACACATTTTATGTTTTTGAATCTTCCATCTTCAAGCTTCAGTAGATACCTCAGGCTGAGGTTGAGGGATTGGGTACAAAGTCTAACCTCACTAAAAAATGCCCCATTTCACTGACTGAGGTGGTTGGAATGGTGAATTAATTCTTTCATACAACAAGGGGACCATGAGCCCTGAAGGAGTAATTTACTAAATGGACCCTAGTGAATTCAAAGTGTTAATGACCTTTAAAAATGCTTAATTCACTCCTAGGGAATAATATGTGTATTGAAACGGCCTGACTGTCCAGAAACGCTATGCACTAACAGTGCAATCAAACAGACCAAAAGAGACTGACTCAGAGTTCAAAGTGCTTCTTTCATTGAGGTAGTTCTTTCAAAAGAATTATTAATTGCTATCCAAACTCTTTCAGAAGACCTTAAATATGCTTTGTATATCAAGCCCAAACCATTTTAAATAGAGTGAGAATTGTTCCCCGACACTACAACTCCTTCCCTTCCTCTTACGCATCCATCAGACCTCAGTTCTCTCCATCTTATTAAAACCCTCCTAAAATCCCAACTTCTGCAGGAAGCCCTCCTCAATTAATTCACTACACCTCATCCCATGAGTCCAAGTCCCTTCTTCAACACTTGGGTACTTTATTTCTTTCAAAGTTAAACATATGTATATTTTTACACCTCCTGTTGTATCTTACAGAATGGTTGTGTAGGATAAGGGTTGCAACTGATCTGATTACTTTGCCTCTGGGCACCAAACCCACTCTTCATCCTGTGTCCCCAGGCTGCTTACATCAGTTTTGTGCATGGACTGAACTATTTTAGCACAGGGTTATTTGAGCTGTACTGAGTTCTGAAAGTTTAAAAATAAATTTGAGCCAGAACTCATTCTCCCACTCCTTGCCCCTAAGAGGTGAGTGACCTTGGTTTGGAGTGGTGGCAATGACTGCTGCGGCAAGTGAGACGGACTGTGAAGGATGTCAGGAATAAAGAACAGTGATTCAAGGCACAGTAAAATGAGAGCTGTGGCTGGAGTTGATCAGCAGCACTCTGAGGGCAGAGTTGAATAGCACAGCTTCTCCCTGTCCCATTGTCTTCTGCTCTCCCACCCACCAGCCACCCTTACCTCCAACCATCCCTGAAATCTGTTCCAGGACATTTTCTTATGCAGAGCCTGAGTTCAGGTCAGTGTCAGTTTGCCTCCATCACTGGCTGTATTTCTAAGGCTCAGTACTACTCATGAAATCACTATTATTATTTGGCTTCAAAGCTCTCCATTACCTTGTCCCCTCCTACTTCACCTCCCTTCTCTCTTTCTACTGCCCAAACTCTTACACTCCGCTCCTCTGCCACTCACCTCCTCACGGTCCCCCATTCCCATCTATCCCGCCGTCGACCCCTGGACCACGTCCTATCGCTGTCCTGGAATGCCCTCCCACCTCGTGTCTGCCAAACTAACTTTCTTCCCCTATTCAAAGCCCTATTGAGAGCTCACCTCCTCCAGGAGGCCTTCCCAGACTGAGCCTCCCTTTCCCTCTGCTCCCCTTCCTTTCCCCTCCCCCCCAACTCTTCCCACTTCCCCTCCTCTCAACACTGTGCTCATTTGTATATATTATTTATTAAACTATTTATTTTGTTAATGAGGTGTATATCTCCTTGATTCTATTTATCTTGATGATGTTGTCTTGTTTTGTTCTGTTTCACTCTGCTATCTGTCCCCCCCATTTAGACTGTGAGCCTGTCACTGGGCAGGGGTTGTCTCTATCTGTTGCCAAATTGTACATTCCAGTGCTTAGTACAGTTCTCTGCACATTTTAAGCACTCAATAAATATTATTGAATGAATTAATGAATATTATTCAGGTGAAAAGAGCATGGGCCAAGGAGTCAGGGGACCTGAGTTCTAATCCCAGCCTGCCACATGTCTGCTCTGTGACTTTGGGGAAGTCACATCACTTCCCTAGGCCTCAGTTACCTCATCCATAAAATGGGGATTACAATTGTGAGCCTCATGTGATATATGGACTGTATCAACCTGATTATCTTGTATCTAACCTAGAGCTTAGTACAATGCCTGGTATATAGTAAGCACTTGAGAAATATTGCTTGAAAAAAAAAATCATGCCCAGGAAAGACAAGCTGAATTTGCAGAGCATGATGCAATCAGTTAACCAAATGTCTCTGTGGACCACAAAGCACTCTGCTGATGGTGATGATGGAATCTTACAACAGGAAAGACAGACGTGGCTCATTACTGAGATGGTGCACAAGAATTTATTAAAATACTAGTGGTTTGCCCAATGCCACTCACCTCTCCTGCCCCTGCCTATCCCCATTGAGGCACAAAGCGCAATAAGCCAGTAGACAGGCAGGTGTGCAGCACAGCTCTGCTTTAAAGCACTCAATCACCCCACCCCCTCCCAACACAACCCAGCCAGCACACTTCATTCCTCCAGTGTTAGCCTTCTTACTAAATGTAGATCTCACCTATCTCACTGCCAGCCTCTCACCCACTCCTGCCTCTGGCCTGAAATACCTTCCCTTTTCATTACAGATGGACTGTTACTCTCCCCATCTTCAAAGGCTTATTCAAGGCACATCTCCTCCAAGAGGGCTTCCCTGATTAAGCCATCATTTCCTTTTTTCCCCACTCTCTTCTGAATCCCCCTGAATTGCTGTGTTCATTCATCACTCTCAGCAGTTTTGTATATATCCATTATTTATTTATAGTTATGTCTGCCTCCTCCTCAAGAGTGTAAGCTCATAGTGGGCAGGGAATGTGTCTGCTACATTGTTGTGTTGAACTCTACCAAGCACATAGTACAATGTCCTGCATAGAGTAAGTGCTTAATAAATACAATTGATTGATTGATCTCTGCCCAAATTAGTCATCTCCATGCAGAAGTAGTCAAAATCCTAGGCTTCCTGATTCCCAGTGCAGCAGTCCTTCCACTGGACCAAGAGCAGGACTGCAAACAACTATACTAAACATTTATTATAATAATAATTATTATGGTATTTGTTAAGTGCTTACTATGTGCCAAGCACTGTTCTAAGCACTGGGATGGATGCAAGGTAATCAGGTTTTCCCAAGTGGGGCTCATAATCTTAATCCCCATTTTACAGATGAGGTAACTGAGGCACAGAGAAGTAAGTGGCTTGCCCAAGGTCAGACAGCAAACAAGTGGTGGAGCCAGGATTAGAACCCACCTCCTCTGACTCCCAAGCCTGTGCTCTTTCCACTAAACCATGCTCCTTCTCAGGAGACAACAAATGATGCAAGACATCTATGCCCTGCCTTGCCCTCTTATCCTCCCCTTCAGAAATATTTATTAACCACTTTATTAATCACTTGCTATGAGCCAAATACTATACTAAATTTTGGGATCAATGCAAGTTAAAAAGATTGGACCTAATTTCTGTCCTACATAATAATAATAATAATAATGTTGGTATTTGTTAAGCGCTTACTATGTGCCGAGCACTGTTCTAAGCGCTGGGGTAGACATAGGGGAATCAGGTTGTCCCACATGGGGGCTCACAGTCTTAATCCCCATTTTACAGATGAGGGAACTGAGGCCCAGAGAAGTTAAGTGACTTGCCCACAGTCACACAGCTGACAAGTGGCCGAGCCGGGATTTGAACTCATGACCTCTGACTCCAAAGCCCGTGCTCTTTCCACTGAGCCATACATGAGGTTTATGATCCAAGAGATAGGTGAAGAAGCAGCATGACCTAGTTGAACGAGGATGGGCTTCGGACACAAATGTCCTGGGTTGAATTCCAGGTTCACCACTTTCCTGCTGTGTGATTTTGGGCAAGTTATTTTTCTCATTACCTTAGTTTCTTCATCTGTTCCCTCCCACCTAGACTAGGAGAGCCAATCTATCAACCATATTTATTGAGCACTTACTGTACATAAGGCACTGAATTTAGCACTTGGAAGAGTTTAATAATTATGGCACTTGTTCAGTGCTTACTACGTGCCAAGCACTGTTCTAAGGGCTTGGAAAGATACAAGTTAATCAGGTTGGGCACAGTTCCTGTCCCACATGGGTCTCACAGTTTTCGTCCTCATTTTACAGATAAAGAAACTGAGGACCAGAGAAGACCTGAGACATGTAGCAGACAGCAGACATATAGCAGAGTCGCGATTAGAACCTGGGTCCTTCTAATTTCTAGGCCTGTGTTTTATCCACTGATTATGATGATGATGATTACTGCATTTCTTAAGTGCTTACTAGGTGCCAAGCACTGTACTAAGCACTGGGGTGGATATAAGCAAATTGGGTTGGACACAGTCCCTGTCCCTCTTGGGGCTCACAGTCTTAATCCCCATTTTCCAGATGAGGTCACTGAGCCCCAGAGAAGGGAAATGACTTGCCCAAGGACACACAGCAGAAATGTGGTAGAGCTGGGATTAGAACCCATGACATCATGACTCCCAGGCCAGGGCTCTAGCTGCTACTAAGGCACTTACATTCTAGTGGATATGGGAGAAGGACTGTGAGTGACCGGTTTACCTTGTATCTACCTACTAAGCACTAAACAAATACCATTAACCTAAATAGTAGTAGTAGTACTAGAAAGCAGGTATCTTATCCTCAGTTTACAGAGAAATCCAAGGCACAGAGAGGTTAAGTGATTTTCTGTACAATGACAGACCTGAATAAATGAAAATGAATTACTAGAACCTGAGACTCCTTGCCCTGAGCCCCAAGCTCTTATCGCTAAACCATATTGACTCCCTAAATATGGATCATTTACAAGCGATGGTAAGAGGAAGAACAATAATATTATTGAAAGTAGTTCAAATAATAGTGTACACACAATCATTTATTGAATGCTTACCATGTGCAGAGCACTGCACTGAGCACTTGGGAGAGTACAATGTAACCGAGTTGGCAGACACATTCCCTGACCACAGTGAGTTTACAGTCTAGAGAACATAGAACATATGAACGTAGATGTGGAGAATAGAAATGAAATTTCCAAGTGCCAATGGTGATGGTTGAGTTAACATGACTAGTGTGTGGTGGATTAATCAGTGAAAGTTGTCTAGAGGTGGGATTTTAGGAAGGCTTTGAAAATGGAGGTCATTAGGATCTACCCAGGTTTATGTGGGGGTTTCAGAAGGGGGAACTGTACGTACAAGAGGTCAGAGCCAGAAGAGTAGAAAGCTATTCATTCATTTGATCATATTTATTGAGTGCTTACTGTTGCAGAGCACTGTACTAAGCTCTTGGAAAGTACAATTTCCCAATAATAATAATAGCATGTATTAAATGCTCACTGTGAGCCAAGCACTGTGCTAAACGCTGGCATAGATCCAAGATAATCAGGTTGGATATATCCCTTAACCCATGTGGAGCTTCCAGTCAAAGAGGGAGGGTGGGAAGGAAAGTTATTTAATGAAGGGTGGTTTGGGCATGAGATTGAGCATGACAATCTTACCATCTAGGCCCAGTGAAATTAAGCGTGATGCGTGTGTATTATAATAAACATTTAATTGCAAAGTCTGTCACGTTTTTGTATTTCTGGTTGCTGCAGGATTTGCATCACCTAACTGCACACCTCTACTAAATAGATTGAGAAAAATCCTCTGTAGCACTAGTTATATTGATTGGTTAGATGATCATCATATTGGACTTGGATGACTTCAAGAATGAACTACATGGAACATTAAGAATTCCCAAATGACAACAAACACTTAATGACTCTTGGCATTACTGGTGGATCCAAGCAAACATATTTACCTACTGCTCATGGAATTGTGGAGCAATCTCTTACTGCTAGAAATTGAGGACACCGGATGAAATGTTTACTGCATTTTAAAAACCAGATAACTAATTCCGATTTCTGCTGAGTTCAACCAAAGGAAAGCCACTGAATTACATAATTCAGAAGTGGCCCGTAATGCTAACCTACCCAGGGGAAGGGGATGGGGAAGAGGGGGGAATTGAAAAAAATCAAATATCAAGTAGTAAATTTGTATTTTGCATTTAGAGAACATGATTAGCAGAAGGCAGAGACCAGACTGTCATAAGCCTCAGGGTAAGGCTGAGGTAGTGGAGGAGAATGGAGGGCCTCAGATGACTGTGGCAAGACACTTCTCAGTGTAAAACAAGATGTGCAGGTTTCTAAAGCAGCCAAGAATGGGGAGGGTTAATTCCTCAGAGCTGAGGATTCTTTTTCCTGAGAATGACCATTTTGGTGAGCTAACATTCTGGGGAAACACAGAGAATTCTCAGTTTCCATTTAGCACAGTTACAGCATGCCTGTTTATGGCTTCTCATGGAAAATCAGGGATTTCTTCTGGAGAACAAAGATAGAAGGGAGGCTCTTCTTCCCACTATGGTTCACGGGGATGGGTTTTCACACTCATCCCATCTCAAAAAACACAGTAGAGCTAAATCTTCATCACGGGATATAATCCCATGGCACACAAATAGAGAGAGAACAGATACATCACATTCCACTCTTTTTGTATTGTTGAAATATGTAAAGGAATGCAGGGACATGTGTGATTTTAAAAAAACCAAAACAAATCAAAGGTGTTTATCAGCCTTTGCATAAAGAATGTATTCTGTGTATTTGTTTCGAACCTACAACCTTCAAGTTTCAGTGGGATTCTCTTTGTCCATCTGTAGGTTCACTTTCTATTGTAGCCTACTAGAAAGTATATGGAAGTGGGAATCAGGACACCTGGCCCACTGAGCGACAGAACAAAACCACCTAATCTCTCTGAGCCTCGGTTTCATCTAACAATAATTAATAATAATAATTGTGGCATTTGTTAAGAGCTTACTATGTGTCAGACACTGTAATAAGCACAGGGGTGAATACAAGGAAATCAGATTGGACATAGTCCCTGTCTTACACGGAGCTCACAATCTTAATCTCCTTTTTACAGATGAGGAAACTGAGACACAGAGGAGTGAAGTGACTTGCCCAAGGCCAACAGCAGACAACTGGTGGAGCTGGAGTTAGAACCCATGAACTCCTGACTCCCAGGCCGGTGCTCTATCCATTATGCCATGCCGCTTCCTGAGATTAAGACACCCGCTCTCCCTACCTCTTAGACTATGATTCCCATGAGGGATAGAGACTACGTCCTTCTGATTATTTTACATCTGCCCAATCAATTAATCCAGTGCTTTGACACACAATTAGTACTTTATAAGTGGAATAAGTATGAGTAATGACTTTGCTGGTGGTTGAGCTTTAAGTTGCTAAAATGCCCTCCCCTCTGAGAGATGGCTAATGGGAACAGAAATGGCATTCCAAGCCCGGTCCCCTGAAGCAGTCAGGTCCGGGGCTCAGTGAGGCAGAAGGCTATAGTTTCCTTCCATTTTCCAGCTCTTTCCCCCACCAGAGCCCAGCCTGATGTAGCCTAGACATTGTGTGCCACTCCAATGAATGAAGGCAAAGGTCATGCATCAAAAGCCACTCCAGTTGAATCCAGAGAGCCTCAAGTAGCACATCAGACCTCTCCACTAAATGGATTACTGTGAGCTACAGTAATTAGATTCAAGACTCTAGCTCTGAGAGGCAGGGAGATGCAGGGCAATAATGGTCTGCTGGGCAGGCAGCCAGCTTTCCCATGTTCTACCCTGAAACTGGAGAGAGTCCGAAGAACATGCAGCTTTTGGGGCAAAAGGGTTAAATGAGGCTTGTGTTGAAAAACTAGGACCACTGATACCCTGCCCCGCCTGTTTCTGAAAGTCCTATTACCCCAGGAAGAGAAATATCAAACGTTTTGATTCCTTGATTTTGGAATTAGCTTTTCAGGGCAGGAAACGGCCACCAGGGCATTAGAGGAGACCCCATTGATCTTATGCAAGAACAGTTTGCTATCTTCAATTACATTTCCTTCCTTCAAAATGACTTATTGGCCAGAGTTTCCAAGTCTGCCATACAAAGCTCAGCTCTTTTAATTTTGTTTTGGAAATGGCTACAAATATTCTTATTGATGTGTGCCAAGCAACCTTGTACATTTTCCAAATGTTTATCAAACATAGATGTTTAGAGACTACAGACTATGTCATTTCTGATTTCCTAGTCAAAATAATCCAGGTTGGGCAAGTCACAAGAAGCATGGCTTAGTGGATAGAGCACTGGCCTGGGAGTCAGGTGATCATGGGTTCTAATCCCAACACCGCCACTCATCTGCTGTGTGACCTTGGGCATGTCACTTCACTATGCCTCAGTTACCTCATCTATAAAATGGAGCTTGAAATTGTTAGTCCCACGTGAGACAGGGACTGTGTTCAACCCAATTTGCTTGTATCCTCCCCAGCGATTAGTACAGTGTCTCACACATAGTAAGTGCTTAACAAATACCATAATAATAATTATTATTCTCTGTGTCTCAGCTACCTCATCTGTAAAATAGGGATTAAGACTGTGAGCCCTGTGTGGTACAGCACTGTGTCCAACTTGACTAGTTTGTACAGTGCATTGCACATAGTAAGTGCTATGCAAATACCATAAAAAAGTGTCTTGCCAAAGGTCACACAGTGGGCAAGTGGAGAAGCTGGAATTAGAACCCAGGTCTTCTGAACCAGACCCTTGTTCTTTCCATTTAGTAGTAGTAATTGCACTGATTCCATACATTCTGGTGGGAAGTACAGAATGTCTGTCTTCCTCCCTCTAGACCGTAAGCTTGTTGTGGACAGAGAATGTGTCTATTTATTGTTGTATTGTACTCTTCGAAGTACTTAGTATAGTGCTCTGCACACAATAAATGCTCATTAAATACAACTGAATGAACAAGTATGAAATGTTTTCTGTGTACAAGAAACTTATACTCTAATGGAGAAAGATAATTTATTATCAGAGTAAACAAAATAAATAATTGAATGTACAACTGAAAAGCACATAAACATAAGTGTTGAGGATGGACATAAGTATATAGAAATATAAGTATCTAATCCCAGTTCTGCCACTTGTCTGATGTGTGACCTTGGGCAAGTCACTTAACTTCTCTGGGCCTCAGTTACTTTATCCACAAAATGGGGATCGAGACTGTGAGCTCCACATGGGGCAAGGATTATGTCCAATCCTATTTGCTTGTATCCACCCCAGCGCTTACTACAAGTGCCTGACAATAGTAAGTACTTAACAAATACCATAATTATTACAAGTGTGCTAGAGATGGTTGAGGGGTTGATATGATTTGGGATGCTGGGAATTCATCAGAAAAGACATATTAGAAAAAGTGAGCTTTGAGAAGGGCTTTGAATATGAGGACTGTTGTTCCTCAATTGTGGTGGAGCCAGAGCAAGGAGATAGAGGGGGAAGAGAAGCTGACAGAAAACTACAATTAGCAGGTGTACTTGAGTGGAATAAAAAGGGCATGTTGGGACAGAGCAGATGAAGAGAGCAAGTAGGTAGAGTGATTTGAAGCCAAATATGAAGACTTTTTTGCTTGATGTGGAGGTATACAGGGAGTCAGTTAATACACTTTGCCTGCACCAGAGCTTGCAGAGTTCACAGTTTAAGCCCAAAAATGTTAATGATTAGTATGGAAAATGAGAATTTTGCATCACATTTAACATCCTTATCCAGTGATTGTGTCAAATAAAATCTGCTCTCTTGGTCTGTTGCATTTTCTTCAGGAAATTGAGTTTCAGCTTGTGAGTCAATTAATTAAAAATCTCTTATTTCTTATCTGGGGATTAGGTTTGAAAATGATTAGGCTTGCTAGTCCAGCTGGGTATATTAGTCTGTGTGCAGGCAGACTAACCAACGATGCAAGTTCAGACAAACAGGTGGAAAATTGAATCGAGAAACTACCTCGTCCTCTGGGAGATTGACAGACTGAGGGTGGCACCAACAGGGAATCAAGATTCATGCCCCATTCAAGATCCAGGGACCACTTGCCAAAATGTGACATCTGACTTCTAGAATAGTTCCATCAATGTGCCACTCTTAATACCATATGCCAAGACTGAATCTCGCATAGTGAAGTTCCAGGATGCAAACAGTACACTGGCACTGAACCAATGTTATGCCATCACAATCTCAACTGGGTGACTGGAATAAGAGACAGCAGCAAAGAGCTAAGGAGAAACATCATGAATAAGGAAATCAAATAATAGTCTCCCCAGATGTGCACAATGAACAGGCATTTCTCCATGGTGCTGTGTTGCAGGAAGTTCTAAAAACACTCCATATGGCCAAGACTTCTCTTGAAAGTATCTTGGACTTAAAAAAATAAAACAAAATAAAAAACACACTGGCTGTGACATACTGATTAGATGAGCAGCACCTGGTGATAGGAGAGGTTTTCAGAAGCCTATTTCCAAATCCAGTTTAGTAACAATCAATCAATCAACCAATCAGGGATTTTTATCCAGGGCTTACTGTGTACAGAGCACCTCATTAAGTGTCGGCGAGAGTAGAGTACAACAGAATTGGTAGATACATTCCTTGGACATAAGGAGTTCACAGTCTAGAGCACTGTAAGGACTCACAACAGATGATGGGATTAAGATAAGTATTAATTCTTTACTTATGTGCTTAGCTCTGTACTAAGACAGACATTAATATAGATAAATAAATAGCAGATATGTACATAAGTGCTATGGGACAGGGAAGGGGGATGAATGAAGTCAAACACTTAAATGAAGTCAATTTCCCTGGTTCCCTGGATTTTCAGCCCTGTGTTTGAGCATTCTTCACAACAGTAAAGAATTTCAAAAGGTTTACTTTGACTAGAAGCTCTCACCTGGCATTAACTATATTTAGTAACCACTAGTGCCCACCAAGAACTCACCCCAAGTACCTACTCTGGCCCAACATCCATTCAGGAACACCAAGAAAACAGAAAACCACACTGCACAAAATCACCTCCTCAGGTATTTCTGGATGAGGATTTTGGAGAAAGGGTTTCATGATGGGTATGCATACATGTGTGTGAGCATGTGCACACATCCATTTGCAGTAGAAATAGTATGCAAAGAATCATGTTCACTCTTAGCTATACAGTTCAATATCCCTAACAGCAAATGTTTTCAGCAATAAAAATACTAAGGTTAAAGTGCAATAATGGTCAATACATCTGCTGCTATAGTTCACTTGTTGTTATCCTACTGTCCTCAGTGCTTAATAAATTCCAGTAGTAGTAATGAACGGTAGAAATCAATATAGACTAGAAACGTAATAAATTACTCTTTACAAAATTTGATTTTGGTTGCAGCTTACTTATAAATCAGAAAGTAATCATATAATCAATTTGGCCCTGTCACTTTCATAACTCCAAAGTTAACATTCATTTTAACAAGACAGTTCTTTTTGGGGATATTTTTACTCATATTGTCTGCCACTGTGCTCTAAAGTCAGCCTTTTCTTAGTTATGTGGAATTCAATATTATAGAAAAACAGTTTTTCTCCATTACTGAGGATATCTGTTGAACTATTCTGGTAATATATTGCACAGGAAAATGGGTTCTTAAAGCCACTCAATTGATACTTCATTCAAAGGAAGATAAATTTTGTTATTTCTACTGAGAGAGAAGTGTTGGACTTTGAATAAGTTCAGTTAGATTTATGCTCATTTGACATGGGCACTTGGACTATAAAGTTGAGAGCATTTTTATTTTTTGGTGAATATACATATGTGTGTGTGTGTATATTATACACAATATTTATTCTTTGGACAAGTTAAGATATTTGATTTTTCTTTACAGTTATAAATTCAAGGAATTTTATGACTACATGACCACAGATTTCTTTGCCTATATATATCTGATATCAGAAAAAAATCAAAGACTCTGTAGTCAGACATGTTATTTCATGCATTCATTCAATATTTATTGAGCACTTACTGTATGCAGAGCACTGTACTAAGCATTGGAGACTGTAAGCCCGTCAATCGGCAGGGATTGTCTCTATCTGTTGCCGAATTGTACACTCCAAGCTCTTAGTACAGTGCTCTGCACATAGTAAGTGCTCAGGAAATACTATTGAATGAATGAATGAAAGTACAATTCAACAATAAAGGGAGACAATCCCTGCCCACACCAAATCAGAGTGACATTCTTCACTCAATTTCTTCGGTGACCAAAATGAGGCCAAAATGCAAATACATGATGGTGTTGGGATGGAACTTTTGAAGTGAAAGTACTAAAAAGGAGAGGATCTCTACTCAGCAGGTTTTTGTTGCAAGGATGTCAGGGGAAACAGAGGAAAAAGGAAAGGCCGAGGAGAAAGGGGAAAGCCGCCGAGGGGAAAGGGGAAGGCAGAGAGAAAGGAAAGGAAAGGCAAAGAGAAAGGGAGGAAAAGTCAAAGGGAAATGGAAGAAAAAAGGGAAGAGGAAA
The DNA here is from genome assembly GCF_004115215.2 of Ornithorhynchus anatinus. Lineage (NCBI taxonomy): Eukaryota > Metazoa > Chordata > Mammalia > Monotremata > Ornithorhynchidae > Ornithorhynchus > Ornithorhynchus anatinus. Next base: position 53,098,554 of record NC_041731.1, on the reverse strand, counting down.
GGGAAGTCAAAGGGGAAGGGAAGGCAAAGGAATCTGGATAATTGCCACAACTTTCTTTTTTAACCTGATCCAACCAATGATTAATGAATATAATTGGCTGGGATAGAGTGGGAGAGACACTGTGCAAGCACTAACACTATAATCAATTTGGGTATGCAGGATTTTGAAATCTCTGGACTGTGGCTCTTCTGTCATTTACACAGTTTCCATCATTAGTTCCCAAGCACTCTGCTAAACACTGGGATAGAAGCAAGATAATCAGACAGGAAAACAACTATTTTATCCCCATTTTCATATGAGAAAGATGACGTAAGAGAGGTGAAATGACTGTCTCAAGGTAATACAGCAGCCCAGAAGCAAGCTAGGATTAGAATTCAGGGGTCTTGTCTCCTTGACCCAGGCTCATTACCACTAAACCACTGTGCCTCTTTTATATGGGGGAAAACATACTGCATTCTTTCATCTATTTCCAGATCCTTATTGTATGATCACATGGACAATGCAAAGAGCTGCGATAAAGAAGAGAGAGTGGGTAAATGGTGACAGTGTCCTTTTAAAAGTATGGATGAGCCTCAGTTCTATCACCTCCATCACTTTCAGTTCCATCAGGCCTATTTGAGAGGAACACCCACTGCTGACAAACTACACAAGTCATTCTAGTCACTGAGCAGCCCATAAACGAACCTTTCACCTAGAAGATTTCCCCTTTTCTATGGCAGTGAGTTTGTCCTCAAAAGACTGAACAGCCAAATGACAGATCTGACATCAGGAATGCCTGTCTCATACTGCAAGGGAAGAAACAGTGGCACCATGAATGCAAAGCCGGTCCCCTGGCATTGGACCACCAGGGCCCTCTTGCCTGAGTGAGAGGCTACCCCTGTACTCCCAACTCATACCCCCACCTCTCTTACCATTTCCCTTCTCCAGCTGGGAGGGTGAGAAAGCAGCAATACGTCTGAACTTCTAGACCTTCAGGAAAGCAATGAGGCTTACTCATTCAATCTTATTTTCTGAACACTTACTGTGTGCAGAGCACTGTACTGAGGCACAAATTATCTTCCTCTGATCACAGCATCCTGTCCCTTTTATTGGGTTTGCTACTGATCTTTTCATTTTGGTGTCTTTATTGTTTAATTGTTCCTGATGTGGTCACCCTTCTCCTCTCCATATTATTCTTAAACTGTGGGCCACCTGAGGGCCAGAGACGGTGTCTAATTTTCACCCATGCATCTTTTCCCAGATCTTAGTACAGTGCTCTGCCCAAGGTAGGTGCTTAATAAACACTCATCTCTAAAAATAATAATTGTGGATTTTGTCAAGTGTTTATTATATGGCAAGCACTGTACTAAGCACATTGGGATAGATACAAGATAATCAGGTCCCACTTGGGGCTCACAGTCTAAGTAAGAGGGCGAACAGCTATTGAATCCCCAATTTGCAGATGAGGGACCTGAGGCACAGAGAAGTTAAGTGATTTGCCCAAGGCCTCAAAGCAGACAAGTGGCAGGGGTGGGATTAGAACCAGTTCCTCTGACTCCCAGGACCAGGATCTATTCCCCAGGTAATGCTGCTTCTCTAACTACAAGTTCTCAAAAATTATTGGCAAAGGAGAATATTTTGAGGTTGGCCTTCAGAACCTTTACCTCCATCTACCTCAGGAATGAGCTCTAATACTAAACATTCTATGGAAATTCATCTTTCATTGTCCACACCAGATGGCTAAAATGTCTTGTGATGTCATCTCTAGGGGCATTTCACAAGAATATGCTGCTCAAGTAGCAGAATATTTTAGAATTAGTAGCCAAATCTATACCCAGAATGATCCAGAGTTTGAAATATACAACTGATGCTGCTATTTTCCACTTAGTTCCCTGGCCTCTTAATTCAGCATAAAGACTGCACCCCAGATGGACTGAGAGAGGGCTGGAAATATCTCCTTCCAGATTTTTGTATTGGTATTTGTTAAGCACTTAGCATATAACAGGCACTGTACTAACCACGGGGATAAATGCATTCATTTTCTAAGTTGGAGGGAGGAGGATTTAATCCCCACTTTACAGATGAGGTAACTGAGGCACAGAGAAGTTAAGGGACTTGACCAAGGTCACAAAGCAAAGAAGAGGCAGAGTAGGGATTAGAATCAAGGTCCTTTGACTCCCAAGACCATGCAGGTGACTAAACCAAATCTGTCTTCAACACAGATTTTGCTATTCAATTGGTAGCCCCACCAACCCTCATCCTTAATAATGCTGCTCAAGAAATTCATGAACCAGGAATCCATTTCCAAGTAGAAAGCAATTTTAAAATTATCCACAAGTGGCCAGATCCTCACCATGACAACATTCCTGAGAGGGAAATATTATCTTCTCCATTATAATAGTTTTTCCTCATATCCCAGAGAAGGATGAGTGCAGAGCCTTGTTTTCATTTGAAATGGAAACCACTCTGGCCTCAGTTCCTAAAGCAAGCTGCAAATGACATGTCAACCAATAATAATAATAATGTTGGTATTTGTTAAGAGCTTACTATGTGTAGAGCACTGTTCTAAGCGCTGGGGTAGATACAGGGCAATCAGGGTGTCTCATGTGAGGCTTACAGTCTTAATCCCTATTTTACAGATGAGGTAACTGAGGCACAGAGAAGTTAAGTGACTTGCCCACACAGCTAAGTGGCAGAGTCGGCATTCGAACCCATGATCTCTGACTCCCAAGCCTGTGCTCTTTCCACTGAGCCATGCTGCAGTGGAACTGATGTGCCCACATGATAATGCACCTAACTGGGGACAGGGGCTTGTCATCTGGTGAGGAGCATTGGGGGTGGGGAGAAGAAAGGAAAATGATGGGAGAAGAGAGATGTCAAGCAGAGCCAGAGAGGAATTTAAGGAACAGAACTACTTGCTGGTTCAGTAGTTTTATCATTAATTACCCCCCAACTCTCTAGACATTCATTTCAGGACTGATTTGGTCCTCCACTGAGCAGCTCCATCTCTCACTAGGAGTCCAGCCCCCTAGGATATGAAGTCCAGGGCAAATATCCTGATTCATCCATCCCTGTGGAGATCCCTGACCTCCATATCAGTTGGAGCAGCAATAAGACACATTGACCTCGAGTTCCTAGTTTTTCCATATTCATGGAATTCTTAAATGATGCCCCAGGGGAGCATATTCTCCTCCACTAGACTATAAGCTTCTTGCAGGCAGGAATCATGCCTACCAATCTACTGTTCACTCCCAAGCTCTGAGTACAACACTCTGTTCTCATTAACTGCTCAATAAATGCCTACACAAATACTGAGACTTCATGTTTTGGGGGTCTATCACATGGTGATTGCTTCTTTCCAGTTTAAGTTCCAAGTTTCTCCAGTAATTGTTTGTATGTCTCTCATTTATTCATTTGTTCAACTGCATTTATTGAGAGCTTACTGTGTACAGAGCACTGTACTAAACACTTGGGCAAGTACAATAATAACAACCAAGACACATTCCCTGTCCACAATGAGCTTAGAGTCTAGAGGGGGAGACTCTCCATTCACAGTATGCATCTAGCCCTGATTTTCACTAAAAACCATAGCAGTGCAGTCTTGCAGTTGTGGTTTATAGGTTAATCGTTATATTGCATTCTGGGTAAATCCCTAGATCCTTGCTGGTCACGCATACACACACACACTGATATATACATGAATAATGTGCATTGTATACCTGCCCTCAAAGAACTTGGCTATGAAACATTTCATGATTTGTTATGAAAACTTGCAAATGACAGGATTCTAACCACAGTTAATATTCATAACTGATTAATTATAATCATTATGTTTTAAGTGAGGATCATTTTTCATCTCTCTTAAATAATGTAACAATTATTACTGTCTCTACAGCCAGCTAAAGGTTTTAACAGAAGAGGAACACCCATTAGTCATAAATGTTCTTTGGATTATTTTCTCCAGGAGTTCAGCTCCGGCTGGTGCTGGGATCTTTTTTTGAAATCAAAATGATTCTTTTACCATGTCTAGAATTTCTTCTGACATTTGTGTTGAATATTCTATAAGAATAGGTTGACTGTGCCTGAGTTTAGTCAGTACTGTCTAGAGTTTGGGAAAGCTATGTTTGGTAAATCATGTAATTGATTGGATTTGAACCATCATAGCAACATAGTCAACTTACCTTGCCTCGTCACTAATTGTTCTTGCTTTAATGCTTGAGGTACTATCATACTCAGTGTACATTAAATTTAAGTGACACATAATTTGGGGATTTAGATTAAAAGAATTTCACAATGCTGGTTGAATTTATCAGGATATTTACTCCTCTTATTTCTTCCCTCTAGATTATAAACTTGTTACAGGCAGGGAACATGCCTGCTACTGCTGTTCTGTTGTGCTCTCCCAAGCACTTAGCACAGTGCTCTGCACATAATAATAATAATGTTGGCATTTGTTAAGCGCTTACTACGTGCTGAGCAGTGTTCTAAGCACTGGGGTAGCTACAGGGTAATCAGGTTGTCCCACGTGAGGCTCACAGTTAATCCCCATTTTACAGATGAGGTAACTGAGGCACAAAGAAGTTAAGTGACTTGCCCACAGTCACACAGCTGACAAGTGACAGAGCTGGGATTCGAACCCATGACCTCTGACTCCCAAGCCCGGGCTCTTTCCACTGAGCCACGCTGCTTCTCAAGTGCTCAATAAACACCATTGTTTGACTGCTTTATTCTCCCCAGTCTCACTGATGGCAAGAGGGAAAGGGACAAATGCAAGCTTGGGTAATACTTCAAAGTACATGATCTCTACAAAAATAATGTCTAGTGTAGATAAATTGTGATATTTGTTAAGACATATTGAGCACTGGAGTAGATCCACGATGATCAGATCAGACAGAATCCTTGTCCCACAATGGGCTCACAGTCTAAATAAGAAGGAGAACAGGTTTTTAATCCTTATTTTATCGGTAAGGAATCTGAGGAACATAGAAGTTATGTACTTGCCCAAGGTGATTTAGCAAAAAAGTGACAGGGCTGGGATTAGAATTCCAGGTCCTCTGACTCTCAACCCCATGTTCTTTCTACTAGGCCACACTGCTTCTTGTCTAGGCATCATGGATAAAGAGCTGACAGTTTACAGGCCTAATTCTGTCAAAATATCTAATATGAGGATGGCAAGAAATCGACAACAACTTTTTGCAGTTATTAGGATCTTCATGGTTATTACTCTGGCATTGTTACGAAACTTGATATTAATCTACCTACATAATTATCTAAGCCAGTGAGCCTGCATTTGCACTATCTTCAGCCCATTCTTCATTAAAATTCCTGTTAGACATAAATAAAATAAATTCAGGTTGCTGATTAATGAACTCAGCTAACTGCTTTCTCCATCAAGAGAACATTTATGTCTGGAAGATAATTCCTTAAGTCATTTTTCCAGAAGGTCCTTTTTTTTATCTTCTCCTACACATACACACACAGATTTTTCTTATGACAGAGCTAATTATCTGCTCTAAGTTCCTAGCTGTATTGCCTTATCAAAAACTGCTGCCGCCTTCTTGGTGAAGCAACGTTTATTTCTCTGGTGATTCTACAATCCTTTAAAAGAGCATAAATAACTGTTAGAGGAGATAGGGTAGGGAAAGTGCAGCATTACTTAGTGGATAGAGCACGGACTTCGGAGTCAGATCCTGGGTTCTAGTCCAGCCTCTGCCACATGTCTGCTGTGTGACTTTGTGTAAGTCATTAAACTACTCTGGGCCTCAGTTTCCTCACCTGTAAAATGAGGATTAAGAGCGTGAGCCCTATGTGGGATAGGGACTGTGCCCAACCTGATTAACTTGTATCTTCCCCAGTGCTTAAAACAATGCTTGGCACAAAGTAAGCACTTAACAAGTTACATAATTATTATTAAGTGCTCGGGGAGGGCTACTGTCATGCTACAGGATGGGACCAATGACATGAGGAAATGGAGCAGAGTAGAGCAGTTTTGAATAATAATATTGGTATTTAAGCGCTTACTATGTGCAGAGCACTGTTCTAAGTGCTGGGGTAGATACAGGGTAATCAGGTTGTTCTATGTGAGGCTCACAATCTCAATTTCTATTTTACAGATGAGGGAACTGAGGCCCAGAGAAGTTAAGTGACTTGACCATAGATACTCACACAGCTGACAAGTGGCAGAGCTGGGATTCGAACCCAGGACCTCTGACTCCCAAGCCTGGGCTCTTTCCCCTGAGCCTCGCTGCTTCTCTAAGACCAGGCTTAAATCAGTAGACAGGAGAGGTAAGGCCGGGATCTCCATAGTAGCTATCTCAGAAATGCTGCTGACTACAGGTGATGGGAGCAAGAGGATGGTAGACCTAAGAACCTCAGTTACTAGAAAAGACAATTGTGCCAAGATTCTGCAGGCACCTGGTAATCAATATTTAAGTTGTTAAAAGTACAAACTTGGGGTGTTGGGAGAGTAGGAATCCTGAGACCAGGCTTGCTACAACTCCTGGGAGAAAGGTGGCTTTGAAGACAAGGGGCTGCCAGGAAAGAGTGTCAGGAAGGAATCAAATAAGGAATTTGAGCAAGACATTGAGGCCTATCTAATGGAGGAACTGGCAAATGAGGAAACAGACCCAAATCAAAGTATCCACAAACACACTCTGCTAGGGGTCAACTATTGTGTGAAATTGGGTTCTTGATATCCAATATAAGTCCAAAGAATAGGCCCCCACAGAATTGGCAATGCCATTAGCTTCATTCCCACAGCATTTGGGACACGACTAAGCTGGTCTATCCCTCTCCATTACTGAGTTTTTTTCTTTATTTTGGTCTTAGTGTGTTTGACACGATTCCCCCCTTCCTTTTTGACAATCTCCTGTGGTTTAAGGTCAGTGTTGGAAACATTATCCTTTGATTTTTCCCCATTGTGTAGTGTACTGCTTTAAAAAACAATGACTAACAATTGTGAACTTGAATAGAAGGAACCAGAGTCAAAGGTGAAAAGTATTTATTGGGTACTTTGGGTAGAACATTGTTCTAAACAACTGAGCAAATGCAATAAGGAATACATTATCCTTTCCCTCAAGGAGGTTAAAATGATGAAAGAGCCCCAGTCCCATCACTAAGTGTTGGGAAGAAGAATTTATATAAATTCCATTCCTCCCTTCTCATCCATATTTACCAGGCTCTCAGACTATAAATTCTGTAGAAATGATAGGGATGAGTTGAAAGGTAAGTATGTATTAAGCACTTACTGTGTGCCAAGTACTGCTCTGAGCTCTGGGGTAGATACAGGGTAATCAGGTTGTCCCATGGGGGACCCACTATCTTAATCCCCATTTTACAGATGAGGTAAAGCCACAGAGATGTTAAGTGACTTACCCAAAGTCACACAGCTGATAAGTGACAGAGCCAAGATTAAAACCCATGACCTCTGACTCCAAAGCCCATGCTTTTTCCACTAAGCAATCCTACTTCCCACTCTGTGAGGATCATCATCCATCAATAAATGGCATATATTGAGCATTCTCTGTGTTCAGAGCATGACATTGAGTGCTTGGGAGTGTACATTATAACAGAGTTGGTACATATGTTCCCTGCCCACCAGGAGCTTACATTCTAGAGGGAGAGGTAGACAAAAAAAAAACCCAGCAAATTATGGATACATACCTAAGTACTGAAAGTGAGGTGAATATTGAGTGTTTAAAGGGAACAAATTAAAGTGCAAAGGTGGAAAAGAGAGAGGGAGTGAGGGAGTAGGGAGAGCATGAGGGCTTAGTAAGGAAAGAACTCTTAGAAATGAGATTTTAATAAGACTTTGAAGGTGGGGAGATTAGTGGTCTGTTGGATATGAAGAGGAAGAGAGTCTGAGGCCAGAGGGAGGACGTGGTCAAGGAGTCAGCAGAAAGAGATGTTCAGTGAATAAAGTGATGTTGGAGGCGCAAAGCTGGGTAGTATTAGGAAATTAGCAAAATAACATAGGAGGGGTAAACTAATTGAATGCTTTAAATTGGTGGTAAGGAGTTTGATATCGAGGTGGTCGGTAAACCATTGAAGGTTCTTGAGGAGTGGGGAGGTGTAAACTAAACTTTTTTTTTTTTTTTTTTTTTTTTAAGAATGACCTGAGGGAGCAAGGTGAAATAAATATTAGAGTGGGGGAGAGACAAGAGGCAGGGAAGTTAGAGAGAAGACTGATGCAATGGCCAAAGTGGGATAGGATAAGTGCTTGGATCAGCATAGTAGCAGTTTGGATGGAGAAGAAAGGGTGAATTTTAGTGATGTTATGAAGGTAGAATTGAAAGGATTTGGTGACAGATTGAATGTGTGGGTTGAATAAGAGTGATGAGTCAAGGATAATGCCAAGGTTATGGGCTTGTGAGTCGGAGAGGAGAGGAGAGTTGTGTCATCTGCTGCGATAGGAAAGACAGGAAGAGGACAGGTTGTGTTGTGGGTGGGAAGATGACAGTCTTCCCATACTAAGCCCTTTATTTCCCCTATCCAGTCTCACCACTGAGTGTGACCATGCACTTGGCTGCATATCCCTTAAGCTCTTTGATACTTAACCAGCCCCAAAATACTTATCCCAAATCTATTTTAATACCTGTCTTCCCCTGTAGACTAATCTTATGAGCAGTGAATATATCTACACACTTTGTTGTATTATACTCTCCCAAGCACTTAGTACAGTGTTTTGCACACAGTAAGCACTCAGTCATTACTATTGATAGAATCTTAGGTAAGGGAACAGTGAGGAAAAAAGAGCACCCTTCCTTTGTAATTCTCTAAGCTTGTTGTGGGCAGGAAATGTTTCTTATATTGTTGTTTCTTACTTTCTCAAACACTTACTATAATGCCCTGCACACAATACGTGACAAAAAAAATATACAACTGATTGATTTAGGAAAAAGCTAGGATAGTTAAAAGAAATAGCTTACAAGAAGCCAGAAGTGTTTCTAAGAGCAAATACGTTCAGTACATAACCAGTTAAGCAGGAACTCTGCAGAGATGTGAGGGGAAAGTAAGAGGTCATCGTTGGAAAAAATAAAAAAGTTTCGAGTGAAGAGAATAGGAATGCCCAAGAATTGTCAAGCCAGATATATAAAGGAAGCAAGGCAGAACCCAAAGAGGGTTTGAAAAATGCCTTGCAAAGGAAGCTAAAGCTAATTTTAAAAGATTCTTGAAATAGATAAAAAAACAACAGGAATCTATATTGGGCCATTTGATAACTACACTGTAAAAGTGGCACTCTAAAAAGAAAAGGAGTTAGTTGAAAGGCTAATATGGACCATTTTCCTGAAGCATCACTTAGCACACATATCCTCTTCCTCTGAATCCTCCACTGGCAACTTTTGTCTCTTTGCCCTAGACCACAACTCACACAACACCCACTCCACCTTCCCATCTACAAGGGATCCCAGTAGCAAATGACAGCTATTATGGGATTAGAGCCGAGTTTATTACCTGGGTCCCTGCAGACCTTTGTCCCCCTCCAGAATATCCCTCTCTACTGGCAGTACCAAAACCCATGAGATTTGAGACCCCAGTGTGCAACAGCATTCATTCGATTGCATTTATTGAGGACTCACTATATGCAGAGCACTATACTAAGCACTTGGGAGAGTACAATATAATCATAAACAGATTCCCTGCCCACAATGAGCTTACAGTCTAGAGGGGGAAAAAATAGTATTTGTTAAGCACTTACTATTACCGGACGAAGTGCTGGGGTGGATACAAGCAAATTGGGTTGGACACAGTCCCTATCCCACATGGGGCTCATGGTCTCAATCTCCATTTTATAGATGAGGTAACTGAGGGACAGAGAAGTGAAGTGACTTGTCCAAGGTCACAGAGCAGTTAAGTGTGGAGCTGGGATTAGAACCTATGACTTTCTGTCTTCCAGACCCGTGCTCTATCCGCTTCATCATGTGGGAGGGTAAGAGTATTGTGTATGTGAGAATGAGTGACACCCTGCAAGCCGCTTTTCAGGCTCTATTTTCCATGGTTTGCCTGAGTGCTGCCCCAAGGATGGAATAATAATGTTGGTATTTGTTAAGTGCTTACTATGTGCAGAGCACTGTTCTAAGCACTGGGGTAGATACAGGGTAATCAGGATGCCCCATGTGAGGCTCACAGTTTTAATCTCCATTTTACAGTTGAGGGAACTGGGGCACAGAGAAGTTAAGTGACTTGCCCACAGTCACACAGCTGACAAGTGGCAGAGCCGGAATTCAAACCCATGACCTCTGACTCCCAAGCCCAGGCTCTTTCCACTGAGCCACACGAACTGTGGTGGCCATTACTTCTCCACCAATATCACCCTCTGTGCAGCCTTAATATGCAATGACATATTACATATGCTTGGCTTGACCATTCAAATGAGTCTCTTGCTATTTGAAAATCACTTTTGCCACAGTTCCTGTCTGTTGCTATGACAAGGGCAGAAGTCAGTTATTAGGTAGTGAACTCCACTGACATCCCGACAAGGCGCATTGTCCATTTCCATCAGTTCTGTTTCAGTATTATCTTGGGATCCTTTGCATTTCAATTAATCGTATTTATTGAGTGCTTAATGTGTGTAAAGCCTTGTACTAAGCACTTGAGGGAGTACAATATAATAGAGTTGCTAGACACATCCCTGCTCACAAGGACTTGACAGTGTAGAGGGGGAGGCAGACACGATTATAAATTACAGATATGTTCATAAGTGCTGTGGGGCTGAGGGTGGAGTGAATAAAGAGTGCAAATCCTAGTGCAAGGATGATACAGAAGGGAGTGGGAGCAGAGGGAACGAGGGCTTAGTCATGGAAGATCCCTTGAAGGAGATGTGTTTTTAATATGGTTTTAAATGGTGGAAGAGCAACTGTCTGTCAGATATGTAGAGGGAGGTTATTCGAGGCCACAGGCAGGACATGGGAGAGGGATCATTGGCAAGGTAGATGAGATCAAGATACATTGAGTAGGTTGGCATTATACAGGAGAAATGTGTGGGCTGGGTTGCAATAGGAAAGCGCAAGGTAAGGTAGGAGAGGGTAAGGTGATAGAGTGTTTTAAAGCTGTTGGTAAGGAGTTTCCACTTGATGCAGAGGTGGATGGGCAACCACTGAAGGCTCTTGAGGATTGGAGAAATGAACTGAATGGTTCTAGAAAAATGATCCAGGCAGCAGAGTGAAGAATATACTGGAGTGGGGAGAGACAGGAGGCAGGGAGCTCAGCAAGTAGGCTGATGCAGGAATTAAGGTGGAGTAGGATAGATGCATGAATTAGCATGGTAGGAGCTTGATGGGGCAAACCAAGTTCTTTGGTCCCTTGTTGTTTGCTGATACTCTTAAGTAGAGTGAGGCACCAGTCCTGCACACTGTAGCAGCACCACAGGTTTTAGGATGGTGGTTGTTGGCACCCATCTTTACCCTCTCATCCTTAGCCTGAAGCCCTGTGGGACAGTTTTAATTCCTTGCCCACTCCTCCCTGGCTTGTTTCTGATAAAAGTCAGATCCTGACTAGGAGACCACAGTGTCTGGAGAGTTGAACTGAAAATCTAATAAGAGGCATGAACAATATCTTTGAAACAATCTTTTAAAAAAAGTGGACTGTTCCAATTCTGATTCTAGTTTGCCTGTTTTAAGAACATAATGCAATCAGCAGCAATTAGTCAGTTCAACAACATTTAGCCCTTAAAACAAAAAGGATTCCATTGTTTTTTGTTAATTTCTGTTGGAGTATCCCATGCTGGGTACATACCTCTATCTCCGGTCCCTAATTTTGATATAAAATAGTATCATCCTCTCTTATTACTTTGTTTTAAATTTAATGCAAAAGAAGTTAATGAAAACAATGTGTCATTTTCACCTACACTGAAATTGTTTGGAGCTGTTGATAATACACTTGATTAAAAAAAGAATCTAGGAAATCACTGAGGGCATGTGATTTTGAGATTCAGTTCTGAAATGTCACCTTGAAATGATATTCAAATGAAAATAAAAGCAAGAGAGAACCTTTTATTATGTGTTTTACAACACTGTGGCACTTGCTGACTGACAGTATATTTGTTTAAATTAGAAACAGTTTGAAGAGTTACAGAACAAAGTTAAGTTCCTTTCTCAACAGAAATAAGCGATTTACTGCTGTGCTCATTTACAGTGAAAGGTCAGAGATAAATTGTTGCAAGGGAACTGCTTTGGGGAGGATACCTGGAAAGATCAATTCTACAATGAAAATCACTAGTAAGAATTGTATATGAATGAAAATTTGGTTCAGGAAAAAGCCATGATTTAGTCCCATGTTCATCTGTAAAACATTTTTCTGTAAGAGGAAAGATCTAAACAATTTTCTTGAGTGTTTGTTTTCTTAAAAGAAAGTTGCAAAAAAAGGGAATCTGTTAAAATTCTTTCATTTTAGACATAAGTAATCAAGTAAGCATGGTAAGGTGAATAGCCTCCAAAGATAATTTTGGGGTTTTGCCTCCATAAACCTAATAATTCATCTACTAACTCGATCTGAAAAAAAATTGCAGTCCCTTGTGTCCTGGGGCGTTAATAGTAATTGGTGGGAGCCTTTCTATATCCCAGACAAGATTGTGCTCTCTAGGAAGGATTTGGCTAGTTATTGGAGTGGCTTAGTGGCAGGGGGAAGAGTAGAAGATAGTAGAAAAACTTGAGAGTGTGGTGTGGGTAATTACAAGTTTATTCTGGAACATCTATTCCAGGAAATCTTGCAGCTGGTTACTTGTTCAGAACTGCAAGGTGAAAAGCTTTTCATAGATGCCCTATCTAAAATCCTTCCACTCCATCATACCAATATCATTTTCATGGACATTGTCATTATCAACCTGGAAGTTCTTGAATGATTAGGTCCAAATGGATGCTGCAGTAAAAAATACTGCCTTGGATACGATTAGGATAGGGAGGTAGTGGGGGTTGAAATAAGCCCAGTGAAATTCCTGGAACACGGCAGACATTAGAGTTTGTTGCCAAAGGAACAGGCAGGCCATGGACCAGATAGAAGAAAGCCTCTTAGATGGGTAGCCTTTAGAAGCATAGGATCTAACTGTCTCATTTTCAGCAGTGCTCTGCTGACAGTAAGTATTTAATAAATGTGATTACTACTACTATTTTAGAGTACAAGAAAACTCAATTGTGATCAGGTTGGAATCTGCAATTCTATTTTCAGTCTAACGATATGGAAATTCATCAAAAACTGAATTCCAATATTCATTGAGACATTGAAACATGCATTTAAAATTAGTACATTTTACAGATGTTAAAACTGTAGCTCATGTTCAATGATGGAAAGCAAATTCTTTGGGATGACTGAACCTCCGGTGGTGACTCATTCATGTCACACTAGTCCATAGGATGTCTATTTAAGTCTGTGTATATATACTGCTAGTGGGGAAAATTCCAGCGAAAATATTAGTTTACCATTATAAAGCCAACCTCAACATTATGCACGTCTCATCTGCTAATTTTATCTAAACCTTTTTTGAACTTCACATTTCCCTGTGACCGTGAATTCCACACGCCTATCATCTCACGTGTGACAGCATTTTCCTTTTGTTTGTTGTTTTATTGTACACTCTCAAGTGCTGAGTGCAGTGCTTTGCACACTGTAAGCACTCAATAAATACAACTGAATGAATTAATGAATGAATATCTATCCCCTTCAAGCTACAGCTGGTGCTTCCTCATCCTGAGATGGTAAGATGTAGTGGACAATAATTCCACGATCCCCCTACTTACATCATTTGCGTTTTTGGTAAACTTCAAGCATAGGGCCTCAGCCTTTGTTCAGACTGAAGAATGCTAATCTCTTCTATCCCCACACTGAGGTTTCCACTCCATGTTTACCTTGGCAACCTTCAGTTCTGTTATGTCTCTTTCTGAGATGGGTTTATATAGTGACAAAACTCTTTGTTTTGTTTTTTATGACCATTTTCATTATACCCAGCATTTTGTTGCCTTTTTGGGCTGTCTCTATATGGGCTAATGACTTGATTAGAGTTGATGAATAACAAATGCATTCCCATGGAATTGTAGTTTGGATTGCTTTTTCTTAGGCATGTTTATTTGACTCCCCCCCATCACCCCCACCCCAACATGGAGACTCATCTGCCACTTTTCAACTCTATGGCTTCATGGCATTTCATCACCCAGATGACTTAGCATCATTTGCAAATCTGTACACTTGACCTCTAGGGGTTGCCCAACCACAACAGCATCAAAGAAAAACTCCTCTCCATTGACTTTAAAGCACTCATTTTGCCACCTCACCTTCCTCACCTCACTACTCTCCTACTACATCCCAGCCCACACACTTTGCTCCTCTAATGCTAACCTTCTCACTGTACCTCTATCTCACCGACCTCTTCCCATGCCCTGCTTCTGGCCTGGAATGCCTTCCCTCCTATCTGAGATACAATTATTCTCCCCCACTTCAAAGCCTTATTGAAGGCACATCTTCTCCACAAGACCTTCCTTGGCTAAGCCCACCTTATCTCTTCTCCTACTTGCTTTTGTGTTGCCCTGACCTGCTCCCTTTATTCATCCCTCCTCCCAGCCCCACAGCACTTATGCACACAGTTGTAATTTGTTTAAATGAATGTCTGTCTCCCTCTCTAGACTGTAACCTCACCGTGGGCAAGGAATGTGTCTGTTTATAGTTGTACTGTATTCTCCCAAGAACTTAGTACAGTGCTCTGAACACAGTAAGCACTCAAATATGATTAAATGAATAAAAGAATGAATGAATGTGCATGACTGTCAAGACCATTTAGGCAAATGATAAATAAAGCTGCTTCTAGTACTCATCTCTGTGGGACCACACTAATTTTAATTTCTTATCTAGGAAAGTGATTACTTACTTCTAGTTTCTTAGCTTTAAGATCTGTTTTCTATCCATGATGCCCAATTCCCTCCTATCTTGGGATTTCTCAATTCATTTAAAAGCCCTTGGTTTGGGTAACTTGCCAAAGCCCTTGAAAATCCCTAAATCAAAATCAATCAATGGTATTTTCTAAGCAGAGCACTGTATTAACTGCTTGGGAAAGTACTACATGATAGAGTTGATAGACACGATCCCTGCTCACAAGGAGCTTACAGTAGAAAGGGGAAGTCACAGACAATTAAAAAATGTTGTATTTTTTTATTTTTATTGCACTCTCCCAAACCCTTTAGTATAGTGCTCTGCACAAGAAGGCCCTCAATAAATACTGTGGATTGAACTACTTATTACCTTCTATCCAAATATAACTCTTCAAAAAACTATCAATTTAAGGAGACATGATATTTCCTTACAGAAACCATTTTATCTCTTCCCCTACAGGTATTTTTTTTAGATGCTTACTTCTCATAAGCTTAATTATAGATTCTGTTTCTCAGGAATAACATATCCCTGGGCCACCTCTAGAATTATTTACAAAATGGGAATTATGCTGGCATTCTGAAATATTCTAATGGATATTGCAGGGATATTCACATTCCTACTAAGAACACCACAGCTTCCTTTTTGTATGGATATCATAGTTGTAATAGAAGCAATAGCATTTATTGAGCAACTCTTTAATTAATGGTATTTATTGACTACTTCCTGTAGCAGAGCCCTAAACCAAGCATTTGGGAAAGTACAATACAGCAGAGTCTGTGACCCAATTACTGCCCACAAAATGCTTACAGTCCATAGTGGGAGATTAACCACTAGGGGAAATGGTGCAGTGTACCACCCTAGGCCTTTAGAAAATACATATTTCTTTTAAAATGACATTACCTGCCCACAAGAAACCTACACTCTGATGGAAAATGCAAGTATGAAAACATTTACACCACAAGTAGTCAAAATTGAGTACATTTTTAAAGTATTTATTAAGCACTTACTATGTGCCAGGCACTGAACTAAGCACTGGGGTAGATACGAGTTAATCAGGTTGGACTCAATCCTGTGCCACACAGAGCTCAATCTTATATCCCAATTTTACAGAATGAGGTACCTGAGGCACAAAGAAGTTAAGTAACTTTCCCAAGGTTACACAGCTCCTTCCGACTCCCGGGCCCATGCTCTATTCCTATGTGTGTGCTAAGGAGGCTGCAAATTCATAAGATCTAGGGGTAGCTGATGGGGTGATATGGGTCAGGAGGCCAATGTGGGCAGGGATCTTGTCTGTCACCTCTATTAGAGTGTACTTACCCAAGCACTCTGCATAAAGTGCTCAATAAATCCCATCGATTGATAGAGTCTTCAGATCTATCAGTACATGACCACTTGGTGAAGATGGACCTCCATGAATACTGGCAGGAGTAATGTTCTTTATTTTCACAGTCTCCCAAAATGGGAGAAGTTTGTCTTTACTGAAGTGGTGCTCACTGCAGGCAGGGAACACATCTGCCAACTCTCTTTTATTGTACTCTCCCAAGTGCTTGGTACAGCACTCTGTACATAGTAAGTTCTCAATAAATACCATTCATTGATTGATATCATACTCTGTCCAGAGAGTTGTAGTAAGTGCTTGGAAGAATACAACAGTTAGTTGACATGATCCCTATTCACAAGGATATTTTCTCAGCCTGAATAATTTTCAGGACTAAATAGCAAGAATCAGTGCTATATTTCTTTTAACCAGAACAGATTCCATCCACCTCCTACAGTGTCTGACTCAAGATTTAACCTAATAAAATATGTGGGGAGTTGGCCTCAGCACAGAATGAAAGCATCATATAATCCCTGTCTCCCCAGTGACATATAAAAGAAGCAAAATAGATCCCCAATTCTTATTAAAATGGAACAGATGAACAAGGAATAATGCTACTTTCATCTGCTCACAACTTTCCCTTTCTACTCCTCTGTTTCTCTCCTAAAATCCCTCTCCCTAGCGCCTAAGAGCTCAATAGAGGATGAGCTTGGTTCACTCCCACCCTTCCCTATTATCACAGGAGGTTATGCCAAAAGAAATTATCAAATGAGTTCTGATGAAACACAGATGAGTGATTCATAATGGGATTTTAGGGGGAAGTTAGTGGAGTAGAGGAAAGAGTTATATCCTAAACCATGAGATTAGTTGTTAAAGATGGAAAACATCACATACTTTCTCAGATGTGTTCCTGGGACATGAGTTAAGACTGTAGTCACCAACACAAGTCACTGTACATAAACAGCCTTGTAGAGAGAATGAGGAAATTTTGGGGAGAACAGAGTGGAAGGAAAGGAAGGCGAGAGAAGCAGCATGGCCTAGTAGAAAGAGCTCAGGGCTGGGAGTTGGAGCACCTGGGTTCTAACCCAGCCTCTGCCAAATGCTTGCTGCTTGTCTTTGAGCAAGTCAAGTAACTGTTCTTCAGTTCTCCTTTTTACTTACACAGTGAGCCCCAGGTGGGATAGGGATTGTGTTCAACCTAATTCAAGTGTGTCTACACCAACACTTAGAACAGTATTTGAGCATTTGATACATGGTAGGTGTTTAAATACAATTAAACAAATACAATAAAAAAAGAAAAGGCAATGCAGGCCCTTACTGTACATTTTTTCTTCCCCACTTTCTTACAGTCCTTCTTTTCCTTATTCCCATCTGGTGTTGGTTCATTGGACACAGCACTGCTCAGCACTCAGGAGATCCAGCAGGCTAATGTGAGCAGGAAAATAAAAATTGCAACAACTCCCAAAGCAGCCGTCTGCCACGTCATGGAGCAACTGACCAGCAGCAGGTTAAAATAATCGATCCTGCAAGTTAAAAGCCTGTGTGGGTACTTCACTTTGGGCCACACCCTTACCCTCTTTGTGTACCCCATGCTGCAGTAGACAAATGTCTAACAGGAAAGGAAGACAAGAGACACTGAACAAACGACTAGCACTATAACCAAAGCCTTAATACCACTGATCCCAACTAAGGACTCCATCATCACTTTAAATTAAGGATTTCTTCACTCTTCACAATCTCTGATTCTGCCTCTCACCTCCAGTTCCTCCTGATTTCGTCACTTTTCCTCCTCTTTATCTAATCCTCCAAACTGTAAGCTCCTTGTGGGCAGGGACTGTGTCTACCAACTTGGTTATATTGTCCTCTCTCAAGCATTTCATACAGTAGTCCACATAGAGTAAGTGCTCCATACTGCTACTAATTCTCCTCAACATTTCAACAGTGAAAAATTGAAAGAAAAAAAAAAAATCAAGGAAACTAGGTGAACCTTTGTTTTTAAGTTCCTCCACCTTTCAACTACTTCCCAGTAAGACTAACTATATCATTCCACCTGGCTTTTTGAGTGGTGACATTCTGGAAATGGAGTTATTATATCTTTATATTCCCTCACTTCTACTGCCTGTAATTTATTTTAATGTCAGTATCCCCTCTACACGGTAAACTCTTTATGAGCAGGACCTATGTCTACCAACTCTAGTGTACTGTACTCCCCAAAACACCTAGTATAGTTTTTTGCACAGAGTAATCACTCACTAAATACCACTAATTGATTGATTACAAGTCATATCACTCTTTTCTGCCTCTTCACTGAAAGAGTACTCTCCCTTAGCAATGAGATCTGGATACATGCAGATGTTCCCACCTTCTTCATCCCATTTCCCAAGATAGGCTCTAGTCTTAGTGATGGTCTAACAAGGGATGGTGCAACAAGTTAAACATAACTTCATTGCAGAACCAGGATAACCATGCCCAGCCCCGCTGGAGACAATCTCTACCTCATACCTACCTGTAGGGCCCCAATTTAGCAGGCACACAGTGGAAAAACAAAATTCTCCTGAATCAGGCCATCCCAGAAGGAGAGTTTTCATGGAGTATATACTGAGTCTTGACCAATTTGGGGCAAGTGAGTTTAATAATAACCATAAAAATAATTAAAACTTTTAACAGCATCAACACTAGCAACCAATATGTATATGCTCTCAGGTCTCCAAGGAATCATTTAGTGAATTACTTATGCACAAAATAGTGAACCACTGATAGGAAGGGGAATGGAAATGAAAAATTGGCAGTCAAAAACCAAGAGTCCCTGGAGTTCATATGAAGTAGCAGCTTTTCCTCAGAAGTAAAATGGGCCCACCCCATCTGCCTCCTCACTCTTTTCCAATATGCTTTCTTGTCTTCCACAAGATTTCCATCCAGATTTTTCTGACTCCTACAGATGAGGTCTTCCATTTTGTCCATCTACATGGACAGAGAGGCATGGACTACCAGCGTTCCAAAGAACTAATGAAGTTGAAGGAAGGCTATTGCTTTCATTTGTCACTGGCACAATCAAGACTGCTACTTTGTAAACACTCAAATGCTATAGAAAAGCCAGCTGCACAAGACATCACTGTGATAGAGATTATGAATAGAAAGAAGCGCCTACCTGTCAAAGCCTAGCATGAGGGCATCCTGCTCTTTTTGACTGCAATTTAATTTCCACCCACATTGGTCAAGGCAAAAAAAAAAAAAAAAAAAACACCTCAATTTGCTGTGTGGGTAAGTTTCTTAATCTTTTTGAACCAACAAAGAGGTCATTCTATCCTATAATTTCCCCTGGGGAAGTGGGAAATACACTGAAAACATACTTAAAATGACCTTGTCGTGTTAGGCTGCTGCATCCATGGGCTGGAGATTTCTCCTTAGACAAGATTTCTGTGGGATGAAAGGAACCTCCTGACAACCAAAATTACCAAACCGCAATATCAGATTAAAATCCATGGAGGCAGACTGCAAATGGATCAAAACCGATAAAGCACATTTAAGGATAAGGATCACTTTTACCCTAATCTATTTAGTGATCCTTTCCCTGTTTTTTCTCCCCATATCTGACAATATATCAAATTAACCAAGAGTCCAATTTTTAGGCTTGAATACAAAATCTGAAACATTTATTCTATTTTATTGCATTGATGTAACCTGATGATCCTATTTGTATTTTAAATGTATGTATGCATTTTGCCAAAATTTCTGCTTCCTAATTTTCCAGAGACAGGTAAACACTGACTCCTTTATAAATTTTGACTAAATAGGGCAGTTTGGTTTCAAACAAAGTCAACATTGATGGGAATGCTTTTATTTTGCAAATCATTTATGGGAAGGTACTAGGAATTAGTAAGTGGACTGAATTGTTAGTTTCTATTTCTGGTTTTCAGTCACTAAGCTCCATTCCTATCTAAGACATCATGGCTCCTATAGTAATAAAACTAATTTTAAAGTTTATGGCCATAAGGAAATTAATATGCTCCTACTGAGTGTCAGGAAGATCAGGACACACATCTAAAGGAAATTAATATTCTCCGCTCTCCCTTCTATGTGATTTGTAGAGAATATGTGCATTGGTATAGACATGTTCTTATTGTCTGTTAGCCTAGTGATAATACTGAATTTCTAGCAGGCAGGGATGTGTCTACCAATTCTGTTGTACTCTCCCAAGCATGGCTTGGTGGATAGAACACATGCCTGGGAGTCAGAAGGTCATAGGTTCGCATCCCGGCTCCTACAGTTGGCTACTGTGTGACCTTGGGCAAGTCATTTTGCTTCTCTGTGCCTCAGTTATCTCATCTGTAAAATGGGGATTGAGACTGTGAGCCCCACATGGGTCAGGGACTATGTTCAAACCGATTTGCTTGTATCCACCATAGTACTTAGTACAGTGCCTGGCACATAGTAAGCATTTAACAAATACTGCAATTCTTATTATTAAGCATTTAGTACAATGCACTGTACACAGTAAGCGCTCAGTGAATATCACTGAATTGCAGAGGATAGCAATGAGGGATAATATTACATGACATGGGAACTATCTTCATTTTGAATACCCAATAGATGTTTTGCTATTGTAATATTTTGAAAGTAAATACATCAGTTTTAGATCAATACAGAGCAGACCAAAAGCCCAAGTAAACATGAAGATCATGTTACTGCTCAGTTCAACATTTGTTTTCATGTTTGAGGAGTGGGGATGGATGGAAAAAGACAGAAAACCTTTGAGCAGCCGTGGGCCCGGGGGGTAAAGGAGCTATAGACTGCATGATGTGAAGATCAAAAAAAGAACCATCTTCAAAAATATGGACAACTGAACAAATGCCTTAAGGGCAATAAAGTAGTGAAAAAGGAAATGATGTTCTGCAACTGAATAGGTTTTCTCTTATTGGCAAAAAAAAAAATAGGGCAGAGCTACACAATAACAAATTGGTTGATCAAGTCAGAGTTGAAGAAGCCCTGAGTGATCCTTTCTTAATCACTGTCTGATTAAAGAACTATGTAGACACACTAGTCCTGTTCAATCTATTCGCTCTCACGGCTTTGACTACCATCTCTACGCAGATGACATGCAGATCTACATCTCTGCCCCTGTCCTCTCCCCCTCCCTTCAGGCGCACATCTCCTCCTGCCTCCAGGACGTCTCCACCTGGATGTCGGCCCGCCACCTAAAACTCAACATGAGTATGACTGAGCTCCTCATCTTCCCTCCCAAACCTGGTCCTCCCCCAGACTTCTCTATCACCGTGGATGGCACGACCATCCTTCCCGTCTCTCAGGCCCGCAATCTCGGTGTCATCCTTGACTCGTCTCTCTCGTTCACCCCACACATCCTATCCGTTACCAAGACCTACCGGTTTCACCTCTACAATATCGCCAAGATCCGCCCTTTCCTCTCCACCCAAACGGCTACCTTACTGCTACGGGCTCTCGTTATATCCCGGCTAGACTACTGTGTCAGCCTTCTCTCTGACCTCCCTTCCTCCTCTCTCGCCCCGCTCCGGTCTATTCTTCACTCCGCTGCCCGGCTCATCTTCCTGCAGAAACGATCTGGGTATGTCACTCCCCTTCTTAAACACCTCCAGTGGTTGCCTATCGACCTCCGCTCCAAACAAAAACTCCTCACTCTAGGCTTCAAGGCTCTACATCACCTCGCCCCTTCCTACCTCTCCTCCCTTCTTTCTACCACCCACCCCGCACGCTCCACTCCTCTGCCGCCCACCTCCTCACCGTCCCTCGGTCTCGCCTATCCCGCCGTCGACCCCTGGGCCACGTCCTCCCGCGGTCCCGGAACGCCCTCCCTCCTCACCTCCGCCAAACTGATTCTCTTCCCCTCTTCAAAACCCTACTTAAAACTCACCTCCTCCAAGAGGCCTTCCCAGACTGAGCTCCTCTTCTCCCTCTACTCCCTCTGCCACCCCCCCTTTACCTCTCCGCAGCTAAACCCCCTTTTTCCCCTTTTCCCTCTGCTCCTCCACCTCTCCCTTCCCATCCCCTCAGCACTGTACTCGTCCGCTCAACTGTATATATTTTCATTACCCTATTTATTTTGTTAATGAATTGTACATCGCCTTGATTCTATTTAGTTGCCATTGTTTTTACGAGATGTTCTTCCCCTCGACTCTATTTATTGCCATTGTTCTTGTCTGTCCATCTCCCCCGATTAGACTGTAAGCCCGTCAAACGGCAGGGACTGTCTCTATCTGTTGCCAACTTGTTCATCCCAAGCGCTTAGTACAGTGCTCTGCACATAGTAAGCGCTCAATAAATACTATTGAATGAATGAATGAATCTATTCTTCACCATCCCTGTTTGATGCAATAAGAAACTCCACACCTGGAGATAAAGTATGCTTCAGAGGGAATGAGAAACACTTCATCATCATCACTAATAGCATTTACTGAGCACATATTGTGTGCAGAGCACTGTACTAAGGACTTGAGAAAGTACAAGAAAGTTGGCAGTCACATTCCCTGCCCACAGGGAATGAGCTTACAGTCTAGAAGGGGAAACATATATTATTTATACATCAGGCTGTGGACACCATTGAAAGCCCTCAAGATACAACAGCTATTTGTACACAAGAAGATGTAAAACAATTGTGACTTGCTTTGCAGACTTGACACACTCAGAATTGACAGTAAATTTGAAGAAAATGGAACTTACATATCAGCCTACACTTGAGAAATTTTACCCAAATTTAAATTTTTATTGGCCAGAATTTAATGCTTCCACCAAATCATGTTATCTAGTTGATACACAAGTATTCAAAATAAAAAATGAATTCAAAATAAACTAAACCAATTCACAATGTTAATACAGCTTTTCACAGAGTATAACCAAAGAATATCCAGTCCAATGCTAAATTCAAGAACACCCCTGTGGTGTTAGCCCAAACTTTCTCAATATCAGTGAAACTTGGGCTTCACTTCAAAAGATACATACACACACACACACACACACACACACACTCCTCTGCAGTTTTATCAGCCTTACCTATTCTAAATCAACGGCAGAATGAGATTACCAATGTCTCTTATATTGTACTCTCACAAACGCTTAGTAAAGTGCTCTATACACAATAAGTGCTCAGTAAACATGATTGGCTGACTGAACTAGTCAGCTCATCAGCATTAACGTGACGCTTTGCTGGGTGGACCAAGTGAGGAAAACAGAAAACCAGATATTGCTTTAATGTGAATTGAAAAGAGGCAAACACAAAACATAGAAAGAATGATAAAAGGACAAAGTGAAACATTACTTTGAACAGTGTGGCACAGAAGCAGAATGTGGTTTGGGGAAATTCCCACATCAAAGAGAAGAGCTTGCAAGACAATCAGGCGAGGGGTTGCTTTGCTTATGTAAATGATTAAGAAATTGGAATATCAAAGGAAACCTCAAAAGCAGGGAGCAAAAGCCAATCTTGATAGGCATTCAGTGCAGAACGGAAATGCTGATTTCAGCCACATTTTTGCATGGAAAGAATCTGACAATGGAATCAGCACGGCATAGGGAATAGAGTATGGGTCAGAGTCAGAGGACCTGGGTTCTAATTCCCCCTACCCCAGATGTCTGCTTTGTTACTTTTGGCAAATCACTCTCTGTGCCCCAGTTACCTCTTCTGTAAAATGGGGATTAACATTGTGCACTCTGTGTGGGATAGGGACTGTGCCCAACCTCATTAGCTTTCATGTTCTCCAGTGCCTGGCACATAGTGAGCATTTAATAAATACCATTAAAAAAACGACGTTTGAAAATAAAGGACAGCTATGAGTCAACAGTATTTAATGAGCACTGACTCTGCAGAACACTGTACAAGGCATGGAGTCAGGGGATGTGGGTTCTAATCCCGATTGTGCCACCTGTCGGCTGAGTGATTTTGGGCAACTCATTTCATTCATTCATTCAATAGTATTTATTGAGCGCTTACTATGTGCAGAGCACTGTACTAAGCGCTTGGAATGTACAAATCGGCAACAGATACAGTCCCTGCCCATTGACGGGCTTACAGTTTAATGGGGGAGCCAGACAGACAAAAACAATAGCAATAAATAGAATCAAAGGGATGTACATCTCATTAAAACAATAGCAATAAATAGAATCAAGGTGATGTACATCTCATTAACAAAATAAATAGGGTAATAAAAAATATATACAATTGAGCTGACCAGCACAGTACTGAGGGGAGGTGAAGGGAGAGGGGGAGGAGCAGAGGGAAAGGTGGGGAAAAGGTGGCTTAGCTGAGGGGAGGTAAGGGGGAGGGATGGGGGGCAGCAGAGGGAGCAGAGGGAAAAGGGGAAGCTCAGTCTGGGAAGGCTTCTTGGAGGAGGTGAGCTCTAAGTAGGGCTTTGAAGAGGGGAAGAGAATTAGTTTGGCAGAGGTGAGGAGGGAGGGCATTCCAGGTCAGCGGGAGGACGTGGCCCAGGGGTTGACGGCAGGATAGGAGAGAATGGGAGACGGTGAGGAGGTGGGCAGCAGAGAAGCAGAGCGTGCCAGGTGGACAGTAGAAAGAGAGAAGGTGGGAAAGGTAGGAGGGGGCAAGGGGATGGAGACCCTTGAAGCCTAGAGTGAGAAGTTTTTGTTTCATGCAGAGGTTGATAGGCAACCACTGGAGGTTTTTAAGGAGGGGAGTGACATGTTCAGAGCGTTTCTGCAGGAAGATGAGCCGGGCAGCGGAGTGAAGAATAGACTGGAGTGGGGAGAGACAGGAGGAAGGGAGATCAGAGAGAAGGCTGACACAATAATCCAGCTGGGATATTATGAGAGCCTGTAACAGTACGATAGCTGTTTGGGTGGTGAGGAAAGGGTGGATCTTGGCGATATTATAAAGGTGAGACCGGCAGGTCTTGGTGATGGATGTGTGGGGTGAACGAGAGAGCCGAGTCAAAGATGACACCGAGGTTGCGGGCTTGAGAGATGGGAAGGATGGTCGTACCATCCACGGTGATAGGGAAGTCAGGAAGAGGACAGGACTTGGGAGGGAAGATGAGGAGCTCAGTTTTGGCCATGTTGAGTTTTAGGTAGCGCGCAGACATCCAGGTAGAGACGTCCTGGAGGCAGGAGGAGATACGAGCCTGAAGGGAGGGGGAGAGGGCAGGGGCAGAGATGTAGATCTGTGTGTCATCTGCACAGAGATGATAATTGAAGCCATGAGAGCGAATGAGTTCATCAAGGGAGTGAGTGTAGATGGAGAACAGAAGAGGGCCAAGAACTGACCCTTGAGGAACCCCTATAGTTAGAGGATGGGAGGGGGAGGAGGAGCCTGCAAAGGAGACCGAGAATGAACAGCCAGAGAGATACGAGGAGAACCGGGAGAGGACGGAGTCCGTGAAGCCAAGGCGAGATAAGGTGTGGAGGAGAAGAGGATGGTCAACAGTGTCAAAGGCAGCTGAGAGGTCAAGGAGGATTAGGATAGAGTAGGAGCCATTGGATTTGGCAAGAAGGAGGTAGTGGGTGACCTTAGAGAGAGCAGTCTCGGTAGAGTGGAGGGGACGGAAACCAGATTGAAGGGGGTCCTGGAGAGAATGGGAGTTAAGGAATTCTAGGCAGCGAGTGTAGACAACTGGTTCTAGGAGCTTGGAAAGGAAGGGTAGTAGGGAGATAGAGTGATAACTGGAAGGGGAAGTGGGGTCGAGAGAGGGTTTTTTTAGGATGGGGGAGATATGGGCATGTTTGAAGGCAAAGGGGAAGAAGCCATTGGAGAGTGAGCAGTTAAAGATAGAAGTTAAGGAGGGGAGGAGGGAAGGGGCGATGGTTTTTATAAGGTGAGAGGGAATGGGGTCCAAGGCACAGGTAGAGGGGGTGGCACTTGCGAGGAGGGAGGAGATCTCCTCTGAGGATAATGCAGGGAAAGATGGGAAAGTAGGGGAGTGGTTACCTCATCTGTAAAATGGGGATCAAGACTGTGAGTCCTATGTGGGACAACCTGCTTACCTTGTATCTACCCCAGCGCTTAAGAACAGTGCTTGGCACATAGTAAATGCTGAAACACATTATTATTATTATTATAGAGAGTTAGTAATGTTAATGATGTTTGTTAAACACTTTCTATAGGCCAAGCAGTAAGGTAGATACATGATATTCAGGACAGTCTGACTACCTAAATAGGAGAGAGTAGGATTCATACCCATTTTACATATGAGGACACCAAGGCACAGGAAGGATAAGAAACTTACCCAAGGTCACACAGTAGGTAAGTGGCAGAGTCAGGATTAGAACCCAGGGCCACTGACTCCCAGAATTGTGCTCTTTCCACTAGGCTACAGTGCTTCCCGGCTCTCTAGGGGCAGGGACACAATCCTTGCCCTCAAGGGCAGGAAAGAAAATTATAGGTTGGGGAAGTAACAGAGTTTAAAGGTAAGTCTCTAAGTGCTTTGGGAGATACCATTTTCCTGCATGAATATGGCTTGAATAATAATAATAATAATAATAATGTTAATTATGGCATTTGTTAAACACTATGTTTAACTCAGGCACTCTACTGGGACCAGAATGTGATTATACATAAAATTAGTCAAGGCTTATCTAGTTAAAATATGAGCACACGTAAAAATTGATTGGTAAAAAGAGTTCCAGCATTCTTGGAGAAAGAATCTAACTAAAACCAGGAGGCATGTTCTATCATTTAACCCTGAGAACAAGGAAGGTAATGTATGCTTAATCATGATTAAATAATATCAATAACAAAAGTCATTATAGAACTCTATAGTCATTCCATTCTTAAATCCTTCTACAGTGTTTTCAATTCAATTTCAGTATGCAAAAACTGCATAGTACTGGCCAGTTTGAGCAATACTATACTTACTGCAATGCAATGTATATTTTTTTTTTCCTTGCAAGAAAGAACCTTAATTTTAAATTTCATTTCCAGAAAAAAGTCATTAACAGATCCCCTTAACCAACTGTTTTTTCAAATGGTTCCCGCTTTCATACAAAATTACAAATTCTTCCATGATGATGCAGATAAACAAAATGAAATTTACTTTTTCACTGATTCCCCATGCAATTAAAAGGCAGAGAGTAATGATTTATGAGCCCAAGCTAAGCTAAGAGCACCTAAAAGTGAAAGGTAGCGCTGAGCATTTCTGCATGTCTAGGAACCAGATTGCCTTTATTGGGATGGGACATTTGAAGGCCTATAAGCAGTGCTTAGCACACAGTAAGCATTTAACAAATGCCATCAATTATTATTAAAACATTAGATCATCCTTACATACAAAAGAGATCAAAAGATAAAGTTGGAAAGAAATAAAATTAAATTAAAAAATTCCAAATCTTTCCCCTCCTTATAAAACCAAAAGAAATAAAGGGAGTAGAAGACCTAGAGATTAATGGAATAGAAAAAAAAAATCAAATTCTACCACAGGGGTAGATTGTTGATTCCCTAAAAATTCCAAATGATAACTGAATTGTTGCCAGGCACCATAAGGTTGCCAGGGAGCATGAAGCAAGTACCTTGAAAATAGAAAAATGGAAAAGTGATCGTCTGCAATTTTGTGGATAGGGCTTTGTCCTATCCTTGTTAGAGTGAATGTCTATTGACCTGGCAGTTGACCTGATGGCAGCTGCTGCCCAGTAACATTGGCAGAGTCTCATATTTTCTCTAGTTGCCATCACCCCCAACTTTAGCAACAGAACTGTGGCAAAACTAGGAGTAGCCACTTGCCTGCTGTGTGACCTTGGCAAGTCACAACTTCTCTGTGCCTCAGCGACCTCATCTGTGAAGTACGAAATAGAGTGTGAGCCCCATGTCAGACAGAGACTGTGTCCAACTTCATTAGCTTGTATTCATTCATTCAGAAGTATTTATTTAGCACTTACTGTGTGCAGAACACTGCACTAAGTGCTTGGGAGAGTAAAATGTAACAATAGATATATTCTCTACCCACATGGAACTGGAAAAGCCAGAACCACCACTCATGATTCCAGGATGCCAGAACAGTGCAAGAACAGGGCTAAACAGTGTGACAAGAAAAGAGAGGGAAGGAAAGGAGAGGGTGAGGAAAAATAAACTGAAAAGAAGAAAAGATGGGGAGAGAAGAGAAGGAAGAGAATAAATCAAAGGACAAGGCAACAAAGAGAAGTTCTCGGTCCAATCCAGGAACTTGAAAGAGTTTAAGATCTTAAGGCCAGGCAAGGAAACTGAAACACATTTCTCTCCCTATCATGTGGCCATGGGACCGAGTAGCTCTATGTACTCTTACCAGAAGGGAGAGAGTAAAAAGGATCAAGAGAGAAGCTACCGAGGTTGTGGCAGGTTGGGGAAGGTGGGACTGGGGGGCCGAGAAGAGGTGGGATTATAAACTCTTTGTGGGCAGGGAAACGTTTAGACTGTGAGCCCATTGTTCGGCAGGGATTGTCTCTATCTGTTGCTGAATTGTACATTCCAAGCGCTTAGTACAGTACTCTGCACATAGTAAGCGCTCAAATGATTGAATGAATGAAACATGTCTACCAACTCTGTCGCACTGTACTCTCCCAAGCACTAAGTACAATGCATTGATCCACGCAAGAACTAAACTATTCCACTTATTCCCCAACCCCCAACTTCCTCATGCTCCCAGGTATTTCCTCCTTCCATTTCCAGAACAACCATGAAGATGCTAAACAAAATGGGTCATAACTCTGTCATACGGCCTATTTGTGCTTCTTGTACTGAAAACTAGGTGTTTATTCCTACTATTTCCATCTTACTCTGCTACGTAAAACATTCCCTTCAACCCTTAAAAATGCAACTCACTCAAGGCCTTTTGGAAAAAAATAAATAGAAGATGACCTTTGCTTTCCCTCTATCCATGTGCTTATTGATCCATTCAGCAATTCAGGGAAATAGTAAGAGTCTAGAAATGGTAAGCAGTATGGCTTTATGGAAAGAGGCTAGGCCTGGGAGTCTATTTCTCTAATTCTGGATCAACAACTTGCCTTCTCTGTGACCTTGGCCAAGTCACTTAACTGCTCTATGGCTCAGTTTTCTCATCTGCAAAATGTAAATTCTATACCTGTTCTCTTTCCTGCTTTAGATTGGGAGGCTCCTTGGAGGTCAAGGACTGACCTGATTAACTTGTATCTAACCCAGCACTTAGAATAGTGCTTAATACAATAATAATTAGTAGTAGTTATTATTGTGGTATAGCTTGAACTTTGTCATTTTCAGAGTCATCTCTGATTCCACAAAAGATTGGTGAATTTTGTGCTACTGCCCATTATACTTCCTGTGTGACAGACACTGGGCTAAGTAGTGGTATAGATACAAGTTACTCAAGGAGGGCTGCAGGCGCACATTTCATCTGAAACTGAAGTGGCTCTGTCCCAGCTTTCCCTACATGCCCAAGGCCCCTGGGGCTCCCAACCCTCCAGGGGATCAGATAAGGATGTGGAGTGTTTGTATGGGTTCATTCATTCATTCAACAGTATTTATTGAGCGCTTACTATGTGCAGAGCACTGTACTAAGAGCTTGGAATGAACAAGTCGGCAACAGATAGAGACAGTCCCTGCCGTTTGATGGGCTTACAGTCTAATCGGGGGAGACAGACAGACAAGAACAATGGCAATAAATAGAGTCAAGGGGAAGAACATCTCGTAAAAACAATGGCAACTAAATAGAATCAAGGCGATGTACATTTCATTAACAAAATAAATAGGGTAGTAAATATATACAGTTGAGCAGACGAGTACAGTGCTGAGGGGAGGGGAAGGGAGAGGAGGAGGAGCAGAGGGAAATGGGGGGAAAAGAGGATTAAGCTGCGGAGAGGTGAAGGGGGGGTGGTAGAGGGAGTAGAGGGAGAAGAGGAGCTCAGTCTGGGAAGGCCTCTTGAAGGAGGTGAGTTTTAAGTAGGGTTTTGAAGAGGGGAAGAGAATCAGTTTGGCGGAGATGAGGAGGGAGGGCGTTCCGGGACCGCGGGAGGACATGGCCCAGGGGTCGACGGCGGGATAGGCGAGACCGAGGGGCGGCAGAGGAGTGGAGCGTGCGGGGTGGGCAGTAGAAGGAGAGAAGGGAGGAGAGGTAGGAAGGGGCAAGGTGATGTAGAGCCTTGAAGCCTAGTATGAGGAGGGATGGGAAGATTTTCCACCACTGGAGCAGTGGGACAAAGAAGAGGGGAAGGGCTTTGTGGGTGAAGAAGGATGTGCATGGACTGCTGGACCAGGGGGACAGAGATCACTCTTTACACACACCAGCCTGAGGTTCAGAGTGGCAGCTGAGCAAGGAAAGGAGAGACCTGTGGCTCCTGGACAGACCTCTAGCTTCTCTGGCCCTAGCCTGAGTGAAGATGAGACAAAAAGCCTCATGTTAGTGTCTTTTTATTTAGAAAACTGACAAAAAATAAATCCCTCGGTAGTGGATAGGGCACAGACCTGGAAGTCAGTAGGACCTGAGTTCTAATCCCAGCTCCACCACGTTTCTGTGTGACCTTAGGCAACTCACTACACTTCTCTGTGCCTCTGTCACCTCATCTGTAAAATGGGGATTAAGACTCTGAACTCCATGTGTCCAACCGGATCATCTATTCATTCATTCAATAGTATTTATTGAGCGCTTACTATGTGCAGAGCACTGTACTAAGCGCTTGGGATGAACAGGTCGGCAACAGATAGAGACAGTCCCTGCCGTTTGACGGGCTTACAGTCTAATCGGGGGAGACGGACAGACAAGAACAATGGCACTAAACAGCGTCAAGGGGAAGAACATCTCGTAAAAACAATGGCAACTAAATAGAATCAAGGCGATGTACAATTCATTAACAAAATAAATAGGGTAACGAAAATATATACAGTTGAGCGGACGAGTACAGTGCTGTGGGGATGGGAAGGGAGAGGTGGAGGAGCAGAGGGAAAAGGGGAAAATGAGGCTTTAGCTGCGGAGAGGTAAAGGGGGGATGGCAGAGGGAGTAGAGGGGGAAGAGGAGCTCAGTCTGGGAAGGCCTCTTGGAGGAGGTGATTTTTAAGTAAGGTTTATCATCTATCTACCCCAGTGCTTAGAACAGTGCTTGACACCTAGTAAGGGTTTAAGAAATATCATTATTATCAGGATCTTTACAGGGCAGGGATGACACCAGGGAAGACTTCAGCCAATGCCCTGCCCAGGGGATTGTGCTTGGGGCTGAATACTGGCACCAGGACAGCCTCAGACTGTATCACATGACTAGCAGTGGAAGGTGATGGCACATGGGGGTCGTAATACAACCCCTTTTCTAGGGATTGGGAAAACTGAGAAGAAGCCCAGAAAAACGTGTCAGCCAACCAAATGCCTCTTACGCAAATTACAGCCCTGTCACTAAAACCCCAGTAGGCCACACACCCTTTGCCAGTAGTTCTGTAGCATTTTACAAAGATCCTTTCAAACTCTATGCTGGATGCCATCAAATCCTGGTGAGGAGCTTATATCTAGTTTAATTAAATGGGCTTTGTGGTTGCTACAGTTTGATCCAGCTTTTATCACTGACATAAATAAGTTGGAGTATGGGAACTTTCCCTTTGCCTTAGTATTCAACAAATGTCTTCCTCAGTCAAGACTGAGCTGAAGAATTTTATGAGATTTTCTGCCCTCTCTTTTTCAATCCCTGAATGCAACTTTAGTTCTATACCCTTAAGAGTCCCCAATGATTTCCTTAATGGCTTCTTGGATACTAATCATATGTATTGCTCACTTACTTTGTACAGAGCACTGTACTAAGCACTTGGGAGAGTGCATTATAACAGAACTGGTAGACATGTTCCCTCCCACAACAAGGGATAACTAAGTTGACAGTTAGATGTAAAATATCCTTATACTAATCTTGAATTTAAGACAAACTGTGGAGAAGCAGCTTCAGAGGACCTGCATTTCAATCCAGGGTCTGCTAGGTGTCTGCTATGTGAACTTGAGCAAATCATTTTTAAATTATATGTGTCTCAGTTACCTCATCTGTAAAATGGGGATAAAGACTGTTAGCACCATGTGTGACATGGACTGTGTCTAATCTGATTAGTTTGTATTTACACAAGCACTTAATGCAGTATGTGGGATATAGCAAATGCCTAAAACCATCTAAATAATATTAATGCAAGGTATGTGGTGAAGTGCTCTCATTTATAAGTTTCCAAGTTGAATCAAAATCCATCTCATGTGAACCATATATCTACTACTCTGAACTCGAACTATGAAATCCTTCCTTTGAGTATAATTTTCCAAAATATCATATTATTTATTGATTAGTAACATAAAACAAGCAATTCTGAATGGGGTAAAAAAAAAGATACAGTCTTTAAATGATGCAAGACATTAAAGTGAAATATCCAATCCTTAAGAGACTTGTGAGTTGACAGCTATAATATCCTAATATCTGTGAAATGCCCTATGTGTATATTAAGTAAAATTTCTAAGTGAATGAAGCAAAGGGAAGTACTGCAGATAAAGTAAAGCAGTTTGGATGAAATCAAAATCAGTGCCTTTGCCTCTAGCGATTATAATTATGTTGTGATGAACAGTTAATACTGACAAAGCATATCAGAATAGGAGAGGAAAATATATGTGTGAAAAATACATAATGTCAGTATTTGCCCATGAAACGTGCTTAGAATGATGATATTCAGGCAGGTGTGGTTGGATCAAACAATGGCAAGTGAGGTACCAGTTTAAATTTTGATATTGCCCCAGTTTTTTAAAACTTATAGTTGGCTTTTAAAATTTTAAGCACAGCATAAGAGAAGGCATAGCACAGATCTAGGCATCAATAAGAGTAATAGCTTTATTAATAATGATGGTACTTATTTAGTACTTATCTGTCAAGCACTGTTCTAAGCATTAGTGTAGATACAAGCTAATCAGATTGGACACAGTCTCTGTCCCACAATCACAATCCCCATTTTACAGATGAGGTAACTGAGTCACAGAAAAGTGAAGTGACATGCCCAAAGTCACACAGCAGACAAGTGACAGAGCCGGGATTAGAACCTATGAATTTATGACTCCCAGATCCGTGTTCTATCCATTATGCCATATTGCTTCTCTACATCAGTGCTGCCCAGATTTCCACTCCTCAGGAGATTTGACATTGCCTGAGTTCAGGATCAATTGTATTTACTGAGCACAGAACACTGTATTGAGCACTTCAGAAAGTCTAAGAGTGTTAGACACATTCCCTGTCCACAGTGAGCTTACAGTCTTGAGAGGGAGACAGACATTAATACAAATAAATTACAGATACGTATATTAGTGCTGTGGGGTTGAGGGAGGGGTGAATAAAGGGTACAAATCCAATTGCAAAGGTGACAGAGATTGGAGAGGAAGAAGAGGAAACAAGTGCTTAGTCGGCAAAGCCCACTTGGAGGAGATGTGCCTTATTAAAAATAAGGTTTTGAAGATGGAGAGAGTGATCGTCTATCGGATATGAAGAGGGAGGGTGTTCCAGGCCAGAGGCAGGATGGAGGCAAGGGGGCAACAGCAAGATAGATGAGATTGAGGTATAGGGAATTGGTTGGCATTAGAGGTGCAAGTGTATGGGCTGGGTTGTAGTAGGAAATGATACTGGTAAGGTAGGAGGGGACAAGGATTTGTCCAGTGTCTCAGGAGAGTGTCAGCCCAGGGGAGAAGGAGAGATTTAACTCCTGCTCTTTTAACCGCCCTTCCTTCACCCTGCCTTAGGGCTTCTGGACCTTGATTTAATACCCCAGAGAGGACCTTGAAAGTGAATCCCCCAGTGAGAACAGCCTTTCGAAGGATCAGGAAAAGAGGTTGATCGGCAAAGTCTGCACTAGGGATGATCGTGGACTTTCATTCTACACCCAGATGATGAAATGCAGATGACAAGCCCTTAATCTTAGAATTCGAAAGCCTCATTTGAGTAATAGACACCAGAACAATTCAGTTGAAGAAATGTCAAATTATCCTATGAAGTCATGGATTTTATCTTTCCTCCAGGAAGCAAAATCTAAGTACTGAAAGAGCTCAACTTCATTTTGCAACCTACTTACTGTCCCCGTGGATCTCTCATTTGTGAATCACCAGTTCCCTGTGAATTCCATGCTAACAGTAAAAAGGACAAAGAAATTGGCCCTTTTGCCAATACAGGACCAGGAGGTAAATGCCAACCAAGACTAATTATCACCCAGAGTACACCCATGCTTCTTGCCAAATTTCATTACCTGGAAGCATAGAGGCCTTACATAGGCACCAAGAAGCTTTTGCTATATTATTCAAAAAGTTTTCCTCATTCCACTTAATGGTCTTTAAAACTGCCATTAAGGAGAGGTCGATCTTGAGACACAAAACAGGAGGGGTTTTGGTGGAAATGTTGCTTTCTCTGGGACCAGTTTTTTTTAAGATAGCCAGACTGAGAGGTGGAATTTGCTGAGAGTTGTCTCTTTCAGAACAAAAGGGATTTAATTAACTCACTTTCACTTCATCTGAACATTTACTAACTTAGAATCCTTTGGAACTACCTCTTCTCAGGGGAACAAAAAAGGGCATTTGATAAAGATGCTAGACAAAGAGTGTGTCTGAGCTTTACATTTTTCACCTGTGATGCATATTTTATACAGAAGCAGCATCAGAGGAAATAAAAGGGTAGTGGTTTGGGCCTACATTGTATTTACTTTTATATTCCAGCCTTCATGAGTTGCCTGTTCCACTGTTTTCAGAACAAATGTCTTGGAGTAAAAATCTTAAGGTGAAAACATAAGCAAAGGCAATCTAAGTCAACTTAGAAACATGAATGCTTCCCTTTTCTAAAGGATGACAGACTTGATTAGATCTCAATACAATCAATTTTATGTGTTTTACTAAGGTATTCTCAGTCAGCTTTGGAGGACCCCATTTAATTACATTGAAAGTGTTTCTTTAAATAAAGCTATAACTTGAAAAACATCATGGCTCAGTGGAAAGAGCCCGGGCTTGGGAGTCAGAGGTCATGGGTTCGAATCCCTGCTCTGGCACTTGTGAGCTGTGTGACTGTGGGCAAGTCACTTCACTTCTCTGTGCCTCAGTTCCCTCATCTGTAAAATGGGGATTAGAACTGTGAGCCTCACGTGGGACAACCTGATTACCCTGTGTCTACCCCAGCACTTAGAACAGTGCTCTGCACATAGTAAAGTGCTTAAATAGCAACATTATTATTATTAAAACATGGATTTTCTCACTTAAAGTGGGGAAATAAACGGAGTATAAGAATTCTAAAGTATTTCATATGGGATACTACTTTTAACACTTTTTGCCTTTCTCTGTCTCTTCATGGAGACAGGAGTAGTAACTGTAAAGTGCATTAATGGCTTCCCAAGATTTAAATATATATATATATATATAGGCATTTAAAACACACAGTATAGTTCCGTGAAGAAATAGTAAAATAAAGGTGTAACCAATAATAAAATATTCTATTTTTCGGGGTTCATACTTAATTTTCATAACCTTTCCTTTCTCATCCTCAGTAAAGCACACTAGAGAGCTGTCCTAGGTAATGCTAAATAGAGAACAGTTTTGGAAATAGGCTTCAGTGTCTCCATTCAAGTCAGTCAAAAAGTGGGAAAATCCAGCATGGGAAGGAGCAAGGGAGTCTGATGACAGAAAATGTAACAGCACATCTTAGGGATGGACAGTTTTCAGTGTTTCAGCAACAAGACTTGAATCTGCTGTATCTTTTCCCTCTTTGTCCCAGCTGAGGAAGGATTTTCTAGACCTTGACTGTCTTCTGGGAAATAAACAAAAACAACAAAAAAATGTCCAGTAGGGAACTGCCAGTAATCAGTGTGTTAGTTGATACTTAAGAGCTCTGCAACCAGAATACTGAAAACAAATCCTTGCATTTATCTAAGCCACCATTCAATTTTCTGAGGTGAATGTTCCTGAAAGGAGTGAAACATTAACCCAAAATTATGGTTGTGTGTGAAGATGGTGTGGATTTAAGCTAACTGGTTAATTAACATGTGCTTAACCCTTAATTATAAAACAAAACAAAAATACAGATGAGGCTGCTTCTCTGCTGCTTCAGGGTTAAAAGGACTTTTCTTTGATTGTAGCTGTAAACCAGGATTGCATGTATAAGCAATTTATAATGATTCCCAGGTTTTCTTTTATCTTTATTCATGTACCACCATGAGAGTTTAGTACAGTGCTCTGCATATGTTAGGTTCTGAGTAATGTTGATTGATTTTGCAACCATTACTGCTGGTTGACCCCCACTCCCATACTGGGTGACCCTCACTCCCATACTCCAAGTCAGGACATCTGGGATTGAGATCCAGTACAGCGTGGCTCAGTGGAAAGAGCACGGGCTTTGGAGTCAGAGTTCATGGGTTCGAATCCCGGCTCGGCCACTTGTCAGCTGTGTGACTTTGGGCAAGTCACTTAACTTCTCTGTGCCTCAGTTACCTCATCTGTAAAATGGGGATGAAGACTGTGAGCCCCACGTGGGACAACCTGATTCCCCTGTGACTACCCCAGCGCTTAGAACAGTGCTCGGCACATAGTAAGCGCTTAACAAATACCAACATTATTATTATTATTACCACTGGCCTGCCATGTAACTTTCTCTCTCCAGACCTTAGTTTCCTTGTGTGTAAAGTGGGAAAAGATAATCAATCAATTGTATTTGAGTGCCTAATGTGAGCAGAGTAGTACACTAAGCACTTGGGAGAGTACAACAGAGTTGGTAGACACTTTCCCTGCCCCCAGTGGGCTCACAGTCTGGAGGGGGAGACGGACATTAATTTAACTAAATTATGGATATGTACATAAGTGCTGTGGGGTTGAGGAAGGGGGTGAATAAAAGGAGCAAATTAGAGAGGGAAAAGAAGAAATGAGGGCTTAGTCAGGAAAGGCCTTTTGGAAGATATGTATCTTCAATAAGGCTTTGAAGGTGGGGAAAGATTTGTGGGACAGAGACTGTGTCTGATCCCAATATTATGTCTATCTCAGCACTCGCCACATATGCACTCAAATGTGCTCTGTTGCTTCCCCCATCTGCAATATATTTTGATGTCTGTTTCCCCAACTAGGTTGTAAGCTCCTTGAGGGCAGGGAGGGAGTCTACAGTGTACTGTTCTGCAGATACTAAGCACTCAGTCAATTCCACTGATCATCCTCCAAGAGGCCTTCCCAGACAAAGTCCACCCCTTCTGTGTTGCCCTGACTTGTTCCTGTTCCCTTTGCCCCCCACTAACCCCACAGAACTTATGGGGAAGCACACAGAGAAGCAGCGTGGCTCAATGGAAAGAGCCCAGGCTTGGGAGTCAGAGGTCATGAGTTCGAATCCCATATCTGCCACTTGTCAGCTGTGTGACTGTGGGCAAGTCACTTAACTTCTCTGTGCCTCAGTTACCTCATCTGTAAAATGGGGACTGTGAGCCTCAGGTGGGACAACCTGATTACCCTGTATCTACCCCAGCGCTTAGAACAGTGCTCTGCACATAGTAAGCGCTTAACAAATACCAACATTATTATGTACCTATCTGTAATTTTACTTATTCATATTGATGTCTGTCTCCGCTCCTCTAGAGGTACCTGTCTGTGTATTGTTGTATTGTAGTCTTCCAATATTTAGTACATTGCTCTGCACACAGTAAGCTCTCAAATACAATTGAATGAACTGATAATTATTTATGGAGAACCAAAGCAGCCATTTGGACAATAGTGATTTGAAATCATGCAGTTTATGCAAGTACTTCTAAGGACCAGTACTTAGTAATCACACTTTTAGGCTAATGTTTTGGATGACGAGTGCGGGGAAAATGTTTAAAACCATTTTAAGTTACTCTTTCTGGTAAATTGGCAGTTCTCACTATTTGTAAATCTTGCCTTGCCAACACACTTACATGATCTAATCCCCCTCTCCCCTCTCAGACCAAAAGGCAATCCTTATCTTACGACTTGAGTAACCCAGTGTAATGTTAGCCTGGGAAACATCTGGAAAAACAGATGAGAAAATGCTACATGAGTGAAAGTGATAGGGCCTCTTAAGGGGAAAAGATCCCAAATGCTCCATTAGTCAACATATTGGAAAAGGAAAGAGGAGGCCCATTAGATGGACTGGTGCCATACAGCATGAGCAAAAGACTAGCCTTCCTTTTTTTTGGCTCAATGTCATCTGAAAGACTGGGACTTCTAGTGCCATTTATGCAATGGTACCTGTTTATTATGTGCCAAGCACTGTATTGAACACTGGGGTAGATCTAAGATAATCAAGCTGGACAGAGT
The DNA here is from genome assembly GCF_004115215.2 of Ornithorhynchus anatinus. Classification (NCBI taxonomy): domain Eukaryota; kingdom Metazoa; phylum Chordata; class Mammalia; order Monotremata; family Ornithorhynchidae; genus Ornithorhynchus; species Ornithorhynchus anatinus. The sequence goes on along the minus strand of NC_041731.1, from coordinate 53,060,211 downwards.
CCTTGTCCCACATGATGCTCAAAATATAAGTAGAAAAAACTAGGATTTAATCCCCATTTTATAGTTGAGGTAACTAAGGCACAGCAGAGTTAAATGACTTAGCCAAGGTCACAGAACAGACAAATGGCAGAACTGGGATTAGAATCTAGGTCCTCTGACTCCCAGGCTTGTGCTCTTTCCATTAGGCCATGCTACTTACCTTGTACAAAGGAAGATGCATAGTAATAATAATGATAGTATTTGTTAAGTGCTTACTGCATATCAAGCACTGTAATAGATACAGGATAATCAAATTAAACATAATCCCTGTCCCACCTGGAGCTCCCATTTCAAGAGAAAAAGAGAATAGGTCTTGAATCTCTATATTAGAGAGAAGAAATTGAGACACAGAGAAGTTTAATGATTTTTTTAAGGTTACCCAGCAGGCAAGTGGTCATGCCAGGATTCAAACATTGGTGTTCTGGCTCCCAATCCTGTGCTCCTTCTAAGGTACAGGAATATTTCCTGATAATGACTATGCAGATGCCCAGCTGGGGATTAGCTGTGGCTTCTCTCCTGGCAAACTGGGTTACCCACTGCTCTTCTTCAATATAAAGGGTCCTGGATGGATGAGAGAGAATTTCTCCAACCCTGGTCCTATCATTTAAGGAGAAATTATAGAATACAGAAGTAGCCATTGTCAGGCCTGTGCCCTGACACTCACTCACTTTAGGGTGGAACTCAAATCAATGGATCTGTCCCCTGAAGGGGGCCCTAGGATGGAAGGAGAGCCATGATAGCAGGAGGAGCTTCCCCTGCAGCTACTAAGTAGAATATTTGATTTTGGTCCTCATTACAAGAGTCCAAGGATGGGTCCATACTATCTCTCTCAGAAAAGGTGCAACTCTGAGGAAGTAGCAGACTGGTCTGGTGAAAAGAGCATGGGTCTTAGATATCACCCCCCTCCTCAAAACTCTTCAGTGGTTACTTATTAATCACCATATCAAGCAAAAACTCCTCACTATTGGCTCCAAAGCTCTCCATCACCTTGCCCCCTCCTACCTCACCTCCCGTCTCTCCTTCCTAAATCCAGCCCGCACACTCCGCTCCTCTGGTGCTAACCTCACTGTGCCGTGTTCTCACCTTCCTGCCAACTACCCATGGCCCACGCCCTACCTCTGGCCTGGAACACCCTCCCTCCTCAAATCCGCCAATCCCACTTTCCCCCTTCAAAGCCCTACTGAAGGCTCACCTTCTTCAAGAGGCCTTCCCAAACTAAGCCCTCCTTCCTTCCCCATCGCCCTAACTCACTCCCTTTGCTCTACTCCCCAGCCAGCAGTTGTGCATACATATATCTATAATTCTATTTCTATTAATGCCTGTTTACTTGTTTTGATGAGTAGATATCTACAATTCTATTTATATTAATGCTTTTGATGCCTGTATTTGTTTTGATGGCTGCCTCCCCGCTTCTAGATTGTAAGCCCATTGTGGGCAGGAGTTGACTCTCTATTGCTAAATAGTACTTTCCAAGTGCATAGTACAGTGCTCTGCACACAGTAAGTGCTCAATAAATACAACCGAATGAATGTCAGAAGGACTTGGGTTCTAATTGTGACCACCAATTGCTAGATCTGTAACCTTGGGAAAAAATCACTTAACTTCTCTGGGCCTCAGTTACTTCATCTGTAAAATGGGGGCTAATTCTGAAAACCCCATGTGGGACATGGATTATGTCCAACCTGATTAGCTTGTATCTACCCCAACACTCAGAACAGTTCCTGGCCCATAGTAAGTGTTTAAATACCATAAAAAAAATACTGCTTAGTAAATCTTAGTAGCATTAGTTACCACAACAGCTCATGCATGCTTAACCAAAAGCACTTAAAACTGGAAAGCTTGGAGAGTAATTTCCTCCCTCTAGACTGTAAACTTCTTGTGGGAAGGGAACATGTCTACCAATTCTGTTGAACTGTACTTTCCCTAGTGCTTAGTAGAGTGTTCTGCACATAGCAAGAACTCAGTGAATCCCGTTGATTGATAGATTTGGGAAAAATTCTATGAGGTTTTAAAATAATCTTTTTAATGGTATTTGTTAAGCACTTACTATGTGCCAGGCACTGTACTAAGCACTGGGGTAGAAACAAGCTGATCAGGTTTTACATAGTCCATGTGTCACACGGGGCTCACAGTCAAAATCCCCATATTACAAGTGAACTAACAGGCACAGAGTTAAGTGACTTGCCCCAAGTCACACAGCAGACAAGTGACAGAACTGGGATTACAACCCAGGTCCCTCAGACTCCTAGACCTATGCTCTATCCACTAGACCCCACTGCTTCAATAGTCTTGCAATAAGAACAGTCCAATATAATGGATTTAATATATATTTCTCTATATATGTATATGAAAACATAGGTATATCTTCTTGCAGAAACGCTGTGGGCATGTCACTCCCCTTCTTAAAAACCTCCAGTGGTTGCCTATCAACCTCCGCACAAAACAAAAACTCCTCACTCTGGGCCTCAAGGCTCTCCATCACCTTGCCCCTTCCTACCTCTCCTCCCTTCTCTCTTTCCACTGCCCAGCCTCCACGCTCCGCTCCTCTGCCGTCCACCTCCTCACCATCCCTCGTTCTCGCCTATCCCGCCGTCGACCCCTGGGCCACATCCTCCCGTGGTCCTGGAACGCCCTCCCTCCTCACCTCCGCCAAACTAATTTTCTTCCCCTCTTCAAAACCCTACTTAAAGCTCACCTCCTCCAAGAGGCCTTCCCAGACTGAGCTCCCCTTTTCCCTCTGCTCCCTCAACACACCCTTCACCTCTTTGCAGCTAAACTCTCTTCTCCCCCCCTTCCCTCTGCTCCTCCCCCTCTCCCATCCCATCCCCTCAGCACTGTACTCGTCCGCTCAAGTGTATATATCTTCATTACCCTATTTATTTTGTTAATGAGA